>NC_089504.1:82961620-84378286 GCF_036850995.1 Saccopteryx leptura
CTCCTGTGTTTGCTCCAGCTCCTCCCGCTGCTCGGTTTGCAGATCCCAGGCAGCCTCTTCCACAGAGCTCTCGGTTTCCTCACGCATGGCTGTAAAAGTCAGCCAGCCTACAATCCCCAAAAGGACAGCCATGGGGAACCCTAACACTAGCCAGTCCTCTACTCCACCGCTCAAAGGCTCCTTGCCGATCTGTATCAAATCCTGCCACAGACTACGCCAAATGTAAAGCCAGCAGGCAGGGCCAGTGCCACCATCAGAGCAGCCCGGCCCATGCAGGTTCGCGTTGGATTCGGACAGTCGGTAAAGAAACCATGGAGCCAAAAACTGGTGGGCCATAACCTTTAATCCTACCTTGCACCCGGCGGGCAAGTAAAAACATACACTGGGCTCCAAAACCCAGTCACACTCAGTGCTCACAAAGCCACTGACTTATCCAAGTTTCCTAGAATCAAAGGTTTCTAGCTCACCAACCTTATTCTCCTCAGTTCCCCATTTTCTTCCTTATCCCAGATACAAACTCTACACAGACTGGCATCTCACTCAGTACTCCGCATCTTGGCTGCTTCTCCTGGCCTACTCCACGTGGCTCCTTCCGCTGCTGGCTCTACTTTCTCTGCTCTCTCATGCTAACCTCAGGAACCAAGCGCCAAGTCCCCGTTCTGCCTCCATTTTATAGTGTAGAAATCCAAACCCGTAATCCAATATACATAATAGGAAAGTCTCTTAATACAAAGTCAACTTCTCTGAGGCATGATAGGATTGTACCACCTTACAAAGCAACCAAAAAGGTAGGAAAGGCTTAATCCCAAATCCAAGCCCCAGGCTACAAGGATACTGCCTGCCTTAGTCCACCCCAACACAACATAATATCACCTGGGCAACAACGGCCTCTTAACAAAGTGAGCATAATACATTTTATCTGCCCAACAATAGCCTATTCTCTTCAGTTCAAGAAGTGAGGTGCACTAACCAAGGAGGTACATTTACCAATTTAGCTCTCTGTAGGGCTCTGGTGTTTTGAGAGCAATAGCCCCACAGGTGAGAAAGTAAACACTTTTATCTTTATTTGATTCCTCATTACTTTTATTTTTATTTGATTAATTCAGTAAACTTTTACTAGCACCTACTATGGCTAAGTGTTAAAAATACAGTGGTGGCCCTGGCCGGTTGACTCACTGAATAGATTGTTGGGCGGTTTACAGATAGCCTGGATTTGATCCCAGTGAGGGCCACACATGAGAAACAATCATCTGCTTCTCTTCCCCTCCCTTTCCCCCTTCACTCTACACTTCCCCTCTCACAGCCAGTGGCGTTGATTGGTTCAAATGTTGACCCCAGGTGCTGAGGATGGCTCAGTTGATTCAAGCATTGGACTCAGATGGGGGTTGCGGGGTGGGTCCCAGTCAGGTGCATGCAGGAGTCTATCTTACTGTCTCCCCTCCTCTCACTTAAAAAAAATAAAGTAGCAAATGAGACAGGTTTTCTAAAATAGATTAAAAGATGAAACATGTCAAGAAAATGTAAAATAATGAAAATAAAAAAAGCTTATGTGAGAGAGAATATTTGTGGAGCTTTTTAATAACATGGTTAAGGAAATCTTTTTGGAGGGTTGACATTAAGTTGCATGTTCAATGATGCTGCTTAAGTTGCAACTTAATGTGAAGAAACAACTAAAATATGGGGACATACATAAGGGAAGATCTACAAGGAAAATGTCCGTGTGGAGAACTGATGAGTTAATACATTGGAAGCATAGAAAGAAGCTATGAGTGACCAGTGGTTGGTTAGCTGAGAGGAAGAGATAGAGGACATTCCCTAAGGTAATTGCTGGTGTAACTGCTGAATCTCCTTTTGTCCCCATATACTTCATCTTTACTTCTTTCCTGTTAACACTCTCTATCACTCTTTCTTCTGAACTAAATTTCTTCTCATAAAATTCTAGATACTGTCTGACATAACTGATTTTTTCCAGAATGTAAACATTTATATGAAATTGGAATGAGTATTATTTTTCCCGAAAGATTCAAACTAGAGTGTATTAATATATATTTTTGAATCTGTACTTCATTTGTATCTCTGAATCTGAAATTATCTCTGATATTTGAACCCCAAATATTGTTTTAAATTATTTGCACAAGGAAGCTTAAAAATAGTTATACATTTAAAAAAATTTATGGGTTGTTTTATGACTTATGCTCTTCTTTGTATTTTCTGTTTTATATACTTAATTTTTAGGGATTTCTTTTTTCCTCTTTTTTTTTTTTTTGTCTTTGGGTTTCTCTGAATTTTACTTTAGTTCTACCAACAGTCTTCTCAGTACTCACTCCATTATACAATTGCAGCAACTGACCCTTAACATACTCATAACGTTTACATAATAAATGGTTCTTTGTCCACTTATTTCCAGAAGGAAATTAATCCTTGGGTGTGGTGGTGGGATTCTGAGCTAAATGCATGTTTGACCTAGCCAGGTACCTAAACAGATAGTTGTTCCACTACTGAAAATTGTCTGAGTGGAATGTCTAACCACTCATGGTGGTCTTAAAAGAAAGTAAGAGACATCTGTCAGGATACTCTAAGCAGTGCAGCTTTCTAATCAGACCATCTGAATTCCTGAGTGAAAGATAAGAAAAAACCCTGCCTATTCATTGGGCAGTCACTCAACAGTACTAAAGAAGATGTTTAAACAAGGTATATTAGCCATGTCTGTCAGTCGGTCATTTAGTGAAGAGGTGGGGACGCAGTGGAGAACAGAAGGAGAAACAGATGAGAGAGAGGAAACAAAGAATAAACCTTTAGACCCGAGTGTCTGAGCAATTGATGTGCTTATGTAGAGGCAATGGTTTAAAATAACAATGTGGCAGCCTAAAACACCATTGCAAATCTGAAACAGTAGTTACAATTTACTGATTCTGAAATAGGTCCAGAGAGAAGGACTGGGTCAGTGCTAAGTGAACCAAAGATGAGAGAAGAAATATATTTTATACTCCCTTTCACATGCATTCTTTGGTAGGGGCATTTGGCCAGGGTATGTCAGTTTTTGTGGTTTATATCTGGAGAATAATTTTCCTAAGGAAAATTATTTTGTTTGTTTGACTCTAATAGAAAGTATGTGTTTGGTGTTTGAAACTGGGTGAGACATTTAGTGTCTTTGAGGTCTGATTTCTTTCTGTCTCTTTTTTTTTTTTTTTTCATTTTTCCGAAGCTGGAAATGGGGAGGCAGTCAGACAGGCTCCCGCATGCGCCGAACCGGGATCCATCCAGTATGCCCACCAGGGGGCGATGTTCTGCCCCTCTGAGGCGTCGCTCTGTTGCATCCAGAGCCACTCCAGCGCCTGAGGCAGAGGCCACAGAGCCATCCTCAGCACCCAGGCCAACTTTGCTCCAATGGAGCCTTGGCTGAGGGAGGGGAAGAGAGAGGGGGAAGGGTGGAGAAGCAGATGGGCGCTTCTCCTGTGTGCCCTGGCCGAGAATCGAACCCGGGACTTCAGCACGCCAGGTCGACGCTCTACTGCTGAGCCAACCGGCCAGGGCCGAGGTCTGATTTCTTTATCTGTAAAATGGTATGACAATAATACATACTCTGAAGAACTGTTATAAGAACTGGAAGTTAGGGGCTTCCAGTTAAGATGGCAGCATAAGCAAATTTGGCACCTGTATCCTCCTATGACTGCATCAGAGTTACAACTAAATTATGACACAACTATCATTCAGAACCACCTGGAATCTAGCTGAACAGAGTGCTATAATGAAGGATATAGAGAAGCTACACTGAGACTAATATGAGGGCCAGAGACATGGAACGAGCTAGTCTTACACCCATTTGTGGCAGTTAAGAATTGGAAAGGATATCTGGTCTGCCGAGGTCCCCCTGAAGAGCAAGGAGTCCCTTCCCACAACAGACCCCCCAAGCCCAGGGTTTCAGTGCCAAGAAGAAAGTTCACACAACTATTGGCTGTGAAAACTAGCAGGGATTGTGGCTAAGTGAAATGGAAGGCTGTTGGAGTCCCAGCATTCCTTTCAAAGAGCTCCCATGTGGACTTACTGGGACTAATTCTCTTTATGGTCCAATACTAAAGAAGCAACTCAAAATGCTCCAGATTTATATAGAGAAGAAATGAATTGTCTGAGGGAGCTGGGGGTGGGGCAGCTTTCTGTCAGATGAAAGTGCTGGCAGAGGCCATTGTTTCTTTTCTGAGACTCTTTATCCCCCCTCACAGAGATAGCAGGTAGGAGTCATGTCTGAGTTTTCATCAACCTGGCTTAAACTGTAACCCCACCATGGTGAGTTCCCACCAAATTTCCAGGCCTATCTGAACCATTTCCAGTAACTTTTTCATACAAACAACCTTTCTTGGCTCATGCTTCAGACTATTCTAACATCTTTCAAACAAGCAACATCTGGCCTCAGTGTGCCCTATACTTCTAAGTGGCTCCAGGTCCTGCGCTAGTCGCAGCTAGCATTGATTTGCAGCTTGACCTCTCTTGAGCTCCTCCCAACCCAGCATAATTAGCAGCCATCTGAAGACCACTTTGTAGCTCCTGCTGGGTCCCCTGGGCAGGGTACAGGCAGTAGCTGACATTAACCTGTACCTCCTGGGACACCTCAGAGCATGTGCAGCTGGTGGGCAGCTTCAGACCATGTCAAAGCACTACCCAACCACTTCCACAAGTGACATGCTCAAGGGATGGACTCACTGGGCACAAGAGCCCTGCTGAAATAAATCTTGTTCTGTTACATCAGCTCCTGTATAGCACATCCTCCATGGTGGTGGTCATGGTTAATCCTCACAGATGACTGGCCTGGGGATAAATGCCCCCCTTTGGCATACCAACAGTACTCATGGCTTAACTACAACAGAAGGGTACACAAAGCCCACACCTGAGACACAAGCTGACAGAACACCTCCTACATAAGGTCACTCTACCAAGACCAGGAGACGTAGCAGTTCTATCTAATACATAGAAACAAACACAGAGAAACAGTCAAAATAAGGAGACAAAAAAACATGTCCCAGCTTGACCAGGCAGTGGCACAGTGGATAGAGCATCGGAATGAGATGTGGAAGACCCAGGTTTGAAACCCTTACATCGTCAGCTTGAGAACGGGCTCACCAGCTTGAGCATGGGGTTGCTGGCTTGAGTGTGGGATCATAGATATAACCCCATGATCACTAGCTTGAGCCCAAAGGTCTCTGGCATGAGCAAAGGATCACTTGCTCTGCTGTAGCCCCCTAGTCAAGGCACATATGACAAAGCAATCAATGAACAACTAAGGTGCTGCAATGAATTGATGCTTCTCATCTCTCTCTCTTCTTGTCTTTCTGTCCCTATCTGTCCCCCACCTCTGTCTCTGTCACAAAAAAAAGGAAAAGAAACATGTCTCAAATAAAAGCACAGAACCAAAATCCAGAAAATAAACTAAACAAAATGAAAGCAAGCAATCTATTAGATGCAGAGCTCAAAACACTGGTTATAAGGATGTGCCATGATTTCAGTGAGAACTTCAACAAAAAAATAGAAACATAAAAATGGAGATAGAAAACATAAAAAAGAGCCAGTCAGAAATGAAGAATACAATAACTAAAATTAAAACTACATTACAGGGAATCAATAGTAGATCAAACAAGATCAAATCAGCAATTTGGAAGATAAGGAAGCAGAAAATATCCAATCCGAACAGCAAAAAAGAAAAAAATCGATAAAAAATGAAGATGGTATAAGGTGCCTCAGGGACAACTATAAGCATATCAACATTTGCATCATGAGGGTGCCAGAGAAGAAGAGAGAGCAAAAAATTAAAAACCTATTACAAAAAAATAATGACAGAAAACTTCCCTGACTTCATGGAGAAAATAGGCCTACAAGTCCAGGAAACACAGAGAGTCCAAAAGAAGATAAACTCAAAGAGACTCACATCAAGACACATCATAATTTAAATGCAAGAAGTTAAAGACAAAGAGAGAATCTTAAAAGTAGAAAGAGAAAAACAGTTAGTTACCTACAAAAAAGCTTCCATAAGACTGTCAGTAAATTTCTCAACAGAAACTTTACAGGCCAGAAGGGATTAGCAAGAAATATTCAAAATGATAAAGGACCCACCACCAATATTACAATACCCAGCAAAATTATCATGTAGAATCAAAAGACAGGCCCTGGCCGGTTGGCTCAGTGGTAGAGCGTCGGCCTGGCGTGCGGAAGTCCCGGGTTCGATTCCTGGCCAGGGCACACAGGAGAAGCACCCATCTGCTTCTCCACCCCTCCCCCCTCTCCTTCCTCTCTGTCTCTCTCTTCCCCTCCCGCAGCCAAGGCTCTATTGGAGCAAAGATGGCCCAGGTGCTGGGGATGGCTCCATGGCCTCTGCCTCAGGCGCTAGAGTGGCTCTGGTCGCAACAGAGTGACGCCCCGGATGGGCAGAGCATTGCCCCCTGGTGGGCGTTCCAGGTGGATCCCGGTCAGGTGCGTGCGGGAGTCTGTCTGACTGCCTCCCGGTTTCCAGCTTCAGAAAAATAAAAAAAATAAAAAAAAAGAATCAAAAGACAGATAAACAATTTTCCAGACAAGAAAGAACTAAAGAAGTTCATCACCACCAAACCAGTATTACAAGCAATGGTAAAGGGTCTCTAGGAAAAAAAAGAGCCTGACCGGTGGTTGTATAGTGGATAGAGTGTCAAACTGGGATGCTGAGGTCCCAGGTTTGAAACCCCAAAGTCACAGGTTTGAGAATGGGTTCACCAGCTTGAAAGCAGTTGCTGGCTTGAGAGTCATGGTCACTATCTTGAGAATGCATGGTCACTAGCTTGAGCCCAAGGTTTCTGGCTTGAGCCCAAGGTCACTGGCTTGAGTAAGGAGTCACTGGCTCATCTTGATCCCCCTGGTCAAGGCATGTATGAGAAGCACTCAATAAATAACTAAAGTGATGCAATTATGAGTTGATATTTCTTATCTTTCTCTCTTTCTTTCATGCGCTCAAAAAAAAAAAAAAAGAAAAAAATATGAATAATAAAATGGCAATAAATACAAATCTATCAACAATTACTCTAAATGTAAATGTATTAAATGCTCCAATCAAAAGACATTTGGTGATTGAATGAATAACAAAACAAAATCCTTAAATATGCTGTGTACAAGAGACTGACTTCAGATCAAAAGACACACACAAACTGAAAGAAAAGGGATAGAAAAAATATTTTATAAAAAAAAATGAGTGGGCTAGAAATACTTATACCTGACAAAATAGACTTTAAAGCAAAGGTTATTACAAAAGACAAAGAAGGTTCCAGCAATTCCACTTCTGGGTATTTATCTGAAGAAACCCAAAACACTAAATCAAAAAGACATATACATCCATATGTTTATTGCTGCAACATTTACAATAGCCAAGATAGGGAAGCAACCTATGTGTCTATCAATAGATGAGTGGATAAAGAAGAAGTGGTGCATAAATACAATGGAATCTGACTCAGCCATAAAGGGGAATAAAATCTTGCCATCTAAAATCATATGGACGAGCCTAAAAACTATTGTGCTGAGTGAAGTGGGTCAGACAAAGATAAGTGCCATGTGATATTAATTATATGTGCACTCTAAAAAACAAACAAACAAACATACAAAAAACACAAGCAGAACAGAAACAGACTCATAGATACAGAGAACATTTTGACAGTTGTCAAATAAGAGAGAAAATTGAGGGGATTGATAAAATTTGAAGAGACTACGAAGTACAAATTGGTAATTAAAGAATAGTCAAGAGGTTGTAAAGTACAGCATAGGGAATGTAGTCAGTATTATAATAACTATATATATAGTGTTAGGTACTAGATTTATTAGGGTGATTGTTTTATAAGTTATATAAATGTCTAGTCACTAGGTTGTACACCTAAAATTAATATAATATTGTACATCAACTGTAATTTGAAAATAAAAATATACTTTAAAAAGATTTGGAAGTTAAATATGTAAAAGATAGCCATGATTTGTTTTGGTGGTGTGCTTTTGGAAGTTGTTAAGATTGTCACTGATAACCTATTATGCAGTCAGTATGAAAGCATAAGACATCAAGAGAACTCTTTGTGGAAATTTAATAAGAACATGTGAAAATGGGTAATGAACTCAACCCATCTTTGGGATAAGAGATTGTAACTACAGCACCACGGGAGTGTCTACTAAGGAATATTTGCATTTAGGGAGACTTAAGCATGGTAGTGGGCTGCCTTGAATCCATTTTACCGAAGAGGGGGAGCTCAGGAAGCAGTTTACATACAGATTTATGTGTGTGCCCCCACAAATACTTTGTAAATTAAGTAGTGTGCCTGAGGCGGGGGCTAAATCTGCCTATGTACATGCATCTCTCTGTTCCATGCAAACTTCTTACTTAACTAGGGAAAAAATATAAATCCAAAACAGAGTTACAGGACAACTTTCAGGTATATCGTCATATTCAAAATCAAGGTTTTAAAATCTTCTTTCAACATTTTCATAAACTGTTAAACAACATTGTTTTATGGCATAGAATGAGGTAAGATGAAGAAAACTGATGTATAAGCTTTTAGATAGCAGATGTTTAATGGACAGGTGGTCTGTTTCAATTGACTCTATTTATGTTCTTTGTTTTAACATCACCAGGAAATGAATAAGTAGGTTGTAAAATAACAATTGAAATATTCCCTAGTTCCTATCGAGCACGTTATTTTTTTCAGACTCTTTTTCTGTTTGGTTCCTTTTAAGTTTTTAAATTTTCTAAATTGAATTATGATCTGTTCTCAGGTGTTGAGAGAAACTGATGGAGATGAGTCATATAATAACAAATAGAATAAAAAGATAGCTAGCTGGCTGAAAAGGCCTCTAGAGACTTTTGTGGGAATTTATGAAAAAATATGTCATGTTAAGTGTAAAATCATTTGAAGACTGGAGAAATAAAGGCTGAGTCACAAAATTTCCTGCAAAATAAATTGTATGCCAGTTCATTACTCTCAAATAAAAAAAGGTAAAAACTATGTTATAATTTTGGGGAAAATATCTATTTAAGAATTCAGTCACCAAGTATAGAAATTTGCAATTTTTTGCATTGATAGTAATAGTGGACACATATTACATTCAAAATGTTTTACATATATTATCTTATTTAATCTTCTCAAATATCCAATGAAGAAAATATTATTTCATCTCTAATTTAATGATGAAATTGGTAATTAGATTAGGCAACTTGACAGAAGTCCCACCATAAGTGGTGAAGAATCAAACTCAATCGACTATGTTATTGACGAAGAAAGGACTCAAAAGTCTCGTACTTTTTAAGTAGCTAAGGGACATAGTATACTTACATTGATCATTAACATTGATGATGCCATTACTAAATATCAAACTAGGTAATGGATAAAGTATTAATGCTACAGTAATACTGGCTAGCAATAAGATACTCAAAGCAAGAGGTCATTCATGATTCTGTGCCTTTCTGTGCATGTTTACAACCATTCTCGTCTCCCAGAGTGAATACTATACTTATTTTAAATTTCTTTTGTGGATTTTAGTATTGTACGGTTTAATTTTAAGAAGCTCTATAAATACACTTTAGCAATTGTTCTGGTAGATTCAATAAATATGGCAGATCATTCTAACCTTTTATTTTGTTTTAGTAGATGTGTACTTTGGAATCTGTGAAGGAGACTGGCATTACAAAACCAAAGTCATATACATAATGAAATACAAAGGTAATGAAGTGTCACATTGCTCCACTGAAACTATTATCCTTTCTGATTAGTATATTACGAGACACTTTTTATACACTGGTGTGTTTTTTTATAAATTACTAGTTTACGTTTTATAAAACCAATCTGCTGACTCAGAAGAATATGGTAAAGCATAATTACATATGAGGAAAAGAACATATTGGTAGGGTTTCAGCCATAGCTGAACAGTGTCATAAATATTTTTAATATCAGTGACATCTACTTACTTTATTTTCACTCACATATTCATTTATTTACAAAAAAAAACATTCACTGAGCACATATTGTGTATCAAGATCTATAATTCAAATAATCTAAAAGTGAAATAAAGAAGATATTTGAAAGAGCTTATAGTTTCTCCAATTTATGGAAAAATAATCCCTAAGTAAGAACTTTTTTTCTATGTAAAATCATGAAATTATGTGATTCCATAATCAGAGTTTAGTTGCTTCTGAACTTCTGATGGAAACCATGTATTCAAAAAGGTGTGATGATTGGCCTGACCTGTGGTGGCACAGTGGATAAAGCGTCTACCTGGAAATGCTGAGGTCGCCGGTTCGAAACCCTGGGCTTGCCTGGTCAAGGCACATATGGGAGTTGATGCTTCCAGCTCCTCCCTGCTGTCTCTCTCTCCTCTCTCTCTCTCTCTGTCTCTCCCTCTCCCTCTCTCCTCTCTAAAATGAATAAATAAAATAAAAATTAAAAAAAACTCCAAAAAGGTGTAATGTATATTGGTGATTGACAGAATCAGGTCAATTCTGATTACTTTATTCCCCGTTGATAATCATGTGTCTCATTTGAGTATTCTTTCTTCTTCAGTTGCTTAAAATACTCGTGGTTGTCTTTGAACTTTCAGTGGTAAAGAGATTATCCTGAAAAGCTTAAGTATGCTGAGAAAAAAATAGATTTTTTATTATAAATTTTCTACATTTTGTCATGGTTATTTGAATGGGGAATTACAATGACTACTAAAAACAAGCGGTAAATGCTATTTTTCTAAAATTATATTAATGATCTGAGCACATTGAAAGACAATTTTCAATATTATTTTATACATACTAACTTTTAATTAATTTAGTTACTTTGCTTTTATTTATTATCTTTAATTGCTGAAGGACAAGTTCCTGTATTGTTGTGTTTATTGATACTACTTTCTGTTCTTTTTGGATGCCCTGAGACTGCAGACTAAAGATAGTTTTACTCTGAGAATGTCAGTAAGAGTTCAGAACAGTGAGCAAGAAAGTGTGGCTTTCAGCCTTTCAGAAGTTATCAGTTTTCAAATAAAATAAAATAATAAAAAATTATTGTATTAATAGATATTAAAAGTTTTCTATAAATGTATCTGGTATTATGAGGAAGCTATATAAATGTAGGCTGACATTTAGGCAACCAGATTTCATCTCAACTTCCCCAGACCAAATATTAATAATTTTTGTATCTAAGGAATTGTAGGATTGTAAAATCAGAGGTTAAACTGAAATCACTCTAAGTAAATCTACCAAATAGTAATAGTTGAAAGAGACTGCTGAGATTAGTTTTATTTGGCATTACTGTTATTCTTATGCAATTTTATGAGAATTGACTTTAACCATTGTAAAGCAAAAGATTCAGGTAGATAGCATAATTCTGCTATTCATTCTACTTTGTTGAAGGAGAGTTCTGAGGAATTTTGTTAAGAAACTTTGTTTAAGAAAGATTTTTTTTGATATTTGGAATTATATTGTCAAAAACCAAGAGATTTGAGGTAGGAGCATCTTTCTAGTTCTGTAATTTCTCCCAAGCTCTGACCTAAAAAGTGTGCCAGTGCAGCATCAATATGATTTTATGATTTGATTATGTATTTTCTGATACATGGGCCACTGTTAATTGTCTTCCTCCATAATAACCTTAAAACAGTAGGCAGGTATAGTAGAAAAAGCTTTGACATAGGAAAAGTAAAAAATGAATACGAAGCTATAAAATATCCCCTAATATTTGTGAGCAACACACACACACACGCACGCACGCACACACACCCTGCATCTGTTTTGTTTTTTTTTCAGAGTAACAGGCATAATAGCTATCACACAGAAGTGTTACAAGGGTTAAATAAGATGCTATAAATGTAACTATATAACTATAATGTGAATGTTTCCAGACTTTCTCCATGTGCTTTGCTAATACATATTGATAATCTATAAGGTGATGAAGGCACTGAGAACACAGTGGGAAACAAAACAGTTGTATTTCCCATCCTTATCAGAGGAGATGGGTATTAAATAATCATAAATACACAAATGAACTATGACAAGCTTATATATGAAAAACGAAAAGCAGAGGGCTGAGCAAATAAGATTGAGAAGAAGCAGAGAAGGAAGACTAAAATCAGGAAATTATGGTGTCATGGAAGTCAAGAGAAGAGAATGTGAAGTACATGAAACTGTGCTGAGTACTGCTGAGAGGTCAAGCAGGTGAAGAATGGAAAGTGGCCTTTGATCTGGAAGCATGGGAATCACTGGTGACCTTACTAAATGCTGTAGGTGGACAGAGGGAAGAGAAACTTGTTCAATGTGACTATCAGATAAGGAAGTGGAGACAGAGTATGTAGGCAACTCCTGCTGGGATTTGTTTGTGAAGCAGAGAGGTAAGAAAGAATGGTATATTAAGAAGGTTGAAGGAAAACTTCGAAAGATAATAGAACATGTTGGTGGCTTATGACAAGGGATCATTCAAGAGAAAGAGACTTAAGAGATAGCACACAGAGGGAGACACCTGCTTTATTTTATTTTTTTATCAAAATCTCTCCTTTTGCTGCCTACAACTAAATCAAATTTCAAAAGTCTGTAGCTCGGTTGAGATTCTGACAGTCTCAGAAACTGCTGACACAAAGACATGTCTCTTTATCTGAACAGTGTGTTGAAGCCTGATAAACTCTTCAGTTCACTGACGAGGAGATCAGGCATTTGAACAGGGCAGGAACTTCTGTCCACTAAAATGAAGTCGGATATATATTTAAAAACACTCAAGCTTACATAATTTGGACTAAGTAGTGTTTAAAAGTTCATACCATTTAATCGATTTTTTAAAAATCCAACATGCAAAAATATTAAGAGGGAACCCCTGAGAAGCTTGGAATTTTGAAAGATGTAGGACCTCACTTCACCTGTTTTCAGATTTCAAGTTATTGAAGCCATCACTGATAATAATTTGGAATTTAAGCTTTGTGCTTCTGAATTAATTATTTATGCATAAAAACTTGAATGATTTCTAAGGAGTTTAACTTTTGCAGTGTGGTGACTACCAAGTTGGAAGAACATATTTGTTTTGTCTTCTTAGGTGTTAAATATTTCTTAATTCAGTGAAAATTTTGAAAATGATGTAAGAAGAAAACAAATTGAAGAATATGAATTATTATTAAATCAAATGGCTGGAGGTGTTACTTTATTATGCTTATTTTCTCATTCTGTTTCAGAGTATTGTTTTTGTTAAAACATGAATATATAGATACTATCAATTTTAACCTAGCAATAGAGAAAACTAATCAGTGCTAAGATTCCATAATTCTGCATTAAATTTCTTCCATAGTAGACTTTCAGAGACCACAGAAACTTGGTCTCAGTTTTTCAGATGTGCTTTATAAGTCAGGAAGATTTGTATTGATATTAATATAGAATCATTGAATTTTAAACTAGGAAGAGTCATTAGGAATCCTTTATTGCTCTCAAACTAAAAGAGAACTGGAAATGTTATGTAAATTTTTTTTGATATGTGCATGTGTTCAGATACTCATAAATTTCATACGTTCTTAAAGTGACTGACCTAAAAAAAGCATCTAAAACAACATTTATAGAGGAAAAAACTAAGGGTTTGATAACAAAGGCCTTTACCAAAATAATACAAAATTTTAATGGGAGCAATTTATATTATGATATATACTTCATTCTGAAGTCCATAAAATCAAAACAGACATATTATGACTTTCTTTACTCCTCAAGTTATTTATGAGGCTCAATTTGTCTATTGCATGTTTCTGCTTTACTTAGTTGTTTTATTTAGGTTTTGGCAAAAGTGTTATTTTTTTATGAGAGAAATTCAAAGAGGAGAGATGAACATCTTCATCTTCACTGGGAAAAATAAAGAAAAAGCTATTAAAAATTTATCAAATTAGATGCTGAGAGGAGAGATACATTAGCATTTTTACTGCACTAACACCATGCTAATATGATCAATTCAAACCTGAGAAGAAATGAAATGTGTCCACTATTTTTCTGTGTTTCTATTTTACAAGTGAAGTGAATAGACATCATGATAGGGCCCAGCTGCTGTTTCCATTGACTTAATGAGTTTCTTGATGCACCCCATTGTGCCTCAGTATTAGAGAAACATATGGCACATATACGTCTTAACTATGGATTTATTTGACTTTTTATTGTGTATTTTCCACCAGGGATTCTACAGTGCTATTTATACGAATATATGAACAAAATGATCTTTTTTATTAAATGTTCATAACTCTGTTCTAGAAAAAAAAACCCAAAATAACATAAATCCACCCTCATTTTAAAGTAATTATGAATGTTCAGACTTTTTGGCAAAGTAATGTGAATACAGAAGTAGTTACAACAAAAGAGCTTTACATCAGTAACTTAATCTACTAGGCAGGATTTCATGACATAATTGCATAAATGGCCTAAAAATTAAACAGGAGCATTTTTTAAAGATATTGGGTCAATAAGAGATGTCTTAAGGGCAGAAATTCAATCAATCAGGGATTCAAAAAAAAAGGGGAGGAGAATATCAATAAATAGGATTCTTTATTGTTTTTTTTTTCTGGTAATGATTTTCTTGAAATTCATTTAGTAATGAATCTCAAATTCTGAGTCTGCACATAAGTCTTACTATACCATTATAAACGACTAATTATAGTAAAGCTCAACATGAGAATTAAGTAATTCCCTGGGGCCAACTGAAATAGCTTAATGCTAACTGCATTATGGTACTAGGTTTTGATGTGCAGCTATTATTTTCCAAGCTTTGACTTTGAAGACATTGATCAAAAACTACCACCTTCTACCATACACAATAACCCTGTGAGAGGCCTAACAACACCTCATAACAACCATCTTATGCTCACAATGACATGAATTTCAAAACCAAAAGATGTGAATGGCTAAGAGCCAAGGAGGACCTGGTTTACCAAATTTACCTCTTATTTAAAATCCTTGTGAATGGAAGCTATTTTCATTTCTCTTCCCTTTTTTTTTTCTTTTTTTTTTACTCACATAACTTTTTAATTGGGACACTTCTAATAAAAGCTCCAGAGGACAGACTGGCACAGCACAGGACAGAAGACAAAAATATAAGAATGTATAATACCTTTCAAACTTAATTTCATCATTTTTATAACAATAATGAACACCCCCCCCCCCCCTGTTTTTCAGGTCCTGTTGCAATTCCTCATGAAGACATAGGGGTTTGAGGCTAGTTAATGAATTTATTTTCGTATCTTATTTGTATTCCATCAGTAGAATAAAGTAGGAACTAATACATTAACATATATCATTTTTTAAGTTAATTCTTTTGCTTTTCAACATGGGAATTTAAATTTTCTCTTATAAATTTTTACTCTGTGAAAGCTTTTAAGTATATTTCCAGTGCAAAATGGCAGAGTCTCAATAACAATTACTTTGAGAAGCAAAAACTAACTTTGAATTAAAGGCCAGTCTTTGAAGGAACAAAATTGAGCATCTAATCTGACCTTGGTGATGCTTGAGAGTAAAAGGAAGACATGTTTCAAGTTCCTAGTGGCATGAATACATAATAAGAATTTTTGCTGGATTTCTGTCTTACTGTTACATGGTAGGATGCAGAGAAGAAAGGGAAAATAAAAAAACTCCATCATTTATCTTAACTAAATTAAAAGAAGACATGCAAATGTTGGGATTTTTAATTACTGTATTATTTTTCTTCATACCTTCTTTTATTTTATTATCATTTTTTTTTTTTTGTGACAGAAACAGAGAGAGACAGAGAGAGAGGGACAGCCAGACAGGAAGGGAGAGAGATGAGAAGCATCAGTTCTTTTTTGTAGCACCTTAGTTGTTCATTGATTGCTTTCTCATATGTGCCTTGACTGGGGGCAGGGGGATACAGCAGAGTGAGTGACCTTTGCTCAACCCAGCAACCTTTGGACTCAAGCCAGTGACCATGGGGTCATGTCTTTGATACCACACTCAAGCCAGCGACCTTGGGGTTTTGAACCTGGGTCCTCCACATCCTAGTCTGACACTCTATCCACTGCTCTACCGCCTGGTCAGACGATACCTCCTTTTCTTTTAATGGCACTATTGTTAACTGAAAGAATAGATGTATTTTTAAGGTTGCTAATTCGTCAGTCAGTAAGCATCCCTTTGGGCAACTATATCATGTATAGCTACATAACAGGTCACTCTGAGTCTGTTCTACAGTGGAAGCTACCTTGACTTCTGGGAGAAGCCTAAGTATAAGAAATTTGAATATTATACTACCTTGGGGGCTTATTCTCTTGGAAACTATTTTTAAAAATTTTAATTTGTAAAATTAGTATAATATAATTGGCCTTTATAAAGTAATGATGAGAATTAAAGGACATAATATATGTGAAGCCCAAGGAGAGTGCATGACACACAATAACTGTCTCTCAAAAGGTAGCTAGAATAATGAGAAACAGAGATGTCCATATATAAAGGATCCTTTAAGATGGTAACGCTTTATGAGGGAAACCTATTGATTAATGGCTATTGTTTTTTTTTTCTTTTTAATTAACTTACCTAGAATGTATTTTTAGATTAAACTTCTTTCTAAAATGCCTCAGTGTTTAATATATGATGTTCATTCAGTTATAATCTTTAAGAGACACATAAAGGGCTTTCGCATACTTCCTGAGTGAAACTGTTGCTGCCTATTTAAGGAATGAATCTGAGAAAATACTTTCACATAATGTTAATTTATGAAGGTGAGTTCTATTTGGCGTAAGACAAATCACAAAGCTATCTCAATCCCTAAGCATAAATTACTCCAAATATCCTATGAGTTAAAAAACAAAACAGGAGTTTCATAAATTCTGAACCCTATTACATGGCAGACTTAGATCCATTAACTAAATAAAGAACATAGCTTTTGAATGTGTGCTTATACAATTAACTACAATGGCACCAAGGTTTCTTTTTATAGTCTTTAAGTCAACAGAGCTACTTTATAAAGAAGTGTTCAAGTCAGCAAGTTCACAAAAGGCTGTGTAATTTACTTAAAGAACCATCAAAGTATGTTATAATGTTTAGAGCTTTTGCTATGTTTTGCTTCAGCTTCCCCCAATCACAATCAGAAATTTAAAAAATAGTAATTATCTTTCTATAAACTGAAACCACCAGAATTATTTTCCTAATGGACTCTGGATTATCACTGTTATTTCAGGAGAAAGCAGCATCAATTTCCTAAGAAAACTACTACCATTTACAAGAAAAAGAAATAATACATAAGATGAACTGTATACTGTATTATAATTTGAATTCATATGCTCTTTTCAGGTAAAATGTTGGTAACAAAAATAAAATGCTTTAAATATATCCACAACTTTTAATTCAGTACTTTTATTTACAGGAGTTTATTTTAAAGAGATAATCTGAAATCTAGAAACCATTTTCAGCTCACATATTAATTTATTTCTTATTTAAAATGAAACTTGTAAATGTCCAAAAGTAGAAGAATTAACTAATTATTGTATGACTAACTAATATAAACCTATATAACTATTAGAGCTGATGTTTTCAAAATCCTGTTAAAAATAGGAAATATTTTGTATTTAAAAGTACTATATATAACTTTTTAATATGAAGAAAAAATATTAGTAGTAAATATACTAACTCATTAATCTATCATGTTCATTAACAACAATGTGTGTTTAGATCTAAACATTTTGAAAAATACTGGAATACAGTTACAGTGGCATAAAAGGTATAACTATAGAATTTCATAAGACTTTCTTTAAGAAAAAAATTGTCATAAAATACCTTATTTGATATTAAAAGTACAGAAAACAAAGGAAACAGTAAACCATACTTAAAAAGAAATCACTCTCCAGCTTATATAAACATTGGGGAGGTAAAACAGGAAGGGATTAATTTTTAGTACACTAGAAATTACTTCTCAAAAATTTCAGAATACAAAGGAAAAGTAATATGATATTAATGCCTATTCAGCCAACTTACAAGTTAAGTCCTGTGGCATTTATTCTTTATTTCCAAAGATGTGCCGAATGTTTACTATGTTCTGGGCATTTAGAAATGGTTATTAGAAGAAAATAGGTAATTTTCTGTTCTTAATCTTTGTTAGTTTCTTATGATTCTATTTAAGCATCCTCAAATGTTATGGAAAGAACTCATAAAACAACAAAAGAAAACATGTTCTGCTCTCTTTTGCAATCTGTGCCCCTTGATGGTGGGGGAACAACATGTCTGGTCTCTATCTGGTTTGTTGCCATCCCAGAGCGAAGGACCAGAGATGGTGTATTGCAACCTTATTTCCTAAACTGCACACACTGTGGTTAGTTACAAGTCTGGTGAAATGAATTATCTCTCCCCAGTAGCAAGGTATCCTCAGGAATATTGGTTTTGGTGGAGCGATATTTCTTGGCCAATAGTATATAGCACCAAACATGCTCATCCTTTCCCATTAATACTCTGGGAAAGGCTATGTCCTGGAGGAGGTCTATCTTTTCCCAGACTTGATGAGACCCAGTCCAAGAATTGAAATTTATGTTACTGCATACTGTGGCCTCTTAATCATGATGATGAACAATGCTTGAAGAACCCCGGAGAAATAAAACTACAGTTCAAACTTTCCCCTCAAAACTGACAAAAGGGCACACAACTCAATCAATTGTTCAAATGCCATGGAGGTGTTCACCTGAAACTTATTCTTATTGATTAATGTCACCTCATTAAATTTAATTTCTAACTAATTTTTTTTTAAACTGACAAAACATGACATTAGCAAACATAGCATGGCTCTGGGAAGTCTTGGAGTAGGTGAACTATAGAAGATGTGCTCACACATATTCTGAAGCCATGGAGTGAACTGCATATGTTTATGCATGAAAGAATAGGCAGTTTAGAGCCTTTCCTTCAAAATCCCCTGTCATGTTGCAGAAACCTTTCAACCAGGCTAAGTACAAACTTTTTAACTTTGCTAGCAGGTTAGCCCAGGATATTCTACCAGCAGGTGAGGTGTTTTGACTGAAGCCTTAAAGTAGTGAGGTTCTTTAGAGATTGAGAACATTAAAGAAAAGAACTTCAGACTAGACCTGGCAAAAGAAATGGTCCACAATCTTGGAATTAACCTTGGAGATGACAATATTTTTAGTTTCCAATGAGAAAAATGAAGCTGAGAGGATAAATGTTTTTCTTAAGATCTAATAGCGTAGTTACAATCAGAGTCAGGCCTATAGTTATGATTACTGATACTTTTATGCTTTGTGTTGAGTGGTTGGTACAGCAGACTAACAAAATCAACAAAAAAGAAGCTGACTATAGAGTTTAGGGTAGACAAGGACTGAAGTAAACATAAATAATAAAAAGGAGGTGCATAGATGCTTTTGAGCTTGGGAGAAATTTTATATTAACTTCCTCTCCTTCCTTCTGATATGCTTCTATATTTCCCATTTATCAGATTAGTCTTTTTTTTACTTTAGTTAGAATGAATTTTTAAATGACATATTTGTGATACTTGCACACAGTTTAAAAGCATGTTTCTTCTTTCTCATCACCTTTTCATTTGATGAAACTGTTGCTACTGCTAAAGTGAAGGTATTGACATTTTCTCAGTGACTTATAAGAATAGTCACAGTACTCACTTGTTATTAGATGGTGTAAGTAGAGGAAAAAAGTATACTTAATTTGAGAAAAAGAGAGAACACAAAGTATTATTATGAGAAGAGAACAGATTCTGGTTTTTTACTGTATTTGAGAAGAAATACATGTGTTCAGAATTATTGCTCCAGCTTTGGGTGCTTAAATTAAGATCACCCTTGCCCCAAATGTTCTCATGTTATTCTATGCTTTTCTTCTTCCAGAGGTAACAAGAAGTTTTACTTTTATAAAAGCTTTATAAGAGTATAATTGACATACAATAATCTGCACATATTGATGTTTTGACATACATATATACATATATACACACACACAAGTAAAATAGTTATCACAGTTAAAATAATTAAGGTACCATCACCTCCAAAAAAAGTTTTCTTTTAATCCTTTGTAATCCTTCCTGCCCATCTTTCAGCTGTCCCTCTACAACCTGTTCCCAAAAACCACTGATATGCTTTCTGTTACTATAGATTTCTAAGATTTTATGGAAATGATATCATATAATACATATTCATTTTTGTCTTGATTCTGTATTTGTGTGTGTGTGTGTGTGTGTGTGTGTGTGACAGAGACAGAGAGAGACAGAGAGAGGGACAGACAGGGACAGACAGACAGGAAAGGAGAAAGATGAGAAGCATCAACTCTTCGCTGAGACACCTTAGCTGTTCATTGATTGCTTTCTCATATGTGCCTTGACCGGGGGCGGGGGGCCACAGCAGACAGAATGACCCCTTGCTCAAGTCAGTGACCATGGGCTCAAGCTGGTAAGCCTTGCTCAAACCAGATGAAGCCATGCTCAAGTCGGTGACCTTGGGGTTTCAAACCTGGGTTCTCCACATGCCAGTCTGACGCTCTATCTACTGAGCCATCACCTGGTCAGGCATGTTTCTGTATTTGAGAATAATCATTTTTAGGTTTGTTCATGTGCAGCATGTATTAATGTACTTTTGTTTGTTGTTAAGTAATGTTCCATTATATGGTTATACGAACTGTTGATGGATATTCGGGTTTTTCCAGTTTGCTGCTATATGAATAAAGATACTATGAAATTATTTGTCTTTGTATGGACATTTGTTCTATTTCTGGATTTTTTTTTGTCCTTGATGAACATTTGCTTTATTTCTGAAATGGCTGGGTATGTGTATGCTTAATTTTTCAGAAACTCAACTGGTTTCCAAAGTGGTTGTACTACTTTACATTTCCATCATTAGTGTATGAGAGTCTTAGATGTTCTACATTCTTGCCAATTCTGGATATGGTCAATCTTTTCAGTTTTAGTCACTTTAATAGATGTGGAGTAGTATTTCATGGTAGGTTTAATTTGCATTTCCCTAGTAACATGATGTTCAGCATCTTTTCTTGTGCTTATTTACTATTTATACATCACTTCTGGTTACATACTTACTTATTCAAATCTTTTGCTCATTTAAAAAGTTGAGTTCTTTTTTCTTATTGAGTTTTTAAATTTCTTTATATATTATGTGTATAAGTCCTTCACCAGATATATGTATTACAATTACTTCCTCTCAGTCCATGGATAGTATTTTGAATCAGAGAAATATTTAATTTTGATGAACTATAATTTATCAATTTGTTCTTTTTGTGCATCCTACTTTTATTGTTGTATCTAAGAAATCTTTGTATAACCCAAGATCATAAAGGTGTTCTACGTTATATGGTTTTATGAATTACATTTAGGTTTGTGATCCATTTTGAGTTAGTTTTATTAATTTCTTTTTTTACATACAAATGTCCAATTGTCCTAGAAAAATTTTTTTGGGGAAAACCATCCTTTTACCATTGAATTGTCTTTGCACCTTTGTCTAAAATTGGTTGTCTATTTAAACTGTCACATTGGTTGACTTTTTCACCAATATTACATAATTTTATTACTGTAACTTCGTAATAACTTGCAAAGTAAGATACTGTTAGCCTTGCAACTTTAGCCTTTTTAAAAGATATTTTGTTATTCTAGGTCCTTCCTTTGTATTTCCACATCAATTTAGAATGGGTTTGGCAATATATACCAAAAAAATCAGCTGGAGCTTTGATTGAGATTGAATTGATTTACAGATCAACTTTGGTAGAACTGTGTTCTTAACAATATTGAGTCTTCTGACCATGAGCACAACATATCTCTTTATTTATTTAAATGTTTATTGTTTGTCAGCAAAGTTTATTAGTTTTCAGTTCTTCACACATTTTAACATTTTTCATTTAAATAAGCACATTTAATTTAAATATATTGAGTTCAGATTATTTTAACTTCTCTGAATGAAACCAAATAATATTTTATTTGATAATCAAATAAAAACAGAAAACCAGTGTTAAATTTCAGGTAAATATTGTTATTTGATGGGGTTTTTAAATTTCTTTTGTTAAAAAGCATAATTAATAAGTCTTAAGGAATTCTAAAAACATATTACACCAAGCTGCATGGTTTCTTTTTTGTAACAAGATCACAAAAATAATAGGAAAAGGGAACTGTTTTCTCACTAGGTAATTCATTGTATTTTAATGATCCACATAGCACTAAAATCTCATTTCTCATGCATTGTGAGTGAGTTCACAATTAGAAAATAACTATAAATTTTAGGCAGGAGAACCTTGAACAAGGATACAGAGGTGTGAATAAGTTTGGATATTACAGAATTTGCTGAGGTTAGGAGTTTTTAGCGTGGTAGTTCTAAACTTTGGTTGCATATAATATCACCTTGAAGTTTAAAAAACTCAGACCAAAAGATTCAGAATACTTAGATATGAGTGACTATATCTTTTAAAAGTCCCCTAGGTAGTTCTGATGCTTAGGAAGGGTAGCAGAGCTCAATGATAGGATATCACCATGTGGATATAAGAGGATGCTGATGGTAGTGATGATGTGAAGTGGGCAGGCAGGAGAACGCCCAGATTGCCTTAGCAGTGTATTCCCTGAATACTGGGCATCAATAGGTAGAATGGTAAGATGTCATCATTACTCTCCATCTGAGGGCTAGAATATGAATTGTCTGTCAAAGCAGTTGAAGATTATTTTAAGAATGACAAAGCCCTGACTCTCCTTTCCATTAAGTACAAACACTCATGAATTTTCTGCCTCAGATGATCTTTTGGTTTAAAGCAGTGTGATCATATCTTATGACTAAAGGCATTAGAAGTATACTTCAACAATATATAAATATTTTATGATATCGTATTTAAAGTATGGTCTCTAAATGACCTTCTCCAATACTTTACAACAGAAATGTGAAGTATTTTTGAACCAGCTTTAACACAATTGTTAATAAATAGTTCCAGATAAGAACTGAATAAAGGCTTCTTTGAAAGGTAACATTTAATAATGCATGGTATCCAAATTTGCATGTCTAAATAAACAAAATACACAAGAAGAATCTGAATGTAAATCAATTCCTTAAATTTTTACCCATTGTTTTGACAAAGCCCTGACTCATTTGAAACAAAGCATCTTTCAGGTGGGTAACATTTGCAGCCTGCCAAGCTGTGCTTTCTCATTAACATTGACCATGCTATACCTTCCTGAAAACCTCATCTGGGAAAAGGAAAGAACCGAACTCCACATTTCAAATCTTCAAACTTGCTTAGAAACGTGAAACTGGGGAAAGGAGAACTTAAAATATTGCTTAATTTGAGGTCAGTAAAACGCATGGGCGAACTCGAAGATTATTTTACAAAAATAAACGTTGAGGAATTCAAGGGGGGAGCAAGTGGGAGAAAAGGGCTTCTTTGGGGAATAGGTATTGGTAGCCTATCATGAAGGTTTCCTGTGTCTCTCATCGCCCCTCCTCCCAGACGGCCCCCACTTTCCGCCCCGGGCCTTCCCGCTCCGGTGCTGCAGAGCTTGGCCCGCAGCCCCGGTGGGCGGGGTGGCTTCTCCAGGTCTCCCTTTGGCTCCGCAGGCTCACAGAGCATAGAAGCTTCACTTAGCGCCCCGGGACTGTAAGAAGCTCACTGGACATCTGCATGTTAGAGCCTCCAGCTCCAGGAAGCGGTGATCCCCAACTCACTGAGAAACTGTGTCAAACTTTGTGTGCGGGTGAGAGGCAGCGGGACCACGGCCGGTCCCCCTGGCCCGCGCTTCCCGGCCGGCTGAGCTGTGGACAGCGCACTTTCCTGTGGCTAACCCTCTCCGGACGCCTCTCGGGAATGGAGCAGTCCCACTGTGGTAGCAGAGATCGCAGCGGCAACGGGCGACCTCACCTGGCCCCGGGGCTGGTGGCAGCGGCCCCTCCGCGCCCGTCATCGGCGTTGCCGGTACCCCCAGGGATACCGCTTCCTCCAACTTTCCTGCGGCCTCCCAGCCTCTTTCTGCGGACAGCCGCGGCCGCCGCCTCCACGGCGGGAAGCGGAGGCTGCCCGCCCGCTCCTGGGCTGCAGGGGCCGGTGGGCACGCTGGGCTGCGGCTACCCGCGGACTCCCAAGTGCGCCCGTTGTCGCAACCACGGCGTCGTGTCGGCGCTCAAGGGCCACAAGCGCTTCTGCCGCTGGAGGGACTGCGCTTGTGCCAAGTGCACCCTGATTGCTGAGCGCCAGCGCGTCATGGCCGCCCAGGTGGCGCTGCGCCGGCAGCAGGCCCAGGAGGAGAGTGAGGCCCGAGGGCTGCAGAAGTTCCTGTACGCTAGTCACTCGGGGCCCGAGGTTCGGACCTCCGGAAGCAGCAGCAGAACCGAGAATTCCCAGGCGCCGAGCGTCCCCGCGGAGGTGACTGCTCTGGGACTGGATGCCTTGAGACAGGCTGGTGGTCTGGGGACCCCTGCTTTCGAGGGTTTACAGCCAGATTACACAGAGGAAAAACAAGGTGAGTTTGCCTTTTATTTCCTCTTTGCAAAAGAAGAAATAATTGTTTTGGAGAAAAACTTTTTGAAACAAGCAGCTGTGCCCTGGAGACGGGCAATAAAAGTTTAGATGAAGAAACTTTTGTTTAAGTTCTGGGAAATCGCTTTGCACTATGACGTTAATGGGTGGTTGAGACCCATCACATTCACTTTGAAAAAGCTTTCTGTTCCTCAAGGTGATAGGATTAGATAATGAAAAAGGGAAAGGTGAGTCATCAGCTGAGCAACTCTTGTTAGGAATGGAGTTTGCACCCTAATTTCTATAACTTTGTGTGAGTAGAACTTCCTAAATGAGCATCCAGTGAAGAGCCTATTAGTGAGAGGAGCTGCATTTTGAGTTTGCTCTACTGTTTTCATATGTAAAACTGGAGTTAATCTTCTGATCTTATGTGGGAAACTCATTGATAGTTGAGAGTACGGTTCTTTACCTGTGGGACAAATTTTTGGAGCCAGCCAGTAGTGGGAAAGAGACTGAAATCTACCAAAGCTGCTTTTTATGCCATTCGCTTCAAATTTTTAGGCGTTCCACGCCAATCCCCATTTGTCAGTCTCTTAAATTCTGGAATGCTCTAATATTTGACGTTTCAACTCTTCTCATAGGGGGAAAAAAATAACAAACTTTTCCAGATATGTAAAAATAGCGAAAAAAATTTCAAAGTCCAATATTGGGGATTTCTTGTCGAAGGAGTTTTAATTATTTTCTCTTACTTATCAACTACAAATCACTTTCATAAACCGTGTTAGGAGATATATATTTGGCTACAGTTATCCCAAATTAACTTTTCCTGCTAGTGTAAATCCCACTGTATTTTACTGAATTTGATAGTTCTTCACAGGGCCCAGTAGCAGAGTGTTATTTTAGTGTTTTTGTATAAATCCAAGACAGATTGTATCAGATGAAATTATACAATAATGATACAGTAAGTTATTAATTCATAAAATGCCCCTGGATTGTGAAAATTGAAGATCTTAAATCACAGGATGTACTTTTGAAAAAAAAGACTATCTCTGTATTTTAATAAGGTATATATAATTTTTTACTTATGCCATTTTTTGCCCATGTTCTAGTTTATTTCAGTGGACAAAATAGATTTTACACATTTCTCATGAAAAATCAAAGAGGGTTGAAGAACAAAGTTATTAAACAAAATAGCTATAAAAGAGAAGTAAAAGTTAAAATTCTGTTAACTAAATTGACAGATTTGGCTGACAACCCTCTGATAGATACCAACTTATATGTTTTTCTTGGAGGGGTACCAAACCGTTCTGTTTTATAGGGTCAATTATTTTCCTTTATTGTTTGCCTCAGTTGACCTTGTTTTTGAAAGACTAGTTTCATGGCTTTTCTAAACTGACTGCCTCCTCTTACACAATGTCCATGTACCATAGGAAGGTATTCTATTTAATTTACTCATTCATGAGACAAAGACTAACGGTGATTCAGAGGTGAATATGATATTCTTATGCAAAAGAACCTTATATTCAAAATGAGGAAACTGTTTTTCAAAAAACTACAAGATGTGATATACAGTGATAAAAATAAAGAAGTAAAATGAGCTCTAGGAGCTGAGAAAACAGATTACATAAATGATATCAGTATTTTAAAGACACCTTATTGTCTAGTTTCATGCAATCAGTATTTCATTGCATTATATTATATTCCATGAGTACAATGTAATAACAAAAATATACATAAATTGCTTTAGAGATGATATTTTGATACTTCGCATGTTCAGGGGATCTTATTTAGTGAATCATACTTATAATTAAAATGGAATGGCAGACTAATGCCAATTCATCTCCACCTGGCAGACCTCATTAGTGGACTTTTATTGTTTTATTCAAAGTTGAAAATACTAGAGTCTAGAGTCTTTGTAATTTTTCAGGAGCAACATCTTTTCTTTAGTTATATGTTTTATATCAAAACAGCTTAATGATCAAAGTGTTAAACTGTATACTTACTTTAATTTTATAATACACCATAGATATTTCTGAAGAATTTGGGACATCTCTTTTAGAAAACATAAGTGTTTTGAAAATTGTGGTTGAAATAACTGCTTTAGGCAATATTTGATCAACTTTGTAGAAGAAGAAAGTTTGACTGAAATATTCTCACCACCCCTTGACAATTTACTCTTTTAAAATGGAAATAGAGATAAAATATGTTTATAGGATAAACCAAAGTAGAAACTATTTAGTAAATATATGCATTATTATTTTCTTAAAGATATTCTTGTTTTATTAATATTCATATGCTCAACTTGCTGAGGTAGAAAAATGAGATTGTTGTGTAAAAATGTGCTTGGAAAATTTCCCTTAATATTGGAAGGGAGTTAAGATTTGAGGCAATGCTTAGTATGTTATTTTTAGCACATATTTTTAAGATCCATACAGATTGCAATAGTACAATAATGCAGTTTCCAGTTTTCTGTTAGAAACAATTTGACTAACCTGATTTCTTGATATTTTCCTAGGGGTTGGAAAAAAAAGTTCTTATTTCACAGAGGATTATAAAAAATACCAACTGTTATCAACTCTCACATAAATTGATATATGTGACTGGTATGACTTGACAATGGTATTGCAGTAGTCAAAATGAAGTACACAATTTTGTTTTTATTATTATATATTTTAAATTATTCAGGTAACTTAATTGGAATCTGAAACATGAGCATTAAAAAACCAAGAACAAAAATACAGCATTAGTTATTAAAATGTTCATTTTCATTCTAAGATTCTCTTCTTTTGATTTTTTATCTAAACATAACTATTTTTTTTAGTTCTTTTTTCATGGGGTCATTGATAAGAAAAAATACCTGGATAACAACAAAACTAGGGTAACATTTAGTAAGACCTCAAATTTCCAAGGCAGGGCAAACAGGGTGAGATGTTGGTGTTACATCAACAGTTTAGGGTAACAGCAGACTTTCATATTTGACTCCTAAATAGCTACTGCATTGACATATTATATAATTTTATAATCTTGATATGGCATAATCAATAGCATTTTTCCACTGTTCCAACACTGGCACTTCAGAACGATCTTCTAAAATTCTTATTCAATAAAATTTCTTACAGTAAACAAGTATTACTAATATTCTATGAGGAAATGAATTATTTTATCCAGATTATTTTCTTCTTTTTTATTGAATTTATTGAGGTGAAACTGGTTAATAAAATTATACAGGTTTCCAATGCACAATTCTACAACACCTCTTCTGTACACTATATTGTGTGTTCACCAACCCAAGTCAAGTCTATGTCCATCATTATCCCAGCTATATCATACCTTCCTCTACCACCTATACCGCCCTCTTCCCTCAGCAATCACCACAGCATTATTTTTGAATAAGCAGCACTGTTTTGGGAAGTTTTTCCTTTATTTCATTTCTTTTTTTTTTTCTTTTTCCCCAGAACAAAAAGAGAGTAAATGTGACTCATGCCAGAGTGGACAAAAAGAACCAGTCTCCAAATCCCATCATCTTATCCTGGGATCATCTCCTCAGTCTATTGGTGTCATTGGAAAGCAAAATTTTAGGTCATCTATTTCAGAAAATTCAAACAAGGATGATAGCAGTCTGTCTCCTCACCGGGGAGAGCAATCAGGAGGTGAAGAGAGTCCCAAGTCTCTCTCATCCTCTGATCTGGAATCAGGAAATGAAAGTGAGTGGGCCAAAAAAATCACTGCTACCAGATCCAGATTTCCCTCAGTATCCTCAAGACCAAGAGATCCTCTTGATATCCTTACCAAGATTTTCCCAAGTTACAGGCGTAACCGGTTAGAAGGCATTCTACAATTCTGCAGAGGGGATGTGGTCCAAGCTATTGAACAGGTCCTAAATGGGAAAGATCACCAACCAGACACCAAGGACCTAGCAAGCTCAGGAGAATTAGGAAATACAGCTTCCCAGAGAGCATCAAATTTTAGTTTAGCTGGAATTGGTTTTGGAAGTAAATCAGCTTTCTCCCCTCTGCAAACCACTTCTGCTTCTTATGGAGGTGATTCAAGTCCCAGACTAAGTATCAGTCCATTACGGCTAGCATATTCCTCTCCAGGAAGGGGGCTGTCTGGTTTCGTGTCTCCCTACCTAACTCCTGGGTTGGTACCGGCGTTGCCTTTTCACCCAGTGTTGGATTATGCCTTTTCTGGGATGATTAGGGATTCTTCCTACCTTTCCACTAAAGATTCTATAACTGGTAGCAGGCTTTATTCCAGGCTGAATCAAGACAATATTTAATACATCTGCTGCCTATTATCCCTTTCTGGAGTGTTTCTAGAAGGGATACAATACCATCCACACACCTACACCCACACTTCATCTATTAATGTGTTCACTATGTATGTGAGTGGATTACCAGGCCTTGAAGATGCTGGGTTTTTTTGTGTTTTTTTTTACAAGCAGTATAATAAATGTTCAGATCTAAAGACTTCATTAGCATTTATTAAGTGAAAGAAGTATTTAAGCATTATATGTGCCTTGAATGAAGCCATTTCAAGAAATAGTTTTATTTTATACTGAGTTTTCTCTCTAAAATATACATTGTGAAATTTCTATTTTAAAACTATACTTGTTTTCATTTTATTTAAAAATGAACTATATAGTTATAAAATATATTTGTAAGTATGAAACAATCCACTATATAAAATTAACCAAAAGGAAGAATTGGAAAATTGAGGTACATCTAAATAATTATTGTTTTAAACTTTTTCTTTCCTTCTAATTCTTTGTACACTGGAGAGGAAAGTTATACAGAAATGTTTTAAAATATTTTATTCACATATAAATGATTAGTAAAACGTAAAACTTTTGAAAATTTTAAATTTCTTAATTTTAATAAATGTCTCATTTTTCATTTACACCTGTCATTTGTGATGACAGTGCCATAAATAAAACGTTTCTCTTTAAAGTGAATGTTGTGAATTACACAGACTAATGAAGTCAATTTTAGGAAATGAGACTCCGCCATCTTCTGGCTACTATCACTAATTGCAGCTCAGTTCAGATATAGTGTAGAAATTGTAAGTCAATGGTTACCTAATTTTCCTAATTCATATAAGTTAACCATTTTTAGATAGCAATTTTTAGATCATGCTACATAGAAATTTTTATATTATATAGTGAACATCTATTGTGGATGAGGACTTAATATTTTAGTATGCTATGCCTGTATCTGGGGAAATAATCTTTGTCATATGTTTGTGACAAGAATATAGTAGTCATTCTCAAAGGTAAAAATAACATTATTCAGAAAATTTAAATGGCTGTTCAGATAAATATTGATCGCATCTAGATAGATGATGCTTAATGCATTGAGGGAGATCATAAGATTTCCAAAGGAGAAAAATTGTCATTAAATTTTATAGGTTTTTTTGAGATTTTAAAAATACTTTTTGTTCTCCATCTGGAGGATTTGAAAGCTATTTATTTCAGTCAGTGGAAAGTCCCTGAGAAAACTGCTTACAAAACAATTTTATAAAGTTTTTTTTTTTTTTTACATGTCATCATTTTTTCAAAGGACAGTAGCTTCATTGTTATTGTTAGAAATAAATAGAAACCCAGCTGTGGTGTAAAAGAGTTGATGAATTAGAGATGGTTTAAACAGTGTGAGCAGCACAATTCACTAGATATTTCTTAAATAAGGTGTGTGTGTGTGTGTGTGTGTGTGTGTGTGTGTGTGTACTGTTCATTCAAGCCCTATCAGTTCTATCATCATAAAGGCTTTCCCATGAAGCCAAATTGAAATATATTTCTAAAATATATTTTACCAGCAAATGTCATATTAAAAGATTGTATACTATTTAACACTGATTTAGACTGTAAATATGTTTAATAGAGCATGCATTAATTTTAATGATGTGAATCTGAGAAAGAAGAACCTGTAAAAATTTGATACAATTAATATTCATTACTTACAAAAAATATTTTAGATTCTAAGCCTGAACTGTGATACAATGCCTGGCAAGTTGTTGATATTCAATCACTACACTCTGAGTGAAGAAAACCATTTTGGATAATAGAACTCTTTGAGACTCAGATGAAACTGAAGAATTCTATAAAGTGGCCTTCAGGCACACAGTTTTGCATATAATTTCATGGGGTTCTTGAATTTCCTAACTGCCATTCTGGTTATTGTTAAGTTGTTTCCATTGCATTAACTCATTTATTGAATGCTATTTTTTTTTTAAAAAGTGATCGGTATTGTAGAGGATACCAAACATAAAATACTGTGTTCCCAAAGAAGTTATATTACACAATAGAGATCTTATTTAAAAATAAAACAATGCTACAATTGCTAAATTCTTTATGTGATTTATATAATGATGTATATGTGTCCATTTGAGAGACTAATTTATTTTTTGACTGGAAGAACATCTATTCTGGGTAATATTCAAATTAAAAAAAATAACTTTATAATCTTATACCTTAATTTATATGTTTTGCATGTTTTATACCCTTTACAATAATTTTATAACTTAAATAATTTTATAGAGTAGCTAATTTTGTTCAAACATTAAACTGTATATGAGGAAATGGTGACTCAACAGTAGTGTTGTTCATCCCCACTGTTATAATAATAGTGTCAATAATCAGGTGTGTAAGTTGCTTCAATTTCAGTTAGACTATAAGGTTTGAGGAAGGATCATGTTTGTCCACTCACAGCTTTGTACAGTATCTGGTACATAAGAGGTGTTCAAGTAATAGTTTTCCACTGACTGAATTAAATAAAAGTTAAAAACAAAGTACTAATTTAGGTATTTATTTATTTAACAGCTATGAATTAAGCATTTACTTTGTGCTAGGCACTGTACTAGATACAGGGGACAAAGAGGTAACTCAGATACAAGACCTTGCCTCAAGTTGCAAAAACAACCAACCAATTATTGTTGATACTATTGACATAGTTGTTATACTAGTGAGTTCTTTGTAATTTTTTTTGTGTGTTATTTGACAAAGGAGTGATAGCTTTATTAAATATTTGGTAGATAAGCAAGAAACAACTCAAGAATGAAAAACAGACAACTTTTATTGATCAGTGTCACCCCATTAAATTTAATTTCTAAATAAATAAAAAGATTCTCAACATCACTAATCATAAGAGAGATGAAAATTAAAACCACAGTGAGATATCTCCTCACATCTGCCAGAATAGCTATCAGCAATAAATCAACAAATAACAACTGCTGTTGAGGATGTGGAGAAAAGGGAACCTTTGTGCACTGTTGGTGGAAATGATGATTGGTGCAGCCACTGTGGAAAGCAGTATGGAATTACTCCAAAAAATTAAAAATAGAACTGCCTTATGACCCAGCAATTCTACTTCTGGGAATATATCCAAAGAAACCCAAAACACTCATTTGAAAGAATATATGCACCTCTTTGTTCATTGCAGCATTATTTACAGTAGCCAAGCTTTAAAAACAGTCCAAGTTCCCATCAGTAGATGAGTGGATAAAAAAGCTTTGGTACAAATGAACAATGGAATGCTACATGACCATAAAAAAGAAGAAAATCTTACTTTTTGTGACAGCATGGATAAACCTAGGCATTAGTTATAATGCTAGGTGAAATAAGCCAGTCAGAGAAAGACAAATGCCATATGATCTCACTTATATGTGGACTCTAATCAGCAAAATAATTTAATGAACAAAATAAAAACAAACATAGATACATAGGATAGATTGATAGCTGTCAGAGAGGAGGGTTGGTTCTAAGTGTATAATAATACATCATACTGTTTGTGTCTATGAGATTTTGTTTATTTCTCCTGTTTGTTCATTTGTTGCTCTCAGTTTTATATCCCACATATGACTGAAATGATATGGTACTTAGATTTTCTGTGTGAATTTTTCCACTTGGCATGATAGTCTCAAGATCCTTCTGTGTTGTTGCAAATATCAATATTTTATTGTTTGTTATGGCTGCATAGAATTCTATTGGTATATGTACCACATCTTTTTTTATCCAATCAAAGGACACTTTGACCACCAAGAATAAATACTGCAGTGAACATAGGGGTACATATGTTATTAAGAATTAATGTCAAATCTTTAGGTAAAAAGCTAGAAGGGTTTCTGAGTCATATGGTAACTATATTTTTAAAAATTTTTGAGGAACCACCTTACTGTTTTCCATAGTGGCTATATCAGTTTTCATTTCCATCAGCAGTGAATGAAGGTTCTGTTTTTTCCACAACCTCTCCAATACTTGTTATTACTTGTCTTGTTGAAAATAATCATTCAAGTAAGTATGAAGGTGGCATCTCATTGTAATTTTAATTTTTATTTCCTTAATAGCTAATGAAGTTGAGCATCTTTTCATATATCTGTTGGTCATTTGTATGTCTTTGTGAGAGAAGTGTCTGTTCAGGTCCCCTGCCCATTTTTTATTTAGATTCTTTGTTTGGTGTTGAGTTGTATGAGTTCTTTATTTTGGATATTAATCCCTTATCAGAGATGGTGTTTGCAAATGTCTTCTCCCATTTGGTTGGTCACATTTCTATTTTGTTGGTAGTTTCTTTTATTTTATTTTTATTTTATTTATTTTTTTACAGAGACAGAGAGAGTGTCAGAGAGAGGGATAGATAGGGACAGACAGACAGGAACGGAGAGAGATGAGAAGCATCAATGATCAGTTTTTCGTTGCGACACCTTATCTGTTCATTGATTGCTTTCTCATATTTGCCTTGACTGTGGGCCTTCAGCAGACCAAGCAACCTCTTGCTCAAGCAGTGACCTTGGGTCCAAGCTGGTAAGCTTTGCTCAAACCAGATGAGCCCACACTCAAGCTGGCGACCTCAGGGTCTCGAACCTGGGTCCTCCCCATCCCAGTCTGATGCTCTATCCACTACGCCACCACTTGGTCAGGCGGTAGTTTCTTTTACTGTGCAGAAACTTTTTATTTTAGTCCCATTTATTTATTATTGCTTTAACTTCTCTTGCCTTTGAGACTGAGTTCATAAATTTCTCTCTAAGATCCAAGGTCCAGAATCAAGTTGTGATTGATTCTCACCTATGCACCTGTCTTCTATTATGTCTGTGTAATATTCAAGACCTTATCATAGGCCCTGGCCAGTTGGCTCAGTTGTGGAGCATCAGCCTGCTTGTGGATGTTCCAGGTTCAATTCTCAGTAAGGGCACTCAGGAGAAGCTCCCACCTGCATCTCTACTATCCCCCCCCATCTTCTCTCTCTCTGTCTCTCTCTCTCTCTCTTTTTCCCCTCCTACAGCCATGGCTCAATTGGAGCAAAGTTGGCCCCAGGGCACTGAGGATGGCTCCATGGCCTCTGCCTCAGTACCTAAGAAGAGCTCAGAATGGAGCAATGCCCCCGATGGGCAGAGCATTGCCCCCTCCTGGGCTTTCTGGATGGATTCTGGTCAGGGTGCATGTGGGAGTCTGTCTCTGCCTCTCCTCCTCTCACTAAAACACACACACACACACACACACACACACATACACAAAACAAACCTTAGCATTAAAATATAATCAATTGCATTTGCATATATAGATAACAGGGTGATAAATATGGTGATAACAGGTGACAATAATTATTTAAAGAAAAAAAGTGTTATTTATTGATGGGGAAATTTATTATGAGATTACTACATAACATGGCTGTTGTAAAAGTCAATGAAATTTAGATTATATTAATAGGTATGAAGTATGTAGAATGGAGGGATGATAGTACCATATGCTCTGGAATATCAATTTGTCAGATGTTAATTAAAGTAAAGTGATTAGTTCTGAGTGCTATGTATAAGAATGATTCTAAAACCTGGTGTGTAGGCAGAGAGGTATAACATGCTAAGTGGTGATTGTGGTGGTGTGGTTGTGTTCTGTCAGAAAGAATTTTGGAAATAGAAAAAAAACATTTGATGAGCTAGCATATGACAAAATGAATTGGGTTTATTATTTTTTTAAATTTTATTTATTAATTTTTAGAGAGAGGAGAAGAGAGAGAGAAAATAGGGGGAGAAGTAGGGAGCATCAACTCAGTTGCTTCTATTGTTGACCAGGCAAGCCCAGGGTTTTGAAACTGGTGACCCCAGCATTTCAGGTTGATGCTTTATCCACTGTGGCACCACAGGTCGGACAAATTTGGTTTATTCTTTAGAGTGCAGAAGGCATATGAGGTAAAAATTAATGGAGACAGAATTTAAAGGACCCTAATGAAGGACATTTTGGCAGTTAGTAACTGTCCAAGAGTTGAATGGCTGCCTTGTGTAATAATGTATCCTCTAATCATTGAATACACCATGAAGAAATTACTAATCAGAGACTTGACTGATGGAAATGTTCATTATTGCTTTAGTGTTGAGGACTGGATCATTTATAAGGCCAACCAGGAACACAGTAAATATTTGTTTAATAAATGAATAAATGAATTTCAGTTTTAACACCATGAAAAGGAAAACACCTCACCATTATTTGTCAATAAAACACATTACAGTTTTGTTCATCAGAACTTTTCCTATATGATAGTCTCTTGGGAATGTATGAGAAAGGAAGAGAAAATATTGCATGCTTTAAAAGGGGTTCAGAGTGGTAGAGGTTAGCATGAGATCAGTAGTATACAATGCATAAAGAGAAGTGGAGGGCTCCAAAAGGACATAGGAGGACACTGAAGACAAGTTTTAATATATTTTCATAAAGTAAACACAAATATCTTTCTAGAGGGAGAATTGCTTTGGAGTTGATGAGACTTAGGATGGACTTAGCTGTATAATTTGGGAATGTTACTTAAACTCTTGGGTGTTTGCTTTCTTTCAGTAAAGCAGGGATAAGAATATCAAACTTACAGTATTCATGGAGATAAATGATAACTTAAGTAAACTGTATAATACAGTAATGCTTATATACTGGGTGCTAAATAAATTACTCTTACTGTGATTACTTTGCATTAGGATGTGATTTTATGGAAATCTTTCAACAAGGATACTGTAATTACATTTAACTACTTCTATTGGACTTGGAGTACAAAAGATAGGCATTGTCAGAGAAATATAAAGTCTTAATTCTAGTTTTCTTGTTTGGTTGGTTGTTCATTTCATAGATGAGCCACATATTCTTAGTATATTATTGTATGTGCTATTTGGATTCTTTTAAGTACTATGTAGAGTAAGTGAGTAGCAAAATCACAATTTTGTGTTCATTTACAGTCAGTCAGGAAAACAGTCCCCTTAAGTATATATGGAAATAAGGGAGCTGTTACAAAATCTGACCTAACACAAACATAGGAAGACCTGGGAAATGAAAGTCTGAAAGAGGGAAATTGGCAGATCAGAGAAGAGTCACTAAGTGATCTTCCTAAGGCATTGGTATGGGTAGAAGAGTGGGAAGAAATGAGAACTTGCAGTAAATCTGCAAAGCCTTGCACATCTAGTCATTGAAATAGTTCCAAGGCAGCAATTGTGAACGGAGTCTAAGGAAACTAGTGCCTCTGCAGAGCTTCCAACTTTATGGATCTGTAAGTAGGTCCGTCACCGCTCTTGGTCAGCAAGGTCTGCAGTTCAGTGCAGTGCTTGTTATTCACATTGTCGAATGCGTGTTCTTCGCATTCATACTCACTTATGTTCATGATATTTACTTCCAAATAAAGGCAAAAAAATCACCCATTCAGCTAAATTTATACAAGTATTATTTGTACAATAAAACATGCTAAACGTCTTCTCTAAAAAGAATACACATGTCTTTGAGGAATGTTCATTCCTCTAACGGAGTCAAATCTCCTTTTGAATATCTTATAGCTGAAAATCTGAGATATAGTTAACGACTATTAATAAATCTTATGTTAGAGTAAGAAAGTGAGTGAAAAAGAATTGATATAGACACACACACGTGCGTGCGCACACATACACACACACATACCTAAAAGCAAGGAAGATATAAATGCTATTATTTACTAGTGCCCTCATATTTGGAACTGTTCATGGGATCATAGATGATATTTATAACTTCCTTTTCTCAATTCTTTATTTTATATATTTTTTGCTCCAGCACGTGTCTAAATTAATTGTAGACACCTCTATTTCATGAGGTGTCTCAAATTTTCATTCATGAAGAGTTTGTGCCATTACAGTTCTGCCTTTTATGGATTGTTGTAGTTTTCCATTAAATTTCAGCACAAAAAAATGGGAAGACTAGGTGACATTGTGGAGGATCTCCACACAATGGAAATACTCCTTTTAACCTCTTTCCTGTTGTTTCAGTAGCATGAGATGCCCAATGTAGCTGATGGTAGTCTCAGGTTCCAATACAATGTTATATTCTCTGGTGGAGTAATTATCCTTTGGGAAGTAAGACTTCTAAACCAAAAATAAACAAACAAAAACCCACAAGAGTTGTAGAGAGAGGAAACAAAATATTGTTAGTGAACCATTATCATCAATACAAGAGGAGCTATTTTCCTATCTAGTCTGTGTCTCCTAGAGTCCAGAATTCTGGGTAGAGGAGAAACATCACTGTATAGTCAAAGCTGATTCAAATCCTATCTTACATCCAGGAGAACATTATTCCAACCCTATAAAATACTGTCACCAGCTGGTGCCATAAGTGACTCTTCCAAGGGCCATTCCATAATTTTATTAGGCCAGCTGTTTTCAGGATGAAGGGAACATAATTATAGCAGAGAATTCCATGAGTATGAGTCCAATGTTGTAATTTATTTGCTATCAAATGGATTTCTTTGTCTGAAGTAATGTTGTGTGGAATACTGTGAAGGTGAGTAAGGCATTCTATAATCCCACAGATAGTGGATTTAGTAGAAACATTGAGTATAACACAGACAAAATCATATCCAGCATAAATGTCTTTTTCAGTGAGAACAAAGAGCTGCTTCTTCAATGATGGAAGTGATCAAATATAATCAACTTGCTACCAGGTGGCTAGCTGGTTTCCCCAGGGAATAGAGCCATTTCAGGGGCCCAGTGTTGATCTTAGCTTTTGGCAAATTGGGTACTCCATTATGGCTATAGCCAAGTTGGCTTTTGTGAGTGGAAATCCATCTTGCTGAGCCATATATGTTTTATCTCTGCTTTCATGATCATTGTCTTCATGAGCCAATTGCACAATTATGGGTACAAAAGAATAAGAAAAGACTAGGTAAGTTTTGCATATGAGTATTGTGATCTTGTTATAAAGTTGTTGTTTGGTGTGCATTTGTATGGGACAAAATTATCCTCATATTTATTTTTACATACCTCTTCTCTAGGTCAATTTTCTTTCAAGTTTCTGACCATCCATCCAAACTTAGCCACTGCTCATATTAGATATGTATCTCTATCTCTTATTCCAGGGAAAATGAACAATCAGGTGCACAACTTGAAGTTTTTTTCTGTTAGAAAGATGTTCTTTATTCACAATGATTCTTTAGGGCCACACTTGTAGTGCTACAGCTGTTCACTTCAGAAAGTGCCAGAATAGTGTGTGGACTTGTCTGTGAATAAAGACCAAATTGTTCTTCCTCATTCTGCTGTCACAGACAACCAAAACAGAGAGAGAGAGAGAGAGAGAGAGAGAGAGAGAGAGAGAGAGAGAGAGGAAGGAAGCAATGTGGCAGAAGTAAAAGACATGGAAATTTGAGCCATTGTTGTCATGCAATCTATTTGCGACTTCAACACAAAAAAACTTATCTATCACCTCCACTTGACTGAATACCACTAGAGAGGGCTTGGTGGGTCAAAATATCTGTTAATCATGAGTACTTAAGATCATATGGTTATTTAATGGTAAATGTTAAGTGTTAGGGTTCTATTGGGACCCAGAAACAAGGCAGAAGCTGTTTCTCAAATGAGAATAATTATCTGCAGAGAAAGTATAACTTTCTCCAAAGTCCAATAGGTGTACTGTAACTTATCTATAGGGATCTGCCGAAGCTTTCCCTTAGGATTCCCAACTGCCATAGACCCATCAAGCACCATTAGCTATATTGAGACATGTGACCAATGTGGCAGACAGGTTGAATGGCAGCCTTTTTCTGTTGTAGAGCCTCCTTTGATCTAGATCCAAAACTGACAGCTAATTGGTTTATTTGACATGTAGGCTAAAGTAAGATTTCCAGATTAGGTATCTATTGCAACCAAAATTCAGAGGCTCACCTCTTAAAATGCAGGTGCCAGATGAAGACATGTTCATTATTAGATAAGGAATATTTTAACATGTACCAGACCACTGATTCCTAGAAGTTTCACAGGTATGACATACTCCTGAATTTTGTGGTGTTTATTTTTCCCATTCTCTGACACACATATATCTTAACAAGATTTCCAGTGTACCTGATATTTTCTGTTCACTAGCCAAACAGCATGTTATCATCTATGTAGTAGGGCTTGCTTGATGTCCTGTAGATTAGAGAAGCAAGCAAATTCCCAGCAGACTAAATTATAGAAGACAGCTGGAGTGTTGCTGAAGCCCTAAGAAGAAATACTAAACCATATTACTCTTTTTGGTGGCCTTTACTAACAACTACAGGGGTAAAGTATTTTGGAGATTAACATGTCTCAAACTAGAATAAAGGGGTAGCGTTGACTTGAAATACTGCCCCAAACATAGTTGCCACCTAATTAAGTTTATAATAGTACACTGTTGTGCTTTAGGACTTATTTGCCTATCCATAGGCCAGATAGATGAGTTGAATGAGGATGTGGTAGAACCGTTTCAGTCTTTGATGCTGACATAAACTTTGACAATCTCTTCAGGAGTGTTCTATGGCTTTTGTTTCACTACTATGATATGGAGTAGAAGTTCTAGAGACTTCCATTTGACATCCTATTATAATCATCCTCAATCTATAAGTCAGAAGTTCAATGTGAAGATTCTACCAGCTGCAGGGTATGTCTCTTCCAATTATGCTTTCCAGAGTCAAGGAAGTAAACATGGGGTAATTTTGGGTACCTGTTGGGCTCACTATGAGGTGGACCTGAGCCAAAATGTCACTGGTGATTAGACTTCATTCTAATTAGATTTTATTTTTGAACCTTATCCAGCTTAGTGAGTCACAGTGGCAGTTTAGGTTCCCAGGGAATAGCCCTTGTCCACTAAATCATGAAAAATAATGATTACTTTTTTCCCCAATGTATAGTCACCTGGTAAATTTGTTCCAGTTCTTTTGAGGAAATCCAGAAGGAAGATTTATGGTTAAAATTATTCGAAGAGTAGCAGGGTCCATAGTCAAGGGGACCCATTCTCAATTTTTATGAGAGTCTTTAGGTCTAGAAATTTGTTGAGGTGTGGATGACTATTATGGTAATTCAAGAAAGAATTGCATGAGACTTAGAACCTTTTCAACTGCACAAATCAAGTGTGAATTTAGGAGGTTTTCCAATCTATTTCCGTCCTACATACACAGTAATTGATTATTTAATGCCAAAGAGCTTTCTAGGTAAAAAATTCTGGCTACTGCTTCAGCCTCTATTGTTGTTTTGATATTCATGTTTTTTTTTTTAATATTCAGGTGCATTCATCAGTACTTAAAAAATCTGTATTCGGTTGTATTGTTTAGTACTTCTATATCTTTGCTGATTTTTTGTCTAGTAGGTCTATGAGTTTCTGAGAATAGGGTATTAAAGTTGCCAGCTATCACTGTTTTTTGTCTCACTGTTTTGGCAAAACACATACACTTACAAATTTCCCTCCATGTATAAAATGTTACTAATTTAAATTAAATAATTTACTAATATTAATTAAATAATTTGGAGTACTGTGGTTTAGTGACTGTTGAAATTCTGAATTTTTGTCAATTTTTTTTGAATTTTCAAAACTAAAGTAGATACTTTGGTTCATGTATTATATTCCATAATTTATATTTTATTGAGTTTTTTATTTTGAAATTTATATTTTCTAACATACATTTAACAGTTTCTATAAATATTAAGATAAACAAAGTTTTATAATATTTAGACCTCTTAGTCTTTACTTTATGGATAAATGTAGTAACCTATGGTTATTTTTTATGGATGGAACACACTGTAGTTTTTATTAAATTAAAATAATTTTGATTAAAAAACACATATCAAGAAGCAGCTATAAATTTACAACTTAAATCAATTTACCCTGCCTATTGAATACACATATATACAAGTACATTTATTTAAAAATTAAAAATAGGCCCTGGCCGGTTGGCTCAGCAGTAGAGCATCGGCCTGGTGTGCGGGGGACCCGGGTTCGATTCCCGGCCAGGGCACATAGGAGAAGCGCCCATTTGCTTCTCCACCCCCCCTCCTTCCTCTCTGTTTCTCTCTTCCCCTCCCGCAGCCAAGGCTCCATTGGAGCAAAGATGGCCCGGGTGCTGGGGATGGCTACTTGGCTTCTGCCCCAGGCACTAGAGTGGCTCTGGTAGCGGCAGAGCGACGCCCCAGAGGGGCAGAGCATCGCCCCCTGGTGGGCAGAGCGTTGCCCCTGGTGGGCGTGCCGGGTGAATCCCGGTCAGGCACATGCGGGAGTCTGTCTGACTGTCTCTCCCCGTTTCCAGCTTCAGAAAAATACAAAAAAAAAAAAAAATTAAAAATATTATATTAAACCTTGCTCACAAACAAGATAAATACTTCCATAGGCAAGAAATAAGACATACATGTTCCTTGGGCTTGAGGAATCCAAGTGGTCAAAAAATAGGAACTTGACTACTTTAAGCTAATGTCAACCAACATTGCCTTCTGTTCATGGGTAGTTGGAAAAAACATTGATGAATGAAGCTTGGAGGATGTGCCTGGGATTCTACGCCAACAACAAGTTGTCACAATAAACAAAAGCTGTATATTGGTCAAGATGATACAAAAGAGAAAACAGTCACACAATCAAAATCAAAATCTAAATGGATCATGCTCCATTATGAGCTTTGATTTCACTAACACTAATGAGAAATGGGAGCTTTGAGATGCCAATATAATGCATGGTCAGGGACTGGCGGTCTTTAGGGTGCCATGTAGGCAAGAAAAAAATGTTAGGGAAGCACAAATACAGAGAATAAGAAAGGGATAAAAGTAAACTATCACTAAAGATAGTATGCAAATTAAAATTTTAATACACATGAGGAAATCTACTTCCAAGAAAGCCGTTGCAAGAAATAGTTGAGACATGAGCATATGTCCATGAAATTCAAATTATAGAATGATGTGGAGATAACTTTAAAATAAAGTGTTTAAGAGCCTCAACTGTATAAAAGTAGGACTAGTTAAAAGGAAATTAATTCATGAAACAAATTCAGACTGATAGGTATTTCTGAAAAACAGGTGAATATGGTAAAAGCAATTTAAAATCCAAGGAATAAAAAACTATTGAGAAAAATTAGTTAATTAGGAAATTATAGTGAGAAGTTTATCTGTAATGTAGCACAGAGAGATAAAGAAGATAAGTGGGTATTTAAAATGATGGTGGGAAACGATTGAGAGACTCTAACACATGTGTTGTGGGAGTTGTAAGAGTAGAGAAATGAATAAATTGTATAGAAGCAATAATAGCTAAGATATTTTTAGTTATGCAGAAGTGGGAAGAAAGAGAAAATAATAAACAGTTAAAATATGTCAGAAAATGTTATTAACTACTGTATATCTACTTTTTAAAATTAAAAGTTATGGCACTATAGAATTAGACAAAAAATGAAAAATATTATTGGGGGAATGTATATTTGTGGGTAGATAAAAGTTTTTAATATTCTTGTCTTTTTTGGGCAGAAAAAAAATGTTAAATAATTTTAGGGATTATTAGAAAAAATATTTTCTTAAGTACACAAGTTGAAAATCTAAAAGTTATCACCAAACAATAATAATGGAATTTATAACTTCCAAACAGTGAAATGTGTTGTTATATATTTTAAGTAATTTTTTTCTTCAGATGTTCTATTTCTTGCATAAGGTCATGTACTTACTCTCCTCCTTCTCTCAGATTTCCTGCTGAGACTGAGTAAGCCCAACTAAAAGCCAGAGGAAAAGGGAGCTGGTTGGTGTGTCCATATAGATCCATCTCTTAGGACACAGAGAATAATGAAAAAGTGGGGGAGTTGTTCTGGGGGTATAAAGAAACATATCTGGTACAATTTTACTGCAAAAATAAATCCCATATAGAATAAAAGTTTGTATGTAAAAAACTAAAGTTTGAAATCATTAGTACATAATATGAGATGATTTTTATATCTAAGGGATATATTTCTTTACCAAGATCCCCAAAATATACATCCCAAAAGACAAATGAGTGGAACTATAGTAAAATTAAATTTTTGAACAATAATATGCAAAATTAACAAATATAAATAACAAACTATATATATAACACAGAAAGGATAACTATCCAGGATATATAAATACTGCAAATCAATAAACTTGGCCACATAACCAATAGATGTAAACCATTATACAACAGTTAAAGTGAGCTATCTAGATCTTTATGTATCAACATGGATAACTATCAAGACAATATACTGAATTTAAAAAAACCTATGTAAGGATTATGGGTACTATAATTTGATCCATGAAAATTAAACTAAAATACAGAACATGCAATGTATTGTTTATGGATAGATACGTAATAAAAGTACAAACGTATCGATTAATTATGGCAAAGAAATCATGTTAATTATTTCTGAGTAGCAGTGGAGAAGAATGGAAGTGGTAAGTGTAATATAGGTGTGTGAACATAATCTCTGTTTTACTTCTTAAAATGTCTTAAAGCGTCGACCTGGAACGCTGAGGTTGCCAGTTGAAACCCTGGGCTTCCCTGGTCAAGGCACATATGGGAGTTGATGCTTTCTGCTCTTCCTTCCCTTCTCTGTCTGTCTCTCTCTCTCTGTCTCCTCTCTCTAAAATGAATAAATAAAATCTAAAATAAATAAATAATTTTAAAAAAGAAATATAATAAAATGTCAGTTTTACTTAATTGAAGAAGTATAGGTACATTGCCTTACCCTTTTTTATTTTCTGGGCTTTAAAACTTTTAAAAACAACAAAGCAGATAACACTACATTTATCCAATACAAAAATCCTGTCTCTGATACCTGAGAGGGATTAGGGTCATCATTAGACTGTACTAATTTTAATTCTGTCGACCAAGTTTATGTCTGAGGTTATAAAATTATTGTTGTAGGCTTATTCTAGTCCTCTGTTTCTGTGATAATAGATATAAGCATGCAAGAAATTCCCCCTCCCCAGTCTTTCTTTTGCATAGCAAAAGAGAGTAGCCAGTATTAAAAGTATTCCCAGGAGTTTAGGAACTAAGCAATCAGAGAAAGGTTCTTAATTCATGCATAAGGGTTAATTGATTTTTTAATTCAATAAGCAACATGCACAAAAAAGTATTCTGGGCTATATAGATAAATACAGAAATTACCCTAGAGGAAAAAGCGGGTGGCAGGATATTAACATTTGCTAAACACCTCAAGTGTTCCAGCCCCTAAACAGAAATTTTACTGCACAGGCTATTAATATGAAGTCTTTTAAATCTAATGTTTTAATATATATATATATTAAGTATTTATTTAATTTTGGAAGTTAGGAACTTGTTTCCTGTCAATAAAAATTAAATATTTATGTTGAAACTAAGGGCTTTCCTCCACAAACTAATTACCACAGCTTTTAACTTGTTTGGAATTGTCTTTTAGTGTATTGGTCATACAGTAAAGAAAGAAACGTCTCACTTGGACAGAGGTGTGGAAACATCAAATTTTATATAGACTATACTTGAACTTTCTTTAATCTTTTCTGCTAGCAAAACATTTCCTATTTTTCCAAGGCTTTTATTTTTCTAGTTTTCTTTTCTGATTTTCTGAACCACAAAATTTTGGGGGGGACCTCAAACTATGAACAAGTTCTTAACTTTTCATTCTTGATCTTACCACCTCTTGTTTGATCTTATGTGACATAACTGGCTTTTTAATGTCCCAGTCTCTTCATCTAATAACTGGGATGATAATAGTACTAATACTTAAGTCATAGAGTTGTTGAGTAGGGAAGGAGGTAGATTTAAAATTAGGTAATAACACAGCTACCTCCATTGAACAATAAGCAGCATTCAGCCTCTGCAAATTAAAACTATGATTTATTTAAAGAGTTTAAATTTAGATGATAAAGTAACTCAATTGTTCTTGAAAAATAACACTATACCCCACAACCCTGTGCTTCAGATTTTCAGATCTCGTGGCCTGAGGCGACGTCAGCTGTCTAGTCTTTAACCTGGGATATTCTACTATGCTATTTACACCTTTCTCAGAATGAGTTGACTCTATAAGGAATGATTTTTAAATTTTCCACTTGATGGCGCTGTCTACTTCTGTGGGAGTTGAATTAGCACAAATGTTCTCTTTTGCACAGGAACCTTTTACCCCCGGAACTGATTTTAACTTGTACCATAGTTCCAGTGTATTCTGTTGAGGTGTTAACTCTCCTTAATGATCGATGCCCCAGGCAGATACAATCCTGACCTATGCTGAACACTCTACATTAGGCATTTCATTACATTGCATTCATCTTCTTAAATAACTTGAAGAGAATATTTCTACCAATTTTGTAAATGAGCAATCAGAAAGGTTAATTCTTCCAATTTGTCCTAACTAGTGTGTGGTATAAAACTCAAACTTAATCCCAGATCAGTCTAACTAAAAAAAAAAAAAGTTTACATTCTTCCATGATTTCTCTCTTACATATATATATATATATATATATATATATATATATATATATATATGTTTACAAATATGATGTGTATATGCATACACATATATACTATACACACATGTATGTAGAGCAGGGGTCCCCAAACTACGGCCCGCGGGCCACATGTGGCCCCCTGAGGTCATTTATCTGGCCCCCGCCACACTTCTGGAAGGGGCACCTCTTTCATTGGTGGTCAGCATCCATATCCTGTGCTCCTGGAGTACTGTATGTAGCAGCGTCGCTCACATACAGTATATCACTTGTTACGGCTCGCAGTGACAAATATGGAACCGGACATTGACCATCTCATTAGTCAAAAGCAGGCCCATAGTTTCCATTGAAATACTGGTCAGTTTGTTGATTTAAATTTACTTGTTCTTTATTTTAAATATTGTATTTGTCCCCGTTTTGTTTTTTTACTTTAAAATAAGATATATGCAGTGTGCATAGGGATTTGTTCATAGTTTTTTTTTTATAGTCTGGCCCTCCAACAGTCTTGAGGGACAGTGAACTGGCCCCCTGTGTAAAAAGTTTGGGGACCCCTGATGTAGAGTATATGTATGTTTATGTGAGTATATGCATATCTAATATAAATGTATTTTTACAATTTAGTGGACAAATATATATATTTTAAAATTATATTTAGATTATATTTTAAAACAGGTCTAAAGTAAATTATCTTTTTCTTTTCCTTTTTTTTTTTTTGTATTTTTCTGAAGTGAGAAGCGAGGGTAGGGGTTGGGAAACAGATAGACAGACACCCGCATGCCCTGGACCGAGATCCACCTGGCTTGCCCACCAGGGTACGTTGCTCTGCTGTAATTGGAGCCATTCTAGTGCCTGAGGTGAAGGCCATGGAGCCATCCTCAGCATCTGGGCCAACCCTGCTCCAATGGAGCCCCGGCTGCAGGAGGGGAAGAGAGAGACAGAGAGGAAGGAAAGGGGAAAGGGTGGAGAAGCAGACGGGCACCTCTCGTGTGTGCCCTGGCCGGGAATTGAACCCAGGACTTCCACATGCTGAGCTGATGCTCCACCACTGAGCCAACCAGCCAGGGCTAAATTAAATATCTTGATGAAGAAAATACACTGATACAACTGTTTGCCTGCAGAAGAAATTTTATTTTCTTGCTGAATAATGCAATAAATGTGCTAAAGCAGAGCTACCATGCCCAACTGTTTTTTCAGATCGGCAAGTGATAATAAAACACCAAATTACTGTGTCAAAAGAAAACACATTTCCATTTTTACCATGAGCTGCTTTAATTAAAAGGAAAATACCCTGGCCTATTTAATAGGTGAGTCTTCTCCATTTTTTGTAAAATTCAATTAGGTAAAGACTATAAAATTATTTATATTTATAAAGATTCAATTCCCTGAGAAGACTAATCCACTGATTTACATAAAGTTATTATTTTCTAACATAAGTAAAAGCAAAAGAGATAGTATGCATTATTATTATTACTCCATTTGTATGCAAATATTGTTATTCTATTTGCATAAAAATTCCTCTAGGTAACCAAGTTGCTATTTGCTATCTTATCATTTTTAAATGGTGCCCAGATTGAATGATTTTTTTCCCCCAAAAGTTTCAAATTTGAGCAATCTCATGAACAGAAAGGTGACTGAGGATAGCATTGATATAATTATCACTTGAGCTTTGTATAAGTAAGCACTTTCTTCATAATCAATTGTAAGCATTTATTGGTGACTGTGGTGGTGTCTGTGGCATTGTGCTGTGCAGGGGTAAAGCATATGTCCTGCCATTTAAGAAAGTAGAGCTTCATGGTGGGTGGGTGCAGGGTAGACAGAAGGTATTCCTAGTCTGAGAGGAAGGGCTGTGAGAGTAAGGGAGGCATACTGCACAGGAAGTCTAGGTCCTGGCCTAGATATCCATATTCTCAAAACTTTGCCTACACAGTGCTTTATTACATGCAATAGAATTAATATGCACTGTGCATTTCCTAGAAAGAAAACAAATCTGGATAGCCATGGAAACATATTTCCTCCCATTTTTTTGGTAGTTTGACAAGAAGCTGGCTCAGCAAGTCTGAGTTAGTTCAAGAGAACAGGCTGATACTATAGGCTGAAGCCCTCTGCAATCCCAACCATTCCCCACGAGGAAGTCACTATTGGCTTCTGGTGGCCTATGTTTACTGTAGTATTCTTTTGTCCCCTTTCCCTCTGTGTAGAAGGTTATGGAGCTAGATTTCTGCCATGGAGCTTTTGCATACGTGTGCAGTACAGCTGCACTTGGCTAAGCATGGCACCTCTGTGAGATAAATAAGAGTTTGAGAGATTGTGTGTGCCCTGCTACTTCTGCTACTAATGCTTTTTAAAAAACATGGGTGGAGCTAATGGGTGTGATCACATAATACATTTATTTGTAAAATACCATGTGTAGGGAAGCAGGGCAAAGACTATCAAATCAGTTATAGTTAGAGTCACAGCAAATGCAATCTTTTTTTTCAGAGTCTGGAACGGCACCTATGGCATGTCAGAATCAAAGGACCAACCGATTCACAACCTGTGGATATGTTTGCATAAATAATCCAATGACATGACTGCTGTGTCTGTGCTTATTGTACCGGGGCACATTTAAGAACATAGATCATGAAACAATGACTCAGGCACATAAAGGGGAAATATTTTGAAAATACATCAGTGAAAGTGCTAATATTAGATAACAATATGTTATAAATTTTAATACTGACCTTTAACATTCCAAGAGCAGGAATTGCCTGAGGCTTGCTACTGTCATTGCTTCAAGTTTTAGTTGAACAAGCTTTCATTTGGTTCTCCGGAGGTACTACTGATGAAATCACTTTGAGAAATTTCAGAACTGGATAAAACATTTTCACACGCGTTATGCCTGACAGGCAAACCTAGTGGGCTGATGTCAAAAACATAAAACCACATCCTGGAATTTTTTTGAAATGTGCCTGTTCTTCCTACAAATATAGAGCCATTTAAGATGAACTTTCTGGCTGAGACCTCCATGCACTTCAGAGGACATGTACGGTGGATAGCATTGATCACAGCTGGGGCTTTGAGATGGAGATGTTGCTTTTTAAAATCTGGAGACCAGTAGGGAAAATTATGACATTTACTTTCCTTAGAAAGTTGTATAATCCTATGAAAATTGTAAGCAGAGGGTCAAACAAAAGATAAATAGGCAAAAAAAACCCCCAAAACACCCCCAACAAAAACTCTTGGAATGTAAGTCTATTTAATATTGAGAATTTTATTTAGCTCACTGAAATATATAAACAACCAACTATGGGGTTTTTCCCCCATAATAAAATGTATTTATTTTAAAATAATCAAACAAAAAATGCAATAAAACAAAACTGCCTTGCTTTCTTTTCTTGGTTCCTTTTATTAGTTTTTTTTAGGTTATACTTACACAGTCAGTATAGTACATATAAAAGATAGGTATTATATTTTATTCTTGTCTTTACCCTCATTTTATCCTTGTTTTTTTTCATTTAACATTGTATATTAAATATTTTTCCATATCAAACTCAAAAAGATTTCCTTGTCTTCTCTCCCCACTTTAAATAATAACTGCAATTATGGATATAACGATTCAAATGGTCTTACATTGAAGGCCCTCTGTGTAGTCTCTAATTTCATGCAATTGCAAACAATATTGAAATGGATAATTTTGAATACATATAATTTTGCATGTGTACAATTATGTACTTAGGAAAAATTCTTTAAAATTGAATCTAGGTAATTTAAAATCTTGAAAAATATTACTAAATTGCTTTCAATAGATTATCCTAAATTGTGGTCTCAGCACAATTGATGTGTATCATTATTTCAGTGTGTCAAAAATGATTTGATTTTTAATAGGTAAAAATATTTGCATTTTCTGAATAAAAATAATATCTATTATTATAGCTTTAATTTGCATTTCTCATGATAAAATTAGACTTTTCCAGATACTTAGTTCCTTATTTCTTTTTATTTTTCTATTTTTTATTTTTTACAGAGACAGAGAGTGAGTCAGAGAGAGGAATAGACAAGGACAGACAGACAGGAATGGAGAGAGATGAGAAGCATCAATCATTAGTTTTTCATTGCGTGTTGCAACACCTTAGTTGTTCATTGATTGCTTTCTCATATGTGCCTTGACTGTGAGCATTCAGCAGACTGAGTAGCCCCTTGCTGGAGCCAGTGACCTTGGGTTCAAGCTGGTGGGCTTTTGCTCAAACCAGATGAGCCTGTGCTCAAGCTGGCGACCTCGGGGTCTCGAACCTGGGTCCTCTGCATCCCAGTCCGACCCTCTATCCACTGTGCTACCTCCTGGTCAGGCAGTTCCTTATTTCTTTTGCTGTGAATCACCTGTACATATATTGTACTCATTTTTCTATTAGGTTGCTATTCTCTTATAAACTTTCTTAGCAACTCTTTCATATTAGAGAAATAATACTTGATTTCTGGGAAATAAGTTTTCTTCCATCTTTTTATTTTACATAGGGTGATTTATTTTCTGCAGAGGGTTTATTTTTAATTACAATTTTATATAAATATGATAAAGTACATTAATATTTTATTCTTTGGAACTTTGAATACAAGTTAGAAAGTCCTTGCCTACTTCAAAGCAATGAAATGAATGTCTTAAGTTTTATTCTAGTGATTTGTTATATATATATATATTAATAATTGTTAAAAATATAAAATATTGCCTGACCAGGCAGTGGCGCAGTGGATAGAGCATCGGACTGGAATGCGGAGGACCCAGGTTCGAGACCCCAAGGTCACCAGCTTGAGTGCGGGCTCATCTGGTTTGAGCAAAGCTCACCAGCTTTGACCCAAGGCCACTGGCTTGAGCAAGAGATTACTCGGTTTGCTGAAGGCCCACCAGTCAAGGCACATATGAGAAAGCAATCAACAAACAACTAACATGCCACAATGAAAAACTGATAATTGATGCTTCTCATCTCTCTCTGTTCCTGTCTGCCCCTATCTATTCCTCTTTCTGACTCTCTGTCTCTGTAAAAAAAAAAAAAAATATATATATATATATAATATATATAAAATATTAAGATATGAAAATAAAATAAATATAAAATATTAATAAGAATACAAATAAGTTAACAGTATTTAATAATTAATATGCAGTTATCAATACATCAAATATCATATGTATTTATACTTTTGACACGATTTGTGAGTTTAATTTTTTAAATTACCAAGTGAAAAAGACTTTTTATTTTTGATTTTAAAGGGTTTTTTTTAACATTTTTATGTTTTAATCAGAGAATATTGTCTTTATTCTTTCTACTTTTAAATATTTATTGTGTTTGTTGTGTGTGGCCTAATAATGTCCTACTACTAATAATATATTTCACTTTTTGCTTATATTTTCTGCATTATTTTATGTTTTAAAAGATTTTCATATTATGATATTGTAGATATTAATGACTAATATATTCATTATGATTTGTACCCTTTGGACTCATAAAGTGCCTTTGTGACTTTCTTTGACCTTTACCACATTGGCCTGAATTCTCTCTCTTTTGATTCATCTGATAGTAATCCCTGCTTTTTTTTCCTTTTTCTTTTTCTTTTTTTGCATTGTGTGGTATGCCTTTCACTATTCTCTTATTTTCAAACTTTATGAATCACTTTGTGTTAGCAGTATGTATGCATGCAACAGAGAATTTGGTTTGTTTATGAAGTTCAACATGAAAATTGTTTTTTATTTTTCAGTGAGTTACAGTTCTTTATGTTTGTAAAAATGGAAGATATTTTTGGTTTCATTGTAGCTCATTTAAATCAAGTCTCACTCTTTTAAAACTATATTTGTGTGCACCTATTTCATGCAACATATACATTATTTGTGTCTCATATGTGTTGTCAATTTTTTCTGTTTTCTTTACCTTTCAACTCTATCCTTTTATTTAATTCAGAATTTTTAAAAAAGTGATGTAGTCAATGTACCAATCTTATTCTTTGTGGTTATGTCCTTGACTTCATATTTAGAAATGCTTTTCTCAACTTGAAAATTTATAAACCCATACATATGTTTATTTTAGTACCTTTAGCTTTGTGTGCACTTAAATTTAAATCTTTCTGAGATATTTAGAGTTTATTTTGATGTATGGTGTGAGATACAGCTATAATGCAATTTTACTTCAAATTGCTAGTCATTAACATAAACACCATTCATTAAAAATCCCTTCCATTTTGATATAAAATGTCACCTTATTGACAGCTGAATTCCCAAAAATACTTTGGACTTGTTTTTAGACTTTGTCCCAGTGAGCTGTCTCTTTCTGTACTGGGGCCACAGCATTTTAATATAAAGATGAACACAGTTTTCCATGATTGATATACTTCCCACTTGTTAACTTTGTATTTTGCTTTTGCCCAACATATTATTATATCACAAACATTAATTCACACTATTAAAATATCTATAAAGTATAATTTTATTGGCTATAATATATCAGAAACATTTATAAAAGTAGTATATATCAGTTTCCACCAAGTCTGAGATTTTATCAATTTTAAGACACACTAATACTAAGAAAAAAAAGTGCTTCCAGTTAAACTATAACATTTTAGACAGGTCACTGTGAAAAACAAATGTGTTTTAGATTTGATGAAAAAGAGATTAAGCACATATTTATTTTGATCTCTTTCAATTTGAGAATGACTAATTAAATGAATTAGCTGCAGTCTGACTTTGAGGTAGAATGGAGTGTTATTGGCTTTGGTAGTAGAGGGAAATAATATGGTGATTCACATGCTGGCTCATAAACCCTCTGCCTGGAAGTAGTAGGCATCATTTTTATTCACATTTCATTGGCACAAGCAGCTGATTATCACGTGTAACTTGAAATCAAGGGAAAAAGAAGAAACATCTTTGACTTGGGAGCATGAAACCAGGAACATTTGTACATAGCTTATGATTATCACATGCTGCTGTTTGAATTTGATTGTTTATTTTTAAGTTCACTACATTGGTTATTTAGGAGGAACTGATTTTAGGACTAGATAATGCTAGACAAATATGGTCCAGTACTTTTTGATGTTTTCACTCATTAACAAGAGTGATTTGTATGATATTTTTGTATGTGTGAACACAATATATTTTGAACATGCTGAAATTTTTAATATCAAAACTACTAAGCTAATAGCCATAATAATAATTATGACAATGATAGTAATGATGATAACAATAGAGAAGACAATGATAGCAAAAATATTGTCTAAAAAGTGTAATTATAGTTCGGCAAATGGCATTTAAAGGCCAATCACATTTCTTTCTGGCACTAGGAGATATCTTTTTGAAATAATAGCTTGAACATCACCAAACAGAGTGATTTTACTTTTGATTCATGGAATAATCTGGTTTTGGGGGAGGGGCCCACTTATATATAGATGATGTAAATATATATTTTACTTTCCAATTCACATTTTTATTTCTCTTTAGTATCATGAATACTTTTGTGGTAGTTCACTTGTTGATATTATTTTAAACACAAGAACAATTAAAACTATCTACAATTTTGAAAGCTATTGTAGCACCCTGCAATAGTTATGGTACTTTATTGATAATAAATTCTCAAATTACGTTTGTTGAATGACTCCCTGAAAAAAGGGTTTTTTATGAATTTAGGTAAGTTGTACTCTATGTCTCCTCTCACCTTCAACATAATCAATAAGTCAATAACAGAACTAAAATTTTGGTGAAAACACATTTTCTCCATGTACCTTAATTGAAATTATTCATTATAAAATTCTGGTTTAGATTGGATTTATATAAGAACACAGAGACATATACAGTGTGTCCGTAAAGTTCATGGTGCACTTTTGACCGTCACAGGAAAGCAAAAAAAGATGATAGAAATGTGAAATCTGCACCAAATAAAAGGAAAACCCTCCCACTTTCTGTAGGATGATGTGGCAGCATGTGCACATGCGCAGATGATGGCGTAATACCGAGTATACGGTGGAGCAGCCCATAGCCATGCCAGTAGAGATGTGGACGGTACAGAGGAAAGTTCAGTGTTCTGTGGCTCTCTAAATTTAAATTCGTGACCAAAGAGCAACATGAATATCGGCTCATTTATAATGAAGCGCCACCACATAGGAATAACATTACTCGGTGGCATAAGCAGTTGAAGGAAACCGGCAGTTTGGTGGAGAAACCCCATTCTGGTAGGCCATCAGTCAGTGACGAGTCTGTAGAGGCTATACGGGATAGCTACCTAAGGAGCCCTAAAAAATCTGCGCATGTGTGTGCTCAACAATTACACCTAAGCAAGACTACAGTTCATAAGGTGTTAAAGAATCGTCTCTGTTTTATGGGGTACAAATTGTGGCTGTTGCACACTATCAAACTGGTGGATAGATGCACGTTTGCTACAGATATGCTTCATGAGATTGACAACAATGCAAGATTTTTGCAGAAGATTGTGTTTAGCGATGAGGTGACCTTCCATATCTGTGGACATGTTCATTGCCATAACGTCCGAATATGGGCTGCTGAACTTCCTCATGCCTACGTTGAGTACGAATGTAACATCCCTAAAGTGAACGTGTGGTGTGGCCTGATGCATGATAAGGTGATAGGCCCATTTTTTTTCGCAAATCAGTCTGTGATGGCAAAGTCCTATCTTGACATGTTGGAATTTATGCAGTGCCACAATTTCCAGAAGGTGTCATCTTTCAACAGGACGAAGCTCCTCCACACTATGCCACCATTGTTCGTGAGTTTCTGGATAGAACACTCCCCCAGCGGTAGATAGGCAGGGATTCTGTCAAGCCATGGCCACCATGATCCCCGGATCTGACGCCCTTAGACTTTTACTTTTGGGGTTATGTGAAGCAACATTGTACATTGAACATATCAATGACATTAATCACTTAAAACAGAGAATCACAGACGTTATTCACTCTGTTACACCAGATGTCCTTACCCGTGTGTGGCAAGAATTTCACTATTGTTTCGATGTGTGTTGGGCAACAAATGGAGCCCACATCGAACTGCACTGAATAGGTATGAAACTAGGAGAGTTTTCCTTTTATTTGGTGCAGATTTCACATTTCTATCATCTTTTGTTGCTTTCCTGTGACCAGTCAAAAGTGCACCATGACTTTATGGACACACTGTATTTAAAAAAAACTAAAAGATAATATCAATTGCTACTATTTATTGAACATTTAATAAGTGCCAGTAATCTTATCCTATCAATAACTAATGATGCAGGAATTATTACACTTTTACTATTTTTCTAATGAGAAAACTTTCCTGATTACTCAGCTAGCGCAATAATGGAAGTATGATTTAAACTGATTTGCACTGAGTCTAACTCAGAATCCATTATGCTAGAGATGACTTTGTCATCATGATTGAAAATTTATCCATGATTGTATTCAAAATGTACTTTATTTCAAGACAAAAATTACAAAGACATAAAGAGGAATAGCTATAGGGAATAAGGACTTAAGTGTTCTCTTTGTAGTCTTGAATTTATAAAGCTAACTTTCTGTTTTGTTTTGTTTTGTTATTTTTTACTGTGATTTTAACATAGAAGAATATTTCAGTGCTTCCTTAATTATATACCAAATGTTAATAAGCTCTTGATAACTAAGAAATTGATTAGTTTAAGAGAACGTCATACTTTTTCACTCACCAAGACTCTAACCTTGTAATTGATAATATCTTTTATTGATTATGAACTATTATATTTGAAAAGCTCATTCCCATTTTATTGAAGATATAAACACTTAGAAATTTTTCTCAGTTGTAATAAACATTTATGAGTCAGTTTAACCTTAATGTCATTTTTATGAAAGAAAAGAGTTGATTTTTGTACATGTAACTGGTGCATTATAAGTTTTAAAACTAGAAAGTATAAATATAAATTATCCTTTTTTATTTTTCTTGTCTTGACTATTCTGAACCTCTTACATTATTCCAAATGAGTTTTAGAACCAGCTAGTTAATTTCTGAAAACAATTAGGTGGGATTTTGATAGTGATTACATTGAATCTATAGATCAGTTTAGGTGAATTGCCATCTAAACAATGTTAAGTTTTCTGACTCATGAACTGATATGAAATGCTTCCTCATTTATTTAAATCATTGTTAATTTCTTCCAACAATATTTTATAGTTTTTAGAGAATAAGTATGGCTTTTTTTTCATTGAATTTATTCTTATTTTATTTCTTTTGATGTATTGCCAATGGAAGTTTCTTCTTTTTATTTTCAGATTGCCTACTGTAAATGTTTAGAAATACAATTGATGTTTGCATATTGATGCTTATGCTGTAATGTTGATGAACTCATTAGTTCTGATAAATTTTTAGTGGATTATTTAGGAATTTCTCTATGTGAGATTACTTCATCTATAATTTGTTTTTTCTTTTGCAATCTGGATGCCTTTTATTTATTTTTCTTGACACATTTTCTTGACTTGGTAAAAACTTCTAGTATAATACTAAATAGAAGTGGCAAGTGGTTACCTTTTCTTGTGCCTTGTCTTTGGTAAGGATCTAGTCTTTTATCATTAAATATGAGATAACTGAATTTTTTCCTAGACACCCTTTATTAGTTTGAGAAAGTTCCCTTTTATCCCTACTTTGTAGATTGTTTTTATCCTAAAGGGTGTTTTGTTTTTGTCAAGTTCTTTTTTTGTGTCTATTGAGATGATTGTATAATTTTTAAAAATTCTATTAATATTATGTTATACATTAATTGATTTTCAGATGTTATAAGAACTTAGTATGATAGGATAAATCCCACTTGACCATGTGTATTACTCTTCAAATGTTGTTGGATTCTGTTTACTAGTATTTTGTTGAGGATTTTTGCACCCATATTAATTAAAAATATTGGTCTGTAGTTTCTTTTCTTGTGAAGTTTTCTTTTCACCTTCTCTTCTTTCTTTCTTTTTCAATTTTATTTACCTGATTTTAGTATTAAGGCAATACTAACCCCATAAAATGAGTTAGAAAGTACTCTCTCCTTTTCTAGTTTTTAGAAAGTTTGGAAAGAATTCGTATTAATTCTTCTTTGAATGTTAGGTAGAAATTAGCCATGAAGCCATATTGGCCTACACTTCATTGTGGTTAGCTTTTGAAGTTATAGGTTAAATCTCTTCACTTTTTAGATGCCCGTTCAGGTTGTTTATATCTTCTTGAGTCAGTTTTTCATATGTATGTCTTCATTTTCGCTTATCTCTGAATATTTTCTGATTTACTTTTTATTTCTTCTTTGACCAATTGGTTGTTTAAGCATGTGCTGTTTGAATTCCACATATTTGTGAGTTTCCTTAGTTTTTCCTTTGTATTGCTCTCTAGTTTTATTTCATTGTGTTTAGAGAATATACTTAGTATTGCTTCTATTTTTTAAATGTATTACAGTTTGTTTTATGGCATAGCATATGATCTGTTACAGAGAATGTCTTATTTACACATGAGAAAAATATGTTATGTTGTTGATTCCATTGTACTATAGATGTTTGTTAGATCTAGTTGGTTTATAGTGTTCAAATTTTTTATTTCCTTGTTGACTTTCTGTCTGGTTATTATCTATTACTAAAATACATATCAATAGTTTGAGCCTTCTATTATTGAAAAATATTGCTCTTTATCTCTAGTGACATTTTAAGTCTATTTTGTTTGATATTAATATAGCTACTCTAGCTTTACTGTGATTGCTGTTTGCATGGTGTATCTTTTTCCATCAGCTGACTTCCAATCCATTTGTGTCTTTGAATCTAAAATATTTTTCCTAGAGATAACATACAGTTGAATCATGTTTTTAATCCAGTTCAATCATCTTTATGTTTTTATTAGCTTGTTTAATTCATTCACATTCAGTGTTATTAATACAGTGATAAATTAAGTCTGCTGTTTTAAATTTTGTTTTCTATGTGTCCCAGGTCTTATTTTGCTTTCAGCCTAAAGAATTCCTTTAGTATTTACTGTAAGGCAGATCTGTTAGCAACAAATAAATAATTTTTTTTTAATGGAAAAGTGTTGGGCAGATAAAATGTATTATGCTCACTTTGTTAAAGATGGCGCTGCCCACGTGGAGGCTGTCACCCAGGTGATATTAATGTGTGTTGGGGGCGGGCTGTGGGCAGGCAGGATCCTTGTGGCCTGGGGCTTGGTTTTAGGATTAAATCTTTCCCACCCTTTTTGATGTGGGGTGGTACAATCCCATCTTGACTCAGATAAGTGACTTTGTATTAGAGACTTCCCTACTTTGTATATTGGATTAAAGGTTTGGATTTCTACACTATAAAATGGGGGCAGAACAGGAGCTTGCTCTCTTGGTTCCTGAGATTATCATTAGAGGAGAGAGCAGAGCAGAGAGCAGAAGAAGGCCACGTGGAGTAGGCCAGGAGAAGCAGCCAAGATGGTGGAGTGTTGAGGGAGAGGCCAGTTTGTGCAGTTTGTCAGGGAGAAGGAAGGAGATGGGGAACAGGGGTGAATAAGGCTGGTGAGCTAGAAACCTTTGATTCTAGGAAATTTGGATAAGTCAGTAGCTTTGTGAGCACTGAATGTGAGTGGGTTTTGGAGCCCAGTGTGTGTTTTTACTTGCCCGCCGGGTACAAGCTAGAGTTAAATATAATGGCCCATCAGTTATTGGCTCCGTTGTTTCTTTACCGACTGTCCGAATCCAATGCGAACCTGCATGGGCCGGGCAGCTGTGATGGTAGCCGTGGCTTCTGGCTTTACATTTGGCGTAGTCTGTGGCAGGATTCGATACAGATCAGTATGGAGCCAAAACCACCTTTGAGTAGTGGAGTAGAGGTGCTGTTATGGTTCCCCATGGCTGTCATTTTGGGGGCCGTAGGCTGGCTGACTTTTACAGCCATGTGTGAGGAAACTGAGAGCTCTGTGGAAGAGGCTGCCCGAGACCTGCAAACCGAGCAGTGGAAGGAGCTGGAGCAAACGCGGGAGAAAGAGATGCTGACCCTGGAGCTGGAGGAAGCACTGGAGGAGGAGGCCAACCAGGTTTGCAAGATTTGCCTGGAAATGGAGCAGTTGCTGGAGGAGGATTTCAGATTGCCTGGGACATTGTGGAGAGCCAGCAGCGGCAGGAGGCCAGGGCTGAGGCTGAGGCTGGGTCCAGAGCTGCAAGATCTGCGGAGCAGAAGGCGGCGGCAGCCCGGGGCTCGAGACTGGCAACAGGAGCTGGTGTTTTCAGTTCCTCTTTGGAGGATGCCGAGGACATTTTGTGCTTTGGGCAAAGTGCTCAGAGACTGGTGAAGTGTACCTCTGTAATTGTTGAAATTGTATGATTTGCCATGTTGTTGTAATTTGTGTAATGTGCCTAATTTCCTTGCACAGGGATGCCGGTGATGTAGATTGTGGGTAGTAAAGTGAGCATAGGGGTAGATTGTTGGGCAGATAAAATGTATTATGCTCACTTTGTTAAAGATGGTGCTGCCCACATGGAGGCCGTCACCCAGGTGATATTAATGTGTGTTGGGGGTGGGCTGTGGGCAGGCAGGATCCTTGTGGCCTGGGGCTTGGTTTTAGGATTAAATCTTTCCCACCCTTTTTGATGTGGGGTGGTACAATCCCATCTTGACTCAGATAAGTGACTTTGTATTAGAGACTTCCCTACTTTGTATATTGGATTAAAGGTTTGGATTTCTACACTATAAAATGGGGGCAGAACAGGAGCTTGCTCTCTTGGTTCCTGAGATTAACATTAGAGGAGAGAGCAGAGCAGAGAGCAGAGGAAGGCCATGTGGAGGAAGCCAGGAGAAGCAGCCAAGATGGCGGAGTGTTGAGGGAGAGGCCAGTTTGTGCAGTTTGTCAGGGAGAAGGAAGGAGATGGGGAACAGGGGTGAATAAGGCTGGTGAGCTAGAAACCTTTGATTCTAGGAAATTTGGATAAGTCAGTAGCTTTGTGAGCACTGAATGTGAGTGGGTTTTGGAGCGCAGTGTGTGTTTTTACTTGCCCGCTGGGTGCAAGCTAGAGTTAAATATAATGGCCCATCAGTTATTGGCTCCGTTGTTTCTTTACCGACTATCTGAATCCAATGCGAACCTACATGGGCCGGGCTGCTGTGATGGTGGCCCTGGCTGCTGGCTTTACAAAAAGCTTTCATGTCACTTTTATTGGGCAATGATAATTCTGCTAGAATTCTTAGTTGACTAATTTTTTTTAGACATTGAATATGTTAACCACTGCCTTCTGATTTCTCCCAAGATATCAGTTGTTAATCTTGTTGGAGTCTACGGCCATACCACCCTGAACGCGCCCGATCTCGTCCATCTAATCTTGTTGGAGTTTCATTTAAATGATGCATTGTTTTATGCTTGCTGCTTTTAAGATATTTCTTTGTCTTTGACTCTTAGCATGCTTAGTAGGATGTGTTTGTTTATAGCTCTCTTTTTTGTTTCTACTTGAAGTAAATCGAGTTACAAATAAAGCCTTTCCTTTTGGAAGATGTTAAGAGTTATCTCTTCTTTTTCCAATCAAAATTTCTGAGAGTTCTGGAGCTCGCTGTGGTGACAGTGTCAGACATCTTTCTGACTGACAAGCCTAATCTTGGAGTTGAGTACTAGGTGAAGAAAGTACAGATAGCATAGAAATGAAAATAAAAAATATATAAAAATCAAGGAAGAACCCTGTGCAATTGGATTAGAATGAAAATATCAGGGTAAGTCACACACACACACACACACACACACACACACACACCTACACATACTGATTATTTTTTTATTTTTTGTTTCAGAAGCTTTGGTGAGTCAAAAAGTTCCTATATAATTGTAATAGTTATGCTAACATGTGGCTGGCTTACTTAATGTGTTTGATATTAAATCAGAGACAAAGGCTAATTTCCTCAGTAAATCAGTTGAATTTTCTTGCCATAGGCTGTTTTTGCAAACACATTTTCTTATATGTACAGAAGAACAGATAAAAAGCATGAAATTAATTTTAATTAGTGAGGGTACAAACTATATATTCTCCTTGACAACTTTTCTAAGGTCAAGTAAATATAGTTTCAAAATTAAATATAAATTTAAATTTGACAAACTTGTAAGATTTTTATGGGCATAAAATTTGCTTTTAGTGTAGGACTGATAATTTGAATGAATCTCAATTTGACATATGCTTTTCATGTCACATTAATGAACCATTCACACTATATGTGGCAGGAAGCAGTGCTAAATAGAAAGTAAATGACATTAAAATAAATTTTCTATGTTGTGTGTAGATTTGCATTACTATCCTTGTGTGAAAAATGAAGATTACCACTTCCTCCTTTCTGAGAAATTTTTTAATACCTGAGAAGAAGGAAAGAAGAAAGAAACAGAAAGAGAAAGAGAAATAGAGAGAGAATCAAACCAAGCAGAATTTTTTGTATACATTTTTTGAGGTAATAAAGGTAACTTAAAAAATATATATAATCACTGGGTGAAAGAGGTGAAGGGATTAAGAACTACAAATTCGTAGTTATAAAATGTTCATGGGAATTCAAAATACAGAATAGGGAATATAGTCAATAATATTGCAATAACTATGTATGGTAAGAGATAGGTCCTAAAAATATCAGGGGAAATGCTTTGTGAAGTATGTAATTGTCTAACCACTATGTTGCTCACCTGAAACCATCCAACAAAACAAAACAAAAACCAAACAGCATTGAAAGTAAACTATAATTGAAAAATAATAAAAAAAACTTAAAAATCTAACCAATACCTTAATTTTTTGTGATATAGTTTATGTAAAACAGATGTGTCAAATGATAGATGATACATAATACTATTCAATTATTCCTCAATGTTAAATAATAAATAATCCACATAATATACTAACCAAATGGAAAATGTAAACATCAAATTTGTCCTGAAAACTTTATTAGTGCTCAAATATCTGTGCACATCAAAAGATAAATAATGATTAACTAATTGTTTTTATACTTTCCATGGCCATTGGTGAACTTAATTTTTAATCATATTCCAGAAATATTTTGGACTTATATTTGGGTAGCAAATTTCTGTACAAAGGAAGACTATGGATGGCTATGAAATATGAGAGAAGAAAAACCACTTTGTTCAGTAAAAGTATTTCCATCATTAAACCTTTAAAAATATCAGTCAAAATCTAGTTATTTCTGAAGCTGGAAGACACAGTGTGGCAAATTCCCCACAGTACATATTCTAAACTTTGCCATTCAGGTGGAACTGTTTTGAACACCCATATTTTGTGCTTCACTTCTTTCTTCTTCCTGAATTCATTTCCTTTTATTTCTATTGGTAGTTTTTAGGCTGATCCTCCCTGCTTTGAATAATTCATCATCTAAATGAAGGTAACAACATCAAATCATCCCAAACTTAATACACTCCTTTCTAGCGTGGGCTCCTACTGGTTGATCTGAAGGAGACTGAAGAATTAATCACCTAGTAGAAGAGCCTCAAGCTTTTCATGCGTTTAATGTTCAAGTCACTTTCAGAAAAAAATTCTCTTTCCCTTTTGTTTTGGTGTTTAGTTTTTTAAATACTGTCATTCTGTTTCTCCTTCAGCTCCAGATCCCCAGGATGTCTTGGCACCAAACACATGTAAAACAAATAAATACCTTCTTGCACTCTCTAACAAGTGCAGCAATTAGTCTCTGAGCACAGCTTGCTCTACCACAGCAACTCATTTGGTGCTGGTTGTTACTGTAGGAGAACAACTTTAAATCAGCGCCATTTGTTTGATTCCCAGTTTCCACCCCTGTCAGCATGACAGCTTCTGTACATCCTTTTCATATCATGAGTTCTGTGCTCTATGAAATGAGCTGCCACCCAGGATACAACACTTAACTCCTCTATGTCACCTTGTCGCACTCTCATGGAACTTTCAGTAGTGGGTGATCTTCACTATATATGGGCAGTAATAACTACTTGTTGTGATATGAATTATAGATGATTTTAGTCTGGACATTTACCCCTTTCTTTTGTTATACAGAAGTATAAACTTAAAATTATATTAATAATCATTGTTATAGATTCATAAGCAGTCTTCATTTGAAGATGAAAATGTTATTTGTACATACCTAAGATGCTATATTTAGTAGGTAAGTGAGAAAAGACTTTTTATTTTATTTATGCTAAAAGAAGGAAGGCTATTTTCTCTTGAGTTTCATGTCCAACTTGAAAAGTTGGACATGAAACCCCTATTTGTGGCTTTATTTGATATACTCTTTTACCTACCTGAATTATTTTATTTCAGAAATTCTGGATTGTGTGTTTGTGTGTGTGCAGGATGAACTAAAGCATGTAAAAATATTTTTTTTATCTTAAAACACAATAAGGTATGAAGCAGAATGCATGTTTTCATCTATGATATGCAGTATACCATATTTACTTCTGTAAATTAGTTTTATTTGAAAGCTGAATCAAATATATATAGGTATATGAAAAATTACTATTGAACTTTGTTTCAGGGTGATAACTTCTGCCTTTACTCAACATTATTAGTCAATTTCCCTAGACCATTTATTTCTTCAGTAATGCAGGGTACATGTAAATAAAGTTAATAAACTCTCTGTTGGTTCAAGCTTCAGCTCTGTGGCTTAGTCTGTGTATCTGGGTAAGGTGTGAGTAACCTCTTTGGGATTCAATTCTTAGTCAATTAAACAAACTTCTTGAATTAATTTGTTTTCTTAAGCCTATTATGGTTCTAAATTCCACAATTTTTATCCTACTGAAAAATTCTTGCACTTGGAGGATTTTATTCTCAAAGAAATCATAACACATGCTGCTTTATTCTTTTCTGTAAATTGTGAAGAAATTCAACTAGTCCCACATTTAACGAATACTTATTGCAACTCTACCATGTACTAAGCATTGCAGTTAAAGCTAGACACAGTGGGTACAATGAACAAGATGCTCTCCACCCTCAGAGACATTATATTTCAGTGCATAAAACGGACAAGGGAGTAATCAGAAAAATAATTATATATATATTATTGCAAGTGACAAGAATGAAATAAAGAGCTCAGATTAAAAACAGTAAAGGAAGTACTGGGAGGGAAGTACTTTAGATAAGGTAATCGAAGGGTAGCTTTATAGATTTTGGTTCTCTTTACCATGCCACAGTCACAGAGCTCCAGGGAAAAGCAACCTGGTCTCAACTCTCCAGGCAGAGGAGAACAGAAACTCCATATTCACGCATGCTGCAAATGGCTTTTTCCAGTCTACCTGAATCATTACCAGCTAGAAGCAGCTGTCATTGGGACTTGGACATGAGCTGCAAAGTATAGAATGGTGACAACAATTCCAGTGCCATGCGGACTTTTCTTGTGGGGAACTTTCCTGGACTCCTGCTCCCTGTGACAGCTCCTAACAGACTGAACTGTGGTTGGGTTGCATTTTTTCAGGGATTTGGCATGGTGATGGGGCCAACTTGGACTTGGTGAACATGTTAAGGACACTACTCTTTTATGGATTCTTGCTGTATTGGCCAAGAGTTTGCTTAAAGGCTTTTAATCACTGTAAAAAGAAAATAGAGGACTGGATGAAGAAGATGGGGCACATATACGCCATGGTATACTAGTCAGCTAGGAGAAATGATGACATCGGATCACTTACAGCGGAAGGGTGGAGTCTTGGTAGCATTGTGCGGGGTGAAATAAGCAAATCAGAAAAAAACAGGAACTGCAGGATTCCATACATTGGTGGGACATAAAAACGAGACTAAGAGGCATGGACAGGAGTGTGGTGGTTACGGGGGGTGGAGGGAGGGAAGGAGGGAGAGGGGGAGGGGGAGGGGTACAGAGAGAACTGGATGGAGGGTGGCGGAGGATGATCTCTCTTCGGGTGATGGGTATGCAACAGAACTAAATGACAAGATAACCTGGAAATGTTTTCTTTGAACATATGCACCCTGATTTATTGATGTCACCCCATTAAAATAAAAATTTATTAAAAAAATAATAAATTAAAAAAAAATAGAAATTTTGGTCAGTAGAAAAACCACACTGACTATTCTTGCCTGGGGGGTAACATTCTATTGCAAGAAGAAGATAGTGGTATGGAAGGTATATAAAGTGTGTTTCAGAAAAGCCCAGTGGAAATTTGTTTTTGCCTTGTACTCATCAAGTGTTTTGGACAAGGTGTCTTAACCTCTCTAGACTTGTTTTCTGTTAAGGTGCTTACAGGGACATCCAATCACCAAACTTCTGAGATATACTGTAGTTGCAAAAGCAGAAAGACTCCTTCTACCAACTCTTGAATAAGTAGTCAGCTTTTTTAATTTTAATTTTTTAAACATATCAATGATAGAAAGATTTAAAAATCAGCAGACACGCCTTTTTCCCTTTTTTTTCTGAATTTTATCAAGAAGCAAGAAAAGTTATAAGCTAGAAAGGCACAGTGAATGGTGAACAGGGATGCAGAAAATCAGGCTGATGAATGAAGATAGGTTTCCTGTGGTCAAGAGATATCCACAGTTTTCTTCCTTCTTTAGTCCCATTGCTACTACTATATACACATAGTTCTCTTTCTCTAACAGGACATTTTTACTATTTTGTTCCATAAATTGTGAATGAGGCTTTCCTTACAATTTTCTTATTGGATAAGCTTGAGTTTAAGTAAAATGTAATGCTGGGGAGTCATTCTGAATTAACACTTCAAGGCCTATAAATATCACTTTTAAAATAGTCATATGAACGAACAACCCAATTAGAATTACAGCACAAATTCAGAAAGAGCTATTTAGAGTGCTCATTACCCAGTGTGAGAATTTATCATGGATGCCATCTCTTATGTTTTATTTTTTTAATGTTGCAAACTTCGTCTAGGTTTTTAAGTTGCTGACTCAATAAGAGAAGGTTCTTATTTATTATCCATTTACCATATATAGGAAAATTTTATTTTGTCTATTTTCTATAAAACATTACTATCAAAATGCCAAGCCAAGTGTTCAGTGCTGATAGGACTTCATTTGATAACAGCATTGGCAGATATTTAATGGTTTTGCATACAACAATAGCTGCAAAGTCCCTTGACAAGACTTATCCAGTTTAGCCTATGGTAACTCTACCATATACATATGCAAAAATCTTGCAATGTGTAGGCTTTCAAAGATGCTGATTAAGAGCTTCAGCTGAATTTACTTTGGGAAGAGCAGAGTGATTTTTGTTGCTATGTGATATAAAGTTAAGTCTACAAAGTTGAGAGAATATATAATACAGGAAGCTATTTTCATAATTTTGATTTTAATCTTAGTTGGTTAAGCATTCCCTAAACATGCACTAGTGTTTCCGAATGCTTTATTGTTAGGCAATATTCTCTGGTTGAGGGTGTTAGATGAATGCCTATCAAATGCTATGCAGAGAGGAGTGCATGATAAATATCTGATTTCAAAGATGGTAGGGTATTTGAAAATCTGTATTCAATAGTTAGAAATAGAAGGACACATTTTATAGGTTGTTTTAGGCAAATTACCATTATGACAATCACATTTTGTACTCAGTTCTGCCATTCATCTTTCTTTTTTATTCCAAGTCCAATAATTCAATGATAACGTTATTCTTTTGGCATTAAGAAATTAAAAGAGTAATTCTACCAAATGCTTTGAGACTTGCAAACATAAAGATCTGTTTTCTAAAGCATCCTTGGGCAATTTTAACTTTATTGATTTTTTTTTAAAAAAGTGTCTGTTACACAGAGACACTAAGTTCTAGCTTCATATATATTGGACAGATAAGTTACTTTATTCTCACTCTGTTAAAGATGGCCGCTGCCCACGTGGGACAGCTGATTACTTTTATGTTTGGGTAAGGGCTTGGTTATGCTAATGTGTGCTGGAGGAAAGGGTTGTCCCAGGGAAAAGTTTTAAAAGGAGGAGCTAGGAGGCCATTTTGGAGAGACCATGTTGTTCCAGGGGAAAGAGACCATGTGGAGGAGAGAAGGCAGCCAAAATAGAAGCATGTAGCGGGGACTGAGTGAAGCTATTAGGCCTTTGAATCTAGGAAAACTGGAAAGATTCTCCTGCTTGTGGAACCAGAGGAATATGTGAGTGGGTTTTGGCACCCTGTGTGTTTGTTTGTCACTTGTTGGCCAGTATTAGTTTAGAATAAAGGAAAATGGCTCACCAGTTCTTGGCTCTGTTGACTCCTTGCCGTCTGTCTGTCCCAATTCAATGAGAACCTACATGTGCCAGGCAGCTGTGATGGTGGCCACAGCTACTGGCCTTACAATATATTAGTATAAAATATCTTTAAAAGACTGATAATAAGAGAAACAAAAGATTCAGTTAACTATGTGTCAGAGATTATGCTATATATTTTTTACATTATTTCTTAATTTTAAACATTTATTTGTATTCAAGAATTTGTTACCTTTTAAAGATTTAATTATCTTTTGTTGTGACAAAATATTGCCTTCCTAGAGAATAGCTGAGACTTCATCTTTTCTTGGGGTGTGGATGGGAGAGCAAGGAGTTAAAAAGATACCTGAAATAAAATAAAAGAATCAGACCAGCTTTAAGAAATTTTGATAAAAATAAATGTATACAAATTTACATATTTGTATTTTTTAGTTCTTATTGAAAAGTAGAAGAGATTGTTATCTAGATATTTCATGTTCCAAACTGACTCTCCCCAGAGCTTTAAAAGTGTGAAGTGTGCTTTTGAACTTTACACTTTAACACAGAGAAAAGGTTAATCTGAAAACTATTGGGATTTATTCTTAGTAAAAATTAAAACTTTATGAGATTTCTCTTTTAACTGGTTTTAAAATAAAATAGTCCCAGAAATCAAACTATTTATATTTTATCTCTTCTGTTGGGGAAAGGAAACATATATAAATAATTCAAATGAATTTTTTTATAAAACCAATTCTACTTATCCTGGGACTAGCACATTTTATGAAGGAAACCAAACAAAACACATTTCAAAAATATTTATTCCTAAAATTATTTATTATATAACACTTTAATCTGTATATAAAGAACAATCTCCTTTTTTTTTACCTTTCTTAAGCATTTTTTGAGTACCTTCTGTGTGTAAGTGCTTATGCTAAGAAAATCGACCATACATGTACAAGTATCTAGGCGTTCATTTGGCCCTAATTGACCTTAACCTATATCAGTTTACCTTGAACTTAATTGTCAAAGGAATACACACAGATTTTTGAAGTTTATTTTTTAGAAATTAAAAAATTCATTTAGCCTTAGCCAATTAGCTTGATCAGTTAGAGCATCGTCCAGAAACACTAAGATTGTAGGTTCTATCCCCAGTCAGGGCACTATGGGAAGTGACCAATGAATGCATAACTAAGTAGAACAACAAATGAATGTTTCTCTCTTTCTCCATTTCTCTCTCTGTTTCTTTAAAATCAGTTTTAAAAAATTAAATTTATTTATATAAGATATTGACTTTGTTCCTAAGTGGTTTTTTGAAATATAATTATTCTGTTTTGTCATTATGAATCTATTAGCTAAGTAAACTGTTGTCATAGGCAAAAGCATCTTGTTTTCATAATTAAAACTCAGCATTGTCATTGGGGTAAAGATGACCGTGGTTTTAGAATTTAGCACACATTCTAAGAAGAAGAGCTGCACTTTTATTGTACCCTAACTCCAGGTACATTGCCTAACAATAAAAATAGTTCTGACATGCTCTGTGACCTTAGAATACACTGAATGAATGTACTTCTCTAAATACTTTCATGATACAGAAAATAATTATTTGATTAGTTAAAGTAGTATGTCATGGAGAAAAAAAGGTTTGGGAGTAATTTATACTTGTCAGAGGACATTTTCTTTATTTCCACATACCTTTTTTAAACTCAGTATTTTTATTGAAAAATAAACTTTAGTTTATGGGAATGCATTGTTGTGTGAAACTTGATGCATACATTACATATATGCATATAACACGTAAGCTGTGAATCTACCTGTATGTTAAACATATATGGTGAAGGTTAAAATTGTCCTCTGTCCTAAACAATACCAAAGTAAAGGGCAAGTGTACTATTCAGATTGAGTGAGGAGGTACATGGACAATATTATTAAACCTCCACCTTGACTAGGAAGTCTTCTTAAAGGTTTATCTTAAATAGTGAGGAGGACATTTGAAGGCACACACATGAGAAAGGGCATTACAACCAATTTTGTATTTGGATGATAAATGTAAAATATGAGAAAATGTCATAACACTCCATGTATTCAGTGACACATCAATGTCCTGTAAGGTGCACTGGGAATTGTTCTTGGTATATAAAATATATAAATATTTCAGGATTAAAATTATACTACCCTAAATTTAGACATAGCTAAATTGAAGATCTTTCAGGTCAAGCATCCCATATATCTGATTTGTGCCGGTTTGCAGGCTAATCACAATCATCCAAATTACCTCTCTTTTTTGTTTAAGTAAAAATAAATATTACTACCATTTCTGCACACCTAAATATCTTCCAGATACCTTGCAATTACTTTTCAAAGTACTGCATACTTTTCATATTCTACAAATGAAGAAATAAAATCTGTCCACATAGCAGAGACCTAAGATTAATCAAGTTTGCGGAAGATAGTATAGAAACACAAATGTTGAATCATGAAAACTACAATCTTCTATTCAAACTGTATAGAGTTATACTAAGTCTCTGTTTTTAGATTTACAAATGAGAAATGCAGATGTTACAAGAGAGAAGTGGTTTGATAGAGCTCTAGTTAATCATCCTTGACACCCAGGTGGCATTTTCCTGGCTTCTGTGAAACTAATTTTCTGTTTTTCTTACTCCTTTCTGCCTGTAATGTGCTCACTTTAGATTTTGACTACTTTTATTTTTAACGTCTTTACCAAATCAGTATAGTCTCTTAACATGATATCAATCTTTATGTAAAATGACATAAGCTATTCTATGTCTAATTATTATTAAGTGCAGAGTAATTAAAATTGTTTTCAAGGTCTTGGCTATCATCTGCGTTCTTTGTTTTGTAACTGTCTTAGAAAAGCCAAGTTATTCCAGAAGCTTCTAAAATACTCTAAGTCCAAAACTAAAAATATCCTCACATGATCCCATTGTAGTTGACTTTACTACTTGGCCAAGTTAGTTAAATGTTTTAAAATTCAATTTTCTTATTTTTGAAATGAGAATAATATCAATATGCTGCTGTTGTAAATATTAAATGTGATAATAATATAAAATTATTAATATTCACACATTATTAAAACTATATAGCTGGATATTTTAGGTGGTTATTTAATTTAATATTTTATAGTAACCTCTTGAGGAACAGTGAGGTGGATGTTACTATTAGTTCCTAAAACTAAGGTTTAGAAAGTGAGTAACTCACCCAAGATTATAACTCATAAGCATCCAGTGAGAACCCTTATGTGAATGGCCACAACAATGGTGGCTGTTAAGCCAAATTCGGAGGGACCCAAAACATGGAAGACAGGAACAAGGTCCTTCGGTTACACATCAAAGCTTTTGTCTAGCTTGGCCAAGTGGCGGCTACTCTGACAGAATTCTGAAGGAATAAGCGCGCTGGCCCTTGGTTCTACTTAGTTTTTATAGTTTTGTAAGTGGGAAGTACAGAAGCAAAAATTGCAATTAGGAGCCCCTTACCACTATTGGTTATAGTCATATGCCCTCTAACATGATAGGACCACGTTCAATTTGCAAGCCATACATCCTTTTGGGGAAAACAAAGTTTACAAGCCAACACAATGGTAGAAAGATGTCTCTTTACGTATTAAAAGACATTCCTATATTATCTAGTGTTCATCTGCTATCTCTCTGTCCTGAGTCACACGTGTTAACCACATGCATTTACATAGGAGAGGTAGTTTCGGTGGGGACAAATGCCCGCAAATGGCTCATTGCTATGAGAAAAGGTTTATTTGGTTTTTCTCTCCCTGAACCTGGCTAGCCATTCACCCTTTTCCCCACAGGCCTGGTGAAATGTCTGGGGATCCATGTTTCCCTTCCCTTTGCATTTACAATACAATGCCAAGGGCCATCCTGACTATGCCAATCACACAGTACAGAGACTATTCTCACAATTTCTCTCCACACCTTAACCCAAATCAACAAAATATTTCTCAAGCCTCCCAAAATATTAATATTAATTCTGTAGCTTTTGGTACTTTACAACACCTGCGGGTGAAGTGGCTCAGTGGCTCCTCAGTGGCCACTGGCCATACAACTCCTAATCAGTAGAATTTAATGTGCCTAGGCATTTAATACAATGACCAAATAATATTGAGTACTCAATAAGTGATAGCAATTTTATTAGAATAAAGAATGTCTTCCTGACCAAGTTGTGGCACAGAGGATACAGTGTTGGACTGGGACTCAGAGGACCCAGGTTCAAAACACTGATGTCACCAGCTTGAATGCGGGCTTATCCAGCTTGAGCATGGGTTCACGAACTTGAGCACAGGGTTTCTGCCTTGAGTGTGGGATCATAAACATGACCACATAGTCACTGGCTTGAGCCCAAAGGTTGTTGGCTTGAAGTCCAACGTTGCTGGATTGAACCCAAGATCACTGGCTTGAAAAAGGGGTCACTTGCTCTGCTATAGCCCCGTGGCCAAGTCACATATGAGAAAGCAATCAATGAACAACTAAGGAGCCTCAATAAAGAATTGATACATCTCATTTCTCACCCTTCCTGTCTGTCTGTCTCTGTCTGTCCCTCTCTCTGTCTCTCTCTCTGTCTCTGTCACACACACACAAAGAAAGGAATAAAGAATGTCCTTGCATAATATTTGAGGATCTGCTAATGAATGAATGGATGAATAAATGAACGAATGAATAAATGTATTGTAGTCTGTCTTTCAATTGTTACATATACTTATGTACTCTATACTACTCTTTTAATGAGATTTTCCTATAATGCATTCCTTAGTAAATAAAACAATTAGAAAATTTCTCATTCCCAGCCCTGTTATCAAGTAGTGAATTGAATGTACTTTTCTCTAATAACTTCATAGCATTGAGAATAAGTATTCCATATTTTCATTTGATTTCTAAAAGAAATACTTATACTGTAGACTCTAATCTTAGCCGTGGAGTTAACTGATGTGTCCTTGAGCATGTTATTTTTACTACTCCAGGTTTTATTCTTCCCACTACCAAAAAAGAAATAAAAATGCTTGGTTATTTATTTTCTATTGTCATTACTAAATATTTTAGAATAGGCCTAAATATGGAATTAGAACTTTGAGTAAAACATATATTTGTAATTGTGAAAAAAAGAAAGAAATGAATTGTAGGAACTAACAGTATGCATTCATGTATTTTAGTGATTATAGCTCTGCTTCCACCAACATTTCTTTCCTTTATTCCAGGGAAAGCTTTTTCCTTTTTTTTATTTTTTAGATTTTTTTCTGAAATGTTTGCATCTCAGAGGAGGGCTTGCATTTCTAAAAGCTGCTTTAGTACCCACCACACCCTTTTTCTTCTATAGGTAAATGAAAAAAACAATTTAGCAGCAAGAGATTGATAAAACAGAATATGCAAGCATTTGACAGGATTGCCATATTTACCCTGTTTGCTGTGTAGTTTTTCAACCTGCTTCAATAAAAAAATCATTAATAATTCATTATAACCTTTCTCTTCATGAGTAATTAGCCAAGTAACATTGAAAGAGGTTCTAAGAGGAACATGTTCACTAACTAAGAAGTCAAGGGAATAAATTATAATTATGATTATTTTACTTTAGAAAGTGACATCATGTACTACTTATTTCTACCACTCAAAGGTCAATGTGGGCAACATTGATGATTTACCTGAGCTGTGCTCATTTGTTTACACTCTTCTACTCAATAAAACTGTGCAGTTACTATAGCAACTGGAAGTCTATAGGGTCTGTTTCAAAACCTGTGCTTGGCAGTTAATGTGCATAAATCTTCTACCCATGGATATGAGGTTCTAGTCCTGTGTTTTATTAATTTGTATCTCAGATGGCATTTTATTTTATAAACTATGAAGTCAAGAAGAAATCAGCTAAAGAAACTATTACTCTTGAGAGTCTATTCTTGGAGCCTTAGAGAAGTATGGACTATTACTGTGAAAATGAAGCACAAAGCTTTGCATAACAGATATCTTACATAAACATTACATTAATTTCTTCTACAAACTGGGGCAAAGCATTGGATCTTTTGCAACTCAGGTTCCTAAGCAGTTCAATAATTTTTCAACTGGAAGATGAAAAACTAAATACTAGATCCAAAGGAGAATGAGCAGCAATAGAATATTTTTTTCTCTTTAAGAATGATATATAGCCTGATCAGACAGTGGTGCAGTGGATAGAGCATTGGACTGGGATGCGGAAGACCCAGGTTCGAGACCCTGAGGTTGCCAGCTTGAGCATGGACTCATCTGGTTTGAGCAAAGCTCACCAGCTTGGACCCAAGGTCGCTGGCTCGAGCAAGGGGTTACTCAGTCTGCTGAAGGCCCATGGTCAAGGCATGTATGAGAGAGCAATCAATGAACAACTAAGATGTTGCAACAAAAAACTGATAATTGATGCTTCTCATCTCTCTTCATTCCCATCTGTCTGTCCCTATCTATTCCTCTCTCTGACTCTCTCTCTGTCTCTGTAAAAAAAAAAAAAAAAAAAAAAAAGAAAGAATGATATATAAAAATTACACTAATACTGTCTGGTACAGGTAAGATATACCATTGCTGCCAGAAGAGACCATTAGGGAAAGAGCTCAACTAACACTTATGATCAATACTGCCTATATATATATTCAACTTTCTGAATATACTTTTTTATATTTTAAAGTATCTTATAACTTTCAATACTTTCTCCAGCAAATATTTGAACTATACTGGGAGAGTGTGGTCATTGTGGGTCAGTGGGACATACTTTGGTTTGAAATCTGCTTCTTTTACTTCCTAAATATATCCACTTGACCTTTCTGAGCCTCTGTTACCTCATCTGAAAAATTCAAATAGTAATATATATTTAATAAATTATTGTTGGTGTTCTGTACAGATGAAATAGTTCTAATAATGGTCAAATTAAACTAATATAAAATTTACTGTTATAAACATTTTAAGTGTACAGCTAATGGCATTAACTACATTTACACTGCTGTGCAGCCATCGTCATCATCTATCTCAAATTGATTGCATCTTGTAAAACTGAAACTCACTATCCATAAGCAATAACTCATTTCCTCCCTCATTCCCTAAAAGCTACCATTCTACTTTCTGTCTTTATAAATTTAACTATTTTAAATATCACATATAAATGGAAATATACAGTATTTGTCCTTTTGTGCTTGGCTTATTTCACATAGTATAACAACCTTAAGGTTTATCCATGTTGTAGTATATGTCAAATTTTCCTTCTCTTTTAAGGCTGAATAATATTCTATTTTGTGTATAGATATATTATATATCACATTTGGCTTATTAATTTATATGTTAATAAATACCTGGTTTTCTTTCACCCTTTGTCTATTATGAATAAGGCTGCTACAAACAATATAAAAGAATCTCTTTAAATCATTTATTTCAGTTATTTTGGATATATACTCAGAAGTGAAATTGCTGGATCTTATGATAATTCTGTTTTTTATTTTTTAGGAAAATGCTAAACTGTTTTTCACAATAGTTTAACCATTTTAAATTCTCACCAGTAGTGTGGGTTTTATTTCTCCAAATCCTTACTAACACAATCTGTTATTATCATTTTGATAATAACCATCCTAATGAATAACATCCAAAGTGGTATCCCATATTGGTATGATTTCCATTTCCTCAGTGTTTAGTGATGTTGAGCATAGTTTCATGAGCCTGTAACAATAAGTATATCTATGAAAAAATGTCTGTTCAAGTCTATTATAGGTTGAGTTATTCACAGGTAGAAACTTAAACTCCCAGCTCCTCAGAATGTGACTATATTTAGAGAGTGAGTCTTTAAAGGGGTAATTGAGTTATAATAAAACCTTTAGGGTGGGCTCTATTTCAATATTATTGGGGTTCTTATAAGAAGAGGAAACTGGGACACTTATGTTTACACACAGATGAAAGTCCATGTAAAGATAAAGGGAGAAAATAGTCATATACAATCCAAAGAGAGAGGCCTTAGAAGAAGCATGGTACAAAATTAACACTTAGGAATTGATTGCATTTTTATGCACCAATAACAAACTAACAGAAGAAAAATTAAGAAAACCTGTTGACAATTGCATCTAAAAGAATAAAATACCTAGGAATAAATTTAGTGAAGGAGGTTGAAGACCTGTACTTGAAAAACTATAAGACATGAAAGAAGACACAAATAACTGGAAGTGTATACCCTACTCATGGATAGAAAGACTTAGCATCATTAACATGCCCATACTACCCAAAGAAATCTAAATATTCAACACAATTCCTGTCAAAATATCAAAGGTGTATTTCACAGAAAAAGAACAAATAATCCTAAAATTTATATGGAACCACAAAAGACCCTGAATATCCAAAGAAATCTTGAAAAAGAGGAACCCTGGCAGGTTAGCTCAGTAGATAGTGTCGGCCCTGCGTGCAGATGTCCCAGGTTCGATCCCCAGTCAGGGTATACATGAGAAATTACCATCTGCTTCTCTTCTCCCCCACCTCCTCTCTCTTCCTCTCTTGAAAGCAGTGGCTCAACTGGTTTGAGCAATGGCCCCAGATGGGGTTGCCAAGTGGATCCCAGTTGTGAGACATGCAAGAGTCTGTCTCTCATCTACCCTCCTCAAAGAAAAAATAAAGCAGAAAAGAAAGAGAGAAAGAAAGAAAAATGAAAAAGAAAGAAAGAGAGAAAGAGAGAGAGAAAGAGAAAAAAAAGGAACAACAAATTTGGGGCATCACATTACTAAATATCCAACTACTTCAAGGCTATAATAATCAAAACAACATGGTACTGGAATAAAAACAGGCACACAGATCAATGGAACAGAACAGAGAGCCTAGAAATAAAGCCATGTCTATATAGTCAATTAATCTATAACAAAGCAAGAATTTGCAATGGGGTAGACAGTTTATTCAATAAATGGTGATACATGCAAAAAAAATGCACCACATTCTTGTACCATGTACAAGAAGAAACTAAAAATAGATTAAAAACTTAATGGAAAACCAGAAACCATAAAATTCCTAGAAGAAAACATAGGCAGTAAACTCTTTGAAATTGATATTATAGCAATATCAAGGGAAACAAAATTAAAATAAAAAGGATGACCTCAAACTAAAAAGTTTTGCACAGCAAATGACGTCAGTAACAAAACAAAGGAAACCTACTGAATAGAAGATAATCACTAATAAAACATACGCTAGGGAGTTAATATCCAAAATATGTAAGAAACTGATACAACTGAACACCAAAATAAATAAATAAATAAACAAACAAACAAAAACAAAAATAAGGCAAAATAAAATGACAAAAAAACTCCAAATAAGTAAGTAAACAATGTTTTCATCTCATCTTTTAAACCACAAGTTTTGCCTTCACCGAGTAAGCGAGAACATTTATTTTGGAACTATTAGTAAAATATCACTTAAACAAGTATAAAATGTATTACTTGTAAACAATAAAGATTACTTTAAAAAATAGGATTTTCAGCCTGACCAGGCGGTGGCGCAGCGGATAGACCGTCAGACTGGGATGCGGAAGACCCAGGTTCGAGACCCCAATGTCGCCAGCTTGAGCGTGGGCTCATCTGGTTTGAGCAGGAAGCTCACCAGCTTGAGCCCAAGGTCGCTGGCTCAGGCAAGGGGTTACTCGGTCTGCTGAAGGCCCGCGGTCAAGGCACATGTGAGAAAGCAATCAATGAACAACTAAGGTGTCGCAACGAAAAACTGATGATTGATGCTTCTCATCTCTCTCTGTTCCCGTCTGTCTGTTCCTATCTATCCCTCTCTCTGACTCTCTCTCTGTCTCTGTAAAAAAATAAAATAAAATAAATAGATAAAAAATTAAAAAATAGGATTTTCGTACATAAAGCAAGTAGTTTTACTTTAGTTTTGTCATTTAAAAGTATAATTTTATAAGAAAACTTTTAAGAAAATAACTGAGAAATATATAAAAGATTAATATGAATTATAGTATACACCAATAAAAATGGGAAAAAAATTAAAAAAAGAAAAAAGCCAGAATATCATTGTCACCACAGATAATGCAATACAGGAAGAAGCAATTGTTTTGAATATGATGGAAAGTTTTATGAAAGAGGTGGTCCCTGAAAGATTTGGAATGTTGGCATTGGAAGGAGACATTATTGGTTGAGAGAAGCAAGGTGTGAAAAACACAGAAGTAGGAGTTAGTATAATGTGGAGTGACAGAGTTGGATTCAGTACTATTTTAAATGGCTCCTCCAAGCCATACTTGTATTTGTGAGAGAGCCTAGATTGTCTGTCAGCAATGTTATCTTTTGTGTATATCTTTATTTATACAAGGGATAAATTAACTTAATGACTGGAAAGACTTAATTGTGTTTTTTATTGTCTTTGACTATTATGGCTCAATTTCAATGAGGTATTGTATTTTATTACGCACTGTGAATATTTATTTTAGCTTGGTTTTTATGAATTTTTAGAAATGTTTGATATACATATGACTTTCTAAGCTAGAAATGCATAATTAATCTTATATGACAAATGAGTTTAATTATTTCAATATGATTGATTTTCTTTCTGTTTGATTAGCAGATCAGTCAACTAATAGTTCTGACAAGAGTTGTTTATTTTGGGGTTTTTTCCTTATTTTTGTGGGGGTTTTTTGTGATTGCATATTGAAGGATAGGAGTCCTGTTGTACTAAGTGTGTTTACTAGATAATGTATAACAAATCCATTAAGCATACTCTTATATAAAAATGGTACAGCAACAATTGGATATTATCTATTTGGTAAGTACAAGGACTTACATCTAGAAAAAATAATTTAAAGGAAGTTATAACTTAAGATAAGTTTCATAAAAATGAACTATTTTATATATACAAATATTGTTGTCTTTTTATTTTTAAAATTATTTTACCCTCTTCCACCTCCCCCACCCTTCTCCTCCTGGTAATCAGGAAATCATCACACTGTTGTTCATGTCCAAGAGTATTTTTCTCTTGTTTTACTTTTTTTCTCAACCCCTCCCAGCCACAGCCTGCCACCTGAGGCGGTCACCCTGCTCTTTATCTATAGGTCTGTTTCTGTTTTGCTGGTTAGGTCATTTTGTTCATTAGGTTCCACATATGACTGACATCATATTTCACTGAGCGCAATGCTCTCCAGGTCCATTTATGCTGTTGAAAAGTGTAAGATTTCCTTATTTTTTTATAGTCACGTAGTATTCCATTATGTAAATATACCACAGCTTTTTTATTCACTCATCTACTAATGGACACTTGGTCTGCTTCTAAATATTAGCTCTTATAAATAATGTTGCAGTGAACATTGGGATACATATAATCTTTTTTTTTTTTTTTTTTTTCATTTTTCTGAAGCTGGAAACGGGGAGAGACAGTCAGACAGACTCCCGCATGCGCCCGACCGGGATCCACCCGGCACGCCCACCAGGGGGCGATGCTCTGCCCACCAGGGGGCGATGCTCTGCCCATCCTGGGCGTCGCCATATTGCGACCAGAGCCACTCTAGCGCCTGAGGCAGAGGCCACAGAGCCATCCCCAGCGCCCGGGCCATCTTTGCTCCAATGGAGCCTTGGCTGCGGGAGGGGAAGAGAGAGACAGAGAGGAAAGCACGGCGGAGGGGTGGAGAAGCAAATGGGCGCTTCTCCTGTGTGCCCTGGCCGGGAATCGAACCCGGGTCCTCCGCACGCTAGGCCGTCACTCTACCGCTGAGCCAACCGGCCAGGGCCTATAATCTTTTTGAATTAGTGTTTTGGGTTTCTTTGGATAAATTCCAAGAAGTCTAATTATCTCCTCCACACTCAGGATCTCCTCTTCCCTCACTCTTTAATGTCTTCGCCTCAGGTCTCTCCAGCTCTTCTATTCCAAACTAGGCTCAAAATGAACAAGGACTCTTTGGATATAGGGAACTGTGCCCAACACCTTAAAATACTATATGTGTACATTGGCCAATAATCTCTTCTAGAAACCTGTCTTAAATAAATAGAGATTTATGGACACAGATGTTCCTATCAACATATGATGGAAGTGAAAAATCAGAAATGGCCCAGGGTCCCCAACAGGGGCTTTGGAAATCTGATGTGGGAACACAAAAAATGCCAAGGAGGAAGAGCATTGACTAGCAGTGTCCACCTTTAGAGAAATGAGGTTCTGGAAGGGCACATGCCTGGGAATCCTCCCTGCCCTACAACCACAAGTGCACATGCACACATGTGAGCACACTTAGGCATGCACACTGCATGTATGGGTGCAGGAATACAGGTACACACACAAGCACAGCCAACATTACATGTGCACACAGGGAAAAAACTAGAACAGTGAGAACCCCGTGTCAGGGTTCTCTTTTCTGGAAGAACTTTGTTCTTTAATTGATTCTGAATTCCTTTAGAAACTATTATTGCACTATAATAAATTTTTATTTTCTTTGTCATAAATCCTTTAACAACATAATGTACTTTACTCCATAGATGAATGATAAATGAATAATGTTGAACATATGAGTATAATTTTTTTTTTTTTGACAGAGACAGAGAGTCAGAGTGAGGGATAGATAGGAACAGACAGATAGGAACAAAGAGAGATGAGAAGCATCAATTTTTTGTTGTGGCACTTTAGTTGTTCATTGATTGTTTTATGAGTATAATATTTTTAAAACTATCAAAGTCTTATGAAAATGGAGATGTCACTTCAAAGAGAAGATAAGAGACTTGCAAGTCCCACCCCAGAGGTTACCATCATGAGTGGCTTGTTGGTTTCTCTCAGAGTCCACCTCTTTTATTCTGTCTTGTCTCTGTTACATTCAGACTGATTTGTGTGTGTGTGTGTGTGTCTGCCTATTGAAATCAGATGTATGTGGTTATGTGTGTGTGCGTGTGTCTGCCTATTGAAATCAGATGTATGTGGTTTAAGAGGTGGAATCCTGGATGCAGATGGTTGATCTACATGTCTCGTGAGAGGAACCCTGAGGTCTTTGTCTGTTGGCAGCTATAGTCCTCTGCACCCACTGTAGTTGCTGCTCAGCTTCTCTTGTCCATGTGGACCAGGATTGGCGGATCCCATTTCCTCTCTGTGGACATTAGTGTTTTTTCCAATTCCTGGCTATTCCATCAGTGCTCTGATGGGCAGTCTGGAAAATACTTCTATGAAAAATAGTGCAAGAATTTTTGTAGGCTAACTGCTTAGGGTAAACACTGCCAGGTTAAGGTGTGCAACTGTGGAACTTTGATGAGTTCTGCACATCAAATTCAGAAGGGGTCTTTTTCCTTTTATCTGTAGGGAGCTGCTGGGGCCTTTGCTTCCTCACTTTGTCCCCAAGGCTGGTCACCACCAGATGAGAAGCCCACCTGTCTCATAGTGACAGTGCATGTGTCTACATTGGGGAGGTCAGTCATGTCTGATGCATGCTGGTGTGTGCTCTGCCTCTTGTGGGAAGCGCATCTGTTTGCACTCTGTCCCTTCAGAAAACACCGACTTTCGAGAGTTATCTTCAATCCCAGGGATGTGAAACCTCTCTCTGGCTTTGGGTTGTGAGGAAATTTTTCAGTTTGTGGTTTGCTTTCCAGATTTCTGCATTTTCCTCATGCTTGTTTTAGGTCCAAGAAGAACCAGCCTTTGCCTGACTGGCTCTGGCCTTGAGATCACACAACACAGTGGTCTCTACTCCGAGATGATATACACACTTAATAAAAAGGATTCAATAGTCAGTACCACTAAAGATATCTGTCTCCAAATTGACTAGTCTGAAGCTATCTGAAGTACTCAACTCCATCTGGAGTTCAATCACACTTTCTCATATGATTAATCACCAGCTGCTTATAAAGGAAGGTGTTGTCAAGGAAGGTAGGCCTGAAATTAGCTGTACAGCTGCATTTTGGCTATAGGCAATCCCAATAACAAGATTAGAGTGTATGAAGGCAAATATAGCTATGACTCCTTTGCTCCTTTTTTTAATGCAAAAGTGCTATATTAATAAAATAAAAAAATCTAAACTTGTATAAAACAATCTGTATCAGTTTCTGAAATCCAAATTAAAGCTGAATATAATCAATTTGTGCTTAGACTTGAACAATATTACACAAGTCTTGAGATATAGCTGACATATGCAAGTTTCTGAATTTTATTTATGTGACTCATTTTACTCTGATACATTTCTTGTGAACAAGAAAATAGATTTTGGTTCCTTTAAATTATGTTTTCTTTGAAAAAAATAAAAATAAAATTATGTTTGCTTTGTTTATAACTAATGAGATATGTCCTAAACTTCTTGAAATATACTTTGGGATAGAAACATGGTTGGATTAATCTACTATAGAATATTTTTGAATGTCTGGAATTTAAATTATGATCAGAAATGATTATTGTATGATTGATGCCTAGTTATTCAAAGATATTTAAAACTTACAGACCTCTTAAATGATGATTACTGCAATCATCAATATTCTTGTTCTGAAATTTTAACACTTTTTGAGTGTTATCAGTAGTTTAAGCCATAAATAAGAACAGGAGGCAAACCATTATTCAATTTTACCCAGGAAGAACACTGAACTTAATAGCCAGTATGTGTTATACAGTGATTATTTGGTTAGAAATATTGGGCCTCGTTATTTATCCAGTGAAGCATTATGGGAATTAATGTCTCCAGACACTTGCCACTGAATTACTTATATTGCAACACTAGACCAGGTTTTTTTTTTGAGGCATCTTTATCTAAAGTGGCCATGGATTCAGAAATCATTTATCTCCATTTTGACCAATAATTAAGATATCTGTTTGCTGATTAGGATGTAGAGATTTTTCTCCCCTTCTAATGGTAGGTAAATAATCCGTAATGAAATTGAATTGAAACTGTGGTGACTTTTGAAATAAACTTTTTCATATCAAAGTATACTTTAGAGCAAAAAAGTACATAAATGTTTGAGTGTACTGCTCAGGACACTGATGATTTTAAGTACATGTGGTCGATTACTAACAGATTTGTGAAAGTGCATAGGAGACTAGGAATTACCAGATAAGAGTAACACAATTGAATGAGAATAATTTGAAGGTGCATTTTGGAACTTTAGGTAAGACTACACATATAAAAATTATGTCATATACTTGTCATACATATACTTCTTGCTATATGGTTAAAACATTTCATCAGGAGATTATTCTTTTCCAAGGTCAATCTTAAATGGTAACTTCATAAAGACTGCTCAGATGAAGAAGCAAAATGTTTTCAAACTATCAATCTTAATCTTTCTATACAAAGTGTGTGACACAGCCATAATAGCTAATTGATTTTGATGCACTGTATCATTCTCTGGTATGTCATAGTATTTTCAATTTGATGTAGACATCTTTATTGCTTTACTGTATTGTGTGCCATTGCTGTAATCTTTCAGTAATATAGTCTTCAATGAGAACCCAATACACCAAATTTTGCTTATTTTCTTTAGATATATTACCTTGCAATTAAGGCATTCTGCCAAAAAATAAGTGACATGATTTGGTTGTGATTATATGGTCCAAAGAAATAAGTTTTTGTGCACAAAAAGATATTAATAAAGATATTAGCACACATTCCAAAACTGTTACTTTCATAATTCTTTTTTTATAAAAAATATTTCTATATAACCAGTTGTGTGTAAACCTTTAAAAGCAAAATCATTTTTTTCTATTAAATAGACATTTATGCTGGAAGTAGTAAAAGAATTGAATAGTATTAATAAGATTTTTAAAAATTTATTTCTAAATAATACCATTTGAAGAAATGTGGTGATAAGAAACTATGTGTGAATGGCCTGTTTACCAATCTATTACAGTGGCTCAGCCCACTTGATGTGAGTTTATGTACTTACTATACCTGGTGTTTACTGATGCTTTCATATACAGTCATGCACATGAGTTAACTCATTTAATCCTTAAAGCAACCTTCTGTGATAGATACTGTCATTGTCCTCCCTATTTTACAGATCAAACTAAGGCACTGAGAGTTTAAGAAACTTTACCAGCAGCCAGCAGAGTTGAGATTTCAATTTAGGTTTGGCAGCCTCTGCTGGATTTTGATATTATAAACGATAATGGTTAAAAATGACTCTGTCAGAGATTATTTTAGTTTGCAAAAATTTCATAAATTACATAGAACAAAGGTCATTTCCTTTTGAACGGGGGCTACTTCAGAAATACATGGAGAAAAAAGGATGTGTCAAAGAAAGGTTTAGTAAGAGCAGGCAGGAGAGATAGACGATCTTAGATAGCATTGCTGCATAATCCTTTCCTTTGCTTTGTGCAAATGCTGCTGTAACTAACCCTGATGATGAATGATTTTGTCACATCTCTTTGTGAAGATTAACTAGGTTTTCCCAGTAAACAAAAGTATGCCATGATGTAGCCAGAATTTTTTTATTAATTTATTGTGTTTACATAGATTCTAATGTCACTCGTGTTCCCCAGTACATCCCCCTGTCTCTCTTCCCGTAACACCCTTCCCCCTACCTTCCAGGATTTGCTTTTCTGCTCTTGTCCCATCCTATCACCCTATCATCCCCTTTCCCTCTGTCTGCTTTCCTTCTGGATCCTTTGACCCCACCTCTGTCTCTATTCTGCACCTTAGTTCATATTATTCGTCAGATTCCTCATATGACTGAGATCATATGATATTTTTCTTTCTCTGCCTGACTTATTTCACTTAACATAATAGTTTCCAGTTCCATCCATGTTTTCGCAAAAAATAGTATTTCCTTCTTTTTCATGGCCCCATAGTATTCCATTGTGTATATGTAACACATTTTTTTAATCCATTCGTCCACTAAAAGACACTTGGGCTGTTTCCAGGTCTTGGCTATTGTAAACAATGCTGCCATAAACATGGGGGTGCATTTCTCCTTTTCAAACTGTGCTATGGTATTCTTGGAGTATATTCCTAAAAGTGGGATGGCTGGGTTAAAAGGCAGTTTGATTTTTAACTTTTTGAAGAATCTCCATACTGTTTTCCACAGTGGCTGCACCAGTCTGCATTCCCACCAGCAGTGCAGGAGGGTTCCCTTTTCTCCACATCCTCGCCAGCACTTACTCTGTGTTGTTTTGTTGATGAGCGCCATTCTTACTGGTGTGAGGTGATATCTCATTGTGGTTTTAATTTGCATTTCTCTAATGATTAGTGAGGTTGTGCATTTTTTATATGCTTACTGGCCATCTGTATGTCCTCTTTAGAGAAGTGTCTATTCAGTTCCTTTGCCCATTTTTTAATTGGATTGTTATCTTCCTGCTGTTGAGTTTTACAAGTTCTCTATAAATTTTGGTTATTAAACCCTTATCAGACATATTGTCAAATATGTTCTCCCATTGTGTGGTTTGCCTTTTTATTTTTTTCATATTGTCTTTAGCTGTGCAAAAGGTTTTTAGTTTGGTATAGTCCCCTTTGTTTATCCTGTCCTTTATATCCCTTTCACGTGGAGATAAATCAGCAAATATATTGCTGCGAGTGATGTAGAAGAGCTAATGGCCTATGTTTTCTTCTAGGATGCTTATGGTTTCATGACTTACATTTAAGTCTTTTATCCATTTTGAGTTTATTTTTGTGAATGGTGTGAGTTGGTGGTCATTTTTTTTGCAAGTAGCTGACCAAATTTCCCAACACCATTTGTTAAAGAGACTGTCTTTACTCCATTGTATGCTATCACCACCCTTGTCAAATATCAATAGTTCATAAAGGTGTGGGTTTATTTCTGGGTTCTCTATTCTGTTCCATTGATCTGTATGCCTATTTTTCTGCCAGTACCAAGCTGTTTTGAGTATAATGGCCTAGAAGTATAATTTGATGTCTGGAAGTGTGATACCACCCACTTTATTCTTCTTTTTCAAGATTGCTGGGGCTATTTGTGTTCTTTTTTGGTTCCAATGAATTTTGGAATATTTGTTCTATAAGTATGTCCTTGGTATTTTAATAAGAATTGCATTGAATTTATAAATTGCTTTGGGTAATATGGAAATGTTAATGATGTTTATTCTACCTAGCCATGACTCATTTTAAGCCCTAATATGTGGTCTATCCTAGAGAATGTATCATGAGCACTTGAAAAGAATGTATATTCTGCTGCTTTAGGGTGCAAGGTTCTAAAGATATTTATTAAATCCAGTTGATCTAGTGTATCTCTTAATTCTGTTGTTTCTTTGTTAATTTTCTTTCTTGAGGACCTATCAATTGATGTTAGTGGTGTATTGAAATATCCTACTATTATAGTATTGCTGTTGATCTCTCCCATTATGTCCATCAAAATCTGCTTTATATATTTAGGTGCTCCTATATTAGATGCATATATATATTTATAATGGTTATCTCTTCCTGTTGGATTGCTCCCTTTATTATTATGTAGTGACCTTTACTATAGTTTTTGTTTTTAAGTCTATTTTGTCAGATATAAGTATTGCTACCCCAGCTTTTTTAAAATTTCCATTTACGTGAAATATTTTTTCCATTCTTTTACTTTCAGTCTATGTGTATCTTTGTTTTGAGGTGCATCTCCTGTAGACAGCATATGTATGGGTCCTATTTTCTTATTCATTCATCTACCCAATGTCTTTTGATTGGAGCATTTAATACATTTACATTTAAGGTTATTATTGATATGTAGTTGTTTATTGCCATTTTATTCTTTAAAGTTATATTTCTCTTTTACTATATTTTCCCCCCTTTCTTCTGTTTACAACAGGCCCCGTAGCATTTCTTGCAACATTGGTTTGGTTGTAATAAATTCCTTGAGTTTTTTTAGTCTGGAAAGCTTTTTATTTCTCCTTCAATTTTAAATGATAGCTTTGCTGTATAAAGAAGTCTTGGTTGTAGTTTCTTGTTCTGCATTACTTTGAATATGTCTTGCCATTACCTTCTGGCCTCAAGTATTTCTGTTGAGAAGTTGGATGCCATCCTTATGGGGTTCCTTTATAGGTAATAACCTTTTTTTCTCTAGCAGCTTTTAATATTTTCTCTTTATCTCTTAGCTTTGGTATTTTAATTATGATGTGTTGTGTAGATTTTTTTTGGTTTCTTTTTAATGGAATTCTCTGTGCTTCTTGAATTTGTGTGACTTTTTCTGCATCAATTTAGGGAAGTTTTCAGCTATGATATCATTGAACAAAGTCTCTAACTCTTGTTTTTTCTCTTCTTCTTCAGAAACTCTGATGATACAGATGTTGTTTCTCTTTAGGTTGTCACAGAGCTGTCTTAGATTTTCCTCAGATTTTTTCAATCTCTTTTCTTTTTGCTGTTCCTCTTTTATGCTATTACTTATCTTGTCCTCTAAGTTGCTGATTCGATCCTCTGCTTCATCCAGCCTGCTTTTAATTCCTTCCAGTGTAGTCTTCATTTCTAATATTGTTTATCATTTCTGTCTCGTTCTTCTTGATAATTTCTGTGTCTTTTTGATGCTTTTAATTTCTTTACTGAAGTGTTCATTAAGTCCATACATTGTAGCTTTGAGATCTTTAAGCATCCTAAAAGTCATTATTTTATACTCTGCATCCAGTAATATGATTACTTCCGATTTGTCCAAGACTTTATCAGAGAATTTATCTTGTTGAAGCATATGACTTATTCTTCTCTGCTTATCCATTATTCTCTATGGCTTGTAGGCTTCTTACAGTTGTGATCTCCTTACCTAGTCGAGCTTCTTTGAAGTCTTGATTTGTTTGTTTTCTTCTCAGTTTTCTTAACCCAGTGGTAGTCTTGTTTACTGATCTCAGCAGAGGGCTTATTTGGAGCTGTATCCAGGAATGTGATGGATGTAACTTGAGACTTTGAAGGCCCAATCTGCCAGCTTCTTTCTAGGGGTGGGTGCTTTATTTGTTTCAGTAAGGGGAGGTGTATCTCAGATCTCCATGGAGACCTGACTTACTGCCCCTCCTCCCCACTTCCTGGTTTCAGCTGGGTCTTGTTGCTCTGATTGGAGCTGGAGAGCTTTCTGGAGGTGGGTCACCCAGAACCACTTTAGGCTTGTGCTTTGTTGAGGGTTCAACCTCTCCCCCAGCTATAGCCACCTCTGCACTGGATGAGTCAGCTTCTCAGGTCACCCCATACATTCCTCTGCCCATCACTGTCTGTCTCTCTCTCCCCACTTTCTTTTTGGAATAAAAGCCAGCCTTCTCAGCTCACCTCATTCCCAGGTCCCCAGGCAAGTGGGTGAGAGCAATATTTTTTGCTCTTTTACTTGTAATGAGAGCCCTTCTGGGATATCAGTCTCACCTCACCTTCACTCCTGGAAGCAGGGGAGACCTACTGCACCTTGGAGCTCCCTACCAGGCTTGGTGTGGCTTCTGCTTTGCTCCATAGTTTTTGAGACCTGTTCTTTTAATCCAAAGTTGGTTTTTCATGCTGATTGTTCCTAAATTAATTTGTAATCCAGTTTGGTGGTGTGAGCTGGGAGTCTGTGTGTCTGCCTACTCCACTGCCATCTTGGTTCTCTAGTTGATGTAGCCAGTTTTAAACATCCCACAGACTTATATGCCACAAAGCTCAATTATGACAGTACCAGTTCTAGTAAGTTTGTTTTTGAACTCTTCTCCCCTCCTCCTTTTTTTTTCTCTGTGTCACAATGATACAGAAGCCTGAAGTCACCTGTAACATGTTCTGGAAAGAGAATTGGGGAAAGGGAGAATAAATCTAGTAATTCTTTTTTAGTATCTAATATTTCTTTTTTAGTATCTAGTACTTCTTATTTAGTCTCAGGCTTTTTCTCCAAGGCCTGATATCAGCCTTAGCTGCTGGAGGGAAGACAATTCTATTCTATAATAAATTAAGATCAATGTATTAATTGTTATATGGAACAGGAAGTTCTAAATTTTAAATCTAGGCTGCTTAAATTTAAAGTGCTTGTCAAAATAATACTTACCTATCTTATCTGTTATACTATTGTGTTCTTTCTGGCTCAAATTTGGATCCAAAATTGGGGAGCTGGCAAAAACTATGGTCACATATTTACTTGAACTGATTGACATGTAGTTTTCCGGCTTTTCTTATGATGGAAACAAGAAATGTGGTTAATGAAAGAGGCAGACACCATGTTTTCTGAGATCTGAGACTCTTGAGGAGAGGAATAGAAATACGGAATGAGAAGTGGTATCTGTTTCCCACCCCAGACCTGTTCTAGTCTCTCCAGGAGAGTAGATTGAGAAGTGAAGAGTGGTAATAATGTCCTGAAAGATCTTGAAAGACCCTACCAATATCAGTACTGTTTTACTGGCCCAGGTGGTAAAGTTTTCAAGTAGTATGTTACTATGTTAATATGTTGGTTATTTGTCATTGAATTAATACATTCATAATTTATGTTTTGTTGTCTTTGTGGTAAAATGTATATTGCATAATTCTTTTGTGTGCATGTGAGAGCAACAGAGAGAGAGAGAGAGAGACAAAGAGAGGGACAGATAGGGACAGACAGACAGGAAGGGAGAGAGTTGAGAAGCATGAATTCTATTTTGTGGCACCTTAGTTGTTCACTGACTGCTTTCTCATATGTGCCTTGACTGGGCTACAGCAGATTGAGTGACCCCTTGCTCAAGCCAGTGACCTTGAGTTCAAGCTGGTGACCTCAGGGTTTTGAACGTGGGTTTGAAACCTTCCCAGACTGATGCTCTATCCATTGTGCCACTGCCTGGTCAGGCTAATTAAAAAAAAAAAAAAACTTATGAGGCTTAGACATTTTAAATCTAGGGTCAGAGAAAAAACACAGTACTGAATAAATTAAAGGGGTCATAGGAGTCAAGAATAAAGATGCATTTTGATTTTATCCCATAAGTCATGCTTGATTAACTTGTATAGAAAGAAATTATCAGGAGGAGAAATAACGTCTCTGATTATATATCTAACAAACTAAAGGACAGCTACATCAGAAGGGAAGGGAGCCCAGTAAGTTTGGTGATGTAGAGCTGCCTGCAACTAGGAAAAGGCTGTGTCTACTTTTATAAGTCCTTCACTTTTTTTGATCACTACTTTAGAAGGGTCTGAGATAACATATGATAGACTGCAAATTATGAAGTCAATAGAGATGCAAATTATAATTTTGTGTATTCTTACATTGAATTACTGAATAATTATCTTTATTACATTTCTTCACATACATTTGTTTTCTGTTGCGCATTATTTTTATAAATGATTGTGCTCTCTCATTTATAATTATTGGCTTGTATTTGGGCATAAATTTTTTTTTTCTTCATTTTTCCGAAGCTGGAAACGGGGAGGCAGTCAGACAGACTCCCGCATGCGCCCGACTGGGATCCACCCGGCATGCCCACCAGGGAGCGATGCTCTGCCCCTCTGGGGCGTTGCTCTGTTGCATCCAGAGCCATCCTAGTGCCTGAGGCAGAAGCCACAGAGCCATCCCCAGCGCCCAGGCCATCTTTGCTCCAATGGAGCCCATGCTGCAGGAGGGGAAGAGAGAGACAGAGAGGAAGGAGAGGGGGAGGGGTGGAGAATCAGATGGGTGCCTCTCCTGTGTGCCCTGGCTGGGAATTGAACCCAGGACTCCTGCACGCCAGGCCAACGCTCTACCACTGAGCCAACCGGCCAGGGCCTGGGCATAACTTTTTTTAAAAAAATTATTTTAATGGAAAGCTTGGTGAGGGTTTTAGTTGGAGTTTTTAAGTTTAATTACAACACCAGTGAGGAGACTAAAATAATTTTTGAATCCTGTTGAAAAATCTAGACAATAACAATCTAGATTTTTCTTGTTAAAAAATCATCACAATAACATCTGTATATTTTAAAGCAAAAATTTATTTATTTAATGCAGTACAGTTGACCATTAAATGATTATATCACAGAAGGCTAGATGGCTTATAAAGATTATGAATTGTCATAACAGATTTTTAAAATTCAATATGTAACTTTTGATGTAATCTAAGCTTATTTGTAAAACAAGTTAAGATAAATAAATATATCACATATATGTACAAACTAATAGCATTTGTGCACATTTTAAATATATGGAACTATAATATATATATATAAATGCACAGAGTTATATATATATACATATACACACAGAATTATAATATATACATATATATATAATTGTTTATGGATTATAGTGAAAAGAATACACAAAAAACTGAAAGGTTATATACCAAATTTCTAGTAGTGAGTTTTGAGGTAGAAATGAAAGTTAAGGTGTCAATTGAAAGAAAATGGAACTGAAGAAGATTTTCAAAACAGACTGACTTGTAATACTTTCTGTCTTCAAGTAATGAAATCTTGAATAAAAACTAATAAAATACTAAAAATTCATCCTAGATGGTATATTTGAGTTTATTGCATTTTTAAAAGCTAAGAACTATATGATTTCACACATAGGTGGGATATAAAACTGAGACTCATTGACAGAGATAAAAATGAAGGGGTTACAAGGGAGAGGGGTGTGGGGAAGAAGGGAGTAAACAGGGACAAATATATGATGATGGAAAATGATTTGACTTTGGATGATGGGCACACAATGCAATCAACAGTTCAAATACTGTAGAGATGTTTACCTGAAACTTATGTATGCTTATTTATCAATGTCACACTATTAAATTTGTTTTAAATAAAAAAAAACTCATTAAAAAACTTATCTATATTGTTAAATCAAAAGAGTCAAATATGTGAAGTCACTATGAAACATAGTGTATAAACTGTGCTTTTTACTCTGGAAGAACTTATCATCTAAAAGTGAACAAATCAGCCTGTGTGTGTGTGGGGGGGCAGATGGGTGGGGAATAAAGACCAGAAAAGAATATGTGCTGGACTGTATGTGTCATGAGATAAGGAACATGTCTTTATTATGAAGTCCTAGTACTTTGCACAGTTCCAGACACATGGTAGAAAAATCAATAAGTATGTATTTGTCTGCTCTGAGGGCAGAGATCCAAAGAAAAAGATGAACAATTAATCTTCATGCAAGTTATCAATTGTTACAGCAAGCATGTAATCTGTTGCCATAAGGTGTGAGAAGCACACAATGAAATGCAATCTCAGAATTCGGGAACCTGTGAGAGATGAAAAAGATAGTTAAATACGTTTCTTTAAACAAGACAACTCTGAGGTATTCCTGATGCACCTGTCATCTTCAAAGATGTTTCTTGCCTGAAGGAAACTGAAAATTGCTCCTTGATCCCTCCTAGCTAAGAGAAATCCTGTGGAAAGTGTTCTTTGAGTGTCACTTGTATTGAAAATACTTACAGTGATTTTAGAAAAATGAATACTTCTGATCACATTCCAGACATGTTCTGGGTGTTTGGCCTTAGGCAATGTATTTTAATTAATTTTCAGGTGATTATTACTGGGAGTTATTGGGTTATAAAATAACAATTTGATAGTAGAATCTAGCATAAAATATTAAAATGGCATAGCTTGAGTATACTCAATTATGAGGCTGTGTTTCAGAAAGTATGTAACTAAAGTCCTATAGAATTAAATAAAAATCTAATGATTTTAGAATATGAGAAGAGAAGCCACAGGCTGGGAAAAAGTAATTTTTTAAGGCATATCTGATGTTATCCAAAAGAACTCTTAAAATTTAACAATAATATAATGAACAACCTAATTTAAAAATGGGCCAAATACCAAACAAACATCTAACTGAAGAATATTACAGATGACAAATAAATATATGAAAAAAGGCTGTACATCTTATGTCAGTACGTAATTGAAAATTAAAACAACGAGATATACCTACATACCTATTAGAATGACCAACACCCAAAACACTGACAACATTAGGTGATCAAATGCTGGAAAGCATGTGGAATAATAGGAATCTCATTATCAGCTAGTTGGAATGCAAAATGGTGTAGCCACTTTGGAAGACATTTTGGCAGTTTCTTACAAACTACACCTATTCTTACTATATCATCTAGCAATTTTACACTTTATATGTACCCAAGTGAATCAAAAACTTTTATCTACACAGAAAACTGCATATGGATGTTTATAGAAGCTTGATTTATAATTGCCAAAATAGGAAATAATCAAAGTATCCTTCAGTAATGGATATATAAACTGTGGTATATCCAGACAATGGGATATTAATCAGTACTAAAAAACAATGAGCTATCAAACTATGACATGGAGAAAATTTAAATGTATATTAATTGCTATGTGAAAGAAGCCAATCTGAAAAGGCTACATACCGCATGATTCCAACTAAGGGTATATGATATTGTGGAAAAGGCAAAAGTATGGCGATAACTAAAAGATTTCCAGCAGGTGAAAGTGGGAGAAGAATTAGGTATGTACAGGTGGAACACAGAAAGTGGGGTAGTCTTGCGATTTTCAGCCCCCTTCCATTTGGCCAGGTCATGCTAAGTGACAGCTGGCTCAGCTGACATTCTCTGAGTGTTACAAGGGCATTATAAGGGCCACACTGTGGGCCATGGTGAACAGAAGGAGGAAAACATCTTGCTTAGGGGCTGAGCCTGTTCTGTTTTACCATTTATTCCTCTATTCTCATCCCATCCCCCAATTCCTCTCACACACACAGTTATATGGGGTTTCAGAAATATGCTCATGGAAACTATTTTGTATGATACTGCAATGGCTCATATGTCATTATTTATTCCAAACCTATGGAATATATGACACCAAGAATAAACACCAATGTAAATTACAGTTTGGGTAATAGTGATGTGTTAATGTAGATTCCCTGATTCCAACAGATTGACCTCTGCCAGTTTGAGAGAGGTTGTGCCTGTGTGGAGTAGAGAGTGTACAGAGACTCTTTGTACTGTACATTTAGTTTTGCTGTGAACCTAAAATTACTCTTTAAAAAGTCCGTTATAAAAACCTTAATTATTTATCAATTCATTTATTCATTTAAAAGTATTAATTGCTTGCCTGTTGTGTGTTTGGCATTTTGTTGTGTGTTAGACATACAAAGATAAATAAACCAGTTTAATTGAGAAACAAATCAACAGGTTATAACACAATGTGATAAGTACTGCAATCAAAATAGAAGCAAAATGCTTCACTAACTCTCTAAAAAAGAAGAAAAAAATTAAAGCTACTAACTCAGCTTTAGTTAGCGGGAAAATTTCAAAGAAGTTAAGAGTTGAATTGAGTATTATGACAGTTTTCCTGTTGAAATCTTTTAGGCAAAGGCAAGGAAAGCATTACAATATAAAGAACTGGAACAACCATGAAATATGATTGATCAACCCTCCTAAGTGTCATGTACTATATCACTATCAATCACTCTAATATGGTGTCATAGGTTATTTTCCTGATGAGGCTCTACATATGTAGTGGGTAAATGAAGATAATGATGATCATAAAAATTAGTATTATCTAGCTCAGATGTATAGAAGTTTACATTAAGATGTCTATTAAATTATTATTTTTTCTTATAATAAATATGGAATACATATATATTTTTCTAGTTATCTTAATTAGTTCATATAGTTTAGATTTAATTAGGCTAGCATGGAGTATTATAGAACCTCTGTATTTGTTTCATAAATGAATGTTTTAGTCAATAGATTGTTTTTTAACAGGGTGTTTGCTTATACTACTCTTTCTATCAGTGTTTAATCCAATCTAACATCCTAATAGAAAGGTTTGTTTTTTTTTCAGGCTAATGTTTTAAACACCAACAGTTCAGTATCAACACCTTAATTACATACACTGAAAGCTAATATTAGGCAAATTGTATTCTGTTGACTACCTTTGGTTCAGTGGACTTCAGTAATTAAAAAAGCTCTTTAAAGACAAATATATTGCATTCCTGCAATGTGCATGAACTCGATTATTACCATAGACTTGATCACAAACTTTTCATAGAACATTCAAGGGGGCAAGGGCTCTAGATTTGAGTTCAGTTAATCTTTACTGTTTGCTAGATGCTTGGCTATGTGTTAGGTACTTACTGTCACTTTATTCTTTTTATTTATTTTTACAATATTTCATTGTTAGGAAATTGGTGTTTATGCATTATGTAGCCTTATAATACTTTTAGGAGTTGAGTGTGGTCATCTTCCTTTATAGAATGAGTTCATTACTCTCAAATACCATTCTTCCCCATTCTTTTATATAATATCTAATCTATGTAATACTATAAAGACTATGATGAGAAGGGAACACTATTTTGCATAAAAATATATTTAATAAACAGGGCACATGAACCTGACCTGTGGTGGCGCAGTGGATAAAGTGTCGACCTGGAAATGCTGAGGTTGCCGGTTCGAAACCCTGGGCTTGCCTGGTCAAGGCACATATGGGAGTTGATGCTTCCAGCTCCTCCCCACCTTCTCTCTCTGTCTCTCTCTCCTCTCTCTCTCCCTCTCTGTCTCTCTCTCTCCATTTCTCTCTCCTCTCTAAAATGAATAAATAAAATTAAAAAAAAAAAAACAGGGCACATGATATAGGCTTAAAAATAAATTATGAGCTAAATGATAAAACAGGCATAATTTATTAATTAGGAATTTAGAATAAGTTGATAGGCAATAACAGAGTTAAAAAATAATGAGAGCTCAAAGAGATAGATATTTTGTTCAGTCTGATTTTACTGAGCCTGTATCTTTTTATGAAAACATCATATGCTTTTTAGAAATCTACTATTAAAAATTACTGGTAAACTGAAGAAGCTAAGAATAGTTCTTGTAAAAAAGGCTTGAACATCATCGAAGAGAGTCACAAAACATTTTTTAAAAGAACTGGTTTAAGCTATTCATAGAAACATTGTTGAGTTGTTACTATGCAATTGACACTATGGAATGGAGATGAAGGTCATGCACTTGGCGTTCAAGCTGTGCACTTTGAAGATGCCAAGCCTTGTTCCAAACATTTATCATTATCTCATACCAATTTCACAATAATCCCAAACTATAGGAACTAGTATATATCTACTTTGTGGATGAGAAACACAAAGGCACAGAGAGAGTGAAGGCATGTGGCCAGGATCATACAACTAGTACGAGGCACAATTGGAAATTAAGCTAGGATTGGTTGGCCCCAGGTCCCCTGTGGTTTACCAGTTTGCTATCAGCCTTCTCCCAGACTGTAGAGTTAATGATTGTGATGAATACATTTCTGGAGTAGTGAGGATCCTTAAAAGAAAAACACCTAATTCTAGAGAAAGAATAGCATGGGAATACATAAGAAATTAGAACTTAAGTGAAGCTATAGACAGTTTAGTGTGACTTACATATAGAGTTCAAAAATGTTACAGGAAAGGAAGGAAGAGAAGTTGACTGAGGATGGATTATAAGGGTTAATTAAAAGTGTGAAAGCCTATTAGGAGAGTAGCTTGTTTAGATTGCATTTTAGATAAAATAAATTGGAAATAAACTTCTAACAGGAGTCAAGTTGGTAGGCTAGTAACATGACCTAACCTATGTTAGTTGTGAGGTCTTCAGCAGCTGCAGTAGATATAAAAAGTCTAAAAAGGTTTTTCTGAAGAAGGTCAATGCTAGAAGTGACAAACTTAAATGACATGCTTGGTTTGGGGTGAGGAGAAGGAGAAGCATAACTCCCAGATTTTCATCTTAGAGCACTGAGTGGAGGGTGGTGCTTCTCATTTAGACAGAGAACCTAGAAACAAAGTTAGGTTTGGTGTGTGGGGAGGGGGAGACAAAAGTTTTCATCAAATGTGGGATTCACTGATTTGAGTCAGCCAATTAAGTAAATCTGGAACAAGACCGTTCCAGACATCAACGGCATATGGGAAGTAGTTGAAGCTAGGAGTTTAGATGAAGTCAGCTAGGGAGAATTCATAGGAAGCCAAAATTTGAGACTCAAGGGTAGAATGCTGTGTAATATTAAAATTATTGAGGGACAGGTTTGTGGGAATCCTGAGAGGAGTGGACTGAAAAGGAGGAAAGAGTGCTATCAATACTTCTTCTTGGTAGAGCAGAATAGTACATACAGAAGAGGAAGCATTTCAAGAGGCCTAAATACTAGTTACAGAAACTTAATTCTATCACTAATTTATTTAAAATTACTTTCCCAAACTTTCTTTTGCACTCATTACAATATCTCTGATCTCACATCCTGTGAGTCCTTTTAGGTTAAATTCTGGATTCATGGGAAGGTGAAATTATGCATTCCTAGGAGGGAATACTATAAACTTCAAGTAGAAGACATCTTAACACACAGCCTTCTGTATGGGATTAATTAAGCATTCTTCTTAATTGCTGTGCAATTATTTTTGCACATTTATAACCTTTTCTCAAGTTCATTGACACACTCTACTATCATGTTAGGTGTAGATGGAGACAAGAGAGAGGGAGAAAATATCTTACACATCAAGAGAAAAGTAAATGATGAAAGGCAAAGTTGGGCATAATTTTCTTTTGGAAACTGCAGCACCTGCTACATTTCCTAAGCTTAAAATGGCCTCTGTTGCTTCAGCTACTGCTCTAACCATCTGCTGAGCTGTACAGAGATGGTCTGCAGCAGCTGAAAGCCACTTCAAATGCTTAAAGTCAGTCTTGTTGGCACAGTAAAGAAGCCAGGGATGTATCAGTGCCAAATGCAGGTCCTGTTTCTTCCCTTTGCTGCCATGAAAAAAAATTAACCAAGGCTTTAAGAGCTGCTATGGACATAAACATGATTTAATATCTCTTTAGCATTTTCAGGACCACAGCATTAGCAGACACCTTGGAGATGCTTAGGAGTGAAATCTCTAAAGTAGTTCTCTGGCAAACCATTTTAAAAACAGATGTCCTGAGCATACTTCAGTACAGCTGCCTATTAGGTGACAGTGCTTCAAACACATAGAACATGAAGGAAGTATACTTTCTGTTTTCTTTATAGGATGGCAACTGACACCTGCCTTTCTTAAATGTGGGAACAGATTTCTTGGATCCTGCTTGTTCTTCCGTCTGTTTCCCATGCTTTTCTCAAGCACGATGATGAGAGACCTCGTTAAAATAGAAAAACTGTCAATATAAATCTATTGATGAAATAATCTATGCAGTTATTTGTTTACATAACCAACTTTTTGAATGTATAAGTAGATACTTCAGAGCTGGGACTTTGATTGTTGGTTTTATTTTTATTTGAATCCTGGTTGATCTTTTTACTATTTTGTGAAATTGGGCAAATAACTTAGCTGCTTTGAGTTTCAGTTTCCTAAGGGGCATCTTACTCTTTTGTGATGATAAATAATGCTATCACTTTCTTTTTTTAATGTTGTTTTCCAGTTACAGTTCATATTCATAGTTATTTTGTATTAGTTTCAAGTGTACAGCATAAAAGTTAGACAATTATATACTTTACAAAGTGTTCCAGCAATATTTCCAATACCCATCTGGCACCATACATAGTTATTACAATATTATTGACTATATTTCTGATGCTGTACTTTACATCCCTATGACAATTTTGTGTCTATCAGTTTGTACTTCTTAATCCTTTCATCTTTTCACGCAGTCCCCCATCCCTGTCACCTCTAGCAAACAGTTTGTTTTCTGAATCTATGAGTTGTTTCAGTTTTGCTTATTTTTTATTTTGTTTTTTAGATTCCACATATAATGGAATCATATAGTGTTTGTCTTCCTCTGATTAGCTTATTTTGCTTAGCATAATACTCTCCAGGTCCATCCATACTGTTGCTATTATATTTATTTATTTATTTATTTATTTATTTACTTATTCATTTTAGAGAGGTGAAGGGGAGAGAGCAAGAGAGTGAGAGTGAGAGCGAGAGAGAGAAGGAAAGAGAGAGAGAGAGAGAAGGGGGAGAAGCAGGAAGCATCAACTCCCATATGTGTCTCTACCAGGAAATCCCAAGGTTGTGAACTGGCGACCTTAGTGTTCCAGGTTGACACTTTATCCACTGTGCCAACACAGGTCAGGCTGTTGCTATCATTTTCAAAGTACTTAATTGAATGCCTGACATAGTAAGTGCTCTATAAATGCCTATTGAATAAAAGAGTTACATAACTATTGCCAAAAGTTATCTTTGAATTTTAAAAATATGTAAAATTTTAATGTTCTGCATTTTGTTAAAGGCAAACAGTTCCAGTTTATCTACAAGCTACTGTTTTAGTGAACAAAAATTTGCATTACACTTTACTTCCTTCAGGTATAAGGCAAGTTTGTGGCTACAATGTGAAGGGACATACTGCTCTGTTGGCTATTCGGTAGTCAGAAAATTCAGAGAAACCGTACCTTTCCAATTTTTTATTTTATTTTATTTTTTAAATTTTTATTTAGATAATTAAATTTAAAGAGGTGAAATTGATCAATAAGAGTACATAGATTTCAGGTAAACATTTCTATATAGCATTTGAACTGTTGATTTTGTTATGTACTCATCACCCAAATTGAAATCATTTACTGTCATCATATCTTTGTCCCTCTTCACTCCCTTCTCTCAACCCCTCAGTAACCATTTCACTTTTATCTTTGTCCATGATAATCAGTTTTATATCCCACCTATGTGTGAAAGCATATAATTCTTAACTTTTTCTGATTTACTTATTTCACTCAGTATAATGTTTTCAAGGTCTATCCATGTTATTGTAAATGACAATGTCATCATTTTTTATGGTTGATTAGTATTCCATTGTATATATGTACCATATCTTCTTTATACGATCCTCTATCAAAGGATACTTTGATTGTTTCCATGTCTTGGTCACTGTGAATAATGCTGCGATGAATATGGGGGTGTATGTGTCTTTGTATACGAATGTTTTGAGCTTTTGGGATAAATACCTAGTAGAAATATTACTGCATCATATGGTAGTTCTAGTCTTAGTTTTTTGAGGGACCACCATACTTTCTTCCCTAATGGTTGTACTACTTTACATTCCCACCAGCAGTGAATAAGGGTTCCTTTTTTTTCACAACTTCTTCAACACTTGTTATTATCTGTCTTGTTGATAACAGCCAATTTAACAAATGTGAGGTGTTTTCTCATTGTAGTTTTGATTTGCATTTCTCTTCTAGCTAGTGAAGATGAGCATTTTTTATATATCTGTTACCCATTTGTGTGTTCTTTTTGGAGGAGTGTCTGTTCAGGTCCTTTTCCATTTTTTAATTGGATTGTTTGCTTGTTTGTTGCTGAACTTTGTGAGTGCTTTATATATTTTGGATATTAATCCTTATAAGAACTGTTGTTTGTTAATTTCATCTCCTATTCAGTTGGTTGTCTTTTTGGTTTTTTTATTTTATTTTTTGTGCAGAAGCTTTTTAGTTTGATATAGTCCCATTTGTTTATTGTTTCCTTTACTTCCCTTGCCTTTGGAGTCAAATTCATAAATTGTTCTCTACAGTCAAGGTCCATGAGTTAGTACCTATGTTTTCTTCTATGTAATTTATTGTTTCATATCTTATATTTACAGTAAGTCTTTGATCCATTTTCAATTAGTTTTTGTGCAGGGGGACAAACTGTTGTCCAGTTTCTTTCTTTTACAATGGCTTTTTAATTTTCCCAGCACCATTTATTGAAGAGGTTTTGTTTTTTCCATTGTGTGTTTTTGGTTCCTTTGTTAAAGATTATTTATCATATATATGTGGGGTTTTTTGTTGTTTTGTTTTGGTTTTTTGTATTTTTCTGAAGTTGGAAATGGAGAGGCAGTCAGACAGACTTCCGCATGCGCCCGACTGGGATCCACCTGGCATGCCTACCAGGGGGCGATGCTCCACTCATCTGGGGCATTGCTCTGTTGCAACCAGAGTCATTCTAGCACCTGAGGCAGAGGCCATAGAGCCATCCTCAGTGCCCGGGCCAACTTTGCTCCAGTGGAGCCTTGGCTGCAGGAGGGGAAGAGAGAGACAGAGAGGAAGGAGAGGGGTAGGGGTGGAGAAGCAGATGGGCACTTCTCCTGTGTGCCCTGGCTGAGAATCGAACTCAGGACTCCTGCATGCCAGGCCGACACTCTACCACTGAGCCAACCTGCCAGGGCCATATGTGGTTTTATTTCAGGGCTATCATTAGTCTGTATGTCTGTTTTTCTGCCAATATTATGCTTTTTTGATTATGTGGTTCTGTAATATTTATATAATTTGAAATCAAGTAATGTTATACTTCCAGCTTCATTCTTTTTTATCAGAATTGCTTTGGCTACTCAGAGTCTTTCATAGTTCCACACAAACCTTACATTTTAATTCTAGAATCCTAACAAGTGATAGGAAGTGATATTCACTGAAAATCACCCTGCGATCAATAACGAAATGAAACTCTGATAGAGTTATTAGATTAGTGATATAGCAATTGGCATGGAGTATATGTACTTCAATAATTCATTTAGTAAAGCATATCATGTATTCTTAAGGATAAGAAGGATAAGTATGAATCAGGTGTCTTTATAATTAAATGAACTAATAATTGACAGAATATTAACCAAAAAGCTGATTTGTAAGTAAACATTCATCTGGAGATAAATTTCTATTGACAACCTTAGGGCTGTGTTCATAGTCTTGTCATATTTACTTATGTTAGAATTAGTGAGTTGGATCAAACTATAGAGGTAAGTCTCATCAAATTTTAGATGACAAAGCTGGGAGGGATAAAGAATGTATCGAAGGGCAGAATTAGGATCCCAAATATGTTGACAGGCTGAAACATTTTGAGCCAAATAAACATAATGAAATTTAACAAGGATAAATGTAAGGTCCTATACATGGGTCAAAAAACCCCATAAATACAGCTGCATTTGCAGAGGAAAAAAAAGTTGTAGCTTCTGAGCAGAATGTGTGAAAATGCTTAGAGGTATAAGATGACAGTCATATTTCTCAGAATCAACAATGTGATGTTGATGTCCCCAAAACTAATGTGATTTAGGGGATGCATCACTGAATAAATAGAATCTAGAATGAAAATGTGCACAGACTTACTTTTCTTTAGACTGCTTAGATATTACAGTGCTAATATACTAAGAAGTAATTAGACAAACTGAAACACGTTTAAGAGACTGAATATAAAGAAGCTTCAAACTCTGTTGCATGGAGAGAGTTCAGGACTTGAACTTCAGAGAAAAGTTTTCATGGTTTTGTGATAAGAAAAAGATATAGCAAAAATCATCTAAAATATTTAAATTGTAATAATTTAGAAATTTTTGGTATCATCAGAAAGACAGAATACAGATCAATGAGAAATTTCAGATAAAAAGACAACATCTCAGTATATGAAAATTTTTTAAAAAAATAAGAACTCTCCAAAGTGGGTTCAGTTTCCACAAAAGGATTTGTTCCTCTTAATGAAAGTGTTAGATTAGACTGGATGACCATTGGCAGAGATGTAGAGTATATATATATTTTTGAAATAGGTAAATGAGATACCTTGTGAAGTCTCTTTCTAACTCAGATTTTATAATTTGTACGGGAATTTAAGACACAGTAACAAGTATGTGGGATGATGTCTTGAAGGAAGAATAGTTCTTTCTTTTCCTTTGCACTGGATGTAACTCCGTAATTGTCTCTTTCCCATAGTCACCAAAAGCACACTAAGATTTTTTGAATTTAGAATATTATCAAAATCACCTTACTTTTTACTTTTTAAAATTTTTCATTTCACAATAGAAAAAGAAAGTGAATGAAATACTTCTTTCCAGACTTTGACCAAAGCCAAGTACCTTAGAAGGTAAGTAATAATAGAATTAAAAAAATTCTTTTATTAAAAAGTTTAGGTAATTACATCAAACAAACAAAAACAAACCACAGTAATACTGTCTTCTATAAAATTTTCATTAAACAGACTCATTTTTGAATAAAAGATATTGAACAGAAATGTCTTTATTTCTAGATAAGAGATAGTTTGATCTATTCCTATTTTTTAATCTGCCTATATAAATTGCTTAGTTATATTATAGTTCTTTAATTAGGTAACACAGCAAAATTCAGGTTCCTGACAAAAGCAGATAGTGACTGATAGATATGCCAAATCATGGCTTTTAATTGCAAGTAGCAGAAAAGAGATTCATTCATGGTGTGGTTCTCAAACTTGGGCATGCATCAAATTCACCTGTGAAGTCATTTAAACACAGATTTGTTGATTCAGGTTTAGAGTGGGACTTGATAGTTTAAATTCCTAAGGTTTCAGGTATTTCTGATGTTTCTGGTTATGAACCATATTTTTAGGGTCATGCATTAAAAGATACCAGAGGTTTTCAAAATTGTTAGGAGTTCTGGAGAAATAGACTTGAGAGCAAACTTTTATAATAGTGTCCCACACTCTCCTGGGTTTGAAAAGGAAAACTTTGCCTGTTCTGTTGGCACTATCAGGCAATATATTTAAGGAATTTAATTTTTCTGCAACTATTAGTGATTTCATTTTATACCAATTTGGCACCAGATGCCTCTGATGCTAACATCTAACTGAAAAGTCTTCCTTGGATGATCTGACTGTTGGAGTCTAGACCACATGTGTCTATATGGCTCTGAGGGAGGCTGGGGACTTTAATTCTTTCTCCTACATTGGTGAAGCAGGGCTAATATTTGTAAAAATATATGTAGCAATATTGGAAAATTCTACTATTAGCTTAGTTTAATTTGTACTTCTATGAGACATCTGAACTTAGGGAAAAGAAATCTCTGCTGGAAACTGTGATTTGTGATGCTGTGAGAAAGACAGTAAAGTTATTTTAATTCATCTGGATGCCACCCAATTGAAATTCTATGAAAGCATTTATAGATAGAAATGCTTCTGTGTATCAGAAATTGAGCTGGGTGCTGAGTATAAGGAAGAAGAAAACATAGATCTTGAGTTAAAGAATGTGCAATTTACTAAAGGAAACAGCCAAGTAGATAGAATATTTCAATATAGACACTTATTTTTACTTATAAGAAGATTAGATTCCAGAGAAATTATATAGCTTTCCTAAATTCATTTGTTCAAAATGACTTATTTTAAAATCTCTAGTTATTATGATACCTGGAATGTTGATTAGATTGACCTTATCCCTTCTTGCTTCTTTTCCATTCTATAAAAACTATAAATATAGATGTTTGTATTTTATATTCCATTATAAATAAACATATATATAAAGGAACAAGGCTTCAAATATAGTTCACATGTCACAGACCAACAAACTATTCAAAGGCCACATGTAGATTGAGAGAGCACACTCACTCACGAGTCAGGTGGACATGCTTTTCCCTTGTTGTGCCCCTCTTTGCACATTGTTAAGTCTTTGTAACCTAAGCATTTGCTAAGTAGAAGATCTTTACAATGCACAGAATGTAGTGACAACTGTTTGATACTAAGGGAGCAAAGAGAAGTGTATCGTAGTTTATTTAGTCTGAAGAATGGGGTGCTTAGTTGGAGGAAAATGCACCTCAAAGAGTTTTCAATGAAGACTATCAATTAGACAAGAAAAATTAGAGGATAAGAAATTCATGAACATAGGTCTAAAGTATGAAATGGCATGTGACATTTGGAGGAAATAGATGCACATAAGAAACATGTCACAAGAGTCAGGAGAGGGGAATTTGAAACTGGAAGTGAGCAGGAGCTAGATCACAGAGGGCCTCTCTTGACACAGTAGTGTCAGAGATACTGGTGTCCTCCAAAACCCACTCCCCCTCTGACAGCAGAGAGCAGGGAAACTGCAGAGATGGGAGAGACAGACTTCATACAGAGGCCCTCATACACCACATGAAAGGCAGTGTTTTTCTTCCCTGTGATAGTGGCAAACTGTCTTCCTTCGCCTGTTGTTCTTTATTCCTTTTCTAATCGAATCCCCAGAGGTTCAGCTAGATACATGACTGCCCATTGAGGGACTACACTTTTTTGGTTTTCTTTGAAACTAGCAAAATTTTTCAAGTGCCTACTTTATTCAGGGTCCTATTTAATATTTTGAAATGCACAGAGAGTCTAGAAGTTGGGGTCTTCATACCAGCAGCCTATATTTCTTCCTTTCCATCCCTCTTTTTCTCATTCTTTCTTCCTCCTTGCATCTCTCTTTCCCTTTCTTCCTTCCTCCTTCAAGGGGTATCACTTAAAAAAACAAAATGAGCAGACAGAATGATTAAGCCACTAATATTCTCTATCTTAATTAATGAGCTGTTTAGCATAGTCTTCATATACTAACTAATAGAGCTGACTTTTATGAGACTATGCCACAAATGTTTCCAAGGCAATATCTTGCCCTACTATTTCTTTTTAGATACAGGTTTCAAATTTAAGGTTCTAAGAATTGAATAAAGAATATAAATTTAATTTTTTTCATTGTATACATTAGCAATGACTCTTTAAATACTTTTTATGGTCAAGAACATTAGTTTCAGTAAGTAGTGTTAGCCATTCTTTATATTAAAAGCGATGCTTTTAAAATTCGGCAACCTTTAGCATTTTCTAAATATAAATGAGTTTTTTGAACTGGTTGAATTTATTTAAACATATTACATTCTTATTGGTCATTTATGTTTCTGGGATTGATGCAGATTATTTCTATATTTGGCTGTTCAGTTTCAAAAGACCTAATTTGTAAATAGAGAGACGGTAAACTTGAAGTGGTTTGCTTCTTCCCAGTGTGCAAGGACACTTGCTATGTCATACTTTTGCCACAGAGGGGCAGTACTTACTTCTCTTTTGTATCAGTTCTCTATAGCAAGAAAAACTCGAAACTCATTTTTTACTACATATAAAAAGAAAATAATGTATATATACAAAAACTTTTCTGAGCTAGTGGCCATTTACAAGTTATATGGTATTTTTAAGCTACAGAAATATTCTCAGGTATATTATATCACAGGCAACATAATCCTTTTTACATTGTCTCAAAACACAAAAGCAATTATTTATTTTCTAGCCATATTAACTTTCTTTATGTAAAATACTTCAATATTTCAAAAAAAGCCATGACCCTTATTTGATAGAATGCTGGGCCAAACAAGACTTGTAAAACAATGCATCTCGTTGGTGGCAACTGTCCCCTGAAAGAGAATGAGACTTTCGTTAGAGAATAGTCGAGCTAGAAATATGTTTTGAAAACGTGGTTTCTGTTCCCTGCTAACACCCCCCCCCCCCACCTCGCTCAATTGCTGGTGCTCTTGCTGCCTTTTGAACACACATAATAATCCGGTTTCAGGAAGGGGAAAGAAACCAGGCAGAGGCAGAAAGAACCAAACACTAATAAGATCTTGTGTTTGTATAGTACTCCCAGGACAATTGGCATAAACTTGATTCTGCATATCAAAAACAATGTAATGGAAATGATTATCCAGTACATTTTGAGTATGAATCTAAACATGAGACTAATTAAGATTGTGATCATAAGATTCACACATGCCCAATTCTTTCAAGCAGAGAATCATTAAAATAGCGCTAAAGAAGCAGTCTTTTGACATTTTCCTTTAGGAAAAGAAGTATAAACACAGCTGTGGAGAGTTGTTCTCTAGAAGTTTCTTTAAAAAGGAGCAGCAGTGCAAAGGTCCCTATGCAGTGGCTAAGCCACAGCTCACATTAAAATGGACAAGTGCCTACTCCTCCTCCTCTTCCTCCAGCTGGCCCCTTTCCTTTGGGTTAATCACACCTTGGAATTTTCATCCCCTTTTCTCAAGCCACAGGGAGGATGAGCAGTTGGTCACATATTTAGTTGCAGTTTGGGAGAGCTGGTTAACTACCTTTCATGACCTCCAAATAAGTAATATATTTCAAAGTTATAATATATCATATTTATGTCTATTATCATTGAAAGTTCATGAAAAGTACAATTTTTTCTTGCTTTACTGGTTTTAAGGGGGTCTTTTTATTGAGTTTATGAGGGTAACATAGGTTAATGCAATTATGTAGGTTCAGGGGTACTGTGTGATAATATATCCCCCATATGTGTACTGTGTGTTTCCCATCCACAGTCAAGTCTCCTTCTGTCACCATTGATCCCGCGCCCTTTATCCTTTTCTACCTCCCTCCTCCCAAACTCTTCCCCCCTCTGGTAATAATCATACTGTTGTTATCTGTATCTATGAGGGTATTTTTCTTTCATTCTTTTTTTTTTTTTTTTTTTGCTTAATTTTTCACCTTTTCACCCACCCCACAACCTTTCTCCTTTCTGACAACTGTTGGTCTATTCTCTGTATCTCAGTCTGTTTCTAGTTTGTTAGTTTATGTTATTTTCTTCATCTCTTTTTTTTCAACCATTTCATCAGTATTTTTCCTTCAGATGTTTCTTGTCATTTCCCTTCCAAACACTTCTTCCCACTTGTACTGTTAAACACTGTTACTCAACTCATCTTTGGAAAATCAGCGGGAAGCTTGCTCCAAGGCTGTGCCAAATTCCACATCATTTGTTAGGGTCACAAAGAGGTTAAATGTTCCATGATATCTGGTAGCAATGTATGGGAGTATCTACTAGTTTAATCCTAGACCAGTTTAGAAAAGTCTGGGTCATTTATGGTAACCTTGTTTGATTCTAGTTTGATATCATAATGAATAGAGCAAACTCTTTGGTGTTTGAATGGGTTCCTAGTCTATAGGCTGGGAGATAGATCTTTAGCACTTTCCAAGGATCCAGAGGTGACCAAAAACATTTTACGGGGTTTAATTTCCAAAATGAAAATTTTTTTCTACACTCTGACTCCATTTGAGGCATTCTTGGACTTCACAATGCTTGATTCTGGTAGTGCTTCCTTTGTTCTCAGCCTTTTCCATGTTTCTCTCATGCTTGATCCCCAGATTCATGTTGCAACTGTATTCACCAACTGCTCCCAGATACTGGCTGAAACAGACCTTGGTTTCCAAGCCCATCTGAATGGACATATTTATAACTTAACTACACCCCCGCCACCTTGGAATTAATTTGTAGTCAGACTCTGGAAGCCAATCTGCAAAGCCAGACCTCAGAGTTACTCTTCCCGATTTCCTTCACCACACACACACACACACACACACACACACACACACACACAAATTGAATATTGACTTCTAGTTTACAATACTTGCTTGTACCCAGAGGCAGATTTAATAGCAGGTACATGGGGCGCATGCTCTGGGCCCCGACTTCTGAAGGGCCCTGCAAAACCCCAACTTTACACCTTTTTCTAAGGTAAGGGGCCCAATATTTTCTTCTGTGCCTGGGGCCTCAACCTACCTTAATTCGCCTCTGCTTGAGCCCCATTTATACCAGAAAGATCTTGGACTTACAATTTAGGCAAGGTTTATACCTGGGTTCCTCTTCCTATCTAGTACCCCATCTCCTCTTCTAACCCAACCTCATTAAAAAATGGAGACTTGCACTTAGTGATGGCATTGGTACCATGTCTTCCTTCTCCCTCCATCCCTCTTTCCCTCCTTCTTTTCATTTCCTCCCTCTTTCCTTCCTTCTTTTTGAGACAGGATTGATAGTATACTTATTTTGATAAATCTAATAATAACTACTACCATTTACAGAATGTTTTACAGTATATCAGGAGCTTTATACAAGACATTCCATTTAATTCTCCCCTTAATCCTAAGAGATATTATAACCTCTACTGTACATTTGAGGTTAGTAAGAGTTGCAGTTAGTAAATCACAGAACTATAATTTAAACCTGATTCCCTTTTATTCTGAATCCCAGTGCTTTGCATTTTGCAAAACTGCTCTGGAACAAGGGGTGAGGAAGCTAGTCTTCTAGTGGAGTCAGGAAAGTAAGGTGCTCACCATATTTTAATGAAGCATATTCTCTAATGAAAAGGTAGGTCCAAAGTGCACAAAAAAGTTTTATGAGGTAGATGAGGGAGAGAAGGGAGAGAACATCTTGCTGGACCAGGAAGTGAAGGAGGTGTAGAAGATACTGTCATGGTGGTAAGTTTGGAGTAGTTATATTTGAGCTGGCTCTGAACAGTGAGATGAAATTCATGAAGCAGAAAATAAAGCAAGCATTTAGAATTGTTTACAGCTTTGTCTGTTTGTCATTTGTTTTGGGTTTTTTTGGGTTTTTTTTTTTTTTTTTGTCATTCTCCTTTTTTGAAGACATTATTAACCCCATTCTAGGTAGAAAATTTCTTCCCCTTCCCATTTCTGGTCTCTTATTTTTCCTCTTTATTTTGTGTCACTGTGTTAATCTAGTATCTACAACCTGAAAGTGCTTAGTTTATAACACTAAGATACCACAGAAGTGGATTATGTACTCTAAATTTTCTTTCCTGTTGTTTTGTGAGAATGTTTTGTAGTATTGACCAAAAAGGATTAATCTTTCAAATTAGATATTTTGGAAAAAAACATATGAAGAAGAGTACAATTCAGATGGCATGTGGTATAAGACAATTGTAAAATTTTCAAAAAACTAAAATGATTTTAGTAAAAACTTCTCTGTGATAAATTACTAAACTGAATAGTATGACTTGAATAATTATATTAAAATTTTGAAGCGGCTAAAAATAATGATTGAAGTTAGTGGAGTTGGAAACAAAAAGGTAACAAAAACAATAACCTAAATACACTAGGGCTATTTTTTAAAAAAAGAATGTCATAATATAAAACTGATAAAGTAGCTTCAGTTATATTTATGATCATCAACCTAGGAAGATGTATTTGCTGCCTGTTTATCTTTTGCATAATTTCCCATTTTTGCATAATTTCCCACAATGGGTTTCATGAAATACTTTTTCTATGTATATTACAAGATATCTCATTAGATATGGGGTTTATGGTTTAAAAATTATGAAATTCACCAGGTGAAATAAACCTAAACATGTTCATTTTATTTACTCTAACATATTTTGGAGCTCTGAATCGGCTACTAAATTGTACGGTTACCCAAAAGCAGAAATAGTTTGAAGTATGTTTAACTCAAATTTGAAGCCCAGGTTGAGTGTGAGTGTGTGTGTGTGTGTGTGTGTGTGTGTGCACGCGCGCGTGCGTAGCTAATATTCCTTGATAACCTTAGGAAATACCAGTATAAGGCAAATAATGCGAAATAGAGTTGGAAATGAGACTTGTAGAGCAATTATAATTGTTCACAATAAAGGAATATTGGAAAAGGGATTTAAAAAGCATATACATCATCTATATCTAACTCACTAACTCATTCTAAACACTATTGTAGCATCTCCTGTTTCTCCCCCTCAATGAAGCCTGCCATTGATTATCCCAGCCTATGCTAGTATCACAAATATCTGAATTTTGGTAACTCAAATGACCAATTTTGTCATTGAGATTAGAATATTATATTTTTACTAATATTTCCATATATGCATTTTATTTTGCCAATTGGACTATAAGATATTATAAAATAGAAGCCTCATGGATTGTTGGTCATTATTTATATTATTTTTCAGATCAATTATAATTTTGAATATTATATTTTATCACAAAATGATGAAACATTAAATTAATACATTTCATAACGATTTTTATGTGTAATGCCTTATGCAAACCAAATTTTGATAATTATCTGCTAATTGTAACTTAAACATGGCAACAGGTATTTCTTGGCTTCATGAGAGAAAAAAAAAGAGAACAGTGTAAAATTCAGCCATTAGAACTAAATCATGGCCCTGGCCGATTTGCACAGTTGTGGTAGACCGTTGGCCCAGGTTGTAGAAGTCCCAGGTTCAATTCCCAGTCAGGGCACACTGCTGAAGTGACCAACTGCTCCTCCACCCCTCCTCCTCCCTCTTCTGTCTTTTTTCTCTCTTCCCCTCCTGCAGCCATGGATTGATTAATTTGAGCGCATCATACCAAGTGCTGAGGATAGCTCCCTGGAGCTTCTGCCTTAGGTGCTAAAAATAGCTCAGTCATAGCATGGCACCAGACAGGCAGAGCATCAGCCCCACACAGAGCTTGCCAGGTGGATCCCTGTTGGGGTACATGTGGGAGTCTGACTCTCTATCTCCCCTTCTCTCACTTGGAAAAGAAAAAAGAGGAACTAAATCATATTACACTATAACTATGAGGAATGCAAAACTACAAGATTAAGTGTTTTTATGATGTATGCAAATATGTGAAGTGCACCAAAAAACCCCCAAAACATACAACTTACTGTTTTTCAAAAACACCAAAAAATTACTATATGTTAATAGCAATGATCACTTGTTAGATTTTTTTGGGGGGAGGGGTTATTTTTATTGTTTTAAACTTTCTACTGTTTATATGTGAATCAGCACAAAAGTGACAGTATTTCACTCATTTAATCATTAAATTGATACTTATCAGGTGTTTACTAAGTGTCAGAAATTGTGCTTGGCATTTATGATCTCTTAGAAAGTAAGGTATACATGGAGTTCTTATCTTCATAAAACATACAGTTTATTGTGAAAGACTAACATTAAATGAATATTTGATTAATTAAACTTGATATGATTGCTACATTGTTTCATCAGATTATATCAAGAGTAACTTCTTTTAGGAGATGATTTTTAAATGCAACCTAAGGATGAGTAATAGGATTTAGCTAAATTGAGACTTGGTAACGTTCTTTAATATCTAGAGTTAGGAGGAAAGCATTGTATTCAAGAAATTGGCAAAAGTATAGTGTAGTCAGCCAAAGTGTGTCAAAATATCAGTTTGAAAAAGTTTCAGGGGCTAAACCACGTAGGTCAGGGTAAGGATTTTACCTTGTTTGTAAGTGAAATAAGAAGATATTGAAGGATTTTTTTTTTGAAGAGAGTGTTTCCTGATTTGAATTTAATTTTAAAATGCTTGCTCTGGTTATAATAAAGAGTGAATATAGGATAGGGTATAAAATACAAAGTGGACAAGAAGAATAAACAAGTTAGGACACTATTGAATAGTCTAGGTAAGAAATTCAATAAAATAAAAACTTCACAACATATGAAACCCAGAAGATTCCTTGTTTTTTTTTTGAAGTCCTCTCTTGGCTCATTGGAAATTCCAAGATCTGGTATCAACTCTGATGAGAGAATCACTAGCATAGCAGTTGAGAACACAAAACATAAAACGTGGTACCAGATTGTTTGGTCCTATTTCCATTGGACCCAATGAGTTACCCTGGGCCAGTTACTTAATTTCTTCTGCCTTAATATTCCCCTTGGTTGAATAGTAGTGGTAACAACTATGATACTTACTCATGAAATTATTGACAGGACTAAATTAGCTAATATATATAAAGTACTTAGTACAGGGCTTGTCATGGAGCAAATACTTTATAAGTATTTTCTCTTATTATCCTTAAAGTTGCAGACACATTAAAACATTTAGAGTGGATTTTGTGATTAATCAGATGAAGTAGGGAGTAGCCTTGTTTTGTAAATGAGTCAAAGATAGGTGCTAAAGTTGCGCTCAGAAGATAAGTGCATGATGAGTACTGGAGGAGAAAGAAGCTTTGGAATCAAGCCTATGAACTCAGTTTGGGGTACATTGCACATAAAGTACCTGTTAAATATCCCAGGGAATAAATTGAGTAGACTGTAGTATATATATGGTTAAGTTTTTATTTAGAAGTAGAAACTTGGCTAGCAATATACTATCAGAAAATAGCATAAGATTACAAGAGAACTTTCAGAGGGAAAAAAATTGAGAATGACTGTAGAGGGAGCAAATTAGGTGGCCTAGGATTAACCCCATTATAAACAAGAAATAAGATTATATCTTTAGAATTAACATAGATTCTGTAATAGCTAGCATATATTTATTTATGGAGGTAGTTCTATAGATCTTTAAATTTTACATTATTATTTAAAAACATTTGATGGGGGAAATGTTCTAAAGTCTCTTTTGTACATGATTTAATTTATATTTTCTAGCTACCTAGGATTTGAGATGTAACTGTAGTTAACTTTCCACAAATGTGATAACTATATGTCTAGTGTAGATTATGACTTTGGTCCTAGGCAAAGCAAACTGTTTCAAGGTGGCTTAACCTTTGGTCTGAGCTTAAATGCAGGTGAGGCCACATAGATGTATAATATTTTGAATGATTTTTCTACACAGTTGTGTGCTCTCTGTTTAAATGAATTGTTGCTACATTATGATCTTTTCTTGTACCTTTTCTCAGGTGTTTTTTATATTGGTAAGGTTCAGTGTTAGCTAATAAGACTTTTAATTTAGATGTATTTTGGTAAATTTCTTCTAAAAAACTCAAAGCACTGCATACATTTTACCTCAATTATCTGACCCTATACTTGCACTTGTAGCGAATCCTCTCATTCTATTCTCTGACTTTCAGATGCTTGTTATTCTCTTCCTAACTACAATTTCCTTATGAATCCCTTTGCCTTGAAATTTTCCAAGACTGCTTAACAGGAGTCCCATATTTAGCTTCTAAATGTGTCTAATTCTCCTAGGCAAGATTGTTCTCTTTTCATTTTGCGTCAAGGGATTGACTCAAAATAACTATCCTTTTGTTAAAAAGAAAGAGGAGCAGAACCAAAGAAATTCACTAAAATGTAGGCTTCACAATCAGTTTAAAAAGAAAAGTAATGTAATGTCTGAACACCAGCAGCTTCCAAGAATGGCAGTAATAAGGTCTTCTATTTGCTCTTTGGGAATTTTGTTTGGAAGAACTGATTTGATTTATGATGTCACATTGTGTGAGAGGGGAGGGGGTTAAGTACTAGGCTTGAAATTTAGATTGGAGTCATACAGACTAAAGCTATTATAAGGCTTATTTTTAGTACACATCATTACATAGCTTTCTTCTTTACACTTTGTACAATCAATGAGGCATTTATCATATAGTCTGATTCTACTCACCTGTTTCTTCTTCCTTGCTGGATTTAAAATATCCTTTTTTTGAGACAACCTATGTTGTCTGTTCATATTGTTTGTTTCTCTAATAACAAAATAGAACTTATTAAAAATATATAATCCATCACCTTTATGCATATTAATTATGAAGCTCCAAACCTCTGTTTTTGCTTTCAAAATCAGAACTAATCTAAGTAATGTTAGCAAAAAAATCTAGAAGAAACACCAATATAGCTTCATCTTCTAAGGCATCCCCTTTTAAGTAGGTTAAAAGTTACCAACAAATGATAATTTCTCTCTTACCAACAAAAGGACTCCTGAAATTGCAATATGGATAGTTGTTTAGAATATTTCTCTACTGGCATTGATGGGCTAATGATGCTGCTGATAATAAACATAAATGGCTAGAATTTATTGAGAGTTTGTGATGGTTTACAGCCTAGATTATAGTAGGAACTCAGTAAATATTTGTTGAAAGAGTATATACAAGGCAGTTTACTAAGTGTTTTGTAGATATTATTTTATTTAACCTCAATAAATTTGCAAAAGATACAATTTTTATCCCCATTTCTCACATTACAAAAATATAATTCACAGATACTAGGTATATTTCTTAAGACACTACTAGTGAAAGAAATGACTCCATGGACTACCTGGAGTGATTTTCACCACAAAATCATAGAATCTGATAAAATCTTGCATAAAGATACAATATTCCCTAGTGTCAAATGCCTTCTCTGTCACAGATCCAGGGAAATGAATGAGTCTTCAGTTCTATCTTATTCCAATCCTATAGTAGTCCTCTGGAAGCAAACCAAGTGCTTTATTGTTTAGTTACAATGGGAGCAAAATCAAATAAAAAGGGAGAAAACCTAGAGAAGAAGACAAAGCTATGGAATAAAATCAGACTGAAAGCATGAAAGGCAATGTAATATATCTCTCTATTCCACTTTATCCACATAAAAATATTAAAGGACCTGTCAGCTAAATCATGAAAATTATTTCCATCATGACTAAACTTTGTAGTTTCTGTCAAATTCTTTTCTTTGATTAGGTTATAAGGCACATGCTGTGACCTAAGGCAGCTGGAGTGTTTATTACATTTTTCATTTGTCCCTGTTTAAATAAATACCCCAATTCCCTAAAGAAGTACTTGACTTGTTATTCTGGCCTGATTTTTTTTACTCTTATTCTCCAAAAGGATCTGGAATTTCAGAAGGATGATTTTCCACTCTTCTGAAAATTCTGGGTATCACTAGATATTGCTTAAATTCTCCAAATTATGTGTTTTATGTGTGCATGATATTAAAATCACATATATATTTTTGTCAAACATTTGACATTGTGTTACTAGACATAAACAATTCCATTAGACACTTGAATTTGATAAAAAATAATTACTAGACAGCCACTACTTTTTCCCAGTTAACAAAAGGAGAGGTAAAAATGGAGTCACAAAGATGCCAAATTAATTTTAGCTGAATAGGTAGAGCACAACGATACTATATATTCTCAATTTGTAGCCCATGGTTATTGATTATGGTTATTACTTTTTGTTGCATTGCAGAACCTTTGAAAGTGGGAAGTCTTAGAGGTCATTTATTCTAACTTCTTAATTTTATAGATAAAGAAATTATTAAAAGCAAATGCTAACAGTCACATAGACACTAAATGGTGGAACCAAATTTGGTTAAGAAAATAATGGCATGACTTTGAATTTTTGTATGAAATTCTCCTTTGGTAAAAGAGTTCTTGGTAAATGAGACATTAACTTCTCATGGCCAATTAGGAAGTTATAAGTATAGAGTTACCAAATTAATATGTCTGTGAAGAGTTATTTATTCAGTTCTTAGTCTGTGTTATCCTTGTGCTGTGTCCTATAATGTCACTATAAAAAAAAATCACTGTATAATCAATCACACAAACAGCCATGGGTTTCAGTGTGCCTGAATTGTTCTTGACTTGCCAGTAAGAAAACAACTAGTTTTTGAAAAGCTCTTCAAAACAGATAATGATGTGACTGTGGGAAAACCCAAAGATTTCAAATCTGTAAATGGGGTTATATTTGATGTTATCCTTCATACCTCAAGATTGGCATGCAGTCAAGGACACTAGAAACCTATTTTACAGTTGTTTGCATTAGCAAGAAGGAAGGAAGTCAAGTCAATTATCCCTGAAAAAGAACTTTCATGAGAACAGGAATATGTTGTGATTTGGGAGGGGGAAAGACAGGAAAAATAGATTAAATCTAAATCAGATTTCCACAAGAACAGGGTGAACCCATATTTAGGTGGCTCAGAGAATTTTCACAGTCCTAGAGTAAGCTGTGCTGTGGTTTAGTTGCTTCTCTAGCTGAGTTTTTTGGCTGTGAGTTTCTACAGATATTTTCATTCTTAGAATACTTTACAAGTACTTAGAAGTAGAGCCCCAGAGAGGTTTATATTCTGGCTCTAACTTTTGGGAACATCAACGTTTGGTTAAAAAATATTTTTCAGTACCTACTAAGTCTCTTAAACTATGTTATTGATAGGGGTGAAAAACAACATAAAACAGGATTCCGGCCTTTAAAAAAAATAGTAGTCTGATAGAGAGACCCTTAAGCTAATCAACAAAGATAGTGGAAGATGATAAGTATTATGGTAGTGTATTTCCTAGGTATAGTTAAGATTTACTAGAGATGACAATTCTGAAAATAATTTTTTGGAGTATAACCAGGAGTTTGCTAGGTGAAAGAAATGGGAAAAGCGATTGTTTCAGGAAAAATAGAGCATGTAAAGACAAAGCATGTAAAAGCACTTATGAAATTCTAAGTTGTCTGTGTGCATCATTAATTTATTTAACAAGTATTTTTTGATTACCTGTCATGTGTTGGGTAAATTTTAGGCACTTATATATGGCTGTATTTAAGACAAATACACTTCCTGCTTACATTTTAAAATAAAAATGCCCCAAATTAATAGATATGGTATATTAGATGGTAATATGTAAGATGACAAAAACCAAGTAATAAAAAGGGGGTTAGAAAAAAAACAAGGCATGGAGGGGATGAGGTAAATAGCTATGCCATATAAAGTAGACAGAAAAACCTCTTGAATAAAGTGTCCTGAAAGAAATAAAGAAAATAGCAGATATTTGGAAAGTGCCTCTTACACCAGGGAAGAACAAATACAATGGCCCTGACATAGAAACATGATTAGTGCATTTGAGTAACATCAAGGAAATAAAGAGGTCTAGAGTGAATGAAAGAGGAGGTAATGAGTGAGGTGCTGACTGAATGAAGAGAACAGTAGAGAATGAGATAAGATGGAGAGCAGTGGGGCCGGGTACCACACAATCAAGTGTAAGGAAGTTTTTGTCTTGCTTTGTTTTTGATAAAGAGAGAGAGAGAGAGACAGACAGACAGACAGACAGGAACAGATGGACAAAAAGAGGGAGAGATGAAAAGCATCAACTCATAGTTGTAGCACTTCAGTTGTTCATTGATTGTTTTCTCATACGTGTCCTGACCAAAGGCTGTAGCCGAGCCAGTTACCCCTTGCTCAAGCCAGAGACCTTGGGCTCAAGCCAGCAACCTTGGACTTTAAGCCACTGACCTTTGGGTTCAAGCCAGTGGCCATGGGATCATGTTTATGATCCCATGCTCAAGGTGGGTGACCCTGCACTCAAGCTGGTGAACTTGCGCTCAAGCTGATGAGCCTGTGCTCAAACTGGTGACCTCTGGTTTTGAACCTGGGTCTTTAGCATCTCAGGTCAGCACTATCCACTGTGCAATCACCTGGTCAGGCATGGGTTTTTGTTTGTTTGTTTTTTGGCTTTTACTCTGAGTACTATAGAAGTATATGAGAAGATTTTAAGCAAGAGAATATTATGATCTAAATTATGAATTTTAAATGATTGTTGTGGCTATTATGTTGATAATAAACGACAGTAAGGAGGCTTTTTAATAATCCAGGAGAGTGATGGTGGTGTGTTGGACCAGGTGGTGGCAGTGGAAGTATTTAGAAGTGGTTGATTTCTGCATATAGTTTAAAGATAGAGCCAACAGGATTGGCTGGAAGATTGTACTTGAAATGTGAGAAAAAGAAAAAGATCAAGTGATCCTGTTATTTTGGTTAAAGAAATTAGAAAATAATTAGGTTGTTTACTGGAAAGAGAGAGAGAGAGAATGGTAAATATAGGTACAAGCCAGAAGAGATGGTGCATAGAAATGCTATTTTTGAGATGACTATTATGGATCCAAGTGAAAGTTAAGTTACCACATAATATTTAAGTCTGAAGTTTAGTGGAGACTTCAAGGCACGGTATTTAAATTTTAGAACTCATCAGCCTATAGATGTTATTTATATCTATTCAACATAGTCATTTAAAAAGCAGTATGGTATCACATGCTTTGGAACCAGATGGATTCTGAACATTATCTGTGTAACATTAGGCACTGAATTTATCACTGCTTCAGTTTCCTCATCTCTAAAATAAGAATGGAAATAATCATAAAGTTGTTTGGAAGTTTAACTAAAGTGTCATTTATAAAACACTTAAAAAGGAGCAGTGTCTGGCACAGTGTAGGCTCAAAAATATTAGTTTATTATTTGTGGGCATTATGACATGAAATGATTGCATTGTGGAAATATGTTAAATTATTAAAATGATTTATATTGAATTATCCTTAAATAATAGGACCTTGCACCTTCTGCCTGTGATATCTTAAGAGCATGGTGCCCAAAACAAATAAATTGTTGTTTGGCTCTGGGATTTAGAGCTGTATTTTAGTTCCAGTGATACTGTTGCCTTGTTAAATAAGCTTTGGTGAGAGAGAAGAGGGATTTCTATATTCCAAAGCCTCCACTTATAAATTAAAAATAAAATTCCAGGAGGTCTAAAAATAGGCTTATACTATAAGCCATTTTCAGAGAGAAAATAGGATTAAATGTATTAAATTGGAATAACTACCTGGCTTCAGGGGATCTATAGTGCCAGCAAAATAGAAGGTGAAGACCTGATGAACAAGAAAGGTGGCCATATGCCTTGGGAACAGTCATTAGGCATTGCCCATGCCAGGATCAAGGCTAATGATTTATACCAGGTGCAGACACTCTGGTGGATATTACAAGGACAGAAATTAATGCCCAAATACTAGAGTAATGAAAAAGCAAAGAAGGATAATAACAACATCAATCACAACTACCTGTTTCCCTTACATGATGGTGTATCTTTTCCCTTAATTTAAGTCTATTTTAGACTATGAAGTATAAATTATCTTACTGTTTCCACAAAAGAGACTGAATTAAACTGAATTACACTAATTAATAAAGTTTTATGATTTTTTTTATTATCGGGGAAAGGAGTTGAAAAACAGGATAACGCTTTTATTATTATTATTTTTTTCCTAAGTGAGAAGTGGGAAGGCAGAGAGACAGATTTCTGCATGCGCCTCAACTGGAATCTACCTGGCAAGCCCCCTGTGGGATGATGTTCTGCCCATCTTGGCCCATTGCTTGACAATCAAACTATTTTAGTGCCTGAGGCGAGCCTGGGGCCAACTTGATCCAACTGAGCTATGGCTGTAGAAAGGGAAGAGAGAGAGAGAAGGAAGGGAGAAGGGGAATGGTGGAGAAGCAGATGGTCATTTTTCCTGCATGCCCTGACCTGGAATCAAACCTGGGACATCCACATGCCTGTCTGACACTATAACACTGAGATAACCAGTCAGGGCCAGGCTTTTATTAAAAATAAATAAAATTATATTTTTGACATATTATAGTAATAAAGTATGTATATATTTACTTCACAAGACAAGACAAAAAATAAGAGAAATATATATAAAGATAATGATTTTGCACTATTTTTGAAACATTAAAGTTAAGCTATGTGAGAAGGATATCTCAGATTGCAGTGTACAGGAAAGGCTGGAGGAAAAAACTGGTGTTAGCGATAAGGGGGTCACCAACATTATAATATGTATCAATTAAAAAAAATTTCCTGGCGTGCGGGGCACCCGGGTTCGATTCCCGGCCAGGGCACATAAGAGAAGCGCCCATTTGCTTCTCCACCCCCACTCCTTCCTCTCTGTCTCTCTCTTCCCCTCCCACAGCCAAGGCTCCATTGGAGCAAAGATGGCCCGGGCGCTGGGGATGGCTCCTTGGCCTCTGCCCCAGGCGCTAGAGTGGCTCTGGTCGTGGCAGAGCAACGCCCCGGGAGGGGCAGAGCATCGCCCCCTGGTGGGCAGAGCGTCGCCTCTGGTGGGCGTGCCGGGTGGATCCCGGTGGGGCGCATGCAGGAGTCTGTCTGACTGTCTCTCCCCGTTTCCAGCTTCAGAAAAATAGAGAAAAAAAATTCCACAGCAATAGAAGCTCTAATATTTGGTTGGTACATGTTTATGTACACAATTTATTTTCTGGCCTCCTTTGCAGTTAGAATGGCTAAGGGAAATTTTAATAGTAGTGTGCCTAATTTATGGGGAGCATCTTAAAAGGGAGGATTGCTGCCTCTCCCTTTTATGCTTCCTGAAAAGAGCAAATAACCAGAGGGCTGGCAACCATCATGGACTATGAGATGACCTTCAAGGTAAGGAAGCCGTGTCTCTTCTTTTTCTTTCTTTTGAATTTATAAATTATAATATCCTTTAATTTAGCATAAAATTTCCTTTAAAAAATGCTAAGTTGAGTCAATCAAGAAAAATAAGAATGAAATGTTGGGGAAAAGAGATGTAAAGGTATCACTTTTTGCCAATGATATGATCCTATATATAGAAAACCCCAAAGGCTCCACTGAAAAACTACTAGAAACAATAAACCAATATGGTAAGTTTGCAGGATGCAAAATCAGTATGTATCTATTGCTTTCCTATATGCCAACAATGAAACTTTAGAAAATGAACTAAAAAGTATTTTTTTAGAATGTCAATAACAACAACACAAAGAAATAAAATACCTAGGAATAGACTTAACAAAGGATGTAAAGGACCTATATACTGAAAACTACAAAGCATTATTGAAAGAAATTGAAAAAGACACAATAAAATGGAAAAATATTCCATGTTCATGGGTAGAAGAATAAACATAGTTAAAATGTTCATATTACCCAAAGAAATATACAAATTTAATGCAATGCCCATTGAAATCCCAATGTCATTTTTTAAACAAATAGAACAAAAAATTACCAGGTTTGTATGGAACCATAAAAAAATCCCCGAATTGCCAAAGGAAAACTGAGAAAAAAGAATGAACTCAGACTACTTGACTTCATATTATACTGTAAAGCCATGATAATCAAAACAACATGGTATTGGCAGAAAAACAGACATACAGACCAATAGAACAGAATCAAAAGCCCAGAAATAAAACCATATGTACTGTATATGGACAAATAATCTTCAACAAAGGAGCCAAAATGCACAATGGAGAAAAGAAAGCCGCTTCAATAGATGGTGCTGGGAAAATTGGAAAGCACATGTAAAAGAAAGAAACTTGACTACAAGTTTGTCCTGCACAAACATTAATTCAAAACGGATCAAGCACTTAAATATAAGATCTGAAACAATAAATCACATAGAAAAAAATATAGGTACTAACTAATGGATCTTGACCACAGAGAACAATTTATGAATTTGACCCCAAAGACAAAAGAAGTAAAAGAAAAAATAAATAAATGGTACTAGATCAAACTAAAAATCTTCTGCACAGCAAAAGAAACTAACAACATAACAAAAAGGCAGCCAACCAAATGGGAGATGATATTTACAAAAAACAACCTGGTAAAGGATTAATATCTAAAATATATAAAACACTCACAGAGCTCAGGAACAAACAAGCAAACAAATCAATTAAGCAATGGGAAGAGGACATGAACAGACACTCCCCCCCATAGGACATACAAATGGCTAACAAATATATAAAAAATGCTCATCTTCACTAGCTAGAAGAGAAATGCAAATCAAAACTACTATGAGATATCACCTCACACCTGTTAGATTGGCTGTCGTCAAACAAGACAGGTAATAAGTGTTGAAGCGGTTGTGGAAAAGAAGTAACCCTTATTCGTTGCTGGTGGGAATAAAAACTAGTACAACCATTATGGAAGAAAGTTTGGTAGTTCCTTAAAAAACTAAGACTAGAACTACCATATGACTCAGTAATATTTCTACTGGGTATCTACCCCAAAAGCTCAAGACATTGGTATGTAAAGTCACAGGCACCACATGTTCATTGCATCATTATTTACCGTGGCCAAGACATGAAAACAACTAAAGAATCCTTTGATAGAGGCTTGCATAAAGAAAAAGTGTTACATATATACAATGGAATACTACTCGCCATAAGGAACAATGACATACTGTCATTTACAACAACATGGATAGACCTTGAGAACATTCTACTGAGTAAAATAAGTAAATTAGAAAAAATTAAGAACTATATGGAAACAGGTGGGATATAGAACTGATTATCATGGACAAAGATAAAAGTGAAGTGGTTATCAGAGGGATGAGGATGTGCAGGAGGGGGTAGGGGAAGGGAGTAGAGAGGGACAAAGATACAGTGATGGAAAATAAGTTGAGTTTGGGTGATGGGTACACAACATAATCAATAGTTTAAATGCTATAAAAATGTTTACCTGAAATTTATATACTCATTGATCAAATTCACCTTTTTATTATTATTTTTTTTTTAAGTTTTGAAAAGTTTTATTAAAGGAGGAAATTTATTAAATATTCCGGCCGCATATGGCTGACACGGGGCAACAGACCCAAATTGTGCAGACCCCAAAAATAGTACAGAGGCTGTTTATATACTCTTAATTATACATGGGAGGGGAAAAAAACCTGACATCACGGCATACGTTAATACCTTCTGTTTAGAGATAAATACATTAACTACATGCTTTAAGGAGGGGAGGGGTAGTTTCCATAGAGACAGATACCTGCAAATGGTTCATTAGTATAAGAAAAGATTTTAATTTAATCTTTTTTCTTCCTGTATCTGGCTAGCTATTCACCCCTCCTCCCGTAGGTATGGGGGAAGGTCAGGGAATCCAAGTCTCCTTCCTCTTCTGCATTTACAACACAATGCCATTGTCCATCTTAGTTTTGATGCTAATCACACAAGCACAGAAATCACACTTACAAAATCTTTCTGCACGCATAGCCCAAATTAATAAAATGTTCTTTAAATTTCTTAAAATATTAATATTAATTATGTAGCTTTTGGCACTTTACAACATTCCCCACTGATTTTATTCCTAAGTCAAATCTTTGACTTAATTTACTGATGAGCATAAGGCTTTTGTCTAGGAATATTAACTTATAACATGTAACAGATATTTAACAGACAGCATTAATAGCAATACAGTTCACTAAAGAAACAAATGTTATTAATTTCTTTTTTTTTTTTTTTTTTGTATTTTTCCAAAGCTGGAAATGGGGAGGCAGTCAGACAGGCTCCTGCATGTGCCCAACCTGGATCCACCCAGCATGCCCACGAGGGGGCGATGCTCTGCCCATCTTGGGGTGTCACTCTGCCACAATCAGAGCCATTCTAGCGCCTGAGGCAGAGGCCATGGAGCCATCCTCAGCACCCAGGCAGACTTGGCTGTGGGAGGGGAAGAGAGAGACAGAGAGGAAGGAGAGGGGTAGGGGTGGAGAAGCAGATGGGTGCTTCTCCTGTGTGCCCTGGCTGGGAATTGAACCCGGGAATCCTGCACGCCAGGCCAACGTTCTACCACTGAGCCAACCGCCCAGGGCGAAATGTCATTTTTGAAATAAAATAAAAAAAATAAACAAGTTTTATGTTTACGTGAAAAAATAATAGTAAACATGATGCTGGTCCTGTTTTATTGGTAGGTATTGAATTTGAATGAGAATTTGCTGCTTTTGGAAACCAAGAATGGTTTGCTTTCAAACAGAAACCAGTAAAGTTTAAGGTAAATAAAACCCTAAATGACATATGTATTATTGACCTATAAAATGAAAGAACATTTTACTATATTGTAGATATTCTATAGACACAATCTCTAAATTTTATGAGAAGCATGTTATTTTTATAAGCCACAATATAAATATTAAAATTTCAGTAAAACAAAAACAGGATGGCCAGAGAATTTATTCTAGCTTTATAAATTTTTCTGTTTTCTAATGTTTACCAGGTTTTTAAAAATATTATATTTTTAACTTCAAGGCAGGTGCCAACATCTTAACAACTGGCTGATCTACTGAGTGCCTTCTGCTTTCATCTTATTAGCTAGTTGGCACAAAATATTTATGTGTAACAACAAGGGCAACCTATGGTCAGTATTTCTAATGGCCTACACCAGGGGTCCCCAAACATTTTACACAGGGGGCCAGTTCACTGTTCCTCATACCATTGAAGGGCCGGACTATAAAAAAACTATGGGCAAATCCCTATGCACACTTCACATATCTTATTTTAAAGTAAAAAAACAAAACGGGAACAAATACAATATTTAAAATAAAGAACAAGTAAATTTAAATCAACAAACTGACCAGTATTTCAATGGGAACTATGGGCCTGCTTTTGGCTGAGATGGTCAATGTGCTCCTCTCACTGACCACCAATGAAAGAGGTGCCCCTTCTGGAAGTGTGGCAGGGGGCCAGATAAATGGCCTCAGGGGGCCGCATGCGGCCCGCGGGCCGTAGTTTGGAGACCCCTGACCCTACACTGTCATATAGAATAAAATTGAGGTTGTAAATAAGTAAGGAAGGGAAAATTATTATCGGGCAGATGATTATCTGTGTTTGCTGTAATATCAATTAACAATTGATAACAATCAATAATAATAACAAACAATAATACCTGTCATAAATGCTTTATGTTTATTTAACCATACAATCTTCATAACACTTATCGAAGAAGGTACTATTGTTATTAACCCTTTTCACAGGTAAGGATGCTAGACTGAATTTAGTAACCTGCCTTAAGTTGTACTGCTAGTAGTTACTACAGTCATACCAGTTTTAGAACTTAGCAGTCTGACTCCAGATTGTGTTCTTAAATACACTCGTCAAAAAATTAAAGTGTGTAAATATATATTGTAAATCATGTGAGTATGCATATTTTAGGGATAAAGATCAAGCTTCATCTAGTATCAAGAAACTAGATGCAAAACTAGTATTGCAAAACTCACTGGGAAAAGCCTTTCTATGTTTTTATTTACTTTTAACTCTTTAAAAATCTCTTTTAAATGTTTTTTTAAACACAATTTTTAAGTGAACTAATTAGTGGAATAAAAATGCACATAAATAAAATTGATAGTATAATAAGTAATATACACGATGCAACATGGAAATACAGAATATGCAGTGAAAGCAATTCTCTCTTTAACTGTAGGCTTCAAGTCTCTAGTCTTCCCACACAGAGCAATCACTCTCATGTCAAAGACTGTTATTATCTCCCAGGATTCAAATTTGCTTTATTCCCTTCACTAACTGACTAAGTTCTTCCTGGTCACATGAATGCTTGGCTCAGCACTATGCTTTCCAGCCTTCCTGGTAAGCTAGGTTCGGACATTTGACTAAACTCTAGCCAATGGGATGTTAGTTATGTGATATGTCTAAATTCCAAATTATGAGTTTCCAAAAGGAATACACTTTACATTCTATTGTCTTTCTCTCTTTTCCCTCTCATGGGCTGTTTGGTGACAGAAGTGTTGGTCATCCACCTAAATTATGCAAACAGTAGCAGAACAAATAAAATTTTTCTGGATTACAACAGAATCCACATGTCTTCTTCTACAGCTTAACTCTGCATGGGCATTCAAGAAAGAAATGAATATTTTATTTCTGGATTAAAGCACAGGCTGTGGTTTACAGGGTCACAAAAATACAAACGACATTAATTTTATCTTTAATTCCAAAATTGTTTCTAAGTTAAAGACTCGTGACAATACATGAATACGTGTTATGGCTTCATAAATATATTTGAATTTTCTAAGCCTTAAATTTTCAGCAGAAAACTCTGATGATCAAATTTCTCATATGTCAACACTCTCTTTTTTTTTTTTTAATAAAGTCTTTATTTTATTTATTTATTTCTTCTTCCACAGAGAGAGAGTCAAAGAGAGAGACAGGGACTGACAGTCAGGAATGGAGAGAGATGAGAAGCATCAATCATCAGTTTTTCGTTATGACACCTTAGTTGTTCATTGGTTGCCTTCTCATATGTGCCTTGACCATGGGCCTTCAGCAGACCGAGTACCCCCTTGCTCAAGCCAGCAACCTTGGGTCCAAGCTGGTGAGCTCTGCTCAAACCAGATGAGCACGCGCTCAAGCTGGCGACCTCGGGGTCTCGAACTTGTGTCCTCCGCGTCTCAGTCCAATGCTCTATCGACTGCGCCACCCACTGCCTGGTCAAGTGATACTCTTTATCAAGGGATAAAATTTGTTTTAACATGTTCTTTTCTCATAGATATAATATGAAGAAGCAATAATTAGTTTAAAAATACCCTGGCTGGGTAGCCCAGTTAGCACATCATACTGATACGTCAAGGTTGCAGGTCTGATCCCTGATCAATGCAAATAAAGAATCAACCAATGAATACATAAATAGGTGGAACAACAAGTTGATGTTTCTCTCTCTCTCAAAATCAATTTTAATAAAATTTTTTAAAAATAATCAGGAGATTTCAGTCAAATGAGTTGAAACACAGCAAATTGACTAACAGAGTTTAAATTTGCTAGACCCAATTACTTAGTTTACTTCCAAGGTAGTTGGTCCTGCCTTTCAATATTTTTACATTTCTATGCTGACAGATGCAAGTTTTTACTATTAGTGTTCTCTAAGATCCTGCATAAACTCCAAGGAAACAAGAAAGATATGAAACACAAGAATCAAAATATGTTTAATATCTTTATACACACTATTTCTTTTTATCCTTATTTCTTTAAAGTCTTTGTTACATGAGTTAGTGTTTATTTTTGCAGTTGTTGCAATTGTTTTTAATGTACAAACAACACCTTGTAGGAAATAAAAGTAGTTCAAGTTTGATGCAGTGTTATAAAGACTAATTAGAGAAACCACAAGGAAATCAAGAATTTAACGGCATAGGGCTGTTTTATCTCAGTACAAAGGATGAACATCTCTTTTTTTGTTTCTCCCTAAATTTAGTGTTTATTCTTTTTATAATTAACTAAAATTTATTGGCAAGGCAGGTTGAGAAGGTAGGGTTAAACTCTTTTGTATGGGTTTGTACTTATTAGAGAGCAAAATATGTATATTTGATGAGCATTATAGCAAATATGGCATATATCTAGAATGTGCTGTATGGAACTGAGTTTTTTACATTCAACTGATACTGTTGCTAGTTGATTATATAAAGTTGAGAGAGAGAGAAGTCCATTACATGGGAGATTCTGAAGTAGATGTCAGTCTCAAATTATGAAGAGCCACTCTGAACATGTTTAGAAAGGGAAGTAAAAAAAAATCTCCACAGATGACGTCAGAGTAATGGTGGGGTAGGAAGCGATACCGATAAATCTCCCCCAAAACTCAACAAGATCTTCAACCAGAAACAGAAAAACCTATACTTGGAGCCTCCAGATGCTTCGCAATACACCCAAAGATGCCATTAAGGAAGAGAAAATCGAATATCATGGATACAAAAGAAAGAGAGGTAACACAGCTAGATGAGGAAAAATCTATGGAGAAAAAATTTAATATATTGGAAACCTTGGAGCTAAATGACAGAGAATTCAAGATAGAAATCCTAAAAATCCTCCGAGATATACAAGAAAACACAGAAAGGCAATTTAGGGAGCTCAGAAAACAACTCAATGAACACAAAGAATATATGTCCAAGGAAATTGAAACTACAAAAACAAATCAAACAGAGATGAAAAACTCAATTCACGAGCTGAAAAACGAAGTAACAAGCTTAGCTAATAGAACAGGTCAGATAGAAGAGAGGATTAGTGAAATAGAAGACAAGCAACTTGAGGCACAGCAGAGAGAAGAAGAAAGAGACTCAAAAATTAAAAAAAATGAGATAGCCCTACAAGAATTATCTGACTCTATCAAAAAGAATAACATAAGAATAATAGGTATATCAGAGGGAGAAGAGAGAGAAAATGGAATGGAGAACATACTCAAACAAATAATAGACGAGAACTTCCCAAGCCTGTGGAAAGAACTAAAGCCTCAAGTTCAAGAAGCAAACAGAACTCCAAGTTTTCTTAACCCCAGCAAACCTACTCCAAGGCATATCATAATGAAATTGACACAAACCAACAGCAAAAAATTCTCAAGGCAGCCAGGGAAAAGAAGAATACAACATATAAAGGAAGGCCCATTAGATTATCATCAGATTTCTCAGCAGAAACTCTACAAGCTAGAAGAGAGTGGACCCCAATATTTAAAGTCCTGAAAGAGAGGAACTTTCAGCCACAAATACTTTACCCAGCAAAGCTATCCTTCAAATATGAAGGAGAAATAAAAACATTCACAGATACAGAAAAGATGAGGGAATTTATCATCAGAAAAACCCTACTCCAGGAATTACTAAAGGGGGTTCTCCAATCAGATACAAAGAACAAAAAAAACCAGAGCCAGAAGTAAAAGCTCCAAGAAGAACACAATAAAACCAAATTTAAACTGTGACAACAACAAAAAGAAAGAGGGGGAGAAGATGGAGATTAACAGTAGCAAAGGACGATGGAGTGCAAAAGTACTCACAAAATAGTTCGCTACAATGAACAGGGTAGGGACCCTTTTCATTACTCAAAGGTAACCACCATTGAAAAAACCACCACAGAAGCACATGAGATAAAAAAGATAGCAACAGAGGAAAGATGTATGGAATACAACCAAATAAAAACAAAAGATAGAAAAACGAAAGAGAAGGATCAAACAAGACACAAAACTAACAGAAAGCAAGATATAAAATGGCAATAGGGAACTCACAAGTATCAATAATTACACTAAATGTAAACGGATTAAACTCACCAATAAAAAGGCACAGAGTAGCAGAATGGATTAAAAAAGAAAATCCAACTGTATGCTGCCTACAGGAAACTCATCTAAGTAACAAGGATAAAAACAAATTCAAAGTGAAAGGCTGGAAAACAATACTCCAAGCAAATAACATCCAAAAAAAAGCAGGTGTAGCAATACTCATATCGGATAATGCTGACTACAAGACAGGAAAAGTACTCAGAGACAAAAATGGCCATTTCATAATGGCTAAGGGGACACTGAATCAAGAAGACATAACAATTCTTAATATATATGCACCAAACCAAGGAGCACCAAAATATATAAGACAGCTACTTATTGATCTTAAAACAAAAACTGACAAAAACACAATCATACTTGGAGACCTCAATACACCACTGACGGCTCTAGATCGGTCATCCAAACAGAGAATCAACAAAGACATAGTGGCCTTAAACAAAACACTAGAGCACCTGGATATGATAGACATCTACAGGACATTTCATCCCAAAGTGACTGAGTATACATTTTTCTCCAGTGTATCCTGATTTATTGATGTCACCCCATTAAAAAAATAAAATTATTAAAAAAAAAAATCTCCACAGACTTTCTTTATATATTTTGGCTCAAAGAATGAAAATTCCTGAATGAGATTTAAGGTCTCTTACTGACCTTTACCCCATCTTTTGCCTTGGAGAAGCCATAAAATTATTATTTATAAATTTAACCTCCACCTGGTTCGCATGAAAGTCAGAAGGCTAGCATCTTTACTCGGATTTTAAATTTTACAGAGGGAGGCTAAATTGAACTGCCTTCACCATCTTCACCAACTGCCCCTCTAAGCCTTCTCCCCCTGTGCTTACTGCCACCTTTGCCCTCAGTGCTCCGCAGCACAAGTCAGAGCTTTTATGTGACTTTACGAGAGCCATTTGCTTACAAATAAAAATTTAGCAATAGTGAGTAAACATTTTAAAAGAGTGCTTTGTAGTTTTGGTGTTTTTAAATAATTCTCTGTAGACTTTTCAGTATTTATCTTTAAGCAATATCGGTATGCATCCATCTCTCTTTTTTTCCCACTATTTTTTATATTATTTCCCTCTCTTTCACAATTTTTCTGTCTTATATCCGTTACTATAGCATTTCTATTATTTAGTGTTCCTAAGTGGGGATTCTGTTGGCAATTGGGATAAGACAATGCCTTATTTAAATACAGAATGTTGCTTCTCAGTGTTTCACATCCGGCAACCCTGGCTCCCATTCACTTAATGCTCTAGCACTTCTTAGTCATTGTGAGAAGCAAAAACATTTCTTAAATAATTTTTCGTACCTTCTAGGGAGGCAGTACCAGTTCTTATTGAGAACCATGATAGGCTAAATGTCCACATGAACACTGGTGGGATAGATTCATTTCTATTAATTAAGCATAAATAGTAATTTTTACATAGAATAAATATGTAGATTCATTATATTGTCTGCAATTGCTCTGGTTTTCTTTATCCACTGAGTCACAGAGAAAGAAATGATTTCTTATTATGATCTCACTGTAATCAACAATGTTATTGACTTTCTCTGTAACCCAAACTCTTGGGTACATAAGAAAAAGGACTTGTTCTTTCAGATTTGCTCCATTGCCAGGAAGCGCTTGCTTACCTAAGGAAAAGAAGGCTAATGATGTTGCGGCAGCATGGGAGATGGCGACCTCTGGTCATCCTGTTGTTCTTTCCATACTCATTGTGGATGTGGTCTGCTTTGGGGCCTGATGCCTGCTGTACTGCAATGGGCAGTTCCTAGCTGTTTGGATAAACATGAGTTCCTCTTTGTGGAGCCCAGTGATCTAGTATCATTGGCTTTTGAGCTGGGAGTTCTCACAAGAGGAAGCTTTTCCCTTCTGGATCTGGTGAATTTTGTTAAAACTTCTAACCTTTTTTTCCATTTATGCAAAGACTTTTTGGTCTCTTACATATAGACCATGGAAGGGCAGTTTTGGCTTTACCTATTTGTTTTGCAATACTGTCTCAGCTTTGATACCCTGGTGCTGAATAGGAAATGGCAGTGTGCAAACTTCTAGAAGCTTACATTCTATAATTGCCACACTACTTGAGTGTTCTTGTCTGCCTCTGTATTTATCTTGGAGCTTCTAAAATTTACCCGTTTCCCAAATTTTATGTATATTAAGCATTTCTGATAATATAATTTTAAACCACCTGAATAATATTTATATGAAGAGACACATTATAGGGCTTCTTTTTATTCTTTCTCTAAACTGTTATAGGAAATTTCTACAAAGATGTAACAGTAAGAGAGACAAGATGTTAAGCTAAGGAAGACTTTCTGCTTCTAGTAGTAGATTTTGCTGTTGTTTATAAAGCATTTCCCCCCTAATTACTTAGTGATTTCATTGTCTGTTAATCCTTCTAAAAGAATTGGAGGAGCAGATGCAAAGGCTTTTTTAAGGGAGAAAAATTTTAATTGAAAAAAAAGTATCTCCAAGTAACTTACTTTTCCCTTCTGAAAATTAAAAAAAGGGTTGTTTTTATTCAGTTTTAAGAGCAGAAAGCCTCTGCATAGCTCATGAAATACCAGGATTTCCAGAGACTAGATTGAGGAGTACCATACACTATAAAGTCTCTTCTTAGCAACTGCTTATTATTTTAAATTTAAGAATATTTTATTGTTTTTCCTTTCTACTTAATTTGGTACTAATCCTGTAGAATAATGAGTCCTGTAAAAATATAATTTTTCTCAAGAATCTTTTATATATATTTTATTATACATAGTTTATAACTTAAAATATTATATATTTACATTATTTCAAAGTTTTAGGAATGTTTCCACATCCCAGATTTTTTCCTCATTAATTTATAAAGGTTAAGTAGATCATGTTAAGAAGGTGTATGTGATAGCCAGAATTATGTCCTCCCTAAGTATCCACATCTTAATCCCCAGACCCTGTCTACATATTAATTTACATAATAAGGGGGGATTAAAGTTACTAATGAAGTAACCTTGAATTGGGGAGATTATCCTGGATTGTCTGGGTGGTCCCAATGTCATCGCAAAGGTTCTGAAGTATGAAAAAGGAACCGAGGAATCAGAATCAGAGAGGTACCATGTGAGAAGGTTGTGTCCAGCAATTGCAGCCTTTGAAATAGAAGAATGACACAATCTAAGGAATTTGAGAACTTCTAGAAGGTGAAAAAAGTAAGAGAATGCAATCTTTTTTTTTTTTTTAGTTTTCAAAGAGAAATAAAATCCTGTCAAACTTTGAGTTTATCTGAGCAGGATTCATTTGGGAATTCTGACATCAAAAATGTAGACGATACATTTGTATGGTTTTAAACCACTGAGTTTTTAAATTTGTTACAGCATCAGTAATACCTACTACAATATATTTTTCAAGTAAGAGTACTTGACTTGTCTAAGTATCTAAAATTGAGTTGCAATGATATTAAGCTGAGTAAGTTGGAGCAAGTTATTAAACTTCTATAAAGTTTTATATCTTGGCCTTTAAAATGGGAAGATTAATTATCACCTTTAAGAATATAAAGTAAAATAATATTCTTGTCTTAAAATCTAAAGTCCATGTTAAGCACTTAATATGGACTAGACTCTATAATCCAAAATTATTTTTAAAAAGTTTCAATTTTAAGGGGTTTATATTTAAATATAGAAGACAGAATGAAAATATTAAAATAGAAGATGATCATATTATTATAAAGTAATACCAAATTTTTGGAGAATGCCAAGTAATATAGAAAAAATATATAATTATAGAAATTATATAAGATAAATCTTGAAAGATGAGTAAAATTTTGTAAAGTGTGTATGTTAATATATCTGGAATATCATTCGGTCTTAAGGTGGAGTTTTGATTTGATATATATTGTTTATAATGTTAAGGAAATATCCATACATTTTTGGTATATGTTTAAATAATTAAATATTATTTCTTCTTCTAATGTTAAAATTCTGGGGTGAATCTCAGTGCAATTTAAAAATTATATATGATCAAATTATGCCTGTAAAGTTTTTTCTTTTAAAACACGAGATGTATTTATATCATATAACATTTAAATTACATTATAAAATATATTCATAAAATGTTTTAAGTTTTAGTGTAATTTTTTTTCTCAGTCTAGCTAAATAATTATCAATTTTATTGATCCTTTTAAAGAAACAGCTTTAGGTTTTTCTCTATTTGTCCATTTTTTATTATATTGATTTCAGCTCTGATCTTTATTATTTCTTTTATCTTTTTTATTGTTTCAATTTTACTCTACATTTTATAACTTCTTAAATAATTTACTTTATATATTTCATTTTAAAAAAAAAATCTAAGGCAGTAAATATGCCTCTAAATATTAATTGTACTTCACAAATCTTGATATATTATATTTCTATTATTTTTCAATTGAAAATATTTTATAATTTCCCTTATGATATTTTATTAACTATGGTTTATTATCAAGCATATTATTTCATTTATAAATACTGAGATTTTTCAAGTATCATTTTTCTAATATTTATTTTATAATTTATGTACATTAAGATTTACTCTTTTAATGTACAAGTCTTAAGAGTTTTGACAACTATTTGAGGCCTTGTAAGTACCACTATCAATATCCAGAGCAATTTATCATTTTCCCCAAATTCCTTCTTGCTAACCCTTTTTCTCCTCCCACTCTTATTTTTTTTCTCTGTTGATAAAACTTTGCCATTTTGGTTCTCTGCTACTTAGCTACTTATTGCGTTTAAACATTAATCAAAGACTCATTTATCAAGATGAGCAAATACCTATTGTACCTTAATTGCACGTTCAGCAAGGTACAGTAGGAAATAGCAAATTGCTTTAATTGACATTTGTAATAATCTTAAAAATATTTAGTTTAATTAATACTAATAGAAGTGATACATACTTTTGAGAAAAAGTAACATGTAATAAGAAAACTATATTTTCATTGGTCTTCACGATATATTTTTTAATCCTGGGCACGAGAGTATTTATATCATAGTGGAAGGCTGAGACTAAGCACAATAAAGGTTGTTTTTTTTCTTTGTAGAAAATTCTGAACAAAACGAATTCTGTTTTGAATTATTGTGGTGTTTCTGTTCTTGATATTTTATTATTGTTTCTAGGAATTAATTCCTATTTTTTTCATTTATATTTTTAAATCTGGACTTTTTTTTCCTATGCTTATTAATTTTTATTACTGTCTACTGAACTGATCACTAAGTTTACATAGCTTTACACAGTCTTCTTTCTCTTTCCAGATGGTTACTCTTAGTTCTATTTCTTGCTTTTTCAATCCTCTGATTATTATTGTAATCATGCTTAACTGATTTTCTCTTCCTCCTCAATCTCTGTCTACCTTTGCCTATCCTGACAAACTATCTTCTGTTTCTTAGGATTAAAATAAATTTTGTGATCATACTGACTGTCATGTATTTTTCTCTGTTTGAATGACATAATGACACTTTAAGACTGTCATATCTGCCATATGTTCAATGTAAAATCATCTAGCAGTTGAAATGAAATTCATCTTTAGAGAGTTTTATATGTGTTTGTGTTGATTATTTATAGAGTTTGATCATATTTTACTAAATGTATTATATTCATATATTTATATTATAAAATAAGATATAAATTTTATACTACTTCTGAGAATATATCCAAAGAAACCCAAAACACTAATTCAAAAGAATAGATATGCTCCTATATTTGTGATAGCATTATTTATAATAACCAAGATCTGAAAACAGCCATAGTGCCCATCAGTAGATGAGTGGATTAAAAAATATTGTAATTCATTTACACAGTGGAATACTACACAGCTATAAAAAAGAGAAGCCCTGGCTGGTTGGTTCAGTGGTAGAGCGTCGGCCTAGTGTGCAGGAGTCCCCGGTTCGATTTCTGGCCAGGGCACACAGGAGAAGCACCCATCTGCTTCTCCACCCTTCCCCCTCTCCTTCCTCTCTGTGTCTCTCTCTTCCCCTCCCGCAGCCAAGGCTCCATTGGAGCAAAGTTGGCCCAGGCACCGAGGATGGCTCTGTGACCTCTGCCTCAGGCGCTAGAATGGCTCTAGTTGCAACAGAGCAATGCCCCAGATGGGCAGAGCATCGCCCCCTGGTGGGCATGCCAGGTGCATCTGGTCAGGGCATGCGGGAGTCTGTCTGACTGCCTCCCCATTTCCAACTTCAGAAAAATACAAAAAAAAAAAAGAGAGAGAGAAATTTTACCTTTTAAGACAACATGGATGGACCTGGAGATTATTATGCTAAGTCAAATAAGCCTGTTAGAAAAACACAAATACCATATGATCTCATTTATATGTGGAATCTAACCAACAAAATTTAACAAACAAAATAAAAACAGAAGCACAGATACACAGAATAGACTGACAGTTGTCAGAGGGGATGGGGGGTTGAGGGATTGGATGAAAAAGTTAAAAGTAGTAATCAATATATACTATATATACACAACAGTATAATAATAGCCAGAGAGAAAGGAAGGTTTAGGGAGGTAAAGGTGAGCAAAGGAAGAATTAATGGGGATGGAAAGAGACTTGATTTTGTGTGGTGAGTGCACAATGCAGTATGCAGATGATATTTTATTGAGTTGTACACTAAACACCTGTGTGGTTTTATTAACCAACATTGCACCAATAAATTTAATAAAATAAAATAATATAAATTTGAGTTATCATGAAGTAGAAAGTAGAATAACATAATAAAAGAAAAAAGAAATTGACCCAAATACTTAAATACTTGACTCTCATCAGAATACATGATCATTTACTACATTCAATTTCTTTCTAATTGTTTCTTCTAATATATTAATTTGGTATTGTGTTGGTGTTCCGCACACAGATTAGAGATGTTCAATCATTAAAATTCCAATAAACTTCAATTTTGGTGATCTATATTGAACAATAAAGTCTTAATATGACCTAGGATGGGTCACTAATCAATGGGAGAGAGATATGGTTATTTCAGGGGGTATTTCAGACTTGTTTTTTTATTTAATACAAAATAATACTGAACACTGAAAACACACACACACACACACACACACACACACACACACACACACACACACGGTGATATGGCTCAATTTTCCCAGGTTAATAACTTAATTTAGGCACCTAAAGGAAATATTCTGAGTTGAACCTTAACTTGACATACTGGTATTAAGTATAGACAGATAAATTGATTTTCCCAACAAAAGAAAAGTGTGTAAGAGCTTAAGAACCCTTACTAAGGCTAAGGTGCTTTGGTTCTAATTCTAGCTTTAGTGTGTAGCTTTAGTTAACTAAGTTACATCTCTCTTTTGGCTTTGCTTTTTACATGTTTAAAGTGAGTTTGCATTGGATAATTTTTTTTGGTTATTACATCTCCAGTGTTCTATGATTCTATAAAATTGTTATAAAATGTTTGAGAGAATTTTTGTGAAGTCTCTTATTTTGGAGAAAGTGTAAGTTTCAGTGTTTATTTCATACTCCAGTTTAATTTAGTATTCGTATTGATGAAGTAATTTTTTAACCAAGAAAGTATGTCAACTAGCCAAGAGCTTGGATGCAACAGTCGAGGATATAAGACCATGAGGTCATGGTAACACACTATTATTTTATAAAGTAACCTAGAGATACAGACAAATTAGAAATATATTTTAATATTTCAGGTAAAAGTAACAGAAGGCATGGGCTAGAATAAGCCATAGCTTTTACACCAAATATGAAGGGATAGATGTTAAAATACATGAAAGAGACTCAATTTCTTGTTATTTTTTTTAAGCCACAAGTACCGTATTTCTCCATGTATAAGACGCTCCCATGTATAAGATGCACCTTAATATTGGGGCCTGAAATTTGAAAAAAAGATGTATTACATAAAGTTATTGAACTCAAGTTTTATTCATCATAAGATTTATACAACTCATCATTGTCAAAACTCCCATCCATTAGCTTGTCCTCATCTGTGTCTGATGACAAATCACTGTCTTCAACAGTGAGCACAAAAACAAGCCTGAAAAAGTGGAAAATGCAAGTAAAAAACTACAACCACTCTATAAGATGCACCCAGTTTTTAGACCCCAACTTTTTCAAAAAAGGGTTTGTCTTATACATGCGGAAATATGGTATATATTTTAATAAAAATTTATATTTAAAAAGAAATACATTTTTGGTTTAAAGTCATTAACATACTTTATGATGTGTTAAACCAAATCAGTATGTTATTTAGACCTTGTAGAAAATTACCCTAAGGTCAAACATGAGTATTTCATAGTTTAATAAAATACATATATTCTGGGTTGTAAAATATATGATAATATTTTCAAAGTACATTTCCCAGCACATCATATACCACATTCAGATACTGTGTTTTCACATAATCTAACAACTGTGTGATTTTTTTTCTACAGATGAGGAAACTAAGACTGAGTAAGGTTAACAGGTTCACAAAGTGGATAAGAGGTTTGAGCTATAACTCAAACTGGTAGAGTCTTATTCTGAATGACATGTTTCAGCCAATACTCTGGGCTCTCTATAAATTTGTAGAATACACTGCAATTTTCTTTGTAAAACTAATACCTGTGAATATGCAGCATAAAAATAAACCTAATCCCACAGCTTCCTCTAGGATCCTGGAGTAACTTAAAATATATGTAACTATACAAAAGGATTTAACTAGTTCTGAGCTACAAAGGATGTGCAAGACTGAGGAAGCACTGGAGATGCCAGAAGACTGATAAGAGCTGTGAATATGAAGACATATGATATAAGCATTTTGGTTGAAGAAGCTGTCATTTGTGTGACATGTTTTCTTGTTTAGATTTTGTTTTGTTTTTCTTTTTTTGTATCATTTAAGAAAGTACTTCTATCTAGATTATTTGACTTGCTTTTCAGTTTAATATTATTATAGCCACAAAGATGTTCACATCCTAATCCCAGAACCTGTGAATATGTTACCATACATAGTCAGAGCTGCTGAGCAGATGTAACTAAAGTTTAAGATCTTGAGTGGGGACATTATTCTGCATTGTGTGGTCCAATCTAATCACATGAACTCTTGAAAGCAAAGGATCTTTCCTAGCTGTAGGCAGAGGAAGATGTCACTATAGAATGGTCAGAGGATGCAATATGAAAATTGCTAGTTTTGAAGAGAGGAAGAGGGCCATTAAATAAAGAATGCCTGTGACATCTAGAGTTTGGAAAACACAAGAAAATGTATGACTTGTAGGAATCTCCAGAAAGAATAAAGCCCACTGACACTTTGATCCTAGTCCAGGGACATCATATTGACCTCTGGAACTGTAAGATAATACATTTATATTACTTAAATTAATAAGTTTGTGTTAACTTTATATAGTAGCAATTGAAGGCTAAATCACATGCCATGTATATTTAGGCTCCTAAAGTCCTTTGTATCAAATAGAAGAGGCATGGTGGGATGGAAATCATTTTGCCTCCTTCAGTTTAGCAAATGTGAGACCCAGATAAAGATACATTCTGAAAGTTGAACTTGGAAACAATAATATGATAATATCATAATTTAAATTCATAATAATAACATGATCATACATAATGGATTCATGAAGGATAGATTTTTTGGTCCTTCCTTTCCTATGCTTCATAGGTGTTTATTTTAGGTTACATTCCATCCACAATGTTCCCTTACCAGCACCTTCCATATCTCATTATATGATATATATGATTTTTGCATTTAGCTCATGACCAATAGAACCTTCTTTTTAGCTAATCATGAAGAAATGTTGAGCCTCTGAACCAGAAGTAGAATAAATAACCCTGGCCAGCTGTGCTACTATGTTTTCTAATATAAATTCTACTGATCAATTAGCTCAAATGAAAGAATTCTCTAACCTAAGGGTTACCAACCACTTTAATTTTTGTAACTTATAGTTTAGAGAACACAACCAGATTTTAAGGGGATAAATTGATAGAATGCAGCAAATTAAAGGGGAGGCAATTCATAGTCATCAGAATGATTTTTAATCAGTTTTTGTCAATTAGTAAAACCATTCAATAAATCTTAGAAAAAACATAATATTAATAATAAATTAATCATAAATATTAATTTATTATGAAAATAGGGACATTCTGAGGGTTAAAATGGATACTATGAACAATATTTATGCTAGTATGAGAGGTAAATCAGGATATATAATCATACCAGTAATGTGAAATCCCCACTTTATAAAGTATTATATAATATAATAATCTCCTCTCATACAAAATGAGAAATATGTAAAACTCCAGTAGTTAAACATTTTTTGGAATTTTTATAAATTTAACAAAAAATTTTAAAAATAGTTTAAACATTTTTTTTAAAGAAAATTCCTCAAGTACTTGCCACATACATCCAAACTGATTTCAACAAGTTACTATTGAGGATGAGGATTGAGGTTTGAGTCAGGAAGCTTGAGTTTCACCAATGTGCTTTGTGTCTTTTGGCTGCAAAGGTCCAGAGTCAGATTTCCTCAAATGACAAAAGAGGTATTTGCTGAAATTTAAGTTCTCTTTTGAGTATTGATTTAAGTTTATATCAAAATCAGTATCAATAGATCTCTAATAATCACACATAATGTGATTTTATACATACTTTCCTTCTCTTGGGACATTTTGAAAATGTGTTGGATGGCATTTGTTGTTCTAATAATTAGAAATGTCATTACTAGCATTTAGTGGGTGGCACTAGAGATGCTGGATAATGTTAATGCTCAAGAGAACTAAATGATAAATTGTATTCCTTTTCTCACAATTTTGGAATGTTCCATGTGACATTAACATATATAGAACACCTGTTTTCAATTTTTGGGCTGAGAAAAAAATTCCCTTTTACATAAATGCAAAAAAGTTTTGCAGAGTTTTAACATAAGTAATTTTTCAGGAATGGAACTATGGGGAAAATTTGGGAATGTTGTATTTTATTTTATTTTTTATCTAAATTTATTCATCATTTTAGGAAAGCATATCACTCTCTGCAGGGATGTTTATGACATTACAACATACCTGAGTTAGGCTTCACATGTAGCTGTTACATTCCTAGTGGTTCTACACATACATGCAAACAGTTCAATATATAGACTAGTTATGCCTAAACATTTACATTGAAATGCACAGTGTTCTAAAATATTTTTTATATTACAATTAACATTGCCTTTGAAAAAAAGCTATGTGCGTAAGTAAATTGCTTTATCATGAATTTCATTTAGGGAAAGTAAAAATGAGTTAAAATATTACTTATATAAATGGGTATTGAGTATTATAGGGTTGAGAACCACAGCCATAAAAAATAGAAAAATATCTTAGTATTTTAGCAGTGAGAAGAATTTTAGGATTCAGCCTATGTAGTGAATAGAGTGCTGGACTAATGTTTGAAGACTGGAGTTCTAATATAATTTCTGACATAAATTAGTCTTAATTCTTAAAATTATAGATTTCACATATGCAAATGTTCAAAGCTGAAATGATTTGTAGTGGAAGGAATAGACTTTTTCTGTATTTCTCTTTCTGTAATCTAAGATAAGTATATAAAAATACAGGGAAATAGAACATTAATTAGCATATGAGCAAATTCTCAAATGATTATAACTGCAAAAATAGGATTGGTGTACATTTAAGGTATATCAAGCTATGTCTAGTTACTTGTTTGCTATAGCAAGTAAGATGGGAAGATTATAGCTTGAATAAAACTTACTCAACTGGAGATTCATATCAAAATCACCAATGGAGCTTTTATAAATCAGAGACCTTGGATGTAGTGGCATATAGCTATTTCTAAAGTTCTGTGTATGATTGTGATACCCACTCCAGACTAAAAATAAGGAAATTAGATTATCTCCAGTTTTTTTTCTAGAAATAAAATTTTTTCTCATCATTGTATAGAGAATTATCTCTAAATTTAGAAACCTTGTTTTACAGACAGACTAGAAATAACTGAGTAATATTTAACTCATATATCTTATGGAATCGCTAGACAGTTGTTATTCCTCAGGGCTTTTCTAATCATCTCAGAAGGTGTCTTGATATTTAAATTCACTTTAGAAATTATATGTCATATGCTGCTTTAAGGAAAGAGCCTATATATAGAATTTTAGAAGATTTAGAATATTTTTCTAGTCTGGGTTAAAAGTCAGATTTCACTGATATTACTAGGAATCCAAAAGAGATCATAGAGATTTTGAAGTTTCATTATTCAGCCTTGCTCTTCAGTTTTTGCAATTTATTGTATAAACTGGTCTTTCTGATAACTGTGGTCATCCCTGATTTTCTCAGCTCATGATGAAGCCACTTTCTTTAATGTCATGAGACTGAATCTCTGAGGTCATTCATACTCTTTATTAAGTGTGTCCTTCTTTTATTTTAGATATTTAAACAGGTGAACTGAAACTACTCCAGGATTAGTAGTTGTGGGTACAAGCAATGTCATGTTAATGATATTAGTCACTGTTTGTGGAAAAATAAGGGTTCAGTTCCCATTCAGAGCTTCATGTTTTCTCAAGTAGTTTGGGGGATTTCTAAGACATGATACACATTCAACAAAGTGGTCTGGGCCACTGCTTACTAAATTGCTCGTCCTTCAACCTTCAATTCCTATTGTTTAGTTTGGCTCATTGTGCCTAATACATTATTCACACAGGAAATTAATTTGGGGTGGTCAGGAGGAGGCATTCTTTAGTCTCCTCTGGCAATATGTTTTCTTTGGATATATGTTACTGTGATATCGAAGTTTAGCTGTGGATGTGACTACGTCAAACTACATATGAGTCAACAGTACTACTTCACATCTCTCAGCAGATATATCATGTGTCAGTTCTGCCTGAGCCAGGACCACCACACTCTATCCTAGCCATAAGAGTTATCATGGTGAAGTGGGGAAAAAAAGAGCAAAGGGTCAAAACAACTGAATTTTAGACTAGACCTTGTGCCTAACTATGTAAACTTAAATAAATCTTTGTATTTATATGACCTGAGTTTTTTCATCTACAACTCTTGGGTAAATTATCTGTAAAGTGTCTTTCCAGATCTAAGAATACATCATTTTAGATATAAGTTAATTGACATCAGGGAATTTACATTCTTTTGCTCTATATTCATCCCAGACTAGTACAATGCTAGAACCTTGCAAGATCAAGTGATCCAAGTTCTGAACTGTGAGTCCAGAGACATTAGTTAGAGTTCTAGCCCTGTTCCCAATGATCTCTGTAACAACAGAAAAATCATTTGCTTAGTTTATTTCCCTGTAGGGGATGCTCGTAAAGGTGCTTTGGGGGTGGTGGTTAAGTTACTGACAATATTATTTATATGCCAATAGGACAATATATCTCTTGAATTTTTTCCTCTTTATTTAGCCTTTTACTTTGTCAAGGGTTATCTTCAAAGGAGATTTGTTCAGATATCAAATCTCTACTATTTATGGTCAGTGTGAAATTGTTTTCCACTGAGTAGAAAAGCAATTTTAAATTCTGCATGTGAATACTGTTTACCTAAAAATGCTTTACTATTTTTTTTGTGTGTGTGGGTGGTTGTTTTCCCATGTCTTTCTATGATGCACTTGGGGGACTTGCATTAAGTTTATGAAGCCTGGCATGATTGATTGTGTTTCCAGTGGCTGGACACTTTGCTAGGAGCTTTGATTATGTCTTGGAAAATCACACTAATTGAATCTGAAGACACTGGTGTGCATTCTCAAGAGTCTGACTCTTGGGCTTTTCACCTAGGTCAGGGCTTATAAATTAAGTGATGATTTTTTCCCTTAAGTCGGTAAATAAAATTAATCAGTGGTCTTACATTGCCTTCACACTTCTGCTGCTCAGTCAACCTGTGAGTCAAGAAGCATTTTTATCCACTTTAAATCTAATGTTTTGAGGTAGTTGGCAATCCATTAATTAAAAACAGAAGATGGGAACATAGTGTAATTTGAGAACAATTTCTGAGATCACTAAAAATGTATAGAAAAATGACCTTCAAACATATGTCTCAGAAGTTGTCAGAGAACATATGTTTACTATAATTTCTTTTGTACAGAATGTAATGAAAAATTTTCTAAGAGCCTCAGAGAAAAAGCAATTTTAAAATAACAAAATGATGTCTTTTTAATTTTATTTGCTTATTCATCCACTTCTGCAAATATATTTATCAAGCATCTACTCTGCACTAGGCATAGGCACAGGTACTATATGATATAGTAAGAAGCTCAAGGGCATTGGCAACAGAAAAACCTGTATCTGCATATCTGAATTGTTTTGCCACTTATTAGGTAGATGATAACACATAAGAAAAATAACCTTTAAAACTTCAGGTGGTTTGTTTGATTGTTTTTTGGCAATCGAGTTTCAGAAAAACAAAGCAGCTACTGGAAATCAGTCCATAGGAAAGGTCACAATATTAGGATAAGAAGTTGATACCCTTATGTATGCCTCCTTCATGATATTATTGGTATGGTTTTTAGAACTATGAAAATTAAATCTATAACATCCAGACTATATATGTTATATTTTGTTAGTCTCTTTTCACTAGTGAGAGATGAGACTAAATATATAGTTTGCTCTCAGATCACAGAAAATTTTAAATACTGTGGGATTATGTCTGTAATATCAACTTCTGTATAATAGCACAGGGCTTTCCTGAGCACTTGTGGATATCTAATAATTTGGTTGTAGTGAATGACAATGAATAAACAAGCAATAGAAAATTATTGAAGAGCTAAGAAATATATTGAACATGCTGTAAACAGAGATCTTGCCTTAGATGAGAAGTTGGTCTAGATCAGTGGTAGTCAACTTGGTCCCTACCGCCCACTAGTGGACGTTCCAGCTTTCATGGTGGGCGGTAGCAGAGCAACTAAAGTATAAATAAAAAGATAGATTTAACTATAGGAAGTTGTTTTATAAAGATTTATTCTGCCAAACTTAGTGAAAATCTGACATAAAGTACTTGGTAAGTAATTATTATTATATGTTTTAACTTCCTGTTACTTTGCTTTATAAATTTTACAAAGTTACTTCCCTACTTTATAAATCACCATTACTGTGGAACCAGTGGGCGGTTAGAAAATTTTACTACTAACAGAGATACAAAAGTAGGCAGTAAATATAAAAAGGTTGACTACCCCTGGTTTAGATGAACTTTATTGGAAATAAAAAGAAACTTTGCAAACCTAGGAATAGGAGCAGAGCCTACTAAAGTGTGAAGTACAGTTTATTGAAGATGAAAACATAAACAGGGCTCCCAAACTCTCATCCCAGAGAGGAATGCTTGGTTGAAGTGTGGTTAGATACCCAGGAAAGTGCTTCAGGAGAGAGAATCTATTACTTTCTTGATTTATACTTCTATAGAGAAGCTGGGGCAGGGGTAGAGAACACTTGATCTACGCTGCAATAAAAAGAGCTTTTGGTGAGGAGACTTGAGCCGTGAACATCAGGAACTCACACAACAGTTTTTTAGGTTAGTTTGCATACTATCACTAGTATTAATGAGAGCTCCTTTAGGACTGGAGTGCTTCTAGGCTACGTAAGAGAGAGAGGGAGCCACAGGGATTGTCCAATAAATTGATTGTCTTTCCTCCATGTCATTATTTGTGCTTTGGAACTGGTACTGCTTTCTTGATGCTGCTGGGATCCAGGAGATTTGGTATTAGAAGGAGCCTAGGTTTGTTTCTCATTTTGTTAATGATTGTACAAAAGACACTAACTACTGTGAAGAATTGCTGTTTGTGGAGAGTTTCTTGATATAATCTGAGTTTAGATTCAGTTTAAGAAGAAGGTCTGAGGAAGTCACAATGAGAAGATGGACAAAGCAAAACGGATGTTGATAAGAAATCCTCAGGAAGAATTCTAATATTGTAATATTAGAGATATTTTTTAAAATTGATGTCTATGTTAAGATAGAAATAAAGAACCAACTGATTTTGGCTACTTTGAGAATGGATTTGGCTATAGCTGAGTTATTTACAAATGTTAGGACTTCATAGTAGTAACTTAAAAGAAAGAGAGTTAGTATTATTCACAAGCTTTCTGGTTTTGTCTCTTAGGTTTAGCTTTCTTGAATTAGGCTATAGTCTCATTAGCTGCTTCACTGAATTGGGCAGAATAAAACATAAAACATGGAATGGATGCTAATGAGGTCCTTCTGCAGGTTGGATTTGTCCTTAGTTTGAGAACTAAAATGCTAGCAATATTTCTACATTTCTACAGACTAGATTCAAAATAATCTTGGACATAATTAATTTCTCTTGGCTAACTAAAGCTAAGCAAAACCCAAATTTTTACTGTCAGACACGTCTTCTCTTAATTATAAATACTTGTATGGCAAGTTAATTTGTGTGGGTTTAATTTATTTACATATATTTACATTTGCCTTGTTAAAATGTTCTTCTCAAGTGTTGTTTGCAACTGTTTGAGCATTTTAAGTCCTTTTGGAAAATGAAAATATTTTTGTTGCCAAATAAGAATAAATTTAGAAATCCCAAAGTTTGGATTGTATTTAACTAGCCTCTAAACATGGAAAATATTTTATGCTGTCCACCAGTATGTAGCCAACAAATAAAAACAGAGCTGCAAAGTGAGCAGTCAGTCTCTTTCCTCATGTCTGTACCCTTCCATCTGGACCCACACCAAACCTTTACGGAGTCGGTAGACTTAAAGTAAAAACACCACCACCACTCTCACATAAAAACTTGAAAGAAATACGCAAGGTGGACATAAATTTCAGTTTCACACTTGTGAAAATCCAGTCAATGTCAAGCATTTATTAAATGCTTACTTTGTATAAGACATGGTATTTGGTCTGAAGCACCCCAAATTTGTATGAATCATGATCATTGCCCTCAAAAAACTTATCAACTAAAACTTCAAAGAATTACTTGTTATTATTCTGATACAAATCCATCACTCCTAAAACTTCCTGTGTTATTTTTTTTATACTACCAAAAGCTAGCAGTCATATATTGATCCCTAATTTATCACTAGGCAATTTGCCTATGCATCATTTCATTTCAAGTCATATAATCACCAGTCATGTAGATAATATTGAACACAGCTAACAGATAGAAGAAAGAGCCTTTTAGAAATTGATAAACTGGCCCTGGCCGGTTTGCTCAGTGGTAGAGCGTCGGCCTGGTGTGCAGAAGTCCCGGGTTTGATTCCCGGTCAGGGCACACAGGAGAAGTGCCCATCTGCTTCTCCACCCCTCCCCCTCTCCTTCCTCTCTGTCTCTCTCTTCCCCTCCCGCAGCCGAGGCTCCATTGGAGCAAAGATGGCCCGGGCGCTGGGAATGGCTCCTTGGCCTCTGCCCCAGGCGCTATAGTGTGCTGGTCGCAACAGAGCGATGCCCCGGAGGGGCAGAGCATCGCCCCCTGGTGGGCAGAGCGTCTCCCCCTGGTGGGCGTGCCAGGTGGATCCTGGTCGGACGCATACGGGAGTCTGTCTGACTGTCTCTCCCCGTTTCCAGCTTCAGAAAAATACAAAAAAAAAAAAAAAAAAGAAAGAAAAAGAAAAGAAATTGATAAACTTTCCAAGCCCAGTTTGACTTGAAGACTTAATTCATTTCATTGTCCTCTTTCAAGTAGTTGAATTAATTAACATATCCTTAGGAGTAAGGCCTAGATAATAGAGAATTATAGAGGACAATTTTTTATATTTTGTATAGAAAACAGTGGTCTTTTATAAGAAAAAAATACATGATAGAACAGTCATGGTGAAACATACATATAGAAGACTCTCCTATTGAAAAAATGCAGGGGTCCATGAAATAAATAAAGCAGAGATAAAGTTTAACTACTTTGTAATATCATTTTTTTCTTCTTTTCCAAGTGAGAAGAGAGTAGATAGACAAACTCCTACATGCACCCCAACCAAAATCTACCTGGCAACCCCTGTCTGGAGCAGATGCTCTACCCATCAGGGGCTAACCTTGACACCAAGCTATTTTTAGCTCCAGAGGCTGAGACTCCACGGAGCCATCCTCAGTGCCCAGAGCTGATGCACTTGAAACAATTGAGCTATGGGATGGGAGGGGGAGAGAGAGAGAGAGAGAAAGAAGGGGGAGGGGTGGAGATTATTGCTTCTCCTGTGTGCCCTGACTGGGAATTGAACCCGGGACATCCACACACCAGACTGACAGACACTCTGCTATGAGCTAACCAGCCAGGGCTTGTTTGTAATTTCTTAATGTCCAGTCTAATGCCACTGGATGACTTCAGACTACATCCAAAGAGATGTTAACTCACTGAATTGATTTTCTTTATTTTAACTACTTGATAACGGCCAGTTAAGAAATCTAAATTATTAAAATAGTTCTGCATTTTAATCAAGCATTATGATCTGAAAAGATATTAATCTTATTAGGTTTATTATTTACCTTTTTTGCCAGAAACTGTATTGAGCAGAAAAAATAATTTTTTTACCTACATTGTAGGATTCTAAATTGAGGATGATTTAGGTTTTAGAAGTTAGATTTTTTTTTTTTTTACAGAGACAAAGAGAAAGTCAGAGAGAGGGATGGATAGGGACAGACAGACAGGAACGGAGAGAGATGAGAAGCATCAATCATCAGTTTTTCGTTGCGACACCTTAGTTGTTCATTGATTGCTTTCTCATATGGGCCTTGACCATGGGCCTTCAAAAGATTGAGTAACTCTTTGCTCAAGCCAGCGACCTTGGTTCCAAGCTGTTTAGCTTTGCTCAAGCCAGATGAGCCAGATCTCAAGCTGGTGACCTCGGGGTCTCGAACCTGGGTCTTCCGCATTCCAATCCGATGCTCTATTCACTGTGCCACTGTCTGGTCAGGCTAGAAGTTAGATGTTGAAATGACATCAGAGTAATGCTAGTTGAAGAGATAACCCTGACCTTTCCCCTTGAAATCTGACCAACCGAACTATTGACCAGGGCTAAAATAAAATTCTTGCAACTAAATTAGTGGTATGTATTGCTACCACTCACAACTCATTAATGAAAACTCATCATTCCTCTCTCCCTTCCTTTAGAAACTGTTAAGGAAATTAGGAGCAGAATCATACAAACGATGTGGAAATGGGAAGAAATTTGTCGATGTAGAAAATCATGGGTATAGAACTGATGACTAACACAAATACACTTCTTGCCACCAAATATTTGATTTACTTTCCTCCTGGCCTAAGAAATACACTACTTCCTTTCTAAGATAGTTCAAAAGCGCCACTGACTCACTCCTTCAAGCTCAAAGTCACTAACTAGGTTGTGCATGGTAGTCTCTAATATAAGTTCTAACATGTTTCCTTTAGACCCAAGGCCCTTTGAAGTAGAAACAAAAGTTTTATAGCATTAAAAAAAAACACACAAAAAAACAAAAACACAACAACAGTAGAATAAAATTTAGGAACCACAATTCCAGTCATAAAAAAAAGATTGAAACACATAGCAATTTTACTAAGCTGTTGAATGTATACAACCACACTGATTAAAAATTTTAAGAATACCTATCCTAGGGATGAGGAATCTTGCTTAACTAGGTCCTTAAACTGCTTCCTGCAGCTCTCGTGTTCAATGTTCTTTATGATTCTTGGTTCCATGCTCTGGGAGATTCCTTTTTTTTGTTATCTACCTTGGCCAGATTTGAAAGAGCAATGGAGAATATGCATTTGTTGGTAACAGTAGTTTCTCAGCCTGCTTTCACCCTGTAGAAACTTAAGGGCCCATGGGTCATTCAGGAATTTACACAGTAGATTTTTTTTGTCCAAACTGATGGTATTTTTTTTTAAGCATAATATCTTATAAACATATTTAGCTTTTGATCAATTTGATTCCAGTAAGAAACACGTGTCAATAAACAGACACATGATTTTTTTTGTGATATTTATTTATTTTTTTTTGTCAACTAAATCACAGATATTTTGAGCCTCTGAAGTTCTGGTGAGAGAATCACATTTTAAACATTTTCTAGGGAAGGGTTTTGTAGAATTGCTAGGATTTCCTCAATACCACCTTAATTTATTTAATCATTTAATTTATTCAGATATTTTAAAAAGGTCTGTGATGACCAGACTCTTAGTTTGATCCCTGTCACAGGCTGAGATTTGATTGGCCTTTGTTATTCAATATATTTTTAAAATTTTTCACTTACTGTTTTCACTTATAGTTACTTTACCCAGTCCTATAAAACCCCAAATTTTGGACCCGTTATTTTTTTCATTCTTGCTTGTAAACTGTTTTTTTGCCACCACATACTATTGGTGAACTGTTTTTCTTGTAAAGCTAGGAATTCATTGGGTATATTACCTGTATTTCAAGTCACCAAAAGTGACATTTTTACCAAATGCTCTACTTTTGTACTTTCAGGGAACAATTTTTATCAATAAAGAAGTTTAAGGTATTCTGCTATAAGAATCAATCTCCAAATCTGAGTGCTCCAAACAATAGTCATCTCTCTCTCTCTCTCTCACACACACACACACACACACACTCTCTCTCTCTCTCTCTCTCTCTCTTTCTCTCTCTCTCTCCATGTTCATTATGATCCAGTTGAGGAACTTTACTCATTTAGTGAAGGGTCATCATCTCAAATACTGTTGATCTCTATGCTAAGTAAAAGGGAAAATAAAAGCTATTCTTACACCATCAATTAAATTTTCAGCCCAGGAAGAATTTCCACTCATTGGTCAGAATGAAAAAGAAAAAAATCCCGTCACAGAGAGAATCTTACCATGTGCTCTAAAGAATGGAGAAAGAAATACTTGGGGAACATTTTAATGACATTCACACTCTTTTCTCTCATATCTTATATTCAATTTCTCAGGAAATACTATTAGATTTTGATTTTTAAAATATCCAGAATTTGACTATTTTTCACCATCTCTATCACTCCATCCTAGCCCTGCATCATTTTAATACTTCCCAACCTTCTCTTTGAAGCACTTTTGTATAATTTTCCTAGCTAAGGAAATTCCCTTTCATTTAATTGGATAAACATTGAGTGTTTCTTTAATGCAAGTTATTACATTAGCCACTGGGAGAAAAATTGAAGTTATCAAAAAGATAGAAGAAAGCAAGGTACAAAGATGAAGAAAAAAATGTCCCTTAACTTCTAAGATTTTATAATAATGAGTAAAAAGTGTAGGATTTGGAAGAAGAAACATAAAATCTAAAGGGACATTTAGAGTCATTTTTTTTCTGTGGGGAATGCAATGTCGACAATAAATTTCAAGGCCCCTAGCTGGTTTGGCTTAGCAGTAGAGCATCAGCCTGGCATGTAGAAGTCCCAGGTTCGATTCCCAGTCAGGGCACACAGGAGAAGCGACCATCTGCTTCTCCACACTTCTCCCTTCTCTCTTTCTCTCCCCCTCCTGCAGCCATGGCTCGAATGATTCGAGCAAAGTTGGCCCTGGTGCTGAAGATGGCTTTGTGGCTTCACCTTAGGCACTGAAATAACTCGGTTGCCAAACAACAGAACTGCAGCCACAGATGGGCAGAGCATTGTTCCAGTAGGGGGGTTGCCAGGTGGATCTTGGTCGGGGTGCATGCAGGAGTCTGTCTCTCTAATTGTTTCTCATAATAAAAAAATTGCAAAGTTTAAAGAAATATTTTTAATTATTTTGCCCAATTTTCATATTAAGTAGGTGAAAAACTCAAGGCTCAAAGCATAAAGTTGTTACAAAGTAGGAAGGTTTAGTTGTGGAGTATGGTGGGATGATGGTAGCCCTCCAGTGGGAAATGGGGCAAAGTAAGGTCAAGGAGTGACCTGGATTAGAAGAAATGAGACAGCTCATAGCTTCAGTATAGGAAATATCAGCAGAGAGGTAAGGAGTGAGAGCAAGCTGACTTCCGACTAGAGAGGATATTCCAGGAAGTCAAATGTGGTGGAAAGGGTCTGTCATTGACCAGTGCATTTATCTATTAGTTCTTATAGGCAAGTGGGTGCTGTTATGTCATAGTTGATCAGTCCATAGGAACACTGACTTTAAAAACTAGGCATGTTGCTATGTATTTTTGGTCTGTTTGGGGTATATCTAAGTCAAGATAAAAACTAGGCAGGAATTTAAAGCTAGAGCTAAATTCAGTATGATTCCACTGTTAGTAAGGCTTTTTGAGCCTAGTAATCTCAGTCATACTGGAAACCAAGTTTAGGATAGAAAGACCCCCAGTCTTCTCTGTTTCTGAGGATACCTAAGTAATGGATGCTTGAGTCATATTGGATTAAAGTATAATAGGGCCAAGAATGAAGCTGAAGCAAGGAATTGAAGTTTGAGAAGTCAGTGACTGACTCAATGATCTGTCTCAGATTATGTGAAGATTTAATGGGATCAAAGAAGAAAATAATTGATTTTTCTGCCTACAATTTATCTTGAGAATTTTCTACTATACAGTACTTTTAAAAGACTTTTTAAAAGAAATACAATCAAAGTAAAGGAGAAGGCAAATTAGCAATAATTAATTTACTTAACTCTTTCATGACAGTTTCAAATATCTTTTAAATATCAGGGAATTGAGACCCATGTGTTGCAATGTTTTGCTCCAAGGAGGTCACATCATACAGATGATTTGTTGAGGCATGACTGCAGCCTGACTTTCTTGTCTGCCAAGACAGTACCTCCACCTACTGTGCTACCTCTCCCAACTTTAATTAAACATACATATGTTCTTGTTGTGCTTTTGTTATTTCTATCTGAACTCATCATTCCCATATTTGGACCCTTTTTATTGCTCCCAAATGTCTTTAGAGTGGGATAGCTTTAAAAGATTGCATTATGGGCTTTAGACTCAAATATGTGTTTGATTTCAAGTCCAATTGGGCAAAGTATTTAGGATTTCTGATGCATTTTTCTCAAATAGAGATAATAACACTGGTAGGAACTGAGGAGCACCATAAAGAGGAAGGAGCCCCATTGCTTAAAGAGTAATGGTTCCAGGGCAACACTTCAATTTATTTTTTCTGATCTTCATTCATGGAGAAGCAGGAGTGAATAAATTTTCTCTCTTCTAATTGGAAAAAGAACACTTAATGTGCAAAGTCAGTTCTTTCTGCCTTTTTCTAAGTTTGATTTGGCATATTCTTTGCATGCAAAATTTGCATCTCCTTATGAGCTCAAAAGAAACTCCATAGTCTGTACTCCTGCAGGGAAGAGGTAGGGGGTAGGATGTCATGGAGGAAAGGGCAGTTCATCAGTTGCTGAGACCTGGTGGGTAGCATAAAACCAGAGGGAAGTAATAGAAAGACTGACCACATTGTCCTTGGTCCAAATCTGCACTATATTACCACCATGTACCCCCTTCTTCCATATCTGCTATTTTAATGGGTATTTGATTTCTATATCTCAAAAAATATATAGAATTTAAAGGACAACAGGCTGTCAAACCCAACCAACACAAGTGTTTGCTTTTAAGAAAATACAAATTTTCATGCAAAGTATCTGGTATAAAACTTAGTAAAGGACAGTTTCAATAAATAATATAATAAGTATGAAATAATATAATATAATCCTTTTTTATCACGTTTGCATGTAACTTCTTTATTAATATTAGTGCTGTTTAATGCTTGTTAGAAATTGTAAAGAAAAGCCCTGGCCAGTTGGCAGCCAAGGCACACAGGAGAAGTGCCCATCTGCTTCTTTCCCACCCTCCTCTCCTTTCTCTCTATCTCTCTCTTCCCCTCATGCAGCCAAGGCTCCATTGGAACAAAGTTGGCAAGGGTGCTGAGGATGGCTCCATGGCCTCCACCTCAGGCGCTAGAGTGGCTCCGATTGCAACAGAGCAACACCCCAGATGGGTGGAGCATCGCCCTCTAGTGGGCATGCTGGGTGAATCTCGGTAGAGGGCATGTAGAAGTCTGTCTCTCTGTCTCCCCACTTCTCACTTCAGAACAATGCAAAAAAAAAAAAAAAGCATAAAGAGTTACATCTATACCCTGATTAGTGTACCATTTAAGTGCTAATTTCTGTTTAGACATTGTCTCTAACATTTGCTTTAGACCAGTAGAGCTGGTCATAATTGCCTCAGAGTTAGTGTACTAGTTTGCACTAACTAGCTGGTGAGCAGGAGTAATATTAATTCAGTTATTCTAAAAGTAAACTCAACTATGATTCTTAAATATGGAATTGTGTTAAGTTCATGTTTTACAAATTAAAGAAACCAAGACATGATAACTTACAAAAGTAGAATTCTTTTTTCGCAGAGTCCTTTAACATCTCGTGGAAAACAAGGAGAAGTTAGAGAACCAGGCCTTAGGAAGGGAGATTTGGGAATAACAGCAGAAAAAAAAGGTAAACTGATTTTGTCATTGTGCAATTGGTCTCCTCTCCCAATTCGCTCTCCTTTCCCAGTCAGCCTAACACTGCAAATGCTCTTTTTTTGAGTTTTACTGTCATAATTGGAATTATTTATCCAGATGAGTCAATAAAGATTTTGTCACTAACAGCTTAACCTTGTGACTTAATATTTTAAGCAGACATTTGAAAACTTATTTCTCATAAATCCTTGAAAATAAAGAGATTATTTGAAAATAACCTAATAAGATAATTTTTGAGTAAATTGCTGTATTAATAGATTCTTCATGTTGCTCAATTTCTGTTGTATGAAGGTAGACAGTAAGAGCTATGTACTATAGCATATATACATATATATATATATAAATTTACCTTTGTTTCTACAAATATCAAAAAAGAAATTTTATTGTCTTATTTTTTGTAGCCCTCCTCAATCAAAAATTTTGACATTCTCAACTAGTATTGCTTTGTGTGTTTTTTTTTGTTTGTTTGGTTTTTTTTTTTTTTTTTACAGAGACAGAGAGAGAGAGTCAGAGAGAGGGATAGACAGGGACAGAAAGATAGGAATGGAGAGAGATGAGAAGCATAAATCATTAGTTTTTTGTTGCAACACCTTAGTTGTTCATTGATTGCTTCTTCATATGTGCCTTGACCGTGGACCTTCAGCAGACCGAGTAACTCCTTGCTCAAGCCAGCGATCTTGGATCTAAGCTGGTGAGCTTTGCTCAAACCACATGAGCCCGCGCTCAAGCTGGTGACATCGGGGTCTTGAACCTGGGTCCTTTGCATCCCAGTCTGATGCTCTATCCACTGCGCCATCACCTGGTCAGGCTATCATCATCATTGTTTAAAGTATTTCAAATGTGTTTTAACACACATGTCATTTAGACAAATATAAATCATTCAAAAATTTTCTGAAATTAATATGCTGCCAATTTATTCCTATGTTAATTTAATCAGTTATATTTATTACCATGTTCTTTTTTTAATCTATATAAATTCTGCTAAATTTTCCCTGACCTTCCGCGTGTGGGGTCTGCACCATAGCGCGTCCTGCGTCCCAAAGGGAATTCGGAGGCTCTCAGCTTCCTTTGGCCGGCCTGGGGCTTCGGGGCCGCCCCGCAGTTGCAGCTCTTGCGGGCCTCGGTGGCGGGACTTAAAACTAGAGCTCTTCCGCGCTTGGAGAGGCCTTTGGCAACGCACGCCCACTCTGACTTGACGGACAGGAGACTGAGCCCGTGCCCACACAGTGGCCACTGCCAATTCCCAATTCACCACTCCCCACAGACAGATGTCTCAGGGTGGCAGTTGCCTGTTTGTCTCCAGCCTGGGTTTGCCCAGCGGGTGGGCTTATTTTAGGGTGGCAGGGGAGGAGGGTGATGGAGAATAGCCCCACCCAAAGAAACCCGTGCGTGCTTTCAGGAGAGGAGCGGTCGCCTGGACCCCGTGGGAGGTCACCGAGGCTGTGGGGTGGATGAGGGCTGGGCGCGAGGATACAGAGCCATGGGAACTGTGACCCCGGCAAGGGAGGGCAGCTGCAGTAGCTGCCGGAAAGTGATGTGGGGCAGGTCAAGGACGGAGGGAAAACTAATCCACGGAGATAGGAGTCCGAATAGTGGCTACCTCTCTGGAGGTATATTTGAGTGGAAAAGGGTAGGAGGGAGCCTTGGGAGCTGCTGGAAATGTATAATTTGAGTTGGGTGGTCCTTACGCAGGGGTGTATATAAGTAACAGTCTTCAAACTGTACACTTAAGAGCAGTGCGTCTGGCTGTATATTACAGCTTAATTTTTTTTAAGCCAGCAGAAACCACTTTTGGTTGTTAGAGGTCACATTAGTGGTTCTTTTGGGAGGATTATGAACTGCAGGGGTCTTGAGGGAGCCTTCTGGGGGAGGGGGGTAGAAACATGCTGCGTCTTCTTGCGTGTGTCCGCACATAATAAAACTTAAGTCATACTCTAAAAAAAAAAAAAAGACCTGACCAGGCGGTGGCGCAGTGGATAGAGCGTCAGACTGGGATGCAGAGACCCTGTTTGGAGACCCCGAGGTCGCCAGCTTGAGTGCCGGCTCATCTGGGTTGAGGAAAAACCCACCAGCTTGAACCCAAGGTCGCTGGCTCCAGCAAGGGGTTACTCGATCTGCTGAAGGCCCATAGTCAAGGCACATATGAGAAAGCAATCAATGAACAACTAAGGTGTTGCAACGAACAATGAAAAACTAATGATTGATGTTTCTCATCTCTCTCCGTTCCTGTCTTTCTGTCCCTGTCTATCCCTCTCTCTGACTCACTCTCTGTCTCTGTAAATAAATAAATAAATAAATAAATAAATAAATAAATAAATTCTGCTAAATTTTAATATCAATCTTACCTCAGTAGCAAATTGGTAATAAAGAGCTCATGTATTTATAGGCTCAAATGTCATTGTATTTTTTCTATTCTTTAGTCTTCACTCCAGTCCCTTTTATCTCTTTGATTCTGTTATTTGAGCTGGCTATTGAATCTTGGGTGTTATTCACTATTCAGCTCTGAACATTAAAATTCAGTGTTTTGGTCATGAAAATGAACAATGTAGTTAGTCTGACATAAATTCAACTTTTAATATTTGTCAACAATGTCATATTAAGCAAGTTATCTAAATTTCAGTTGACATACTTATAAATATATGGTGTTAATACCCACCCAATCTCATTGTCATATAGATTTAAATGATATTACTTGTAAAGCACTTAGCATGGCATAAAGCAGGAGATAAGAGGTAGTCATTATTATTATTACAGTGGTCACATTTTATATACCTTCACCATAGCTTATTAAATTGGTATTTTTTAGGGTGATTTCCAAGGCTTTACTGGTCTTGTCTCAATTCTTATTGGTTAGAATTTCTTGCTATGTGTTCCCATGGAACTCTATACTTTTTATTTTATTTTAAAATGTTTATCATATGTCTTTACATTTATCATCTGTTTTATATTCTCAAATGAGTTTAAACTCCAAGAGGGAAAGCATCATGGTGGCTGTGATCTTCTCTACACTATCAACTATGTACAGCATAATGCCTGCAGCAGAGTGGGGAGTCAAAAAATATTGATTTAAATTACATTTCTGTCTCTTTCTCTACTCTGCACTTTGCACATCCCTGGCCTTACCTTATCTTGAGTAGTTTTAATAGCTATTCCTCCCTTCCAGCTACTGCTTTCTCTACTCTCTTTGTGTGCTGTAATTGCATTCCTTTGTTCTGAAATCTTTGGTTATTATTATAAATCCTTGAATAAGCAGGCCCACAGGAAATCCTGTAATTTGAGTGAGAAAGGACGGACTTTCTGCAGTGCCACTAGGAAGGGAGTCATCCCAAAGAAACAAACAAGTCAACACACAAAATATTTATCTTGAGTGCCCATTTTTCTGTCACTAAAATTTTTTCCAAGTAGCAAGGAAAGAGGAAAGACATTCAAGTCTACAGTGTGAGTCAGGAATGCTCTCTCAGCACTTTCACATATAACCCTTTACTGCCCACTGTATGAGTTACAGGAGCACATTATCATTTTAACTGCCTTTTAATGGTAATGATGATGTCCTGTAAATTAGAAAAAAAGAGTTTGGCTGTTAATTCCTAGGAGATTATAGGCCCAATAACTGCTGTTATTAGTTCCAGGATGATAGCTAATAATGTGGCATCACATGGGCTCCATTATATGTAATCTTTAGAGCTCTAAGAATCATTTAAATCCCTAAACCATCATGTTGAACTTGGACCAAGACAACTATGATGATAAGCACACTGGGTTCAGTCAACAGATATCTAAATTGGGAAGTAATTGCCTTTAGCAAAATATTCTTCTAAAAATAAGTCAGAAAGGGTGTCTAATGTTTAGGAAATGGTGGGATAATTAATACTACTCTTTTTTTTTTCTCTGTTAGTTCTTAGTAATTTTATATAAGTAGGATTCTGAAGGAGCTTCAGCATGCTATCTACTAAATAGTGACCTTAACATTAAATTTCAGAAACTTCACAATCACTCTTACATACAGTCCATACAGATTTCTGTTGTTCTGGTATCAAGCTTAGTTTATATAACGCATCAGTTGAACTCCAGTGATGTGCATCATGTCAACAAACCTTTTTTGATTATTCTAATTTGATACTTTTCCCTTCAATATGAGCTAAAAAACATTAGGTCATACGTGTATGAAATAAAAGCATTAATGCTTCAGAAGGGAAAACATCTGAAAATCAAACCAGATATTTTGTAGTAGCTTCTAGGGTATCTTGATCTATAAAACCGGCAGTGCAGTATACTGGAAACTATATGGTTTTGAAATTATTTAATTTCAAATTATTTAATTTCATCTACTTAGTAATATTCTAGATCTAAGGCCTTGGGCAAGTCAATCTCTCTGAGACTAATATGTATCTTGCCATATTGTTGATATGGCAACATAAGATAACTTATGCAAAGATCCTCAGAGCTTGGAAATTCAGAACAAGAAGGAAAGGTAAAGAGAAAAAGAACTGGTGTGTGAGTTAGGGCTGTGGGTAGGTAAGTTTTGCAGAGACAGTGGGAATTCTGATGCATAGTACAAACAGTATATGAAGAAATTAATCAGAGACAAAAAAGAAATTTCAAAGAAGCGTTGCTTTGAATCAACTCCACTTCATTGTACTAGTAAGATGAAAGTTAAACTTTTAAATTGGATTTTTTTTATTTCTAAACTCTGTTCCTTTGATTAAAACATGTCTTGAGACTGGACTGTTAAGATTGGTTTAAACTTACATGATCAGAAATGCTTCCGTTTTCACCTCCCCAAATAGATATTGGTTTCACAGGATTCTGAAGCAGAGGAAAATCCATGGTTTACAAGTTTAATTTTAAGGTCACTAATTAGATAACACTTTGAAGCTTCTTCAGAATCTTACTTATGAGTAAGTGGCTAAGAACTAACAGGGGAAAATTATGTTTAAGTTTTAAAAAAATTCCAGTTCAAGTTCTTACTTTTTCACTTTATCACTTTAAGTCTTAAAAATGTTATTTAAGGCCCTGGCTGGTTGGCTCTGCGGTAGAGCGTCAGCCTGGTGTGCGGGGGACCCGGGTTCGATTCCCGGCCAGGGCACATAGGAGAAGCGCCCATTTGCTTCTCCACCCCCTCCCCCTCCTTCCTCTCTGTCTCTCTCTTCCCCTCCCGCAGCCAGGGCTCCATTGGAGCAAAGATGGCCCGGGCGCTGGGGATGGCTCCTTGGCCTCTGCCCCAGGTGCTAGAGTGGCTCTGGTCATGGCAAAGCGACACCCCGGAGGGGCAGAGCATTGCCCCCTGGTGGGCAGAGCGTCACCCCTGGTGGGCGTGCCGGGTGGATCCCTGTCGGGCGCATGCGGGAGTCTGTCTGACTGTCTCTCCCCGTTTCCAGCTTCAGAAAAATAAAAAAAAAAAAAATGTTATTTAACCTCCTGATTTTATTATTATTCTATAAATTAGGGAAAATAATAGCTTACTCAGTTGTATAATGATTAATGAATTTATACATAAAACATGCAGCATAAAAATGTATTTTATATTATTTGTTAATATAGTGTTAAATTTAATCAGTTCAAAGGTTCTAGAAGAACAGACTAAGAGTATCGCTTTAAACTCTTTGTTGCCTTTGTACGTGGGAGTTGTTACCCTAGAGAATAATTTGACAGCAGCTCTTTCTTCCTTGAGTTTTGCCTCTTATTTTATATTACTATTTATTTTAAGTTTCTGTTCCCAGAATCCTTTTTACTTAGGGTCATATGTTATAAAGAATGTACCAGAAATGAAAGTAAGAACAAAGCTACACTTTGACAATTTTGTTTATATATAGGACAATATTTTTTCCTTTATTTATGCTAAAGGGCTTTACTTCATTTATTTTATATATACATATAATTGTGGGATACACTTTAAAAAGTAAGATGCACAAAGATACAGTATAGGCTATTTTCTTACTTGATCAGTTTATAGCAGCACAAGCTCGTTATTAACAGCACTGATAATATAAAGACATGTATTTAAAATGACCAATAATTTTAAGCTAGTTTGCCATATTAATTAAAAATAAAATAGGACTGAAGACTGCTAAAGACAGAAGTCTTCCAAGCAAAAATTTCAGTTAAGAATCTGCCAAACCAAAGGGGGTGAATAGATCCAGGCCGCGGCACAAACGGCCGAACCAGGCTGTGGAACGGAGATCCAAGCCGAGGAAAAACTGATCCTGTGGCAACCCGGGCAATACAAGCTAACACTCGCGCCAAACCCAAACAAAGAAAGACAAGCGGGGCAGCCATTTTACCCGATCTCCTGGTCGGTGCGCAGTTAGTGGGCGAGAGATTTCTTCCTAAGCCCCGGGAGTGGGTGCCCGTGTTACCCCACAGAGAGGCAGAGTCAGAGGCCTTTCTGTGGGCTGAAAGCAGAATCTCTGGGCAGCCCCAGTGCCCTGGGAAAGCCACGCACGGGAGGGAGTGAGAACTAATTCCAACGGTGGAAATTTTCCGTGCTGGTGGGGGTTTCACTCAGAGGGAAACGCGGCCGGCCTTATATCCTGGTCTGCGCGTGCAGATAGTGAATGAGAGATTCCTCCGAGTGCCTTGGCAGTGTGCGCCCGTGTTATCGCACAGAGGGGCAGAGTCAGGGGCCTTTGTGTGGGCCAAAGAGGAATCTCGGGCCGCCCCAGTGCCTTGCTAAAGCCGCGCATGGGGACGGAGCGAGACTCAATTCCAAAGCTGCAACTTTTCCATGCGGTTGGGGGTTTCACTCAGAGTGTGAGACTGCTGGCCGGATATCCTGGTCTGCGCATGCAGATAGTGAGTGAGAGTTTCCTCCAAGCGCCCCGGAAGTGGGCGCCCGCCTGTGTTACCGGACAGAGTGGCAGAGCCAGAGGTCTTTGAGTGGGCGTAAAGCCTGCCTGATTATGCTAGCAGCTCTGACTGACTGAGCCTTACCCAGAGCCCTGTGCTGAGTGGAAATAGAGTGGGGAGTTGCCAGCTCTTTGAGCCTCTTACTATCCAGGCAGAGGCAGCAGCAACCCCATAGCTGGATTATCAGGCTACTAATTGAGGAAGGAAAGAATAGGAGAAAGACTCCAGGAATACGGACTCTCTCACTGTCAGAGCCTATAAATGCTAATGAGCCTCGACTGCCAACGAGACTAAAGCACAATACATGACATTGCCATAGAGAATTATCAACTGCAAACCTCTACCTGAGCATGCCAAAGGGGCAGAACCCGGGGTACAGAGTCACCAACCAGGAAGAGGGAGAGAAAAGAAAAAGCAAGAAGATAACCTCTCAAAATCAAGAATAATCTGCAGACTTTATAACCTATCCCATTTTATTATATTTGTTCGTTTGTTTCTCTTATCTTCATTCTTGATACTTTTTTTCCTCCTCCAATTTGGCCGATTAACTCTCTGCCGGTCTTACTCTCTCCTCTCCTTGAACTACACTACCCATAAGTGTTACATCTCCCATTATCTTTTCTCTCCTCTTCCTTTCTCTCTATGAGGGTTGCACTCCAAAACCCTTAAGTCTCTCTCTCTCTCTCCTTTCTTTTTTCTTCTTTTAGTGGTTCCCTCTTTTTTTCTCTCTCTCTTTTTCTTTTCTCCCTCTATATTAGTTTCTTCCTTTCTCCTTTACATCTCCTCTCATTCAAACCTCAATAACAAACAAATTATCTTATCTGGGACTCAAACTTATGTTTGTGGCATTTTGGGGGGTTTTTACTTCACCTTTTTAACTCACTAGCAGTGCTCCCATCCCTGGCTCTCCATTTTATCTAGTTCTTGTTCCACTAAATACAATAGTAATTTTTTAATTTGTCCCCACATTTTCCTGTTTTCCTCTTATTCCTCTCATCATAATTCTTAGTCAACCAACACCTAAAAGCAAATCATTTTATTCTTGACCCAAATTTTTTCCTTATTTGCGGGTCCATATGCTCTTTTTTTTTCTTTTTTTTTTCTTTCTTTTTTTTGCCCCTTTATTACTTTTCCCCAATTCAGGCCCTCCATCACAGGCATTGTTTGTTATAATTCACAGTTTACCACAGATTTTCTCAAGAAAGAGGGGAGAGGAGAGGAGAGGAAAAAAGGAGGGGGGGGGGAATAATTTCCTTTATAAAAATTTTTATTTTATTTTATTTTTCTTTGTTTCATTATTAATTTTTTTAAAAAAAAACAACTCTTTTCGATTTTTTATTTTTTTATTATTTTTTTATTTTTTTTAACTTTTTATTCTTTATTAAATCTCATTAATACTATCAACAAAACCACCCTCAGATGCCATTAAGGAAGAGAAAATCGAATATCATGGATACAAAAGAAAGAGAGGTAACACAGCTAGATGAGGAAAAATCTATGGAGAAAAAATTTAATATATCGGAAACCTTGGAGCTAAATGACAGAGAATTCAAGATAGAAATCCTAAAAATCCTCCGAGATATACAAGAAAACATGGAAAGGCAATTTAGGGAGCTCAGAAAACAACTCAATGAACACAAAGAATATATGTCCAAGGAAATTGAAACTATAAAAACAAATCAAACAGAGATGAAAAACTCAATTCACGAGCTGAAAAATGAAGTAACAAGCCTAGCTAATAGAACATGTCAGATAGAAGAGAGGATTAGTGAAATAGAAGACAAGCAACTTGAGGCACAACAGAGAGAAGTAGAAAGAGACTCAAAAATTAAAAAAAAATGAGATAGCCCTACAAGAATTATCTGACTCCATCAAAAAGAATAACATAAGAAAAATAGGTATATCAGAGGGAGAAGAGAGAGAAAATGGAATGGAGAACATACTCAAACAAATAATAGAAAGCCTGTGGAAAGAACTAAGCCTCAAGTTCAAGAAGCAAACAGAACTCCGAGTTTTCTTAACCCCAACAAACCTACTCCAAGGCATATCATAATGAAATTGACACAAACCAACAGCAAAGAAAAAATTCTCAAGGCAGCCAGGGAAAAGAAGAATACAACATATAAAGGAAGGCCCATTAGATTATCATCAGATTTCTCAGCAGAAACTCTACAAGCTAGAAGAGAGTGGACCCCAATATTTAAAGTCCTGAAAGAGAGGAACTTTCAGCCACAAATACTATACCCATCAAAGCTATCCTTCAAATATGAAGGAGAAATAAAAACATTCACAGATACAGTAAAGATGAGGGAATTTATCATCAGAAAACCCCCACTCCAGGAATTACTAAAGGGGGTTCTCCAATCAGATACAAAGAACAAAAAGAACAGAGCCAGAAGTAAAAGCTCCAAGAAGAACACAATAAAACCAAGTGTAAACTGTGACAACAACAAAAGGAAAGAGGGGGAGTAGATGGAGATTAACAGTAGCAAAGGACGATGGAGTGCAAAAGTACTCACAAAATAGTTCACTACAATGAACAGGGTAGGGACCCTTTTCATTACTCAAAGGTAATCACCATTGAAAAAACCACCACAGAAGCACATGAGATAAAAAAGATAGCAACAGAGGAAAGATGTATGGAATACAACCAAATAAAAACAAAAGATAGAAAAACGAAAGAGAAGGATCAAACAAGACACAAAACTAACAGAAAGCAAGATATAAAATGGCAATAGGGAACTCACAAGTATCAATAATTACACTAAATGTAAACGGATTAAACTCACCAATAAAAAGGCACAGAGTAGCAGAATGGATTAAAAAAGAAAATCCAACTGTATGCTGCCTACAGGAAACTCATCTAAGTAACAAGGATAAAAACAAATTCAAAGTGAAAGGCTGGAAAACAATACTCCAAGCAAATAACATTAAAAAAAAGCAGGTGTAGCAATACTCATATCGGATAATGCTGACTACAAGACAGGAAAAGTACTCAGAGACAAAAATGGCCATTTCATAATGGCTAAGGGGACACTGAATCAAGAAGACATAACAATTCTTAATATATATGCACCAAACCAAGGAGCACCAAAATATATAAGACAGCTACTTATTGATCTTAAAACAAAAACTGACAAAAACACAATCATACTTGGAGACCGCAATACACCGCTGACGGCTCTAGATCGGTCATCCAAACAGAGAATCAACATAGACATAGTGGCCTTAAACAAAACACTAGAGCACCTGGATATGATAGACATCTACAGGACATTTCATCCCAAAGTGACTGAGTATACATTTTTCTCCAGTGTACATGGATCATTCTCAAGAATTGACCATATGTTGGGCCACAAAAACAACATCAGCAAATTCAGAAAAATTGAAGTTGTACCAAGCATATTTTCTGATCATAAAGCCTTGAAACTAGAATTCAACTGCAAAAAAGAGGAAGAAAATCCCACAAAAATGTGGAAACTAAACAACATACTTTTAAAAAATGAATGGGTCAAAGAAGAAATAAGTGCAGAGATTAAAAGATATATACAGACTAATGAAAATGACAATATGACATATCAGAATCTATGGGATGCAGCAAAAGCAGTGATAAGAGGGAAGTTCATATCACTTCAGGCATATATGAACAAACAAGAGAGAGCCTAAGTGAACCACTTAACTTCCCACCTTAAGGAACTAAAAAAAGAAGAACAAAGAAAACTCAAAACCAGCCGAAGAAAGGAGATAATAAAAATCAGAGCGGAAATAAATGAATTAGAGAACAGAAAAACTATAGAAAAAATTAATAGAACAAGGACCTGGTTCTTTGAAAGATCAACAAAATTGACAAACCCTTGGCAAGACTTACCAAGGAAAAAAGAGAAAGAACTCATATAAACAAAATCCAAAATGAAAGAGGAGAAATCACCACGGACACCGTAGATATACAAAGAATTATTGTAGAATACTTTGAAAAACTTTATGCCACTAAATTCAACAACCTTGAAGAAATGGATAAATTCCTAGAACAATACAACCTTCCTAGACTGAGTCAAGAAGAAGCAGAAAGCCTAAACAGATCTATCAGTAGAGAAGAAATAGAAAAAACCATTAAAAACCTCCCCAAAAATAAAAGTCCAGGCCCTGACAGCTATACCAGCAAATTTTATCAAACATTCAAAGAAGACTTGGTTCCTATTCTACTCAAAGTCTTCCAAAAAATTGAAGAAGAAGCAATACTTCCAAACACATTTTATGAGGCCAACATAACCCTCATACCAAAACCAGGCAAGGATGGCACAAAAAAAGAAAACTACAGACCAATATCTCTAATGAATACAGATGCTAAAATACTAAACAAAATACTAGCAAATCGAATACAACAACATATTAAAAAAATAATACATCATGATCAAGTGGGATTCATCCCAGAATCTCAAGGATGGTTCAACATACTTAAAACGGTTAACGTAATACACCATATCAATAAAACAAAGAACAAAAACCACATGATCTTATCAATAGACGCAGAAAAGGCTTTTGATAAAATACAACACAATTTTATGTTTAAGACTCTCAACAAAATGGGTATAGAAGGAAAATATCTCAACATGATAAAGGCCATATATGATAAACCATCAGCTAACATCATATTAAATGGCACTAAACTGAAGGCTTTCCCCCTTAAATCAGGAACAAGACAGGGTTGTCCACTCTCTCCACTCTTATTTAATGTGGTACTAGAGGTTCTAGCCAGAGCAATCAGACAAGACAAAGAAATAAAAGGCATCCATATTGGAAAAGAAGAAGTAAAGGTATCACTTTTTGCAGATGATATGATACTATACATCGAAAACCCCAAAGAATCCACAAAAAGACTACTAGAAACAATAAGCCAATACAGTAAGGTTGCAGGATACAAAAGTAACATACAGAAGTCAATAGGCTTTCTATATGCCAGCAATGAAACAACTGAGAAGGAACTCAAAAGAATAATCCCCTTCACGATTGCAACAAAAGAAATACAATACTTAGGAATAAACATAACAAAGAATGTAAAGGACTTATATAATGAAAACTATAAACCATTGTTAAGGGAAATCGAAAAAGATATAATGGGATGGAAGAATATACCTTGTTCTTGGCTAGGAAGAATAAATATAATCAAGATGGCTATATTACCCAAAGCAATATACAAATTTAATGCAATTCCCATCAAACTTCCAATGACGTTTTTTAAAGAAATAGAGCAAAAAATCATCAGATTTATATGGAACTATAAAAAACCCCGAATAGCCAAAGCAATCCTAAAGAAAAAGAATGAAGCTGGGGGCATTACAATACCTGACTTCAAACTATATTATAGGGTCACGACAATCAAAACAGCATGGTATTGGCAGAAAAATAGACACTCAGACCAATGGAACAGAATAGAAAGTCCAGAAATAAAACCACAAATATATAGTCAAATAATTTTTGATAAAGGGGCCAACAACACACAATGGAGAAAAAGCCTCTTCAATAAATGGTGCTGGGAAAACTGGAAAACCACATGCAAAAGAATGAAACTAGACTACAGTCTCTCCCCCTGTACAAAAATTAACTCAAAATGGATCAAAGATCTAAACATAAGACCTGAAACAATTAAGTACATAGAAGAAGACATAGGTACTCAACTCATGGACCTGGGTTTTAAAGAGCATTTTATGAATTTGACTCCACAGGCAAGAGAAGTGAAGGCAAAAATTAATGAATGGGACTACATCAGACTAAGAAGTTTTTGCTCAGCAAGAGAAACTGATAACAAAATAAACAGAAAGCCAACTAAATGGGAAATGATATATTCAAACAACAGCTCAGATAAGGGCCTAATATCCAAAATATACAAAGAACTCATAAAACTCAACAACAAACAAACAAACAATCCAATAAAAAAATGGGAAAAGGATATGAATAGACACTTCTCCCAGGAAGAAATACAAATGGCCAACAGATATATGAAAAGATGCTCATCTTCTTTAGCTATTAGAGAAATGCAAATCAAAACGGCAATGAGATACCACCTCACACCTGTTCGATTAACTATTATTAGCAAGACAGGTAATAGCAAATATTGGAGAGGCTGTGGAGAAAAAGGAACCCTCATACACTGTTGGTGGGAATGTAAAGTAGTACAACCATTATGGAGGAAAGTATGGTGGTTCCTCAAAAAACTGAAAATAGAACTACCTTATGAGCCAGCATTCCCTCTACTGGGTATGTATATCCCAAAAACTCAGAAACATTGATACGTAAAGACACAAGCAGCCCCAAGTTTATTGCAGCATTATTCACAGTGGCCAGGACATGGAAACAACCAAAAAGCCCATCAATAGATGACTGGATAAAAAAGATGTGGCACATATACACTATGGAATACTACTCAGCCATAAGAAATGATGACATCGGAACATTTACAGCAAAATGGTGGGATCTTGATAACATGATACGAAGCGAAATAAGTAAATCTGAAAAAACTGCATTATTCCATACGTAGGTGGGACATAAAAGTGAAACTAAGAGACATTGATAAGAGTGTGGTGGTTACGGAGGGGAGGGGGGAATGGGAGAGGGAAAGGGGGTGGGGAGGGGCACAAAGAAAACAAGATTGAAGGTGACAGAGGACAACCTGACTTTGGGTGGTGGGTATGCAACATAATTGAACGACAAGATAACCTGGACTTGTTATCTTTGAATATATGAATCCTGATTTATTGATGTCACCCCATTAAAAAAATAAAATTATTTAAAAAAAAAAAAGAATCTGCCAACCTCATAGCTTGACTTTGAACTGAGAACTGTGAACCCAGCTCTATCATTGTCCCCATTGGCCTTTTTTTGAGTAGATTTCTTATCTTTCTAAGCCTCAAGATCCTGTCTATCAACTGCATTTTATCATAAACTACTATAGATATCACTAATTAAGAGGGGGTTCATATTTACCATGTTTGTGGATAGTAGGAAGAGCAAAAAACAGAAGAGAGCCAGATTTATTAATCTGAAAGAGAAGAAAGTAATCAACTATGATTGATTATAGTCAGGGACCTAGAGATAAATTTTTTTTTAATTTAATTGAGAGAAGAGGAAATACAGAGATAGACTCCCATGAGCGTTCCACCGGTGATCCATCTGGCGACACCTGTCTGGGGCCATGCTTGCAACTGAGCTATTTTTAGCACCTGAGTGCCAGGAGCCAACATGTTCAAATGAATCTATCCATTGCTGCAGAAGAGGAAGAGAGAGAGAGTGAGAAGGGGAAAGTGAGGGGTGGAGAAGCAGATGGACATTTCTTCTGTGTGCACTCACTGGGAATCGAACTCGGCACTTCCACATACCAGGTTGATGCTCTACCACTGAGCCAACTGGCCAGGTCCCAGAGATGAATTTAAAGTATGGTAATTATATGGCATAGTCTTAAGAAAAATTCAGATGAATAAGGTTTTTAAAACAGTTTGAAGTATCTGAACACTTGACTTAATTGATTCATGGCTGCCTCTCTGGCCACAAATATGGTTTTGATTTTCAAGCAAGCATCCGATAAATTGTTTTTATAATGTTTTCTAACTTTCCAAGTACTATGATTATGAATAAAAAAAAGGAGCAAAACAAAGCATACATTAATTGACTTACCATATTTGGAAGGTCCATTTGATTATAACAATAAATGGATATGAACAAAATATATCAGTAAGAGTTAAATGGTTGCCAAAAAGTAAAATTAATAGAGGTCAAAGAGTTGCTAAGTTAGATTTGACTCTGACAGAAAAGCTGAACTAGTGATAGCCTCACAAAGTGAATGATTCCCAACTTTGCGTCCACCTGTTTATGTAATTTTCATCCCAAAACACCCTCACAGAAACATTCAGAATACTCCCAAGCCAAACTGACATATGGATGGGAAGTATGTCAAATAATCTTATATATTTATCATATATTATATATGCAATATGTAATTTAATATAATATATAACATAACATACAATATATCATATATCGATTTCATTTTTATCTCTAACTGCATCCATTATCTCCATCTGTTTATATCTATCTATACTTAACAAATTTCAAATAGATATGCATATCTAATTAAATATTTATTGTATATAATTGTGTATAAGAAATCATATATAGTATAATTTTCGTATTAATTTTTTATTCCTTTAAATGATAATTGGTGAGATCGCTAGCCAAGTATTCTAGTCTGTTCAGATTTTCTTTTTTGTATTTGTCTTCGAACTGTGCTATCTTCTAATCTTTTTATTTAAATATATTCTTGCTTTATATTAAAGTGATTTTTTTCATATTAAGATTAAAATACAGGTTATATTATAGTGAGTGCTGAACTTTGTTTACAGACTTTAGCCTGTGGTTTTTTTGTTTTTTTTTTTCAGGGAAGGTGTAATAAATATACTATGCTACCTTGTACTAAAGTTGATCAATAAATACTTTCTTTTGTTAATTATAGAGACATCATTATTTTGTGCATTTTGTTTCTGTTGCCTTTTTTTGATTTCCTCTTTTCTAAGTCTGGGCAATGCTGGAGCTTAAAGATAGTCATGTTTTCCAATATCTTCTTTTCTTTTCTTTCTTTTTTTTTTTTGTATTTTTCTGAAGCTGGAAACAGGGAGATACAGTCAGACAGACTCCCGCATGCGCCCGACCGGGATCCACCCGGCACGCCCACCAGGGGCGAGGCTCTGCCCACCAGGGGGCGATACTCTGCCCCTCCGGGGTGTTGCTCTGTTGTGACCAGAGCCACTCTAGCGCCTGGGGCAGAGGCCAAGGAGCCATCCCCAGTGCCCGGGAGGGGAAGAGAGAGACAGAGAGGAAGGAGGGGTGGGGGTGGAGAAGCAAATGGGCACTTCTCCTATGTGCCCTGGCCGAGAATCGAACCCGGGTCCCCCACATGCCAGGCTGACGCTCTACCGCTGAGCCAACCGGCCAGGGCTCAATATCTTCTTTTCTATATATCCAAAATACAATGATCAAAATCAGGAAGTTAGTGTTTATTTATTAATGCAACAGAATCTCCCATTCAAGTTTTACCTGTTGTCCCATTAATGTTCTTTATAGCAAAACAAAAATAAAGAAAAACCCTTGTGTTTAGTTGTGATATTTAGTTTCTTTAGATATGAACACATTCTGAGACTTTCCATAATTATCATGATTTTGTTGAGTTAGAAGATTAGAGGCCATTTCTGTGTAGAATATGGTAGATTTGAATTTTTTATGTATCTGCATGAATTAAATTGCGAACATGTGTCTTTTGAAGGAATAGTATAGAAATAATGCTATATTCTTGTCCTATTATGTAGAATACATTTTTTATTTGTTTCATTTTATGTTCATTTTGGATTAAGGAAAGACCTGAAAAGACTTTTTGCTGTATATTTATTTTTTTGCCCTTTGTAATTACTAGATACTTTAAGGTTACATAAAACTGTGGTCTTCATCAAAACTTCAATATATTTATGTATGCTTTTATATCACTTTGGATTTATAGAATATTATATCACCCAATTTCTTCTATTTGTAATTTTTATTTTTACTGACGCTCAAATTGTCCTAGATTTCAGTAGAAGCCTCTTCAATCTCAATTCTGTATCCTTTTGACTTGTCCTCAACATTCTTTGAATATTTCATTTCTTCTGGCACAAAAACAGTATCTCAGAGTCATTTTATATTTGCCCATACCTATCCAGGAATCAGGTATTTTTCCTAGCATCCATGATTCCTTATTGTGTGGAATTACTTAGAAAGAAACATATAGGAAGTAGGTCTGTTTCTTTTAGAAGGATATTTCTGTTAAGCTTTCAACAGTCAGAACTAGTTCTACAGACAGGACTAAAATCTACACTTTTAAATTTAATAGATCTAGGCATAAATATATTTATTTACCTCTGTATATGTCTAAATATTTTTACCTGTATTCTTTAAACCATATGTTAACTCCAATATCTGCAATTTAATTTCAAGAGCTAGGGTTTATTCTAGTTTTCTGTATTCTCTGACTGAGAATATTGGTTCCCATTATCCTCAGTATAATTAGTTCATGCATTCTTATTTGGGAATATCTTCAAATATTTATCCAAACTGTCATTACCTCTGCTTTTCTACTTCACATTGCATCTAGCTGCCCATTTTCCCTGCTTAGGCTCTGATATTCTGCACCAGATCTCAACTGAAACAATGCTCTTATAGTGTAAACCCTGAAAGGTTTTTTTTTTTTTTTCCTGTCAGTAATGCAAGTGACTGAAGGAATCCACATCAAGAGCCTTGTCCCAAATAAACACATTGCCAGGCACAATGACTTGATAAAGAGCCAGTCCTCCTATCCCAACAAAGCTCTTTTGCTTTAGAGCTTTTAGTTAATTTTGATAACTGACAGTTTGGGCTGATAGATTTTCTTATTTTCTCTTTTTGTTCTTTAAATTTTTACTCTTATGTTTAAATCCACCAACTAAAATGTGAGCTCCCCAAAAACTTAGGCTCCCACCTTTGCCCCGGGTAAAGTAAAACCCCAGCATTGTGCCTTTCATTTCTCTCTCTCTCTCTCTCTCTCTCTCTCTCTCTCTCTCTCTCTCGTGTGATCCAAAGTGTGCTGAGTAATTTTCAGCTCTCATGAGTAATAATCCTCAATTTTTTCAATGCTTCCTGATTGTTATTGCTGAAGAGTGTCTTGCAATCATAATAGCCAGAAGAAACATCCAGGCATGACATTGGTTATTGATAGACTGCTAAGTGCATAAAACAATGCTCTGCACCTCCTCTGCACCTCATTCAGGCTTTAATCAGCAGGCCGTTTTCACCACTGTCCTTTGAGTTAGATATTGTCCCCATTCTGCTTGACCTCTGACACTTCACCTTAAGATGCTCTCCTGCATGGATACCCTCTTTTCTTCTCTTGGTCCTGGGGCACTTTCTTGCACAGATTCAATAGCCATGCCTTTTGGGATCTAACACATCACACCAGTGTATTGTATCTTCCCTCCTACTGTACGAATGCCTACCTGGCTTTTGGAATACATTGTTTAGGAAGAGGAGGGAAGGGAGAGAAGAGAATGAAAGGGAAAGTGAAACAAGAAGAGAAAGAGATATAGTCATTCTTAATTAAATTTGTAAAAGAATAATGTGAAAATTGGTGATAGTCCTTGATTTCCAAATATTTGGAGTTTTGTTTTTAATTGTATTGTTTGTCATGGAGTTAATTGAGGGAATTGTCACCATGGGTAAAGTTAAGTCAGGCAATAGAAATTAAGGTCTGTTATCCAAATGTTTATTGACATAGGTAGGACTCTTACCCTATGCTAAAAGAAGTCAAATTTAATCATTTATTAGATACCTGGCTGGTTGGCACTGGCGGGTGGAAGTCCTGGTGGAAGTTCGATTTCCAGTCAGGGCACACAGAAGAAGTGACCATCTTCTTCTCCACATGTCCCCCTCCCCTTTATCTCTCTTCCCCTCCTGCAGCCATGGCTCAAATGATTTGAGCAAGTTGACCTGGGCACTGAGGATGCCTCCATGGCATCACTACAGGCAATAAAATAACTCAGTTGCCAAGAAACAAGTATTAGCCCTAGATGGGCAGAGCATCCCTGGGTAGGGGGCTTGCCTGGTAGATTTTGGTTGGGGTGCATGCAGGTGTCTGTCTCTCTGCCTCCCCACCTCTCACTTAAAAAAATTTATTAAGTAGCTTATTTTCAGAAAACAGTTTTTCCTAGTCACAATAAGTAGCATTACTTCACTCAATATTCTGGGAACAAAGCTAGATTTAATACCTCAATCTGTATACACAGATGGTGCTGGATAAGGTTCTGGTCTCCTTGGAACTGAGTTTATGAAGGCCCTGGCTAAGGTGGAATCTGTAGTGACCTTTTACCTACAGCCAATAGTTGAAACTAGGGCAATTTTTTACACAGCCCAAATTTTCCTGATAGTCCTAGGAAAAACAACACTAGTACTAAACGAGTTATTAAAGTCTGACCACAGGTATCCAGCAGGAGATTACACTTTGGTTTGCACACAGCCAGATTATCTTCCCCCAAAATTTGAATCTGAGATGCAGATACTCTACTCATTTTTTTAGGGCACTTGAACAAGCTGGGGCTGACACAATCAGTGTTGGTTCACAAAAAAATATAGATAAGAAAAAGCTGGTCTATAGAGAAAAAAAATAGAGCAGAGACATTTAGAAAAAAGAAACCAGGAAAAAGAATGAGCATGCAGCTCCAGAGAGTTGCTATTTTTATTTCAGCTCATTTTCAATTCCTAGTTCTCACTTTTTTTCCTGGGCTTCATTGAGATTTTCTTTTAATGTTCCAACAACACCTCCTTTTCCCCACTTCGGCTTAGCTGGTGTGACTATGTTTCTCCTTTATGCAACCAGGTGATTTCTGATCAAGAAAATTCTGTTAGGCATGAGCAAAACCTGAGCCATGCATGAAGGAAGACCACATTCACGGGGGTCAACAGTAACATTACTTGTAGCAATCCCTTTTTGTCTCTTTTATGCATAAAAAATTACTCCAAGAGAATTGGAAGAAGGCTAGAGGGCTGCTGATGCTGTGGGAGGAGTAATCACTTCTCTACCATGCTTGAAGCTCTATCTAATATTTTATCTGTTGTGCTAAAGATAAATGTTCTAATAATAAAGTCTATCTTTATTGGTAGTTTTTTAAATATTATTTAGTTTCTCTTTTATTTACTTTACATTAATTAAAATGCTTTAATGAAAACGTCCTATGAAATTCTCATGAAACAACAATTTAATAAAGTTAACAGTTTATAGAACTTTTGGTGTGGACAAGGCCCACCGGGGGTGAGGCCGATGAAGATGCAGAGACCCTACTCCGGAGACCAGGTTCAGTGACACAGATCTGCTTTAATCAGGAAGCAAGCTAGCTTACATACACAGGTTCAGCCTATAGGATGTTACAGCATGTCCTTCATAGTCAATGGCTGAAAAGATCAGGGAGCTGTGTGGTTGGCACTGAGTCACTTCCTTATAGCGGGCAAGCTCCCTTCCTGGGTGTGCCCAGGAGGGTTCCAGGAGCTGGAGTTTTCTCACAGCATTGCATCAGCCACAGCTGTAGGAATGCACTCTGCGCTTCACCCACAAATCCCCCTTCTCTTTTAATTAGGGCCAATTAGACTTAATGAATGACAGCTTGCTATTGTTGTCTCTACAGGCAGGATAATGCCAGGGTGGGGAAAAGCAGCCCAGACGTGTGGGTCCGCCCATGTCTGGGAGTCAGTGGTCACCATAGCACACACAAGCAATAACAGAGCACTAGGGCCTGGGGGCCCATCAGGGGCAATTCTCTGGGCCCACCCCGTCAAAGCCTCCACATCCCCCCAGGTGATGGGGTGTGCACGCCAGCCACAGGTCTTCTTCAGGAGTGCTGAGGACCTCCTCCCCTCAGGCATAGTTGGTGTGGAGAAGGTCAGGGCTGAGGCTTTGGATGAGTGAAGACTGAACCATATAGTGGGTGCCCAAGAAACTCTATCAAGCAGGTTGGGGGTTTCCTGGGGTCCAAATTGGCTGAAAAACATGAGAATAACCTTTCCCTTGCATTAGAAGAGGGTGTGATCCCTGCCACTGTGCCATGGCTGGGTCCTTCCAGTGTCATTTCAGAGAGAGGGGAGAGGGAGTGAGAGAGTGAGAGATACAGAAAAATGACAAGACAGACAGACAAATGAGGGGAGAAAAGAAAAAAAGACACATGGGAGCATATAGGCTGGCCCATGGGTCTGCAGCCAGAACATGTGTTGGAGTTAAAGCTGGGTTAGAAAATGGCATTTGAGAGGCTGGGGTGGAGTATTGAGCTCCATCAGGGAATGTGGAAGTAGCGACTTCTGCTTTTTCCGGTGGCAGAGCTGATGCACAATTAACATTCTGTTGGTTTCATTTCTGCTCACTCAGCTAGGAGTTTGTCAAACTCGGATGCTAAACTACTCTCCTCCTCAGTGGAGGGGAGTGAATAGGAAGGTAGGGGCTCCCCAGAGAGAGGGGAGCCTGTAATATTTTTGGTACTGCAGAGGGTCCTCAGGAGGAGCACTGGTGAGGCAGGCATGTATCACTAGCAGGACAGAAATGAGGCCAAGAGGGAAGGTTTGTCTTTCATGTACTTCGGCCAAATGGACATGTCAGAGAGCTCTGGCCCAAGTATCCGGGTCCCAAAGGGGCGCATCCTCAATCCAGGGATTGAAGCCAGAGAAAATCTCCCAGTGAGTACAGAGATCCTTTTCACAAACTTTAACTTGCCTACTCTGCAATAGGGCATAGAGGGCTTGAGCTTGCAGGGCTCAGGAGTAGGGGAGAAGGTTTCCCATTGCAGAGGGTCACTTACCCATCCCTTGGATGCTGGTTAGGTCCCTGTTCGAGGTGCCAGTTGTAGACAAGTCCCGCCAGGGTTGAGGATGATGGAGACTCAAAGACCTTACTCCAGGGACCAGGTTCAGTGACGCAGATCCAATTTATTCAGGAAGCAAGCTAGCTTATATTACCTATAGGATGTTATAGCATGTCCTTCATAGCCAATGGCTGAAAAGTTCAGGGAGCTGCGTGGTTGGCACTGAGTCACTTCCTTATAGCAGGCAAGCTCCCTTCCTGGGTGTGCCCAGGAGGGTTCCAGGAGCTGGAGTATTCTCACAGCATTGCATCAGCCACAGCTGTTAGAAATGTGCTCTGCGCTCCACTCACATTTTGGCTATACTTACTATGCATAGAAAAATATAAGAGGGTAAAAGCAAGGATGAAGTTGTGTATTTTTATATCTCTGTGTTTTCTATGCCTAACATCTAGAATTGCTACATCTTAAACTAGAACTGTCATTATTTATTGGGCAGTTTCTCAAATTCTATAAACATTTTCTCAGAAACAAGTGAAGCAATAATTCCTTGTCAGATGTAATGTTTTATCAGTTTCATTATATTTATAAATTAATTATATGAATTTCAATAATATTGGGTGTATACTTTTTGTTTGGTTACATACATTATTCCAGCTATTTAGCCAATAATGGTAAAGTACCAGACTGTGAATGAAATAAGACGAGAGTAATACTAACAGTGGTACAAAATCCATTATGCTGTGGTGCATAGAATTTTTCACTTTCACTTTAATAAATCATCATTTTGGCAACATTGGTGAATTTCTTGTTCAGGAAAAGACTAAACCAGTTTTTAAAAATCATTTCCCAATCTCATTTAATAGAAAGAGAAAAATAATTTTTTTCTGTGAAAGTGTATATATAACTTGGTCATATAAGTAGAAGGAAGAAATTCTTCCATAAAACAGTTTTAAAATAATAACCAAATAACAAACAAGCAAAAAAAATGTTTAATATAATTACATTTCAGAAAAAAATGTTAGATGTTTATTTATCCTCATTAATAAATATTTACTGAGTGCATGCTGTTTATAGAACAGTGTCCCACTCTCTAGGGTTATAAAGATGAAAGATATAATTTCACTGATTGTTAATTTTGTCTGGTTTCTGGAGGATACACAAAAATGAATAAGATAATGTTTTCAGAGAACATATTATAGTAGAAAAAACTTCATGTTTATACTGGAATGAGTAGTTACAACACACTTTAAAACAGAGTAATAGCACAGGATTCTCTGTGCTAATTGGCTAGCCACCACAATAGATCATGAATGCTCTTAGATTTCGAAGAGGGGAATGTTCACTTCACTACTATGTAGTTGGGGAAAAATTTACCATGGAAGAGAATCTCCAGCTAGGACTCAAAAAGATCTTACGCTCAGAGTTGAAGGAAGCAGTGTGTATGTTTTTAAGAATATTAGTCCCATAAGAATTTATGTTCTTTTTATCCATTACAAAACATAAATTGGATATATTGATATGATTGTATAGATTAGCCATATAAGGCAATCTTTAAAAGGATAAAAACGTCCTGAAGAACACTATCTTGGAGAAAAGGTATGAATAACAAAGATCACGGGTAGAAGAGGGCATGCTGCCTGGACCACTGTGCACATCTCAACTTAAGCATTATAATCTTTGACAAGCTTCTTTGATCCCAACATCTGATTTAGAAATTTCTGTTTTCAGACTCTGTCTTCACACTTCTGATAAGTGTGTGCTGCCATGTCCAATAAAACATCTACTTTTGAGCATCTGCTCAATGTCAGTATATGCTATGTGCTGGGAATACAAAGATGTGTAAGGCAGGCCAACCTTCATGAACATTTAAATTTACTAAATTGTAAGTACCTTGAGAACAAGACTAGGGATAATTTTACATTGTATTTCAGCATCTAGTACAGTGCCTGACACATAACAGGCACTTAAAATTTTGGTTGAATAAATATATGCATTAATAAATCAAATCTAAGAGTGCCAGAGCAACAGAATTTGAATTAAATTTCAATACTTACTGTTAGGTCACCAAAGAAGGGATGCACAAAGTGGGGCAGGGATAAAATATCAATCAGGATTTCTCAGGTGAAGTATCATAGGAACTTCCTTGGCCCCAAGTCACCTAAAGCTCAACCTGGCTAGTTAAGGCTATTTGTTATGGTCCTGGATTCGAACCTAACACTTACAAAGTATACAAGTTGGCAAGTAAGTTAAACTCTTTTTTTAATTTCAGTTCTAATAAGATATAGTTAACTGATAACATAGGCATGTTTACAGTGTGAGTGTGATCTGATACATGTAAATATTGTTAAATGATTGCAACAAGATTATTAGTTAATATATCTGTCAGCTCACCTAATCACAATTCAGGTAACTTTTTTGAACTTTGGTTTCTCTATCTGTAAAACTTTTATGAGATTGATATAGTAGGTTAGTCTTTGTATAAATATACTATATAATTCAATATTATAGATTAACATATTAAAATGATAATTACTACATTGATTTAATATATATAATACTTAGGGAAGTACCTGGAAGTAAGTACTCATCATAAATATTAAATAAAACTTAATCTTATTTTTGAAGCTCTATGATTTTTTGAATTTTCTTAATATATTCATGAAATATTTTGACATAATTGCTGTGAGATTTTTAAAAATCTCATTCTCCGATACCATAATTAGAATCTATTATATGCTTTACTTTATTTTTGAATCAGAAAGACAACTGAAATAATGAGATAAATCTCTGTGAGGTATACTATATGAAATACTCATGAAAAAATATTTTATTATTTTCAACATTTTGCTACACAGGTCAAGTCAAGCCTATTGTTATGAGTTCATATCTCTGAAAAAGACCTCATTCCCTAGAAAATAGACTCCTATACAGTGGAATCATGGTACTGCCAAAAATTGAAGAAATGTAAATATGTGGCAAATGGGGTAGTTTGATGTTCAGTCATGCCTAACCTGATGCTATGTTGGCACAATAAAGTATAATAAGACATCTGACATGTATATGTGCTGATGAGCTTTTGTTGTCTATAGACACATCTCAAGTAACTAAGAGTAGCTCATCAGCTATCAATACAGAAACATACATTATAACACACCCTAAAGTATAATAAGGCATCTGACATGTATATGTGCTGATGAGCTTTTGTTGGCTATAGACACATCTCAAGTAACTAAGAGTAACTCATCAGCTATCAATACAGAAACATACATTATAACACACCCTTCTTTTCTAGAAAGATTTGCAAGTTTCTATATATCCAGATTTTGAGTGGAAGACTCCAAGCCTATGATTTAGCAGTCTTAATTCTCACACTTTTTAATTTTTCACCTAGTCTCTTTTCCATATAGGTCCTTTAATAGCAACACATGTTATAGCTTAAATGAACTCATATAATAATACCAATGAATTTCATCTAGGCTTGGCATTATATACACTTCTCTTTTTCCCTCAGCCTTTACATCTTTCTTTCATTTAAAGTTTGAAAAAAATGTCATAAAAACAAGATAATGACATCTGAGTGAAGCATGGATGAAGTAAGAGTTGGCTAAAAGAATTTTTTTGTTTGTTTTATTTTGCTTTTATAAATTAAGATGTTTGAGGAGTTGCAGTGGGATTTGTAACCCTAGAAATTCCCAGGTGCTATTTGGGTTCAGCCACTCCTTTCTAGGTTCTATGATACTCATACTTGAAATGTAGATAATAGAATTATTCTTTCGTTATTAGGTAGAATAACATGAGCATATAGATAACCAATAGATTATTTTTTCTTATATTTTCAACTATTTAAGGGATTGCTGGTTAGACAGTTTATATTTTATGGAAAAAGAGACTTTGTGCTTTATAAATTCAAAGGAAGAAGGTGGAAATTGATGAGTTACCTCTGGAAATAGTTTCAGAGATAGTATGTGGATTATCAACTGTTAATATGTCCATCACTGACTTATCTGTGATATGGATTGTTCATATTTAGGTGGTGGGGATATGGAGATGGAAATGCTATGGAGCCCAGCACAGACTTTGCAGAGCAGTGGCAGTCCAGTGAAACCTTTGCTCCCTCTATTATTTTCTAATGAAAAGAGATAACTAAGAAGAGAGGGGACCTCATTTTGGAAGAAGAAGAGTTGGGACATAAGACTATTGCAGAGCAATACTGCTTCATCTTTTTATTACCCTCATCTTTCAAGAAAAAATATAGACCTGGCCTTATCTTTTAATGAAGTTTGAAGTCATATCTAAGATGAGGTGCCTGATATGCAATTCCCTGTCTGGAGCTCTCTATTAGGAGATATAAAACCATTTCAAAAATCAAAGAGCATGGAGGAAACATGCAGGAGAGATGGTGTAGAAGCAAAGCATATGAGAAGGAAAAAGAAATTCCTCATACTTTTCCCTCTCAATCACTACAGTTCCTCTGAGGGAGGGATCCCAGCAATCCTTGTATATCTCCCAATGGGACCATAGATAGCAAATGAATTTTCATTGAAGAACACTTCTGTGAGGATCAAATAGGCATTTTCATTGGAAAAGTGCAAACATGTGGCTACCAACTGGAGTGAAGATCAGATGACAGTAGCATTGGGTCTCTCTCATGGACCCCTGAAATTCTGAGAGCTGCATATGATTGGGTCTGATGTGTCTGGACATATTGGTTTCTACCCACCTATACTAATTCTGTAGACAAAACAGTGAGTTGAACTAGGTCACAAGCCAGCAAAGAAATTCATGGAGTAAATCTCCCCACCAAGAATGTGTTCTGAATATCACATTTTGCTTTCCTTTTCCTAATCAACACAAGCAAGTGCAAGAGAGGAGAAAGGGAGGTAATGAGAAGAAATAGATCTTTCTACTCTGACCCATTATCATTGCTGAGGTGATTCAGTATAGATGTTTGCAATTTCTTCCTGACAGGAGCTTAAAATGACTATAATAAATATTGAAATTATTGGGACTAACATTAGTAATTGCAAATTATAAGATAAATGTGTTGTTGGGGTGTGGATGATCTTTGAAAACAATATTTTGTATTAGAAAAAACAAAACTTTGTATGTTAATTCATGGCTGAGTTAGTACTTTGAATTTTATTTATTTATTTATTTTTTTACAGAGATAGAGAGAGAGTCAGAGAGAGGGATAGATAAAGACAGACAGGAACGGAGAGAGATGAGAAGCATCAATTATTAGTTTTTCATTGCGACACCTTAGTTGTTCCTTGATTGCTTTCTCATATGTGCCTTGACCATGGCACTACAGCAGACCAATTAACCCTTGCTCAAGCCAGCGACCTTGGGTCCAAGCTGGTGAGCTTTGCTCAAACCAGATGAGCCCGCCCTCAAGCTGGTGACCTCGGGAATTCGAACCTGGGTCCTTCGCATCCCAGTCCGATGCTCTATCCACTGTGTCACCACCTGGTCAGGCAATGTTTTGAATTTATATGTGACATTAAGTTTGTGTCTAAAACTCAAACAAATTTTTCTTTGTTTACATAGAACAAAGCAAACTACTTAGGCTGCAAGCCTAAATGGCTTTCATTCCCTGCCTCAATCCAAATCTAGATTTTACTATTTGCCAATCTCTAGGGAAGACAGGATACAGTGGATAAGAGAGAACCCATGTGAAATAGAGAGCTTGAATCCGCTGCTATTTACTGCTGTTTCATTTACTAGGAAACAGATCCGTTACTTAAGATCTGATTATTTTCTCCTCTTAAAAATGAATTAAAATGGAAATTAAATAAAGATGTGGTTCCCTTCCTTAAGAGCCTAAAAATAGAAATCATTTTGTATATGTTAATTGTGGTTATATCTGAATTATCAGATTATGGATAAATTTTTTTCTTCTAAATGACAAGATATTAACTATTTTAATATTTTCTAGCCATACTATCTTTATCACAACTTAGCAAACCTTTAGTTACAGCACAAACACAGTATAGAAAATAGGTAAATAAGTTGGCATGATTGTATTTGTATAAAACTTATTGACAACAGGCTAGATTTGTCCCACAGGCTATAATATTTTAATCCCTATTCTAAATAATTGTCCATATTTTTCCAAGTTTCTACAATAAACATACATCATTTCTATAAGCACACAAACAGCAAATTATAGAATAAAATAAGTATAAATTGTGTTATTCTGATTTATATTTATTTTCAAATTTCAGTACCATAGAGTGCTTCTTCCTATGCATTCCACGACAAACCATCAATGATTTGAATCACCCTTAGCAAAAGTCTTGGTAAATTTTTTGCCTTGGTAATTTGATGTGGCTCTTTAGATAAAGAGGAGACACCACCGTGAAAAGGATTACTTCTGATGAGTTTTATTTTTCTCTTTGCATTACTCAAAAGGAATATGTGAGCAGCATTTGAAAAAAAATATCCCAATTATATTGTGCTTAGAGCATCTGCATAGTTGGTCCTGGAGGCTTGGGCAAGGGAAGTCACAGCTGTGAAGCTTTGCTCCTGCTCCTAGCACAGATGCCAAAGCAGATGGAAGGGCAGGGATCATCTGCAGAAATGCTTCAGATCACCAATGCGAGTGGAGAGTGAAAGGCAGAGCGGACATTGCTGAAATGGCTAGATTGATAGACTATACACTCCCAGGAGCAGCAAAGGCAAGAAACTCTCCTGACTCTGTGCCTTAGACAGAAACATGATGGATGGTGTGCCTGCCGTCATCCTCAATCCCGTTACAGTTTGTGATCCCGTATTCCAACAGGCACTCATTTGGTGCCCTGCCTAGAAATTGTTCTGATGCTATTTGTGTCTCAAATGCTTAGAAAAACATTTCTATTAAGATCACATACCAAAATATCAAGCTATACTAAAAAGCAAGAAAAAAGGAGTAAATTTAATGTTGCTAATCTGAAAAGGAAGATATTAAATACGCTCTCTCTGGAGAAATAGGAACACTTTGAAAGTTGCTGTGCTAAATTTACTGCAGGACTATAAGTGTTAAAACATAAGCTGTGTAAATGGGCTGTGGGGTGGTAAAAGGTTGACAGGATGATTATACTTGAGGGGCCACTATTATGTATGTCCTTTGGACAGTAGTTTGGAAGAGCTTCAGAGACACTAATTAATTCTGCCCCACTGTGAAGGGGTGGCAACCAGTAGCCCAGTGGGGAGGCTGAGTTAGAGTGCTTTTTCTCAGGTCAGAGGACCAGGAAAAGACTTCAGGATATGTCTAAGTTGATCCTCTAGAGAAAAGCTTTTTAATCTTACTTAAGGTTACAAAGTCTTTGGCCTCATGCAAAACATTTCATCTTGTGCAATTTTCAGAGGTTCTTATCATTTGAATGAAGTAATAGAATGAATCAAACAGCTTTAAAAAGACCTTTTGAATCTCATTCTTTTTAAATGCTGATTATAATTGAGGAATATTAAATCTCAGGGCCTTCTAATCACTAATCTCTTTCTTGTACACAATTTAGATTCCTTTATTGTATTTATTACACTTCCACTCATAAGACTTGGATATTTTTCCTGAGATTCCTAAACAAGAATGCATTGATTCCTGAAAGAAAGAGTAAAAAAGCTAGTTTTCTGTGATGAATAGTGCCATCCACTATTCATCAAGCCAAACTGACTACACAGCACTTAAGAACAGGAAGCAGCATAGTTTTTCACTGGATGAGATTTTTGGTTAAAATTTTATTCTCTATATATTTTTCATTGTTTCAGGTACAATTTAGTTAACATGTGTGTACTTTTCTTGTAACACTATTGAAGATTGGTAATATTTATTGGGTATTTACTTATGTCTAGGTGGTTTGCTAAAACAATCTGATTTATTTTTCCTTGACCCTTAGAGTAAATAAGAGGATAAGGTAATAAAACTTATATAAGAGATTTTATATACTTGAGATAGAATATTATAGTATGTTGTGCAGTATTCTGGCAAAAACTTAGGTTGGATAAGTTGTGATACAATTATAATAATTCCCTTATTTGACATAGTGATAGGGTTTTATGAATTATCTGTGATCCCATCTTTTCATCTTACCTACTTATGACCTTGAGAAAGTGAAGTACTGGGTAGGGGCAGAGAAAGGAAAAAGGCAATGGGAGGAGAGAGTAAAAATAAAAACAGGGAGGGAAAAAAAGACTGAGTTTCAAATTAGTGACCTAAAAAGACTTTCAAAGAAATGAGCGATGTATATCTGGTAGCACATCATAATTTATAGGCAATGCTTGGCAGAACAATAGGACAAGGGATTTTATATCTTCAAAATGTGCTATAAATTAACTTTTACAAATGAATTGCCATTATACACCTTTGACTAATTAATATCTTGTCTTCAAACATTTGAAAAAGTTGAAAATATTTTATTTAGAATTGAACTATACTAACTGAAATTATGATTTTTTATATATTTTCCATAAGTAGATTAATGTTATAAAGTAGGTATACTCTGATGAATGAAATTTTATTGTGAAAACTGTTATGGTATTGATCTAGTCTCTCTATAAAATTGGCCTAGCTATTTAAGCATTTTATAACATAATCACTTTATTTATTACTTGGGGGAAAGGGGTAATAATATCTTCCTTTCTTGCATGGTGACATGGTTGGAATAAAAAAAACATGAAGCTTCAAGAAAATAATTTAGTTTTCAAAATATTATAGGAACGTGTAAAGTATAGTTTATTGCATCAATATCATAACCAAAATTTTAAAGACTAGAAAAGTGCTTATAACATTAAACAAATAAAATCAAACTACAACTATAATGATCATGATAATTGACTCCTAAGCATTCAACTGCTGTTCTTTTTTCCAAGAATTCAGCCTCCTCTTAAAATCTATCAAGGTTAATGACAGAGCATTTGATATAGATTAAGCCAATCATTGGCTTCCTTGTCAAGACTTTTCACAGAAGTTCTGTTACACAAACTAAGTTTCTCCTAGTATGATGTGGTGAAGAAATGTAAAGCTCAGAAATGCTTCAGTCATGTTGCCATCATAAAGGAAGTCAACCTGGGCAATGAAACAGACACACATAAGAAGAATGAAACCAAGAGAATCACACAGTCAGAAATATGATCAAACATGATTCAAGCTTATTTTTCCTTAGACCTTAAGAATTACATGAAATAATATTGCTTTGAAATAAGATCTATCTGAAAGTGAAAAGAGAAGAAAATGCAGCCTTTCTGAGGAGCAGTCATTTCAATCTGCAGCCTGAAATCCACAATGATTGAGAAGCTGTTGATTTAGTGTTTGGAGATATGGAAAAACTAAATTCTCTAACTGAAGTTAACGTTAACACTAGTTGTTGAAAGGAGATTGAAAATAAAGTGGAATGTAAGATTAGAGCTCTTATAAAATCTTTTTGAAGTAATTTTTAAAAATCTTCTTTGCTCAAGATAAGTAACAATTGCTGTCATTGTGAATATTAAGCTGCAATTCAATTTGGGGGTGAGAAGAAAATAAGCCTTGTATTTTTTTATTTAAAATTGCTTTTAGATGGACTTCTACTCTGATCATGCTGAAATAATGGGTACTAGTCTAGCCCTCCTGATGTTAAACATCTGTATAAAACTAGACAAACCATAAAATGCTTAAGTTTCAATCATTTTACAATAGGCAGTGGAGAACTATGATTCCTAAGAAAAGATAATCCTCATGATCCCCAAGATTTCACCCTGAGTGTTACCCTAAATCACATTGCAGGGAAGTAGAGACCACGTACATTATTATAGTGGTCTCACCAAACTGAGAAGTTAGAGATCTGAGTTTAGGGCTACTAAAGAAGCTCAATTTCATTTGGGCAACATCCTAGAGAGACCAGAATACAGAAAAACAGCTCCAGAAATTGTTATAGTAGTAGCATAACACTAAGTAGAGGAACACTAAGATTACATATACTATAAAAGTTGTGTAAACTGCAGCATTGAATTACTGGTGGAAATATTATCTGAACAGAAATTCCAGAAGTCCCATAATACTGGAAAATATAGGAGGTTTGACCAGACAGCACTGAGAGAGGTTAACATTCAGTTGAAACTTCTGAAAAACTATGCATTATGAATTGAACTACTCTAGCCTTTCATAGTTGAGACACACTAAAATCTCAACAAAGCTGCTAAAAAAATGAAAAAACAAATGTTGATTTAATGGTAGATTAATTTGTTCTCAAGAACAAAACTTAACACTTTTAAAAAGACAAAAATATCTATACTCTCAATCTATTATTCACAATGTCAATAGTACAATAAAATTACTAGATGTGTGTTATATGTGACTCAAAAGTGTTATTCATATCAATAAAATTAAATAAAATAAGATTATAGAAATGTTAATGTTAGCCTGACTGAGCAGTGGCTCAGTGGATAGAACAGGGGTCGGAACCTATGGATCTTTTGATGGTTGCATCTGGTTCTCAGACAAATCTTTAATTAAAAAATAATAATGTTAAAAATATAAAACATTCTCATGTATTACAATCCATTCATTTCCTACCGCTCATGTTCATGGTTGCAGGAGGCTGGAGCCAATCACAGCTGTCCTCTGGGACAACAACAAATTTTTATTGAATAATGCATAATATACATGGGTCATGAGGTCAGGAAGTAAACTTTCCTCCTTTTAATCAAGTAGTCAGCTAGCTAATTGCAGAAACCCTTTTGACGAAGAAGATGGCGAAAAGAAAAAAAAGATGAAGAGTATTGTACTTTTCAGCAGGAATGGACAGAGGAATTTGCCTTTGTGGAGAGAGCAGGTTCTTCAGTGTGTCTAAGATGCAATGATAAAATTGCATTGATGAAACGGTCAAATATAAAGCAGCATTTCGACACACACCATACTTCATTTGCATCGAAATATCCAGAGGGGGACAGCAGGAAAAAAGCATGTCAAGAGCTACTGTGCAGAGTGCAAGCTAGTCAGCAGCAACTCCGTGTTTCAACCCAACAAGGTGATTGGAATTTTGCGAGCTTTGCTGGTGCTTTAGCAATTGTGAGAAATGGAAAGCCATTCACAGATGGGGAGTATGCCAAAACATTTATGCTTGATGTTGCCAATGAACTTTTTGACGACTTTTCGGATAAAGACAGGATAGTCAAACAAATAAAAGACATACCTCTTTCAGCAAGAACAGTTCACGATCATACCATCATTATGGCAAATCAAATTGAAGCAACACAAGTGAAGGACATAAATGAAACACCATTCTTTTCTCTCGCTTTGGATGAGTCAACAGACATAAGCCATTTATCCCAGTTCAGCATGATTGCAAGGTATGCTGTTGGTGACACACTACATGAGGAAAGTCTTGCTGTTTTGCCTATGAAAGAGACAACAAGAGGGGAGAATTTATTCAAGTCTTTCACTGAGTTTGCTAAAGAAAAAAAATCTACCGATGGATAAACTTATTTCGGTGTGTACTGATGGTGCTCTGTGCATGGTGGGGAAAAACAGAGGATTTGTAGCACTTCTTCGTGAACTTGAAAAGATACCCATCCTAAGTTTTCACTGAATCCTACATCAGGAGGTGCTTTGTGCTCAGATGTGTGGCGAGCAGCTTGGTGAAGTGATGTCACTGGTCATTCTGGTGGTCAACTTTATTGTAGCCTGAGCTTTAAATGATTGCCAGTTGAAAACACTGCTGGATAAAGTTGGGAATAATTATCCTGGTCTGCTTCTGCACAGCAATGTGTGTTGGTTGTCAAGATGGAAGGTGCTCAGCCATTTCATGGCTTGTCTGAGTGAAATCTGAACTTTTCTTGAAATAAAAAATGTTGAGTATCCTGAGTTAGCTAACACTGAGTGGCTCCTGAAGTTCTACTATCTCATGGACATGACTGAACATCTGAACCAGCTCAATGTGAAAATGCAAGGTATTGGAAATACAGTCTTATCCCTTCAAGAAGTACTGTTTGCATTTGAAAACAAGCTGGAACTGTTCATCATGACATTGAAACAGGTCATTTACTACACTTTGAAAAACTGGGAGAGTTTAAAATGTATGCACAGCAAGTGAGTGCACTCATCTTTTTAAGTTCATCACCCATCCACAAGAGTGTGCAGTGGACAGAGTTGACCTAGTGTTACATCCCTAGTGTCTTCGTCAGAGATTTTGAGCTACAGCTGAAAATTTTGACCTGAAGGCCTCAGACATGTGAGTGAATAAGTTCAAGACACTGAATGAAGATTTGGAAAGACTTGCATGACAGCAAGCAGAGTTGGCGAGCAAACACAAGTGGGGAGAAATGAAAAAACTTCAACCCGCGGATCAGCTGATTGTCAAAACTTGGAACACGCTTCCCATCACATACCACACACTGCAGCATGTGAGTGTTGCTGTACTGACAATGTTTGGCTCTACATATGCATGTGAGTAGTCTTTCTCACATCTAAAGAACGTTAAGATCAACCTACAATCACATTTAATGGATGGAAATCTCAACGCCTGCATGAAGCTTAACCTCACCAAGTATCAACCAGACTACAAAGCCATGAGCAAAACCATGCAGCACCAGCAGTTGCATTAATGGTAAGAAGTACTTTATTCATCATTGGCTAGCAACAGCATAATAATTTTATTAAAAAGAATTCAGAAACTTATTGTACTTTAAAAGTGTTGGTCTTACATAAAATGCACACATTTACTTGTATTTAGTGTTAAACATATTGTATGGCTCTCACAGAATTACATTTTAAAATATGTGGCATTCACAGCTCTCTCAGCCAAAAAGGTTCTCAACTCCTTGAATACAACGTCAGATTGGGATGCGGAGGACCCAGGTTTGAAACCTCGAGGTTGCCAGACTGAGCACAGGCTTATCTGGCTTGAGCATGGGCTCATTAACTTGAGTATGGGTTACTGGCTTGAGCATGGGATTATAGGTGTGACCCCATGATCACTAGCTTGAGCCCAAAGGTCACTGGCTTGAAGCCCAAGGTTGCTGGCTTGAGCCCAAGGTCACTGACTTGAGCAAGGGGTCACTCGCTCTGCTGTAGCATCCTGGTCAAAGCACATATGAGAAAGCAATCATTGAACAACTAAGGTGCCACAACAAAGAACTGATGCTTCTCATCTCTCTCCCTTCCTTTCTGTTTGTCCCTATCTGTCCCTCTCTCTCTCTGACTCTCTCTGACTTTGTCAAAAAATTTTAAAAAATGTTAATGTTAGCCAAAATGTATTTTAAAACAGTTATCTTAAATGTTTTAAGGATATAAAGAAAAAATTGATATAATTAATACATAGATGGGTAATCTCAGAAAGAAAGAAAAACTGTAAAAAAGAATTAAATTAAAATTCTAGAATTAAAGAGTACAATATCTAAATTGAAGTATTAATGGATGAGTTTAATAACACATTGGATACTGCAGGAAAAAATCAATAAGCATGTAGCGAGAGGAATAGAAACTGATTCAGAACAGATAAACTCATACAAACAAAACCTTAGTGATTTGCAAAATGAATGAATGAATGAATAAATAAATCAGTTTAACATATACACAATTAAAATATAAAAAACAGAGGAGAACTTGGAGAAGGAAAGTTTTGAGAAAATACTGACTGAAAATTTTTCAAATTTTATGATAAATATTAATCCTTTAGAGGGAAACTCAAGGGATGTCATGTGAAATAAACATGAAGAAACCTATACCTAGACACACTGATGTCAAATTGTATAAACAAAACATTAAAATAAAATTTTGAAAACAAGTTTTGGAAAAAAGCATTGTATGCAGGTAAACACTGCTAAATAATTATGTTGATTTATCACAAAATCAATGCAAGGTACAAGACAACGGGAAAGCTTTTTTTTGTTTGTTTGTTTTTTGTTTTTTTAGTTATGTTTCCAATTGGATTTTTTTTTTAATTTTTAAATTTTATTTTGAAATTAACTTTAACAGAATAACACTGATCAATAAGAGTACATAGGTTTCAGGTAAACATTTCTATAAGGGCTATCTTTAAAATACTAAAATAAAAATAAAATTTGTCGGCCCTGGCCGGTTGGCTCAGCGGTAGAGCGTCGGCCTGGCGTGTGGGGGACCGGGGTTCGATTCCCGGCCAGGGCACATAGGAGAAGCGCCCATTTGCTTTTCTGCCCCCACCCCCTCCTTCCTCTCTGTCTCTCTCTTCCCCTCCCGCAGCCGAGGCTTCATTGGAGCAGAGATGGCCCGGGTGCTGGGGATGGCTCCTTGGCCTCTGCCCCAGGCGCTGGAGTGGCTCTGGTTGCCGCAGAACGAAGCCCCGGAGGGGCAGAGCATCGCCCCCTGGTGGGCAGAGCGTCGCGCCTGGTGGGCGTGCCGGGTGGATCCCGGTCGGGCGCATGTGGGAGTCTGTCTGACTGTCTCTCCCCGTTTCCAGCTTCAGAAAAATACAAAAATAAATAAATAAATTAAAAAATATAAATAAAATAAAATTTGTCAGCCTAGACAGTGGTTTTGAAGGAAGGCAAAGTGTCAGAAATGGTAACTCTGAAAGTAAATATTTCTAGTGTATTATTTTTTATTGCTTCTTAATTTTTAAAAGATAATTAGATATCTGAAATAAAAACAAAGTTGTGAAATTTATAGCACGTGTAGAAATACAATAATATTACCAAAAGTAGAAATGTAAGAGAAAAATATGATTTTAAATAATGTTTCTTCTGCCTTGAGTGTCTTGGGTCTGGTTCTTTTTCATTTTCATTATATTTAACAATTTTTGTATATTATTTCTTCAAATACTTTCTTCTGTAATCTCATGTACAGTACTATCCTTTTATGCCTTCAGCTATACATCTAGTAAACAGCTTGATAATTCCCCATGTTACTGGTGTTATGGCTTTTTTTCCCAGTATTTTAATTTTCCTGTGTTTAATTTAATTTAAATCAGTTCTTTGAATATGTTTTTTTTTTCAGGTTGCTGTTTTGTAAATCACACCTAGTATATTTTCTTTTTTGTCATATTTTTCATCTCTAGAAGCTCTATTTGTTCCCCTTTGATCTTCATTTTTTCTCATATTGCTCATATTTTTATCTACTTTCTTGAATATATTGACTTTATTTATAATACATGTTTAAATAACTATGTCAGTTAATTTTACCATATCTGACATTACTGGGAATATTTAAATTGATTTATTTCCTGAAATTCTGAGTCATACTTTTTCACATGCCTAGTGATTTTTATTGCATACTAAATAATATATACTATACATTATTAGGTGTTGAATGTTGAGGTATTCCATTAAATGTTCAGCATGTTTTAATGTATAGTTAATTATACAGAGTTAGTTTGATGCTCTTGAGCCTTGGTTTTAAGATTATTGGAACAAGTCCATAAGAACCATTATTCTAAGGTTAATTTGAGTTAATTTTAATGCCTTTATACTCTGAGGACTTCATGCAATGTCCCCTGTATTAGAAAGTCTTTCTACTTTGGCTGATGTGAACACAAAGTATTATCAGGCCTGTGTAACCTTGAGGAATCATTCTGTATATTCCTTCTTGTTGGTTGTTTCTCTGGTTCAATGTAGCTTCCTAACATGGTGGCACAGATCAGTGCTTCGCCAATGATTCATGGTTTCTCCTTTGCCTCAATCCGAGCTCCTTTTATCTTTACTTCTATATTGCTTTCAAGAGAATAATGCAAGAAAAGTAATAAAATATACAATTTAGAAATGAAAAAATAGAACTCTCCCCATTAAAAATGGTCTGATCATCTATGTAGAAACCCCTATTGATGCTGCCAAAAAACCTACTAAACCAATAAATAAGTTTAGCGTGTTTGTAAGGTACAACTTTCACAAACTATTACATATAAGGACAATACTCTCAGAAAAATATGTCACTGAGAGCTGGGCTGGAACCCACAAAGGAATTTTCAACTGCAGCCCAAACTGAGATACTCTAAGCTATAGTTCGATAACTTAAAAATATAGCTTTCAAAATATAGCAAGAGGTGGCTATACTGTAAAGAACTATTTTACATTCTTTTATTTTTTAGTGTACAATATATGCCACTGTAATTTTTGTATTATTAAAACTTTTTGAAATAAACAATAAAATATAGTCACACAGATGAGATTCACTGAAAAAAGGAACACCGAAATCAAATAGTATTTCAATTGAAGAATCCTTTGACACTGAGAATAGAAATCACATTTTTCAAGCATGAAAATGAAATTCAGGAACTTGAAAATTGCATTTCTATAGCAAACCTTTCCAAACAAACAAAGAAACAAAAAATAATAGAAGTAAATCCACTAGACAGAAGAATGTGAAAAAATAAAAAGACCTGAGAAATGTGTCACTTCCAACATCAGTCAATTGCATTTTTAAAGTTTAAAACTGATGCCCAGCTGACAGAGATTCTATTATTACATATGATACAACACCATTGATATTTTCTGGTTATTAAAAATAAATTCTTTGGGGGATGAACCTGTATAAACGTTTTAGGATGGTAGGTTTTTCAAATAAATTAGCACAGTATTCTTACTTTAAAATAGAACACTAATAATAACCTACATGATGTGAATGTTTTTGCATTTATGTGGATCAAGTTTGCAGTGACCCCTGGGAGCAAAGCTCATATGCCTTAGAAATAGCAGTTAGATACTACTGTGAGCACAGAAATTCACTACTGAACATTTATATTACATTGTCAATAGAGAAAGTACAGTGTTAAGAAATTAGATCTATAAGCCTATGAATTTGGGATTTATAGGTGCAAATTGAAAAAAAAAAAAGGCTACGGACTGCTACTGGGAGCTTTGTATTAGAAAATCACTGAAATTGCCTTATCCCATAAAGCACTAATACATTTCAGAATTTTTTTAGAAACCTTCCTCTGAGATAAACCAAGAATGTACTTTAAATAAAAGAAGCAAGACATAAATAAGAAGGTTAAAGGCAAAAGTTTGGGTCTCAAAATTAGCCTATAAAGTGGGGATCATGGCCATGCAGTTTAATATGTTATAATATTATTCATTATAAATTAATGTCCATGATCACATTAGCCTTATAAAACCATGTAATATTTATCAGAATATAAAGCTCCTTGACTTACTATTTATGACAAAATGGAGGATGATAAAGTAAATTTTGTAGAAGACAAGGCATATATAGTTATTTTAAAAACTTAAATCAAGAGGTCGGCGCTGGCCGGTAGGCTCAGTGGTAGAGTGTCAGCTTGGCCTATGGATATCCGGGGTTCAATTCTTGGTCAGGGCACACAAGTAAAGTGATTGTCTGCTTCTCAACCTTTCCCCTTCTCCTTTCTCTTTATCCTCTCTTCCCTTTCCACAGCCAAGGCTCCATTGGAGCACAATTGTCCTGGGAACTGAGGGTGGCTCCAAGGCCTCTGCCTCAGGTGCTAGAAAGCCTCTAGTTGCACTGGAGCAACGTGCTAGATGGGCAGAACATCGCCCCCTAGTGGGCATGCCTGGTGGATCTCGGTTGGGTGCATACCGGAGTCTGTCTCTCTGCCTCCTTGCTTCTCACTTCAGAAAAATAAAAAAATGAAAAAAATAAATCAAGAGGCCTATTTTATCAAACACTTGAATTTTGAAAACATAAAGCTTAAAGATAAATTATTAGTATAGTGAAAATTAATTGTTTTCTGAACTACTTGATAGTAAGTTGACAACTAGATACTCTGAACGCTACTGACTATTTTCTACAAACAAGGACATCTTCTACATAACCACAATATTGAAATAAAAATGTGATAATCAAAACTGATGCATTACTACTAACTAATCCCCAGACCACATTCAAATTTTGCCAGTTGTCCAAAAAGTGGTCTTTAGGACAATATAACTCAGTTTAGACTCTTGTGCTGCATCAATTTGTCATTTCATTTTTTGAGTCCTTCATTCTAAAAGAGTTTCTCAGTCTTCTTGATTTCATAACCTTGACACTTTTGAGCTTGACTGGTGTTTCCTCATGATTAGATACAAAATATGCCACTTTTGTAGGACTATCACAGAAGTTGACTCATTCTCATGCATTTTACCAGGTAGTGCAAAGCATTAATAAATATCTGGTAAGAAACAATTTTGAGGCCGAAATATTTTTCTTCAGACTTACAATTAATTAATTTATTTAATTACATTTACATAATTTATGGTTTTCCATCTTATTAAATAGGTTAATATCTGTGCTTATTGTTATTTTCAATTGCTTCTCATTATTCCTGATAATTTTATATTTCATAAAGTCACCATAAATACTGAATTGCAAATACTAAAGCATTAGTAGAGAAAATACAGGTTTAAGTTCCTGTAAGCCTCTGGTTATATTTTTCTTTTAAAATTTAAAGCAATCAGTAGTCAAAATTCTTTCATAATCTATGGCTGATTTTAATTTTAACTAAAATATTTAAATTAAATTTATTGGGATGTCATTGGTTAATAAAAAATTATAGGTGTCAAGTGTATATTTCTATGATACATGTTCTGTATAGTGCACTGTGAGCCTAACATACAAAATCAAACCATCTTCTGTTACCATATATTTTGTCCCCTCTCAGCTTCACTACTCCCCCACCCCCTTACCTCTGGTAACTACCATACTGTTGCTTATGACTATGAGTTTTAGTTATTATGGATGAGTAGTATTCATGATATATATGTACTACATCTTTTTCATCCAATCATCTATCGAAGGAAACTTTGATGGTTTACATATCTTGGCCACTGTGAATAGTGCTGTAATGAACATTGGAGTACATATATCTTTGTGAATAAATGTTTTCAAGTTTTTCAAGTAGAAGAGGGACTGCTAGGTCATATGGTAACTACATTCTTAATATTTTGAGAAAGTGCCATATTGTTTTTTTTTTTTAGTGGCTGTTGCAGTGTATGTCTTGTTACAATATTTTAATCAACTGATCAATAAAATAATCTTGTTTCTGTTTAAAGACAACTTATTTAATATATTTTGTTGATTTATTAACATTAAACTCATGCCCAACAGTACTATAACTCATGCCTAATCAAAACTTATACAATACACTATTTTCTTCTTATTTCGAAGCCTGTTTTAGCACCAAGTACACTAGACAGCACTTTAGCACTATACTTGAGGACCATTTTAAATAGTATATTTATCAAAAAAATGAACAAAATGTTAAAAAATTTGGCACTAAATAGATGGAAAATTATACCTTTTTACCGTCTAAAAGTTGAAACAAGGCAGAGTGGCATCATACTTGACCTGAGCTGGGAATATATGTGTTGGACAACTCAAATTTTGTTCTATTCTTTGTATTCTTGGAAATGACTGTGAGAGTTCATAAGTATTGATTTTGGGGTTACAAATAAATTTTAGTGAGTAGGCAGATTCACAAATATGGATTTGGAAATAACAAAAATTAACTATTTTTGGATACCTAAAAATTAACATTTAAGAGTGGGAGCATATTGAGTCTTTTTGATGTGCTTTTGTCATTCTTTGAGCACTTCTTTGATTTCTGGCAGAGCAAGTTATTACAGGTGCATCTTATTCTATACAGTCTTGAAATTTACTGTTTATCTAAGGATAATGATTTCTTTCAGTAGAAAATGGTGTTAGGAAACCAAGATTGCCTGACCAGGCAGTAGCGCAATGGATAGAGCATTGGACTGGGATGTGGAGGACCCAGGTTCGAGACCCTGAGATCTCCAGCTTGAGTGCGGGCTCATCTGGTTTGAGCAAAGTTCACCAGCTTGGACCCAAGGTTGCTGGCTCGAGCAAGGGGTTACTCAGTGAGCTGGAGGCCCGTGGTCAAGGCACATATGAGAAAGCAATCAATGAACAACTAAGGTGTCACAATGAAAAACTGATGATTGATGCTTCTCATCTCTTTTCGTTCCTGTCTGTCCCTATCTATCCCTCTCTCTGACTCTTTCTCTGTCTCTCTAAAAACAAAACAAAACAAAAAAACACCAAGATCTAGGAGCTAGTTGTGCTCATTGCCAATGCTTATTACTATTTCCATGTCTTCTTCTAGGACAGTTCTAAAGATTAGGTAGGTAATGTTTAAGTATAGTATAGGTAATACTGTTGAACCCAAGAAAATCAAGTCTAAGAATATTAAAGTTATATATGGTGATGACAGGAGTTAGAGTGGAAAATATGAGAGCCAGATGTCATGTCCTTAATAAATATAAGCAATTATGAAGAAAATTGACAGCAGATGGCATTTGACAGTAATAAGTTAATAAACCCTGATTTCATGAACCCCCTAAAAGAAGGGTACATTAGTTAAACTTTGGTTTTTATAAGACTCAGGAAACTAAAATTATAAGGTTTTGATTATTGTTACTTCAAAAATAAACAAATTTGAATTATTTTACATTTAAGTAAAATTTTACTTTAGAAATTTTACACATTTTACTTTAGAAATAAGCTTTCTAGGGAAAATAGGATAATCTATTGTGTCATCAGACTTCAAAGATCTTATTGTTCCTCCACTCCCAAGTCCACTTCAGGGCCTAAGATACTGATTCAGCTTCACTTCCTAGTAGTCAAGAAAGAGGAAAATGAAAGGCATACTTCTTCCATTAAGAAAACCTCCTGTAAGTATCGCATCCCCCTCTATTTACATTCCGAAAGGAAGAATTAATTTACATTGAAATTTAGTCTCTACTGCAGGTAGCCACATGTCAAAATAAAACATCAAGGTATCTATTTCTGTAGAGGGAAATCAAGTACTAAGATCATTGGCAGCATCTATCACAGAAAGATTTTCATGCAAGATGGAGGAAAATTAATAGCTTAAAAGGGAATGAGGACCCAGGAGCATATGGAACAACTTCTGGTTCCAAGTAAGGCAGAATGAATATTACTCATCCATCAGGAATTATCTTTTCTTTTGTTTTTTATTTGTATATATGTTTTGCTAGTTTTGTTTTACAGTTTGTTTGTGTCTATGATTTGTGGTCTTCATTAACATTTTGCTTGACTCTGTTTGTCTGCATCTTTACATCTCTTGAATTGAAAATTAGCTTGTAGACACACATCTTACTGGTTGCTATTTTTTTTTAGGAAAGCAGTATTAGAGTGTAGTAAAGAAACCAGATCCTGAAGAGAAACTGATCTGTTTTCAAATTCTAATTTTGACACTTGGAAGCTATATTACTTGGGCAAGTTACTTTGCTTCTCTAAAAAGTAGCTTTCTTATCTGTGATAATGCATATAAGGTTGTTAATATGCTGCTTGGAATATAATTTCATAAATCAATATTAGCTATTATTTCTGGTATCCAACACCAAAGTACACACAATAAATACCTTTTAATATTTATTCAATTTTATGAAAATTTTCTGTTATTTTTTTTGCAGGAAACAGAGCCTGCAAAAGGAAAAACTCTGTTATTTTTTTACTAGAAATGTTATTTAAAAATTAACTTCACAGCTCAGGAACCCAGATTCACTATCAGCAGATTTTACATCTTCTTTATTGCTAAGCTGCTGACCTCCAAGTGCTTGATTACTAGTAGATTCTTTTTCTTTTTCAGTTAAGTTATTTCACACTGTGTGAAGCAGTGGGCAGGAATGTAATGCATAATTTCAAAGAATTTATGATGAGAAAAGGAAACATCATGTTCACATCATGGACCAGTGGTCAGACAGTTATTTACACACATGTCCCAATGCACACAGTCATCTTCTCATCCGGTAGATATCCCACTCCAAGTTATATAGTAAACATAATCAGCGTGCATGAAATTCTCATGGATAACTACATTCGTCAGCAGTTGATGTGAGGTGGAACATGGTTGCATTTTACTTTACAATTTTCTTTGGGAAAGTTTGAATTGCCAAACAATCTCAAGCAAATGAAAATGGTTCAGGTCTCCCATTCATAGCAGAATGGGTCAAATTACACACAGGGTAGGTCAGATCACAAAATGCTTGTCTTTACCCATTTCCTTTTCTCATTCACACTTTCTATATTTGGGACTATTTGTTGCTGTCTATTTGCCTATTTGACTGCTCCAGAAAAACCAGTAAAATCTGAGGGGATTTATAAGGAAATGTGTAATTGTCAAGTGCAAAAACAAGAGCAAACACTACAAGCAGGCAAACAGTAGCATAAATTCTAAAAGTATACAGAAACAAGATAAAAATGCTAGATCCCCAAAATATTAACTGTAAATAAATGATAATCATATCTCCAGGGTAACTGGTATCAAGAAAAGACTTGAAGTGTTTGCTCATAAAATAGCAATTGAATAAATTAAATTCCAGAATCTAGATCACATATGCCTGAAACTATTTTTTCTCTCAAAATAAACTACCTCACTTTGTTATGTTTTTAGTTTTAAATGCAAGTTTATTGAGAACATATTATGCATTGGAAAATTGCAAATCTACTACTGAGATTAAATTGCAGTAAATCTCAGTTATTGTTTCTCACATAAGTTATATCCTATGGTTGTTGAGAAGATTAAAAGGGATAATTTATGTAATCCACAGTGCTTGGAGACTGGCATACGGTAGGTCCACAGAAAATGTTATTAGCTTCTCTAGGATTTACCCATGCAACTATTATTACAATTACTACATGTACTTCTTTTAGTTAAGATGGAAAGATATTTTTTTAAGAAGTGAAAGAAACAATTTTGCACCTGAAGCATATGTAATTTTATGTCACCCTGACAAATTAAATTAAAAAAAGTGATGAAGGTTAACATCACCAGTGATACATATTAACATTAACCTTTTTGGTATGATGCACTAAAAAGAACATATCAACTCTAGTCTGTGGTATCCTTCCTAATAATGTATATTCTCAGTTTAATCATGAGAAAGCATCAGATAAAAACCACAAAGTAATTGAACAAGTAGTCTTTAAAAGTGTCATGGTTGCCTGACCTGGCAGTGGCTCAGTGGATAGACACAGAGGACCCTGGTTCAAAACCCCAAGGCTGCCAAATTGAGAATGGGCTCACCTGGTTTGAGCACAGCTCACCAGCTTTAGCCCATATTCTGGCTTGAGCAAGGAGTCACTCAGTCTGCTGTAGCCCCCTGGTCAAGGCACATATGAAAAAGCAATCAATGAACAACTAAGGTGCTGCAAAGAAGAATTGATGCTTCTCATCTTTCCCTTTTGGTCTGTCTGTCACTATCTGTCTCTCTCGCTATCTCTGTCACACACACACACACACACACACACACACACACACACACACACACACACACACAAGTGTCATGGCTGTGAAAAACAAGGCAAAACTTAGATTATCACAGATTGGAAGAGACTAAGAGGACATGATGACAATATATAAGGTGGAATCCTAGGCCATGAAAAGGGTATTAGTGGGAAAACTGGCAAAATTTGATGATGGTCCATGCAGTAATTAATAATATTATCCTGATGTGACTTTCTTGATTTCAGTAACTTACTTTGGTATAAAAGATGGTAACACTACAAGAAGCTGGATGAAAGGTAAATAAAATATTTTTGTATTATTTGTACAACTTTTATGCAAGTCTAAAATTATTTCAAAATAAAAAGATTGAAAATAAAAAAAATAAATAAGTCCTGGCTGGTTTGGCTCAGTGGTAGAGTGTCAGGCCGGCATGTGAAAGTCCTGGGTTTGATTCCCAGTTAGGGCACACAGAAAAAGCATTCATCTGCTTCTCCACCTTTCCCCCTCTCCTTTCTCTCTATCTCTCTCTTCCCCTCCACAGACAATGCTCAATGGGAGCAAAGTTGGTCTGGACGCTGAGGATGGCTCCATGGCCTCTGCCTCAGGTGCTAAAATAGCTCCAGTTGCAGCAGGGCAATGCCCCAGATGGCCAAGCATTGCCCCCTGCTGGGCATGCCAGGTGGATCCCAGTTAGGTGCATGCAGGAGTCTATCTGTCTATGGCCCTCCACTTCTCAGGAAAAATATTAAATAAATAAATAAATAGATAGATAAATAAAATTTAAAAAATGAAACTCATATTCTGGAAGGTGAAGACAATGAGACAAGGATGTTACAGACCCTGAAACAGATGGGCTAGAAATGATGCCAAAGAGACACTTGTAGTTATTACATAGTTGTGTTAGTTTCTTCTGTTTGTGAAGGACCTGTGAAAGGTTAGAGAAAAGAAGGCCACAAGGCATTCAACTTTCAGGTGAAAAAGTGTAACAGAGAATGATAAAAATGAAACCAACAGAGTAGGTAGTGTGAAGCCAAACTTTGGTCACCTGTCAATTATATTTGACAGTAGATCATTCCTCTTTTCCTGCTCATACATAAACAGAATCTGGAGATAATTTTGTTGTACCATGCTACCCTTGAACAATTTTTCATAGAGGCACCACAATTAAACCTGTGATAGGGGCAACCTTTCTTTGGTGATGTAAAGAGCTTTCCCTTTGTTGGTTTTTTCTTAGTATGACTGATTTCCTCAAGAAAAAGAAATTTGTTTTAAAAGGGTATTTAAAATACAACCTTTTAAAGGTTTTATGAGCAGGTAGTTGGCTACTCATTTTCTCCTCTAAAACCACTAAATAAGAAAGTCATAATTTATGACAATATGGATGAACCTTGAGAATATTATACTAAGTAAAATAAGTAAATCAGAAAAAGCTAAGAACTATATGATATCACACATAGGTGGGATATGAAACTGAAACTCAGGAACATTGATAAAAGTGAAGTGAATCCATAGGGAAGGCGTTGTGGGAGAGGAGAGGAAAAAAAAGAAAAGGCCATAAAATTTTTATCTCAAGAAATTTCTCAGGTTCTTTTTCTAATTACTAAATTTATTATTGTTGAATAGCACTATTTTTACTTTGAAGCTATTCATTTTATTTCCCTACTCAGCCCCCCCCCCCTTTTTTTTTACCCAATCAGGAATGTTACTAAGCTTAAGGCAAAGCTAAGATTAGATTTTATATTGACATGTAGTGGTACTGACATACTAAAAAGTTTATAGACTTAGTGACCAGAAGATCATCAAGTTTCTAATCAAAACCTCCAACTGAGAACAAGTTTTTTGTTATAACATAGCATTGTAAAGCTAATTTCCAAAAAGTTGTCATTACAAAAAATCATGGAATTGATTTTAGTCTAAATTTTACAATCTAAAATTGCTAATATCATTTGGTGTTTTCAACTTTTTTTTTCTAAGAGATTTATGTTGGATTGCTGGCTCTAAATGAATGCATTGACCTAATAATTTATAGCTAGTGGAAAGAATGATTATATAAAAGACTTAATTTTTACTAAGCATAAGTTAATGGAGAATAAAAATTGCAAAGAGAGGCACCAGATTGTTCATAGGAACTTCAGGTAGAACAAATGAGATTTTATTAGGTTTATAGATAGAATTTGTATGTGTGTATCAAGGGATAACAGGGGTGTTGATTTGAGTAGCTTATTAAATAGGCATGTTTAGCTCAGCAACATTTCTCATCACTTGGCTTTTCATTCTGCTAGGAAATGGGTACCATTTGCACTTATGAACTGTGTATAATTATGGTCATTCAGGTTTCAGTATGTAATGAATCTTCTATCACAGTCTGCTTACCTGATCTTTTTTTACTTTTTGTTCCTGTAAGTGAAGAGAGGCAGAAGAGAACTCTACTTCGACCCTGGCTTAGAATAGAACACACATGTTGTTGAGCAAATAAGTTTGTAAAATTTGTGTTATTTGATTTTGCTCACTTTTATTGTTAAAAATGGCTGCTGCCCAGATATGTGATCTGTGAAACTGCTAATTACCTTCCTGCTTGGGAAGGGGCTTTGTTATGCTAATGTGTGCTGGAGGAGGGGTTGTATGCCAAAAAGTTTTAAAAAGAGAAGAAGAAGGAGAAAGGAAGAGACCATGTTTTTGCAGAGTGAAAGCAGCCAAGATGGCAGGGTGCTGAAGGAGAAGCCAGTTTTTTTGCAGCTTGTGTAGAGAGTAGAAGGGAGAAGGTATACAGATGGGGAAGAGAGATGAGGACTCTTGTGAGCTCTGCTGAGACGAGTGGGGGGCCTTTGATTCTACGGAAAACCAGAAAAGATTCTCCTGGTTGTGGTACCGGAGAACATGGAGTGGGTTTTGGTGCCCCGTGTGTTTTTTTTTTGTTTTTTTTTTTTTTTTCATTTTTCTGAAGCTGGAAACAGGGAGAGACAGTCAGACAGACTCCCGCATGCGCCCGACCGGGATCCACCCAGCACGCCCACCATGGGGCGATGCTCTGCCCACCAGGGGGCGATGCTCTGCCCCTCCGGGGCGTCGCCATGTTGCGACCAGAGCTACTCTAGCACCTGAGGCAGCGGCCACAGAGCCATCCCCAGCGCCCGGGCCATCTTTGCTCCAATGGAGCCTTGGCTGCGGGAGGGGAAGAGAGAGACAGAGAGGAAAGCGCGGCGGAGGGGTGGAGAAGCAAATGGGCGCTTCTCCTGTGTGCCCTGGCCGGGAATCGAACCCGGGTCCTCCGCACGCTAGGCCGACGCTCTACCGCTGAGCCAACCGGCCAGGGCCCGTGTGTTTGTTTTTACTTGCCGGCCGGTTGCGACACTAGATTAAAGGCATGGCCCACCAGTTTTTGACTCCGCTGTTTCTTTACCATCTATATGACTCTAATGGGAACCCGAACCTGCACGTGCCTGGCTGTGATGGACGCGGCTACTGACATGTCTATACAAATATTTAGTAGGTGCATTTATAAAAATTCTTACTTTCATTTTTCCTAATATTATGTTTTTGGTGATTAAGAGAGTAAACTGCATGCTATCCAGGATAAATGGACAAAGATCATTTTACTTCTTCCAAATTATTTCTGTACTGATTGTTGAAAAATGCAAAACCAGAAACAAATCTGTATTTAACTTTACACAGCTGGGACTCCTTCACAAAATGGAAAATAGGTTATGTATGTCTGATTATGCTGCATTTTCCTTTTAGGTTTCTTTCTCTACTTTTACCCCCAGTAACTTTGACTATAGTCTCATATCTGTATTTACTTCCAGTTACCCCAATATTGGTAGTTAATATTGAATGGAACCCTAGATCTCAATGTGTTCAATCCTTTATTCTTTACAGCTGATATCACTGAGTTTCTAAAATGTTAAGGAAACTAACCCAGCCTAGTGATCCAATTATAACATTTTATCTTGTCTTGACTAGTAATCTAATACTTTTCATAGTCTTCAGTATGTTCTTTCTCTTTCTTAAGGCTGTTCTAATCTATGCCATTATAGTAAAGATTTTAGGAATTAATGATATTTTGCCTATTAGAGTCATTTAAATGAAAAAAAAACCCTTTTACATAGACAGCTTAATTCAAAGGAATAAATCTCTCTTAGTGGATTTGCAGAAACCATGATAGCATAAGAGGTAAAACTTTTGTGTATGGGATTTTTTTGTAAGGGTGATTTCCTGATCCAAATCCTGATATTTCTTCCTAAGTGATTGTAACTTGCCATATGTTATATTCCCTGATGCTCCTTCTTTTTTATTACTCACATGGGGAGGTGGAGCCACTTACTCTGATAGATAAATTTGGAGAGAATAAAATAGGCATGCTAAGATTAGTTCCATTCTTTTTATCTTGGGAAATAGCTGCCTAAAGGGGAAAAGATTTTACTTAACAAATGTATATATATATGTCTCGATCCCATATTATATGTAACTGGAAAAGGAAATCTGCCTAATTCCTACATTATTATCATATAGTGGTTCTCACACTAAACTTTGTCCATGAAATTAAATGTTTATATAATACAATTTATGTCTTCGTTTCAACCACTGCTGTTTGTCACTTTGATAAGTGAAGAATCATACCTCATCATGGCATCTAGGTCTCTTTTTTGTTACTCACAAATATAAATATTAATTAAAATGTACTATCTGGGCCCTGGCCAGTTGATTCAGTGGTAGAGTGTTGGCCCAGCATGTGCAAGTCCTGGTTCAATTCCTGGGCAAGGCACACAGGAGAAGTGACCATATGCTTCTCCCTTCTCACTTCAGAAGAATACAGAAAAAAAATGTATTACCTGTGTTTTTTCTTATGTAAATTGCTTTGTTATACCCTTTTCCAATTTTCCTCTTTAGGCTATCTTTTGAAATATTTGAAAGAGTGTTTGATGATAATAGGAACACAATCTTTATTTATTTATTTTTTTATTTTTCTGAAGTGAGAAGTGGGGAGGTAAAGAGACAGACTCCTTCATGCACCATTTTACTGTATTTTGAAAATTGTCAATATAGAAACTTTTTTTCACAGATATAATGAAGTTTTCAGGAAGAAAGATCTGTTCTTTATAAAAATGTTATTGGTAATTTATAAAATATTTATTCAAAGTTTTCTTAGAAGAGTACTTTTCTGGCTAAGACTTATTCAACTACTAGTGAATCAACCTCCCACATATTTTCCCTATTTGTTACAATTATTATATTCCATCCACCAAAGCCTAAAGGAAAAAGTTTGAAGGAGCTGTAACCTGACTGAAATACAAACACTCATAGACTTCTGGCCTCTCTTAATGATACAGAGGGACTCTGATTGTGGCTTCAGAATCCTTGGCATTTTATAATAAATTTTTTTTTATTTAAAAAGATTTCAGCAATTTGGAGACATACATATTATAGGAAATTTTACTTTTTAGGCACTGTAGCAATTTTTAGAGAAAGAAAAAAATGTTTAACTGAATGAAAGCCTTAGTAACAATGTTGTGGTAGGAGCCAAAATGTTTTCAGTTGACATGCAGAGAAAAAGAAATTTGTTGAAAAACACTTGGAACTCTGTTTGCAAGAGTGAATGGCTAGTGGAAATTTTGTTCTGTCTCTGGACTAATGAATGAAAGCATTCTGGTAGGTCACTGTGGCTGTATGTATGGGTTTTGTATCAGCATTTAATGCCAGAGCTGTCCTCTTCATTGAGGAATAACAAGTTCTTATGGACACCATTACAGCATATTTTATAAGAAAACTACCTTCCTCCTGGGATATATATTGTATACCCTATACTCTGCATTTTGGCTCACTACAACAATTTCTTTCAGAAACTTCTCAAGTTCAGTGAAGCTGACCATAGAAATTTCTTTGAGGTAATTCCTTTATTTTTCTTAAAAATTTTGTTTGTTTGTTTAAGCACAGTTGATATTTAATCTTATATCAATTATATTTGATTCAGGTGTACAACATAGTGATTTGATATCCCCATACCTTACAAGATCATTGCACTAATTCCAGCAATAATCCATCACCATGTAAACTTATCATAATATTATTGACTACATTCTCCTTCCCCTTTTCACCAATACTTCAACCTCTCTCTTCTGGTAGCCATCCCTTTGGTCTCTGATTTTATGAGTCTGTTTTTGTTTTGTTTGTTTAGTTTTGTTCTTAGATTCTACATAAATAAAACTATCCTGTATTTGTCTTTCTCTGACTTATTTCCCTTAGAACAATACCATCTAGATTCACTCATGTTGTTGCAAATGGCAAAATTCTATTTCTAGTTGCTGCATAATATTCCATTGAATATACAGGATGGGGCAAAAATAGGTTTACAGTTTTTCAAGCAGAAAATAATAGAGAAATTAATAAATAATAATACAAGAATAAACTTTCATGTACTGAAAGTTATAATCCTATTTTTACCAAAACCTGCGTATATACTACAACTTCTTTATCCAATTACGCTGGGAAACAAAATTTTTGTTGCATCCACAAAAACACTTGTTCTTACCTAATTCAAGTGTGGTGATCTCAAATCTGACATTAGTTTTTCTCTGTAAGCTACAATTTATTTGCAATTCAAGACTTAAATTTCATCTTATTGTAAAATTCTCAACATTTAGTTTAACATTATGAAGTAAAATGTCTTCTTGGGCATCATTTTTGTGAAAATATAATAATTTATATAATGCAGTAAATACACTAATACACTAAAAGATATGATTGCATCAGAATTTTTTACAATTTTGAAATAGAACATATTAAAACACTTATTTTAATCATAAAATTTAAAACTTATTTAAATTCTATTCAGGCAAAAATTTGCAGTTGTAGCTCTTGCATTTGTGTACTTGTTGAGGACAATCTCGTTTGATGCTCCAGCAGTAGTCTGCTCATCACTAACAGCTCCAAGATTTTTGGGAAACTTATCAAGGTTACTGTTCAGGAAGTGAATCTTAATGCTCATGTTACATCCAGTGTTGCATAAAGCCAACAGCATCCTTTGAATCAGAAGTTCATAGATTTCTGCTTTTTTGTTTCCAAGGAAGTTCTTTGTAACTGCCACAAAAGACTGCTATGCTGCTTTCTCCTCCTTATTCATCTTTCTGGCAAATTCTTCATCACGTATGAGGGTTCAAATTTGAGTTTTATCAAATACACCTGCTTTTATCTTCTTGAAATACAAAGCAGGAAAAGCAGAATTAATATGTTGAAAGCATTCACTTTCTCTATTCAAAGCCTGAACAAACTGCTTCATTAAGCCAAGTTTGATGTGAAGTGGAGGAAAAATAATCCTGCCTCAATTAACTACAGGTTCATTCAAAATAATTTGCATCCTTACTTCCAGAGATTTACGTTTCAGCCACTCCTTCTGTGTCCAGTGTTTCTCCCGAGCTTGGCTGTCTCACAAACACAGAAAGCAAGGATACTTTGTGAAACCTCTCTTTTGTCCTAGCAGGAAATTTACCATTTTCGGGTCCACACAAATGATCCAGTTATGCTCCTCATACTTCAGTAAGTCGAGGACAAGTGTTATGTCATTATAATCTTCTCACAGATGAGTTGAATGAGTGTGTAACCAATTGGAACTGCTGCATAAACATTACCGTTGTATAGGAGAACACATTTCAGATTCTGTTTAGAGCTGTCAAGAAATAGCCACCATTCGGTTGGACTATAAGTGGTAACACGTAGCTGGCTGAGAAGACTACTGATAGACTATAAGTGGTAAAACGTAGCTGGCTGAGAAGACTACTGATATCATGATGGTAAACAAAGTGTTTGTCTTCAGAAAAAAAGTCCACAAAAATTTGTTCACACTTCCTGAAATGGGATACATTTGCTGACCAGTGAAGTACATTCTTTTCTTGAAGCTTGGAGGCTAATAACTCAGCTGCTTTCTTTGATAGGCCCAAATCTCTTACTAAATTCAATTCGGGTTGGCTAAACTGCTGAGAGGTTAATGACTGCTTGGCATCAGAAGACCCTTCAGATTCTACAATCATTTTCTCATGCATCTTATTAAAATACACTTGATCACCATGTCCACTTTCTTTGTCCTTAGAAGAAATAAAACTATTGAAAACTGGAACAGGGAGTGTCTCAGAATGTGGGATAGGTCGTATTGCTGAAGAAATATTAGGATATGCTATCATATGCTGTATTTTTTTGCCAATGCCCTTTGTATGGATCAGACAGAAATAACAGTCACTGCTGTGGTCCTTAGGTTCACGCCGAACCATGGGAATACCAAAAAGCATTTCTTTGTGTTTTCCTTTTGTTTAGTCATAAAGCATTTCCTCACAATTATGACACATAATATGAGGAGCCCAATTATTGTCTTGATCGCCAAGGGAAACTTAAAAATAGGCAATATATGTATGTGTCACAGATGATGCAATATTGTGCCTTTGACGTTGAAGTGTGTAACAGCCACATATATAACAGAAGGTGTCAAGACAATTCTTACATTTACACCTACTCGAAGAAGCCATGATTTAATCTTAAAACAAATATGAGGGTGTTTTTTATCAGATAATTTTTTACATTTAAAAACAACTACAATTTTTAATATGTAATATATTTTAATATTATGTAAAATTTTTTACAATTATGTAAAAGTGATGTTTGTAAAACATTAATTGCCTTGTGGTTATGTTCAATCTAAGAGTTGTTGCCCTTTAACTCCAATTTAAAAACCAATGCATGCCATTAACTGTAACAAAAAAAATTAATATTGCATAAAAACTAGAGCATGAACCAAAAAACAGATTTCCAATTTACAATCAGTGATGCAGAAATATATAGCAACAGTTCTAAAACTTCATGCAACAGAAAATGGAAAGAAATTGTTCTCTAATGTATCTATCACTTGTTACCTAGGTTGCTTCCATATCTTGACTATTGTAAATTATAGTGCAATAAAAAAGGGATGAATAAATATTTTCTAATTAGTTTTCTCATTTTCTTTGGATACATAAGGGGTTTTCCTCTCTGATATTTACTCCTCTGCTTCTTTCCTCTCTTTCTGGTAATCTCCTTTCTTTATTCTTTCTGTCTGCAGGAACACATGCTGTAGAGCCATTCAGCCAGATCTAAGCACAGATTTTATCTTTGTCATATATAAAAAATGTGGTCAGAAAAAATACTATGTAATTTCTAAAACCTCTCTGTGCTCTCAAATGGAAAATGGATATAGTAAAGTACTTACCACATGGTTAGATTTGAGATAGTGTATGTTGAAGATCTAACACATGAACTAATATGTAGAAGTACCTGACACACTTTCTTCACCATTTTTTTGTTCTTTCTCAATAATCTCAGTTTCCTGTAGTATCTGAGACAGCTATCAATAGTTTTCAGCTTAGTGACTTAATATTTCTAAGAACTATATATTTCATACAAATACAGGAACCTTAGCAACATGTATAACAATAATTCTGGTTAGATTGGTCCCCTACATATTTACAACCACCAACAGAAGTACTTTTATTGATGTAAGTGCTATCCTAAACTTCCAAATAAGCAGCCAAATTTTGGTCCTATCACTAAATTCAAGAACTATGATAAATAACAGATCCTGAATAACAATGCCCATCTTCACTGGCACTTTGAAATGGAGCTGGGTCTCATTTTAGAAAATAGTCTGAAGGTATCAGATTGTTCCTACAGCATTTAGCGTTAAAGAGAAGATACTGGCCGTGTCTTTAATTTAGATGAATGGACTTTGAAATCTCTCTAAGCTTTTTTCTTGGATAAAATGTTCAGAATTCTAACTGCATGGAATCCAAGTCCATCTCTTTCAAATAGCATACCCTTAGAACTTATGGATACAAGTCACCATTTTGCACTGATCAACCCAGAAAAAAAAACCCAGTTAAAGTCAGGGTTTCCTTATTTCTGTCATTTCTGTTAAGTTGTTAATTCTCTAATGGATGCATAAACATAAAGCATACAGAATTTTTTAAATGCATATACCTGAGTCTCAGCTTCAAAATATGTAGCTCTGGAATTTAACTTAGGACTGCATTTTTACAATGCATTTTAAGCAATCCTAATATAAGTAGTCCTTGGGCATTACAAAAAACCTTTTTTCCCTACACCCTGTCTTATAAATAAGCAATATGACTGCTTCTTAGGGACTGCTAAACAGTAAAGTCTAGTGAAATAGTTGCAATTTCTTATGTCAGGGGAAAGATATCTAATTAAGAAATGTAAATTCTTCTTCATGCTCAGAAAGTAAGAAGCAATAAAAATATAAATTTGTCTATGTTTCATGAAAACTTCTGAGAACCTATAAAAGGGTGAGCAATCTTTTCGAGCAGCTGGACTGTCAACACCCTCTCTGGCTTTTATGGAGAAGATGAGACATTTTTGGCACTTTCTTGAAAATAGTGTATTAAAGAGAGTTTCTGTATGGGATGCACAGTTCTTTCTTTTCATGCTTCAAATCCATAAATAATTATTTAGAATGAGGAGGAGTGTTATAATAAATAATAAGGAGTGCCATTCTTTCTTGGAATGATTATCTGACTTCTTTTTTTTTTTCAGAGAGAGAGCGAGAGTCAGAGAGAGAGAGAGATAGGGACAGACAGTCCAGAATGCAGAGAGTTGAGAAGCATCAATTATCAGTTTTTTGTTGTGGCACTTAGTTGTTCATTGATTGCTTTCTCATATGTGCCTTGACTGTGGGGCTACAGCAGACCAAGTAACCCCTTGCTCAAGCCAGCGACCTTGGGTCCTAGCTGGTGAGCTTTGCTCAAACCAGATGAGCCCACGCTCAAGCTGGTGACCTCAAGGTCTCAAACCTGGGTCTTCTGCATCACAGTCTGATGCTCTATCCACTGTGGTACTGCCTGGTCAGGCTATCTGACTTCTAATTGTACCCTCTTCCTTATAGTACGTTTCTGCACAAAAGTTGTTGTTTGGGGGTGAGGAAAAGATTGCTCAGCAACATTGGAAGAAACAGTTAGTACTTAAAAAAAGAGATAACAGCCATAACTACTACTTATGCTCCAAAACAGTTGTATGAACCTGAAACAAACCATAGGACAGAGCTGAGAACCATGATACACTGCTGAAAATGACAGAAAGGAAAAAGAAAGATGAAAATGTTATGTGAGAGTTTGGTGTGAGAGATTCCATTGCATTGATATGCCTATGGAAGCAGAATTGAATGAGGAGAGCTGTTTTTATTTGGAGGATACCTTTCATTTGGTTTTCTGAGAGGATTCTATGTGATCCTGGTTGAATTCTACCCATCACTTCAAATGCTATCTTCCCATTTTGCTGTTACATGTAATAAACTTGTTTAGGTAAACTTTTCTAGTAGATTCTTATTTATGTTTTCTACTTAATGTCTCAGGTTTTACAAATTTAATCTCTACCTCAAAAATTTTAAATCCACATCAGTTGTACCCTATAAAAGTAAATACATATTTCTCAAGACAGATCTTTAAAAGGCATCTTTTATACCTCTTTTCTCTGTTTTTCATTATATTTCTGATTGTTGATTTAAACAGTGCTGTTTTGACTCAAGATGATGTTAAAGTAATGGGCAGTGTGAGAGATACTCCTGACCTTTCTGCTTGAAATTTCAACAAGTTGAACAGCTATAATGCAGGAAAGCAAACCCAGCTGGGATCACATGCTTGGCTAAATGAGCCACACATCGAATTAATTAAAGATGGGAAGAATTGAGAAGGGGGTAGAATATAAAATGAATTCACAGTCAGCTCCAGAGAAGAGAGAGGCCTGGAATGTTTGGATTGTCATCTGTTGGAGTTCTGGATAGGAGGGAAGGCTGAATCACTGTTGGTTTTTTTGTTTTTTGTGTTTTGGGGTTTTTTTTGATTGTTTGTTTTTCCTGGGACTCCAGAGAGGAAGAAGGCTGGGACTATCTGGGTTTTGTCTTCAGGTGCTCTGAAGAGGGGCAAGCCCAGTCTCTGTTATTTTTTTTCCTGCTGAGGGAAGAAGCTGTGAAATTGAAAGGCAGAGGGGGAGATATTAAACCAAAGTAATGGCAGAACAAGGGGTCACATCTAGTGTTCCCACAATCTTCCCATAGCCTGCATTTGCCACAGAGAGAGAGAAAACCAAAGTATGGCTCTCCAGCCTTTCAGATTCTGCCTCCCTCACTTTGTGAGTATTTAAAGTGGCAGAGACAGACCCCAAGGCTAACTCTTCAGAATCACTCTCTCCTGAAGAACAAAGGTGCTCCCTTTCTGGTCCTCTGTTCTATTCAGGTATGGAGACAAGTGCCCAGAGGCCTGAGATTGCCACTGCTAAAGCCTTAAGACTGCAAATCCTTCACAACATGCCCCACCCACCAACATGAAGCAGCCATGCATATCATTGACACAACAACATCTCAACTGAGTTCAGCCCAAGAATTTCACAGAACTAAAACTTGTAATGCAGTGCCACCTACTGTGAGAAAAGAGGACACTCTCTCAAAACTGAAATCTTTTTTCCTCTTCTTTTTATTTTTTCTTTTTATTTTTTTTTGAATTTTATATTAATCATTTAAATTTTTTATTTTCATTTTTGTGAGCTTTTTGTTTTTGATTTTCTTTGATATCAGCTTTTTGTTTTTGTGGTTTTTCTTTTTTACTTGGCATTATTTTCATTTTTAAATTTTCACAATATTTTTTACTTTTACTTTTTATTTTTTTAGTTGTGTTTTGTTAAAGTTCTTAATAATACCACTCTTAAATGACATTAATGAAAAAAATTGAATACAAAAGCTATATAAGAAACATGAAAGAAAATGAAAAATTTCCAGAAAGCAAGCTTAATCACATGGAAATCTTGGAATTAAACAAAAGAGGATTCAACATTCAAGCTCAAAAAATACTGAATGAGATGGGAGAAAACACAGATAGGTAATTTAAGGAGCTCCAAAACTAAATCAATGAACAAAATAAATACTTCAGCAAGGAGTCTGAAACTTTAAAAACAGAGGTGAAGAACAATACATAAATTGAAAACTATGGTTGTAAGTTTAGCTTATAAATAGGGTAAATATAGGAGAGAATCAATGACATCAAAGACAAGAAAAGACATGCTACAGAGAGAAGAAAGAAACTCACAAGTTTAAAAAATGAAGATAGCTCGACAAGACTTGTCTGACTCCATCAGAAAGAACAATGAAGAATGAGTATATCAGAATAAGAAGATGGAGAAAAGAGAATGGAGAGCATATTCAAACAAATAATTGATGAGAACTCCCTAAGTCTATGGAAAGAGTTAGATACTAGAACCCAAGAAACAATTAGATGGCTAAGTTGCCTCAGCCCAAACAAATATTCTCCAAGGCACATTGTAATAAAATTATCAAAAATTGATGTCAAAGAAGGAATCCTCAAGGTAGTGAGAGAGAAGAAGAAGAATAACATATAAAGGGAAGTCCACTAGGTCATCCTTGGACATATCAGTAGAAACTCTAAAAACTAGAAGAGAGTGGATCCAAACATTCAAAGCACTGAAAGAGAGGAATTATCAGCCAAGAATACTATTTCCATCAAAGCTAACTTTCAAATATGAAGGAGAAATATAAAGTTTTACAGACATACAGAAACAGAAAATATTTATCACCAGAGAGAACCCCCACTGTATGAAATCCTCAAGGAAGTATTTCCACCAGATACAAAAAAAAATCAAAATTACAAGTAAAATCTCCAACAAGATTACAATAAAAACAGGAATAATCTGTTACAATAATTACATAAAAGGGAGAGGGTAAAGATTTGAAGTAGTGAAGGAGGAAGCACTCATAAAACAGAGGGCTCTTATACAAATAAAAAATTTTCTCTTAATAACCTAATGGTAACCACCCATAAAAACCCTACCATTGAAACACAAAGCTTAAAAAAAGAAAAAACAGTCGGAAAAAGTATGGAATACAACCAGACAAAAACAACTAACAGAAACACAAAAGAAAAGAACCAAATTAGACACAGAGTTACCAGAAAACAAAACATAAAATGACTATAAGAAATCTTCAAGCATTAGTCATTACCCTAAATGTAAATGGACTGAACTCACCAATAAAGAACACAAAGTAGAAGATTGTATCAAAAAACAAAATCCAACCACATACTGTCTTCAAAAGATGCATCTAAGCTGTTGGGAAAAAAGTCGACTCAAAGTGAAAGATTGGATAATGATTCTTCAAGCAATAATACCAAAGAAAAGCAGGTGTACACATACTGATACTGACAATGCTGACTCAAGACAGTGAAAGTAACAAGAGACAGAGATGGACATTTTATAATGATAAAAAGGGCATTGTATCAGAAGACATAACACTTCTTAATATATATGCATTGAATCAGGGAGCACCAAAATATGTAAGACATCTATTAACTGATCTAAAAATAAAAAAAGACAAAAAATTAATCATACTTGAAAAACTCAACATACCATTGACAGTTTAGATGAATCATCCAAATGGAAAATCAATAAAAAAATATCAGCCTTAAATGACACACTACAACAAATGGACATAATAAATATTTACAGGATATTTTATTCCAGAAAATCAGATTATACATTCAGTGTGCATGGTACATTCTCAAGGAAAGACCATATGTTGGGCCACAAAACTAATATCAACAAATTCAGAAAGATTGAATTTATACCAAGCATATTCTCTGACCATAAAGCTTTAAAATTAAAATTCAACTGTAAAAATGAAGTAAAGAAACCTACTAAAATGTGGAAATTAAACAACATACTTCTAAAAATGACTTAGTCAAGGAAGAAATAAAAGCAGAAATCAAAAGATATATAGTGACAAACGAAAATGACAACATGTTATATCAAAATTCTGGGACGCAGCAAAAGCAGTAATAAGAGGAAAGTTTATATCACTACAGGCTTATATCAAGAAACAAGACAGATACCAAGTAAACAACCTACCATCACATCTTAAAGAACTACAAAAATGAAGAATAAAGGCAACCTAAAGTCAGCAGAAGAAAAGAAATAGTAAAAATTAGAGTAGAACTAAAGGAAAGAGAACAAAAGAACTATGGAAAAAAGTAATATAACAAAGAGATTGTTTTTTGAAAATAGCAATTAAATGGACAAACCTCTGACTAGACTCATTAAGAAAAACAGAAAAAAGACTCATATAAACAAAATCTAAAATGAAAGGAGAAATTACCACAGACATCACAGATATACAAAAGATCATACTAAAATACTATGAAAGATTATATGCCACCAAATTGAATAATCTAAAAGAAATGTATAAGTTTCTAGAATATGCAATATTCCTAAACTGATTCCTAAAGAAGTGAAAAATCTATATAGACCCATAAGCAGGGAGGAAATACAAACAACTATCCCCAAAAAGAAAAATCCAGGACCTGATGGCTACAATAGTAAATTTTACCATTTAAGACTTCTCAAAGTCTTCCAAAAAAATAGAATAAGAAGCAATACTCCTTATAACATTTTATGAGGCCCACATAACCCTGATACGAAACCTGGCAAGGACAACACAAAAAAGGAAAATTACAGATAAATATCTCTAATGAATACAGATGCAAAAAATTCTAAACAAAATACTGGCAAATTAAATACAATACATTTAAAAACCAATAATACATCACAATCATGTGGGACTCATTCCAGGAGAACAATGATGGTATAATATACATAAATTGATCAACATAATATACCACATCAGCTAAACAAAGGACAAAAATTATATGATCCTATCAATAGGTGCAGAAAAGGCATTTGATAAGATACAACATTCATTTATGTTTAAAACACTCAATAAAATAGGTAGAGGAGGAAAACACCGCAACATAATAAAGACCATTTATGACAAACCATTAGCTAATATCATATTAAATGGTAAAAAAACATGAAGTCTTTATTCAAAAATAAATTATATACAATGGAATACTACTCATCCATAAGAAATGATGACATAATGTCATTTATGACAACATGGATGGACATTGAGAACATTATACTGAGTGAAATAAGTAAATCAGTAAAAGCTAAGAACTATATGATTTCACACATAAGTGGGATATAAAACTGAGACCCATGAACATAGATAAAAGTGGAGTGGTTACCAGGGAGAGGGGGATGTGGGGAAGGGTGGCATGGGGGAAGTGAGTAAAGAAGAACAAATATATGGTGACAAAAAATGATTTGACTTTGAGTGATGGATACATAACATAATCAACAGTTCAAATGCTATAGAAATGTTTACCTAAAACCTATGCACTCTTATTGATCAATGTTACCCTATTAAATTTAATTTTCTAAATAAAATAACAAAAAAAATTACCCCCCCCAAAAAAACACAATGCTATTTTGGGAAAATTAATGTGCTCTAAGAATAACATTAATTTTTTCTTTTGAACCAAGCTTGTTAAAAAATACATTACTGCCTGACTAGGCGGTGGCACAGTGGATGGAGCATCGGACTGGGATGCAGAGCACCCAGATTCGAGACCCCGAGGTCACCAACTTGAGCGCTGGCTCATATGATTTGAGCAAAGCTCACCAGCTTGGACCCAAGGTCACTGGCTCAAGCAAGGGGTTAATTGGTCTGCTGTAGCCCCATAGTCAAGGCACATATGAGAAAGCAATCAATGAACAACTAAGGTGTCATATTGAAAAACTAATAATTGATGCTTCTCATCTCTCTTTGTTCCTGTCTGTCTGTCCCTATCTATCCCTCTCTCTGACTCTCTCTCTGTCTCTGAAAAAACAAACAAACAAACAAAAATTACTAAGGGCTTAGTATAACCTGAACCAGCAAGTCTGAGCTTTTCCTTCTTGTATGAAGAGACTTCTGGGCTCCTATATTCAGGATTGATTTATTAGACAAAGAAAAAACAATCAAAAGTAAAGATTCCTGGAAAAATTGTAAATTTATCATTGAATATATCATAGAATAGCATTTTCAATGGTTTTCAATCATTAAATAGACTTGGTTAGTACAAAGACAATGCAATTCTATTATGCTCTTAGCCATTTAAAGATATTCATAGGTTTAAAATGTAATGTTTTCTTTTCATTTATAGTGAATTTGTCGTTGGCAGAAAATGCATGAGAGTCTAACTGTAAAGAATTAAGTCTTCTGTTTTCTACATAATGGATCTAGCAGAAGTGGTTAGCTACTTAGGATTTACTAGAGCTATGCTGCCAGTCTACATTAGACATGATTTGGTAGTGCCACCAGAAGTGAGTATATATTAAACTTCACAAAGCATATTTAACCATATTGTGTCAGGATCTTATTTAATGAAGGAGAGCTAAGAATTTGGCTAAAAATTCTTACAACAATGCAAAGATTGAATACCTCAGCAATTCTTATTAACCATAATATTTCACTTCTTTTGTGCTTTAGGTTAAGGCTCATCCTCTTGCTTAGTGATTCTATTTATCTCTTTTATATTGATCTAGTTTTACATATTGCTGATTTCTTTAAGAAACCATAGGCATGTTCTCACTGCTGTACTTTTTCCTGGGGGAAGAATCTTACAATAAGTAAATCCTACCCTATCTAAGACCACAAGTGGGGTTATCGTTTGCCTAACATGACATTCTTAGTTTATGAGAAGGCAGGGACTTAAAATCAGGTCTCAGGAAAAAAAAGTAAGATAAAGTTCAGCTGTAATATGTGACATACATTGGATTGTTGAATTCATATTAGACATTTGAAGATTCTATTGGTTTGTTCTGGAAAGGAGGTAGGAAATATTTAAGAATTCTGAGTCAAAAAACTTGGGTACAAATTCTGTTTTACCATTTAATAACTAACAGATTTAGGGAAAGGAACTAAACCTCTCAAAGCCTCATTATCACCATTTATAAAATGAGAATAATAATATTAAAGTTTATAAAGATTTGCCAGGGCATTTAAAAAGAGGTTGGCAGAATGCTTGCACAATGATAGACTTAGTGAAGGCTTATCTGCAAAACCTCTCCACCATATTATGAATTTTTCCTATTGGCAACATCACTTTCTTTGTCATTTTATATTTCTCTGTCAATCCTAATGATATTCACAGGACAATTTTTATTATAAGACATCAAAATTCTCAGCTGACAATTATGTTGGCCAATACTATTAAAAAGGGGAAAGAAATGACATTATATATTTGGAAAGTATGATTTAAAATGAGATAATTTAAAAATCTATTTGTTTATCTTTAGGGGACAAGTGATGATTATTTTTCTTTCCAAGTAATTATTTTTTAAAATATTTAATTGCTATTTTGAGAAAGGTATTCCTCCAAATGGGCATTAGGGAAAGAAGACAGATTTTAATTAAATCATTTAGCACATTCTGAATAACTCCACCAGGAAGCATGATAAAGGTATGCTTAATTGGCTTAGAGAGATGTTAGCAATGTAAGAAGTTCAAACTCAAAGTGAACTGTAGAAATAATTCTACATCTATATTCTAATTAACAATAAGGGGAATTATGGAAAAATTTAAAAGGCAAGGCAGAAAATTAAAAATGGGTTGACTTTCATCCAATTTTCCTTCAAAAAATTTTTCAGAATGTGCCTGTGTACATGTTTGTTTTGTTTTTTAGGTAAGTTAACATAGGAAAGGAGCTGCTTTATTCCTAAAAGTGTCTGATAATGTTTCTTAATACTTTGTATAGTGTGTCTGATACTGTTTTTCCTTTTCTTTTCTTTGTCATTTTTTTTCTATCTAATCTCCTAATTAACACTTTTCTAAATGTCAGAGCCAACATATGGTCCCATAAAAACAGGGTGACAATCCTATTGTTTACATCTATTTTGCATATATTTGTCATAATCAGGCAATATAATAAGTCAGAAGATCAGGTGGCGTGGTCAGAAAATGGGGCAACCGTATGAACAATTGCAGGAAAAGCAGTCAGACTGACACATAGCAAAATGGTTGTGTGATGTCAACCAAGTCCTGAGTTCTGAAAACCAGAAGGCTTCATGAGATTAAGTAAATAGCAATTGATTGAGAGAGGTAGGCAAAAACCAGTTCAGCTCCATTTAACTGGGATATAGAGAAGCCTATTATATACCAGGAATTATGATAGATTGTACCTTTGAGTAATCTTTGGAAGACAAGGGTAAAACATGCCTATACTTGTTCTTCTAAGAGATATTAGAGGCTACCATAGGATACATGTATATAAACTAATTATACCAAAACAATAAAAAGTCTTATGATAGAGATATAAGGGAGGCACATAAGAACTGTCATATTATTATTTGATTTTTACTTGCATAAATATTGTTATTTGGGAATAACAAAAAGTTTATTACATTATTCTTTTATTTTATTTGAGCGAGAGAGTTCTCAGTGTGGGTCTTTCTGGAAAAAACTTTTGAAGTCTGAATATTGTCATTTTGACTTCTATTTTCCATATAGTTTAGCTTTGATTTTATAGCTTTCTTATTTTTGCTTTTTCCCATTAATCTGGAATTTATTAGTATGCATATGATTATTCAAATAAAGTCCAACCATCAAATATGAGCACAGCCAGAATGTCATTTACTGCACAATGAACATCTTTATACCTTTTTCTAGGTTACTAAAGAGTATAATGTTAATTGTGGAAAAACATTGCATTCCAATAGTTTTATATGCTGAAGCCTAATTGAGACTGTTAATAAGAATGTTATATGCTGGGATATGTTAGCCAGCGTGATATTTTAACCAATTTCTCTGGAGTCCTTTATGCAAATATCTGTGTATTTCTCATCATAAATAAATTTGATACTCAGCCAAAAACAAAAACAAATTAATATATCGTGGAATCTTACCTGCCTAGTCTATATATCTGAAAACATTAATATTTGTTATAATTAAAATAAAAATGCACTAAAATTTCAAATAGGGAATTCTTTTTTTTTTTTTTTTCCCGGAAGCTGGAAACGGGGAGAGACAGTCAGACAGACTCCCGCATGCGCCCGACCAGGATCCACCCGGCACGCCCACCAGGGGCCAGGCTCTGCCCACCAGGGGGCGATTCCCTGCCCCTCCGGGGCGTCGCCCTGCCGCGACCAGAGCCACTCTAGCGCCCGGGGCAGAGGCCAAGGAGCCATCCCCAGCGCCTGGGCCATCCCAGCTCCAATGGAGCCTTGGCTGCGGGAGGGGAAGAGAGAGACAGAGAGGAAAGAGGGGGGGTGGAGAAGCAAATGGGTGCTTCTCTTATGTGCCCTGGCCGGGAATCGAACCCCGGTCCCCCGCACGCCAGGCGGACGCTCCACCGCTGAGCCAACCAGCCAGGGCCCAAATAGGGAATTCTTGAATATTATATATTGTAGATATACAGCTTCAGAATGTTTGGTTGAGACAAAACACTTTTTAATTGGATTTATTGATGTGGCATTGGTTAACAAAATTATATAGGTTTCAAGTGTACAGTTCTATAATACATCATCTGTATATTATATATTGTGTGCTCAACATCCAAATAGTGGACAAGTCCTAATAGATGTCATCTCTTTCCATTACTATTTATTCCCCCTTTACTATTTTTTACCTCACCCACGTCCTTTCTTTCTGGTAATTAGCATACTGTTGTCTGTGTCTGTGAGTTGTTCTTTTGTAATCTCTTCATCTTTTCACCCAGTTCTCAAATCCCACCCAACTAGCAAATGTTCTCTGTATCAATGAGTCTATTTCTATTCTGCTTGTTTGTTTATTTTGTTTTTTAGATTCAATTGTTGATGCATACTTATTTATTACCATGTTATTAATATTTTTTATCTTTTTTTTTTCTTGTTCTTAAAGAAGACCCTTTAACATTTCAGGTAATAGTAGTTTGGTGGTGAGGAACTCCTTTGGCTTTTTCTTTACTAGAAAGCTCTTTGTATGTTCTTCAATTCTAAATTATACCTTTTCTGGGTACAGTAATTTTGGTGGTAGGTCCTTACTTTTCATAACTTTGAATATTTTTTTAAATAAATTTTTATTAATGTTAATGGGATGACATTAATAAATCAGGGTACATATATTCAAAGAAAACATGTCTAGGTTATCTTGTCATTAAATTATGTTGCATACCCCTCGCCCAGAGTCAGATTGTCCTCCGTCACCCTCTATCTAGTTTTCTCTGTGCCCCTCCCCCTCCCCCTAACTCTCTCCCTCCTTCCCTCCTGCGTACTCCCTCCCCCCACCCCTGGTAACCACCACACTTTTGTCCATGTCTCTTAGTCTCGTTTTTATGTTCCACCAATGTATGAAATCATGTAGTTCTTGCTTTTTTCTGATTTATTTATTTCACTCCGTATAATGTTATCAAGATCCCACCATTTTGCTGTAAATGATCTGATGTCATCATTTCTTATGGCTGAGTAGTATTCCATAGTGTATAAGACCTGAAACAATAAAGTACATAGAAGAAGACATAGGTACTAAACTCATGGACCTGGGTTTTAAACTTGACATTTTATGAACTTGACTCCAATGGTAAGAGAAGTGAAGGCAAAGATAAATGAATGGGACTACATCAGAATAAAAAGTTTTTGCTCAGCAAGAGAAACTGATATCAAAATAAACAGACAGCCAACTAAATGGGAAATGTTATTTTCAAACAACAGCTCAGATAAGGGCCTAATATCCAAAATTTACAAAGAACTCATAAAACTCAACAACAAACAAACAAACAATCCAATAAAAAAATGGGAAGAGGACATGAACAGACACTTCTCCCAGGAAGAAATACAAATGGCCAACAGATATATGAAAAGATGCTCAGCTTCATTGGTTATTAGAGAAATGCAAATCAAAACTACAATGAGATACCACCTCACCCCTGTTAGATTAGCTATTATCAACAAGACGGGTAATAGCAAATGTTGGAGAGGCTGCGGAGAAAAGGGAACTCTCATCCACTGTTGGTGGGACTGTAAAGTAGTACAACCACTATGGAGGAAAGTATGGTGGTTCCTCAAAAAACTGCAAATAGAACTACCTTATGACCCAGCAATCCCTCTACTGGGTATATACCCCAAAACCTCAGAAACATTGATACGTAAAGACACATGTAGCCCCATGTTCATTGCAGCACTGTTCACAGTGGCCAAGACATGGAAACAACCAAAAAGCCCTTCAACAGAAGAATGAATATTTCTTGCTACTCCTTTCTGGCCTGAAAAGTTTCTGTTGGGAAATCAACTGACAGTCTAATGGGAGCTCCCTTATAGATAACTAACTGTTATTCTCTTGCTGCTTTTAAGATTCTCTCTGTCTTTAAACTTTTGCATTTTAATTATGATGTGTCTTGGTGCGGGCCTTTTTGGGTTCACCTTTTTTCGGACTCTCTGTACTTCCTGGACTTGTATGTCTCTATTTCCCTCACCAAATTAGAAAAGTTTTGTGTTATTATTTTTTTCAAATAGGTTTTCAATTTCTTGGTTTTTTTCTTCTCTTTCTGGAAATCCCATGATTTGAATGTTGGTAAGCTTAAAGTTGTCCCAGAGGCTCCTTACACTATCTTTATTTTGGTGTTTTTTTTTCTTTTTGTTCTAATTTGGTGTTTTTTGCTTCCTTAAATTCTAAGTCTCTGATTTGCTCCTCTGTTTCATCTACTGCACTGTTAATTCCCTGTAAATTATTCTTCATTTCTATTTGCGTAGGCTTCATTTATGACTGGCTCTTTTTTATGATTTCTATCTCCATTTTTATTTCTAATCTCTGTTGAAATTCTCACTAAATTTATTGAATTACTTATAACCAGTGTTTTGAATTCTGCATCTAGTAGATTCGTTGGCTGAATTTTGTATAGTTCTTTTTCTGGAATTTTGTTCTGTTTTACCTTTGGGACACATTTTTTTTTGTCTCCTTATTTTGACTGCCTCTCTATGTTTATTTCTATGTATTAGATAGAGCTGCTACATCTCCCAGACTTAATAGATTGGTATTATATAGTAGGTTCCTTGTAGGGTCCAGTGACACAACTTCTTGGTTTAAATGAGCTGAGCACCCCACATGTGTTCTCTGCCCCCATGTAAGCTATATATAGCCTCATATTGTTGTTGAGCCTTGATAGATGTTGACATGTTAATGGGAAGAATTTACCCCCAGGACAATCAGCTAAAAAAACTGGCTGTCACCACCACTGGGGGGGTGGGGCGGGCAGCTGTGCAAAGGTCTAGCCCAAAGAGTGGGACTTACTTTGATGGGACTCTTATGACTGCAAAGTCTTCCCCTTGAATGTGTCACTTGTGGAGGTGTTTGGGTGGTGTTTTGATATTGTCTGAAGCTGTCCACCGGGTATGCTGGCTCTGGGACCTCCCAGGAAGTGCGAGAAAGATTAGCCATTGCCTGTGTTCTTCCAGAGGCACTGCAGCATGAGCTACAAAACAATTTGCAGATGGCTGCTATTTGTGCTGGGATTGGAGATGCCCAGGAGAGGCTATGCTGCAAACCAAGGCTGACTTCTGCTAGTACTGACTCTAGGACCATTTAATGAGAGATATAGAACATGATGCTGCTTTTTAAAAAAGATTTTAGGAAAGTCTGAAGCATGAGCCAAGACAGGCCATTTGTATAGAAAAGTCACTGGAAACAGCTTGGGTGGCTCCACAAGTTAGGTGGGGCTGGTCTCAGGGAATCACCAAGGTAGGATGAAGAGTGTGAGTCAAGTTAATGGAGACTCAGGTATGGTACCAACTTGCTGGCTTTTTGTGTGTGGGGAGGGACGGGCATCTCAGATAAAGAGCAATGGCCTCTGCCAGCACTATTTTCTGGCAGAAAACCCATACTGATGCCAGAGAATTGAGCCCTGGTTCTTTTCAAACTGCTATCCCAGTGCTAGGCCTCAAAGGGAGTGAATTCAAATAATTATGTATGTGGGGCCCTTAGAGGAAATACCTGGGACTCCAGCAGCTCTCTGTCTTACTCAGGTACAATTTCTCCTGGTTTTTACAGCCAGAAGTTGTAGAGACTTCTCTTCTTCCTGACACTAAAACCATAGGCTGGGGGGCCTGGTGTAAGACTGGGTCCCCTTGCTCCTCTGGAGGACTTCCACAGCTGAAATGTCCCTCCCAATTTTAAATCACCTCACATGGTAGTGAAAACCAGCCTGATCTGCATCTTTGTCCCTTGTACCAGTTTCGATGTGGCTTCTTTTTCAATTTCTAGTTGTAGGTCTTTCATTCAGGTATTTCAGGGCGTTCTGAATGATAGTTTTTCTGTAGTTTGGTAGTAATTTTGATGCAGTTGTAGGAGCCCTCTTTATATTTTACTTTCAGTTTTCTTTCCTTTTAATTTTCAATCCAATCTTTCTCCAATTTGCATATTTATTCTTAATATATTGTATATTTTTTTCAGCTTTTATAGTTATTTCCACCAGTTTTTAAAAAAAATTTTTTTTGCTTATATTGCTAATATTGTCTATCAACTTTTACATATTACACTTACTTTAAATTGATTCATACATTCCACTGTTCTGATGGTTTATTCATTTTGTGTCTTTCTTTCATGGTTCTTGCAATTAGTATATATCTAGTTATTTTACCTGAGTGCTCATTTTATTCCGATGATATAGCTACTCTCTATGGTTATATGCACCATGTAAAGCTTAAGGCCAATCTCTCCTCTGTGTATACCCAGGTGTTTTTAGGAAGAGAGGAGGGGTTCAGCCTCAGGGCAGAAATTCTAGAACTCCTTCTTTGCTGATCTTGCACCAGACAACTCTTTCTTTTGGGTTTTTTTTTTAATACCTTAGGAAGAAATGGCATTAAGAGAAAGTCATGTATCTAGTTTGTTGTTCACCACCTTGGAATTTAGATTGGGAAGAGATGAAGGAGTGAGGCTGGTCTTTTCACATGAATAGGACATTTTAACTGCACTAGTATTATGAGGGTAACAATTCAGTTGCCTCTTCTGGACCAACAATATAAGTGAACTTGGAAGCACATTCTTAACCAGTCAAACTTCTGGATGAGAATTTCCAGCAGGTTGATAATATGATTGTAGCCTTGTGAGACCCTAAGTAGAGGCCTCAACAAAATCATGCCAGGACCTCTACCCACAAAAAATGTAAGATAATAAATATATGTTGTTTTTTTAAGTCTCTGAGTTTGTGGTAATTTGTAACATAGAAATAGATAGCTAATGCAGCATTTCTCCCAGAGAGTATGGCATGTAGAGGAAAAAAAGATAAAAAAATGCACAGCTGTCTTGTAAATATTTAAGTAGCTTGATGTAGATAGAGGCAAGGGAAAGAAGTAAGAGACCAGAATATCTGAGAACCCACCAAATGCTGATCAGTCTGCTGTTTTTCAGGCACCTTTCCATCTCTAAAACCCTGTGAATTTGAAAACATTATTGTCATTTTACAAATTAGAATCTTGACTTAGAGTAGACCTTCCTTACTGTCATGCTGAAGCCCATATAAACAGGTTAATAGTGTGCTGAGATGTTGACTTTTATTACCAGAATGACCAGCTGGTTGAGACTGGGGGTGGCTGGCTACAAATAGTTTTCTTTTCTTTCTTTTTTTTACCCTAGTGAGACATAAAAAACTTCATTAATTTCTGTGTGATTTTACATGAAAAAGTTTTAGTAGCACTTAGGAGGAGGATATGCATTATCTAAGGTTATATATACCTCGTGTAAGTGGGTGAGAGGTCTTTAAAACCTAGTCCTTTGCTCTAAGTTTCACCATCTAAAGCAAGAGATGATATCTCTAGTAGGAAAAGGTCTGCTTTTTCAGGAACTTTTAAGCTATATGTATGATACAACTTAATAATTGAACTAGTAGACCCATGAGCTAGGTATTGATTTCAGTGCTTTGTATCCATTATTTCATATTACCTCCACAACAAACCTGAGAGGGAATAAAATATCTCAATTTTAAGGTCAAGGTCACAAATTCAGAGGGAGATATATAAATTACAGAAGGTTTCAGAGTTACTAAATTGTAAAATGTATTTAAATTTATATTTGTCTAATCCTAAAAACTGTAAACTTAACCATAAAATAAATTGACATGGAAATGTCCGAAGTCTGAATGAAGTGGAAAAAATCTACTCTACTAGTTGGTTTTACATGATGTATCCAATTGTACATGAAATATTTGTAAATTAAAATTTGAATATGACATCATTTTTAGTAAGCAAAATTAAATGAAATGTCATATCTTGGGCATTTCTTATATTTCTGTGTACTTAGATATCATTTAAAAGTGCTGAAGATGCCAGGATGAGCTTATTAATAAAATTGCAAAGATACCTTATGCAAGAAAATGGCTTATGTGTTCATAAAGATTGAAGAAGATTACTTTACAGTAATGGAGGTGGTGAAGTATAAGGCACTATGGACAATAAAGTTTATTTTAAATTTAATAATGGAAGTGAAAATAATCATGTGAAGAGCAAAATTCACATTGACAAAATAGCTTTTATTTGCTGTCTTTTTATTTTATTTTATTTTTTTTTACAGAGACAGGGAGAGAGTCAGAGAGAGGGATAGATAGGAACAGACAGACAATTACCTTTTCCATTTCTACTATAGCTTATTCATAGATATATTTGGAATAATAACAGAATCTAACTTAAAGGGATTTTGTAAGAATTAAAGTATATATACCTCTTAGCATTTCTAAAATGGACATGTCTTATTGTTAAAATAAAAAAGGTGCTTTTGTTTTATTTAATTCTAAGAAAGATACAATTGTTTTAAGGGTATACTAAGTGGTTTATATATTTATTTATTTATTTTTCTAGTTTTCAGACTTTTTTTTTATTTTAATGGGGTGACAATGATAAATCAGGGTATATATGTTCACAGAAAACATCTCCAGGTTATTTTGACATTTGATTATGTTGCATATCCATCACCCAAAGTCAAATTTTCTTCCATCATCTTCTATCTGGTTTTCTTTGTGCCTCTCTCTTTCCCCCCTCTTCCCCGCTCCCCCTCAACCACCACCCTCTTGTCCATGTCTCTGAGTCTCATTTTTATGTCCCACCTATGTATGGAATCATATAGTTCTTAGTTTTTTCTGATTTACTTCTTTCACTCAGTATAATGTTATCAAGGTCCATCCATGTTGTAAATGATCCAATGTCATCATTTCTTATGGCTGAGTAGTATTTCATAGTATATATGTACCAAAGCTTTTTAATCCACTGGTCCACTGACGAACACTTGGGCTGTCTCCAGATCTTTGCTATTGTGAACAATGCTGTCATAAACATGTGGGTGCATTTCTCCTTTTGAAACAGTGCTATGGTGTTCTTGGGGTATATTCCTAAAAGTGGGATAGCTGGGTCAAAAGGCAGTTCGATTTTTAATTTTTGAGGAATCTCCATACTGTTTTCCATAGTGACTGCACCAGTCTGCATTTCTACCAGCAGTGCAGGAGGGTTCCTTTTTCTCCACATCCTCGCCAGCACTTATTCTGTGTTGTTTTGTTGATGAGTGCCATTCTGACTGGTGTGAGGTGATATCTCATTGTGGTTTTAATTTGCAATTCTCTAATAATTAGTGATGTTGAGCATTTTTTCATCTGCCTATTGGCCATCTGTATGTCCTCTTTGGAGGAGTGTCTATTCATTTCTTTTGCCCATTTTTTGATTGAATTGTTTGTCTTCCTGGTGTTGAGTTTTACAAGTTCTTTATATAAATTTTGATTATTAACCCCTTATCAGACATGTTGTCGAATATGTTCTCCCATTGTGTGGTTTGTCTTTTTATTCTGTTCTTATTGTCTTTAGCTGTTCAAAAGTATTTTAGTTTGATATAGTCTCATTTGTTTATTCTGTCTTTTATTTCACTTGCCCATGGAGAAAAATTGGCAAATATATTGCTGCGAGAGATGTCAGAGAGCTTAATGCCTATGTTTTCTTCTAAGATGCTTATGGTTTCACGGCTTACATTTAAGCCTTTTATCCATTTTGAGTTTATTTTTGTGAATGGTGTTAGTTCATGGTCTAATTTCACTTTTTTGCAAGTAGATGTACAATTTTCCCAACACCATTTATTAAAGAGGCTGTCTTTACTTCACTGTATGTTCTTACCTTCTTTGTCAAATATCAGTTGTCCATAAAGGTATGTTTATTTCTGGGTTCTCTGTTCTGTTCCATTGATCTATATGCCTGTTCTTATGCCAGTACAAGGCTGTTTTGCATACAATGGCCTTGTAGTATAACTTGATATCAGGAAGTGTGATACCTCCCACTTTATTCTTCTTTTTCAAGATTGCTGAGGCTATTGGTGTTCTTTCTTGGTTCCATATAAAATTTTGGAATATGTGTTCTATATCTTTGAAGTATGTCATTGGTATTTTAATGGGTATTGCATTGAATTTATAAATTGCTTTGGGTAATATAGACATTTTAATGATGTTTACTCTTCCTAACCATGAGCATGCTATATGTTTCCACTTGTTTGTATCTTCCTTGATTTCTATTATCAATGTTTTATTATTTTCCAAGTACAAGTCTTTAATTTCCTTGGTTAAATTTACTCTTAGGTACTTTATTTTTGGGGGTTACAATAGTGAAGGGGATTATTTCCTTAATTTCTCTTTCTGTTAGCTCATTTTTGGTGTATAAAAATGCCTCTGATTTCTGAGTATTAATTTTATATCCTGAGGATTTTTGCATCTCAATTCATTAGGGATATTGGCCTATAGTTTTCTTTCTTTGTGTTGTCTTTGTCTGGTTTTGGAATCAGAATTATGCTTGCCTCAAAAAAGGAGCTTGGAAGTCTTCCTTCCTCTTGAACTTTTTGAAATAGCTTGGGAAGGATAATAGTTAGTTTTTCTTTGAATATTTTGTAGAATTCACTTGTGAAGCCATCAGGCCCAGGACTTTTCCATGTTGGTAGTTTTTCGATAACTGTTTCGATCTCATTTGTTGTAATCGGTCTGCTTAGGTTTTCTGATTCTTCCAGATTAATTTTTGGAAGATTATATGTTTTAAGGAATTTGTGTGTTTCATCTAGGTTGTCTAGTTTTTTGGCATACAATTCTTCATAATATTTTCTTACAAAATTTTGTATTTTTGTTGTGTAGGTTGTTATTTCTCCACTCTCTTTTCTAATTTTGTGTATTGTGGACCAGACCTGCCTGGGGTGAGGATGATGGGGTCGCAAAGACCTGACTCCAGGGACCAGGTTGAGTGATGCCGATCTGCTTTATTCAGGAAGTAAGCTAGCTTATATACACAGGTTAAGCCTATGGGGTGTTACAGTGTGTCCTTCATAGCCAATGGCTGAAAAGATCAGGGAGCTGCATGCTTGGCTCTAAGTCACTTCCTTAAAGCGGGCGAGCTCCTTTCCTGGATATGCCCAGGAGGGTTCTGGGAGCTGGAGTATTCTCACAGCATTGCATCAGCCACAGTAAGCAATGAGCTCTGTGCTGTACCCACAATTTATTTGAGTCCTCTCTCTTTTTCTTGGTGAGTCTGGTTAAAGGTTCATTGATCTTGTTTACCTTTTCAAAGAACCAACTCCTGGTTTCATTGTTCCTCTGTATTGTTTCTTTAGCCTCTGTGTCATTTATTTCCACTCTGATCTTTATTATTTCCTTCCTTCAACTACCTCTGAGCTTTACTTGCTGGTCTTTTTCTAGTTCTTTTAGATGCAGGTTCAAGTCTTTTATTTAAGCTTTTTCCAGCTTCTGATGGTATGCCTGTAATACTATGAACTTCCCTCTCACGACTGCTTTTGCTGTGTCCCATACATTTTGAGTTGATGTATGCTCATTATCATTCTTTTCTAGGTATTTTTTAAATTTCTTCTTTGATCTCATTGTTAATCCATTTATTATTTAATGACATGCTATTTAGTTTCCAAGTGTTTGAGTATTTTTTAGTTTTTCTTTTGTGGTTGATTTCTAGTTTCATGCCATTGTGATCAGAGAAAATGTTTGATATGATTTTAATCTTCTTAAATTTGTTTAGACTGCTTTTGTGCCCTAACATGTGGTCTATCCTAAGGAATGTACCATGTGCACTTGAAAAGCATTTATATTCTGCTGTTTTAGGATGAATGAGTCTAAAGATATCTATTAAATCCAGTTGATCTTGTATGCCCTTTAAGTCTGCTGTTTCTTTGTTTATTTTCTTTCTTGAGGATCTATCTAGTGATGTTAGTGGGGTATTGAAATCCTCTACTATTATAGTATTGCTGTTGATCTCACCTTTCATATCCATCAAAGTCTGCTTTATATATTTAGGTGCTCCTATATTAAGTGCGTAGGAAGATATAATGGTTATAGCTTCCTCTTGGATTGTTTCCTTTATCATTATGTAGTGACCTTCTTTATCTCTTACTACAGTCTTTATTTTAAAGTCCATTTTGTCTGATATAAGTATTGCTACCCCAGCTTTTTTTTTTTTCATTTCCATTTGCATGAATTATTTTTTTCCATCCTTTCCTCCAGTCTATGTGCATCTTTTGTTTTAAGGTGTGTCTCTATAGACAGCACATGAATTGGTCCTGTTTTCTTATCCGTGCAGTTATCCTATGTCTTTTGATCAAATCATTTAATCCATTTACATTTAAGGTATTATTGATATGTAGTTGTTTATTGCCATTTTAATCTTTAAAGCTGTATTCCTCTTGTGCTATATTCTTTTTTCTCTTTGATCTGTTTACAACAGGCCCATTAGCATTTCTTGCAGCATTGGTTTGGTTATAGTGAATTCCTTGAGTTTTTTTTTTTTTTTTTTTGTCTGGGAAGCTTTTTATTTCTTTTTCGATTTTAAATGATAGCCTTGCTGGATAAACTAGTCTTGGTTGTAGGCTTTTGTTCTGCATTACTTTGAATATTTCTTGCCATTCTCTTCTGTTCTCAAGTGTTTCTGTTGAGAAGTCCAATGTCATTTTTATGGGGACTCCTTTGTAGGTGATAGCCTTTTTTTCTCTAGCAGCTTTTAATATTTTCTCTTTATCACTTAGCTTTGGTATTTTAATTATGATGTGTCTTGGTGTAGATTTCTTTGAGTATCTCTTTAATGGAGTTCTCTGTGCTTCTTGAACTTGTGAGAGTTTTTTCTGAATTAATATAGGAAAGTTTTCAGCTATTATATGATTGAACAAAGTCTCTATCTCTTGTTCTTTCTCTTCTTCTTCAGGAACCCCTATGATGCAAATGTTATTTCTCTTCCTGTTGTCACAGAGCTCTCTTAGAGTTTCCTCAGACTTTTTGAGTCTCTTTTCTTTTTTCTTTTTTTTTTTTTGCTCTGCTTCTGTGCCTTCATTTATCTTGTCCTCTAACTTGCTGATTTGATCCTCAGCTTCATCCATCCTGATTTTTATTTCTTTCATTATGGTCTTCATTTCTGATATTGTATTTGTCATTTCTGATGGATTCTTTTTTATTATTTCAATGTCTTTTTTTTAATATTTGCTATGTCTTTATTTAGGTGTTCATAGTGACCATCTATTATTGTTCTAAGATGTTTGCACATCTTAACAATCATTATTTTAAACTCTGCATCTGGTAATTTGGTTGTATCTGACTCATTCAGGATCTTTTCTGGGGATTTCCCTTGATTCATTTGTGTTGCATTTCTCTTCCATTTCATTTTGTCTGTGTATAAAAAGATTTTGGCCACTGGAGTCCAATGTTTATGGCCTTTGTGTTTCCTAGGTGTGGTCTGTCTGCAAGCTCACCACCCCATCTGCCACAGCTGTCTAGGGTCATCTGGTATGGAGTTGTTAGTGCAAAGTTGTTTATTTATTTAATTCTCTCATAAATTTCTAGAATTGTACATCTGGGGTACAATAATTTTTAAATGGTTAGTTCTTTGAACAACTTATTAACACAGTGTTGACTCTTCTACTTCCCCAGTCCTCATACAGTCAATTCTGGGGAAAGTAATAACCAAGACACTGAACATCAACTTGGTGACAAAAGACTAAAATGCACTTTCTATTACAACATTTCCCTCTACCATTAGTAGTTACTTAATTTTTTATAGGTAGAAACAACTAATTAAATAATCTTTCTTTATCCAAAAAATATTACTGACTTTTATAAATAGACAGTGATGCTCTTACTATGCCCATAGTGGCAGATATTCATGTCAGTGTGGTTTGCTTTAAATTGAGACAACAAAAATGTCCATTAGAAGATATTATTTTATGAGAAAATATAAATTAAATCTCTATTAATTAGATTACATTTACCTTTATAATTCATTGTACTACATAAATATAAATATTATGTTTATTAAAAAAATTTTACAGAATAAGAAAGGTCAAACAGTTTTTTTGACAAATAAAATTAGATAGCAAAAAACAAGGAAGAGAAATCGGAATTCCAAACCTAATGAAGAGAAAGTCCTTCTTTTTATTTTTTTTGCATAAAAGGCCAATATTTAAACATTTTCAAGGTCAATTGCTTATTTCTGTTTGAATAAGAGACAGTAAAATCATGAAAATATGAGTTATAAACAAAAAGGGACAGGAATAATTTTGCTGTGAGTATATAAATATAGTAGTAAAATGGAAACTAGAACAGAGATGTAAAAAGACTGAAGGAACTGCAGTGATAAAATAAATTATTAATAAAATATACCTTATGCTCAACTCATTAATAGTATTCAGAACTGTGACCTACTTAGAAAGAAATAGGTTTTCTCTTTTAGTGTTCAGAACCTGCTGAAGAGACAAGAACGAACAAGGATAAGTATAAGTTGATTTCCCTTAGTAAATCATTTAAGTTGCACGTTGTGCCTGCAATCAAAAGGTAAGTGATCAATACTCTTATAATACATATGTGCTGGTTAGCAATTCTTATAGAAGCCTGATCATCCTGCCACTAAATTTATATGCCTTCAATATCTGTAGTTCACAAATTGAAGAAGCCATGTTAATTCTAACAAAGTGGCTGGCTTGGCAGATTTATTTGAGAGGGAGCCTGGAGAATTACCTACTTCAGAAAGGTAATTTAAAACTAAATCCACCTCTAAAAGTGAATGTCCCTTTTGGTTTTATAAGGTTCACTAGAAGGGAGCCCTACAAAGGGAGCATTACCTTTTGTTTGCCAACAGCAGATAAAACTAAGGCCAAAGCCCAAAAGAATATGACTTAGACAAAAATGAGCATAAGTCTATCAAAGATTTTTTAATAGCTAAGAAAGGAAAATATAATTGTAGCTAGTGGATAAATAGCTGTGATTTACAAAAACATCAGGTCAGTATAAACTTGGTTATAAGATCATCTGATAAAAAATATCAATGATAAAAAGGAACAAATCAGTTTTTCATCCCCTACAAAATAAAACAACACAAAAACCCCACCCAAGGAGAAATGAGGGTGATAGGAAAATTTCAAATAATGGAATAACTTGGTTCAATAATCTTTTATTAAGCAAGTTACTAGAACTAATTTTATCAACAACTGTCGTAGAGTCAAGAGGCAAGAAGGAGTTTAGGTACCAAGTCTAAAAATGGTTTGGTCAGTTAATATTATTAGTCATTACCAATAATATTAAATTTCTTAAGTTAAAAACAAGCAATTGTTTGCACAATATAGAGACATCATCTGAGTCACATTATATTGGGATTTTCATTCTAAAATTGACAACTCTTAGGTCATTTTCCCCACTTTATATTCAATATAAGATTGAAAGTTTTTGTTTTAAAATAAAGGTAAATGCAAAATGTTCTTAAAGGAAGAGGTAAAATGTATCAAATTTTTGGATTATTGTCATCTTGTTACCTGACTATATATGTTTCTTTGGAATTTTTGACCAATCTATTATACACTTGTAAAAAAGTTAAAGGTTCTGGTTATTGTCAATTTGTGGTATAATTTAAAGTAAAGTAGTGTGATACCCCCAGCTTTTTTCCCCCTCAGCATTGTTTTTGGCTATTTGGGATCTTTTTTGGTTCCATACAAATATGATGAATTTTTTGTACTATTTCTTTAACAAATGTCATCAGGAAACAACAACAAAAAAATAACCAAATTGGACTACATTAAACTAAAAAGGTTCTGCACACCAAAGGAAACCATGAACAAAATGAAAAGACAACCCATTGAATGGGAAAACATATTCACCAATGACACATCTAATAAGGTATTAATATCCAAAATTTATAAAGAATTTATACAACTCAACACCCCAAATCATAAAAAATCCAATTTAAAAAATGGGCAAAAGACCTGAATGAATACTTCTCAAAAGAGGACATATAGATGGTCAATATATATATGAAAATATGCTCAGTCACTAATTATCAGACAAATACAAATTGAAATCACAATGAGATATCACCTCACACATGTCAGAATAACCATCATCAAAGATCAACAAACAAGTGTTGGCAAAGATGTGGAGAAAGGAAAACTCTCATGCATTGTTGGTGGGAATGCAGATAGGTGCAGCCACTGTGGAAAGCAGTATGAAGTTACCTCAAAAAAATTAAAAATGAGGCCCTGGCCGGTTGGCTCAGCGGTAGAGCGTCGGCCTAGCGTGCGGAGGACCCGGGTTCGATTCCCGGCCAGGGCACACAGGAGAAGCGCCCATTTGCTTCTCCACCCCTCCGCCGCACTTTCCTCTCTGTCTCTCTCTTCCCCTCCCGCAGCCAAGGCTCCATTGGAGCAAAGATGGCCCGGGCGCTGGGGATGGCTCTGTGGCCTCTGCCTCAGGCGCTAGAGTGGCTCTGGTCGCAACATGGCGACGCCCAGGATGGGCAGAGCATCGCCCCCTGGTGGGCAGAGCGTCGCCCCTGGTGGGCGTGCCGGGTAGATCCCGGTCGGGCGCATGCGGGACTCTGTCTGACTGTCTCTCCCTGTTTCCAGCTTCAGAAAAATGAGAAAAAAAAAAAAAAAAAAAAAAAAAAAAAAAAATCAAAAAAAAAAAAAAAAAAAAAAAAAAATTAAAAATGAAACTGATTATGACCCAGCAATTCTACTTCTGTAAATATATCTGAAGGAAACTGAATCACTGATTCCAAATGCACCCTTACGGTCATTTCAGCATTATTTACAATAGCCAAGATTTGGGAGCAGCTCAAGTGCCTACCAGTAGATAAGTGGATAAAAAAACTGTATTACATTTACACAATGGGATACTACTCAGCTATAAAAAAGAAAGAAATCTTACCTTTTTTGACAGCATAAATAAACCTGGAGAGTGTTATGATAAATGAGGCAAAAACAATCAGTGAAAGACAAATATCAGGCCTGACCTGTAGTGGCGCAGTGGATAAAGCGTCGACCTGGAATGCTGAGGTTGCCAGTTCAAAACCTGCACTTGTCTGGTCAAGGCACATATGGGAGTTGATGCTTCCTGCCCCTCCTGCCTTTCTCTCTCTCTCTCTCCTCTCTAAAATGAATAAATAAAAAAAAATTAAAAAAAAAAAAGAAAGACAAATATCATATGATTTTACTTATACATATGTGGAGCCTAATGAAAAAAATTAACAAACAAAATTAAAACAGATTCACAGATACAGAGAACAGAAAGACAACTGTCAGAGTAGAGGGGTGTTAAGGATTAGGTGAAAAAAAGTGAAGGCATTAAAGCAAAATAAATAAAAACTCAGTGTAGTGTTTACCAGAGGGAAAGGAGGGATAAGGGATATAGAAGAAAGTAAAAGGTGATAAGTGATGATGGTAGGAAACTTGACTTGGGGTGGTGAACACACAATACAGTGTAAAGATGATCTATTATAGAATTGTATACCTGAAACCTATATAATTCTATTAACCAGTGTCTCCCCAGTAAATTTAATTAAAGAAAACATACACACAAAATGTCATTAGGATTTTGATGAACACTGCATTATATCTGTATATTGCTTTTTATAATATGGACAGTTAGCTATGTTGATTTTTTTTCTAATTTATAAGACAGAGTATCTTTCTATTGTTTTTTTTCCAATATCTTTTAATAATTAATGATTTGTAGTGTTCAGTATATAAGTCCTTTACATCTTTTTACTAACTTTATTTCTAGGAACTTGATTTTTTTTCTTGCAATAGTGAAAGAATTAAAAATTTTTTTCTGAAGTTTTATTGTTAATATATAGGAAAGCTGTGAAGTTTTGTATATTGATTTTTGTACCCTGCAACTTGACTTTATTTGTCTATTGATTCCAATAGTTTCATTGCCTTTTTTTTTTTTTTTTTTTTTGGTATTTTTGGCAAAGTTCTTAGGGTTTTCTATATACAGAATTATGTTATCTACAAAAAGTGGCACTTTTACTTCTTCGTTCCCAATTTGGATGCCTTTTCTTTCTTTCTCTTGTCTAATGGACCTGCTTAAGAATCACAATAATATATTGAATAGGAGTGGTAAAAGTGGACACACTTGTCTTTTCCTGATCTTAGAGGGAAAGCTTTCAGTTTTTCACCATTGAATACAATACTGGCTGGACGTTTGTCATCTATAGCTTTAATTATGTTGAAGTTCTTTCGTTCTATAAAAATTTTACTGAATGTTTTAAACATAAATAGATATTGTATCTTATAAAATGTTTTTATGCAACTGTTAATAAAATTATATATTTTTTATTATTTATTTTGTTAATATAGTATATTATATTGATTAATTTGTATATGATGACCCTTCTTTGTGCTCCTGGAATGAACCTCACTTGATTGTAATATATCATTTTTTATTTATTCAATTAATATTGTATTCAATTAAAAAAAGTGAATCAAAGACCTAAATATAAGATCTGAAACAATAAGCTAAGATACATAGGTAGTAACCTTATAGACCTTGCTTTTAGAGAATATTTTATGAATTTGATTCCAAAGGCAAGAGAAGTAAAAACAAAAATAAATGGGATCAAACTAAAAAGCTTGTGCATAGCAAAAGGAACCACCAGCAAAACAAAAAGGCAACCAAACAAATGAGAAGATATTTGCAAATAAGAGCTCTCACAATAGGTTAATATACAAAATATATATTTAAAAAATCATAGACTCAGCACCAAACAAATAAATAATCCAAATTAAAAAAAATAGGCAGAGGACCTAAAAAGACACTTCTCCCAAGAAGACATACAAATAGCCAACAGGGATTTAAAAAAATGCTCAACTTCACTAGCTAGTAAGGGAATGAAAATTAAACCTACAAATGACTTACCACCTCACACTTGTTAGAACGATTATTATCAATAAGACAAATAATAACAAGTATTAAAGAGGTCATGGAGAATAAAAAAAACCCTCATTCACTGCTGGTGAAAATGTACACTTGTACAGCCACTATAGAAAACAATAAGGACTTTCCTCAGATAATTAAGAAAAGAGTTACCATATGACCCAGCAATCCCTCTTCTGGGTATCTACCAGAAAATGTTGAAAACATTAATTCACAAAGATATCCACCCCTATGTTCATTGCAGCATTATTCATGGTGGCCAAGACATGAAACAACCAGTGTCCTTCAATAGATGACTGGGTAAAGAAGATGTAGTACATACATAAAATGGAATATTACTCAGCCATACAAAAAAGTGAAATACTGCCATTTGTGACAACATGGATGAATCTTGTGAATGTCATGCTAAGTCCACTAAGTCAGCCAGAAAAATCTAATACTCATATATATTTTCACTCATGTGTGTTATAAACCTGAAAGTAACAAGTGAACAAACAAGAAAAAGGAACAAAATCTCATAGACACATACAAAAGTTTGGTGGTTAGCAGAGGGAAGTAGGGTGAAAGGGTAGTAAAGGGTAAAGGAGCCAAATATATGGTGACAGAAGATTGTTTGGCTTTGGGTAGTGAGCACACAATGCAATATATAAATCATGTATCATTGAAATGTATACTTGAAACTTATATAATTTAACTTAAAAAGTTATAAGTTCAATAATAAAATATACCATACTTCTGAATGTGCTGATCAAATAAACTTAAGAACATTTTATATACTTTTATTTTTAAAAAATTAAAATAAATTTAGAGTTATTAAGAAAATATGTAAAGAACATTTACTCTGAACTAGGTAGACATTGCTTATTGTGTGAAGCTGTAAATTTGAACTTAAATATTTATTATCACACTATCTCTAGTCATGTCTTATCTTCATAGCACCTTCTCTTCTTTCTTTCTTTTCTTTTCTTTCTTTCTTTCTTTCTTTTTTTCTTTCTTTCTTTCTTTCTTTCTTTCTTTCTTTCTTTCTTTCTCTCTCTCTCTCTCTCTCTCTCTCTCCTTCCTTCCTTCCTTCCTTCCTTCCTTCCTTCCTTCCTTCCTTCCTTCCTTCCTTCCTTCCTTCCTTCCTTCCTCCCTCCCTTCCTTCCTTTCTTTTTTCCTTTCTTATTATTTTTTTTCGTTCCATCTTCCTTTCTTCCTCATCAAATATATATTTAAGTTTCTTTTATATGTCAGACATTAGATAAATATAATATGGTCTTGGTCATTTCAGAACTTATAGAGGGTGAAAATTGCTAAATAAATACCAAAGTAAAAGACCCATATTCTGAATGATTCACTCACAAACTAAAATATTAACCACAGACTAAAAAGCAAGAAGTTATTTATGTCAATTATACTTTTCTTTGTTAAATACTGTGCTAAATATTCTAGCTTAAAAGATGCCAAAATGAGTAAGGCAACTTTCCCCACAAAGAATATACAATAGGGGTCATCGATGAAATATTTCTCAAGTCTGTTTTATGAGTTTCCTGTTAATGATGTAACAAATGACCATAAATCTATTGTCTCAAAACAACACACATTTATTATTTTACAGTCTGTAGTTTAGAATTGACATAGGTCTTAACAAGTTAAGATCAAGGATCTCTCAGGGCTGTGTTCTTTATGGAAGCTACAGAGAATAATATTTTCTTACCTTATCTAGCTTGTAGAACTACTCACATTTCTTTGCTTATTGCCACTTTCATCATGTTCACAGTCATCAACATTACATTTTTCTGTGATTATCTATTGGAGTCATGTCTTCCTCTGACTTTCTTGTTCTGCCTTTCTCTCCTACTTTTAAAGACCCTTGGAATTTCCCTTGGACACATTTGGATAATGCAAAGTAGTCATTTTAAATCCCATCTGCAATAAAAATTGCCCTTGCTATGTAACCAAAAGTAGTCACAGGTTCTAGAAATTAGGGTTTGTGTTTATCTGAAATTACAGCGTTATAAAAATATAATTAAAATTTAGATTAAGTGAGATAATGTATATAAAATATAAAATATAAAAGGTAATGTTAATGTAAGGTGCTATGCAGGAATATAGAGTTAAGTTATATTTCCTTTCTCCTCTACCCCTTCTGGGTCTCTAGTTACTATGTTTGACTTCCCTATTTCCATGAATTTATTTTGATACAAAAACATGGGACTTTGGTAGTTCAAAGTCAAGATTTTATTCCTGTGCATACTAAAAAGAAGTAAAATATTATCTTGATTATAATATAAACTATATCTTACCCCTCTCTGATAGGCCTTACATTACCTGGGCTGTAAAGTGATATATGGTTAAAAACAAAACAAAACAAATCTGAATCATAAGGGAGGGGCCATGCGAAACATTGCTGGAATACTATCATCTTCCTACTCATCTAGGGTTAAAATATAGACAATTGTATGCATAGTTCTTAAGGCCCACACAAATGCCATTAGATGGTAAATGAGGAGTTTTATACATACTTAGTGAAGGATCAGAATCAAAGGAAGAAATGAAGTAAAGATGACAGTTTTTAGCTTGGGAGTGACTACAGCAAGGTTTTCAGAAATTGAAATTGCAACAACTCATAGGTTGAATTGGAAAGGAGTGGTAGTACATGAAAAATGATTAAAGTGCTTTCAATTTTATACTACTACAATGTCATGGTTGACATCCTTGTACATTTAACTTGTGTATAGGTATACGAATGATGATTCTGTTCATAAATATATGTCTTTTTTTCCACTGATACTAAATGAAGATTTGCACATAATAAACATTCTTTTAAGCTTTATCCATTCACTAAACATAGGGTTGATTTCCTGAGTTATTTCAAACTCGAGCAAACTAATGGGAGAGTTGTAACAAAACCTTTTAACTACAACAGAATCTGAATAGAATGAACCTTAAGAGATATGATCCCATTTATTTAGTCGTTGTAAAGTTTTAGCTTTAGATAGTCTAATTTTGTGTATCATTCAGGATGGAAACTTAGTGCAGAAAAAAGAACAGTGGCTTGGTATCAGAAAATGTGAGTTAAATATCTTATTTCATTCAATACTCAAATTACAACCTTGACTAAGTTTTTTATCTCTCTAAACTTTGGTTTTCTAAATAAACAAGCAAGCTATTGGGTAACACCAGTAAAGAAGAACACTGCAAGGGCTATGAGCAATCATATTTGAGAAACTCTGGGTATTCTTGAACCAGAAAAAAAAAGCATTTGTAAAGTTTGAATTATTCCAATTATATGTGTATGGATTTTGTGTTAAAGACTACTTATTGTGATGATACTTCTTTTCTGTTTGTGCCATTGGAGAACCTGGCATACAGGACCCAAAGAGAAATTAAACAATAACTTACTTGACAGCTAACTTAATATTTGTTAATTTCTCCATCCCCCTAAGAAATTATGCTGTGATTGTTTCCACAGACTGAAGCTGCACTGAACTTCTGCCAGAGTATCAAGTAGTTGTCTCTGTTGGAAAAGGACTTCTGGTCTAAGAACCCAAGCAGTTTATTCAAGTAGAAGTGTGCTGTTGTAGTATTGGTATATTTGAATAAGTTTTACATTCATGGTGAACATTTATATCCAACTCCTAAAGCCTATTAGAAATAAATTATACTTAAATCCAACACAGATAAAAGATACTCTAAAACTGCACAGCTGTTTCTCTGATATTGTTGAAAATGGTCTTGGTAGAATGCAAAGCCTCTTTAACTTGTAAAATATATCATTATACTTTACTTTTAGTAATGTTTAAGTTAATGTCCCTCCCATCCCAATCATAACAATCCCTTAGTCAACTGTAAAAATTCTTCTAATGATTATTTTCTCTATTTAATGTTTTTTTTTCATCTGTGGTTAGACAAGTGGATCTGGAGTGCCTTGCCTAGACGTTATCATTAGTTTTAGAGATTCTTGGGGAGTTAAAAATAAAAAGCATTTGCAAAAAATTTTGAAAGCTAAATGGGTATATTAGCAGAGTAATAACTAGTAAATTAAAAATGCAATCAAATAAAATGGAATTTCAAATTCAAAGGCCTTATCTCATGAAAAACAAACTGTTCTTAATTTTCACTATATAGAAAACTGCACAATTAACAAGAACTCATTGTGCTAATGGTTTTAAAAAACTCATTCTAGACTTATAGTTTCCAGATTACACATCTTTTAGATTGGTTTAATATACAAACACCACAACAATTCATTTAAAATAGTATTTTTAAGTTTTCTAAGTGATTTGGATACCCAAGCCTTTTTAAAAAAGGAATATCTTTGTACAATAAACAGGCAATTGTTCAATTCATTCTAAATGTCTAGTAGAGTTTCTCCTAACTATTCACTATAGCTTAATATAAGCTTCCAAGTGAATCATAATTTTAAAAGCGTTATAAGATTTCTGGTCTTCTAAAGAGAAACTAAGTTAAAGAGAGCTATCCTATTGGGAAATGAGATTCTTTTCTCATTCTCCTTTGTGCTTAGGTTTATGCTAGCAAAGAGTAAGAATGACAAGAGCAGTGGGCACCTGATGTGCTATTCCAGGTCTTTGATGCTTACCTTTTCATCCCAGAACCTAACATTACTAGATATTATGGCATCATGCTGCTTTCACTCAGTTCAGTATTTAAACTTTAAGGTCAAGCTTAGGGAGTGTTTCTCATTCTCTTATTCTCTAAAAAAGTATATATAACATATCAGGTATTTAGCTGTTTGAAATTTAAATAAATATATCAAAAGCATGCCCACCACATCTATATGTGAATTGTGTGATAGAGAATTTGTATGGTCTCTGTCCCAGCTTTCTGGAATAATGGTTCTAACCCTTAGAATTTCCTGAGTTATAGGAGAATCTTTGTTGTTCATGATGGGCTCCTGGGATGACTACTGAGTTTAAATGTATGAGATAACTTATGGTGACTATACAGGGGTGGGTAAATGTAGGTTTATAGTTGGTCATATGAAAAAAAAAATACAAACTGTGTTTCTCTTACAGTTGTAAATCTACTCTTGTTCACCACTGTATATATAGGTTATGTATATGAGCCTACACATAGTTTGCTACATTTGTCCTTTAAATTATTCTCCTCCTACTCCTAGTGTGCCCCAAATCTATATGCGGCTCCTTCTGGAACAACTGCCAACATTTCTCTAGAAAATTTATTATATTGCTAGCAATAATTTCTTGCTGCAATAAACCCTAGTTTATTGTGTATTTACTGTCTGGTAAGTTGTTTATAATTCCTTCCAATGTATGGTTTTAACTTTTTCTCACTGAAGCTTCCATTGACTGTAAAGTATGAAGAAAGAGTTCCCTTTCAGGTATTGTTAACTTTAAATGGGAGATTTTAGGTGACAAATACAGTTGAATATTAGATGTTCAAACAGAGCAGACCAGGAAAAATGAACTCTTTTCTAAAAGAGGATACATCAAGGCCCATTGTTGTCTGGGAATTAAACTAGATAATTTATACTACATCACAAATTTGGCTCTACATAGCAACTGTTGGCAACCTCTTGAATCCCCATTTATTTTTTCTCATCTAATCATAAGATCATTGATTAATGAGATTTTTCTAGTTGTTTAGCTTTTGTGACCCTTCCGGTTTTCTCTTTCTTCTCTCTCTCCATTTCTTCCCCTTCCTCTATCTCATTTTTAAATCTCTCCTTCTCTTTCTCTCAGATGATCTTGAATCTCACTGCACATCTCAATTTAACTTCCATTTATAGTGACTCATCTGGATACAGAATGTTTTATGTGATTCACTGTATTGTTTTTCATGCAGTCTTCTTCAATTTGCCCTATTGGTTCACTCATTCCTTTTACTGGAATTCTTACTTATTCTCCCCTTCTCTTCTTCACTGGTAATTTACCCCTGGGTCCTGCCCTCATCTATCTTAATACCAAATTTCAACAGAAACCAAACCTTTTTTATATTTAATCATATTAAGCATTTTTAATTTAAAAATATATTTGTAAATTGTAGTATTATAGACTACTGATTGACAGTACAAAAATACATGAAAAAAATAATTCCAATGTAATTTTCTTGCAATACCTTTGCTTATTTTCCATACTAACAGCTAGTTTTTATGCTTTAAGAAAAGGTTATTAATTTAAAAAGAGTCCTAAGAAATTCAATAGAATTTGAAACAATGATTATTTCTGAGATCTGTGAGATTTAAAACATAATTTAAAACATAAAAGGCTAAAAATCAAAGGATCCATTTCTACTTTTTTCATTTTAAAAAATTTTAACAAGTTTTAAAAATATTACTGCTAAATAACTTAACAATCTAAAATATTATGCAACAACACATAAAAATATATACTAAAATAAAATTCGACTGTACAGTTAAGTAATTGTCTGAGGTTGTTCTTTTATTAAGCACCAATATCCTGTCCAAGAAAAAACAAAAGAACTCAAGTATAAATTGCAGTCTATTTTTTATTTATGTTGTACTTAAGGAAACTGATTTTAAGCAAACACAAAACATATATTGGTCATATCACCTTCTTTCTTTCTTTCTTTTAGTCCATACTAAAATTCTCATATACCATCTATTACCAAATCTAAATGATTAACTACCTTGGTTAAGTCTGTTTCTTTAAAATAATATTTATCCAGTCTGATTTTTGTTGATTAACTTTGAGTGTCTATATTTCCTTTACTGTCTTTTACAAAAGGTCAGTAATTGCACAATATTTTTGTGTCTGCTATTTGGGTTACTAAGAAGCAAGTTATACAGTGTTATAGGAATCCAAAAAATCTAATGCTCAAGTTTTAAAACTCTTTTGGGAAGTATGATAGAGATTAACTATGTAATTTTCATAAAGTTATTTGATGATATCAGAGATAATTATTAAGGTCATTGAAAGAAAAAGATAAAGTAAAAGCTTTAGAATATGCTGAAGGTACATAAACACAAAGTTATATTCTTTAAAATGTTTTGATAGTAATGTTTTATTTTAGTTTCTTTGGAAATTAAACACCTCTTTTATATTTTTATATTTATCTCTATAATACTTTCAAACATTAATATATCTCATTAAATTCATAGCCACTATTAATAACATTTTATGTTTTCTATTAAGTGTACATTCAGACAGAGAAAGATTACATCTTTTTCTGTAATTACAGTTTCTTCATAAGTAGTATTGATGAATGATAATTATCACTTCATATTTCTACTTGAATGGGCATTGTCACATTAGGTAGCTGGTGTTCTAAGTCAACCACCCAAGAAGCCAACTTAATGTTAGCTACAAAACTATCAGATTGAAACTCATGAGGTTCTAAAAGACATTAACTTTTATGTGCAGTCTGAAAAGTTTGCTCTATTGGCGTGTAATTCCTTTTTTATAGACAGGAGATAACAATAAAACAAAAGCATTACTACCATTAGAAATATGTCTTATGAAGAATGTAGAGTGAAAAAAAAGGAAAGATTAGTTATTCTGAGAAAAGTGGCTTTGTATATGAGAAAGAAAAAAAGAACAAAAATGAATCTACCCTAAGCAATTGAATGACTATAGCACTTGAGATAATAAATATGATATAATATTCACTAAAAATGTAAAATGTTGCCCTGGCTGGTTGGCTCAGTGTATGAGCGTCAGCCCAGCGTATGGATGTCACAGGTTTAATTCCCAGTCAGGGCACACAAAAGAAGTGATCACCTGTTTTTCTTTCTCCACCTCTTCCTCTTCTTTCCCTCTTCCTCTCCTACAGCCAGTTAGTGGTTCAAGCTTCAGCTCTGGATGCTGAGAATAGCTTAGTTGATTCAAGCATTGGCTTCAGAAGGTCATTGCCAAGTGGATCCCGGTCAGGGCACATGCAGGACTCTGTCTCACTATCTTCCCTCCTCTCACTTAATAAAAAAAATGTAAAATGGACAAGCATGCAAAGTTTTTCTCAATATGCACCTGAAAATCCTGTATTCTGGCATTCATCAATAGGAAACAGGAAAAAGAGGACTTTAGAAAGAGAATAGCTTATTTCTTGAGTAATGGGTAAAACACAAGTTATGTGAATAAACATTGAACACAGCATCTAAATTCATAGTTAGCCAAGTGTTCCCTGTTGAAGCTTTTAGGACCTACTGTATCCATTTCTATAGCATGTGTTTATTTGTCTAGGGGATCACATTAAAAATGTAAAGGTATGACTGAAGAAATATTATTTTCCTGGGCATTGAATGAATGGTCACTGCTTACAATTGCTCTGTCTGTTCTTTTTCTATTCTTTTGGACTCACCAAACCAGAACCAAAGAGTGGCTCCTACTTCTAGATGTGATTGGTAACTCCAGTCAGGTCTTTTTTTTTTTTTTTTCTTTCATTTTTCTGAAGCTGGAAATCGGGAGGCAGTCAGACAGACTCCCGCATGCGCCCAACCGAGATCCACCCGGCATGCCCACCAGGGGGCGATGCTTTGCCCCTCTGGGGCGTCGCTCTGTTGCATCCAGAGCCATTCTAGCGCCTGAGGCAGAGGCCACAGAGCCATCCCCAGCGCCCGGGCCATCCTTGCTCCAATGGAGCCTCGCTGCGGGAGGGGAAGAAAGAGACAGAGAGGAAGGAGAGGGGAAGGGGTGGAGAAGCAAATGGGCGCCTCTCCTGTGTGCCCTGGCCGGGAATCAAACCCGGACTCCAGTCAGGTCTTTTTGAGTGAGGAGATGGCTTTAGTTTTTTCAGCTCTGATGCATTTTTGTTCATATTTTAATTTGAAGAAGGAAAGTTCAAGTTACTAATAACTTCTACAGATGCTGAACTATTCCATTTTATCTTGTAACATTTCTAGTTTAAACTAGAGGTGATAATAAATGTTTTACAGTTAGAGGATATAGGCTGATCATTAACTTCCTTCTGTTCCACTTTGCTTATCAAAAAGCTGAGATTATTTCTAAAGTCTCCTTCAGGTCTATTTTTTATTAATAAGAAGCATTCTTATTTCCCTCATTTCCTAAACACATCAGGTAATTTTCGTTTCACAACACAAAGCGGGCATATGCTATGAACTAAATTATCACTTCAGCTGCCCAGATTGGTATGAGGTTGACTAAAGTCTTATTTTTCAGTATTGTGAAATTTCATTATTTTTACTTTGTTATGGTTAATTTAATGAGGGATTTTTTGGTCTCATTTTTTGTAAGAGAGTAGGGTTTGAGTAGCTTATTCAGCTACTTTTTAAGTATATCAGATTTCACATTTTAAAAGAAATGACTATAATATATTTAAGAGGAAGAGAATTTTGTAATGTATATTATAACTATAGTAGATCAAAGTCCTCATTTTTTCTTCCACTTTCCAGGTCTAGAATTTATGCAACACAGGAGGATCCATCATGGTTGTAAAACAAAACAAAACAAAACAAAATTGCACTAGTTTCACAAATTTGCTTTGGAACATCTGTTTAAGTTGAAGGCATTTTCTCTTTTCATTTATTGATGAGTTTGGTTATGACAAACCATGTATGTTTATTTTCATGGTTATTCTGAAAGCTTTGAGTCTATAGGGATTAGAGTAGCCTAAATAAATTGCACTTATGCTAGTAAATAGTGACTTGTATTAGGAGCAGAGCGAGCATCTGTTTTTTTCTACAATTCTAAAGCCAACTGTGATCTCTGGAGACAGAGGATAAAATTGGACTGACAGCTTAGTTTTTCTGCTGCCCCTGTTTACTAAAGTTAGCTGTGAAACAGCTCAACTTAATCAATGTAGGCCAGTTTGTCATATTATTGTTTCCTGTGACATTGGCTTTCCATCAACACCTGAGATCTGAGTCAGTGCTACTTCCCCAGATCCCATACACACCTAGCTGATGGGTTACCACCATTATAAAGAGATCTCTTAAATAAAAATTTAACCTCTCTTTAAAGTCCTATGTAGGCAAAGACACCATTTGCTAACAATATTGGATATCTATAGCATCTAGCCAACAATCTTCTTCTTTCAGAGTAAATGAAAGGGAGAAAAGTAGGAAGGCTTTTTGCTCCTAGTTAATGAAAAGCCAGATTATTATTTCACAGTGGAGATCATCACAGACTATAAACATAAAAAAAAAGAACAAAGTACACAGTCATTGCACTCTTAGTATCCAACACATGACAAGGTGTCCTTGGGTTATGACACAGTTCCGTTCCTAGGATAGTGATGTAACCTGAATTTTGATGTAAGTTGAAACACACCCTAGCCTAAGTCACTTACCATCCTAACTGGTATAGGACACTGATGCTGGTCTTCCAGCCAAAAAACTAGCAATCTTTCCATCTCAATCATTATGCTATTTCACTGCTTAGTAATCAAAGTTGATTTCATAGGGGCTGGTCCATTTATATGTTCTAAGATATGGTCTTTATCCTTGATAATTGTTGCTATAGTAGAGTGACTAAGGCTTAGCACATGGCCAATGTTTGTTGCTCATTCTCTTTTTTTATGATCTATTTAAAATGTCTAATTTCACTTCCATAATGATGGCTTTCCTCTTTTTCAAGGCACAGCTATCTAAAGACTCTTGTTTAGGAGCCATGATTAGGACCAAAAAGTTGCCAAACAAAGCAACACAAAAGTAACACTTGCACATTTAACAGTTCAAAATGGCATAGGTAAGCATACTGGGAGATGCCAATTCCCTTACTTCTATGCTGTGTTACTACATATTCTTCTGCCACATACAGCAAACTAGTTCAGCCACATAGTCTATAAGTACAACACTGACGGTGTAAGCCAAAACACTCAAGTCTCAATCTCAATTTTTTTAAAGTTTTTATGGGACTGAGCATCGTAAACTCAAATGTTGTATGTCATGACTGTCATCACCCAAGGACCCCCTGTACATGGAAAATTGCTTTGAGATTGAGATGGGTGAACTAATTTTTGTCAATGAACCTGATCCATAGTTTCTGCAATCTAAGTAATATATCAATTCTAAAATTTATAAAAAAAAATAAGACAGATTATACATGTTGATATTTGAGAACAACAAATAAAATTTCAGGGTAACATTGCCTTTCTATCATGTTTTAAGATCTAGAAAATGGGGGTGAAGGGAAGTGATGCCCAGTTTAGTTTAATTGTTAGCATAAATTCAGTAGCAAATCAACAAATTATTATCTGTAAAATGTAGATTTTGAACTTGTTTTTCTCTTCATTCTTTCTTCAGACATAATTGTAAGTTCTGTTTATCCCTAGCAGATCTTTAGAAGGGAGTCTGAAAATCATCTGACTTGGTAGAAATAGAATCTGACCTCATTCCTTTACAATGATAATCATATTCTGAACCCAGTTGAAAATCTGATTACTTTTTTTCTTAAGCCAGAGGGGACACTTGATTCAGAAGCTTTGATTTTCATAGTAGATCTAGCTTTCCAGATGCCTTTCAGATGAGGAGGCAAAGGAATGCCGTGGATTCAATGGAGCTTACATCCTTTTTATGGCAATAATTAGCTAAGTAGTTACCAGGCTTCATGTGTCACATCTTGGTTCTTTGAGATTTATTTTCTAGGTCCTCTAAGTCAAGAATGGTTGGTTCAGCTCAATTGCTCCAAAATCTAGAACATTCTATTTGGTTTAATATGAACAGTATGCGTATCAGATAAAACAGACAAATAATTAAGAATTCCTTGTCTTCTGGCCAGGCTGTGGCGCAGTGCATAGAACACTCAGCCTAGGATGCGGAAGAGTCACGTTCAACACCCCAAGGTCACCAGCTTGAGCACGGGCTCATCTGGTTTGAGTAAAAAGCTCACCAGCTTGGACCCAAGATCACTGGCTTGAGCAGGGGTTACTTGGTCTGCTGAAGGTCCATGGTCAAGGCACATATGAGAAAGCAATCAATGAACAACTAAGGTGTCACAACAAAAAACTGATGATTGATGCTTCTCATCTCTCCCATTCCTGTCTATCTGTCCCTATCTATCACTCACTCTATCTCTCTGTCCCTGTAAAAAAAAAAAAAATTCCTTATCTTAAAGATATACAGTATCAAAATATACCTTTTCTACTTTAAATAAAGCTTTGTCTTTCTTGGAATTTGTTTGTTTCTACACCTCAACTTTGCACTGAGAACCTCATATTTAGTAAAGAATTTTTAAAATTAATTTTGATCTTTTGGTGTATTCATCTCACATCTGCTGATGGCATTCACTCTTAAGTGACAGTTTTGTTGTTGTCATTGACCTGAAAAGAGTTGTATTTTAAACAGGATCTGTGGAAAAAAATGAAGGACAGGCAGAAAGGTTATTGCATACTTATCATATGTAGAAAGTATTTTCAAATAGATGGAAAGTAATACAATACACACTTTCATTCAGTGTTGGGAAGATCTACATGGCTAAGAGGTTATGAGTGGGAGGTATTAAAAGCAACCAACTATTTAAAAGAACAATACCTGTATGTCACTTTGCTCAGAATCTCTTTTTATAGCCATTTGGATGTTCAGTGCACTGACTCTAATTTTCTTACATTCACTTCATGCCTACTATCTGTGTGAGTCATATGTTGGTAAAATTTCTGCATGGCAGTGGTAGCTCTGAAGTCTCAGAACAGTAGGCCAAAGGACATCAAGAAAGCAGATACATTTGGTAACTGCCTTATGTAAGCCATAGAAAATGAGAGAGGCAAAGAAATGCTCATTTCCTGAGGCTGTGAAATTACTGTATATCTTATGTCACAGAATAGATAGCATAAGAGGACCGGAAGAAATTTTCTTGTTTCATGTTGCCCCTTGAAAATAATTTATTAAATTGGAGTCTTTTAGAAATGTGCATATTCTGTATGTTTTTACCAGGCATTTTTAGCATCTTAATGGGATAATAAAGCTTTCATTTGGGAAATATACACATTGCTCCTACCACAGTGCATAGAGGTGTTGGTAGGGTACTGAGGGAAAAAACAGAGAGATGTGCCTTGAGAAAGTCTCTTTCTTGTCTCCATACACATTTAGGTCTTTTGCATATATGAGCAAGATTGGAGAGAGGAACCTGGGGGAGGGGAGAACTAGATGTGGCTGGCATCTTAAAAGATTTATGAACTGCTAAATTTAGAAATGTCATTTTGTTATTGCCAGAGTACTGCTGGCATCTTTGTATGAGTCACTAAGAAAAAATAGCAATCACCTCCTTTACAAGAGCTAGTATGAGTAACCGAAAATGGGTTCAATTAATCATTTTAACTGCTGAATTCATTCTGGATAAACAAAGTGTGTATCAGATGATATGCCCTAGAAAGGTAGTCATCCTTACAGAATGCTACTCTCTGCAGCTATGCTCTTCTCATTATCGTACTGCAAATAGTTTTCTGAAAGAAAAAACTGTTCAAGCAAAATATTAAACAGCATTCATTTGTCATTTTTCTGCAGAGACTAGGCAGCAACCTGCTGTGGCTGAAAATATGTGGTCATTATGAAGCTAGTATTGAATTGTTTGTTTATCTTTAGAGATTTCAATGATGCTACTTTTCGATTGGTCATTTCAGGCACTTCTGCTTTCTAGAGGCATATAATCTGTCCAGAATAGATATTAATAGATGAGTGTGTAAACGTGCCATTTGTGTGTGTGTTTTTTAAAATGTTCACATAATTTTTTGTACCACAAGCTCTTTTCAACCCGAGGAATGACAATGAGTTTCATTTTCTTGTTTTGTGTGGTGTTTTATATCACAAGGAGTTGGTCTGCTTGCTTTTTGGAGACAGGAATCATTTGCTATAAATGGTCTGAGGTAGAATGCCTAAGATGCTTTGGTCATTGAAGACAGTATGACTTTGGTTGGTGGATCAGAGAGAGTTCATTGTTTATACACTTGGTTTTTATCTCTTCCATTGTGGCACAGAAAGCATTTTTTTTTTAATGTGGAGAAATCTTGGTTTGGTTTCTCTTCTATCTCCTCCTCCTTTTACTCCTCCTTTTTCCTCCCCTTCTCCTTTGCCCCCATATTCTTCTTGTTTTTATTTTCTCTGCACTGATACTGTATTCACAGGATTAAAAAACAACCTGACAAGGAAAGAGGCTACACAGCTACTCAAATCCCTGGGGTAGAAAAGAATATTGTTCACTTACAAGTAACTTTCAACACCATCCTCATAGAACCACTTAGTTTTGAACAATCTTTCCCAAGTTCTTTTTTCTGACATTGAAACCTGTTTCCTTTTACTTTGTGCTCAGAGAACACAAGGAACTTGTCACTGTTTCCTGAAACATCCCTTATTCAAAGACTGCACATTCTTTCAGCCTGTTTAATTGAAAGCAGAAGTCCAGCTTCATTAACTTTATCTCTACACTTTTAGTCAATTTATGGCAATGTTCTGAGCTTGCCCTGTAGTTTTCCAGGAAACCTTTAAGTCACAGAATATAGAACTCTACATATTACTGCAAAAAGTACTTTCCCAGTGCAAGTAAATCATAAAGTTCAAATAAAAACATAACAATTTATATTCTCCATTCTCCTATTATCATATATGCCAGGCAAAGTATGTTTAGCAGAGGTAAGGATTTGCTTGTCCAAATGTCTGGTAAAGAGGTGACTTTACCAGAGGAAAGAATGCAACATTTAGAATGGAGTAAAACTCATAGCTGTCCCTGAATGCTACCCTATTTTTTTCTTATTTAGGAAAGAAACCCCCAAATTTTCATGAAGAGCAGAAAGTGAGAGAAGTCTGTTTCATTGGGATTATTGAAAATAACACTTATGCTTGGAGAATGTACTGAAGCTGGATATGTCAAGATAATGTTGACTTTTGATCCTTTCCATTAAAAAAATAATAACTTTCAAAGAGTTAGATGAGGACAGCAAAGTGCAGAGACTTTTGAAAAGAAGAGTTAGAGCTGAATCAAAATCTTACTTATTCAGTAAGCTATAATGTTGTTCTTCCAGGCAGAAAGGACACAATTGCAGGTTTTATTACATTCTGAAGGGGAGAGATTTAATTGCTCAGATATACTGCAATGATTCTTTGCCTCATTAAGTGTATTAACAGTCTGATGCTGCAGTTCAAAAAAAATTAAACAGGATAGAAGCATGAATTAAATAATTAGCTTACAGCAATATACATACAAAGTAATTGATTCTGACCTGATCTTTCCCTTGTTTTTTAATTTATGTGTGTGATTTAACTTTTTTAAAAAAGCTTTACTTGTTTCCTACAGAAACACTCCTGACCCAACACCAGGAAACTGTAGTAATTGATACATAAAAAAAAAAAAATTAAGGGCCACCATTTTTTCAGTTCTTACTATGTGCTGGATACTTAACATATCATATATATTTACCTAATATAATCACTCTATCATTTGGATATATTAGGCCCTTACTGACTATCATGCTCTGGTGTGAAGATGTAAATTCTATGATGTAGTCATTCATATCTCTATTTTACAGATGAGGAAACAGAGAAGTCTTTAGAGAAGTTAGGACTTACTAAAGTTCCATAACATAACAGTGGCAAATGTCAGTTTTGAACTCAAGCCTCAAAAGTTGATGTTTTTGCAAATAATTTTTCATTTCCCTCCTACACTTGCCAGATTTAGCTTCTTTCTTAAAAAATGAATGCAATAGAACCACAGTTCTCCAGCCATAACACTACCTCCAAGACAGATAAGGGCACTAAATTACAATGACAGATTAAATATTTTTGGATTTTTTTTATATCAGAGAAGCTAAGAAAAGGTCATTTTTTTAAGCAGAAGATTGGCTAGAGCTGAGGCTTCTGGAATTTTAATGACCATGATATTATGAGCACAATGTCATAACTGAGTGTAAAAAGTTATCACAATCATTACAATATTGTTATAGCTATTGGTTTTAAAATAAAATGCAAAATCCCAGCTTTTTAAAATATGATTAATGCTCAGGGGAACACTGGGGTGGGGGGAGATATATTCGGTGGGACACTTGAATCTATGTAAACACAAATTAAAATCATAAATAAAAAATTAATAAAATATGATTAATGTATTTCACTTTTTCACTTTATTCAGCTCTAATACTATGTTCTCTCTCCCTATCTCTATCTCCCTTTGACTCTTTCTTAGTCATTTTATCTAAGCCACAGAATTACAGATCTCTATCTTATTGTACTTTACAGTTGCTAAAGTTAGGTCAGGGTGATAACATAAGAGAATACTAATAATTCTTATTTTAACAAGCTTATATTTATACCATTGTCAAAAATGAATTGCTCTGTTATACTCCTGGTGGTAAGGATTACTGAGAACTAAGAAACAGTGGTAGAAATAAAAAGTTTTGCATTCTTGCAAAAACTGCCTCCTTAAGAGTTACTCCTCTAGCAAGGAGGAGATAATTTCTCCGGAATAGTTGGCTACTTCTTGAACAACAACAACAAAAAAAATGGGAAGTGTTTTATAAAGAGAAAGTGTTTCATATGAAGGAATACTTCTGGAGTCCAACATTATATAGAGCACAGACAGAATAATTTTAAAAATTTATTAGATCCTAAATATGGATACCTATGTCACCTAGAAAATGCTATTTTATCCTAAAACTGCACACTAGTGGTCCTTTGTGAGAACAGTTGTCACCAGTTCACAAACTTTACTTTCTGGAAATTTTTTTTTCTTTTGTGAGTGAAGAAGCAGAAAACACTTTCATTTTGATTCTCTATGCTTTCCTGGAAGCTAAAAGGGATCTGCCTGAACTTGAACTTACCTGCCTATGGTCAGGAATATGAGTTAGGGTCAGGAAAAGAGACAGTGACAAGAGCAGACAATGACAGCAAGATAATCTCTGTTAGATACTGTAATCCTCTGAAACCTCTAGGACGTCAGCTACTCCTCTGTTCTCATTCAAAGTGTAATTAGAAGTTTTCCAGTTGGTTTGCCACTATATGGTTATTAAATCATTAGTTAATAAGAAGAGATCAAAGCTTCAATGGCTTCATTTAATTTATCTGAAAAATGGGAATAATTAAGTCTGTCTCTCAGAAACCTTATGCAAATTTTTTGAAGTAGTGTCTGTGAAAGTCTCTAGTATATTATCCTTAGCAAGAAGGTAGAATCTCCATGGAAGGTATACATTGTGATTCTCTGGATCCTGCTTCCTAAGACTATATCAATAATTCTTCCTTCCCTAAGCCTTGGTAAGACTTCAAAATCCTCCAACTTAGAGTTCTGAGAGTAATTGCCAATTGTTTGGAGCTTTGAAACTTATCAACCATTCCTGACCTAAATCATAGTCAGTGCAATATAAAGGATTGTTAATTCTCTTTATTTCTCTTTCATTTTTCCTTCCTTGTAACTATCGAAGAATAGTGTCCTCCACTCCGGACAGTTGTGGATATTCTTCACAACATCTCTAGCTTATTTGATAGTATCATATATTTTGCCAACCAAATTCCTGACTTTGGCAACCAGGTCTTTTTTGATTGGGAGTTTTTGGCCTGGCATTCAACTCTCTCTTTCCTCACTCTGCAGAAAAAGAGAGCTATTGTGTGTGCTACCAGGGAGTCCCTCTCTAGTTTTCAAACTTAACTTTCTGTAAGATTAATAGTTCTTAGATTTTTTTTTGTTATCTTGTTTATAACATCATTAGCGCTTAGTAGTTTGCCAAATCCATTGCTTGTTTAATTATTATTTTTCCTATATTTCTCAAACTTTTAATGCATGGAACTAATATATTTCCTTGCAGCAAGATATCATTCCAATTTAATACCAGTGGAAGTTTTAATAATCAAACAAAACCTTGCACCAGTATTTTTATGTGTGCCATAAACCATGAGTGATGAGATCCTATGGCCAGCCAGAGGCAAGTTATCCAGTTCAACAACCCAACCCCAGTACCTGCATTCTTGGTCTTTTCCTAGTGGCAACTGATGCAGGCTTAGTTCCCTGAGAAGCAGTTTTTGATATAGAATTTAGTGTAGAATACTTTTACTAAGAAGTGCTTTTAGAATCAAAACTTGTGTTGGCTCAGGGGTAGAGAGTTGGAACAATGTGGAAGTCTTGAGTTTGATTCCCAGTCAGGGCACACAGGAGAAGTGAACATCTACTCCACTCCTTTCACCTCTGTATTGGCCCCAGGTGCTGAGGATGACTCCATGGCTTAGGCCTCAGCCACTAAAATAGTTTGGTTACTGAACAACAGAGCAGCAACCCCAAATGAGCAGAACATTGCTTGGTAGGGACTTGCCCAGGGTGCATGAGGAGTCTGTCTCTGTCTCCCCATCTCTCACTTAATAAAAAATAAATAAAAACTTGTGGAGGAGAGGGTAAAAAAGCAGAATTAAACAGAAAGAGAAGTTATTCTGTAATGCCATCTCAATGACAAACTTGTACAGTTACACTGGACACTCTAAATGAGAATTGTACCAAATTGTGCTGAGATGGCCTGAACTTTACCCTTTCTCAGTGATCAGTCACTTTTTGTGGCTGCCTTAGGAAGATAGGAGATCTTGGATAATGCAGGTCTCTGCACTGTGGCAGTCCCAAAAGGAGCAGACAGCAGAATGCTATTTGCCAATTATTTCTATGAGCTAGCCAACAAGTACTTCATTGAAGGAATAGGCATCAGCACATCACAAAGTCTACCAGGATAGTTAAAAGCACTTAATTTAACATTGAAGATAGGGATTTGGGACAAAGTAAGCATTGCATTAATTTATTTATTACTTTTACTCTATTTACCTCCATGGAAGGTGTCGATATAGTCTACTAGAAGGCAAAAAAACCGCAAAAATGATTTAAAAAAAAAAAACCCTGATGTAAGAAGTAGTACTACAAGCTAGAGTGAGCATAGGATAGTAAATTACTTGAACATGAAATTAAGTTCTGACTTTCCTCTTCACAAAGGTAGAGAAGATCAAAGACTTACATGGTTTTTAAGAGCTAATGGAAATCCAGTTTTCTTTTCTGGAAAATTAACGTTTTCCTGACTCTGAATTCTGAGAAGGTTTTATTATGACAGTCATTAACAAATGCTTTGATTAATATTTTTTGGGTGCGACAGACAGAGAAAGAGACAGAGATAGGGACAGATAGGGACAGACAGACAGAAAGGGAGAGATGTGAGAGGCATCAATTCTTTTTTTTTTTTTTTTTTTTTTAATACTTCTCTGAAGCTGGAAAAGGGGAGAGACAGACAGACAGACTCCCGCATGCGCCCGACCGGGATCCACCCGGCACGCCCACCAGGGGCGACGCTCTGCCCACCAGGGGGCGATGCTCTGCCCCTCTGGGGCATCTAGCACCTGGGGCAGAGGCCAAGGAGCCATCCCCAGCACCCGGGCCATCTTTGCTCCAATGGAGCCTTGGCTGCGGGAGGGGAAGAGAGAGACAGAGAGGAAGGGGGGGGGGGTGGAGAAGCAAATGGTCGCTTCTCCTATGTGCCCTGGCCGGGAATCAAACCCAGGTCCCCCACACACCAGGCTGACGTTCCACTGCTGAGTCAGCCAACCAGGGCCTAGAGCCATCAATTCTTTGTTGATGCTTCTTAGTTGTTCATTGATTGCTTTCTCATATGTGCTTTGACTGGGGGCTACAGAAAAGTGAGTAACCCCTTGCTAAAGCTACCAACCTGGGTCTCAAGCCAGCTACCTTGGGCTTCAAGCCAATGACCTTTGGGCTCAAGCCAGCTACCTAACACTCAAGCTGGTGAGCCCGTGCTCAAGCTAGATGAACCCAAGCTCAAACCAGCAACCTCGGGTTTTGAACCTGGGTATTCTGTGGCCCAGTCTAATGCTCTATCCACTGCACTACCATCTGGTCAGGCCTTGATCAATATTTTAAATTGTAACTTCAATAACAGCTTTATAATGATGGCAAAGCTGTTCTACCTACATTCTTTCTTTCACAGAGTTCCTGAAGTGTATATATTGTGCTAAGTGAAAGAAGATCCATGTGCTTTAAAAACAAAAAGAATATAATGACCAAAGTTGACATATTATAATGCCAGTTGAAGAGTCTGAGTTGTAACAGTTGAAAAATAATCTGTGGTATGTAAATTGGGACACTACCTTATCACCCATATTCATCCAAAACACTTTCTTTAGCAACTAGTTTTTGTTTCCTAAATTTCACCATTGTATGATGTGTTCACATGTGTGATTCTATATGTAAGTGAAAGAAGTTACAATTCAGTATGTAATTGTTTATTAATCTCTTTAAATTTAACTTGATTTGACTTACTTTGACTTAATGTAATTTTATGTTAAAATTATGATTGCACAGAAAATAAAAAAGATGTCCCTAATGGAGTATTTTTTTAGGAAGTTATATTCTTTTAAGAGTGAGATACACAAACAAAAATATGAATAGATTCATAACACACAAAAGGTGTTAAAGTTATAAAAGAAAAAAGATAATACTAACTGAGGATATTGTTAAATATATGTGTAGAATGTATGAGGTGGTAAAGGGATTGAACAAAAAAAGATAAAAATAGAGAAAAACTCACGACACGAACAACAGTGTGGTGATTGCTGGGTGTTGGGGAGAGGTGGAATAAGGTAGAGGGGGGATAAATGGTGATGTATGAAGACTTGACTTGGGGAGGTGAACACACAATATGATTTACAGAGTTGTGTTATAGAATTGAGCACCTAAGACCTGTTTAATTATGTTAACCAGTGTCACCCCAATAAATTCAATTAAAAATGAAATAAAATAAATGCAAAAATTTTAAGGAGGGCACAACATGTTAAATAGGCTTGAAAGGTAGCTGATACAAAGTATGACATCAATAAATACTGTGTAGTATAACTATGACAATCTTTCCTTAATTGGTACCTAGCTGAATGCGAATGTGAAAAGTTAAGCAAAATAAGCTAAGTTATGGTGCTTTTTCAATTTAATTACTTATTTCCTCAAGACAACATCAAATGATGATTTTTTTATCCTTATTTTACCATAAAAAAGAAGAAAGGAAGGAAGAAAGGAAGGAAGGAAGGAAGGAAGGAAGGAAGGAAGGAAGGAAGGAAGGAAAGAAAAAAGGTAGGGAAGAAGAGGGGGAGGGAGGGTGGGAAGGAGGAGTGAGGGAGGAACAGAGTCACAAAGAGATAAAGCAATGTTTTCTGGTCACACAGATAGTAAACCTGAGACAGGGATCTGATAAATATCTGGCTATGGAGCCTGTTATTTTTTTTTTCTCACTGTAATTACATATTATTACTAGGAATTGCTGTCAGTTATAAAACATTATTTCAAATGATTTGTTGAAAAAGAAAGGAGTACATCTCAGAATACACAATGTTGCTAAAGGAAGTTTTGTGGGAGGGGGATAGTTGGGCAGGAGCAATGTAGATACTCTGAGCTATTGGAGAAAAAGGAAAGAGAGTTGTGAAAAAGGAGGTATAAAGTTGTTAGATGTGGGTGGAGCGCAGAGCACATTTCTAGCAGCTGGAAAAGTCCTGCCAGGGGTGAGGACGACAGAGACGCAAAGACCCGACTCTGGGGACCAGGTTCAGTGACACAGACCCACTTTATTCAGGAAGTATGCTAGCTTATATACACAGGTTTAGTCTATAGGGTATTACAGCGTGTTCCTCAAAGCCAATGGCTGAAAAGATCAGGGAGCTGCGTGGTTGGTGCTAAGTCACTTCCTTATTGAGGGCAAGCTCCCTTCCTGGGTATGTCCAGGAGGGTTCTGGGAGCTGGAGTATTCTCACAGCATTGCATCAGCCACAGCTGCTAGGAATGTGCTCTGCACTCCACCTACATCCCCCCTTCTCTTTTAATAAAGGGCAATTGGACTTGATGAATGACAGCTTGCTGTTGTAGCTTCTGAATGCTACGCATTATGCAACGGGACCTTAGTAGAACTAAAACAACTATAATACCTACTATACTATATGCTAATAGATTAGCTGGATTAAACAATGAGGCAAGCTTCTGTAATGTTTGACTAGTTAGGAAATAGAATGAGGATCTTAAACAGGGGATTCTTCCTAGGGATCGGGATGTCATTTCCCTCCCATTGTGTTACAGATACCTTCTAAGTGCTGTTAAACACAGTTCCATTTTTATTGTAAAAAATGGACATAGGTTCATGCACATCCCCTTCCCACAAAGGTCCCAGCATCAAAACACAGAATGGATGGCTTGCCATGGGCTGCATACTGCATATGGTTGCAAGGCACATTACATAAATTACAGCAACATGACAAACCATACAATTTCCACAATTACAAAGGAATATTTCACCAGTCTCTGAGCACTTTGCCAAAAGCGCAAAATGTCCTCAGCCTTCTTTCTAGCCATGGGAAAAGCTTCTTGGGGAAGGATATGGCCTCCAGTTAAGCCACTCCCCACCCACATCAGGGTATTTCACATTGTCCAAAATCCGTAAGTCCATCCAACAAAGGAGCCAGTGCTCACTCAGGTCATAGTCCAGGAAATCAGTCCATGCACATGGGGTGTCAGCCACCCCCTCATCCCTGCTGTCCTGGCAGGTCTTACACTGTCCCAAAGAGGAGCACGTGGCAATGGCTGTCAGCATTTCCATCTCTGCTCCAGCGAGCATGATAGCATTCACCCCTATGTCCCAAAATGTCAGCAAACCCACTAGTGGCTTAGCAGGCACTCCCTGTCGTTCCAGTGGCAACGTGGCAATGCAAGCCTGGCTTCCGTTCATCCTCCCACAGCAGCTGCTGCCATTTCCCTCTGGAGTCTGTGAATTGCAACTCCAGCCCAATTCTCCTCATCCTCCAAAGATGAACTGAAAACAACAGCTCGCACTGTCAGGCTTGAGCATCTGGGAGTCAGCAGTTACTATAGGACACATAAGCAATAACAGAACACCAGGGCCTGGGGGCCTGTCAGGGACAATTCTCCGGGCCCACCCCGCCAGAGCCTCCACATCCCCCCAGGTGATGGGGCACACATGCCAGTTGCAAGATCTTCTTCTGGAGCACTGAGGACCTCCTCCCCTCAGGTGTAGTTGGTGTAGAGAAGGCCAGGGCTGTGGCTTTGGATGGGTGAAGACTGAACCATTAAGTAGGTGCCCAAGAAACCCTTGGACAAGCAGGTTGGGGGGTTCCTGGGATCCAAATTGGCTGAAAAACACAAGCATAATCTCTCCCTTGCATTAGAAGAGGGTATGGTCCCTGCCACTGTGCCATGGCTGGGTCCTTTCAGCGTCATTGCAGAGAGAGGGGAAGGGGAGAGAGAGAGAGAGTGAGAGATACAGAAAAATAGACAAGACAAATAGACAGAAAGAAAAAAGACACATGGGGGCATATAGGCTGGCCCACGGGTCTGCAGCAGGAACACGTGTTGGAGAAAATGGTGTCTGAGAGGCTGGGTTGGGGCATTGAGCCCCAGCAGGGAATGCGGAAGTAGCGACTTCTACTTTTTCCAGCCTCAGAGCTGATGGCACAGTTAGCAATTTGGTTGGTTTCGTTTCTGTGTGCTCGGCTGCAAGTCCATTAAACTTGGTGTTCCAGCCTTTTTCTTCCTCTACAGGGAAAGGCCAATACGGAGGCATGGGTTCCTCTGAAAGAGGAGTAGCCTGTAGGACCTTAGGGACAGGCAGAGGGTCCCCAGCAGGAGCAGCGGTCAAGCAGGCATGTATTGCCAATAAGGCAGGAGTGAGGCCGAGAGGGAAAGTTTGTCCCCCATGTACTTCAGCCGAATGGACATGCCGGAAAGCTCAGGCCCTACTATCCAGGTCCCAAAGCAGCATGTCCTCAATCCAGGGATTGAGACCAGAGAGAATCTCCCACTAAGTACAGAGATCCTTTTAACAAACTTCAACTCACCTACTCTGCAATAGATCATGCAGGGTTCGAGCCTGTGGGGCTCGAGAGTGGGGGAGGTTTCCCACTGCAGAGGGTCACTCACTCATCCCTTGGATACTGGTTAGCTCCCTGCCCAATGTTGGGCGCCAGTTGTGGACAAGTCCTGCAGGGGTGAGGATGACAGAGAAGCAAAGACCCGACTCCAGGGACCAGGTTCAGTGACACAGATCCAATTTATTCAGGAAGTAGGCTAGCTTATATACACAGGTTCAGCCTATAGGGTGTTACAGCATGTTCCTCAAAGCCAATGGCTGAAAAGATCAGGGAGCTGCGTGGTTGGTGCTTCATCACTTCCTTACTGCAGGCGAGCTCCCTTCCTGGGTATGCCCAGGAGGGATCTGGGAGCTGGAGTATTCTCACAGCATTGCATCAGCCATAGCTGCTAAGAATGCACTCTGTGCTCCTACCACAGTTAAATACTAGAAGATAATTTCCTTATGCCACAATTTTTTGTCGAGTTAACCATGCTTTTAATAAAAAGAAAAAATATAAAAAACCTTTCAAGGCAGTCATGTAACTAGATTTCTTCTGACCTAAATACAGTTGCTTGATTTCAATGAAGGTGAGATCATTACATTTTGATGATAGCTCAAACACTATGCATTTAAATAGATCAATAACCCAGGAGGATTCAAGAGTTCAAGTTTCAAAGGCATTGTAAGTTGCTTAAGGTACCAAACTGTTATTTTCTTTTAGATATTTAGAGACTGAAAGGAAATAGACTGATAATTTCAGTGACTTACCCAGACCATAAATACTCATGCTCTGAAGAAAGCCTAGGAAAAAAAAGGTTTTATATCCATTCGTAATCACTAATTCAGAGTAGTTCTGGAATGTCCTGTTAAATTCTGGTTATCTTTATGTCCTTTAACATATTTAAGATTTTAAATCACTAATATGTAAATTTCTTGTTATTTCTTAGAAGAAATAAATGCTGAAAATTGCTCTTTGGGGAACTTTCAAACTTTTCAAGATGAGATATTCATTGTTGAACATTACAGTACTTAAATTTTTAGAGCATTTAAATTTTTTTAGGGTTTCAAAGGGCTTTTGGAAAAGAAAAGAAACCCTAAGAAGTAGATACTGAAACAACAACATGCAATACCCCACAAGATGCTACATTTGCAAGATGGACTGGAAAAGGGTACAGAAATGGGAGGAATCAAAAAGATATATATGGAGATGAAGGGTACATTCAGTGATCAGCACTTCAAAGAGGAAATAAAATACCTGACTTTGAAAATTTGTATCTTGTTACATATGTATTTTCAAACCCTCAACTAAACTTGTTTTTGAAGTTTTATACATTTATAAGAAATAGATTAATGATATTTAAACCAATCAGAGTTTAGAATTAAGAAAATTCAGTCATTACATAGAATTATTTAACAATTATATAATATTCAATGTATTATAGATATAATCATGGCTACAAGTTTACTCCTTGATCTGCCAAAATGAAAGTACATTACCCAGGAAATTCCATTCTTGCAAGAAAAATTCCACTCTGATCTAGTGATCCATAAATCATCACAATGACGATTAGCATAATGGTCTCGAATGTCTATCTTAGAACCTTTTAATAGATTTAAACTATTTTATCACTCATGAAAATATGGAGATTTTGGAGTTATCTCAAAAGGCAATACATTTGCAGGAAATTCATATCCATTAAAGACCCATTGTAGTCTTTTTATGTATTCTTTTTTCCTTTCACCCAATACCAAAGTTTTACAATTATATAATCTGAGATATTTTTTTCAGTACAAAACCACTTAGACAATTCAACCCTGTATATTAGCCATTTCTTCCTTAACTCTGCTTCGTCTACTTAGTAAAGCATTGAAACATCAGACATAGCCATCCATCACTAATTTTTCTTAGTGCTGGGTTTACTAAGGTAAACCAACATTAAGTAAAGAAATAACTCATCATTTAATTACTAGAAATTGCTATCAATTACTACACATCACTATACATTAACTTCTGAATAGACAAGTGATGTTTCTGGTAATAAGAATTTTAATGAATAATTTTACTTAATGTATTCATTTAACTACCATTTGGGCACAAGTGGCTCCTCTGTGGGCAATCTCAGCAGAAAGGTAAATGGCCAAATAAACTCAGAGACTCAAATTCTGCTTCCTAGTTGGAAGATTATGATTGAGAAGAAGGGGCAAATCTTGGAGAAATAGGTTTTTGGTTCTTTCTATTCAAGAAAATTATTATGGTAGCTTAATATAAAATTACATGTATCCTTTTTAATCTTCCATGCCTTTATAAGTGTAGTGCTTATTAAATAAAATATTTTATTTAATAAAGTCAGCCTTGCATGGCAGAAAGATCGGGAGATTAGGAACAATGGTTATAGTCACAATTCCTTCACTACCAAGTATTAAACCTTAGGAATACAAGGCACTTCTGTTCTCTCAATTCTAGTTGATCCATCAGTATAAGAAAGAGTGCATATTAATTTTCTAAATAAAAAAAGAATGTATTGTTAACTCTTTTAGTTACAAGTTAGCTGAACCCAAGTAAAGATGGTTTGGGAATAAAAAAATAGTTTACCTATTCAAGGATCAAAGAGTTCAAGAATGGTAAAACAAAATATTACCATAATACTATCTTCGTGTCTATGTACTCACTATCTCTTTAGCTCTAGTGGCTCTTTATTAGTCTATATTAACTTCCTTCTTAGGAAAAAGCTTGTTATTTGATAGTCTTCAAAATATATAGTTATTTGTTCATTTGTTTGTTTAGAGAGAGAGAGAAAGGGACAGACAGGGACAGGTAGACAGGAAGGGAGAGAGATGAGAAGCCTCAACTCATAATTGCAGCTCCTTATTTGTTCATTGACTGCTTTCTCATATGTATATTGACCAAGAGCTCCAGCTGAACTAGTGACCCCTAAATCAAACCACTGATCTTGGGTTCAAGCCAGAGACCTAGGGGTTTCAAACCTGGGTCATCAGTGTCCCAGGCTGATGCTCTATCCACTGTACCAACATCTGGTCAAGCTATATAGATTTTCTTACAACCACAAATATCAGCTTATAAGTTTTCCCAAATCCCTGGAATTTAAGTTTATTGATCTCTTTTGGGTTATGCGCTATAGCTAGACAGATGTAATATTCTGATGAGTTTTCATTTTATCATATAACAGACCTTTAATCAACTGTAAAGGATTAGGATTATTAGCCTCACCTGAAGCAGATGAGAGGTAGAAGCAGCTGAGAGTAGAATGCCTATATGTCCCTTGAGATAAATGTAACATGAATGCTGGCTGCAAAAAATAATAGGTGTAATTGCAAAAAAGGTGGTAGATATTTACTCTTTCATTCCCCCATTTATTCTCTTAAAGAATTATAATATAAAAATGGCCAACGCAAAAATGGTCTCTATCTTTATCCAGCATACAGTAAATAGATAGGAGCTACTTTAAATTGAAAAATTATAAAGCCATATAATTATACCTAAGACTCCTTTCATATGTCTCATTCTATGACATTGAGCATAGTGCTCTTTTCACCATTAAACAAAATTACATGTCACTTGCCAATACAATAGCTTTATTTTTCACAGATCATTGGCCTGTAGGCCATGTTAATTTGTCTTACTCTTTTCAGATTCTGGATTGAGTCATCTACCCTAAAGCTATATGTAAAGCTATAGCTAACAAAAACAGTATGATACCAACATAAAAAAGACACATAGACTAATGGAACAGAGTGGATAGCCCAGAAATAAACCCAAGCATATATGTTCAACTAATATTTGACAGGTTAGCCAAGAATAATCAATGGGAAAAGACATTCTCTTCTAAAGACAGTGCTGGAATAATTAAATATTCATGCATAAAAGATTTTAAATAGGCCTATATATTATACCACTCACAAAAATAAAGTCAAAATGGATTAAGGACTTAAATGTAAAATCTGAGACCATGAAACTCCTAGAAGAAAGTATGGGTCTTGTAAATGGTTTTCTTGAATATGATGCATAAAACAAAAGCAACAAAATAAAAATTAACAAAAGGAACTACATCAAATTGAAAAAGCTGTATAACAAAAAATAATCATAAAGTGAAAAGACAACCTATGAAATGGAAAAAATATTTACAAACAGTGTATCTGATGGAGTTAATATCCAAAATATGTAAAATACTGATACTACTAAATGACAAAAAACCCAATAAAAAATGGACAAAAAACCCAAATAGACCTTGCTCCACAGAAGATATATAAAAGGCCAACAGGTACATGAAAAGATGCTCAAAATCATAAGATATTAGGGAAATGCAAATTAAAACAACAATGATATATAGTACCTCATGCCTGTTAGAATGGCCATCATCAAAAAGATAAGAGCTAAAACATGCTGAAATGGACATGAAGAAACGGACCCTTGTGCACTGTTGATAGAATTGTAAATTGGTATAGCTATTATAGAAAATATTATAGTATGAAGAATCCTCAAAAAGTTAAAAATAGAACTGCCTTATGATCCAGCATTTCCATTTCTGGGAATGTGTCCAAAGGAAAACAAAACACTAATTGAAAAGGTAACTGCACCCCCTTGTTCATAGCAGCATTATTTATAGTAGCTAAGATATAAAATTAATCTAAGTGCATTTTGATGGATGAATGGATAAAGAAGTTGTGGTGTATAAATGCAATGGAATATTATTCAATCATTAAAAATTGAGGCAGTCCTACCATTTGTTAACAACATGGATGGACTTTAAAGGCATTATGCTAAGATAAATAAGTCAGAGACAGACAAATACTATATGACCTCACTTACATGTGGAATCTGAAAAAGAAATAAACAAATTTGTAGAGAACAATATCAGACTTTTGGTGCCAGAAGATGGAGGGTTGAATGAGAGAGAATTAGAATTAGGTGTTCAAAAGGTACAAACTTCAAGTTTTAGTATAAATAAGTAATGAGGATATATTGTACATGATCATAATAGTTAAAAACGCTGTGTAACATTATAGGAAAGTTGTTAGGAATGTAAATCCTCTAAGTTCTCATCACAAGGAAAAAAAAATCTTTTTATCTTTATGAGAAGATGGATGTTAGCTGAAACTATTGTGGTAATTATTTCAAATTATATATAAACAAAACCACTATATGGTATACTTTAAACATAGAATGATGTAAGTCAGTAATTGCTCAATAAAACTGTAAAACAAGGCTCTCTGTTATGCATGATCTAGGAATTTAAAATGATTTTCATTCCCAAAGTTTTCAGCCTGATACCATTTGGAATAAAATTGGAGCCTAGTAATTGTTAGTAACTTGGTATCTACACAACTAAATTCTTTTTCTCAGAAATTGACATTACAGTATGTCCGTAAAGTGATGATTCACTTTTGACCCGACACAGGAAAGCAACAAAAGACAATAGAAATGTGAAATCTGCACCAAATAAAAGGAAAACCCTCCCAGTTTCTGTAGGATGATGTGGCAGCATGTGCGCATGCGCGGATGATGTGGCAGCATGTATGCATGCGCATATGATGACGTAACACCGTGTATACAGCGGCGCAACCCATGGCCATGCCAGTTAAGATATGAACGGTACAGAGGAAAATTCAGCGTGTGCTGTGGCTCGCTAAATTGGAATCCATGACCAAAATGCAACATGAATATCGACGCATTTATAACGAAGCGCCACCACATAGGAATAACATTACTCGGTGGGATAAGCAGTTGAAGGAAACCGGCAGTATGGTGGAGAAACCCTGTTCTGGTAGGCCATCAGTCAGTGACGAGTCTGTAGAGGCTATACGGGATAGCTACCTAAGGAGCCCTAAAAAATCTGTGCATGAGCCACATAGAACTGCACTCAATAGGTATCAAACTGGGTGAGTTTTCCTTTTATTTGGTGCAAATTTCACATTTCTGTGGTCTTTTGTTGCTTTCCTGTGACCGGTCAAAAGTGCACCATAACTTTACGGACACACTGTATTTGCATGATTTTCTAAAACTATTTTATTTACTTATTTATTTTTTAGTGAGAGGTGGGGAGGTCGAGACAGACTCCCGCTGGCGCCCAGACAGGGATCCACCCATCATGCCCACCAAGGGGCAATACTCTGCCCATTTGGGGCCCTTATGCTGTTGCAACCAGAGCTATTTTTTAGCACCTGAAGTGGAGGCCGTGGAGCCATCCTCAGTATCCAGATCCAACTTGCTCTAAAAAAACCTTGGCTGCAAGAGGGGAGGAGAAGAGAGAGAGGGAGAGAGGGAGAGAACTGAAAGTGGAAGGGGTGGAGAAGTAGATGGCTATATCTCCTGTGTGCCCTGACCAGGAATCCAACTCAGGACTTCCACATGCCAGGCTGATGCTCTACTACTGAGTCAACCAGCCAGAACCTAATTTTTTGAAATTATTAACAAGAGTTTATTGATTTTGAGGGGAAAGGGAAATTAAATAGATTGCTTTTATTGTTTCCTAGGAAAAGCTTGGAGACCTTTCTTAACATAAGTTTTGAATTTTCATCTAGTAATTGTCATTAATTATTTTTGTAATTTTGTAATATTTGTAATTTTGTGAATTTTCTTGATGGAAAATGCATATTTGGTGAGTAATTTTGCTTCCAACTTTTTCCAGCAAGCATGAACTAGATTATAATCTTTGTTTTATAATCAATATAAATCATCAAGCAGAATTTTTGAATTTCCAAAAGTGTGCTGAAAAAGATTTTATAAATCAACATTATCTTCCTGGTCATAGTAAGATCATGGAGACAAATGTTAACCCTGGTAATGCAATAGAACATGAGTACCAAGATTTACAACTTTTGATGAGGCAGTAGGAGCTGAGTGAAAGATAAAACAAAATGATAATTTGGCTGATACAGAAGAACCTTTTAGTTGGTACTCGGCAAATAAGAATTGACAGATGTATTTGGAACTGAAAGTTAATAGAAATAATAAAAATGAACTAAACTTCATGGAAATTCTTCAGAGAAGTAATTTGTAAGCCAAGACTGGCATGGATTCTTCACATATTAGGAGGATTCATAGTTGGCACACATGTACCTTTTTGAGCATTTGTAATAAACATAACTTCTGGCCAGAAAAAATTTTAAAAGGCATTCTTCATTTGGTTAGCCACAATCACTTCAAAAATGTCAGTCCCACTCACTGACTTAACCTAAGTGAAAAAATCTTGGCAAGTAAATTTGGATCCTGGTTCCAATACTTAATTATTAGCTTAGTGATCTGGTGCTCAGTTTTTTCTTCTCTGTAAAATGAGTATAACTATACTCATATCAAAAATTATGCACTTTGAAGAGATAATGTAGGTAAATTTTTTTAGCACACAGCCTGGCCATAATCCAGACCAATCACTTAATGGATAGCTCTATAGGTAATAAATAGCTATCATTTCATTGTGTTGTTATTATTTGTAATAATATTTGCAATATTAATAGTAGTTTGGATCCTATAGCAAATATTCTGTGAATTTTTTGTTTTTTCTTTTTGTTTTTTTGTTTGTTTGTTTTTGCCTTACTGTTTTTTTTATTGTCAACATATGACTGTGTATTATGGTAACTTTTATTGAGAGATTAAAACTGTAGTGGATAAAGAAGTAAAAAAAAAAAACCCACAAAAATCAGCAGGGACTCATTAGGATAAGAAATACTTGCTCCTTTCTGTATAATGTCGGCAAAGTAATCTTATTTTTGGCTTAATCCACCAGGGTTCAAGTGCCTTGTTTTATATTAGTGTTCTGTGAAATTGTTTATGTTCAACAGAAGGAGGTCAGTTCAAGACCAACTCTTGGCAACACTGAGGCCTGTCTGATAGCACCATGCCTGCCTTAGGCTGAGAGAGGTTACTTTTATTATTCTTATTATGCAGAACACCACATTTTAGTGAGCCATTGAACATTAGCAACACGTCTAAGGGATGACAAGAGTAGTAAAAAATTTAAAAGTCTATTTTATAAACAATATTTTTAATTGGGTTATTTAACTTGAGAACTGAATTTGATTGCCAGCTGTCTCAAAATATGGGAGTCTCAGTCACGTTTCACGTTTTAAAACTGCCAGTCTAAGGATTAGGTCTATCAGAAATTTCATGCCAGTCCACAAAAGAGTTAAACCACCCGACATTGTATGACTATTATAGTCAAATTAGCTTATGCTCTGGGTGATTTTTGCCTTAGCTGTCTCTGAGAATTCTCCTATTTTCACTAGTACCCAAGTGTAAAAAGTTTAAAAACCAGAGACATATGCGAGTGATTTATGTCCAGAGTCACTACTGACAGAGAAGTTTCTAAAAAAAAAAAGTTGTTTATTTCTTAAACATTTTTTTTATCTCTAAAGCAGTTGAATAAGTACTTCTTTTGCTTAATAGACTTTGTTGTCACTGGTCATGTTTACACAGAGTCTAGTGATCTGTCTGCCAAGGCTTTGTGGTATAAGACAACCCTGTGTCAGTGACTGAACTAGATAACACTATGTGTCCTAATTCTCTGTCTCTAGAAACAAAGAAATTGAAATAGAGAAAGAAGTCCTTGGATGACTGAAATCCATACTTAGATTTTGTTTTAGTCCTTTAAAGCAACAACCAAAGAAGTTATCTACTTTCAACTTGCAATCCTATTTCTCCATCTGCTTTGCTCTGAGTAGACACAAATGATGAATTATATTCAAGGATTTTTAATTTTTCTAGAATAGCAAATGCAGTTAAATTTCTTCTGCTAATGATGATACTGCAAATTCATGCTTGTCCAAGTTCCATCTACTTAGTGAAGGGCAAGCTGGAAAGAGTCTAAGGAATTGAAACTGCCATAACAATTTGATTGAGCTGTTAATAAGCTTTCGAAGAACCTTATGGTTAGATTAAACGGGGAGAGTAGCACTTTTCCTGCCTGTACTTTGAGTGTCTAGGAATAGGTGACCTTGTGAATCACTTCTTAATTAGCCATTATAAAACTTCCAGGATGGTGGCAAATAGGAATGAGGATCTTAAGGGGAAAATTTAAAAGTCATTTTCTCCACAGCTAATTCTAAATAACTTTGGGATTTAATTATCTCTCTTTTTTATACTCTGTCTTAAAATAAACATTAGTTCAAGTATTTGGAGGATGCTGATGAGACCTCTTGTCAAAAAGTCTAGCCCTAGTGTTGAACAGGGAGTTGAAAATGGCGAAGTGGGAGCAACTCTGGCAGAGCTGGTTAATGGAGGGCTTAATGAATCTGACCTTCTTTATATTGTGCATTTGCTTTGGCCACCATAGTCATTTCCATCTGCATTTAACTGCTTCCTTTTCTGTTCTCTCCATATTTGTATTTCTTCCATTTCTGTTTATGGCACCACTGAGACAAAAATTGATATTCAAGAGGGTATTGTGGTCTATAATTAAATGACATTCCACAATGATTATTTGCATTGTCTTTGTCATCAACCATACCTCTGAGAGGGGTTTGAGCACAACCAATTACACACAAAAGTGACACTCATAAAACCCTTCATGTGAAAGGCGCTTCTTTACGATTGATGGCAGTCCTTTCATTGTACCTGCACAATGCTCAACAAATAATAGGTGTTTTATAAGTGCTAAATACATTTTGGGGTTTTCTGCATAAATAATCTTTCTTTCTTTCTTTCTTTCTTTCTTTCTTTCTTTCTTTCTTTCTTTCTTTCTTTCTTTCTTTCTTTCTTTCTCTCTCTTTCTCTCTCTCCCTCCCTCCCTCCCTCCCTCCCACCCTCCCTCCCTCCCTCCCTCCTTCCTTCCTTCCTTCCTTTCATTCTTTCTTTCTTGTATCTTTCTGAAGTGAGAAGTGTGTGGTGGGGAGGGGGCAAACAGACAGACTCCCACATCATGCGCCGACCAGGACCCACCCGGCATGCCCACCAGGGGGCAATGCTTGGTCCCTCTGGGGTTTTCCTCTGCTGCAATCTGTGCCATTGTAACAACTAAGGCAGAGGCCATGGAGCCATCCTCTGTGCCCGGGTCAACTTTGCTCCAATGGAGCCTTGGCTGCAGGAGGGGTAGAGAGAGATAGAGAGAAAGGAGAGGGGAAAGGGGAAAGAAGCAGATATATACTTCTCCTGTGTGTCCTGGCTGGGAATTGAACCCGGGACTTCCACAGTCAGGCTGATGCTCTACTGCTGAGTCATCCGGCAAAGGCACTCCTTTTTATTTACAATTTTATTTATAACTTTGTAAAACTATTTAAATAGCTACATATACTTTTGTTTAGACTTCTCTAAATTTTGCTTTTCCTTTATCTAACATTTAAAAATATAGTGCTAATAACACAATCATGACTACTCTTCTATTAATAAAGTCCAAATGCCTCCTGCTATGTGGAAAAGTAAAATGTTTGCTGGTCTGTAAAGCAGCAGACTGGGAATCATTACTGGGGAACATCAAGAAACCTAAAACCGAACTGCTTAATTTTCGCCGACCATAAAATTAAATGACAATATATTTTGTATTCCTTAGGGCTGATATAAAGGGCAACTACCAAGTAATAAAGCACTCAGCACATGCTATTTAAATGTGAAATTCTCAAAATCAAGCTCATCATGATTATCCAAGCAGGCAGCTGTGGAATAATGATTAAGAGTGAAGGCTTGGCCCTTCAATAGATGATTGGATGAAGAAGTTGTGGCACATATACACTATGGAATACTACTCAGCCATAAGAAATTATGACATCAGATCATTTACAACAACATGGATGGACCTTGATAACATTATGCTGAGTGAAATAAGTAAATCAGAAAAAACTAAGAACTATATGATTCCATACATAGGTGGGACATAAAAATGAGACTTAGAGACATGGACAAGACTGTGGTGGTTACCGGGGGTGGGGAGGGGAGAGGGAGAAGATAGAGGGAGAAGAGGGGCTCAAAGAAAACCAGATAGATGGTGACGGAAGACTATATGACTTTGGGTGATGGGTATGCAACATAATCAAATGTCAAAATAACCTGGAGATGTTTTCTCTGAACATATGTATCCTAATTTATCAATGTCATCCCATTAAAATTAATAAAAAAATGAAAATCAAATGCTTCAAAAAACACCACCAATAAAGTGGAAAGACAAAAAAAAAAGAGTGAAGGTTTGGGGTTGAACCACCAGGGTTCAGATAGCCTGTGCTCCCAGGTTTCACCCTGTTCTTCTACTTCTGCAGGTTTAAAATGTGGATAACTTTACCAATTTCACATAGTCTTTGTAGTGATTAAATGGTATACTATTGTAAAGTTTTTAGAATAATGCCGTGTACATGGTAGATGTTCAATTGATTTTAAATAGTGATGATATATAAAAAGATATATGAAATTAATATAGCACTTTTAGCCATATAACCAAAATGAACTTTTTAGAACACCTGCAGGAATGTGGCACCCTAACAATAACAATGGCAGGACAGAACCGGTAATTCAGTTCTCTCTGAAGACCTCTAGAAATTTCATACATAGTACTAAAAACTAACATATATATTAGAAAAGTTGTGACTACCATAATTAGATCCCTAGTTTTTATTCTTGCAGGAGAAAAAAAGAAAAAAAAAACAGAAACAAAAAACAAACAGATTTGACCCATGCAGAAAATATGACTCAGTATGAAAACTAGAAAGAGAAGAGACCAGCCATGGTATATGAAAGCAAGTATATTGTGACTTGATGGGAGCATAAACAGCAATCAAAGACAGCATCAAGTAGAGAGAAGTTATTCTGGACTTTAGGAAGAATCAAACTATGACTAATGTGGAGACACATCAATTAAACATGAAATAAATGTGCTTGAGGATGAAACTTGAGGGGTTCATGGGAACAATATTTTCTAAGTTCCTGAATGTTGAAAACATTTTGTGCCCTTTGAAAATTACTATTGGCTGATTATAAAATATTAGGATTACATTTTCGTTCCTGGACTATCTTAAATTACTCATTTAGTTCATTTAGTTTTCTTGGAAAATAAAATATTGCTATTTAAAAATCTGATAATAACCTATTATTTGTGGGTGACATCAGAGAAATGGTGCAGTAAGGAGCGATACTGATAAATCTCCCCAAAATTTCAAAAAGATTTTCAACCAGAGACAGAAAAATCTATCCTTGGGGCCTCCAGAAGTCCCACACTGAACACAAAGGTATGATCGAGCAAAAAACTGACTGAATATATGATCAACCCTGAAGGAAAAGATGGAAAAGGGAACATTTGCTTTCCTCACTAACATAAATAAGGGCTGCTTTCACTTGGAACTGAGAGAATAGGAACTAAGGCAGGCAAAGGGTGTGAATAGAACCAGGCTGTGGCATGGAAATCCAAGCCGAGGAAAAACTGTGCTTGTGGCAACCCAGTCAACACAAGCTAATGCTCGCACCAAACCCAGACAAAGAAAGGCAAGTGAGGCAGCCATTGGCCCCAATCTCCTGGTCGATGCACGCCAATAGTGGGCAAGAGATTCCCCTTGGAGTGGGCACCCGTGGTACCGGACAGAGGGGCAAAGTCAGAGGCCTTTGTGTGGGCTGAAACTGGAGTCTCGGGGTCGCCCGTGTGCCCTGAAAAGCAGCATGTGAGAAGGGAGCAGGAGCAAAATTCCCTACGCTCAAACTTCTCAGGGCAGGTGGGGCGCCTCACCCGGAGTGAGAAGCGGCCAGTGTGATATCCTGATTGGCAGCGTGAATAGTGGGCTAGAGATTCCTCCAAGCACCCCAGGAGTGGGCGCCCATGTTCCTGGACAGAGAGGCAGAGTCAGAGGCCTTTGCGTGGGATGAGACCGGAGTCTCAGTGTCATCCCTGCACCCTGAAGAGCAGCATGTGAAAGTGAGATTTCCTATGCTCAAACTTCTCTGGGCAGGTGGGGCACCTCACCCAGCCATACAAGCTAACAGACCCATGAAGGATTAGCTTAACCCACAGTCTGCTCGCCTCCCAACTGATCTACGTGACCCTAACTGACAAGATCTCTCTCAGGTCAGCGATCTAAGAGAAGAGGGGTGATTTTTTTTTAGTGCCTCTTGTTATGCTATGCTCGTAGGGGTGGAGCCAACCTCTGATTGGCAGAGCTTTCATACTCAGGGTTATATGTTAAAAAGAGAGATTTGGCAGCTTGTAAGTCCTCCTGCTTTGCAAACAGTGACTAGGGCATCTTCTACCCAGCCAAAACAGGTTGCAAAGTGCCAAAAGCCTGGGGAAAGTGGTCCCACAGAGTGCTGAGGTATTCAGGACACACCTAGAGGTGCATAGAAAGGCACCTTGAAAACAATTGGCTTCCAGCCCCTCCTGATTGTGATAGCAGCTCTGACTGATTGAGCCTTACTTAGAGTCCTCTGCTGAGTGGGGATTTGCCAGCTCTTTGAGCCTCTTACTCTCCTACTCTCCAGGCAGAGGCAGCGGCAACCCCATAGTTGGATCTTCAGGCTGCTAATTCAGGAAGAAAAGACTAGGAGAGAGGCTCCAGGAAAACAGACTCTCTCATTGTCGGAGCCTGCAAATGCTAATGAGCCTCGACTGCCAACGAGACTGAAGCCTAATATATGACATCGCCATACAGACTTATCAAATGCAAACCTCTACCTAAGCATGCCACAGGGACAGAACCTGGGGTACAGAGTCACTGACCAGGAAGAGGGAGAGAAAAGAAAAAGCAAGAAGATAACCTCTCAAAATCAAGTATAATCCACAGACTTTATAACCTATCCCATTTTATTATATTTGTTTGTTTGTTTCTCTTATCTTCTTGTCTTGATTATTTTCTTCTTCTTCCAACTTGGATGTTTAATTCTCTGCCAGTTTTACTCTTTTCTTCCTTGAACTACACTACCCATAAGTGTTTCATATCCCATTATCTTTCCTTTCTTGTTCCTTTCTCCCTATGAGGGTTACACTCCAAAACCCTTAACTTTCTCTCTCTCCTTTTGATCTTTTTCCTTTTTTCTTCTTTTTGTGTTTTCCTCTTTCTGTTTTTCTTCCTCTATATTAGTTTCTTCTTTTCTCCTTTACCTTTCCTCTCATTCAAACCTCAATCATGAATAAATTATTTTATTTGGGACTCAAATTTTTCTTTGTGGTGCTTTGAGTATTTTTTTTACTTCGCTTTTTTAACTCACTAGCAATGCTTCAAACCCTGGCTCTCCATTTTATCTAGTTTTTGCTCCACTAAATACAATAGCAATTTTTTAATTCTTTTTTTAATTTTTTCCCCTTTTTCATGTTTCCCCCTTATTCCTCTCATTATATCTCTTAGTCAAACATCCCCTAAAAGCAAAATATTTAATTCTTGACCCCATTTTTTTTTTTGCATTTTGTGGGTGCATACCCCCTTTTATTTGCCCCTTTATCACTTCTCCCCAACTCAGGCCCTTCATTATAGGTAGTTTTTGTTCTATGTAGCAGAATATAATTCACAGTTTCCACAATTTTTTCTCAAGAAGGAGGGGAGAGTAGAGGAGAGGGAAAAAAAGGGAAATACTAATTTTTTTAACTTTTTATTTTTTATTAATTCTCATTAGTACTATCAAAAAAAACCACCCTCAGATGCCATTAAGAAAAAGGAAATCGAATATCATGTATACAAAAGACAGAGAGGTAGCACAGATAGATGAGGAAAAATCTATGGAGAAAAAATTTAATTTATTGGAAACCTTGGAGTTAAATGACAGAAAATTTAAAATAGAAATTCTAAAAATATTCAGAGATATACAAGAAAACACAGAAAGGCAATTTAGGGAGATCAGAAAACAACTCAATGAACACAAAGAATATATCACCAAGGAAATTGAAACTATAAAAACAAATCAAACAGAGATGAAAAACTCAATTCACGAACTGAAAAATGAGGGAACATGCTTAGTTAATAGAACAGGCCAGATAGAAGGTAGGATTAATGAAATAGAAGACAAGCAACTTGAGGCACAACAGAGAGAAGAAGAAAGAGACTCAAAAATTTAAAAAAATAAGAAAGCACTTCAGGAATTGTCTGACTCCATAAAAAAGACTAATATAAGAATAATAGGTATATCAGAGGGAGAAGAGAGAGAAAATGAAATGGAGAACATATTCAAACAAATAATAGATGAGAACTTCCCAAGCTTGTGGAAAGAACTAAAGCCTCAAATTCAAGAAGCAAACAGAACTTTGAGTTTTCTTAACCCCAACAAACCTACTCCAAGGCACATAATAATGAAAATGGCACAAACCAATGGCAAAGAAAAATTCTCAAGGCAGCCAGGGAAAAGAAGAATACAACATATAAAGAAAAGCCTATTAGATTATCATCGGATTTCTCAACAGAAACTCTATAAGTTAGAAGAGAGTGGACCCCAATATTTAAAGTCCTGAAAGAGAGGAACTTCCAGCCAAGAATACTATACCCATCAAAGCTATCCTTCAAATATGAAGGAGAAATAAAAACATTCACAGATACAGAAAAGATGATGGAATTTATCATCAGAAAACCCCCACTCCAGGAATTACTAAAGGAGGTTTTCCAACCAGATACAAAGAACAAAACAAAATAAAACCGCAAGTAAAAGCTCCACCAAGAACACAATAAAACCAAATTTAAATTGTGACAACAACAAAAAAGGGGGGGAAGAGTACAGAAATTAACAGTAGCAAAGGACGATGGAGTGCAGAAGTACTCACAAGATAGTATACTACAATGAACAAGGTAGGAACACTTTTCATTACTTAATGGTAACCACCCTTAAAAAAACCACCACTGAAGCACATGACATAAAAAAGATAGCAACAGAGGAAGGAAATATGGAATACAACCAAACAAAAACAAAGGATATAAAAACAAAAGAGAATAATCAAACAACACACAAAACTAACAGAAAGCAATGTATAAAATGGCAATAGGGAACCCACAAGCGTCAATAATTACCCTAAATATAAACCGATTAAACTCAGCAATAAAAAGGCACAGAATAGCAGAATGGATTAAAAAAGAAAATCCAACTCTATGCTGCCTAAAAAAATCTCATCTAAGCCACAAGGATAAAAACAAATTCAAAGTGAAAGGCTGGGCCCTGGATGGTTGGCTCAGTGGTAGAGCATCGGCCTGGTGTGCAGAAATCCCGGGTTCGATTCCCGGCCAGGGCACACAGGAGAGGTGCCCATCTGCTTCTCCACCCCTTCCCCTCTCCTTCCTCTCTTTCTCTCTCTTTGCCTCCCACAGCCGAGGCTCCATTGGAGCAAAGATGGCCCAGGCGCTGGGGATGGCTCCTTGGCCTCTGCCCCAGGCACTGGAGTGGCTCTGGTCACGACAGAGTGACACCCCGGAGGGGCAGAGCATCACCCTCTGGTGGGCAGAGCGTCGCCCCTGGTGGGTGTGCCGGGTGGATCCAAGTCGGGTGCATGCGGGAGTCTGTCTGACTATGTCTCCCCGTTTCCAGCTTCAGAAAAATACAAAACAACAACAACAACAACAAAAACAAAATGAAAGGCTGGAAAAAATACTCCAAGGAAATAACATCCAAAAAAAAAAAAACCAGGCATAGCAATACTCATATCTGATAATGCTGACTACAAGACAGCAAAAGTACTCAGAGACAAAAATGGTCATTTCATAATAATTAAGGGGACATTGAATCAAGAAGACATAACAATCCTTAATATATATGCACCAAAACAAGGAGAACCAAAATATATGAGACAGCTACTTATTGACCTTAAAACAAAAACTGACAAAAATACAATCATACTTGGAAACCTCAATACACCACTGATGGCTCTAGATCAGTCATCCAAACAGAGAATAAATAAAGATATATTGGCCTTAAACAAAACACTAGAGCTGGATATGATAGACATCTACAGGACATTTCATCCCAAAGTGACAGAATATACATTTTTCTCCAGTGTATATGGATCAGTCTCAAGAATTGACCATATGTTGGGCCACAAAAACAACATCAGCAAATTCAGAAAAATCGAAGTTGTACCAAGCATATTTTCTGATCATAAAGCCTTGAAACTAAAATTCAACTGCAAAAAAGAGGAAAAAACCCCCACAAAATTGTGGAAACTAAACAACATACTTTTAAAAAATGAATGGGTCAAAGACGAAATAAGTGCAGAGATCAAAAGATATATACAGAGATATGAAAATGACAATACAACATAGCAGAATCTATGGGATGCAGCAAAAGCAGTGATAAGAGGGAAGTTCATATCACTTCAGGCCTATATGAACAAACAAGAGAAAGCCCAGGTGAACCACTTAACTTCACACTTTAAGAAACTGGAAAAAGAAGAACAAAGACAACCCAAAACCAGCCGAAGAAAAGAGATAATAAAAATCAGCAGAAATAAATGAAATAGAAAACAGAAAAACTAAGGAAAAATTAATAGAACAAGAAGCTGGTTCTTTGAAAAGATTAACAAAATTGACAAACCCTTGGCAAGACTTACCAAAGAAAAAAGAGAAAGGACTCATATAAACAAAATCCAAAATGAAAGAGGAGAAATCACCATGGATATCATGGATATACAAAGAATTATTGTACAATACTATGAAAAACTATATGCCACTAAATTCAACAATCTAGAAGAAATGGATAAATTTCTAGAACAATACAACCTTCCTAGACTGAGTCAAGAAGAAGCAGAAAGCATAAACAGACCAATTAGTAGGGAAGAAATAGAAAATACTATTAAAAACCTCCCCAAAAATAAAAGTCCAGGCCCAAAAGGTTGTACTAGTGAATTCTATCAAACATTCAAAGAAGACTTCATTCTCATTCTACTCAAAGTCTTCCAAAAAACTGAAGAAGAGGCAATACTTCCAAACATATTTTATGAGGCCAACGTAACCCTCATACCAAAACCAGGCAAGAACAGCACAAAAAAAGAAAACTACAGACCAATATCTCTAATGAATACAGATGCTAAAATACTAAACAAAATACTAGCAAATCGAATACAACAACATATTAAAAAAAAATAATACATCATGATCAAGTGGGATTCATCCCAGAATCTCAAGGATGGTTCAACATACGTACAATGGTTAACATAATACACCATATCAACAAAACAAAGAACAAAAACCACATGATCTTATCAATAGATACAGAAAAGGCATTCAATAAAATACAACACAATTTTATGTTTAAGACTCTCAACAAAATGGGTATAGAAGGAAAATATCTCAACATGATAAAAGCCATATATGATAAACCATCAGCTAACATCATATTAAATGGCACAAAACTGAAGGCTTTCCCCCTTAAATCAGGAACAAGACAGGGTTGTCCACTCTCTCCACTCTTATTTAATGTGGTGCTAGAGATTCTAGCCAGAGCAATCAGACAAGACAAAGAAATAAAAGGCATCCATATCGGAAAAGAAGAAGTAAAGGTATCACATTTTGCAAATGATATGATTCTATACATCGAAAACCCCAAAGAATCTACAAAAAGACTACTAGAAACAATAAGCCAATATAGTAAGGTCGCAGGATACAAAAATACTATACAGAAGTCCATAGCCTTTCTATATGCCAACAATGAAACATGTGAGAACAAATTCAAAAAATAATCCCCTTCACAATTGCAAAAACAACAAAAAAATACCTAGGAATAAACATAACAAAGAAGGTAAAGGACCTATATAATAAAAACTACAAAGCATTGTTAAGGGAAATCAAAAAAATTACAATGAGATGGAAGAATATTCCTTGTTCTTGGATAAGAAGAATAAATATAATCAAAATGGCCATATTACCCAAAGCAATATACAAATTTAATGCAATTCCCATCAAAATTCCAATGACATTTTTTAAAGAAATGGAACAAAAGATCATCAGATTTATATGGAACTTTAAAAAACCCCAAATAGCCAAAGCAATCCTAAAGAAAAAGAACGAAGCTGGGGGCATTACAATACCTGATTTCAAAATATATTATAGAGCCACGACAATTTAAACAGCATGGTATTGGCAGAAAAATAGACACTCAGACCAATGGAACAGAATAGAAAGTCCAGAAATAAAACCACATATGTATGGTCAAATAATTTTTGATAAAGGGGTGAACAACACACAATGGAGAAACGAAAGCCTCTTCAACAAATGGTGTTGGGAAAACTGGAAAGCTACATGCAAAAGAATGAAACTCGACTACAGTTTGTCCCCTTTTACTAAAATTAATTCAAAATGAATCAAAAACCTAAATATAAAACCTGAAACAATAAAGTACAAGAAGGAGACATAGGTTCTAAATGCAAGGACCTTGGTTTTAAAGAGCATTTTATGAATTTGACTCCAAAGGCAAAGGAAATGAAGGCAAAAATAAATGAATGGAACTACATCAGACTAAGAAGTTTTTGCTCAGCAAGAGAAACTGATAACAAAATAGACAGCCAACTAAATGGGAAATGATATTTTCAAACAACAGCTCAGATAAGGGCCTAATATCCAAAATATATAAAGAACTCATAAAACTCAACAACAAACAAACAAACAATCAATCCAATAAAAAAATGGGAAGAGGACAGGAACAGACACTTCTCCCAGGAAGAAATACAAATGGCCAACAGATATATGAAAAGATGCTCATTTCATTAGTTATTAGAGAAATGCAAATCAAAACTACAATGAGATATCACCTCACACCTGTTAGATTAGCTATTATCAAGAAGACAGGTAATAGCAAATGTTGGAGAAAGTGTGGAGAAAAAGGAACCCTCATTCACTGTTGGTGGGAATGTAAAGTAGTACAACCATTATGGAGGAAAGTATGGTGGTTCCTCAAAAAACTGAAAATAGAACTACCTTATGATCCAGCAATCCCTCTACTGGGTATATACCCCCAAAACTCAGAGACATTGATATGTAAAGACACATGCAGCCCCATGTTCATTGCAGCATTGTTCACAGTGGCCAAGCCATGGAAACAACCAAAAAGCCCTTCAATAGATGACTGGATAAAGAAGATGTGGCACATATACTCTATGGAATACTACTCAGCCATAAGAAATCATGACATTGGATCATTTACAACAAAATAGTGGGATCTTAATAACATTATGTGGAGTGAAATAAGTAAATCAGAAAAAAACCAGAACTGCATTATTCCATACATAGGTGGGACAGAAAAATGACTCTAAGAGACATTGAGTAGAGTGTGGTGGTTACGGAAGGGGGCAGAGAGGGGAAGGGGGATGGGAGGGGCACAACGAAAACTAGATAGAAGGTGACGGAGGACAATCTGACTTTGGGTGATGGGTATGCAATATAATTGATTGACAAGATAACCTGGACATGTTTTCTTTGAACATATGTACCCTGATTTATTGATGTCACCCCAGTAAACTTAATAATAAAAAAGGAAAAAAAATAACCTATTATTTGTTTTCTTTTCAAACTTGATCTCATTAATATGTCCAAAAGATTTTCTGTTAAAGTCAACTAATTTTACTAGACTATATTTTAATGTAAATTGTTGGGGTTCAATATTCTCAGATATGCTGTTGTACAACTTTATTGTGCAATTTTAATTTTTTAAAAGGAAATTCACTTAACATAAAGTTTATGTTTTCAGCCATTTTAAAGCATATAATACAGTGATTTTTAAAAAGTTTACAACATTGTACAATCATCTCCACTATCAAATTCCAGAACATTTTTTATCATTCTCCAAATAAAACTGATAATTATTAAAAGGTCACTCCTCTATCTCTTCTCCCTATAGTCCATGACATAAACTAATCTGCTCTTAATCTTTATGGATTCGACTAAATCTGCACATTTTTTTATACATAGAATATATATGACATAAAACTATGTAGAGTTTTATGTCTGACTTCTTTCATTTAGCATAATGTTTCAATGTTCACACATATTGCAGCATGCATCAGTACTATATGCCTTTTTATGTCTGAATAATATTACATTATATTAATACAGATATTCCTTATTTTACAATGGGGTTATAGCTTAATAAATCTATTGTAAATTTAAAATGCATGTAACACAACTAAGTTACCAAACATCATAAAGTAGCCTAGCCTACCTTAAAAGTGCTCAGAACACTTGACATTAGTCTATGGTTGGGCAATCTTGCTGCCACTGCTCAGCATCATAAGAGAGTATCACACTACACATTGCTAGGCCAGGAAAAGATCAGAATTGACAATTCAAAATACAGTTTCTAATGAATGCATCTCACTTTCGCACCATCATAAAGTCAAAAATCATTAAGTTGAATCATGAGTAGGTGGGGACTATCTGTATACATTTAATTCATCCACTTATCAGTTGATAGGCATTTGGATCATTTCTACCTTTTTGCTATTATAAATAATGCTGTTATCAATGTTTAGGTAGAAGTTTTTGTTTTAATGGGTTTTAATTCTCTTGAATATGTACCTTGAAGTAGAATGTTGGTTCATATGTTTATTCTATGTTAAATTTTGAAGAATTTCCAAATTGTTTTTCTTAGCAGCTACACTGTTTTGTATTCCCACTAGCAATGTATTATATGAGGGTTCCAATGTCTCCACATCCTCACCAGCACTTACTACCATTTAAAAAATGTATTTGGAGGCTCCCAATAGGTATGAAGCAATATTTTCTCGTGGTTTTTATTGCTTTTCCTAATAACTAATGATATTGAAGCTTTTCAATGATGTGATTGCAGGTTTTTATACTTTCTTAACTGTTCAAGTTGTTTGCTCATTTTAAAATCTGATTGTTTTTACTTATTTTTGTTGTTAAATTACAGTTAAAACAATATATTCTAGATTTTTACAAATATTGGCTCCCATTCCAATGGTACTTTTCACCTTATTGATAATGTTCTTTGATGTACAAATGTTTTAGTTTAGTTAAAGTCCAAATATCCTGGCCCTGGCCGGTTGGCTCAGTGGTAGAGCGTCGGCCTGGTGTGTGGGGGACCCAGGTTCGATTCCCGGCCAGGGCACATAGGAGAAGCGCCCATTTGCTTCTCCACCCCCCCCTTCCTTCCTCTCTGTCTCTCTCTTCCCCTCCCGCAGCCAAGGCTCCATTGGAGCAAAGATGGCCCGGGTGCTGGGGATGACTCCTTGGCCTCTGCTCCAGGCGCTAGAGTGGCTCTGGTTGCGGCAGATCAACGCCCCGGAGGGGCAGAGCATCCCCCCCTTGGTGGGCGTGCCAGGTGGATCCCGGTCGGGCGCATGCGGGAGTCTGTCTGACTGTCTCTCCCCGTTTCCAGCTTCAGAAAAATACAAAAAAAAAAAAGTCCAAATATCCTATTTTTTTGTTTAGTTGCCTGTGTCCTTGGTGTCATATCTAAGAATATGTTACTAAGCCCAAGTCATGAAGATTTACCCTATGTTTCCCTTAAGAGTCTTATAATTTTAGCTTTTACATTGAATCAATTTTGATGTATGTTGTGAGGTAAGTATCTAATTTTATTCTTTTGTATGTAGATATACAGGTTTCCCAGCACCATTTGTTGAAAATATTATTATTTCTAAATGGAATGGTCTTGGCACCTTTGTCTAAAGTCAGTTAACCATAGATGCCACTTTTCAGTATTTCTAGTTTTCTTACCTTGATCTATATTTTTATACTAACACCACAATCTTTTGATTACTGTTGATTTATAGTTAGTTTTAAAATTAAGAAATACAAATCCTTCAGCTTTGTTCCTTTACCATGTTTTACTACTCTGTTCTTTGCTATTCCATATAAATTTCAGGATCAGCTTGTCCCTTTCTACAAGAGAGGCAAGTGGAATTTTGATATGGAAACATTGAATTAGTTCATCAATTTTCAGAGAACAGCTATCTTAATATTAAGTATTTTAATTCACAACCATGTGTAATATCTTTTGATTCATTTAAGTGTATTGAAATTTTATGTTTTGTAGTTCTCAGTCTACAAATCTTGCAACTAAGATAAAATTTATTCTTGAGTATTTTACTACACTGTTCACAAAAATTAGGGAATCAGAGCATGTGACTCCAGTACTTTCAGCCTTTTGTATAGTGCATTTTCACCAATGAAATAAAAGTTGGTTTTGCATCTCATTTGCATAACCAAACACCTTTTTTGACTTGTCATTTGCTTTTCTGATGTTCTTGTTTAATAAAAATATTAAATGTTTCTTTTTTTATTTCTTCATATTCATTCTGAAATATCCCCTAATTTTTGTGAGCAGTATATTTTTAATGGTATTGTATATGTACATAATTCAATATTCTTATTATAAAAAGGTTTTGAATTTTTGTCAGATGCTTTTTCTGCATCATTTGAGATAATTGTGTGGGTTTTTTAGTTTTATTCCATTAATGTGTTGTATTACATTAACTGATTTTTAATGCTAAATCCCCGCCCTTGTATTCCTGGGATGAATTCCATTGGACCATAGTGTATAATCATTTTAAAATGTTGCTGAATTCAGCTTACTAATATTTTATTGAGGATTTTTTCTGTCTATATTTATAAGTAATATTGGTCTTCAATTTGTTTTTCTAGTGGTATCTTTGACTTTCTACATCATGAAAGAGGTAGATAGTTTTACATTTTCTTCTACATACTGAAGGAATTTGAGAAGAATTGGTGTTAATTATTCTTTACACACTTGGTAGATTCTTTGTTGGAAGTTTTTTTCATCATTGATTTAATCTCCACTATTTACTAGCCCTATTTAAATTTTTTAGATCTTACTAAATCAATTCTGATAGTTTGTGTTTTTCTAGAAATTTGTCTATTTCATCAGTTATCTGATTTGTTGAGATATAATGATTCATACTATTCTTTCAAAATCTATTCTGAGTGACGTCACGGAAATGGCGCCGTGAGCAGCGCGTCCGACAGATCTCCCCAAAATCACAACAAATTTATCAACTAGAAACAGGAAAATTTATCTTCGGAGCAAACTGAAAGCAAAAGGACTGTTATCACTCGAATCTGAGAGACGAGGGTGTGGAGGAAGCTACCGCAGGGACGTTCATTCAAGCCGCGAGAAAGTGCACCTGTGGTAAGTCATCCCGCACTCGGAAGCCGCCGCCGCCCGCCGCCGCTGCCGCCGCCGCCGCCGCCCGCCGCCGCCAGCCGCCTCCGCCGGCCGCCGCCGCCAGCCGCCGCGAGCAGCGCCCGGGTCGGTTGCAGGGCGAGCGGCAAGCAGCCGCTGGCGCGCTCCCGGTCTGGTTGCAGACCGAGCATTGCAGACCGAGCACCGCTAACGTTCCCAGCGGCCCGCGCACGGGGAGCGGGAGAGGCCCCAGGGCGGTATTCCCTACTGGGAGATTCTCTCCGCGGGCGGGGCACCTCACCCAGCCATTCAAGCTAACAATCAAGCGTTGGGGGAGGGGCGAGCGCAGGCAGCCTGAAATACCTTCGGGAGCACAGCTGCGACCCAATTACTAAAATTAACTTAACCCGTGAAATCTGCACACCCTCGGTTCTAATTGATAAGATCTCTCTCAGTTCACCGACCCAAGACAAGAGGCGTGATATTTTTTGGTGCCTCTCGCTAAAGGGGCGGGGGCAACTTCTGATTGATAGAGCCTCCATATTCAGGGATAAACGCTAATCATCAGATTTCTCAGCAGAAACTCTACAAGCTAGAAGAGAGTGGACCCCAATATTTAAAGCCCTGAAAGAGAGGAACTTTCAGCCAAGAATACTATACCCATCAAAGCTATCCTTCAAGTATGAAGGAGATATAAAAACATTCACAAATACAGAAAAGATGAGAGAATTTATCACGAGAAAGCCCCCACTCCAGGAAATACTAAAGGGGGTTTTCCAACCAGATTCAAAGAACAAAAGAAAACAACACCACAAGTAACAGCTCCACCAAGAACACAATAAAACCAAACTTAAACTGTGACAACAAAGGAAAAAAAAAAAAGGGGGGAGAGAATGGAGATTAACAGTAGCAAAGGACGATGAAGTGCAGAAATATTTATAAGATAGGGTACTACAATGAATATGGTAGGTACCCTTTTCATTACTTAATGGTAACCACCCTAGAAAAAACCACCACAAAAACACATGACTTAAAAAAGGTAGCAACAGAGGAAAGAAGTATGGAACACAAACAAACAGAAATAATTGATAGAAAAACAAAAGAGAAGAATCAAACTAGATACAAAACTAACAGAAAGCAATTTATAAAATGGCAGTAGGGAACCCACAAGTGTCAATAATTACACTAAATGTAAATGGATTAAACTTACCAATAAAAAGACACAGAGTAGCAGAATGGATTAAAAAAGAAAATCCAACTATATGCTGCCTACAAGAAACACATCTAAGCAACAAGGATAAAAACAAATTCAAAGTGAAAGGCTGGAAAACAATACTCCAAGCAAACAACACCCAAAAAAAAGCAGGTGTAGCAATACTCATATCTGATAATGCTGACTACAAGACAGAAAAAGTACTCAGAGACAAAAATGGTCACTTCATAATGATTAAGGGGACACTGAATCAAGAAGACATAACAATCCTTAATATATATGGACCAAACCAAGGAGCACCAAAATATATAAGACAGCTACTTATTGACCTTAAAACAAAAACTAACAAAAATATAATCATACTTGGAGACCTCAATACTCCGCTGACGGCTCTAGATCGGTCATCCAAACAGAGAATCAATAAAGATATAGTGGCCTTGAACGAAATACTAGAACACCTGGATATGATAGACATCTACAGGACACTTCATCCCAAAGCAACAGAGTATACATTTTTCTCTAGTGTACATAGAACATTCTCAAGAATTGACCATATGTTGGGCCACAAAGACAATATCAGCAAATTTAGAAAAATTGAAATTGTACCAAGCATATTTTCTGATCATAAAGCCTTGAAACTAGAATTCAACTGCAAAAAAGAGGGGGAAAAACCCACAAAAATGTGGAAACTAAACAACATACTTCTAAAAAATGAATGGGTCAAAGAAGAAATAAGCGCAGAGATCAAAAGATACATACAGACAAATGAAAATGAAAATACGACATATCAGAATCTCTGGGATGCAGCAAAAGCAGTAATAAGAGGAAAGTTCATATCACTTCAGGCCTATATGAACAAACAAGAGAGAGCCGAAGTAAACCACTTAACTTCACACCTTAAGGAACTAGAAAAAGAAGAACAAAGACAACCCAAAACCAGCCGAAGAAAGGAGATAATAAAAATCAGAGCAGAAATAAATGAAATAGAGAACAGAAAAACTATAGAAAAAATCAATAAAACAAGGAGCTGGTTCTTTGAAAAGGTCAACAAAATTGACAAACCCTTGGCAAGACTCACCAAGGAAAAAAGGCACAGGACTCAAATAAATAAAATCCAAAATGAAAGAGGAGAGATCACCACAGACATCATAGATATACAAAGAATTATTTTAGAATACTATGAAAAATTATATGCCACCAAATACAACAATCTAGAAGAAATGGATAAATTCCTAGAACAATACAACCTTCCTAGACTGAGTCATGAAGAAGCAGAAAGCCTAAACAGACCAATCAGCAGGGAGGAAATAGAAAAAACTATTAAAAACCTCCCCAAAAATAAAAGTCCAGGCCCAGACAGTTATACTAGTGAATTCTATCAAACATTCAAAGAAGACTTGGTTCCTATTCTACTCAAAGTCTTCCAAAAAATTGAAGAAGAAGCAATACTTCCAAACACATTTTATGAGGCCAACATAACCCTCATACCAAAACCTGGCAAGGATGGCACAAAGAAAGAAAACTACAGACCAATATCTCTAATGAATACAGATGCTAAAATTCTAAACAAAATACTGGCAAACCGAATACAACAACATATTAAAAAAATAATACATCATGATCAAGTGGGATTCATCCCAGAATCTCAAGGATGGTTCAACATACGCAAAACGGTTAACGTAATACACCATATCAACAAAACAAAGAACAAAAACCACATGATCTTATCAATAGATGCAGAAAAGGCTTTTGATAAAATACAACACAATTTTATGTTTAAGACTCTCAACAAAATGGGTATAGAAGGAAAATATCTCAACATGATAAAGGCCATATATGATAAACCATCAGCTAACATCATATTAAATGGCACTAAACTGAAGGCTTTCCCCCTTAAATCAGGAACAAGACAGGGTTGTCCACTCTCTCCACTCTTATTTAACGTGGTGCTAGAAGTTCTGGCCAGAGCAATCAGACAAGACAAAGAAATAAAAGGCATCCATATTGGAAAAGAAGAAGTAAAGGTATCACTTTTTGCTGATGATATGATCCTATACATCGAAAACCCGAAGGACTCCACAAAAAGATTATTAGAAACAATAAACCAATACAGTAAGGTCGCAGGATACAAAATTAACATACAGAAGTCCATAGCCTTTCTCTATGCCAACAATGAAATATTAGAAAACGAACTCAAAAAAATAATCCCCTTCACGATTGCAACAAAAAAAATAAAATACCTAGGAATAAACATAACAAAGAATGTAAAGGACCTATATAATGAAAATTACAAAGCATTGTTAAGGGAAATCGAAAAAGATACAATGAGATGGAAAAATATTCCTTGTTCTTGGATAGGAAGAATAAATATAATCAAAATGGCCATATTACCCAAAGCAATATACAAATTTAATGCAATTCCCATCAAAATTCCTATGAGATTTTTTAAAGAAATGGAACAAAAAATCATCAGATTTATATGGAACTATAAAAAACCCCGAATAGCCAAAACAATCCTAAAGAAAAAGAATGAAGCTGGGGGCATTACAATACCTGACTTTAAACTATATTATAGGGCCACAATAATCAAAACAGCATGGTATTGGCAGAAAAATAGACACTCAGACCAATGGAACAGAATAGAAAGCCCAGAAATAAAACCACATATATATGGTCAAATAATCTTTGATAAAGGGGCCAACAACACACAATGGAGAAAAGAAAGCCTCTTCAACAAATGGTGTTGGGAAAACTGGAAAGCCACATGCAAAAGAATGAAACTCGACTACAGCCTGTCCCCGTGTACTAAAATTAATTCAAAATGGATCAAAGACCTAAATATAAGACCTGAAACAATGAAGTACATAGAAGAAGACATAGGTACTAAACTCATGGACCTGGGTTTTAAAGAACATTTTATGAACTTGACTCCAATGGCAAGAGAAGTGAAGGCAAAGATAAATGAATGGGACTACATCAGAATAAAAAGTTTTTGCTCAGCAAGAGAAACTGATATAAAAATAAGCAGACAGCCAACTAAATGGGAAATGATATTTTCAAACAACAGCTCAGATAAGGGCCTAATTTCCAAAATTTACAAAGAACTCATAAAACTCAACAACAAACAAACAAACAATCCAATAAAAAAATGGGAAGAAGACATGAATAGACACTTCTCCCAGGAAGAGATACAAATGGCCAACAGATATATGAAAAAATGCTCAGCTTCATTAGTTATTAGGGAAATGCAAATCAAAACTACAATGAGATACCACCTCACCCCTGTTAGATTAGCTATGATCAACAAGACGGGTAATAGCAAATGTTGGAGAGGCTGTGGAGAAAAAGGAACCCTCATTCACTGTTGGTGGGAATGTAAAGTAGTACAACCATTATGGAGGAAAGTATGGTGGTTCCTCAAAAAACTGCAAATAGAACTACCTTATGACCCAGCAATCCCTCTACTGGGTATATACCCCAAAACCTCAGAAACATTGATACGTGAAGACACATGTAGCCCCATGTTCATTGCAGCACTGTTCACAGTGGCCAAGACATGGAAACAACCAAAAAGCCCTTCAATAGAAGACTGGATAAAGAAGATGTGGCACATATACACTATGGAATACTACTCAGCCATAAGAAACGATGACATCAGATCATTTACAGCAAAATGGTGGGATCTTGATAACATTATAAGGAGTGAAATAAGTAAATCAGAAAAAAACAAGAACTACATGATTCCATACATTGGTGGAACATAAAAATGAGACTAAGAGACATGGACAAGAGTGTGGTGGTTACCAGGGGTGGGGGAAGGGAGGACAGGGGGAGAGTTAGGGGGAGGGGGAGGGGCACAGAGAACTAGATAGAGGGTGGCGAAGGACAATCTGACTTTGGGCGAGGGGTATGCAACATAATTTAATGACAAAATAACCTAGACATGTTTTCTTTGAATATATGTACCCTGATTTATTAATGTCATCCCATTACCATTAATAAAAATTAAAAAAAAAAAAATCTATTCTATGTCTTTAACTTGGTAATAGTAGCCTCATACTCCAATCAAAAAAAACAACCTTTGTTTTGTTTTTTTAAAATCATTTTTCTCCTCTATTTTATTTATCTTTGCTATAATCTTTATTATTTTCTTCTTATGCTTGCATTGGGTTTAGTTTGCTCTTTCTTATTCAGTGTTTTCAAGTAGTTAGATTTTATTTTCTCAAATCTGCTGCTGAAGGCTTCTGGTAAATATTTTATTTTAACTCTTACATTATTCACATCCAAAATTTCTATTTGGTTTCCTTTTATCATTTCTACCTCATCATTCATTGATACTATGTTTGGAGAAACATTGTTTTCATTATTTCCTTTAGTTCTTTGTTCATGTTTTTTTCTTTAGCGATGTGAGTATAATTAAAATAGTTGATTTGAAATCTTTATCTAGTATGTTCAATGTCTGGGTTTCCTTAAGAATGTTAGTTAATTTTTTTCCTGTCTAATTTGGGTCATGCATATCATACATTCTTATTTTATTGAAAGTCTCATAATATTTATACTGAAATGTAGATGTTTTGAATATTATATTGTGGCCACCCTCTGTATCAGATTCTCGCACTTTCTAATGATTTTTGGTTCTGCTGGTTGTAGTCCTTTGTTTGTTCAGTGAGTTTTCTACACTAATATTGTAAAGTTTATATTTGTTGTGTGTGGTCCTTGAACTTCTTGTTTTATTATTATAATAGTCAACTTGCAATTTGGCAGTGATTACTTTAACACCTGAGGAAAAAACCCAAGTCCAGATATTTGTAACTGTACTTTGATTGTTTATTGAGGTATACATTCTCTTGTCAGGCAGGTAATTTCAATTTTGCCATATGCTTCACTTCTGTTGGAGCTTCCAGGCCTTTTCTGAGCATGTGCCCAACCCTGGGTATATTGTGGTGTTTTAGATTCCCAGGAGTACATGGAAGCTTTTTAAAACTCTTATTCCTAGAAACATCTCATTCCCTATTCTTCTTTCCCAAGCATTTAGATTTTTCTATTGTTTGCCTCAACTACAGCTCTTGCCCCAAGTGGCAATGGCTAATGCATGTGCCTTTCTCTTAAAGTGCTAATCATTGTATTTACTCGTTCTTTCATTCCCTCTAGTTTGGTTTTTGTATCTTAAAATTTTCCCATTTATATCTAATTATATCCAGACTTCTCTCATCTTATTTGGAATTTTTCTAATCCTGATTTATATTATTTAATGCTTTTAGATATTCTGAAGTGATTCTCTGGATATTCAATTTTGAGAGGCTTCACCAGACCCTTCACACCCTCTCAAAACCCCTGCATGTACTCAATTTTGCAGGTGGTATCCCTTTTTCCAATTTTAATAGTTGCTTACAAATTGATCTGTTGTGGTATTTAGTAAATACCTTTTGGCTATTTGGATTTTTATTATTCTCAGCTCTATAAGATTCTCTATTACTCTCTTTGCTTTCTCCTGCCAATACACTGAAACAAGTAGGGCTTCTGGTTATTGTTGTTTTTTTTCCCGCTCACTGTATCTAGGATTTCATAGGGATAACTTATTATCTAATTTCATTACAAATACTGTCCATGGGATTATAGGTTTTCTAGTTAGTTGCTATGTCTGTTTTTAACTGGAAACTCAGTGATATTAAAAAATTATGACATGGCTGCATCGACCTCTTAGAATCCCTATCAATCTCGAATCTTATATTTGTCCTTGTACTTCACAGAATTATATTATATTGATAAAGTAAAATATAAGAAAGTTGTTGGCACGAACATTAATGTGCATAAGTGTTCACTACTTCACTACCATTAACACCAAGGTTTATTTGCAATACTTACTTCTGTATACCAAGACAAATCAATCTTGGTGTCGCATGTTATTTATCTTTTATCTCTTTTATCTTTACATATATTCAAGATTTTCCTCAAGTGGGAGCAAAGCAAAAATACTTTTAGGACTAAAGTTTTAAAAGTAATGTATTGATTCTGATTAATACATTATATTTTTAAATTTTAAAAATAAAAATTTCTGCCTTAAATAGTAGCTTCCTATACAAAATTTTGAAATGTGAATTTTTTAAAATTACTATATATTCATGCATATATTCAACATTCATCTGCAAAAAAAATTGGTAATGTTCAAAGAAATCATTTTTAAACTGCAGCTCCTTAAAGAGAATGGTATAACTTGATGGTCTAGTTTTAATCCTACCTTCTCAAACTTCCCCTTATAATTATGCAGCCCATTTTATGGAAGAGTAACTCAAGAGTTGAGAAAGCTAGTCAACATTGATGGAAAAAATTGAGTGGTTTCCACTTCACTAAACTAGGAGATTAAAGTTAAATATTGTTTTTTTGTGTCTGTTCTATTCATGTATAAACTTACTATCACAGAACACACACTGCCCAAATATTTCTATGCCTTTCTGGTAATGGCACTGGAAATGTTCTCTATTGAATAGTAAAATATTTCAGTCTCTATAAGGTAGAGGTTTCAAAATTCTAAGAACTATTTTAAAGAAAAATAATTTTAAATAGTATTACTAATAGCCAGGAATAGGTTTTAAAATTTATGATTAAATTGCTTGAGAAAATATTTCATATGTGATAATTAGCTATTTTAACTATAACTATACTTAATAATACTGTATTAACAATCAAATAAAACATGATATATTTTGAGTGTTGTAGAGACCACTATAGTGTTTCTTGGGCAGTAGTACTAAAAACAAAAACAAAAAATTACAGAGATAGGTGTTTGTTAAGAACCCATGTATACTTCTTGCATCAATCAGCTTTGCAATGGTGCTCTCTGAATATGATTTTCTACACTCTGCAATCTGTGTAGACATTTACTACATTTTTGTTGTTGTTTTCATTGTAGAAAATAAGTATGCATTTATTATTCTCTTTTTTATATTGTTACATGTGAAACATGATAGCCTTTAATGTCAGACCAACTGATTCTGTCATTACTTGTACTAGCTTATGCTCATTGAACCTCATTCTTTCTACTAAAAAATGAGGATTAAAATAGAAGTAAAGAAAAAAAAGTTCTAGAATGAACTATATGTTGTAAAATATTATTTTTTCTATCTTTTCACTATATAATATTTATAACCAACCAATTTCTGCATCATAATATATTTTTTAGTATAGATTACAAAATTTCCCCCCAAGGAAAAGTCAAGTCTTAGTTTTTCCAAAGACAAGCATTTACAATTTTTAGACACTTGGTCATAACCATAAAATTCCTTAGTTTTACTATACATAATTTAATGCTTTCATAGATATGTTGACTACCTTTTAAGTTAAAGAAAGAACAATTTTGTCAATCAAACATGAGGACTATAAAGCTTAATTATCTGATTTCTGAATCACAATTATTTTGATAAAGAAGGATAAGTAATTATTTTCATGGATGCTAAAAAGCAACATTTCAGAATGTAGTATGCTTTGCGAAAAAAAGATGTAAATATTGTTCATCTGTAAGTATATCTTTCACCAAATCTTGACATTTTCTGTTACTATTTATTTAAATATCTTCTCCCCCAGTGTTTTTCTCCTCCTTTCAGGAACTACAATTATGTACATATGATAGCTTTTGTCATTATTTCACATAGCTCTAAATCGCTGTCACTTTTTCCCAATTTATTCTCTACTTATTCTTCAGGCTTGATTAGTTCTATTTATTTATTTTAAAGGTTTATATTTTCTATAAACTTTATTTTTCTGTAAAGTACAATAAGGGAATATTTAATATAAGTTCTAAATTAATTTAAACATTTGTTTTGGTTCCAAATCTTGATTTATGCTTTTTATTTTTTTTATTATGGTTCTTATCTTTTTATTTACATAAATACATTTTTCTTTATTTCTATTGAGTATAATGTAATATTGCCTTTAAAATATTTACCTGCTAAGTGACGTCAGAGAAATGGCACCATGAGGAGCAATCCCGATACCTCTCCTCAAAATTTCAACAAGTTCTACAACCAGAGACAGAAAAATCTATCCTTGGAGTGTCTGGAACAAGAAGCTATGATTGGGTGAAAAATTGGCTAAATCTATAATTAACCCTAAAGGAAATAAGACAAAGAATGGAACACTCCACCTTTCTCACTAACCTGAGCAAGGGCTGCTTTCACTTGAAACTGAGAGAAAGTGGGGGCTGGGGGCATGGAGGGAGTGGACTGGGGCACAGACGTTTAAGACAAGGAAAGAGTGTGCCCATGGTGACTCAGCCCACGCAAGCTAATGCGGGCGCTAGACCCTGGCAAAGGTGGGTGAGCCGCAGCCGCCATTACCCCTGATATCCTGGTTGGCAAGCGCAAACAGTGTGTGAGAGGTTCCTCCTAACGCCCTGGGCATGGGTGCCTGTGTTCCTGGTCAGAGGCATCTGTGTGGGTTGCGACCAGAGTCTGGGCGTGGTCCTAGCTTCCCCAGCAACAGCATGTGGGGAGTGCATGAAAGCAAACTTCTTTATGCCCAGACTTCTTTGGGTGGTTGGGCCACCTCACCCAGCCACTCAGGCAAACATCCCTGGGAAGAAAAAATACAGAAGCACTAGGGGGAGGGGCACACAGGCAGCTTGCAGACTGTCTCTAGAGCAGATCTGCAGATCCAATCACTAAAATTAGCTTAACCCGGCCCTGGCTGGTTGGCTCAGTGGTAGAGCATCAGCCTGGCGTGCAGGAGTCCCGGGTTCAATTCCCAGCCAGGGCACACAGGAGAAATGCCTATCTGCTTCTCCACCCTTCCCCCTCTCCTTCCTCTCTGTCTCTCTCTTCCCCTCCCGCACCCAAGGCTCCATTGGAGCAAAGTTTGCCCGGGCACTGAGGATGGCTCTGTGGCCTCTGCCTCAGGCGCTGGAATGGCTCTGGTTACAACAGAGCAACGCCCCAGATCATCGCCCCCTGGTGGGCATGCTGGGTGGATCCCGGTAGGGCACATGAAGGAGTCTGTCTGACTGCCTCCACATTTCCGGCTTCAGAAAAATACAAAAAAAAAAAAAAAAAAGAAATTAGCTTAACCCACAGTCTGCCCACCGCCCAACTGGCTTACTCGGCTCTAGTTGACAAGGTCTCTCTCAGATGCGATCTAAGATAAGAGACGTGATATTTTTTAGTGCCTCTTGTTCTGCACATAGGGGTGGGAGCAACTTCCTGTCAGCTGATATAGGGTGAAAAACACATTCCTACAGAACAAACCTCAGAGAACACTGCAGAAGTTAGGCTAGGCTGTAGGCTTTTTAACAAGGAAGAAGCCTACAGAAAGCAATCCCACGGAATGCTAAGGCAAATATAACTAGATATACTTGGGGAACTGAACAGAAGTCAACATGCCCCCCTACCTTCTTAAGCTGATGGCTCTGATTGGCAGAGCTTTCATACTCAGGGCTATGCACTGAAAAAAGAGACTTGACAGCTTTTAAGACCACCTGTTCTGCAAGCAGCGACTAGGGCATCTTCTTCCCAGCCAATACAGGTTACAAAGTGCAAAAAGTCTGGGGAGTTTGGTCCCACAAAGTGCTGAGGCATACTGGACATGCTTGGAGGCTCATAGAAAGACACCTTGAGAGAAATTGGCTCCCAGCCCTGCCTAATTATGCTGGCAGCTCTGACTGACAGAGCCTTACCCAGAACCCTGCACTGAGTGGGGATAGAGTGGGAATCTGCCAGCTCTTTGAGCCTCTTAATCTCCAGGCAGTGGCAGCAACAACCTCATAGCTGGATCATCAGGCTGATAATTCAGGAAGGAGAGACTAGGAAAGAGGCTCCAGGAAAACATTGTTGAAGCCTGCAAATGCTAACAAGCCCTGACTACCAACGAGACTGAGGCCTAGTATATGACATCGCCATAGAGACACATCAACTGCAAATCTCTACCTAAGCATGACATAGGGGCAGAGCCTGGGGTACAGCACCACTGACCAGGAAGACAAAGAGGAAAGAAAAAGGAAGAAGAGAACCTCTCAAAATCAAGAGAAATCCACAGTCTTTAACAGTTTTTATAACTTTTTCCACTTTTTTTTGTTTCTTTCATTTTCTTATCTTTATTTATTTATTTTTCTTCTTCCACCTTGGTCCTTTTATTCTCTGCACATCTTATTCTTTTCTCTTCATCTTGAACTACATTACCCATAAGTGTTACCTTTCCCATTTTTTTCTTTTCTTTTTTCTTGCTCTCTATGAGGGTTACACTGCAAAACCCTTAACTCTCTCCTTTTTTTTTCCTTTTTCTTTTTATTCCCTCTCACTTAGTTTCTTCTTTTCTCCTTTACTTTTCCTCTTATTTTAGCCTCACTCACAAACAATTTTTTTTATTTTGGATTCAAATTTTTTTCTTTGTGGCATTTTGTGTGCTTTTTACTTCACTTTTTTAACTCATTAGCATTCCCCCAACCCCAGATCTCCATTTTATATAGTTTTTGTTCCACTTAGAATTATTTTTCTTTTTCTTGTTTCCCTCTTATCCCTTTTACTATATGTCTCAGTTGACCACCATTTACAAGCAAATTATTTTATTCTTGATCCAAGCTTTTTTTTTTTTTTTAGCATTTTGTGGTCTCTACCTCCTTCTTGCCCCTTTATCACTTCTCCCCAACTCAGGCCCTCCTTTATAGGTAGATTTAGTTCCATTTAGCAAAATATAATTCTCAGTTTTTTATGGTATTTTCTCAAAGAAGGAAAGAAAAAAGGAAAAAAAGAAATAATAATTTTAAATTATTTTTATTGTCTATTTTTTTTACTTTTCATTCTTTATTAATTCTCATTAGTGGTATTAACAAAACCACCCTCAGATGCCATAAAGGAAAATGAAATTGAATATCATGGATACAAAAGACAGAGATGTAGCATATATAGATGAGAAAAAATCTATAGAGAAACAATTGAAAAGATTGGAAACCTTGGAATTAAATAACAGAAAATTTAAAATAGAAATCCTAAAAATACTCAGAGATATACAAGAAAACACAGAAGGGCAATTTAGGGAGCTCAAAAAACAACTCAATGAATACAAAGAATATACAGTATGTCCATAAAGTCATGATGCACATTTGACTGGTCACAGGAAAGCAACAAAAGATGATAGAAATGTGAAATCTGCACCAAATAAAAGGAATACCCTTCCAGTTTCTGTAGGATGATGTGGCAGCATGTGCACATGTGCAGATAATGATATAACACCCTGTATACAGCGGAACAGCCCATGGCCATGCCAGTCGAGATGTGGACAGTACAGAGGAAAGTTCAATGTGCTCTGTGGCTCTCTATATTTGAATCCATGACCAAAGTGCAATGTGAATATTGGCGCATTTATATAAAAGCACCACCACACAGGAATAACATTACTCAGTGGGATAAGCCGTTGAAGGAAACTAGAAGTTTGGTGGAGAAACCTTGTTCTGGTAGGCCATCAGTCAGTGACGAGTCTGTAGAGGCTATATGGGATAGCTACTTAAGGAGCCCTAAAACAATCTGTGCATGAGCCCACATCGAACTGCACTGAATAGGTATAAAATTGGGAGAGTTTTTTTTTATTTGGTGCAGATTTCACTTTTCTATCATCTTTTGTTGCTATCCTGTGACCAGTCAAAAGTTCACCATGATTTTACGGACACACTGTATTACCAAGAAAATTGAAACTATGAAAACAAATCAAACAGAGATAAAAAACTCAATTTATAAACTGGAAAATGAGGTAACAAGCTTAGCTAATAGAACATGCCAAATAGAAGAGAGGATTAGTGACATAGAAGACAGGCAACTTGAGGCTGTGGACAAGTCCTGCCAGGGGTGAGGACAATGAAGACACAAAGACTCAACTCTGTGGACCAGGTGCAGTGATGCAGATCCACTTTATTCAGGAAGTAAGCTAGCTTATATACATGGGTTCAGCCAACAGGGTGTTACAGTGTGTTCTTCATAACCAATGGCTGAAAAGGTCAGGGTGCTGCGTGGTTGACATGAAGTCACTTCCTTATAGTGGTCGAGCTTCCTTTCTGGGTATGCCAAGAAGGATTCTGGGAGCTGGAGTATTTTCACAGTATTGCATCAGCCACAGCTGCTAGGAATGTGCTCTGCACTCCACCCACAGAGACACAACAGAGAGAAGAAGAGAGAGACTCAAGAATTAAAAAAAATAAGAAAGCTCTACAGAAATTGTCTGACTTCATCAAAAAGAATAACATAAGAATAATAGGTATATCAGAAGAAGAAGAGAGAAAATGGAATGGAGAACATATTCAAACAAATAATAGACAAGAACTTCCCAAGTGGAAAGAACTAAAGCCTCAAATTCAAGAAGAAAATAGAACACCGAGTTATCTTAACCCCAACAAACCTACTCCAAGGCACATCATAATGAAATTGGCACAAACCAATGGCAAAGAAAAAGTTATCAAGGCAGCCAGGGAAAAGAAGAATACAACATATAAAGGAAGGCCTATTAGATTATCATCAGATTTCTCAGCAGAAACTCTACAAGTTAGAAGAGAGTGGACACCAATATTTAAAGCCCTAAAAGAGAGGAATTTCAGCCAAGAATACTATACCCATCAAAACTATCCTTCAAATATGAAGAAAAAATAAAAACATTCACAGATACAGAAAAATGAGGGAATTTATCATCAGAAAAACCCCACTTCAGGAAATACTAAAGAGGGTTTTCCAACCAGATACAAAGAACAACAACAAAAAAAAACCATAAGTAAAAGCTCCACCAAGAACACAATAAAACCAAATTTAAACTGTGACAACAAAAACAAAAAAAAGGGAGAGGATGAAGATTAACAGTAGCAAAGGATAATGGAATGCAGAAGCACTCATAAGATAGTGTACTACAATAAACATGGTAGGTACCCTTTTCATTACTTAATGGTAACCACCCCTAAAAAAACCACCACAGAATCACATGACTTAAAAAAGGTGGTAACAGAGGGAAAAAGTATGGATTGCAACCAAACAAAGCAAATGATAGAAAAACAAAAGAGAAGAATCAAACAAGATACAAAACTAACAGAAAGCAATATATAAAATGGCAATAGGGAACCCTCAAGTGTAAATAATTACACTAAATATAAACAGATTAAACTCACCAATAATAAGACACATTGTAGCAGAATGGATTAAAAAAGATAATCCAACTGTATGCTGCCTACAAGAAACACATTTAAGCAACAAAGATAAAAACAAATTCAAAGTGAAAGGCTGGAAAACAATACTCCAAGCAAATAACATCCAAAAAAAGCAGGTGTAGCAATACTTATATCTAACAATGCTGACTACAAGACAGCAAAAATAATCAGAGACAAAAAATGGTTATTTCATAATGACTAAGGGGACACTGAGTCAAAAAGACATAACACTTCTTAATATATATGCACCAAACCAAGGAGCACCAGAATATATGACAGCTACTGACTGACCTAAAAACAAAAACTGACAAAAATATAATCATACTTGGAGACCTCAATACACCTCTGATGGCTCTAGATAGTTCATCCAAACAGAAAATCAATAAAAAATATTGGCCTTAAACAAAACACTAGAGCAATTGGATATGATAGACATCTACAGAACATTTCATTCCAAAGTGAAAGAGTACACATTTTTCTCTAGTGTACATGGAACATTCTCAAGAATTGACCATATGTTGGCTACAAAAATAACATCAGCAAATTCAGAAAAATTGAAATTGTACCAAGCATATTTTCTGATCATAAAGCCTTGAAACTAGAATTCAAATGCAAAAAAGAGGAAAACCCCCCACAAAACTGTGGAAACTAAACAACATACTTTTAAAAAATGAGTGGGTCAAAGGAGAAATAAGTGCAGAGATCAAAAGATATATACAGACAAATGAAAATAACAATACGACATATCAGAATCTCTGGATGCAACAAAAGCAGTAATAAGAGGGAAGTTTATATCACTTCAGGACTATACGAACAAACAAGAGAGAACCCAAGTAAACCACTTAACTTCACACCTTAAGGAACTAGAAAAAGAAGAACAAAGACAACCCAAAACCAGCTAAAGAAGTGAAATAATAAAAATCAGAGCAGAAATAAATGAAATAGAGAACAGAGAAACTATAGAAAAAAATTAATAAAACAAGGAGCTGGTTCTTTGAAAAGATCAACAAAATTGACAAACCCTTGGCAAGACTCACCAAGGAAAAAAGAGAAAGGACTCATATAAACAAAATACAAAATGAAAGAGGAGAAATCACCACAGATATCAAAGATATACAAAGAATTATTTTAAAATACTATGAGAAAGTGTATGCCACCAAATTCAACACTCTAGAAAAAATGGATAAATTCCTAGAACAATACAACCTTCCTAGACTGAGTCATGAAGAAACAGAAAGCCTAAATAAACCAATAAGCAGGGAGGAAATAGAAAAAAACTATTAAAAACTTCCCCCAAAATAAAAGTCCAGGCCCAGATGGCTATACTAGTGAATTCTATCAAACATTCAAAGAAAACTTGGTTCCTATTTTACTCAAAGTCTTCAAAAAATTGAAGAAGAAGCAATACATATAAACACATTTTATGAGGCCAACATAACCCTCATACCAAAACCTGTCAAGGATGGCACAAAAAAAGAAAACTACAGACCAATATCTCTAATGAATACAGATGCTAAAATACTAAACAAAATACTAGCAAATCGAATACAACAACATATTAAAAAAAATTTATCATGATCAAGTGAGATTCATCCCAGAATCTCAAGGATGGTTCAACATATGTAAAACGGTTAATGTAAAGGTAATACAGCATATAAGAACACAAAGCAAAAACCACATGATCCTATCAATAGATGCAGAAAAAGCACTTGATAAAATACAACACAATTTTATGTTTCAAACACTCAACAATATGAGTATAGAAGGAAAATATCTCAACATGATAAAGTCCATTTATGATAAACCATCAGCTAACATCATATTAAATGGCATAAAACTGAAGACTTTTTGCTTTAAATAAAAAACAACACAGTGTTGTCCACTCTCTCCACTCTTATTTAACATGGTGCTAGAAGTTCTAGCCTGGGCAAGGAGATGAGATAAAGAAATACAGGGTATCCGTATTGGAAAAGAAGAAGTAAAGGTTTCACTTTTTGCAGATAATAAGATCCTATACATCAAAAACCCCAAAGACTCCACAAACAGATTACTAGAAACAATAAACCAATACAGTAAGGTTGCAGGACACAAAATTAATATACAAAAGTCCATAACCTTTCTATATGCCAACAACAAAACATTAGAAAAAGAACTCAAAAAAATAATCCCCTTCATGGTTGCAACAACAACAAAAAAATACCTAGGAATAAACATAACAAAGAATGTAAAGGACATATATAATGAAAACTACAAAGCATTGTTAAGGAAAATCAAAACAGATATAATGAAATAAAAAAATAGTCCCTGTTCTTGGATAGGAAGTATAAATATAATCAAAATGACCATATTACCCAAAGTAATATACAAATTTAATGCAATTCCCATCAAAATCCCAATGACATTTTTTAAAGAAAAGGAACAAAAAATCATCAGATTTATTTGGAAGTATAAAAAACCCTAAATAGCCAAATCAATCCTAAGGAAAAAGAATGAAGCTGGGGGCATTACAATACCTGACTTCAAATTATATTATAGAGCCATGACAATCAAAACAGCATGGTATTGGCAGAAAAATAGACACTCAGACCAATGGAACAGAATAGAAAGTCCAGAAATAAAACCACATATATATGGTCAAATAATTTTCAATAAAGGGGTCAACAACACACAATGGAGAAAAGAAAGCCTCTTCAACAAATGGTGCTGGGAAAACTGGAATGCCACATGCAAAATAATGAAACTCGACTATAGTTTGTCCCCTTGTACTAAAATTAATTCAAAATGATCAAAAACCTAAATATAAGACCTGAAACAATAAAGTACATAGAAGAAAATATAGGTACTAAACTCATGGACCTTTGTTTTAAAGAGCATTTTATGAATTTGACTCCAAAGACAGGAGAAGTGAAGGCAAAGATAAATGAATGGGACCACATCAGACTAAGAAGTTTTTCCACAGAAAAAGAAACTGACAACAAAATACACAGACAGCCAACTAAATGGGAAATTATATTTTCAAACAACAGCTCAGATAAGGGCCTAATATCTAAAATACACAAAGAACTCATAAAACTCAACAACAAACAAACAAACAATCCAATAAAAAAAATGGGAAGAGGACATGAACAGACACTTCTCCCAAGAAGAAATACAAATGGCCAACAGATATATGAAAAGATGCTCATCTTCATTAGATATTAGAGAAATGCAAATCAAAACTACGAGATACCACCTCACAGCTGTTAGATTAGCTATTATCAACAGGACAGGTAATAGCAAGTGTTGAAGAGGCTGTGGAGAAAAAAGAACCCTCATCCACTGTTGGTGAGAATGTAAAGTAATACAACCATTATCGAAGAAAGTATATTGTTTCTTAAATAACTAAAAATAAAATTACCATGTGACCCAGCAATCCCTCTACTGGGTATATACCCCTAAAACTCAAAAACATTGGTATATAAAGACAAATGCAGCCCCATGTTTATTGCAGCATTGTTCACAGTGGCCAAGACATGGAACCAACCAAAAGCCCTTCAATAGATGACTGGACAAAGAAAATGTGGTTCATATATTATATATACTATGGAATACTATTCAGCCATAAGAAATGATGACATTGGATCATTTACAACAAAATGGATTGATGTTGATAACATTATAGGGAGTGAAAAAGTAAATCAGAAAAAACCAAGAACTGCATGATTCCATACATAGGTGGGACATAAAAACAAGACTAAGAGACATGGACAAGAGTGTGGTAGTTACTGGGGGCGGGTGTGGGAGGAGGAAGGAGAAAGAAAGAGGTAGAGGAGGAGGGAAGGGGCACAAAGAAATCCAGATAGAAGGTGACAGAGGACAATTTGACTTTGGATGATGGGTATGCAACATAATTGGATGACAAGATAACCTGGAGATGGTTTTTTTGAACATATGTATCCTGATTTATTAATGTCTCCCCATTAAAATTAATAAAAATTTATTAAAAAATATTTACCTGCTAATCCCAACATCTGAATTATCTCAGAGTCAGTCTAGATATTTGAATTTTAGTTTTGAGACTGGGTCATATTTTCCTCGGTCTTTGTGTTTTTACTAATTTTGGATGGTCCTAGACATTGTGAATGTTATGTAGAGTCTGAATTTTGTAATATTTTTTTAGAGAGTGTTTTAGTTTTTTCCCCTCCCCACAGTATATCCAACTCAAATCACTCAAATAACAATTCAGTTCTTTTATCCCTGTTTACTTTCTTTGAGTTTGCTTCATGCCTATGTAGTTCAGGTGTCAACAATAATTTTAGACACGTTTTATAGGTAATTTTTCCTCTCCTTAGCAATCTTTGTTTCTGAAATTCTCTAATCTCCAAAGGCAATGGCTATTCCTAATTCTATCTTTTGGTTTCTCAGTCCAGAAGTTTGTAAGTTTTCTGTCAGTATTATATATAACTATAATGTTGAATTTGCCTATACTTTAGATAAAACGTGGAGGACATAATGTTAAGTGAAATGAGCCAGTCACAGAAGGGCAAATACTGCATGATTCAAAATATGAAGTATTTACAATAGTTAAACTCATTTCTATTAACTAGATATAGAGTCATGGTCTTGAGGGCTAAAAGGAAGGGGGAATGAGGACTTACTAACAAATAGGTTTACAATTTCAGTTATGCAAAATGGATAACTTCTAGAGTCTACTGTACAACATAGTGCCTAGAGATGAGAATATCCTATTTTATACTTAAAAATCTGTTAAGAGTATAGATTTCATTTTAAATCTCAACAAATTAAAATAACAGAAAAACAGAAGCAAGTATGAATAGACACAAGACCACATGACTACTATTGAGGGTATGATTATAGTAGGGATAAATCTCTAAACTAACGCTTACTATTAAAAACTGAAAAAAATTGCTATACAGACATTTAAAAAGCCAGGTACTAGGACACTAAAAAATTACAGATGCTGTCATAAAGTTAGGAAGTAAAAAATTCTGTGCTGAGGAAGTTGTGAAAGAATTATTTAGATATTTCATCTTTATTTCCACCCAGTCCCAGGGCTTCTTTATGTCTATGAACCTGAATCTGTTTCTCAGGGATTTCCCACTTTTAATTACAGTCAGTGAATCAATTGTCAAGATGTGTGTGGAATTGATGGGTTAGCTTACTTACCCTGCACCATGATATAGCTGCCAAAACATTTTATATTGTTTAAAAAAGTTGTCAAGATCCTATAACTTTCTATTTTATTTGGCTATTATATATAAAAAAATAGGTAAACAATTCTGAAAAAAAATCCTGCCTTATGCTTTTTGAAAAGAATATCTTAGAATCTGAGTTGGGTTTAGTATAGGTTAGGCAAGTGTGCTGAATAAAGCAGTTCACAACCTGTTTGTGTAAGGTATATATATGTGTGTGTGTGTGTGTGTGTGTGTGTGTGTGTGTGTGTGTATTTTTATGGTTGTAAAACCATTGTTTTTATTAATAAACCAATAGGAGAATAATAGTTCATAAAAATTATACAAAATTCAAGTCTCAGTGTTCATAAACACAATTTTACTGAACTAAAACCAGAGTTATGAGTTTAGATAGTATCTATGGTTGCATTTGTGCTATGTCAGCAGAGTTGAGTATTTGTGATATTCGTTATATGGCCTACAAAGCCTAAAATACTTACAATCTGGCTCTTTGTAGAAATAATTAGCCAATCCTGTCTTAGGTTAATACAGCTATGTTACTGAGAAGCACTTAAAATGCTTATCCTAAGAAAGAAAAGTTAGTATCTGAAAATAAACAAAACAAAGAGAAATTAAAAAAAAAATACTCCTGGGATTTTGATAGAAACAGCATTAATCTGCAGGTCAATTGGAAAGAATTGCCACTTTAACAATATTGATTCTTCAATTCATGAAGTTATAGAATCTCTCAATTTATTTAGACCTTTTAAAATTTATTTTGGCAAAAGTTTAATGTTTTGGCAGGTATAATTCTTGTAGTTCTTGGCTAAATTTATTTCTAAGTATTTTATTCTTCCTGTTGCTCTCAGAAATAGAAATGTTTTCTTAATTTAATTTTTATATTATATGAATACAATTGGTTTTTAAAATATTTTCTTGTATCCTGCAGCCTTAATGTACATGTTTATTGATTAATATTTGTGTGTGTATGTATTCCTTAGAATTTTTGACATACAGGATCACGATATCTGTGAATAAACTTTCACTTTTCCTTTCTAGTCTTGATGCCTTTTATCTTTTCTTGCCCAGTTGCCCCAGCTACTAATTCTGCTACTATATTCAACAGAAGAGTTGAGAACAGATATCCTTGCCTTATCCCTGAAAACAAGGAAATACATTCAGTGTTTAACTATTGTGTGATATTTTCTGTAGATTTTTTTTGTAGAAGCCTTTATTAAGTTGGAAATGTTACAATTTATTTTAAGTTTTATAAGTGCAAAACACATAAAATGCAACATTTTTGTTGTTTTGTTTGGTTTGTTTTTTTAAAGATATTCATATGGTTTTTGGACTATATAATATATTGGGTTAATTGGTCTTTGGGTGTTAAACTAACCTTGCATTTCCTAAATGAAGTCCAGTTGGTCATAGTTTATATTTTTTTTAGAAAGAAATGCACATATTTTGGATTCAGTTGTCTAATACTCTTTTTAGTGTTTTTTAATCTGTATTCATGAAAAATATTGGTATATAATTTTCTTTATTTCTGATGTCTTTGCCTGACATTGCTAACAGGGAGATACCATTCTCATCAAATGGGTTGGAATAGTGTGTCAAATGTGTTGATGTTTGTTTATAGGAGCTAAACCTCCATAACGTTATGTAATAAAGTTTTTATTGATTGGGAAAAATATCTCAGGATACAAGATTTTATTCCTTCCTTTTCTCTTTTCTCCTTTCTTTCCTGCCATCCTCCTTTCATTATCATTTATGCCATCTTTTATTCCTTCTTTTTCCCCTCTCTTTTCTTTTCTGTATTGAATTATATATTACGAATCATATATTTGGATATTATATGGTGCAAGTTGCTCATATTTGAACATAAAACTATTGATACTTAAGCTCTTGTTATTATCCTCATATACCTTATGCTAAAATTCTCTCCATTATTCCAAATAAACTTTATTCTTCACATATTTCCACTGCTTAGTAAAATATACATCTCTTACTCTCCATTTATTAACTTTTTGTCATCCTTTATGACTGAGCCATAGACATTTGCAGACAAACTATTAGATAATCTTTTAAAAGTTAAAGGGTTAAAGTAACCACTGGCTGTAGTTAGAAGGAAGAGTAGCTGATTTCACTCTGGACAAAGAGGTTATAGAGACATAGTTGCAAATCTAATAAGAGGATTATGGAAGTCAATTTAAACTGCCTATGACCAACTGATTCCACCTTCTGAGAATATAGCAAATAAACCCAAAATACTAATTTAAATGAATATATGCAGCCCTGTGATTATTGACACATATTTTACAATAACAAATAATTGAAAGCAACACAAGTGCCCATCAGTAGGTAAGTGGATAATAAAGCTGTGGTACATTTACACGATGAAATACTACTCAGCTGTAAAAAAAGAAGAAACTCTTACCTTTTGCGATAGCATGGAGGGATCTGGAGAGTACATGCTAAGTGAAATTAGCCAATCACAGAAAAATACCATGTGATTTTACTTATATGTGGAATCTAATGAACAAGAAAAAAAAAACAAAACAGAAACAGACTCAGGGATGAAGAAAACAGACTGACAGCTGTCAAATGGGGAAGCATGTTGTGGAGCTCTGTGAAAAAGTTGAAGGTATTAAGCCAAGAAAAAAGAAAAACTCATACACAGAGACAACATTATGGTGATTACTAGAGAGAAAGGGGGCTGGGAAGGAGGTAAAAGAAAGTAAAGGGGGCTAAATGCTGATAGAAGAAAATGACTTTGGGTGGTGAGCACACAATAAAATACACAGATGGCCTGACCAGGTGGTGCCGCAGTGGATAGAGTGTTGGACTGGGACAGGGAGGACTCAGGTTCGAAACCCTGAGGTCACCAGCTTGAGCACAGGCTCATATGGTTTGAGCAAGGCTCACCACCTTGAGCCCAAGGTCTCTGGCTCAAACAAGGGGCCACTGGCTCAGCTGGATCCCCCTGGTCAAGGCACATATGAGAAAGCAATCAATGAACAACTAAGGTGCACCAACGAAGAAATGATGCTTCTCATCTCTCTCCCTTCCTGTCTGTCTGTCCCTAACTGTCCCTCTCTCTGTCTCTCTCTGTCTCTATCACACACACAAACTCACACACACACACACACACACACACACAAGAATACAAAACACACAGACGATGTATTATAAAATTGTACAAGTAAAACCTATATAAATTTATTAACCAATATCACCCCTGTAAATTTAATAAAAACTAAAAAAAAGAAAAACATGGAACTATAAAATCAATTTTAGTTGCTTCTGTATATTTTCAGAGGGAAGTTTTTTTCATTATGAACTATGTGACCATCAACTTTTGTGGTGATGGTGGAAAATATCAAAAGATAAAGAATATTTATAAATCTGTATAAATTAAACATTGAATCACTTGACATATGGGTATTAAATAGTTACCATAACCAGTTTTTAATGACTAACTGCTAATTGATATGAAATTTGAACACAAATTATAAAATTATGACATATGAACATCTAATACATAAATGTTGCTATTGGAATCTGAGTACATCATCTATATATATAATATGTATACAAAACTTTAAGTTCTTACAATTAATTACAATAGACAAAAGAGGAAATAATTATTTCTTGGGAGAAAGTAGTTATGGAATCCAGAAAGGTAAGTTTATTAAAGGTTCATTTGCTTTTGAAAATAATTTAATTGATAATTGCTAGCCTTAAACACTTAAAGTTAATATTGAGGACTAAATATTTGTCACATCTGTGAGACAATTTTTATTTGACATTTTTTGTTCTATACAAAGTAACACATAATTTATTATTAAAGTTGTGTCAAATTTATAAATTGCATATTCATAAAACACACTTAGCATAAATTGTCTAAAAGTTAAATTGCATCAGTTCTTAAGATGGATGATTACTAATTGCTTCATAAGGTATATAAAAGCCAACAAAGATAATGTAATTGGGTTTTTAATTAATTTAATTTTTTTAAATTGCCACATATAAAGTGCTATTAACACATTTCCTTTTTTGTTAAAAAGTTTTACAGTCATATAATTGATCTCTAAAAGTGAGAGTGAAGTAATTAACTTCAATGAAATTTATTTCTATCTGTTCCCTAGAGATACTGATAAAAGCAAGTGACATTTTGGCCACTCTTGTACAAATCAGCTTAGGTTTTGCAGAATTTTGGTGAAGCTTCAGCAATTATAGATAGAGTATAGAATAAGAACCTGATTAGAATAGCAAATATTCTTGTTATATAGAACTTATAAAAAAGTATTCTAGTTCATTTTCCAAGTCAAAATATTGCTCTAATAATCATAATTGTAAATGTGAATTGAAGTAAATTGGTTAGGTTAGAAATATTAGAAGAGCACAACTTTAACAGGGAGTCTAAGACGATTGCAGTGATCAGAAATGAGACTGGTAGGATATTCATTTGTAGCTGATCAATTGGCAGAAGAAACCATTGCTGTTAGGATGTTTTTACATAATTCTTGACTGTTGAATACTGTGGTTTTAATTCAATAATTCCCTTTGAATTTCATTAATTGTATGCAGAATTATGCTGTATTGTGAATTTAGCTCAAAACTAAAAACATGGGACTTTGAAGAATATGTTTTCTACTTTCCATTTTATTGTAAGTAAAAATTGCCAAATTCCTAAATATTCTTACATTTAGCTAAAAATGTAGATGGTAAATGTTTCAGGTACCAGTTTTGGGTTTCAATAAAAATATAAGAGCCTAAAGGAAGTTTTACGGTCTTACAAATTCTTTAAAAAAATCTTATGCTAAATCTCACAGATTCTCTAGGTTGGGTCAGGCATAATAGTCTCACTTTTTTCTCACTACTTTAGTACCTAAAGGGTGTTAAAGGGTTTATAAAAAATAATAGAGAATGGCACCTTGATTATCTCAATAACCTAGGTATACAATTGTTTGGAAATATTACAAGACCTAAAGCTGATGTAAAAACTATTATATCTATAAAAGGAAACTACACCTGTTTAAAAATCATAAAGCTGGTAAAATGTCTGAGTGCATAAACTATTTCATTTTTCAATCTACAAAACAGAGATAATATTTTCCACCCACGTATCTCTGAGGAATGACATGAGGAAAGTGCTTTGTACTTTTGTCATATTTAGCCTTCATTCTAATCATCTTATTAACTTGCTTCTTAGTCATTACAAAGACATCCTTGACAAAGCGACATATCATTGTTAAATATGTTCCCTTTATCTGTCATACTGCATCACTTTGCTCTCAGGAAGAACTTATGCTCAAGCATGGTGCTTGGCATTTGAATTAGGTGGACTTTTATATAGGTTTCTGCTACCAAGCTTTTGAGCCATTTTAACTATTTTATCCACGTACACCATGGATCAGAAAACTTCATCAATGAAACAGTTTTTTTAAAAGAACTTATAGGCCCTGGTTGGTGGCTCAATGGATGGAGCATTGGCCAGTGTGCAGATGTCCCGGTTCGATTTCCACAGGAAAGAAATCCATCTTTTTCTCCCCCCCTTCTCCTCCCCTTTCTCTCCCTGTTTCCCTCCTGCAGCCAGTGGTTCTATTGGTTAAAGTGTGGCCCCAGGTGCTGAGGATGGCTCCATTGGAGAGCATCAGCTTCAGGCACTGAAAATAGCTTGGTACTCGAGCATCAGCCCCATGCCAGGTGGCTCACGGTTGGGGTGCATGCATGAGTCTGCCTCACTATCTCCCCTTCTCTCACCATTAAAAAAAGAACTTATAATCATTTGTAGAAGTAATTGCTATAAGACATATATTCAGAACCTTGACTTTGAACTAAAACTTCATTCAGCAACCATGGCTATAATATATAAATTATATATACTAAATTTATTATTCATGTGCTGCCAAAGCAGAAATTTAAGTATAATGAAGAACACTTACTCTTTACCCAACTGTGTTTGTTAACAATTAATGTGTATTGTTCATTAATTTTAACTTTAAACTATGTAAGAAAATAGTTTAGTTTTATTTCAGATATTGAAATAGAACAGAGTTTTGCTCTAACTATAAATACTAATACCTTTGTTAGAAAATACTAGCTGTTCCAAAAGATACAATTTCTTTTCTTCTGAGATATACTGTTAGTCTATAATTCCTAGATTCCTTTGAAATTGAATTTGGCCACATCACTGGTTTCTAACCAAAGAAATATGAGTTACATGCATGATTTTGGGCCTAAGAGCTTTGTGTTACAATAAGAAATATATATTTGGTTTGCATATAATAAGAGCATCTTTTGTTCTAATGAGCCAACTCTTGGTAGGCCCCTAAATAGCTTGGGAATGGAGGCTGGTTTCCAGAAAGACTAAAGCATGATTAGAATTTTGGAACCTACCTCCTCACCTCTGAACTTTCAGTTCTATCCTCTGAGGAGTAGATATTGAGTAAATTATCAATGGCCAATGATTAAATTAATCATGCCTACTTAATGAAACCTCCAGGAAAATCTTTAACAGTGGGGCACAGTGAACATCCCTGGTGGTGAACACATTAAGGTGCTGAGAGAGTAACATGCCTGGAGAGGGCATAGAATCTCTGTGTTGCTTCTTTATACTTTTCTTTTCTTTTTTCTTTTTTTTTACTTTTTTTAGATTTTATTTATTCATTTTTCAGAGAGAGAGGAGAGAGGAGAGAGAGAGGAGAGAGAGCGAGAGAGAGAGGAGGAGGAGCAGGAAGCATCAACTCCCGTATGTGCCTTGACCAGGGCTTTGAACCAGTGACCTCAGCGTTCCAGGTTGACGCTCTATCCACTGTGCCACCACAGGTCAGGCTCTTCATACTTTACGAATCTCTTCTATCTGACTATATCTGAGTTGTGTCTTTGTAATAAGCCAGTAATAGTAAAGTGTCTTCCATTTTAGAATATTATAGAAACTGAGGAGAGAAACATGGAAAGCCCTGATCTACATAGCTGGTTGGTCAGAAGTGCAGTTGACAACCTAGGATTTGCAACTGGCATCTGAAGTTGGAAAAGTCTTGTAGGACTGAATCCTTAACCTGTGGGATCTGCTTTAATTTGGAGTAGTTACTGTCAGCATTGAATTGAATAGTAGGACCCTCATATTGTGTCTGGATAATTGGAGAATTTTCTGGTATTGGGAGAAACATCATGCATTTGGTGTCAGAAGTGTTGTGAGTAAAAACAATTCCAGATGATTTATAAAAAAGGCGTGCCTACTGACTGCTATCTTTTGTTTTCTGACTTGAATAACAAGTCTCTATGAGATGTTAACTGCAAGCAGAAAGCATCTGGCTCCCTGAATAAACATATGGAAAAAAGTCACCTTATAGCTAGTTAAATATGTGGGGTGGTAATGTGCTTGTGACATAAAGTTCTGTTTTATTTACCTGGCCATATATAATTGGTTCTAATTGTACTGCAGTCTAGTTTACATTAATGCAACAGTGTAGCATCTATTACTTTTTTATCGAACATTAAAAAATTAAAAAGTGGATGAAAACTTGGCAGTGACATTCATTTATTAATATTACCATTATTTCAATAAGCACAGCAATCCTTACTGTAATAATTATTGTTGATAATCTAACAACACCTGAGTCACTATGACAGATAAATAAAGTTATTCAAATTTGAGAACTGAGTTAGCAAATTATTTTAATATGAACAAAATGAAAATCAATAATTTAATTCTCCTTACTTTAAAAACAGAAACCAAGTATTAAGTATATGATTGCATGTAAGTCTCTGAAAGAAACACAATTTTTATCTAACTTTCTTGAACTAAACAAAGGACTATTCACTTTATTCTTTGAAGCTTCCCAGATGATAAAATTTAAATATTTCTTGTTCTAAAACAAAGTTCTTGGACCACACTCTCATTCTTATCAATATGTAAGCATATAGCAGCATTATGGTATATGTTTTCACATGATTTATCTCATTTGATAGTCCATAAACAATGCATATAGTATCCCAAATTACTCCTATTTTGAAGAAATAGATCATGGAAATTAAAGAATGATATAAATTACCTTAAGTAACTGAGCTAAAAAACACTAGAAAAAGGATTTGGTGGGAAACTACACTCCACGTTGACAGTTCTGTAAAATATTAATCCTTGTTTGGAATTTAAACCTTCTGGAGAAAGGATATTGTCTTTTTATCATATGGAGTGCATTTTCCTAGTAATACAAATAAAAATGCTAAAATGTTTATTTTAATCTTTTTTTGCATTAGTCTTGATCTTATACTTAGCAATATATCTACAAAGAAAAAAAGGAACAAACAAACAAAAACAAGAACCCTGAGCAGAAACAAGTACAATGATCAATATGTGTCTTGCAGGAATCTGTCACTTTGAGATTCAATTTTGATAGTTACGCAGTTATGCAGATTGTGTGAGATAATAAATCTCTTGACCAAGCCAATGAATGCAAATAGAAGGCTCTCATGTAAACCTGGGGCCACCAAAGTCCTATCTCTTCTGAGCAAATGTTAACAACAGCAAAGATAAATTTTCCAATCTGATGTATAGTAGACAGAAAAAAAAATATCTCTATTGAGAATATGTAAACATAAGCAGTTGTTCACAAAGTTGTGTGGTCTGAATTCATTGAAACTATTGGTTATAAAATCTCAAGTAGATAGCCTTATTTAAAGCTCTTCTGGGATTGTGTGGCTATTAGGCAACTGGCAGAAGAAAACACATACCATTTTGGGGGGATTATAGCTTCTCCATAGAATAATTAAGCAGATGAAGTCTAATGAATATGAACTTGCAACAAAGTATAGATACAAGATATTCACATAATTCATGGTATTTATGTTGTAAAAAATTGTCATGAACACTGAACTATAAAATACTCACCCACTGCTCCTAATGGAAATAATAACATAATATTTATGATTAGGATTTCTTTTGAGCCTCTAGTCAAAAATTTTCATCATCTAACCAACACAGCACTTTATTATGTGTGTTTCTGTTTAAAAATACAGTATTTAATATATATTTTTGATGCATTGACATTGAACTTATTTCTAACAGGACTATCACGAAGGCTGAATGAAGCTAATCTAACACACATAGTATCACCTTTGGTATATCTAAATCTTGTGTTTCAAAGTAATAGTCAGGGCCCTGTCTGCGTAGCTTAGTTGGTTATAGCATCTTTTGGACATGCTGAAGTTGCTGGTTCATCCCAGTCAAGACACATACGAGAATCAACCAGTGATAGCATGGGTGGGTGGAGCAACAAATCAATGTTTCTCTCTTTCTCTCTCTCTCTCTCCCTCTCTCTCTTTCTCTCTCTCTCTGCCTCTGTCTTTCTTCCCCTGTCTCTGAAAATCAATTTTTAAAAAAATAGAAAATGGCAGAGAAGTAAATAACTGGAATTATCCAGAATAAAAGTAAGAAAAAAAATGAAAAATATGAAAGATGAGTTAAGATATCTAGACTATTGAGTGATAAGGATGAAGATTTAATCACAGGACAGGATAATAGAGAGAATGGAACAGAAACAAGATTTGAACAGATAATGACTACAATTTTTCCAGGATTGTTAGAAGATACTAACCTAAAGTCCAGAAAGCCCAATATATTCTTATTTTAGTAAATAAAAAGAAAACCATATGAAGACAAATCACAGTGAGTCAATAGAAGTCAAAAGGTAAAGAGAGGGTCATAAAAACAATCAAAGAGAAAAAAAGAGAACCTGTGTGGTAGACAATTCATATTGATACTTAATTATCTTAAGTGTACTGAGAAAAGGCTACTTTCAACTTTAGAATTCTATACCCAGTAAAATGTCTTTTAAAAATTAAGGCAAAATTAAAGCTTTTATTTTTATTTTTTTACAAATCTTAATGGCTTCTGTTGCATCTCTAGTAACCAAAATTATGAAAAATAAGTTTAAGACAGAAGAAAAATAATTTGATTGAACTAATATTCAAAGAGAAATATAGTGGCAACAATATTACTAAATATGTTGGTAATTCAAAACATTGACTATATAAGATCACAATAACAATATTGTTATAGTCATCATTTAATTATGTATAAATAAAAAATTAAAATACTCAACAAAAATTTATTAAATGGGAAGAAGGATAATCAGCTTTTAAAAAAGGGCTAGCATCCTTCTAATTATATAGGCACTTTATAGAAAATACACATTTAAGATATATTTTTTTATTGAATCAAGTAAATATCATAAATTACCAAAGGTTAACATCAAATAAATAGAATAGGGGAGAGTGCCATCAAAAGTGACAACAGAAAACAAATAGAATCCAAGAACAAAATGTGACAAAAAATTACAGAAAAGCAACAAAGAAAAGAAAATAGAAAAGACGACATAGGCAAAAATCCTGAAATAATATAGTAGAACCTGTACAAATATAACAGTAGCAATAATAAAGGGGCTAAGCTCTCCACTGGAAAAAAAAACACAACAAAACAATTGTTTTCCAGCCTAATTCACACAAAAAAATTTGTCATCATCATCTTTACATTGGGTACATCTAAATAATATACAAACACAAAAATGTCAAAATTAACATAAATTTTGATATAGCTATCTTTGTTTTAGACAAAGGGAATTGAAGTTAAAACTCATTACTGTATAAACACAGGGCTAATTTCACTAGGATTACATAAATATTAAAACTTGAATTCATGTTCTACATAGCTGTAAAACCTATGGGAAATTATTATAAAATAAATGGATTCCACCATTATAGAATTTAATATACTAGATTCAGTGATTGACAGATCACATTGAAAATGAGTGATAGTATGTGGGTGTTTGTTTTATAACTGTTTCTATATTCCAAGCCAACATTTATGAATGCATTTATTGAAAAGATCTATGAATTGGTATTTGTACCTCACTGCATTAAAGAACAGGTCACAGAATTAATGCAGTAAAGGTTGACCTACTCTTCTTACTATTTGGAATACTTTACCCTTCCTTTTCATTTGCAAAATTATACTCATAGCAGAGTTCTCAGTTTCCTTAGGAAGGCCTTCTTGGGCCCTTGAATCTTAAAATTAGGTTCCTGTACTTGCTTTCATTACACCTGTAATGCTTCAGTTATAATACTCATTAAGTTGTAATTATTTGTTTAATGCTTTTTATCCCTGATGGATTAAATGCATGAAGCCAAAACCATGTATACTTGTTAAGTACTCTACCTCCAGTGTTAGCACATTGCTACCCTTAGAGTAGTAGTGATTGGTTAGTACTTACTGATAAATATAAAGGAGGAAACAAGGGAGATATTCTTCATGTAGACAGTTTGACTTTGCTTCATTGAGACTCAAGAGGACATACTGGTATTATTTTGAGATCGTCAGGAGATAAGGGAGTTGTGCTAAAGATGATACCTTATGCTCCTGAAAGAGGTCAAACTAGAGAGAGAGAGAGAAAAAAAAAATAAATGATGTCTGTTATATAATAACAGAACATCTTTGTGAATAACTATGAGACAACACTTAAAAATTCCCAGAAATATTTGGATTAAAGAAAACTGATGGCAGGGGCTGAAGGTCCTGAAATACATACCAAGAAAGTATACGGAATAGTTAAAAGGGGGGGGGGCTGAGTAATTAAGATCTCTGTCATCTAAATTTTAAAACTCAGGTTGGTATAGCAATAATAAATATGACTACATAAGTAACAGTGGCTTGTGATGTTCAAGGTGCAAGCTATTTGACATTAATATTAGCTTGAATGTTATTTCTTAGGGACCAGAGAAGAGGCATCAGATGTACAGAAACTAACTTCAAAATTGGCTGTGTCATCAGCAGTTAGAAAATAAGGCCACAAACAACCCCCAAAAAAATGCTGAACTTAATTCAAAATACAGAATCTACAAAGGATGAGAAGAGGCACATCTGCTCCAGAGGGGATTTTCAATGAGAAGCAAGAAAAAGAAGAAAAGCTTTACCCTGAGGACTTTTAAGACTGGCAGAGAGTAACCACAGCCATTACTGAAGTTCACAGCTGTAACCTTGGGGAGCTGAACCAGAACATGGAATATTTGCCACCTGCACTGCTGAAGAAAGACTGATAGCAGAAACTTAACACCAGATTGGTGATTTCTTGGCTGCTGAAAAGGTAGCATCTTTCATAAAGCATGCTGTTTTCCTGCTTTTAGTAACTTCAATTCTACTGAAAATTGTTGTTTTATAATGGAGAAAAACCCTTGCTAGCAACATTGTGTATATACTGATCTGTCATAAAAGACTCTAACAGATGCTCCTGCCCAGTTCCCTTTGTGACAGAACGTTTATTGTGGGTAATGTTTGCAGTGCATCCTGCCCACAAGAAGCTATCAGTGATTCATTCCTTTCAAACAACAAGGCTTGCATGCCAAACACAAAGCATATCTCTAAAGATTTTTAAAACCCAGTACCTTTCACAGAATAAAATATATATTCAGTAGTTTGCAGAGTAGGGTAAAAACTGTGTGTGTGTGTGTGTGTGTGTGTGTGTGTGTGTGTGTGTGTGTGTGTGAAATTGTATGCCTCTTTTTCTTGGTAAGCAACCAGATTGCAATATATTAATTAGAATTTATTTAATATCATTTATTCAGGAGAGAAACCAGCTAATTTGCTTATAGAGGGTCTCACATTCTGAACTTGAGAAATTATTTATTTATAATTAGGTTTCAAGTATATATTTTTGGCAAGAAAATTACCAGGTGGACTGTCTTTTACTGCATTGCATGTAAGGTTATCCCACTGTTGTTGATGTTACCTTTAATCTTTCGGTTTAGCTGGTGACTGCCATATACGCTACTCTTTGCTGTTAAAAGGTAAGAAGAGTTAGGATGGCATGAAAGATTTTAAGGTCTTTTGCAACAGTTTGAATAATTGAGTATGAATGAGGAAACTGTGGCATGAAATGTGTTTTCTTGGTTCGGATCTCTAAATTCCCCTAAAATATAGGTTGAAATTAATATAATACATAAACCGTTTTTATCATACTGTATATCATGAACTCTTTTAAAGTAACTTTCAAACTCTTTAACACTATCTTATTGAACTATCATTATAACAATTTTGAAAGATCAATAAACTGAGGCTTCGAAAGTCTTAACAATCTAAGGCCATAATAAGTAAATAATGCTAATAAATGATAATAATAAATAAATACATAATAAGTAAATAACATAATAAGTATTTAAGTTCATAAGTATATTCAGAGAAAAATATCTAGTCCTAGGTCTGTCTCATACCAAAGCCTGGACTCTTCTAACTTCACCAAATGTCTTCAGTATTCGGTATTGAAGAATTCATTTAATTAGATCAAACAGGTGCTGGTATATATGCTTAGAAATATTCAATCATCAACTTTCCTCAAATATCCCAAACAAGTCATTTCTTCTGGCAGAAAAATGTCATGCTCAGTTCTTCCAGTTGTTAATCTTTTAGTCCTGTGTTTTATCATAAACGTTCATTTGAATGTTATGTTCTACACAAGACTATGCACTAAATAATAGGAAGATCTTTAAAACTACAATGCCTTTGCATTGACTCTATAAATTTTATTTCAAAAAGACAATTTTTATTCTAAAATGCATCACACTTGTTTTTATATAAAATATTATCTTAAAATACTCTAATAAAAATTTTAATTTTTCAAATCTGAAAGCCGTAATTTTCTAAATTTGAGCAATATTTGTGTTTCAGTAATATACACCTCATTTGGCTCACTACTCAGACTATGTCTTATTATTTACAGTTTTTAACTATAAAATCTCCAGTGGAAGGAATTGTGATTACTTCTTGTAATCCCCAGTGAATGATATGACCTTGGATCATATATTGTGTCCAATATTCATTGAGTCAAAGGTAGATTAATGGTGGAGGGGCTTGAAACAAATTGGCTTATGGTATGGATGTTATTATCTTTTATCTCCAAATTCAAATAGCTATCTTATAGCAGTTGCCTTATGCTAGAGTTCATGAACATAATATATAACATATCTATGCATGTTTACTATTGCTTACACAAACTTATCGGAAGAGTAAAAGAATAAAAAGGAAACTGAGACAACAGCTATCAATAATTTCATGCTTTTTATGAATTTGACTCCAAAGGCAAGATAAGTGAAGGCAAAAATTAATGAATGGGATTACATCAGACTAAGAAGTTTTTGCTCAGCAAAAGAAACTGATAACAAAATAAACAGACAGTCAACTAAATGGGAAATGATATTCTCAAACAACAGCTCAGATAAGGGCCTAATATCCAAAATATTCAAAGAACTCATAAAACTCAACAACAAACAAACAAACAAACAAACAATCCAATAAAAAAATGGGAAGAGGACATGAACAGACACTTCTCCCAGGAAGAAATACAAATGGCCAACAGATATATGAAAAGATGCTCATCTTCTTTAGTTATTAGAGAAACGCAAATCAAAACTGCAATGAGATACCACCTCACACCTGTTAGATTAGTTATTATTAACAAGACAGGTAATAGCAAATGTTGGAGAGGCTGTGGAGAAAAAGGAACCCTCATACACTGTTGGTGGGAATGTAAAGTAGTACAACCATTATGGCAGAAAGTATGGTGGTTCCTCAAAAAACTGAAAACAGAACTACCTTATGACCCAGCAATCCCTCTACTGGGTATATACCCCCAAAACTCAGAAACATTGATACGTAAAGACACATGCAGCCCCATGTTTATTGCAGCATTGTTCACAGTGGTCAGGACATGGAAACAACCAAAAAGCCCGTCAATAGATGACTGGATAAAGAAGATGTGGCACATATACACTATGGAATACTACTCAGCCATAAGAAATGACGACATCGGATCATTTACAGCAAAATGGTGGGATCTTGATAACATTATACAAAGTGAAATAAGTAAATCAGAAAAAACCAAGAACTGCATTATTCCATACGTAGGTGGGACATAAAAGTGAAACTAAGAGACATTGATAAGAGTGTGGTGGTTACGGGGGGTGGAGAGGGAGAGGGAAAGGGGGAAGGGGAGAGGCACAAAGAAAACTAGATAGAAGGTGACAGAGGACAATCTGACTTTGGGTGATGGGTATGCAACATAATTGAATGACAAGATAACCTGGACATGTTATCTTTGAATATATGTATCCTGATTTATTGATGTCGCTCCATTAAAAAAATAAAATTATTTAAAAAAATTTTAAAAAATAATAATATCATGCTTATATAAATTCAAGTTCAAAAAAAAGAAAACAATATCTGGTAAGAGGAGACTTAAGTTGATCAGTAAATTCAGAGAAATGCAGTTGCCTATGTAATAGGGGTCCCCAAACTTTTTATACAGGGGGCCAGTTCACTGTCCCTCAGACCATTGGAGGGCCGGACTATAAAAAAAACTATGAACAAATCCCTATGCACACTGCACATATCTTATTTTAAAGTAAAAAACAAAAAGGGAATACAATATTTAAAATAAAAAACAAGTAAATTTAAATCAAGAAACTGACCAGTATTTCAATGGGAACTATGGGCCTGCTTTTGGCTAATGAGATGGTCAATGTGCTCCTTTCATTGACCACCAATGAAAGAGGTGCCCCTTCCGGAAGTGCAGCGGGGGCGGACAAATGGCCTCAGGGGGCCGCATGTGGCCCACGGGCCGTAGTTTGGGGACCCCTGCTATGTAAGATACTTGTAAAAGTGTATTTTTTTTGGTCAAGAACATAATTTATAAATGCTAGTTTTATTCATCAGTATTACCAGAAACAGAATTAATATTCTTTTTTTCTTTCACCCTTTTTTTGTATTTTTCTGAAGCGGGAAACGGGGAGGTAGTCAGACAGACTCCTGCATGCGTCTGACCGGGATCCACCCGGCATGCCCATCAGGGGGAGATGCTCTGCCCATCCGGGGCATTGCTCTGTCGCAACCAGAGCCACTCTAGCGCCTGGGGCAGAGGCCAAGGAGCCATCCCCAGCACCTGGGCCATCTTTTGCTCCAATGGAGCCTCAGCTGCGGGAGGGGAAGAGAGAGACAGAGAGGAAGGAGAGGGGGAGGGGTGGAGAAGCAGATGGGTGCTTCTCCTATGTGCCCTGGCCGGGAATCGAATCCGGGACTCCTGCACACCAGGCCGACGCTCTACCACTGAGCCAAGCGGCCAGGGCCTAATATTCTTATTAATGACTTCTCAAGTAGTTACTTGTACCTCTGTCAAGTTAGAAAAGTAACTTCTTTTTCACATAATCCCAGAATAATTTCAGGGCATAGAATTAGTAGTTAGCAAATTTTGTCTGTCATAAAATAATAATGTATGAGACATGCGTGAGGAAAAAAATAAAGAAGGAAGCCATGGTAAGAATTTGGCTTAACTAAATTCTTATTATTTTGCTTTGAAGTATAAGAATAAATGCTAAAAAATTTGCTAGCTTCCCTCAGCTCTACTGTTTATTTGCTGCTCCATTTCTCTGTTTTTCTAAATCTGCAGATGCTTATGTCTCAGACATGAGGTTCCTATTGCAAGAAGTACCAGAAAAGACAAAACCCTAGGCAGCCCATGTCTTCTGGCTAAGTAAAGTTTTTTTTTCATTTTGTTTGTTCCCAGAGTTAAGCAAACTGAGAAGAAACTAGAGCTATAATAGATGGATATATGGGAATACACAAGTGGTTTATAAATCACTTCTTCATAAAACCAGTATCTTATATATAAATAAGCTATGAAGAGGGAGGGTTCATACAGAAAAAACTTTTCATATTACATCCAAAAGAAAAGCAAGTAGTTGATCTTTCTCATTAGAATGTAATTCTGGCTGAATGAAAAAAGAATCCATTTTTTTTTGCCTTAATATTTCTGTGCTAAGCAGAGAGACATCATCCCAATTTGTGGGAGCTCACAAAATTAAATTGGTAAAACTTATTTCTTGGGTTCTGCTTCCATTTTATCTGCCACTGAATCATTTAATTGTAGAAACTTTATTTTTTACTTAATCAGATTTCAGTTCCTGGATTATTGGGCTTTAAACTTTTAAGAATTCTTATTTTCTCTCCTTATTAAAAACCTTGGCATGAAGCCAGCACACTACATGAAAGAGGGCCACAGCAGAGCTTTCTGACAAGTCTTATTTGAAACAAGTGTTAGGCATAATAAAATGTGCCCAGAAGCTTAGAAAAGTTTAAACAATACACAGAGCAAGTTTATTGTAACATGTAGATTTAAGTTATGATAACCATCCAGGTCAAGGCATTCTCTCCACCTTTACATCATCAACAATTTGGTGGGAAAAGTGTGTTTAATTGACTACAGTTCAGTCAATGAATAGAGAAAATGGGTGTTTTCTCTTTCCCATCTGCATCATGAAGTGGCATGGTGAATGCTCTAATACATAACATTTAGCAAATTTGAAGGATTTTTTATAAATGTGTATTGACAGTTTCCTGTTTCTACTAGAATACACTTGGTAGGATATACTCAGTTGCATGTATTTGAATCCTACTTATTTTGACAAATAGATTTCTAACAGGCTATTACACTCAAGGATGCTGTCCTATCATGACCATAATGCCAAGCCTGTGGCTAGGTAATAAAGGGTGCTGCCTGTGAAATGCAACTCAATACAGTACATTTTGATTTGTTTGATTGCTGCTTTGGTCTTTTTACAGTTGTTCTGGGAGTAAATTACATCTGCCATACAATTGGATGGCAAAATTCATTTGTAGTATATTTAAACTACAATCATTTGGCTGGAGCATAAACACCAAAATTTAAAAAAAGTTCATAAATTAGCAAGTGTGACATCATTTGAAGGCTTACAAATAGGCAAAATATAGATTTCTACATATACGAAGTGTCCTTACCAAGGCAGCTAGCAAAGACAGAATCAGTGTCTATAACTTGAAAAATAGAGGTAAGAGTGCTGGAAACCTTTAGCAATTTTTGACCTATTTTGAGCCTTCTTCTTGATCTAGCATTATGGCAAGTCAGGTGACCTTCTTTATCTTTAAACTACATTAATGATAAAATGAACTAAGAACAATAACAAAAAAATTGTCAGTCCTACATTTTGGCATTTTATTTTCTAGAATTGCTGCCTTTCATTATTAATGGGTTAGCACTAAACCTGAAACCAGAGTAAACCCAAGTTAGTTATTAACCAGAGGTATTTATCTTTTCCCTAGATGTCAAGTGGGATAGTTTGACTCATGTAAAGGTCATTACAGAAGAAAAAAATTTTGAAATTTTATACTTGATTTTCAAACTCTCTGGCAAATGGCTGAGAGCATTGCCTATAACAGGTCATATTAATACAGGTTTTTAATTTACAATCAATTCTGTCTCTTCAAAGAACTGATTACACAGTGGAGTAGTGTTAATTATTGTCATTCTTCTTCATTTGGCTCTTTGTCTTTTAGCAACTTCATTGTGTCGTAGGATATTGCTTATAAAAAAAAAGAAGAGGAGCCCTGATTGGTTGGCTCAGCGGTCCAGCATGTGGAAGTCCTGGGTTTGATTCCAGGCCAGAGCACACAGGAGAAGTGACCATCTGCTTCTCCCCCCTTCCCCCTATCCTTTCTCTCTCTCTCTTTCCCTCTGGTAGCCAAGGCTCCATTGGAGCAAAATTGGCGACGGGCACTGAGGATGGCCCCATAGTCTCTGCCTCAGGCACTATAATGGCTCTAATTGCAGTGGAGCAATGCCCCAGAGGGGCCAAGCATTGCCACCTGGTGGGCATGCCATGTGTATCTTGGTTGGGCACATGTGGGAATCTGTCTGTCTGCCTCACCCCTCTTCTCACTTCGGAAAAATAAAAAAAAAAAAGAAGAAGAAGAGGGATAAAATGATTAACAATTTCAAAATACACTGAGGAAAAAACAGTGAAGCCAGATAAATGTGAGTAAATTTTTGTATTCATATTATTTCTATACATGATTACTGTTCTCCATTTACAGTTGTACTAATATTTCTATCACTAAATATTTTATAAGTGAGAACAGGGACTTAACTATATATTTTTTTATTTAGTGAGAAAAGGGGAGTCAGAGACAGACTCCTGCATGTGCCTGACCTGGATCCACCCAGCAAGCCCACTAGGGGGCAATACCCTGCCCTTCTGGGACTCTTGCTCCATTGCAACAGAAGCCATTTTTTTAGCGCCTGGGCCAGAAGCTATGGAGTCATCCTCAGCACCCGGGGCCAGCTTGCTCCAATCAAGCCATGGCTGCAGGAGGGGAGGACAAAAGATAAAGAGTGAAAGAGAGAGAAAAGCAAGAGAGAGAGAGGTAGAGAAGCAGATGGGTGCTTCTCCTATGTGCCCCGGCCAGGAATTGAACCTAGGACATCCACACACTGGGTTGATATCACTGAGCTGGGACTCAACTAATTTGTTTATAGAACACTAGAAAGCCCGGCGGTCATACAAAATGACCGCTGTTCTAGATATTATAAATTGTAATTAAAATGACTTGTGCAAAGGTGTCTGCTAATTCAAACTGAATTACCCAGGGCAGGCGGCGAGGATGCCCCTTTGCTTAGTGCCCCACAGGGTTTCCCCCTTCTACTTGCTTAATTGTAGAGTGCAATGAAGGAAACCACTGGTGGTACATTTCTTAAGAGCCACCACTAGCTCAATAAATAAATAAAATCCTTTCTTGCCACATTCAAATTGATTAGTTTCTAACTTGAAGTTTAAGGACTGACAGTGTTCACATTTAATATTCATGTCACCAGAGGAATGCTCAAAAATTAAAGTTTCTCCGTTTGAAACTGTTTTAATCCTTTTTGCATTTCAGTCAGCATTACTCTGTCGTTTTTTTGCATTTCTCTCCTGCCTTTGTTCAAGGGACTCATTTTGTTGAGACAGGCTTTTTTGTCTTGCATCTGAGGCAAGCCTTGTTTCTCTATGCTCATCAGTCTCATTTTGCCGAGAAAGACGCATTTGCTCTGCAACTGAAGCAAGCCTTGTCTTTCTCTGCTCAGTGGTTTCTTTTTGTCGAGAAAGCCGTTTTTGTGCAGCTTTAGCTCCTTTTCTCTCCTCTTCAGTGCTGTATTTTCTAGGAGGCATTCTTAAAAGAAATTACATTAAGATGTAGTTTTTATGTAAAACAGATGATTGCCAATACAAACAAATGTTCACCTTCCCCCTGACACGCTCAATTTGCGTTCAGCCTTAAATTGTTTCAAAAGCAGATGATTGCCAATGCAAACAAATGTTCACCTTCCCTCTGACCTGCTCAATTTGCATTCAGTCGTGGCAACTTCACCCCATTGGCTAGTACAGTTACACAAGCAACCAATAAGCTATCGGCGACAAACAGACACTTAAGCCACATATAATAAAGATTCTAGAATATAGGTAATAGTCAATAAATGTATGTTGAATAAAAATAAAATAATTTATATTCAGTTGCTTTATGGAGACAGTTTCCTTGACTATTTTTTTCTTAACAATTTCTCTTTATATCTGTAGGGTCCACCTCTGTGGATACAATCAACTGCAGGTCAAAAATATTCATAAAATTTTTTATATTGTTTAGCAACAATAAAAAAATGTACTGATATATACTGTGTAGTTAAATATATGATGGGTGCATCTTTACCAAACATGTACAGACTTTTTTTCTTGTCATTTCCTCCCATCCAAGTACTAACCAGGCCCGACCCTGCTTAGCTTCCGAGATCAGACGAGATCGGGCGCGTTCAGGGTGGTATGGCCGTAGACTTCTTGTCATTTCCTAATAATACAGTATAACAACTATTTATCCAGCACTTACACTGTATTAGGTAATATAAGTAATCTAAAGATGATTCAAAGTATATGGGGTCTCGGTGTTGTACATAGGTTATACATAAATATTATGCATGCCATTTTATATATGAGACTTGAGTGTCAGGAATTTGATATTCATGGGAGGGAGTCCTGGAACTAATCCTGCATAAATACCAAGTGATGACTCTATTTTATTTTCACTTCCATGTTTTGATTCCATGCATTGTTCTTGTTGATATTTATTCAGTACCCATCTCTGACCTATGTGTTATTTTAAAAGCATTCATTAAATTATTTTAATTTTATTTGTGATCAGAATGTTATAAATAGAAGTTTTATAATGTATTAGTGAAGATAGCCTTTTCTAAACAGCAGTAACCAACAACTTTAAAGCTTCAGTGGATTTGTATATATATATTTACAGTGTGTCCGTAAAGTCATGGTGCACTTTTGACTGGTCACAGGAAAGCAACAAAAGATGATAGAAATGTGAAATATGCACCAAATAAAAGGAAACCCCTCCCAGTTTCTATAGGAAGATGTGGCAGCATGTGCGCATGCACAGATGATGATGTAACACCATGTATACAGCGGAGCATCCTGCGGCCATGCCAGTCAAGATGTGGACGGTCAGTTCAGTGTGTTCTGTGGCTCGCTAAATTCGAATCCATGACCAAAGTGCAATGAGAATATCGGCACATTTATAATGAAGCACTACCACATAGGAATACCATTACTCGTTAGGATAAGCAGTTGAAGGAAACCGGCAGTTTGGTGGAGAAGCCCTGTTCTGGTAGGCCATCGGTCAGTAACGAGTCTCTAGAGGCTATACAGGATAGCTACCTAAGGAGCCCTAAAAAATCTGTGTGTTAGCCCACATCGAACTGCACTGAATAGGTATGAAACTGGGAGAGTTTCCCTTTTATTTGGTGCAGATTTCACATTTCTATCGTTTTTTGTTGCTTTCCTGTGACAGGTCAAAAGTGCAACATGATTTTATGGACACACTGTATATGGTTATAATGTGAACAACTGGGGACGTTGCTCCACACACAGTTTTGGAAAGTTGGCTCAGAAAAACAGCTATGCCCTCTGAAGTATGAGAACAACATATTGACTATTTACAGGGAAGGAATAAGTGAGCTACAGTGTCAACCATCATTCCTTTTAGGTTTGGCTTGAAAATGATACAGTTAACTTCTACTCTCAACCTATTGATCAAAACAGGTGAAAATTGTAGAAGGAATAGATGGGATGCAATGAGTACCACTTTCTTTTATAAACTAAGCACTAATGTGGCCCCTAGAACCAGATTGGAAAACACGGTTGATATCATTTAACTAAGTTTGGAAGTCTGAGATCAGGAATTTAGATTCCAAAAAACTTGATACACTTCAAAGTTCTTATAAAAAAGACATATTATTATAAAATAGAATTTATCAGAGGAGACAAGAGTGGTTTAATATTTGAAATTGATCAATATTATTCATCAATAGATAAAATTATAGAGAACAATCATATGATCATACCAAAACAAGTATTAAAATGTCTAGCAAAATTTTACATTTTTATGATATAAATTCTCATCAGACAAGAATTAGAAGGTCACTTCCTCCACCTGATAAGGAACATAAAAATAGGCAGCTTATATCACACAGTAATGAATTATTGAATGCTTTTCCCAATATTGGGAAAAAAAGATAAATATGTCTTCATTCACTATTTATATTTATCATCATAGTAGAGGTCATAATTAGCAGATGAAAGCAATAAAAAATTACAAATGAAATAAATTGGAAAGGGAGAAGTAAAACAGTTTTTATTCATAGACAACATGATTATTTATGTGAAATAACCTAAGTATGCCAAAAACTAATCCTGAAACTAATATTTAAATTTAGTAAGGTCACAATATACAGAATTAACTTACAAAAGTCATTTGTACTGATGTATGCCAGCATTAAATAATTGTAACATAAACTTGGAGCATAAACCACTTGAATAAGGTTTGTTTGTGCAAGCCCATCACAGTGGGAACTCATTTTCTGTCTACTTTATTGCCATTAAACTTTCTCAGGAGAGAATTATGTCAGCCCTTATTTCTCAGAAGTTTTTGCTTTTAGTGAAATAAGGGGAGCTCAGGGAAACCTTCATTATTTGGCTGTTGATACTGATTTGCCTCCAGCTCAAAAAATTACTAATTCAAAAGAGGTATATTTTGAGGTCATTTATTCTTATTTCCTACAAGTTAAAACTGGAAATAATCAAATGTCTACAAATGGGAGAGTTTTACTCAGCAGCAAATAAAGAACAAATTGCTGATATACACAACAACGAGGATGAGTATTATGTTGAGTGAAAGAAGCTGGACTAAATAGAGTACATTCTATATGATTTCACTTACATGAAGTTCAAAATATGTAAAACTAATTCATTGTGATTTACTTTAAAACAGTGGCTGCTTGTATATGAGGATCACCTGGAAGAACACAGGAGATAACTTATAAGGGTCCTATGTGTTGACTGGGAGTTACTTATAAGAACAAATATATTCATTAAGACTCATTGAATACCTAAAATCAATACATTTTACTGTATAAAATTTAAACTCAATAAGAGACTAATACAGAAAATGCTTATTCAGTGATACCTTGAAATACAAATTTAATTCGTTCTGTAACCAAGCCTGTAAGTCAGTCAACTCATATATCAAACTGCCGATACTGGACCCGTGTGCCAATGTGCCAATGTGCCAACTAGCGGCATCTTCCTGAATCACGACTCATATCTCGGAATTTTGCTCAGATCTCGAACAAAAATACGGACAGAGTCGCAGCTCATATCGTAAAAAAATTGTATGTTGGTCTGTTCATATCTCAAGGTACCACTGTATATTAAATATTGCTTACATTAATTTTTATCTTTCTTTTAATAAAAGTGCAATAGAGTGAATGGTTTGCTGGCAAACAGAAAACCCAGAAAAACCAAACAAAAATAGAACCATTAAAACTTCCCTGATTATTTTTCAATATTAATGCCAAGAGCAAACTATTAAAACAACTCGAACAAACACATGGCACTAAGAAAAAAAAACAATATTACATTATAATTGTGGGGCAGCTGTGTTAGGCTTGCTTGCGGAGTTACAAGCTACAAGCACTTTGCCTGATTGGTACATAAGTGCATTGCTGTGCCACATGTGTGTGGCCTATATAAGGCTACAGGTACTTGAGCTTGAGAGAGATGGGGTACTGCAGATGCACATAGATTGCCTGCCAGCCACTGTGAGGGGCCATTTTTGCTTTTTGTTTGCCTGAGGGGCTGTATCCCCTGCCTGTCTTCTTGTCTGCCATTGTGAGATTTTATTAAATGGAATGGACCAATGCTTTCTGGCTCTGCAGTTTTTCTACCATCTACCCGAATCTAGTGAACCTACCTGGCTTTGGCCATTAGCATTACATCTGGTGTAGTCGATAGGATTCAGACCAGATGGGTATGCAGCCGCCAACACCCCTGTGGGGTGGAATAGAGAAACAGCTGATCCAGGTGGCTCTCCTGGTAGGAACCATGGGCTGGGTGATTTTTACAATCCTGCAAGAAGAAACCAAGAGTTTCTGTGCAAGAAGCTGAGCGAGGTCAAAGCTCTAGGATGAGCTGCATATTGAGCAGGAATGAAGGTGTGAACTGGAGCGAGTGCTGGAGAGGGAGGGTGACTGAGTCTGATAGTTACAGAGTCAGGTGCAGACTGAGCGCCATCAGCGCCTGGAACTGGAGCAGTCTCTGGACAAAAAGTTACAGGTTCATGAGTTGCAGTTTGCCCTGGAAGCTGAATGTTGGTAGCAACGGCTATTGGAGAAACAACTGCAGGTTCAGGAGCTTGAGAGTCAGCTTTAGGCTGAGAGCCAGCAGCCACAGGAACCAAAGTGAGTGCAGAAGATGGAGCTGCATTCCTGCCAGTTGAGTGGCTTTGAGTTGGTAGCATCAGGTGTTTCTGACTCTTCTGAGGGGAGGCTCAGGATGCAACTGCTGTCCACAGATTCAGAGCCCGGCTGGTGGTCACCAAGAAGGTAAAGACCCAGCAGCCAAGAATCTCTCAGGGGCAGCCTTCTCCCCAGGTAGTGGAGAACTTTGAGGTTTGGTCCCATACCTGGGCAGAATGGATGGAGTTGGGGGTGAAATTCAGGCAGAAAGCCACTGAACCCCTATTAGCCTGCTTAGTGCAGCTGTGGAACATACAAGTGGATGGCATCGTGGCCTCTGGAACAGAGATGGACTGGAAGACTGTGAGGGCTGCTGCCCATGTTGCCCCCTACCATAACTAACAAGAGAAATGGGCCTGTGAAAATTACCCAAACACAAATGTGGGTAGATTTGACTGTGGCAAGGGCAGATAGAGAGAAATTAGATGGCAAGCCTAATAAAGTCTGGTTGGAGCTTTTTTTTTTTTTTTTTAAATAATTTTCTTTTTTTAATGGGGCGACATCAATAAATCAGGATACATATATTCAAAGATAACAAGTCCAGGTTATCTTGTCGTTCAATTATGTTGCATACCCATCACCCAAAGTCAGATTGTCCTCTGTCACCTTCTATCTAGTTTTCTTTGTGGCCCTCCCCCTCTTCCTCTCCCTCTCCCCCCACCCCCCATAACCACCACACTCTTATCAATGTCTCTTAGTTTCACTTTTATGTCCCAACTACGTATGGAATAATGCAGTTCCTGTTTTTTTCTGATTTCCTTATTTCACTTCGTATAATGTTATCAAGATCTCACCATTTTGCTGAAAATGATCCGATGTCCTCATTTCTTATGGCTGAGTAGTATTCCATAGTGTATATGTGCCACATCTTCTTTATCCAGTCATCTATTGACGGGCTTTTTGGTTGTTTCCATGTCCTGACCACTGTGAACAATGCTGCAATGAACATGGGGCTGCATGTGTCCTTATGTATCAATGTTTCTGAGTTTTGGGGGTATATACCCAGTAGAGGGATTGCTGGGTCATAAGGTAATTCTATTTTCAGTTTTTTGAGGAACCACCATACTTTCTTCCATAATGGTTGTACTACTTTACATTCCCACCAACAGTGTATGAGGGTTCCTTTTTCTCCACAGCCTCTCCAACATTTGCTATTACCTGTCTTGTTAATAATAGCTAATCTAACAGGTGTGAGGTGGTATCTCATTGCAGTTTTGATTTGCGTTTCTCTAATAACTAAAGAAGATGAGCATCTTTTCATATATCTGTTGGCCATTTGTATTTCTTCCTGGGAGAAGTGTCTGTTCATGTCCTCTTCCCATTTTTTTATTGGATTGTTTGTTTGTTGTTGAGTTTTATATTTTGGATATTAGGCCCTTATCTGAGCTGTTGTTTGAAAATATCATTTTCCATTTAGTTGGCTGTCTGTTTATTTTGTTATCAGTTTCTCTTGCTGAGCAAAAACTTCTTAGTCTGATGTAGTCCCATTCATTAATTTTTGCCTTCACTTCTCTTCCCTTTGGAGTCAAATTCATAAAATGCTCTTTAAAACCCAGGTCCATGAGTTTAGTGCCTATGTCTTCTTTTATGTACTTAATTGTTTCAGGTCTTATGTTTAGATCTTTGATCCATTTTGAGTTAATTTTAGTACAGGGGGAGAGACTGTAGTCCAGTTTCATTCTTTTGCATGTGGCTTTCCAGTTTTCCCAGCACCATTTATTGAAGAGGCATTCTTTTCTCCATTGTGTGTTGTTGGCCCCTTTATCAAAAATTATTTGACTATATATATGTGGTTTTATTTCTGGACTTTCTATTCTGTTCCATTGGTCTGAGTGTCTATTTTTCTGCCAATACCATGCTGTTTTGATTGTCGTGGCCCTATAATATAGTTTGAAGTCAGGTATTGTAATGCCCCCAGCTTCATTCTTTTTCTTTAGGATTCCTTTGGCTATTCAGGGTTTTTTATAGTTCCATATAAATCTGATGATTTTTTGCTCTATTTCTTTAAAAAATGTCATTGGAATTTTGATGGGAATTGCATTAAATTTGTATATTGTTTTGGGTAATATGGCCATCTTGATTATATTTATTCTTCCTAACCAAGAACAAGGTATATTCTTCCATCTCATTATATCTTTTTCGATTTCCCTTAACAATGCTTTATAGTTTCCATTTTATAAGTCCTTTACATTCTTTGTTATGTTTATTCCTAAGTATTTTATTTTTTTTGTTGCAATCATGGAGGGGATTATTCTTTTGAGTTCGTTCTCAAATGTTTCATTGTTGCTATATAGAAAGGCTATTGACTTCTGTATGTTAATTTTGTATCCTGCGACCTTACTGTATTGGCTTATTGTTTCTAGTAGTCTTTTTGTGAATTCTTTGGGGTTTTTGATGTATAGGATCATATCATCTGCAAAAGTGATACCTTTACTTCTTCTTTTTCGATATGGATGCCTTTTGTTTCTTTGTCTTGTCTGATTGCTCTGGCTAGAACTCTAGTATCACATTAAATAATAGTGGTGAGAGTGGACAACCCTGTCTTGTTCCTGATTTAAGGTGGAAAGCCTTCAGTTTAGTGCCATTTAATATGATGTTAGCTGATGGTTTATCATATATGGCCTTTATCATGTTGAGATATTTTCCTTCTATACCCATTTTGTTGAGAGTCTTAAACATAAAATTGTGTTGTATTTTATCGAAAGCCTTTTCTGTGTCTATTGATAAGATCATGTGGTTTTTGTTCTTTGTTTTGTTGATATGGTGTATTACGTTAACCGTTTTATGTATGTTGAACCATCCTTGAGATTCTGGGATGAATCCCACTTGATCATGATGTATTATTTTTTTTATATGTTGTTGTATTCGATTTGCTAGTATTTTGTTTAGTATTTTAGCATCTGTATTCATTAGAGATATTGGTCTGTAGTTTTCTTTTTTTGTGCCATCCTTGCCTGGTTTTGGTATAAGGGTGATGTTGGCCTCATAAAATGTGTCTGGAAGTATTGCTTCTTCTTTAATTTTTTGTAAGACTTTCAGTAGAATAGGAACCAAGTCTTCTTTGGAAGTTTGATAAAATTTGCTGGTATAGCCATCAGGGCCTGGACTTTTATTTTTGGGGAGGTTTTTAATGTTTTTTTTTTATTTCTTCTCTACTAATAGGTCTGTTTAGGCTTTCTGCTTCTTCTTGACTCAGTCTAGGAAGATTGTATTGTTCTAGGAATTTATCCATTTCTTCTAGGTTGTTGAATTTAGTGGCATAAAGTTTTTCATAGTATTCTACAATAATTCTTAGTATATCTACGGTGTCCGTGGTGATTTCTCCTCTTTCATTTTGGATTTTGTTTATATGAGTTCTTTCTCTTTTTTCCTTGGTAAGTCTTGCCAAGGGTTTGTCAATTTTGTTGATCTTTTCAAAGAACCAGCTCCTTGTTCTATTAATTTTTTCTAGAGTTTCTCTGTTCTCCATTTCATTTATTTCTGCTCTGATTTTTATTATCTCCTTTCTTTGGCTGGTTTTGGGTTGTTTCTGTTCTTTTTTTAGTTCCTTAAGGTGTGAAGTTAAGTGGTTCACTTGGGCTCTGTCTTGTTTGTTCATATAAGCCTGAAGTGATATGAACTTTCCTCTTATCACTGCTTTTGCTGCATCCCATAGATTCTGATATGTTGTATTGTCATTTTCATTAATCTGTATATATCCTTTGATCTCTGCACTTATTTCTTCTTTGACCCATTCATTTTTTAAAAGTATGTTGTTTAGTTTCCATATTTTTGTGGGATTTTTTTCCTCTTTTTTGCAGTTGAATTCTAGTTCCAAGACTTTATGATCAGAAAATATCCTTGGTACAACTTTGATTTTTCTGAATTTGCTGATGTTGTTTTTGTGGCCCAACATATGGTCAATTCTTGAGAATGATCCATGTACACTGGAGAAAAATGTATACTCAGTCACTTTGGAATGAAATGCCCTGTAGATGTCTATCATATCCAGGTGCTCTCGTGTTTTGTTTAAGGCCACTATATCTTTATTGATTCTCTGTTTGGATGACCAATCTAGAGCCATCAGCGTTGTATTGAGGTCTCCAAGTATGATTGTATTTTTGTCAGTTTTTGTTTTAAGGTCAATAAGTAGCTGTCTTATATATTTTGGTGCTCCTTGGTTTGGTGCATATATATTAAGAATTGTTATGTCTTCTTGATTCAGTGTCCCCTTACCCATTATGAAATGACCATTTTTGTCTCTGAGTACTTTTGCTGTCTTGTAGTCAGCATTATCAGATATGAGTATTGCTACGCCTGCTTTTTTTTGGATGTTATTTGCTTGGAGTATTGTTTTCGTGCCTTTCACTTTGAATTTGTTTTTATCCTTGTTACTTAGATGAGTTTCTTGTAGGCAGCATACAGTTGGATTTTCTTTTTTAATCCATTCGGCTACTCTGTGCCTTTTTATTGGTGAGTTTAATCCATTTACATTTAGTGTAATTATTGACACTTGTGAGTTCTCTATTGCCATTTTATATATTGCTTTCTGTTAGTTTTGTGTCTTGTTTGATCCTTCTCTTTCATTTTTCTATCTTTTGTTTTTGTTTGGTTGTATTCCATACATCTTTCCTCTGTTGCTATATTTTTTATCTCATGTGCTTCAGTGGTGTTTTTTTAAATGGTGGTTACCTTTAAGTAATGAAAAGTGTTCCTACCCTGTTCATTGTAGTGCACTATTTTGTGAGTACTTTTGCACTCCATCGCCTTTGCTACTGTTAATCTCCATCCTCTCCCCCACTTTCTTTTTGTTGTTGTCACAGTTTAAATTTGGTTTTATTGTGTTCTTCTTAGAGCTTTTACTTGTGGCTTTGTTTTTTTTTTCTTTGTATCTGATTGGAGAAACCCCTTTAGTAATTCCTGGAGTGGGGGTTTTCTGATGATAAATTTCCTCATCTTTTCTGTATCTGTGAATGTTTTTATTTCTCCTTCATATTTGAAGGATAGCTTTGATGGGTATAGTATTCGTGGCTGAAAGTTCCTCTCTTTCAGGACTTTAAATATTGGGGTCCACTCTCTTCTAGCTTGTAGAGTTTCTGCTGAGAAATCTGATGATAATCTAATGGGCCTTCCTTTATATGTTGTATTCTTCTTTTCCCTGGCTGCCTTGAGAATTTTTTCTTTGCCGTTGGTTTGTGCCAATTTCATTATGATGTGCCTTGAAGTAGGTTTGTTGGGGTTAAGAAAACTCAAAGTTCTGTTTGCTTCTTGAATTTTAGGCTTTAGTTCTTTACACAGGCTTGGAAAGTTCTCATCTATTATTTGTTTGAGTATGTTCTCCATTCCATTTTGTCTCTCTTCTCCCTCTGATATACCTATTATTCTTCTGTTATTCCTTCTGATGGAGTCAGATAATTCTTGTAGGGCTACCTCTTTTTTTTAATTTTTGAGTCTCTTTCTTCTTCTCCCTCTTGTGCCTCAAGTTGCTTGTCTTCTATTTCACTAATCCTCTCTTCTATCTGGCCTGTTCTATTAGCTAAGCTTGTTACCTCGTTTTTCAGCTCGTGAATTGAGTTTTCATCTCTGTTTGATTTGTTTTTCTAGTTTCAATTTCCTTGGAAATATATTCTTTGTGTTCAGTGAGTTGTTTTCTGAGCTCCCTAAATTGCCTTTCTGTGTTTTCTTGTATATCTTGGAGGATTTTTAGGATTTCTATCTTGAATTCTCTGTCATTTAGCTCCAAGGTTTCCAATATATTAAATTTTTTCTCCATAGATTTTTCTTCATCTAGCTGTGTTACCTCTCTTTCTTTTGTATCCATGATATTCGATTTTATCTTCCTTAATGGCATCTGAGGGTGGTTTTGTTGATAGTATTAATGAGATTTAATAAAGAATAAAAAGTTAAAGAAATAAAAAATCGGAAAGAGGTTTTTTTTAAATTAATAATGAAATAAAGAAAAATAAAATAAAATAAAAATTTTTAAAAAAGAAAATTATCCCCCCCTCCTTTTTTCCTCTCCTCTCCTCTCCCCTCTTCTTGAGAAAATCTTGTGGTGAACTGTGAATTATATTGTACTAAATAGAACAAACAATGCCTGTAATGGAGGGCCTGAATTGGGGAAAATAATAAAGGAACAAAAAAAGAAAAAAAGAAAGAAAAAAAAAAAGGGAGTATGGACCCACAAAAAGCAAATAAGGAAAAAATTTGAATCAAGAATAAAATGATTTGCTTTTAGGTGTTGGTTGACTAAGAGTTATGATGAGAGGAATAGGAGGGAAACAGGAAAATGGGGGGACAAATTAAAAAATTACTATTGTATTTAGCGAAACAAGAACTAGATAAATTGGAGAGCCAGGGATGGGAGCACTGCTATTGAGTTAAAAAGGTGAAGTAAAAACCCCCCAAAATGCCACAAACATAAGTTTGAGTCCCAGATAAGATAATATGTTTGTTATTGAGGTTTGAATGAGAGGAGATATAAAGGAGAAAGGAAGAAACTAATATAGAGGGAGAAAAGAGAGAGAGAGAGAAAAAAGAAGGAACCACTAAAAGAAGAAAAAAGAAAAAAGAGGAGAGAGAGAGAGAGAGAGAGAGAGTTAAGGGTTTTGGAGTGCAACCCTCATAGAGAGAAAGGAAGAGGAAAGAAAAGATAATGGGAGATGTAACACTTATGGGTAGTGTAGTTTAAGGAGAGGAGAGAGTAAGACCGGCAGAGAGTTAAAGGACCAAATTGGAGGAGGAAAAAAAATATCAAGAATGAAGATAAGAGAAACAAATGAACAAATATAATAAAATGGGATAGGTTATAAAGTCTGAAGATTATTCTTAATTTTGAGAGGTTATCTTCTTGCTTTTTCTTTTTTCTCCCTCTTCCTGGTCGGTGACTCTGTACCCCGGGTTCTGCCCCTTTGGCACGCTCAGGTAGAGGTTTGCAGTTGATAAGTCTATATGGCGATGTCATGTATTGTGCCTTAGTCTCGTTGGCTCCTCCAGTGAGAGAGTCCATGTTCCTGGAGCCTTTCTCCTAGACTTTCCTTCCTCAATTAGTAGCCTGATAATTTAGCTATGGGGTTGCTGCTGCCTGTGCCTGGATAGTAAGAGGCTCAGAGAGCTGGCAACTCCCCACTCTATTCCCACTCAGCACAGGGCTCTGGGTAAGGCTCAGTCTGTCAAAGCTGCTAGCATAATCAGGTGGGGCTTCTGCCCACTCAAAGACCTCTGGCTCTGCCACTCTGTCCAGTAACACGGGTTGGTGCCCACTCCCAGGGTGCTTGGAGAAAACTCTCGCTCACTATCTGCGTGCGCAGACCAGGATATCAGGCCGGAAGTCTCACACTTTGAGTGAAACCCCTGCCCACACAGAAAAGTTCCAGCGTTGGAATTGGCTCTCGCTCCATCCCCGTGTGCGGCTTTTTCAAGGCGCTGGGGCAGCCTGAGATTCCGCTTTTGGCCCACACAAAGGCCCCTGACTCTGCTCCTCTGTGGGATAACACGGGTGCCCACTCCCGGGTCTTTGGAAGGAATCTCTCGCCCACTATCTGCAAGCGCCGACCAGGAGATCGGGGAAAATGGCTGCCCCATTTGTGTTTCTTTGTCTGGGTTTGGTGCGAGTGTTCGCTTGTATTGCCTTGGTTGCCACAGGAACAGTTTTTCCTCGGCTTGGATCTCCTTGCCACAGCCTGGTTCGGCCATTTGTGCCGCGGCCTGGATCTATTCACCCCCTTTGGCCACCTTAGTTTCTATATTCTCAGTTCCCAGTGAAAGCCGCCCTGTTTAGGTTATTGAAGAAGGCGGAGCATTTCTTACTCCCTATTTCCTTCGGGGTTTGATTATATATTTAGCCAATTTTTCGCTCGACCATACCTTCGGGTGTATTGCGAAACAGCTGGAGGTTCCAAGGATAGGTTTTTCTGTTTCTGGTTGAAGATCTTGTTGAGTTTTGGGGGAGATATATCGGTATCCCTTCCTACCCCGCCATTACTCTCACATCATCTCCCCCTGGTTGGAGCTTTGATGACAGCTTGAGTCAGAACAGTTTCCAGCTGCTGAAAAAGTAGGGGAGTGGGTGGCCCCGGCATTTGTTAGAAAAGTGGCTGGCGATCAGGTTATATAGGATCCTCAAGACCCATTGTCCGAGTTTCAATAGTGGGAAGGGTGAGGGACCCGTCCAACAGGTACAGGTGGGGGCCAGAAGAGCCATGTGAAATTGGCAATCCACTGGTCCCCTTCTAATATGCTGCAGGTGTTGGCATTAGAAGGTAATAGGTGCTCTTTTTATTTATTCATTACTTATTTATTTTTTAACAGCAGCAGCAGCTAAGAGAACTATTAAGGTAACACAGGCCTTAAATGTGTTTGACCCCACCAGGCCCTGTGAGCTTGTTGAGGGGTTTGGATGGGGCTTGTGGCAACAGACAGCACACCATGGAAAGGTGCTGAGGTCCATTAATAAAGAGCTGTATGGCTAGTTGCCTGTAATGGACTTTTACCTTGGTGATTCACACAAACAGCTGGGCTTTCTATCATGGTGGACTGACTCTTGGACTGTGACCAGAGAGGAGCACCAGTTCCTTTGATGGATGGACATGTTGCTCATGGATAGTAATGAGAGACCCTGATGAGGGGGACCTGTGGTACCTATGGATGCCCTCTTCCACTGGTTCTCATTTAGTTGCAAAGTTGCACCAAGGACAATTTATAATAGTTCCCCCGGACACAGCCCTGAACTATAGGCCCTCCTACCTACCCTGGGGTAGGGAATTAGGCATGGGCCTCCAGAAGACACCCTGGGCAAAGTGCTCAGGGAGACATTGTTAAGGTCACCTTTGTAATTATTGTAATTCTTGTGTAACTTTTGCTGTTGCTGTAGTCTATTTTCTGTTATGTAGATTGTGAAGTGAGCAACCTTAAAGGGGTGGAATGTAGGGAAGCTGAGTTAGGCTTGCTCATGGGGTTACCAGCTATAAGCATTTTGCCTGATTGGTACGTGAGTCCATGGCTGTACCACGTGTGTATGGCCTATATAAGGCTACATATGTTTGTGCTCGAGAGAGATTGGGGATTGTGGATGCATGGATTGCCTGACTGCCTGCCTGCCACTGTGACAGGACATTTTTGCTCTTTGCCTGAGTGGTGGTTTCCTCTGCCTGTGTTTCTCTGCTTTATTACATGGAATGGTCCAACCTTTTCTGACTCCACAGTTTCTCTACTGTCTGTTCAAATCCAATGTGAAGCTGCCTAGCCTCAGCCACCGGCATTACAATAATCAACTGGTACCACTGTGAATATGAAAACCACTTGCTAAATATAGAATATTTTGGGTAAAAATTTCAGAAACAGTTGTTGGAAAATGTAATGGTTAATATTTTAGAGCCCTGGCTGGTTGGATCAGCAGTAGAACATTGGCCCATTGTGTGGAAGTCCCAGTTTGATTCCCTTTCAGGGCAGACAGGAGAACCAACCATCTGCTTCTCCACCCCTTACCACCCCCCTCATCTCCTTCCACAGCCATGGCTCAAATTGTTGGGGAAAAGATGGCTCCAGCTGCTAAGGACGGCTCCAAGGCTTCACATTAGGTGCTAAAATAGCTTGTTTGCTGAGCAATACAGCAGTGGCCCATACAGGCAGATCATCACCTCTAGGGGGCTTGCCAGGTGGGACCCGGTTGGGGCATATGTGGGTGTCTGTCTCTGCCCCTCCCCCACTTCTCACTTAATAATAAAATATTTTAGAATTGAGTTAAAAAAAGCTATGGTTTAGAAAAATTATAATTTCTCAAGTGAGAAGAGAGATTCTCCTTTCCAAAGCAAATGTGATCATATTTTATTCTGTCCATGATAAAGGCAGTAAAAGATTTATTTGAAGGAATTTCAAAAATATCTTTGATTTTATTTTTTCAGACAAATCAATTCTATTTTTTTGGGAGTGTTTTAATCAATATGCAAAACATTTAAAAATTTTAAATATTCCACACTCACTTATTCCAGTTTCTAAAGATTTGGACCTAGCAATTTCACTTAAGGGAATATATCAGAAAAATCCTGAAACACTACTTTGAAAGAATATATACACCCCTATGCTCATTGCAGCATTATTTATAATAGCTAAGATTTGGAAGAAGCCCAAGTGTTCATCAACAGAAGAATAGATAAAAAACGCTGTAGTACATTTACACAATAGAATACTACTCAGCTGTAAAAAGAAGGAAATCTTACCTTTTCCCACAACATGGATGGACGTGGAGAGTGTTATTCTTGGTGAAATAAGCCAGTCAGAGAAAGACAAATACCTTATGATTTCATTTATATGTGGAATTTAATAAACAAATTAAACTAATAAAACAGAAACGGACTCATAGATATATAAACTGACAGCTGTCAGAAGGGAGAGCATTGGGGATCTGGGTAAAAAAAGATGAAGGGATTAAGCAAAAGAAGTCACATACACCAGTGTGGTGATTGCCAGAGGGAAAGGGGTTGAAGGGGATAGAAGAGTGGAGATGGGTAACAAATAAAAGAAATGGTTTTATTATTTATTTTAATTATTTAATTAGTGAATGAATTGATTGCCTAAAGCTACCGTGAAAATCAGGTGCCAGGCTCTGAGAGAATGATCTAGTCAACAAACAAGTTTTTAAATTGAGCAAAAGGAAAACAGGTAGTATTTGAATAGTAAATAGAGGGAATTAAGAAAGACAGCCTGGGGGCAGCTTTTCAGAGTAAATATTTGTTAAATACTGAGAAAGTATACAGGAATAGTAATAATGGAATTGGCCAAAATTGAAAGGGAAGAGGTAAAAGCAAGAAAAATTTGACTTCTTTCACAATTTTACCTAAGACTGATTTTGTATCCAGAATTTCAAAACAAATGGTTTCAGTTCATACTACCCCATCATGGTTTCTAAGCCAGTGGTATATATTGTTTTGTATCAATCTAATACATTATTTTGAAAATAAATAAGTTCTTTGTAAACATGCAAAAAATTAGTGCAAAAATAAAGTACTGCTTAGTTCTGCTTTCTGAATTTTTGATAATCCAGGGAAGCATCCCTAATAGAATTGAAATATCCAGGCTGGTATGTGTGTGTTTTAAGGGCAAAGTCTACTTTGGTAGAAAGTAGATTTCAATTTATCTCATTACTTCTTCCGGCTAATTGTTTACTGGTAATCTTATTTTAAGTAATAAATTTACTAAGTAGTTAAATTATTTGTATTCTACACAAAGGTAGACCACAAAACACACAGCTTTAATTTGGCAAACTCTAGCCACACTCCCAAATCAAACACTATAACTCCTCTTGTCCATTTGTCTAGGTCTAGCCATCACTGATAGAATTAGGGAAAGGACAAACAAAAATTATTGACTTTATTCAGATAATGAAATATTATTAATAAAAGATATTAGCATTATAAATAATTCAACCACCACTCTTATGCCTATTACATGATGATTTATCACCTCTATATGCCGGAATTCCTTTTAGAACTTCATATATGTTATACTTTACTTTTACCACATTTCTGTAACATAAGCATCATTACCTCTTTTTTACCCTTTCCAAAATGGATATTTGGATAGCATAAACAAAGCATTCAAGGTCTCACCAAAGAGGTTTAAATTCAGTTTTTCCTCACTCCAAGTTAATTATTTAAAAGCATCTTTTGATTTTATGATTTAAGATTTGTCCCTTTCTAATGCCATTTGATGATATAGAATGCAGTAGAAATGAAAAAAATATATTAATCTGTATAGTAACTCTTTGTTCTTCTCAAAGTTATTCCCTATAACCCTTGTACAGGTCTAACTCAGAAATAGTATTTCCTACATCTCTTTATTTTTCTATTAGGTCTTGCTAGTGCAGTATGCCACATGCTCACAGTGCTATATATAATAGCTTGAAAATCAGATAAGCATGTTCAGCCTTTGTTCAGGGATTTGTAATAATTTTACTTTTGTCATTTATTTTATATATATTTGTTTGTAGCTTGTTCTCCAAATGTACAGGCCATGGATGTTATTATGGAAAAATAACTAAATCATACTACTGTAGAGACTAATTTGTCTGACTCATTCAACTGAATTTCTCTAGTTTTTTTTTCTTAAGAATGTATTATTTATTGGTTTTAAGAGAGGAAAGAAAAGCAGTGGGAGAGGGATGGGAAGCATCAACTCACAGTTGCTTCTTGTATGTATCTTGAGAGGGCAAGCCAGAGTTTCAAACTGATGACCTCAGCATTTCAGGTAGATAATTTATCACTATGCCACCACATTTCAGGCTCTCTAGTATTTTTAATATGAGAACTCCATTATTTAACATTTGTATTTTGTGTGTTTAAGTATTCTTAATACAAATATTTAATAATTTTTACATCATTTTACTTCCAAGCATGTCATTGACCTTTTCAAAAAAAAAATCTCTATTTTGCTTATATTTTCCTGAATTAAAAATTCATTAAAATATTTAAAGAATAAATTACCCCTCCTAAATGCCTACAAAATAAATTCCGCAAAGTAAAGAAAAAAGAATAACATTCTTAAGCAGCAGCAATTAAGAATTTGACAAGGGTGCCCTGGTCAGGGGGTTTAGTGGATAAAGAGCCATCTCAGCACACTGAGGTCATGTGTTCAATCCCCAGTTGGGGTACATACAAAAAGCAACCAATGAGTGCACAAGAAAGTGAAACAACTAAGTGAAACAATGAGTTGATGCTTTCTCTCTCTCTCTCTCTCTCATCAATAAAATATTTTTTTTTTAAATTTAGAATGAGCGAGAGTCTTCTGGCCAAGATGATACCATAAGTAGACATAGTACTTGGAATCTCCCACAACCAAATCAGTATTACAACTAAACTACAGAACAACCTTCATTCAGAAACAGCTGAAGGTTAGTTGAATGGAAGTTCTACAACTAAGGATATAAAGAAAAAGCCACATCAATCCTGAAAGGAAGAAAGGCTGGTCCTTCATCCACATGTGATAGTTATAAATATAGAGTGATATCTCTGCTGCAAAGGGCCCCTCTGAGAGCCATGATTCCCATGCCAATACCAGAAGTCTCCACCCAGTATTCCAGCACTAAGAAGAGAAGTACCTATAACTTATGGCTATGAAAAACAGCAGGGAGTGGGGCTGAGTGAGCTGGAGGGGTGTTGGAGTCCTAGGTGTTTTTCTTAACACCTGTGCACATTTAGTTGGATTCACTCATTCTGAGCACTAGCACTGGGAGAGCAGTTCAACAGGTACCAGGAACATTTGGGGAGGAAATGAATTATCTGGCATTAATGAGAGCTACAAAGGCAGTTCTCTTCTAGACAGAAATGCTGGCAGAAACCATTGTTCCTTTGCTGAGCTCTCCTCAACAGAGCGAGCAAGTAGGTGCCATATATAAGTACCATAAGCCTGGTTAATGGGTCATTCCCTGTCACCCTACTTTATTCCATCCAGCTTGCAATTTAATTCTTTTGGCTCATGCTTAAGACTTCCTAAAATCTTTCAAATAAACAGCAAATGAAAAAACAGGATAAATCTCTAGAAAAAGAACTAAATGAAATGAAAGCAAGGAACTACTAGATACAGAGTTTAGAGCAATGGTTATAAGAATGCTCAAGGAAACTTAGTGAGAATTTCAGCAACATATAAAAAACTATTGAGGTTCTGGCTGGATAACTTAGTTTGTTAAAGTGTTATTCTGATATACCAATATTGTGGGTTAAATCCTCAATCAGGGCACATACAAGAAGCAACCAATGAATGCACAACTAAAAAGAACAACAAGTTGATCTCTTTCTCTCTCTTCTTGCCTCTCTCTTACTCTAAAAATCAAGGAATAATTTTCAAAAGGTCATGAAAACCATACAAGAGAACCAGTCAGAAATAAAGAATACGCTATCTGAGATAAGACCACATTATGGTAATCAAGAGTAGAGTACCTGTAGCAAAAGATTAAATCAGTAATTTGAAAGATAAAGAAGTAGAAAATGTCAAATTAGAAAAGCAAAAAGAAAAATGAAAACAAAAATACAAATGAGGGCAGTGTAAGGAGCCTTTGGACAACATTTACACATGGAGGTGGAGAAGGAGAAGAGAGAGAGAAAAAAATTGAAAACCTATTTGAAAAAATAAAGGCAGAAAAATTCCCACTCTTGGTGAAGGAAATATACATACAGGTCCAGGAAGTACAGAAAGTTTCAAACAAGATGAACCCAAAGAGACCCACACCAAAACACATCATAATTAAAATACCAAAGATTAAAGACAAAGAGAGAATCCTAAAAGCATCAAGAGAATAATAGTTATTTACCTACCAGGGAAATCTCATAAGACTATCAGCTAACTTCTCAACAGAAACTTTGTAGGCCACAAGGAAGTGGCAAGAAATATTCAAGGTGATGAAAAAAAAGGACCTACAACCAAGATTACTCTACATAAATAAAAATTGTTTAGAATCAAAGGACAGATGACTAGCTTCCTAAGGAAGAAAAAGCTAAAGGAGTTCATCACCCGCAAACCAGTATTACAAGAAATGTTAAAAGTTTTTTTTAAGAAGAAGAATTTTTTTTAAATATATAAATAATAAAATGGCAGTTAAAGAATATATGTCAATAATTACTTTAAATGCAAATGAATTAAATATTTCAATCAAAAGACATACAGTGACTGAATGGATAACAAAAGAAGATCCTTACCTATACTGTCTATAAGAGACTCATTTCAGATCAAAAGATACATATAGACTGACAGTAAAGGGATGGAAAACAGTATTTCAAGAAAATGGAAATAAACAAACAAAAAGCTGAGGGAAGAATACTTATACCAATCAAAATAAACTTCAAAACAAAGACTGGAAGGAATAAGAGACAGAGAAAGAACCAGCAATTCCACTTCTTGGTATTGATCCAAAATAAGCCAAAACACTAAGTCAAAAAGACATATACATACATATGTTTGTTGCAGCATTAATCCAATATATAAAAGCAATATAAGTGTGTATTAATAGATAAATGGATCAAGAAGAGGTACCTTGGGATATGATTCAGTAATAAAAAAAATGAAATATTGCCATCTGCAGCACGGGTGTACATAAAGGGTATTATGTTAAGTGAAATAAGAAAAAGTCAAATGCCAGATGATTTCACTTATATATGTAATATGTTCATGAATAAGAAAATGAACAAAGAAAACAGAAACAGACTCATAGATACTAAGAACAATTTAATGGTTGCCAGATAGAAGGGGGTGTTGAGGAATGGGTGAAAAAGGTAAAGGGATTAAGAAGTACAAATTGGTAGTTATAGAATAATCACAGGGATGTAAAGAACACCATAGGAAAGATAGTCAATGATATTATAATAAAACTACACATAGTGCTTAATGGATACTAGATTTATTGGGATGATCACTTCATAAGTTATATAAATTACTAATCACAGTGTTGTACACCTGAAACCAATATAATACAGTGGTACCTTGAGATATGAACAGACCAACATAGGAATTTTTTAAGATACGAGCTGTGACTCGGTCCATATTTTTGTTAGAGATCCAAGTGAAATTCCGAGATATGAGTCATGATTCAGGAAGGTGCTGCTAGTTGGTGCATTGGTGCACGGGTCCAGTATTGGCAGTTTAATATATGAGCTGACTGACTTAAGAGCTCTATTACAGAACAAATTAAATTCATATCTCAAGGTACCACTGTATTGTACATCAACTGTAATTTAAAAATAAAAAAAATAATTAAAAAAGTGGGCAAATAATAACACCTAGGATTGGGGCAGAACCAAGGAATACAATATGGCTTGGCTTACTGGGCTCACCCTCTTTACTTGCAAAATCTTGAGCCTTCTCAAGAATATCACAGAACTGCAGAGACATAACAAAACTTTTCTAAAAAAAAACAAAAAAACTTTTCTTGTTTTACTAGGGAGTGATGGAAATGACTGTTGGGGAGAAATATATAAAACTTGGTAAGAGATGTGTGTATCCAGTGCCCACATTTTCCAGGGGAAAATGCAAACCAGTTTACCCTTCCTATAAACTAAATAGGATAAGAGGCCTTTGCTGTTCCCCGAGTGCAATGAGCATTGATGCACAACATTTAAAAATACCTTAGAACTCAAAATGTACACAAAAATTCTTAACTCTCAGATAAGCATATCTATATAACTTCTGGATAGTGGAAATGTAATGAAAAGAAGACATAATTGTTTCAAATTGAAATTCAAAGAAACACAAAAACAGGTATCAAATACTGTAGAAAATTATTCAAAAATGTACCCACAATAAAATAGAAAAATATAGCTGCTCAAGCATAACAAAGATGAAGGGAAATGGCACAGTCAATATAGAAATTCTGCTGCTTAATAGGAACGTTAATAAAGTGAATAAACATTTAAAGTTAAAAAAGAAGAAAATGACATACCATTCTAAGAAATAAAAACTCATTCTAAAAGAAAATATAACTTAAGAAAAAGAGAAAAAAACACACTTCATGTGCTGTGAATGAGTATGAGTCAAGAAAATACAATAAGGAATAATTTTTTAAAATTAATTTTTTTTGTCTTTTTCTGAAGTTGGAAATGGGGAGGCAGTCAGACAGACTTTCTCCCGCATGCGCCCAACCAGGATCCACCCGGCATGCCCACCAGGGGGCGATGCTCTGCCCATCTGGGGCACTGCTCTGTTGCATCCAGAGCCATTCTAGTGCCTGAGGCAGAAGCCATAGAGCCATCCTCAGTGCCCGGGCCAACTTTGCTCCAATGGAGCCTCGGCTGCGGGAGGGGAAGAGAGAGACAGAGAGGAAAGAGAGGGGGAGGGGTGGAGAAGCAGATGGGTGCTTCTCCTGTGTGCCCTGGCCGGGAATCGAACCCGGGACTCCTACACGCCAGGCCGACGCTCTACCACTGAGCCAACCGACCAGGGCAATATTAATTTTTAATATAAGCAAAAAGAAAACCAAATTGGTATGGGGTGGGGTTGTTAGAAGTTTAGTCTCTTACCTTCTACTTCTCCACAAAAATATTTTAGATAATGGGTTAACATCTACAGATTTTCAAAGGAAACTAAGTATAACCCAACCTTTTTTGTCAGTGAAGATATTATGTATCTATGCATCTCTCCATCTGTGTATACAGTTATACACAGAAAAAGTCCTGGAAAGACTTACTATCAAAGATATTTTTTCCAGCTTCTTGGGTATGTGTTTTGGGGCCATGTTTTCACTTACTTCTCCTTGTACTCGTCTATCTCATTTAAACATTAGTAGTCTACCTCAATAATTATGAATTATTCATAAAAACAAATGAGATACCTTTTATTCTTTTAAAATAACTTTTAGATTTGATGGTAAATAATTTTACTATACCTTTGCATTCTAGATTCTTTTTATAGCCCATTGCATTAAAAAAACAAATTTACTTAAGTGTATGCAACATGAGCATAAATTCCAACTAGTTAGATAGTCTTTATATTTTTTCTTTGTATGCCTTATCATGCCAGGTACACATAAATATCTGATGTATGATTTTTGAGTGAATAAATACATAAATGAATGAATGAATAATGAATGAATAAAATAACTTGTTTTTAACATGTATATAGATAAGAGAATTATATATATTTCTCTCTTACTTTGTTCTACTTTATGGGATTCAAAAAAGACATTTTAATATAAAATAATAATAATAATATACCTGAATAAAAAACTTTATGAAGCAAATCCTTACAAAATTATTAGGCACAAAATTTTCTCCTAGTTCTAGGATACACTTCCAAATATGGAGGTTGAGACAATAATTTCTACCCATCAAAACCTGACATTTGGCCACAGTTTTACATAACTGGCATTCTGATGTCAGATTAAGGATCAGGACTTTCTTTCATACTCATACAGTGTGATGATACAACTCATTTCTAGTTTCTACATTTCTTGGTCTTTCATTTATTCGGTTTTGCACAATGTATGATCTTGCAAGAGTTATCTGTACATGCAAGTTCACCTCTAATCAGCACAAATATTATCATGTATTTTTTCCAGCACTTGCACTGAAGAAAAATACCCTGGTTTGAGTACAAGAAAGATAATAAGAAGTCTTAAAGGTTTAAGACAAAAGAATCTGCAGAAATTAAAGAAAAAGCTGCTAAGGGGCATGACAGCTCTTTTTGTTATTTATGGGCTATAATTTATGAAATGAGTTTTCATATTGAATGTTCTCTAATTTTCTCCCACTTCAGTCTAAGACACAGCATACACAAGGATTGAAGACAGAAGGCCCCTGAAAATGATTCAATCAGGAGGTATTTGTAATAAAGCTACAAGCTGTCACTTAGATTTTTTTAGTACCAGTCTATATAATCTTCTATCTTTAGCCATAGGAAACTGTAACAGTTCCCTCATCTCAGTTCACCAAAATGAATTCAACAAATTGTTCTTGGAATAAGGTATTCTCTCTGACTCCTAGTTATAAATGACTCACTTTATAAATAACAATTCCTATTCCTCTATGGTCTAACTCTTTCATAACTCCCTAGAAAAGTATGTCTTTATGCAGACTCAGTGTCCTTAAGTCACAAGGACCTCCTAGTTTTGATTTTGGTTTTAAAACAAATGTTTTTAAACTTTTTGCATTACTGTATTAAGTGTGGGAATGGCTTAGAGGGAGGAAAACAGAAGAATGCTCCCATTGAAAATAACTAGAAAAACCTGATAAATGATAATAAATACAAAAATATTAAAAAGTATCAATGACCTGTAAAAACAATGAATACAAGAGGAGTGAAAATTACTGAGAAGACATTGTAAGGTGCAAATTGAGGATTTGTATCTCCTTGAGGTCATTCTAATACTATTAATATGAGTTTTGAATCCAGGATAGGCCATCAGAGGACCCTTATCGAAAGACAGAGAAACTAGAGGAGCTTTTGAGACTCCAAAAAGAAGAGTAACAAAATTAGAGAGGACTCAAACATTTAATCAGACAATTTCCCCTTCAAGGTGTTTCATTTAATTCCTAAAACTGGGATATGTGAAAGGTTAAAGAATTAAACCCAAATACAAAAAAGTATAATCAAATGTTTCACAGTCTCATGGGATTTTGGAACAAAAGAACCACTTAAGGAAGGGTCTATAGAAACAATAAGGAAGAGTTGAAAGTTCTCCTGGGAGTAATGAAGTGAACAATGATTTCATCTCACTTTTCCATAGAGGTTCTTGTTAATCTGGATGTTAATAGGCATTGAGAACTCAGGGTCAGGACCTGCTAAAGGGTTACTACCTGGGGAAATGATTATAAAACAAGACTTGGTTATTTTCCTTCCCTTTCAAATGCATATAAATGGAATAATAACTTACCTTTTTGTGTCTGGCTTCTTTTGCCTACCTAGTGTTTTAGAGATTTTTTATGTTATTGCCTATATCAGCAGTTTCTTCTTCTTTTAACATTACTATGCAGTAGCACCTTATATGAAAATGCCACAGTTTCTTTATCTATTCTTCTGTTGTTAGACATTGAATTGTTTCTAGAGTTTGGCTATTGTGAATAAAAACTGCTATTAGCACTATTGTATGTGTACTTTTGGGAACATATGCAGAATTAACTGAGTATTTACCAAAAAGAGAGAATTTGCTATATCACACAGTAGGCTATATTTTATGTTATTAGATAAGTGAAAATATTTTCAAAAATATTCATAAAAATATTTCCTCCCATCAGCAATATATAAATATTACTTTTTTTCCACATCTCCATTGATACTAAATTCCATCATTATTTTTTATTTAAACATTCTAGTTAGTGTATAATTATAATCTCAGTTTGGTTTTAATTTGAAATTCTCTGATGAGTAATGATAGTAATTATGTTGAGTTCCTTTTTATATTCCTATTGGTCATTTGTGTATCCTCCTTTCTAAAGTACCTATTTATCATTTATAAGGTTGAACTCTTTGTCTTTCCTTTATTGATTTGTAGAGTATATTATACATTTTTTTTTTGTATTTTTCTGAAGCTGGAAACGGGGAGAGACAGTCAGACAGACTCCCGCATGCGCCCGGCCGGGATCCACCCGGCACGCCCACCAGGGGGCGATGCTCTGCCCCTCCGGGGCGTCGCTCTGCCGCAACTAGAGCCACTCTAGCGCCTGGGGCAGAGGCCAAGGAGCCATCCCCAGCTGGGCCATCTTTGCTCCAATGGAGCCTTGGCTGCGGGAGGGGAAGAGAGAGACAGAGAGGAAGGAGGGGGGGTTGGAGAAGCAAATGGGCGCCTCTCCTATGTGCCCTGGCCGGGAATCGAACCCGGATTCCCCGCACGCCAGGCCGACACTCTACCGCTGAGCCAACCGGCCAGGGCCTATACATTCTTTATATAAACCTTTATCAGATACTTGCAAAGTTATTTCCCATTCTGTGGCTTACTTATTGACGTTTTAATCATGATTTTAAGGAACAGCAGTTCTTAATTTTAAATATTCACCTGAAACCTATGTAATTTTATTGACCAATGTCACTCTGTTAAAGCTAATTTTTTAATAAAATTTAAAAATAATTCAGTTTATTATTATTACATTTGTTGTTATTATTCTGTTCTGTTTAAGAAATCGTTGCCTATATCCAGGTCATGAAGATATGTTTGCTTCTTGAAGTTTGATTGTTTTAATTTTAAATATAGGTTTATAATAAAACTAAAATTAATATTTGAGTATGATATTAACCTAAAAGTTTAAAACTTTCCATATGGTTCTGAGATCAAATTCATTCTAAGATCAAACTCAAATTAATTTTTAGCATGACATAAAATAAATCTTAAGGTTCCTAATTTTTTTTGTATGGTTTACCAGTCATTCCAGCATCACTTATAGAAAAGGCCATCTTTTCTATTAATCAGGTGACTAAATTTGGTGGTTATATTTGTGAAGATATGTCTCTAGGTATTCTTTTTTTTTTCTATTGATCTATTTGTGTAATATTTTGCATATAATTCCTTAATTAATATAATGTTACAATGTCTTGAATTTGGGAGTATAAAACCTTAATTTTTGTCTTATTTTTTTAAAAATTAACTTTCTTAGGACCTTTGCATTTCCATTTAAGTTTCATGATCAGCTCATCTATCTATACCAAAACCTTGCTGTAATGTTGATGGTAACTGCATTAAATTTATACATCCACTTTGGATTATATGACATTTTAATAGTATTGAGCCTTCATTGAATTTTCCAATAATTTAAGTATTCTTTAATTTCTCTAAACAATATTTAAAAATTTTTAATATAGAAGTCATGTGCATGTTTGTTAGAATGATTTCTAAGTGTATGTATTTATATGGTATTATAAATGATATTTAAAAATTTTTAGTTATAAATGTTTGTTGCTGGTATATAAAAACACAATCAAATTTTACATGTTAACATTGGATCCAGACATTAAATCAGTTACCATATAATTTAGTTATTGATATGGATGTGTGTTAAATCTATTATCTTGCCATTTGATTTATATTGATCCTATCTGTAATTTTTTCACTTTCCCTCCATCTTTTTCAACCTTTCTTTGGATTTAGTAGTTTTGATTCCATTTTATTACATTTTTTCTTAGCTACATTTCTTTTTTTATAATTTATTGGGGTAACATTGCTTACTAAAATTATATAGGTTTCAGGACTACTATTCTATAATATATTATCTATATATTTTATTATGTTTTTACCAACTTAAATCAAGTCTCCTACCATAATCATTTATCCCCACTATACCCTCTACTACCTCCCTTCACTTGGAATCCTCATATTGTTGTCTGTATATATGTTTTTTTTTCTTTGCTTAATGCCTTCACTTTTTTTACCTGGCTCTCTAATCCCCATCCTCTCTGACAGCTGTCAGTCTGTTTTCTAAATCTATGAGTCTATTTCTATTTTGTTTATTAGACTCCCCATATAAGTGAAATTACATGGTATTTGTCGTTTTCTGACTTGCTTCACTTAGCAAAATACTCTCTAGGTCCATCCATACTGTTGCAAAAGATAAGATTTCCTTCTTTTTTATAGTAAATAGTCTGTTGTTTAAATGTACAACAGCTTTTTTATTCACTCGTCTAATGATGGACACTTGGGCAGTTTCAAAATCATGGATATTTGTAAATAACTCTGCAAAGAACATAAGGGTGCGTATATTCTTTCAAATTAGTGTTTTGAGATTTGTAAGATATGTTCTTAAAAGTGAAATAGCTGGGTCCTAATCAGTTCCATTTTTAATTTTTTGAGTAGGCCAGTAACAGTTGGCTCAGTGGTAGAGCACCAATCCAGTGTGTAGATGTCTTGGCACACAAGTAATGGGCCTATCTTCTTCTCTACCTCTTCCCTCACACTTCTCTCTCTCTCTCTCTCTCTCTCTCTCTCTCTCTCTCTCTGTATCTCTCTCTCTTCCTTTCTCTCTCTCTTTCACTCTTACAGTCATGGCTTATCAGGGGTCTCCAAACTTTTTACACAGGGGGCCAGTTCACTGTCCCTCAGACCATTGGAGGGCTGCCAAATACAGTGGTCCTCTCACTGACCACCAATGAAAGAGGTGCCCCTTCCAGAAGTGCAGTGGGGGCTGGATAAATGGCCTCAGGGGGCCGCATTGCAGCCCACGGGCCATAGTTTGGGGACACCTGGCTTAAATGGAGCAAATTGGCCCAAATATTGAAGTTGGCTCCATGACCTCAGACCTCAGGTAGCAGGAGAGTGGAGGAGCTGTGAGTGGAGGAGAAGAAGGTATCTGGGATTACAGCCCAGCTGGAAGGTCCCACCCATCCTACCTATGTCTCCATGTCTTCCACTTACCCCTCTTACCCTAGCTCAGTGGTAGTCAACCTGGTCCCTACTGCCCACTAGTGGGTGTTCCAGCTTTCATGGTGGGCAGTAGCAGAGCAACCAAAGTATAAATAAAAAGATAGATTTAACTATAGTAAGTTGTTTTATAAAGATTTATTCTGACAAACTTAGCGAAAATCTGGCATAAACTACTTCGTAAGTAATTATTATTATATGCTTTAACTTGTTGTAAATCTGCTTTATAAATTTTATAAAGTAAAGTTACTTCCCTACTCTATATATCACCGTTACTGTGGAACCAGTTAGAAAATTTTACTACTAACAGAGATACAAAAGTGGGCGGTAGGTATAAAAAGGTTGACTACCCCTGCAGGTGTAGCCCATATAAACTCCACCCTGCTCTATAGCTCAATTGAGCTACAGCCTGGCCCTGCCATCCAGGACACAGGAAGGTGTCGGCCTAAACATTCTGGCCTGCCCCTCTTTCTTCAAATGCAGAGACCTTTCCTCTCATTAAAAAAAAAATCAGGTCTAGGGCAGCTCAGCCAGTCACAGGGACCACCATGAATGTGTTCTATCCAGGTGAAGTTCTCAATTGCAACAGTAGGATCCATTTGAGCTTGTGTGAGTAGCAGGTACCTTATAAGGGGCCTCACAGGGGATGCCAGAGGGTCAGAGCATCGGGCTTGGGACTTGTGGCAGGTTACAAAACCCAAACCAGGCCCTGGCCGGTTGGCTCAGTGGTAGAGCTTCGGCCTGGCATGCAGGAGTCCCAGGTTCGATTCCTGGCCAGGGCACACAGGAGAAGCGCCCATTTGCTTCTCTACCCCTCCCCCTCTCCGTCCTCTCTGTCTCTCTTTTCCCCTCCTGCAGCCAAGGCTCCATTGGAGCAAAGTTGGCCCGGGCACTGAGGATGGCTCTGTGGCCTCTGCCTCAGGCACTAGAATGGCCCTGGTTGCAACAGAGCAATGGCCCAGATGGGCAGAGCATCACCCCCTAGTAGAGATGCCAGGTGGATCCAGGTCAGGCGCATGCGAGAGTCTGTCTGACTGCCTCCTCATTTCCAAATTCATAAAAATACAAAAAAAACCCCCAAAAACCCAAACGTACCCGAGGGTACTGTAGCAGTGACCATTGCCTTGACCTTTTGTCATCACCTAGCCCACATAACCAAGCACATTCAGTTTCTGTGAGAGGTGAAGGGCTCTGCTCATTAGGGACAAGGGAAAGTGTCCTCATCTCCTTCAAATTCAGGTCTGGTAGAATCCACTTGGTCTGAGTCTCCTAGGTGAGGTCATGATCAGTGACATTTCTCCTGTCTGCTTGGAAATGAACTTCCACCCAGAAGAGAAAGAGAAAAAAACAACCAAACCAAAAAGCAAAACAAAACAACCCCCCCCCCCAAAAAAAAACCCCTTAATGATAGGAAGAGCAGAAGAGAGAGGTAAAAGGACCTTTTTGTGAATGTCTGTCTTCTAAATGATTTTAAAATAGGCCACAGTCTTGGAAAAGGTGTTTTCAAAATGCACATGTGAAAAAGAAGTGGTATCCACATGTATATTAAAAACCTGTGTACTTTTATTGATCAATGTCACCTTGTTAAATTTAATTTTCTAAATAAAATTTAAAATCCCTCTTAATCATCAACAATAAGAAAACAAACAACCCAATTTAAAAATGAGCATAGTTCTGAACAGTAACCTCACCACAGAAGATAAACAGATGGGGGGGGGGAGTGATGTCCAAGATGATGGCAGAGTAGGTAGAAGTTGCACTCACATCTTCCCAAGACCTAATCAGAATTACAACTAAATTATAGAACCATCATTCGGAATAATCAACTGAAGCCTAGTTGAAAAGAACTCTTATGACCAGGGATTACACAAGAAGCCACATCTAGACTGGTTAGAAAGAAGAGACATGAAAAGACTTGGCCCCATAATCTTGTGAGGAGGTAGAGAATTGCAGGGAAATCTTCACTGCAGATTCCCTTCTAGAGTAGCAAAGAGTTTCAACCCCATGGCAGGTTTTCTACCCCTAGGGTACCAGAGACAGGATGAGGTGCACATCTTAGACCTAACTATAGAAAATCAGTGGAGCTTTTGTCAGACAGGAAGAGACAGGGGGTCTAGTAGAAAACTAGGTGCTCTCTTAAAGGGCCAGTGCATGAAATCTCATTCATGGGTACACATCTTAGGCACTAGTGGAGGGAAAGTGGCCCAGAACAGACTGTAGTCATGATGGGGGTTGGCTGGAGTCCATTTTCCTTACCACCTACAGATGCTATCTTTCCTGGGATGAACATTCCTGGGGAAATGCACTAGCCCTACCCTCCCAACTATCTTTGGTCTTGCCCTACCAAGCTCAATCCCTGGGGAGAAGTCTGATGGCTGTGGCAACCTGTGTCCATAGTATAGACTGTCTTGGTGGGCTTTTGAAGAGGTCTGAACAGACTCAGGTTGTGTCACAAGTACACAGGCAGAGATTGAGGTATGTGGGCTAGGACAAGGGTCATTTTTCCATTGCATGCCTGACCAACACAAATATTCCTGTGCAGAGCCCTCTTTCTGCATGGCCAAATCTTAATCGGTTTTAGCCTAATGAGCTCTGCTGGCTTCAATAGATGACTTCCTGAACCTCAGCCAACCACCCCAACACAAAGGTCCTCAGGGCCCAAGGAGGTGGTTTATCCTGAGACTTTTGCTGAGTGGCCTCAGGCCCAGCACTTGAGTCGCATTTGAATCTGTGAAACCATTGGGGAACACCATTCACCCATACCTGGTGACTTACTGAGAACCTACTTATACAACTCACATATGCCAAAGGCTCTTTCAATGACAGAGCCTAAAAATCAACTGGCATGTAGAGGCAAATCTCAGGGTCCTTTGAGTATTTTGCTGAGCTGCTGATGGGTTTGATACTAGTGTAAGCTGTTCTTGATATTCATCTTCACCCTCCCACTCTCACCAAGGCCTAACAGAACAGCCACAAACTGTGAATTGCTTTGTAGCTCCAGACATGTAACCCAAGACCAGTCATGGGCAGCATCTGACACACACCCTGGAATCAATGCACCTGGTGGTGGGCTTCAGGTCACATCAGAGCATGACACAATTAACTCTACAAGCAGCACACCCAAAGGGGCATCTTGGAGTCATCAGACCTTGCTAGGACAAATTCAGCTTGGTGAGGTCAGTCTAAGCACAGCAACTTATACACTGTGGTCAAGGTCAATTTTCTGTCAACCAGCCTGAAAGTCAATCCCACCCATAGATAGGCCAATAGCAATCAAGACTCAACTACAGCCTGACCAGGAAGTGGCACAGTGGATAGAACATCAGACTGGGATGCAGAGGACCCAGGTTCGAGACCCCGAGGTTGCCAGCTTGAGTGTGGGCTCATCTGGTTTGAGCAGAGCTCACCAGCTTGGACCCAAGGTCACTGGCTAGAGCAAGGGGTTGCTCGGTCTGCTGTAGCCCCATGGTCAAGGCACATATGAGAAAGCAATCAATGAACAACTAAGGTATTGCAACGAAAAATTGATAATTGATGCTTCTCATCTCTCTCTGTTCCTGTCTGTCTGTTCCTATCTGTCTCTCTCTCTGTCTCTGAAAAAAAAAAGACTCAACTACAGCAGGAAGTTTTACATAAATCATACATTTCTGGAGCACTAACACTGAGATCCTCAGGACACCTATTTCATAAGGCCACTATGCAAACACTGGGAGACAAAGCAAATCTACCTCATACTCAGCAAGGCAGCCAGAATGGTGAGACAAAGAAACATGCCTCAAATGAAAGAAGATGAGAAATTCTCCAAAAAGTACTAATTTAAATAGAGGCAAGAAATCTACCAGATACAGAGCTCAAGACAATGGTTATAATAAGTGCTCAAGGAACGTATGGGAATAATGGATGAATTCAGTGAGAATATAAACAAAAAGAGAGTAAACATAAAAAAGGAACATAAAGACCATCAAGAAAAACCAGTCAGTGGGCCCTGGCCAGGTGGCTCAGAGTCAGAGCATTGGCCTGGTGTGAGGAAATCCTCGGTTCGATTCCCAGCCAAGGCACATAAGAGAAGTGCCCATCTGCTTCTCCATTCTTCCCCCTCTCCTTTCTCTGTATCTCTCTCTTCCCCTCAAGCAGCCAAGGCTCCACTGGAACAAATTTGGCCCATGTGCTGAGGATGGCTTCATGGCCTCTGCCTTAGGAGCTGAGGATGGCTCTGGTCGCAGCAAAGCAACACCTTAGATAGGCCAAGCATCACCCCCTGGTGGGCATGCTGAGTGGATCCCGATCGGGTACATGCGGGAGTCTGTCTACTTCCCAACTTCTCACTTCAGAAAAATACAAAAATAAATAAATAAATAGAAAAACTAATCTGAATGAAGACTATAGTATTTAAAATGAAGAATATTCTAGAATAGGGGTAGTCAACCTTTTTATACCTGCCGCCCACTTTTGTATCTCTGTTAGTAGTAAAATTTTCTAACTACTCACTAGTTTCACAGTAATGGTGATTTATAAAGTAGGAAAGTAACTTTACTTTATAAAATTTATAAAGCAGATTTACAGCAAGTTAAAGCATATAATAATAATTACTTATCAAGTAGTTTATGTCAGATTTTCACTGTCAGAATAAATCTTTATAAAACAACTTACTATAGTTAAACCTATCTTTTTATTTATACTTTGGTTGCTCTGCTACCGCCCACCATGAAAGCTGGAATGCCCACTAGTTGGCGGTAGGGACCAGGTTGAATACCACTGCTCCAGAAGGACTCAACCTCAGATTAGATGACTATTCTACCCCTGAAGGCTATCATTTAAAACTGAGGAGAAATAAAGAGCTTTCTAGAGAAGAAGACTCTCAAGACATTCATAACCTACAAACTAGTATTACAAAAGGTGTTGAAGGAACTTTTATTGAGAAAAAAATATTTTAAAAAAGGATTACTATTATAAGGAATCAAGTGTCATTAAAAACATACCTACCAATAACCACTTTAAAAGTAAATGCATTAAATGCTTCAATCAAAAGACATAGAATGACTGAATGGATAAAGAACAAGACCCATAGATATGCTGTCTACAAGTGATTCACCTAAGAACAAAAAACATACACAGACTGAAATTAAAGGAATGGGAAAAAATATTTCATGTAAATGGAAACAAAGAAGCTAACAAAAGTTTGGGTCACAATACTTATATCAGATGAAAAGACTTTTTAACAAGGCTATAAGTATAAGACAAAGAATATAAGATAATGGTAAAGAGATCCATCCAACAAGAAGATATGACCCTTGTATATATCTATGGACCCAATGTGAAAGCACCTCAATATATAAAGCAAATCATGATGGACATAAAGGGAGCAATTAGCATAATGCATTCCTAATAAGAGATTTTTAGACCCTATTGACATCAATAGATAGATCTTCTCGATAGAAAATCAACAGGGAAACTTGGCCTTAAATGGCACATTAGACCATATAGTCTGAATTAATATTTCAGAGCATTTCACCCCAAAGCAGCAGAATATATATTTTTTGCAGGTGCATATAGAATATTTTTCAGTATTATCCACATGTTAGGCCACAAAATAAGTCTCAATTAATTTAAGAAGATTGAAACTATATCAAGTATTTTCTCTGGCCATGATGGTATGAAGCTAAAAATAAGTTACAAGAAAAAAAGTAAAAAAATACACGGAGACATGGAGGTTAAATAAGATATTACTGAACAGTGAATGAGTTATAATAGGACCAAGGAAGTAGTCAAAAGATTGAGGAAATGAAAATGAATACACAACCATCCAAAATCTATGGACAAAAAGCAGTCCTAAGAGTGAAATTTATGGTAACATAAACCTACCTCAAGAAACAAGAAGAATCTCAAATAAATTATCTTACTTTATACCTACAGAAACTGGAAAAAGCAAAACAAAGCCTAAAGTAAGTAGAAGGTAGAAAATAAAATAAGAGCACGGCAGAAATGAAATAGTCAAAAATAAAAGCAACACAAAAGCTCAGTGGAATTGAAAGTTGGTTCTTTGAAAAGATCAGCAAGATTGATAAATCGTTAGCAAGATTCAAAAAAGAGAGCACCTAAATAAATAAAATCAGAAATTGAAGAGGAGAAGTAACAACTGAAACCAAAGAAATAAAATGGTTTTTAAGAAAATATTACAAACAACCTTATAGCCAACAAATTGGACAATCTGGAAGAAATGGATAAATTTCTAGAAATATGCAATCTTCAAATCAGGAAGAATCAAAGAATGTGAGTAGACAGATCACAACTAGTAAAGTTGATAGTAGTCCTGGCCAGAGAGCTCGGTGGGTTAGATCATTCTCCTGATGCACAGAGGTTGCAGGTTTGATCACTGTAAAGGCACATACAGAACACTCTAGTGTTTCTGTCTCTCTGCCTCTCTCTCTCTACCCCTTTCAAAAAAGGAAAAAAAAAGAAAGAAAACAGAAATTTAAAGAGTAATAATAATAATAAAAACTCTCAACAAACAAAAGTCCTGGACCAAATGGCTTCACAGGTTAATTCTACCAAACATTCAAAGAAAAATAAACACAAATCCTTCTCAAACTATTTTAAAAATTCAAGAAGAAAGACTCCAAAGCACATTTTACAAGTCCATAATAATCCTAATTTCAAAACCAGATAAAGACACTACAAAGAAAAAAAATTATAGACCAGGGGTCTCAAACTCGCGGCCCGCCCACCAATTTTGTGTGGCCCACAGACTGGCCCGCAGACTAATCCATGAAGTTTGATTAGTCTGCAGGCCGCACAAAATTGGTGGGCGGGCCGCATGCGGCCCGCGGGCCACGAGTTTGAGACCCCTGTTATAGACTATTATCCCTAATTATCATAGATGCTAAAATCCTCGACCTCTGTTATTTTTAATTTGGTTTGTTGGCCTAAATTTTACAATATCTATTGTTAAGTTATCACAACCTACATTCAAATAATATTTTATTTTCTCAATATAATTAAGACTCACAATATACCATATTTCCCCATGTATAAGATGCACCATTTTTTAAAAAAATTTAGAGTCTAAAAACTGGGTGCATTTTATACAGTGCTTGTAGATATTTTTACTTGCATTTCTCACCTTTTTGCACTTGTCTTTGCACTCATTGTTTCGCATATGTTACTGGTATATTATGGTGGGTTATGTTTTGCCATGTTTGACCCAGAAATGGCTCAGAAAATATTCTTGTACAGTGCTGAATTCAAATTAAAAGTGATTCAGTTTGCAAAAGTGAATGCAAATAGTGTTTCTTTTTTCCTTGTTTTTTTTTTTTTTTTTTTCATTTCTGAAGCTGGAAACGGGGAGAGACAGTCAGACAGACTCCCGCATGCGCCCGACCGGGATCCACCCGGCACGCCCACCAGGGTCGACGCTCTGCCCACCAGGGGGCGATGCTCTGCCCATCCTGGGCGTCGCCATATTGCAACCAGAGCCACTCTAGCGCCTGAGGCAGAGGCCAAGGAGCCATCCCCAGCGCCCGGGCCATCTTTGCTCCAATGGAGCCTTGGCTGCGGGAGGGGAAGAGAGAGACAGAGAGGAAAGCGCGGCGGAGGGGTGGAGAAGCAAATGGGCGCTTCTCCTGTGTGCCCTGGCCGGGAATCGAACCCGGGTCCTCCGCACGCTAGGCCGATGCTCTACCGCTGAGCCAACTGGCCAGGGCCGCAAATAGTGTTTCTGAATGTAAGTTTGGTCCGCCTCCAACTAAGAAATCAATTCCAGACTGGATATGGGAAGAAGAAATTCTACTGAAAATGCCATGGCAGAAGAAGGCCATGAGAGACAAGTCAGTAAAATGGTCTGATTTAGAGAAGGAATTAAAGATATGGATTGAAGAGCAAAGGGCAATTGGAATTCCTGTGTCCACAAATATGGTTTATCATGAGGCAAAAAGAATAGCTGATGAAAAATGTTACCGATTTCAAAGGAGGATACAACTGGTGCTTCAGGTTCATGAAACGAGATGGGCTAAGCATGCGTATATGCACCAGACTTGTCCAAAAGATGCCTGAAAGCTATAAACAGAAGGTTCGTAAATTTCATCATTTTGTCATTCAATGTCAGAAGACACATCAGTTTGAGTTGGGACAGATTGCAAATATGGACAAAGTCCCCTTTCAATTTGATGTCCCAAGTAACAGAACTGTTAATAAAAAGGGGGTTAAAACTGTAACTGTGAAGACAAGTGAACATGAAAAGAGCCATTATGCAGTTATTCTAGCTTGTTGTGCTGACAAAACCAAACTGCCTCTTATGCTGATTTTCAAACACAAAACCATGCCAAAAACAGACATTCCTTGGAGAATGACTATCCACGTTCATGACAAAAGTTGGATGGATCAGGATGGAATGAAGATCTGGTTTGAGAAAGTTTGGAGGAGACCAGGTGGGTTCTTATGCAAACCTACCCCATTGGTGCTTGATCAGTTCAGGGAACACATAATAACAACAACAAAAAACAAACAAACAAAAAAACCAACAAAAAAACAACCCAAAGAACATTGCTACAGAACAAAAAACAACACTTGCTGTCATACCTGGAGGCTTGATATCACAGCTGCAACCACTTGATGTCAGCAATAACAAACCATTCAAAGTAGTATGGAGTGATGTCAGAGAAATGGCACCATGAGGGGTGCTCCTGATATCTCCCCCTGAAATTTTAACAAATTCAACCACTAAAGACAGAGAAAAAATCTCAGTAGCATCTGAAATATATACACATCAGACAAAGGTATGATTGGGTGAAAAGGTGGTTGAATATATAATCCACTCTGAAGGAAATAAGATAGAGAATGGAGTATTCTGCTTTCCTCACTGATCTAAAGAAGGGCTGCTTTCATTTGGAACTGAGAGAAATGAAGTATCTGGGGCAAAGAGAAGAAGCTAGGATAGGGTGAATGATCAAGCACAGGAGAGAGCGCACCGGCTCAGCCTAAGATCACAGACGCAAGGCTAGCATGGGTGGCAGGCACGTACAAAGGTTGCTGGTGCCCGCAGAGGCCAGCTGGAGTGGTTTTGTGTGCTCCCGGGTTCACAATCGCTGGTGGTGTGGGAGTGGCTTCACCTGGCACCTCTGGCATGCGTGTGCACACTTATGGGCAAGAAGGGCTAGGCACGAGATTGTCAGGGATGGACTTCTATTTTTTTTGTAGCCAGCATTTCTGTATGATCCTGGCTCCACAACCAACAACAAAGGAAGTGCACAAGGGCCGAGATCCCTAGGCCTGGACCTGTCCAGTTGGGGCGCCTCCATGAGCTGATACAAGTCTCATAGCATATTCCTGCATTTCCAGCACTGACTGAAATCTCAGGCCTTGTGCACCTAAGTGGGTGGGAGCAGACCTCCCTGTGCACTGTGGAATTTGAGGGGGCTGGATGCACATGTGGCTTGCTACTGGCTACCAAACAGGGCACAAGGGAGAAACCTGTGGAAATTAGACCTGCAGAGTGCTGAGACATACTATCCATGCCAGGGGGTCCTTAGAAAGGTGCCATATCTGCAATCAACTCCCCGCCCTGCCTGCTTTCACTGGTGGCTCTGGTTGGCACAGCCTTACCCAGAACTGTGCTTTGAGTGGTGCTGGAGGAAGGAACCAGCTGCTCTTAGAGTCTCTTGCCCTGCAAGGAATGGTTGAGGCAACCTCACAACTAAGTTCCCAAGCTGCTAGTTCAGAAGGAAGACATGGGAAGAGGCACCTGGAAAACTAAGTGAGTCTCCCGTTGTCAGCACCTGCAAACCCTAACAAGCCCTGCCTACCAATGGGACTGAGTCAAAGAAACTACCTCTCAAAACAAGAAAAAAAATTACATTTTTTATAACTTCTTTCCCTTTTTCTTCTTTTTTTCTTTTTTTTTTTCACTTTGGTCATTTTATCTTTCCATTTTATTATTTTCTTTTTTGTTTGAACTTCATTATCTATAGTTGTTACATTTTTTATTCTTGTTTTTTATGAGGATTACATTTCAAAAAACTAACTATTTTTTTCTCTTTGTTTTTTTCTTTTTGTCTCATTAGATTGTCATTTATCAACAAATTATTTTACCCTCAATTCATATTTTTTTGTGGAATTTTGCTTGTTTTTTACTTCATTTTTTATCTCTTTGTCATTTTGTCTCAGTTCTGGCTCCCAGTTCTCTGTACTTATTGTTCGACTTATCATAATAAAATTTTCATTTTTTCACTGTATCTTTACAATTTTTATTTTATTTTTATAATTATCTTGTATTAATGTTATTAACAATACCACTCTCAAATGCCATTGAGAAAAAAGAAATCAAATATCATGGATGCACAAGACAGAGATGTAGTTCAGATAGATGATAGAAAACTCTAGAAAAAAATGTTAAATGCTCGGAAACCTTAGAGTTAAATTACAGAGAATTATAAATTGAAGTTCTTCCTGACCAGGCAGTGGTGCAGTAGATAGAGCATTGGCCTGGGATGCAGAGGACCCAGGTTCGAGACCCCAAGGTTGCTAGCTTGAGCATGGACTCATCTGGTTTGAGCAAAACTCACCAGCTTGGACCCAAGGTCACTGGCTCGAGCAAAGAGTTACTTGGTCTGCTGTAGCCCCATGGTCAAGGCACATATAAGAAAGCAATCAATGTAAACTAAGGTGTCACAACAAAAAACTGATAATTGATGCTTCTCATCTCTCTCCATTCCTGTCTGTCTGTCCCTATCTATCCCTCTCTCTGACTCTCCCTCTGTCTCTGTAAAAAAAAAAAAATTAAAGTCCTAAAAATACTCAGGGAAATAGAAGAAAGTACCAAAAGGCAATTTAGAGACCTCAAAGAACAATTCAATGAACAAAAAGACTACATCACCAAGAAAATTAAAACTATAAACAAGAGTCAGAGATGAAAAACTCAATACATGAACTGAAAAATGAGGTAATAAGCTTAGCTAATAGAACAGGCAAGGGAGAAGAGAGAACTAATGACATAAAAGACAGGCAACTAGAGGCAATACAGAAAGAAGAGGAGAGAGACTCACAAATTTTAAAAAATGAGAAGCCCAAAAGAATTGTCCAACTCTATCAGAAAGAGAAACATAAGAATAATGGGCATATCAAAAGGAGAAGAGAGAAAATAATGGAATGGAGAACATATTCGAACAAATAATAGACAAAATATTTCCAAGCTTGTGGAAAGAATTAGAGCCTCCAATACAAGAAGCAAACAGAATGAGTTACTTTAACCCAAACAGACCTACTACAAGACACATCGCAATGAAATGATCACAAGCCAATTACAAAGAAAAAATCCTCAAGGCAGCCAGGGAAAAGAAGAATACAACATATAAATGAAGGCCCATTCGGCTATCATCAAATTTCTCAGCAGAAACTCTAGAAACCTAAAGAGAGTGAACCCCAATATTTAAAGTACTGAGAGAAACTTTCAGCCAAGAATACTATATCCATCAAAGCTATCTTTCACATACAAGGGGAAATAAAAACTTTCAAAAATATAGAAAATATGAGGAAATTTGTCACCAAAAAGCCCATTTCAGGCCTGACCTGTGGTGGCTCAGTGGATAAAGCATCAACCTGGAAATGCTGAGGTTGCCAATTTCAAACCCTGGGCTTGCCTGGTCAAGGCACATATGGGAGTTGATGCTTCCAGCTCCTCCCCCCGTCTCTCTCTCTCTCTCTCCTCTCTAAAATGAATAAATAAAATAAAAAAATAAAATCCCACTTCAGGAAATATTAAAGGGGTTATCCAACCAGATACAAAAAACAAAACAAAACAAAACTACAAGTAAAAGCTCCATCAGGATTGCAATAAAGACAAGATCAATCTGTGACAACAAAAACAAAAAAGGGGAGAGGACAAAGATTAACAGTAACAAAAGAAGATGTAGTGTAGAAGCACTCATGAGATAATGTACTACAATGGGATATATATATCCTTTTTATTACCTAATGGTAACCACCCCTAAAAAAAAACCACTACAGAAACACATGGCTTAAAAAAAGAAGAAACAGTGGAAAGAAGTATGGAATACAACCAAACAAAAACAAATGACAGAAAAACAAATAAGAAGAACCAAACAAGATACAGAACTATCAGAAAGCAATATATAAAATGGCAATAGGAAACCCTCAAGTGTCAACAATTACATTAAATGTAAATAGATTGAACTCACCAAGAAAAAGACCAGAGTAGCAGAGTGGATCAGAAAAGAAAATCCAAATGTATGCTGCCTTCAAGAAACACATCTAAGCTACAAGGATAATAATAAATTCAAAGTGAAAGGTTGGAAAAACAATTCTCAAAGAAAATAACATTCAAGAAAAGAAGAAGTAGCCATACTCAGATTTAACAATGCTGACTACAAGACTGCAAACATAAACAGAGACAAAGATGGTCATTTCATAATGATAAAGGGGACATTGAATGAAAAAGACATAACACTTCTTAATATATATCCACCTAACCAAGGAACACCAAGGTATAAAAGATATTTACTAACTGATTTAAAAATAAAAACCAACAAAAATACAATCATACTTGGAGACCTCAATACACAGCTAATGGCTCTAGATCATTCATCCAAACAGAAAATCAATAAAGAAATATGGGCCTTAGATGAAACACTAGAACAATTGGATGTAATAGATATCTACAGGACATTTTATCCAAAAACGTCAGAGTATACATTTTTCTCCAGTGTACATGGGACATTCTCAAGAAATGACCATATGTGGGGCCACAAAACTAACATCAACAAATTCAGAAAGATTGATATTATACCCAAGATATTCTTTGACCATAAATCTTTGAAACTAGAATTCAACTGCAAAAAAAGAAGTAAACAAATCCATAAAAATGTGGAAGTTAAACAACGTACTGCTAAGAAATGAGTGGGTCAAAGAAGAAATAAAGTGGAGATCAAAATATACATACAGATAAACAAAATTGATAAAACGACATATTAGAATCTCTGGGAAGCAGCAAAAGCAATAATATGAGGAAAGTTCATATTACTGCAAGCTTATATGAACAACAAGAGAGAGCCCAAGTAAATAACTTAACATCATATCTTAAGGAACTAGAAAAAAAAAATAACAAAAGCAAGCCAAAACCAGCAGAAGAAAAGAAATAATAAAAATCAGAGTAGAAATAAATGAAATAGAGAACAGAAAAACTATAGAAAGAATCAAAACAAGGAGCTGATTTTTGGAAAAAAATCAACAAAATTGACAAACCTTTGGCAAGACTCACTAAGGAAAAAAGAGAAAGGACTCATATAAGCAAAATCCAAAATGAAAGAGTAGAAATCGCCACAGATATCATAGATATACAAGGAATTATTATAGAATACTATGAAAAACTATATGCCACCAAATATAACAATCTAGAAGAAATGGATAAATTCCCAGAACAATATAATCTTCCTAGACTGAGTAGATATTCTAAAGTAGATATGAAGAAGTAGATATTCTAAACAAACCCATAAGCAAGAAGGATATAGAAACAACTATCAAAAATCATTTCAAAAATAAAAATCCAGGGCAAGATGGCTATACAAGTGAATTCTATCAAACTTTCTAAGAAAACTTGGTTCCTATTCTATTCAAAGTCTTTCCAGAAAAACTGAAGCAGAAGCAATACTTCCAAACACGTTTTATGAGGACAACATAACCCTCATACCAAAACCGGCAAGGACAACACAAAAAAAGAAAATTACAGATCAATATCTCTAATGACTACAGATGCTGAAATCCTAAAGAAAATACTAGCAAATTGAATACAACAACAAATCAGAAAAATAATTCATCATGATCAAGTGGGATTCAGCTGAGAATCACAAGGATGGTTTAACATATGTAAAACAGTTAATGTAATACATCACATCAACAACAACAAAAAAGAACAAAAACCATATGATCCTATCAATAGATGCAGAAAAGGCATTCAATAAAATACAACATTATTTTATGTTTATAACACTCAACAAAACGAGTATAGAGTGAAAATATCTCAATATAATAAAGGCCATTTATGACAAATTATCAGCTAACATCATATTAAATGGCAAAATACTGAAGGTTTTTTCTTTAAATCAAGAACAAGACAAGGTTGCCCACTCCCTCCACTCTTATTCAACATAGTGCTGGAAGTTCTAGCCAGAGCAATTGGACAAGAGAAAGAAATAAAAGGCATTCATTTTGGGAAAGAAGTAAAGGTTTCAGTTTTTGCAGATGATATGATCCTGTACATCAAAAACCCCAAAGACTCCACAAAAACTATTAGAAACAATAAACAAATCGCAAGATACAAAATTAATATATAGAAGCCTATTGTTTTCCTATATGCCAACAATAAAACATCAGAAAACAAACTAAAAAATTCCCTTTTATGGTTGCAACAAAAAAATAAAGTACCTAGTAATAAACATAACAAAGAATGTAAAGGACCTATATAATAAAAACTACAAAGCATTGTTAAGGAAAATTGAAAAAGACAATGAAATAAAAAAATATTTTTTGTTCTTGGATAGGAAGAATAAATATAGTCAAAATGACCATATTACCCAAAGTGATATACATATTTAATACAGTTCCCATCAAAATTCCAATGCCATTTTTTAAAGAAATGGAACAAAAAATCATCAGGTTTATATGGAACTATAAAAAACCCCAAATAGCCAAAGTAATACTGAGAAAAAAGAACAAAGCTAGGAGCATTACAATACCTGACTTCAAATTATATTATAGAGCCACGATAATCAAAACAGCATGGTATTGGCAGAAAAAATAGACATTCAGACCAATGGAACAGAATAGATAGCCCAGAAATAAAACCACATATATATTGTCAAGTAATCTTTGATAAGGAAGTCAAAAACACCCAATGGAAAAAGAAAGCTTCTTCAATAAATGGTGTTGGGAAAACTGGAGAACCACATGCAAAAGAATGAAACTCGACTACAGTTTGTCCTCTTGTACCAAAATTAATTCTAAATGCATCAAAGACCTAAATATAAGACCTGAAACAATAAATTACATAGAAGAAAACATAGGTACTAAACTCATGGACCTTGGTTTTAAAGAGCATTTTATGAATTTGACTCTAAAAGCAAGGGAAGTGAAGCAAAGATAAATGAATGGTATTACATCAGACTAAGAAGTTTTTGCACAGCAAAAGAAACTGACAACAAAATAAACAGACAGCCAACTACATGGGAGATGATATTTTCAAACAACAGCACAGATAAGGATCTAATATCCAAAATATACAAAGAACTCACAAACCTCAACAACAAGCAAACAATCCAATAAGAAAATGGGAAGAGGACATGAAAAGACACTTCTCCCAGGAAGAAATGCAAATGGCCAATAGAAATATGAAAAGATGCTCATCTTCCTAGCTATTAGAGAAATGCAAATCAAAACTACGATGAGATATCACCTCACGCCTGTTTGATTAGCTATTATTAACAAGACAGGTAATAGCAAATGTTGGAGAGGCTATGGAGAAAACGGAACCCTCATTCACTGTTGATGGGAATGTAAAGTAGTACAACCATTATGGAAGAAAGTATGGTGGTTCCTCAAAAAATTAAGAATAGAACTACCATATGAACCAGCAATTCCTCTACTGGGAATATACCACCAAAATTCAAGAACATTGGTACATAAAGACACATGGAGCTCCATGTTCATTGCAGCATTGCTTACAGTGGCCAAGACATGAAAACAACAAAAATGCCCTTCAATAGATTATTGGAGAATAAAGAAGTGGTACATAAATAATATGGACATGGACAACAGTGTGTTGGTTACCAGGGGGAGGGGAAGGGAGGAGAGGGAGGTGGCAAGAGGGGAGGGGCATAATGAAATCCAAGTAAAAGGTGAAGGAGGACAGTTTGACTTTGGGTGATGGTATTACAACATCATCAAATGTCAAAATTATCTGGAGATGTTTTCTCTGAATCTATGTACTCTAATTGATCAATGTCACCCTACTAAAATTAATTGTCTAAATAAAAAAAAAAAACCTTCAAAGCTGCCATGAGAGATGAATGGAACCATTGGATGAAGGTTTCTGGGGACAATCTGACACCAGCAGAAAGAGTAGAGAAACCAACTATAGGAGAAGTTTGTACCTGGATGAAAAGATCCTGGGATATTATCAAGATTGAGATAGTTGACAACTCATTTAAGAAGTGTGATATTTCAAATGCCATTGGGGTGTCATTGCTACTGGAATGTCTTAGCTGAAAGAGCAAGAAAATATATGTATTTTTACTCTTCTAAACACAAACTCACATACACCCACACACATCTATACATAAACATCATTATATAAACTAAACGAGTTCATTCTGATATCTTCAATGTTAATTCATTGTCACAAGGATTATTTTTCTTATTTCCTTATTTGTAATAATTCCCATTACAGGCAATAAGAAGTTTACTATATTCCATTTACCTCCGATTTTGTTAATTGTTCAATTTCAGTATATTGCATATATGTATAGCTATCAGAATTATTCACCTGTACCCTCTTGAAAATAACCTAATGAACACAAATACAAAACATTTACAATCTTTTTGTCTTTATTTTTATCAATTACACTCATTTCCAAAGAAGTATCTATTCCCCTACCCCATAGGTGAGTTTGTTTTATATATTTGTAATACAGATAGATTGTTTTATCACATTGTTCATCTTCTCTTGAGAGACCTTAATTTTTTTAAATTCCTTTTAATTTGCATACATTGAATTTCATTCTTTGTGATATAAAACTCTCTGGGGTTTATAGAAATATATAGTGTCATTACAGGTATTATATATATTATACAAATGTATAGTGTCATACAAATTAATTTTACAAACCTAAATTTCCCTATGATTTACTTATGCAACCCTCTTCCTTCCCTCAACTGCGGATATTCACTGATCTTTTTTTCCTGTATAGCTCTGCCATTTTTTTAATGTTATAATTCAAACTTACTTTTTTACTTAGCATAAACTATTTAAATTTTATTCATGCCATTTCATGTTTGAAAGATCATTTTTAAAATCTCTGAATATTATTTCATTGTAAGCCTATAGAAAAATGTGTTTACCTCTCACCTGTCAAAAGATATTTTGACTGTTCCCAGTTATTCTTGTGATTATGAATAAACTTGCTATAAACTTTTACAATTAGGTTTTTTTGGAGACATAGTTTCACATCACTTGGGTAAATACCTAAGAGCATCATTGCTGGATTACATAGTAAGACTATGTTCAATTTTATGAGAAATTGTTATACTGTCTTTTAATGTGGCTGTATACTACTTTGCATCCCCACCAGTAATGATTCCTGTTGCTCTGTATCTTGCCAAGAAATGGAAATTTCAGCTTTTTCAATTTTAATCATTTTAATAGGTGTGTTGAGATGGCTCACTGTTGTTTAATATTCATTTTGTTGAGCATTTTCTCATTTGCCTATTTGTCAACTATGTATCTTCTTTGGTGAGGTATCATTTTAGATATTGTGTCTATTATTTGAGTTTTATTGTTTAGTTTTAAATATTCTTTGTATATTTTAAATAAAAATTCTTTATCAAATATGTGTGTATCAAATATTTTTTCCACAGGTGTGGCTTTCCTTTTCACTAGCTTGAAAGATAGAAGCTTTAATTTTAATAAAGGCCAATTTATCAATTTTTTCATGTATCATGTTTTGGTGTATTTAAAAAACTTATCAAATTAAAGGTTATCTAGATTCTCTTATATGTATTCTTCTATAAGACTTAAAGATTTTCATTTACATTTATATTTATTTTGAGTTAAATTTGTGAAATGTCAGGTCTGTATTTATGATTTTTTCCTCCATCTTCCATATAAGTACACAATTGTTCTGGCATCATCTTTTGAATATAACTATTTTTTCTTATTGAATTGTCTTGGGTACTTTTTTTAGAAACAGTTGAATTTATTTGTGTGAAACAATTACTGGGCTCTTTGTTCTGTTCCATTGATTTAAGTGTCCATTCTTTGACAATACCACATTGTCTTGATATTGGAGCTTCAGAGTAAGCTTTGAAATCTGATATTTTTTATATAAACTTTAGAGCTTATTTTCTAATATGTATTAAATAGCTTATTGGTCTTTTTATTGAGATTGAAATAGACTCTATAGATTAAATAGAGAATAGCATATTTTAATAATATTGAGTCATTTAATCCATGAACATGATACTCTCCATTTATTTAAATCTTTTAAAAATCTTCCATTATTAGAGTTTTGTAGTTTTTACATGATAATATTATACATAAATATTTTATTTTTGTGCTACTGTAATTTTTTTATTTGATATTTCAATTGTTAATTGCTATTCTATAGAAAAGTAGCTATTTTTCTTTAAAGTAAACTTGTGTCCTGCAAACTTGTCCTAGTCTCTTATGACTTCTAGGACTTTGGGTTTATTTATTTATTAGCAACATAGACAATCAGGTAATCTATAAAGCACAAAGCAATATTTATGTGTTTGTGGTTTTTTTTGTGACAGACACAGAAAGTGACAGAGAGAAGGACAGATAGGGACAGACAGACAGGAAGAGAGAAAGATGAGAAACATCAATGCTTCATTGCAGCACCTTAGTTGTTCATTGATTGCTTTCCCACATGTGCCTTAACCGGGGGGGAGGTATAGGAGACTGAGTGACTCCTTGCTCAAGCCACCGACCTTGGGCTAAAACTGGTGAGCCTTTCTCCAACCAGCTGAACTCACGCTCAAGCTGGTGACCTGAGGGTTTCAAATCTGGGTCCTCCGTGTCGTGGTCCAATGCTCTTTCCACTGTGCCACTGCCTGGTCAGGGTATTTTTTCTTTTTTTAGTCAGCAACTTTTACTTACTTTTGGGGGGGATGGGGTGGAGATCAGCCAGAACTTCAAATACAATGATGTGAGCAACATTGGTAAATATTTCTTTGTCATCTGGTTTTGATTATGTCTATGATGACACTGATGCTAGTCTGTCTTACTCTTTTGTTGAATAGTTCCTTTTCAACAGTAGCTTAAATAAACCATCTTGATTTTGTGCATCTCATCTTTCATTTTCCATGAATACTGTAATATCTTTGTAGATATAACTAAGCTTTTCTTAAATATTTGAATGTATTTTTCATTTCTGTTGATGAGTTTTCTACTTTAGACACATCTATTTTCCTAAACCTCTGTATTTTTAAACAGGTTTTCTCTGACTCAATCTCTTTACTTACAATGGATAGAGTTATCTTAATCTTTTGTTCTAGAAAATAACTCAATTTTAATAGTGACTGTGCTGTACATTATTGTATCTAATTTATTTGTCATTTGGAATTACTATTCTTGGCGATGCTCAAAGTTTTTGCTAGTTTGCAACTTCAATTAAATATATTTTTATTAAAATTTTTTGGGTGACATTAGTTAATAAGGTTATATAAGTGTCAAATGTTTATTTTAAAGATACATGATCTGTATAGCACATTGTGTGCCTAGCACCCAAAGTCAAATCATCTTCTTTCACCATATATTTGACTCTTTTCACCCTTTACTACACCCTCACTTTCCATCCCCTGGTAACCATCGTACTGTTGTCTGTGTTGATAAGTTTCAATTTTGTATCCCATATATGAGTAAAGTCATATGGTTATTAGCTTTTTCTGGCTGACTTAGTTTGCTTAGAATAATATTCTCAAGGCCCATCCATGTTGTTGCAAATGGCACTATTTCATTTTTCCTTAGGGCTGAGTAGTATTTCATCATATATATGTACCAAATTTTTCTTATCCAATCATCTATCAAAGGAAACTTTGGTTGTTTCCATATCTTGGCCACAGCAAATAATGCTGTAATAAACTTAGGGGTACATATATTTTTGTGAATAAATGTTTTTCAAGTTTCTCAGATAGAAGAGGGATTTCTGGGTCTCATGATATCTTTAGTATTAATTTTTTGAGGAGCTTCTGTACTGTTTTCCATAGTGGAAATTTATATTTCCACCAGCAGTGAATGAATGTTCCTTTTCTCCACAAATGCTCCAACATTTGTTAATTTTTTTGATAGTAACCATTCTAAAACTTTAAAGTGGTATCTAATTGTAGTTTTGATTTACATTTCTCTAACAGCTAGTGAAGTTGAGCATTTTTTCATATACAAGTATTTATCATTCATTTGTGTGTCTTTTTGTAAGAAGTGTCTGTTAAGTTTCTTCACTCATTTTTAAATTAGATTGTTTGGTGCTGAGTTGTATGAGTTCTTGATATAGTTTGGATATTAACCCTTTATAAGAGTTGTTATTTGCAAGTTTTCCCCATGTAGAAAACTCAATTCAAGATGAATCAGAGACTTACTAAGTATAATATCTGAAACAATAAATTATATAGAAGAGTATGTAGGTACTAAACTCCTGGACCTTGGTCTTAGAGAAGATTTCATGAATCAACCCCAAAACACGGGAAGTTAAGTCAATAATAAATAAATGGGACTATATCAAACTAAAAAGCTTCTGCACATCTAAAGACACTGCCAATAAATATACTTTTACTATCATGTTTGAAATAAAATATTATTGAATATTCTTAGTAAGATGTTCTAGATTTTGAAGTGATCAAGAGGACCTTAATTCATAAATATTTTCTTCACAGGAAGGTACTTTGTCTACTTTTTGTTTGTTACTTTTATTTTTTTTTCTATTTCATACCTTTGAAGTAGAATTCTTTCTTTACACTACTCATGTTTGAACATCAACTTTCATACTGAATATGAAATCAGTTCGACAAAATATGCACTATTTTGTGAGAGGTTAGTTTGCATCATGTAATCCTTCTATAGCATCAGAGGTTATGTTACAGAAAGAAATGAGCTGAAATGTTCGTACTTAATTATAGAAATTCTGTATTCTGTTATTTTATTTTATTTTTTTGTATTTTTCTGAAGTTGGAAATGGGGAGGCAGTCAGACAGACTCCCACATGCGCCCAACCAGGATCCACCTGGCAAGCCCACCAGGGGGTGATGCTCTGCCCATCTGGGGCATCACTCTGTTGCAATCAGAGCCATTCTAGTGCCTGAGGCAGAGGCCACAGAGCCATCCTCAGCGCCCAGGCCAACTTTGTTCCAATGGAGCCTTGGCTGCAGGAGGGGAAGAGAGAGACAGAGAGGAAGGAGAGGGGGAGGGGTGGAGAAGCAGATGGGCACTTCTCCTGTGTGCCCTGGCCGAAAATCAAACCTGGGACTCTTGCACGCCAGGCCGATGCTCTACCACTGAGCCAACCGGCCAGGGCTGTTTTTTTTGTTTTTTTTAAATAAGGTTTTGTTTAATATCCTATTCTTAGACAAATATTCCATTATTATCAAGAGACACTTCAAGATATAGATCATTCCATAATTCTGTGTTAAGATCTAAGTCTAGATGAACAACAAGACACAGGTTTCATAGCTTATATTTCCTCTTTTTATCTCCCTCCTCTTTTAGTAACCATTTCTTTATACCATTACATTAAACATATAAAAAAGTGGTTATGTAGGTTCTGGCCTGTAGGTTCAGTGGTAGAGCATCACTCGGTGTGTGGATGTTCTGAGTTTTATTTCTAGTCAGGACACACAGGAGAAGCACCTATCTGCTTCTCTACCTCTCCTCTTCTTGCTTCTCTCTCTCTCTCTCTCTCTCTCTCTCTCTCTCATTTCCTATACTCCTGCAGTCATGGTTTGATTGGAGTGAGTTGGCCCCCGGCACTGAGGATGGCCACCACCTTAGGCACTACAAAATAATGGCTTCTATTACAACAAAACAAGAGCCCCAGATTTGCAGAGCATCGCCCCATAGTGGGCTTTCTAGATAGATCCTAAATCATGGTGCATGTGAGAGTCTGTCTCTGCCTTCCTTACTCTCACTAAATTAAAAAAGAAAAGAAAAATAGACTGGTCATGTGAAAATGGCATGTGAATGTGACACCAAAGATTTTATTTGAAGATTTTGTTTTGACCCTAGTTATGTGCCCTGTAGCAAATTTCGTCCTTATCTGAAAATGTATGCACAGGAAGGTGGTGAGAGTAAAGTGATGTAAAATATGATTTCCATAGTTTATTTTAGTTATAGTATTTTATAACTATGAATTACTAAACTTTCTGAACCAATGGATGAACAAAGTGTTGAATCTATAAAACTTTATGTAAGTAAAAAATTATAAATAATTAATTCTAACATTAAACTGTATTATGTATATGTACAGCAAAAATCTAGATATTTAAAAGTATTTGAATAGGGTTGTAAATGTTATAGTGGTCTTAAGTATTGACTTTTTATTTATATAGATACATAGATAAAATAAATGAAACCTAAATATTCTGTGATAATTAAGTTTTCCTGACACTTTACCTGAAATTTTGGCAACTAAATATTGAAGAAAATTACTATCTAAAACAAACTACTTGAGGTTGAATTTTTAGACAAAGTTGATTCCTATAAACAAGTAAATAACCAATTTTTGGTAGGACAAAAGAACAAGCCAAACTATACTTCATCCACATAATTTTATCATGATTGACATCAATGCCTCTGTCTTAGAATTTTGTTTCTTATTTGAAAATTATTTTCTCTTTTGACTAACCCAATTCTTTAGAGTGATGGGCAGTATGTTGCAAATTAATCCTTTACTCAGTTTCTTTTTGGTTAACCTGAAAAAGCTTCATATTACTTTACTTTTAGGAAAAATAAATAAAGGGATTAAGAAAGTTGCTTTTGTCACATGCTGTGGCATTTTATGATATTCCTAGTTTGATCATGCATGAGTGACTTAAATGGATGATTTATAATGAGGAATATTTTCCTTACTTAAACACTCTATTCTTACAAGGAAAGAGTAAGCTATAGTTCTATTTGTAAACAACTGAAGCATAATATCTGCAATACATCATGTAAAGGTATAATCACTGTCAAAGTGCCAAGATATCATCACAGGAAGTGACTGCTATAATTGACAGATATGGTGATCAGGCTCCAGAACCATTTGCTAGTTGCATATTCATGATTCTACTTTGTAATATTCTACAGTTACTCTGTGAGTTATTCTAAATGGATATTTTAACATCACAAGACTGACACTATGTATTCTGAAATTTGCAAGTCTAATTTTACACAGTTCTTTCTGCTTTGTCTTGAAATGTCTAACTCATGAAATAGGAACTTAGCTATTGGTCTGAATAACAGGTTGCACATTTACGCCATTGTCACAGTGCAGTAAGATGAATTCATCCCTTTCTGAATTCATCTTTAAATTCTTTTTACAACTTTAAAGTAAGCATTGGCAGTCAGTTAAAACTAATTAAATTCCATGGTTCTCTTTATATGACCAATTGTTTAGTCTTTCACTAAAAGCTATTTATACAGTAGTGGATAAAAATTATTTTACATATTATTCCTCAGTAGAGTGGCATCTTCCATAGTGTTTTTAATATATGTGTCATGTGGTATTTCCCCCTACCTTGACAAACTGACTATGTAATTTATTGAAAAAAAATCTATAAATTTCCCTCAAATTATGTGGAATGCTTATTTACAAAATTTAAATATATCAGGTTTTACATGAAATTAATGCAAATAGTATAAAAAATAAAATATGTAGGATATGTCCTAATACTGAAATTTTGGTTTAATTTATTTTATTCATTATGGTAACAAAAAATTACTTTTATGAAGAAATCTATAAATTGTACTGAAAACCTTTTCACTAAGCTGAAACAGGCTAAGAGGAGATACATAAAGTCAAGAAAACATTCAAAGTAAAGAAGAATTAGTTACTTTTATTAAAAAATTAATGCATATTCAAATATTTTTGTATGTAATACAAGAAAGTCTAGATTGATAAATACATTTTAAATGGCATGGAAATTAGAACAGACATAATTTTATTAGTTTCAACATTTAATGTAATATGTTTCAAGTGTTTTAATTAAGACTATATACATTTAAATAATATTTTAGAATATAAAATAAATATTTATTAAAGTATAGTGTAGTATATAAATATATAAATAATTAAAATATTTATTAAATAAATTTTTAATATTTTATTAAAGTATAATATGCATATATGTGTGTGTGTGAATAGTATGTTTTTTCTAAAATCCATTCCTTAACATGAAAATCAAGGATGAATTGAGTCAGAGTAAAATTATGTCCAGGGTATCTTAGAGAAGAAATAATGATACCTCATTAGGTCTGTAAGAGCTCTAGTTTTAAACCAAGTCTATAGGCAGTTCTGTCTGGTAGTTTGGCAATACCATGTTGGTAGAAACAATATGGGTGACTTATGCTAATCATAACAAAACTAGAGGGATAATCCTGAAACCTAAATTATAGTTCAATTTCTATAATTATCATTAATCTCCCCAGTTAGGTATACATAATATATCTTAATGCACATAGTTTTCCTTCATAGCTTTTTGCAGCTGTTACTTTCTTATTTTTATATGCCATATGCACCTGAAGACAGCCATATGATTTCAATGCATGAACTCCATTCTGTATGAGAAACAGTATTTCTAATAAGTTAATGAATCACAAGAAAATACAAAAATTCATCTAAAAACACAATCTAATACCATTAGAAGGAAATTTTCTTTTTCATTTCCCATCTAGAATCTATTGTCATTTATTTATTGTACATGAATTTATCCTAAACACAATTACTACATCCCCTTTACATGGCCTGCTTTGTTTCAGGTGCTGAAAACTTAAAAAAAAAAAAAGATAAAGTATTTGACCTTGAAGAGATTACCATCTCTGTGAAGGTATTAGGGTGGCTAATCACAGGGATCTCCCTTCATACATTTCAAGAAGTAATTATTGAGTTTCTTTGTATGACAGAGAAATTGAAGGCATTTTGGATAAAGTATTTAATAAAACAGACAAAATTCTCATCCTTTTAGAGCTTATATTTTGATAAAGTTGACTGGTGATAAGTTTCAAAGTAAGCATGTAGTGTAGTGGATTGATGAGATTTTTGTCCTTAATTAATTACCTCACTATTTCCAAGCTTCTTTGCAGTATGGTTTTGCACAAACCTTGACTTTAAGCTACTTTTTAAACGTGTTACATAAAAATAGAATGTGATGGAGTGACAGCGTGTTTCAGACTAATATTCTTTCACATTTCTGCACTCTCTGAATGCTCCTCTCCCATCAGAACAAACTGAGTGCCACCCTGAAACAAGATGTTCCCATCACAGCCAATAGTAGATGTCAGATAAGTGAGCCTAAGCAAGTTGCCTTAGTTCAGTACTAATCAGCAGAACCATACAGGCTACCCATAGACTCTTGAGTAAAAATAAATGTTTATTGTTTGCTATGCAGCATATCATGGCAACAGATATCTGACATGGGTCATACATAAGGTATGAAAATTGCTAAGGGAAAAAGTAAATATGAGACATGGTATGCAAAGGTGGAGAGTGCAGTTGGAACATTTAAAGAGAACACCAGAAATCTGAAGCGATATAACAGATTATAGGAGATTTGCAAATTTGACCATAAATCTTTGTATTGCAAATAAATATTTGTTAAATGATGGAAACAAAATCTGAAGCAAATGAAGGAGTAAACCAAGTGGGTATCTGGTAGGAGGCAATTTCAAGCATAGGGAACACTGAGAAAAAAGGTCCTGAATAAACAGAATGCTTAGACTATTTGAAGAGGAGTGAGTATATTAGTGATGTTAGATTAGAATGTATTAAAAAGAGAGTAATAAAAGATGCGATCAGTTTTACAGGACAGGAAGAGTGCACCAGATTATTTAGGACTTGGTAGGTCTTTATAAATTTGGGGGGTTTCAATCTGAATGACAAGAAAACTTACTGGGGGTACTGAATGACAGGTTTTAATACACAACTTTTACCAGTATTACTCTGAACCTGTTTTACAAGTAGATTACATATTTCAATAACTATGTAGAGTGCCAAATAGCTACTTGAATTATTGAGAAGTAAAATAATAATTGAGAGAAATTTTCCCAACTTGATGACGAGTATCTACAATAAAGCTGTTGCTAATATTATAATAGTGAGAACAAAATTTTCTAATCTAGAAAGCTAAATCAAATACAAGGCAATGAGGTTCCTTCTCACAATTTTTTTTTTAATGTGATACTGGAAACTTTTGCTAATTCAAAAAAGCAATAAAGGCAATAAAAGCTCTAAAGATATACAAATTTGGAAAAAATACAACTATCTTTAAAAAAATTTATTTAGAAAATTAAGTTTAACAAGTGACATTGACCAAAAGAGTACCTAGGTTTCAGGTAAACATTTCCATAGCATTTGAATTGTTGATTATTTTGTGTACTCATCACCCAAAGCCAAATCATTTTCCATCATAGTATATTTTTCCATCTTTATTCCCTTCCTCCCACACCCACCTGATCTAACCCCTCCCCCTAGTAACCAATTTATTTTATCTAAATCCACAGAAGGCTTGTCTTTTAAAGTAGGGTGCTTGGTCTCCAAGTGGCAAAGCAGTTTTGAAGGCTCCATTGCCTCATTACTTAGCTGTTCACCTCATATTATGCAGAGTGGCCTTGGTACACGAGAATCACCATATTTCAGCTGCGATAAATCCATACTTCAAGTAGGACTCCTGGTATTGTCTGTTAAATGAAGCCTTCTTTTTCTTCGAGGTCATAGGTTCTTCTTCTGTCTCCTCACTGGCCCTTTTCCACTTTGCAGAAAAACTTTTGATGGGATTTTGTTTTTCACTCATTTTGCTAGTTTATGGGTTTAATTTTAGCGGCAATGTATCACATGACCAAGACAAGCGTCAAGAGTGAGTCTTAGACGGATGTAACAGAGGGAATCTGGTCATTTTTAAAAATAAAACTGTTCAGACTTAATTATAAATAAAATGGAAATAATGTAAGTTATTTATTCTTTCTCTGTGGACTGGTACCAAATGGCCTATGGACCAGTACCGGTCCATGGCCCAGGGGGTTGGGGACCACTGAGCTAGAGCACGGGGTCACTGACTTGAGCATGGAATAAAAGACATGAGCTCATGATCACTGGCTTGAGCCCAAGGTCACTGGCTTAAAGCCCAAGGTTTCTGGCTTGAGTCAAGGTCACGGGTTTGAGCAAGAGGTCAATGTTTTTGCTGGAGCCCACTGGTCAAGGAACACATGAGAAAGCAATCAATGAACAATGAAGGTTCTGCAATAAATAATTGATGCTTCTCATCTCTCTTTCTTCTGGTCTGTCTGTCTCTCTTTGTCCCTCTCTCTGTCTCTCTCTGTGTCTCTGTCACACACACACACACAGTACAAAGTGGGAGGTATTGCACTTCCTGATATCAAGCTATACTACAAGTCTATTGTTATCAAAACAGTCTGCTACGGGCATAAGAGCAGGCATACAGATCAATAGAACAGAACAAAAAAAAATGGAAATAAATCCATGACTTTATGATCAATTAATATCTTTTAAAAATGGCAAGAGTACACAATAGAGTAAAAGCAGTCTCTTTAATAAATGGTGTTGGGAAAATTGGAAAGGGACATAGAAAAAAATGAACCTAGAATACCAATTTACACAATTTGTAAAAATAAAATAGATAAAAGATTTAAATGTGGTCCTGGCCAGTGGGCTTAGGGGTAGAGTATCAGTCCAGTGTGTGGATATTTCGAGTTCAATTTCCAGTCAGGATACACATGAGAAATGACCATGTGCTTCTCTTTGCCTCCCTGTCCTCTGCTCTCTCTCTTCTCCTCTCATAGACAATGGCTTGATTGTTTCAAGCATCAGTCCTGGGCACTGAGGATAACTCTGTTGTTCCAAGTGTTGGCTTCAGGTGCTGAGGATAGCTCAGTTAATTTGACAATTGGTCCCAACAAGGCTTGCTGAGTGAATCTTGGTCATGGCATGTACAGCAGTCTGTCTCTTTATCTCCCCTATTCTCACTTAAAAAAAATAAAAGACTTATATGTAAGTCACAAAACCATAAAACTCCTAAAAGGAAATATAGGCAGTAGACTCACAAATATCTCTCAAATCAACATTTTTGCCAACATATCTCCTCAGTCAAGTGAAATAAATGACAAAATAAACAAATGAGAATATATCAAACTAAAAGCATTTGTTCAGCTAAAGACACCATTAACAAAATATAAAGCCAGCCCACTCATTTGGAGAACATATTTTCTGATATATCTGATAAAGAGTTAATAATCAAAATGTATAAAGAACTTACAAAACTCAATACCAGGAAGATAAACAATTCAATTAAAAAATGGACAAAGGACCTGAATAGACACTTGTCCAAAGAGGACATACAGATAGCCAATAGGCATATAAAAACATTCTCAATGTCACTAATCATCACAAAAATGCAAATTAAATGCAGAATGAGATATCACCTCACAGCTGCTAGAATGGCTTTCATTAGAAATTAACAAACAACAAGTTTTAGATAGGGGTGGTAAAAAGAGAACCCTCTTGCATTGCTGTTTGAAATATAGACTTATGAAGACAGAGTAGAAAAGAGTATGGTGTTTCCTCAAAAAATTAAAAATGAAACTTCCATTTGACTCAGCTATCCCACTTTTAGTAATATATCCTAAGAATCCCAAAACACTAATTCAGAAGAAGACATGCACCTTCATGTTCACTGCAGCACTGTTTACAATAACCAATATCTGGAAACAAAAGTATCTGACAGTAGACAAGTGAATAAAAAAGCTGTGTTATATTTGCACATGGAATACTATATGGCCACGAAGAAGAGGGAAATCTTACCTTTTGTGACAGAATGCATGGACCTGTAGATTATTATGCTAAGTGAAATAAGCCAGGCAGAGAAAGCAAATATAATATGATCCCACTTATGTGTGGGATCTAATTAAACTAAATAAACTGAGGAACAAAACAGAAACAGATTGGGTCACAAGAAAAATGGACAGGTGTCAGAGGGAAGAGGTGGAGGGGATGTAATTAAAGAAGGGAAAGGAATTAGCCAAATTTTATATATATAAAATTCATAGACACAAACAAAAGGATAGAAATACACTTCAAAAAAGAAAAGAATGAAAAGAAAAGCAAGAAAAAAATCCTTGACCTATTTCTCACAACTTATTAAAAATGAATGCAGAATGAACCATAGGTTTAAATATAAAACATAGAATTATTTTAAAAATTAAAAAAAAAACTTTAGGTTGTAAGAATAGGGAAAGAGTTCTTGGAACTTGTTACCAAAAGCATACCCATAAGTGGAAAAATATGACAATTGTATCTCATCAAAATTTATAGCATTTGCTTTACCAAAAACCCTGTTAAAAAGAAGGGAAAAAAGTCATCTACAGACTGAGAGAAAACATTTGCAAACAGTATATTCCAAAAAGGACTGGTACCTAGAATATATAAAGAACTATCAAAACTCAACAGTAAAATAACACTTCAAATAGAAAATGGATAAAATGTATTCACAAACATTTCATTGAAGAAAATACACAGATGACAAGAGATGTTCAACTTTACCATCAGCCAAATGAAAAATAAAACCACAATGACATACCTCTGTATACCAATCCAAATGGCTAACATTTTTTAAAATGTTGGAGAGGATGTAAAGAAATTGAATTATTCATATATTTTTTGTGGGAGTGCAAAATGGTAAGGCCACTCTGGAAAACAATTTGATATTTCTTATAAAACTGAACACTCAACTACCATACAGTACAACAATTGCACTCTTGAGCATTTATCCCAGAAAAATCAAAACTATGTTCCATAAGAGTTATATTCTTGATGATCATAAACTAGAAACAACTCAGATGTCCTTCTATTGGTGAATGGTTCAATAAACTGTGGTATATTCATATATCCATACCATGGAATATCAAAAAGCAATGAAAGGAACAAACTATTGCCATAAGCAACAACATAGATGAATCTTAAGAAAATTATACAGAGATGAAAAGACAATAGGTTTTATTTGTATAACATTCTTGAATGACAAAATTATTTAGATAGATAACATATTATAAGCACTGAAATTGGGGAAGGGAGGTGATCATGGCCATAAAAGTGTGGCAGAAGGGATTTTATAATGATGAAATTGTTTTGTGTTTAGAAGGTAGAGGTAGAAACACAAATTTGATTGTGTGATAAAATCGCATAGAACTACACACACACACACATACACACACACAAATATATACATAAAGATGGCAAAATCTGAATAAAAGAGATGGATTATGTCAATATCATTTACTTGGTTGTGCTATTGTGCTGTAGTTACCATTGGAGGAAACTGACTAAAGTACACATGGAGTATCTCTGTGTTATTTCTCATGCTTGTATGCAGATCTACAATTTCCTCAAAATAAATAGTTTAAGTAATAGTAAAATATATAATTATAATATTACTAATCAATACCACCTTTACATACTTACCAATTAGAAAGATTAATATATGTCCACAGAAATATCTGTACAGAAATGTGAATATTATTATTGATTAGAGTGAAAACCTCAAATAACCTAAATAACCATCAACATATAAATGAATGAACAAATTGTGGTTTACCCATACAATGAAATTCTATTTGGCAATGAAAAGAACAAACAACTGGTAGACACAAAAATATAGATTAATTTAAAAAACGTGTTCAGTGGTAAGAGCCAGATGCATAAGAGCAATTATTGCATGAGACCATTAATATGCATTTCTATAATAGGGAAAAATATAAATATTGGCAGACAGTAGATCAATAAGCCTGGTACAAATGTGGGGTTTTCTTCCTGTAAGTTCTTTAAATTTTATTTTCATGTAAATTGTATTTGTTCAGATCACAAGAATTAGCTTGACACTTAGGATGTTCTCTTGTGAATACATTTCAGAACCTATCCATCTACTAAAATAAAATTGATTCTGTCAACTTTTCTATTTCCTGACAGTTTAAAGATAAGAATTTATTTTCAGATATTTCAAAAATAATAATTATTAAAAACTTTCTATAAAAACATCCAAGTAACTGCATCATGATGATAAAAGTGCACAATACCCAAAATGACTTTGAAATGATTACATGTGATACATATTTGAGAGAATTTGGTTAATGCTCCTAAAAATGACTTTTTGTTTTGTATGTGAAAAAATAGCACAGACCCAAGAACAGCCACATGGTGCCATCAGAGAACATAAGTCACAAAGAACGTGATAAACAGAACTGTATCAAGTTAATACAAATCAGTTTAATTTTGCTAATGACTTCCATGCATGGTAAAAATAGAAAGCTTCCTCCTGGTGGAATTAACAAACTATCACCTAATATGGAGCATAGAAATTTATAGTAGATAGAAAATAGGAAAAGAATAAGAGTAGTAGCAATAAGGAGGCGGATGAGGGAAGTCTACTAGTTGCTCATATGCAGAGCCTAGCATTTAGCCCATCGGTAACATGGAGACTGGCATTGTGATGAAGGAAAACAGTGAAAAAATAACAACTCACTACACCTATCCCAGGAAGGTACAAAATTAGGTCATAACAACCCCAAACACCTTTCTGGGAAAACAGTCAACCTATTGACAACTGTTCCAGGAAACTGTTAATCAGGTAGTTGTTAAAAAGTCAGTTTACAATATTCAGTCTTGCTTTAACAGCCCTAGTTTTAATTCTGTCTCACGAACATTTAGATTCTTTCTTTTAAAAACCACCCGAACAAATAACTTTGGTGTTATTTTTTTAAAATATGATTTTAATTTGTGTTGACATAGATTCGAGTGTCCCACCAAATATATCTCCCCCCACCCCTTTATTGGTGTTATTTTCAAGAAAAAGAAGAAAGTGTTTGTCTGAATGAAAAGTACTTTTCCCTCTTCCTTTTTTATTTAACATTGACATTGATATACTTATCCTTAATTAAAATACCTAATGCAGTTTGAAATTTACTGACTCCAAGACACTTTCCTGGAACCCTCAGATTAGGTGGTTCCTCTTGTTACACACCTCTAGAACTCCTTATATTCTTCTTTAGAGAACTGAAATTCATTCATTGATCAATAAACGATTTTTTTTTGTATTTTTCTGAAGTGAGAAAGGGGGGAGGGGAGGAGGTAAAGATAGATTCCTGCATGAGCCTGACTGGGATCCACCTGGCATGTCCACCAGGTGGCAATGCTCGTCCCCTCTGGGGCATTGCTCTGTTGCAACTGGAGCCATTCTAGCACCTGAAGTGGAGGCCATGGAGCCATCCTAAGTGCCCAGGCTAACTTTGCTCCAATGGGGCCTTGGCTGTGAGAGGGGAAGAGAGAGATAGAGAAAAAGAAGAGAATAAATGATTTTTGAGCGCCACTTGGCTAGAACAGAGGGAACATAAGTATATTAAGTGAAAGTGTCAATGAATTACACAAGGGCCAAGTAAGGTAGGGCCTTAAAGCCATGGTAATAGTGCATTTTATTCTGATTATTATAAAAAGTCCCAAGAGGATTTTGAAAGGGATGGTGACATAATCTGCTCACTGCATTTTATGTGTGTGGTCATTATAAAAATATGATCAAGGTAAGGGTAGGGATCATGTTTGTCTCACTTCCCTTTGTATATCTAATATTGATAATTGATTTAGTTTCTGACTCAGAATTAGCCCACAATGAGAATTATTTGGCCAAATGGCAAGCAATCAATAAAATTTTCCTTGTCTCCTTTCAAGATATCTTCCTAGGTTCCTATACGCTCTCTACCTTCCTCTCTCCCTTCTTTTCTCCCTCCCTCCCTTCTTCCGTTCCTTGTCTTTCTTCCTTATATCCTTCTTTCTTTCCTTCCTTCCTTCCTTCCTTCCTTCCTTCCTTCCTTCCTTCCTTCCTTCCTTCCTTCCTTCCTTCCTTCCTCCCTTCCTTCCACTTTATTAGAAATATAGATGCTATGAACACTTAAAATCAACTGTCTAAGAAATTAGAGAATGCAGTGGTGTCTGTAGGATAGAATCATACTAATCTAAACATAAGAAAATATTCATCTTACCTGTGGCCAAGAAATTAGCTCTCATTTGATTACTTTTCATAAGGATGGCTTGCCAAATTAAAGGTTATGATTTGGGAAGAGGAAGCACTGAAGAAACCAGATTTAGAATATTCTTTTCTATCCCTTTGATTTGCTTCCAAACTGTTAGTAAAATCTACACTTCAATTGATTGGCTCCTTGAAAATTTTTATTTTATCTAATGGAGCTATACATGATATAGACCTTGTAAGACTTGCCAAGATCATCAGGTACCAAGTGTGAGGATAAAGTTACTACTTATCAATTCCAGTTTATCATGTCAAAAATTGACATAAAGTCTCTCTTTATATTCCAGTTTTATTAACAGCCACGGAGTGGTTATTATATGCCAATTAGGTTGATCATTGTTTGCATATTATTTCACTTAATTTCTAATTCACCCTACTAATAGGATTTAAATCTCTACTTTGCCCATTGTACAAAATCAGATGTAGAACATTTAACAAAATAAGTTCTAAAAAGATGTCTGTAATGAGCTAAAATGGAAAAACAAAGCATATATATATATATCCCCCTCAGGAGAAAACAGTTACATATCAGAAGAGAAAGGTGTAATTGGGCTTGAAGTTCAACTTCTCTGAGTTTAACTGACATAGATTTGACTCTGGGACCACATACATATTTTGAATAATTTAACAACAAAATTAAATACAGTATACACAAAAATCTAAAAAAAAAGCATATGAAATAAATAAGCCTATCTCTAAAGTTGGTGGCATGACTACAAGGAGAAGTTATTTCAAAAATATTTTTCATTCCCAACCACCGTCCCCTCTAACAGCTGTCAGTCTATTCATTATATCTATGATCCTGTTACTATTTTTTCTTGTTTTTGGTAGTTTATTTGGTTTATTAGATTCCCCATATAAGTGAAATCATATGGTACTTGTCTTTCTCTGACTAGCTTATTTCACTTAGCATAATACTCTCCAGGTCCATCCATGCTGTTGAAAAAGGTAAGATTTCCTTTTTTTTTTTTTTTTTTTTTTTTTTTTTTTTTTTTTACTGCTGAGTATTATTCTATTATGTAAATGTACCACAGCTTTTTTATCCATTCCATTACTGATAGACACATTAGCTGCCTTCATATCTTGGCTATTGTAAATAACTGTGCAAAGAATATAAGGGTGCGTATATTCTTTCAAATTAGTGTTTAAGGATTCCTAAAATATATTTACCAAAATGGAATTTCTGGGTCAAAGGAAGTTCCATTTTTAATTATTTGAAGTAACTCTATACTTTTTTTTTCAGTGGCTCCACCAATTTGTATTCCAACCGAGTATACAAGGATTCCCTTTTTTCTACATTTTCTCTAACACTTGTTGCTTGTGGATTTATTGATGATAGGCATTCTGACAGGTGTGATGTGATATCTCATTGTGGTTTTAATTTGCATTTCTCTGATGATTAGTGACATTGAACATCTTTTTATACGTCTATTGGCCATTTGTATGACCTCTTTGGAGAAGTGGCTATTCAGGTTGTTTGCCCACTTCTAAATTGAATTGTTTGATTTTCTGATGTTAAGTTTTATAAGTTCTTCATAAATTTTGGATAGTAACCCCTTATCAGTTAGATCATGGCAAATATGCTCTCTCATTTTGTATGTTGAGTTATCTTTTCATTTTGCTAATGGTTTCCTTTAATGTACAAAAACTTTTTAGTTTGATGTAGTCTGATTTATTTTTTTCTTTTATTTCCTTTGCCCAGCATGATATATCAAAAAAATATATTGCCATGAGAAATGTCCTTATTGCTTATGTTCTCTTCCAAGATTATTATGGTTTCAAGTTGAACATTTAAGTATTTAATTCAAGTATACACTTTGAGTTTATTCTTATATATGATGTAAAAAGGTAGTCTAGCTTTATTATTATTTTTTTTGGTATTTTCTGAAGTTGGAAACAGGGAGGCAGTCAGACAGACTCCCGCATGTGCCCGACCGGGATCCACCCGGCATGCCCACCAGGGGGTGATGCTCTGCCCATCTGGGGCATTGCTCTGTTGCAACCAGAGCCATTCTGGTGCCTGAGGCAAAGGCTATGGAGCCATCCTCAGCACCCAGGCCAACTTTGCTCTAATGGAGCCTTGGCTGTGGGAGGGTAAGAGAGAGACAGAGAGGAAGGAGAGGAGGAGGGGTGGAGAAGCAGATGGGCGCTTCTCCTGTGTGCCCTGGCTGGGAATCGAACCCAGGACTCCTGCACGCCAGGCCAATGCTCTACCACTGAGCCAACTGGCCGGCCAGGGCGTCATTTTATTTTTTGCATTATCTATTCAATTTCTCCAACACCATTACTGAATAAACTCTCTTTATTCAAGTGATTTTAAGATATGGTAATCTGACAGTACATCCTGAGAATAAAAACTCTTAATTTCTTTTTAGTAATTATATTAAAGGGGGTGTTGCTAGCATTATTCTAAGATTGTTTTGTATATAGGGCAGAATGAAATGAATTAATAATTACATTATGTTGCTGGGTTCTCAGATTTCTTAGCTTGGAAAATGGAATATGCAAAATTGGTGAGATTAATTGAAAGTTCATGGCCTGACCTGTGGTGGTGCAATGGATAAAACATTGATCTAAAACATTGAAGTTGCCAGTTCAAAACCCTGGGCTTGCATTGTCAAAGAACATATGGGAGTTTATGCCTCCTTTCCCTTCACCTTTCTCTCTCTCTCAGTTCTCTCTCTAAAAATGAATAATTAACATAATTTTTAAAAACAATGTTTGTGTTCTGAATTGGAATTGGAATTATCAATATGAGTGTAGGTTTTTAAAACAAACAAAAATTACATATTAATTATGACCAGAGAAAATAAGTGGAATCAAAACCACTTTTGGCTTATAGTAAGTGTTTAATAACAGCAAGCAATAATTGTTCTTTAAGTTTTGAGTTGTTGCATTAAAATATTATTCTGACAAAGAGGAGTTAAGATGCAGACAAAATCAGTTGCTCAAAACACATCATTTATGCTTAAACTCTGAGTGTTCTCTAACATGCTATGCAGTAATAATACCAAACAAACAGCAATGGTAATGAAAAGAGTAGATTCTCCCTTGCTTGTCAAGTCAGGACTGGAAAGTCAATAGGTTTATCAGAAAAATATTATAATAACCAATAATTTATATTTCCAATTACATATAGTTATTTTGAAAGAACTATTAGCAAATAGTCAACTTATTTTCACTTTCAACTTTAATTCTTCTGCTTACTGTCTGATGAGAGTGAAAATGTACAGTTTTATGTCTTAATTAAAGTCTGCAAGAGAAATGAAAAATCATTAGATAATTGCTTTCTAGTAAAGGCATTCCAAACTTCCTGTCAGACCATACAATGAGCATCAGAGGATGGCAGTGTCTTCAAATCACATCTTTCTTGTTTCTGTTGTGCTTTTATACCCTGGCCACAGTCTTACCTAACTTTATTGTCTTGTTTTTGAAATCGTAATCTGAATTTTACCCTTATCCATTGAATTTAGTATGACATGTGATGCCTTTGATAGCTTGATTCTCAGCTATTAATTTGGATTATTCTACATATTATTTGAACTTCCAGTGTTTATTATTTCTTGTGGACATATATAATTTTATCTGCACCAATTCTGTCAGTTAATTCAAATTGTATTCTGTTTTTATTTACTGATTTTTAGAAGGAGAAGAAGAAAGGAGGGAGAGAAACATTAATTTGTTATTGCACTTATTTATGCATGCATTGGTTAATTATTTTTTTAAGTGAGAAAGAGGAGATGGAGAAACAGATTTCTGCTTGCACCCTGTCTAGAATCCACCCAGGAATCCCCATCTCGGGCTGATGTTTGAACCAATTGAGCCACTGGCTGCAAAAGGAGAAGAGAGAAAAGGGAGAAAAGGTGGTGAAGAGAAAGAAATGGTGATTTTTTATGTGTGCCTTGGCCGAAGATCAAACTGGAGATATCTGCATGCCAGGCTGATGCTCTGTCCACTGAGCAACCTGCCAGAGTCACATTCCTTAATTTTTTAAACATTTTTATTACTTGATTTTAGACAGAAAGAGACAGATAGGAAAAGAAAGAGAAACATTGACCTGTTGCTCCACTCACCCATGCACCCATTGGTTGATTCTTATTTATGTCCTGACAAGGGATTGAACCCACAACCTTGGAGTATTGAGAGGACATTCTAACCAATTGAGCTAACTGGCATGGGCCTGGTTGATTCTTCTTTTCCTTCTTCCCCTCTTCTTGTTCCTCTTACTCCTTCTCCTCCTCCTCTTCCTCTTTCTTCATCTTCCCCTTCTTAGAGAGAGAGAGAGAGAGAGAGAGAGAGAGAAAAGAAAGGGGAGAGAGTGAGAGAATCATAAACTTGTTGTTTTACTTATTTTTTCATTGGTTGATTCATGTACTCTGACTGGAGATTGAACCCGCAACCTTAACATGATAGGAGGATGCTCTCCAACTGAACTACTGAGCCAGAGCTGGTTGGTTCTTGCATTTGCCCTGACCAGAGATCAAACCCACTACTTTGGTATATCAAGACATGCTCCAACTAACTGAGCTATACAACCAGGGCCTAATCCAAAAATTTTAATGTCTGTTTTCTTTGAGATTATTTAGAAGTCTGCATTAGGATTTTTTGAATGGTAGATGGGTGTGTTAGTGTGAAAGTATGCATATATGTGTATGCATGCATGTGAATGCAGGTTCTGTGTATGAGAGAATGTAGGGAGAGGTTCACACTAGAAATATGTTGACATGGATTCTAGCCTTGATGCTATTCATAACATTTGTGGTATATTTTTGAGTAAGTTACTGGTTTCTCTTTTTTTTTTTTTTTTACTTTTTAAATAGTGATTATCAGAATAACTAACATACCGCATTTATTCTTAAAGAATTTATGGTTGACAGAGTCTAGTGGAGAAAAAGTCATATAAATTGAGTCATGATAAGCATTAGAGTTTATTTAGTTCTCATTATGTGACACATACTATAACCTGTATTCATAATGTAATTTAAATATCATAAGAACCCATTGAGATTTTGCTATTGCTATTCACATATTGTAGACAAAAAGACTGAAATGACTTCCCCAAATCACATGACTAAGAAGTGTTGCAGCTAAAATTCAAGATTCACTGACACCAAACCTCCACTCTTTTTTAAAGAGTTTATTTAAACAATTAATTTTAACGGGATGACATTGGTCAACTAGAGCACATAAATTTAGAGAAAATATCTCCAGATCATTTTGACATTCGATTATGTTGTATATCCATCACCCAGAGTCAAATTATCCTCCTTCACCTTCATTTGTTTTTTTATGCCTCTCCCCTCCCCCCAATTCCTCCCTCTCTTCCCTTTCCCTCCCCTTGATAACAACTGCACTCTTATCTATGTCCATGAATCTCAATTTTGTGTCCCACCTATATATGAAATTATACAGTTCTTAGTTTTTTCTGATTTACTTATTTTACTCATTATAATGTTATCAAGGTCCATCCACATTGTCATAAATGATCCTATTTCATCATTTCTTATCACTGAGTAGTATTCCATACTATATATGTACCACATCTTCTTTATCCAATCTTCTATTGAAGGGCTTTTTGATTGTTTCCATGTCTTGGCCACCATGAACACTGCTGCGATGAACATGAGGCTGCATGTGTCTTTATGTACCAATGATTTTGAGTTTGGGGGCTATATACACAGTAGAGGGATGGCTGGGTGATATGGTAGTTCTATTGTTAATTTTTTGAGGAACCACCATACTTTTTTCCATAATGGTTGTACTATTTTACATTCCCAAAAACAGTGAATGAGGGTTCCTTTTTCTCCATAGCCTCTCCAAAACTTGTTGTTACCTGCCTTCTTGATACAAGCTAATCTAACAGGTGTGAGGTGGTATCTCATTGTAGTTTTGAATTTCATTTCTCTAATAGCTAGTGAAGATGAGCATCTTTTCACATATCTACCAGCCAGTTGTATTTCTTCTTGAGAGAAGTATGTTCATGTCCTCTTCCCACATTTTATTGGATTGTTTGCTTGTTTCTTGTTGAGTTTTGTGAGTTCTTTATATATTTTGGAAAGTAGCCCCTTATCTGAGCTGTTGTTTGAAAATATTATCTCCCATATAGTTGCCTGTCTGTTTTGTTATCAGTTTCTTTTGCTGTGCAGAAGCTTCTTAGTCTGATGTAGTCCCATTCATTTATCTTTGCTATTACTTTCCTTGCCTATGAAGTCAAATTCATAAAATGTTCTCTATGGTCAAGGTACTATGTATTTTATTGTTTCAGACTTTATATTTAGGTCTTTGATGCATTTAGAATTAATTTTTGTACAAGGAAACAAACTGTAGTCGAGTTTCATTTATTTGCACATGGCTTTCCAGTTTTCCCTGTACCATTTATTGAAGAGACTTTCTTTTCTCTATTATGTTTTTTGGCTTTTTTTTTTTTTTTGTATTTTTCTGAAACGGGGAGGCAGTCAGACAGACTCCTGCATGAGCCCGGCCGGGACCCACCCGGCATGCCCACCAGGGGGCGATGCTCTGTCCATCTGGGGCGTTGCTCTGCCGCAATCAGAGCCATTCTAGAACCTGAGGCAGAGGCCACAGAGCCATCCTCAGCGCCCGGGCCAACTTTGCTCCAATGGAGCCTTGGCTGTGGGAGGGGAAGAGAGAGACAGAGAGGAAAGAGAGGGGGAGGGGTGAAGAAGCAGATGGGCGCTTTTCCTGTGTGCCCTGGCCGGGAATCAAACCAGGGACTCCTGCACACCAGGCCGACACTCTACCACTGAGCCAACTAGCCAGGGCTGGCTTCTTTGTAAAAGAAAATTTGACCATATATATGTGGTTTTATTTCTGGGACCTCTATTCTGTTCCATTAGCCTGAGTGTCTTTTTTATGTCAATACCATGCTGTTTTGATTATTGTGTCTTATAATATAAGTTGAAATCAGGTATTGTAATACCCCCAGCTTTGTTTTTTTCCTTAGGATTACTTTGGCTATTTGGAGTTTTTTTATAGTTCCATATAAACCTGATGACTTTTTGTTTCATTTATTTAAAAAATGACATTGTTATTTTGATAGGAATTGCATTAAATTTGTATATTGCTTTAGGTAATATGGTCATTTTAACTATATTTATTCTTCCTATCCAAGAACAAGGAATATTTTTTCATTTCATTGTGATTTTTTTTATTTTCTTTACAATGCTTTTTAGTTTTCATTATATAGGTCCTTTGCATTCTTTTTTATTATTATTTTATTTTATTTATTCATTTTTAGAGAGGAGAGACAGAGAGGGAGAGAGAGGAGAGAGAGACAGAGAGAGAGAAGGGGGGAGGAGCTGGAAGCATCAACTCCCATATGTGCCTTGACCAGGCAAGCCCAGGGTTTCGAACCGGCGACCTCAGCATTTCCAGGTCGACGCTTTATCCACTGCGCCACCACAGGTCAGACAGGTCCTTTGCATTCTTTGTTATGTTTATTTCTAGGAATTTTATATTTTTTGTTGCAACCATAAAAGGGATTATTTTTTTAGTTAATTTTCTGAAGTTTCATTGTTGGCATATAAGAAATCAATTGACTTTTATATGTTAATTTTGTATCCTGTGACCTTACTATATTGGTTCATTATTTTTAATAGTCTTTCTGTGGAATCTTTGGGATTTTCTATATAAAGGATCATGTCATCTGCAAAAAGTGTAACCTTTACTTCTTCTTTCTCAATATTAATGCCTTTTATTTTTTTCTCTTGTCTGATTGCTCTGGTTAGAACTTCTAGCATTACATTGAATAAGAGTGGAGAGAGTGGGTAGCCTTGTCTTGTTTCTAATTTTAGAGGAAAAGTCTTCAGTATTTTTCCTTAAAATAATGTTAGCTGATGGTTTGTCATTAATGGCCTTTATTATGTTAAGATATTTTCCTTCTAAACCCATTTTGTTGAGTGTTTTAAACATCAAATGATGTTGTATTTTATCAAATACCTTTTCTGCATCTATTAATAAGATCATATGGTTTTTGTTTTTTGTTTTGTTGATATAATGTATTACATTAACTGTTTTACATAAGTTGACCTATCCTAGTGATTCCAGGATGAATCCCACTTGATCATGGTGAATTATTTTTTTGACATGTTGTTGTATTCAATTTGCTAGTATTTTGTTTAGGATTTTTGTATCTGCATTCGTTAGAGATATTGGTCTGTAGTTTTTCTTTTTTGTGTTGTCCTTGCCAGGTTTTGGTATGAGAGTTATGTTGGGCTCGTAAAATGTGTTTGAAAGTACTGCTTCTTCTTCAATTTTTTGTAAGACTTTGAATAAGATAGCAACTAAATCTTTTTTGAATGTTTGATAAAATTAACTAGTATAGCCATCCTGCCCTGAACTTTTATTTCTGGGAAGGTTTTTTTTTTGCTTTTTTTATTTTTATTTTTATTTATTCATTTTAGAGAGGAGAGGGAGAGACAGAGAGAGAGAGAGAGAGAGAGAAGAGAGACAGAGAGAGAGAAGGGGAGGGAGGAGCAGGAAGCATCAACTCCCATATGTGCCTTGACCAGGCAAGCCCAGGGTTTCGAACCGGCAACCTCAGCATTTCCAGGTCAATGCTTTATCCACTGCGCCACCACAGGTCAAGCCACTGGGAAGATTTTTGATAGTTGTTTTTATTTTTCCCTGCTTATGGTTCTGTTTAGGCTATCTACTTCTTCTTTACTCAGTCTAGGAAGATTATATTATTCTAGGAATTTATCCATGTCTTCTAGATTCTTAAATTTGGTAGCATATAATTTTTCATACTATTGTACAATAATTCTTTGTATATCTATAATATCTGTGGCAATTTCTACTCTTTCATCTTGGATTTTGTTTATATGAGTACTTTCTCTTTTATCCTAAGTGAGTCTTGCCAAGGCGATGTCTATTTTGTTGATCTTTTTAAAGAATTAGCTCCTTGTATTACTGATTTTTTCTATAGTCTTTCTGTACTCTATTTCATTTATTTCTGCTCAATATTTTATTATTTTCTTTCTTTTGCTGGATTTGGGTTGCCTTTGTTCTTTTTCTAGTTCTTTAAGATGTGATATTAAGTTGGTTACTTAAGATCTCTCTTATTTGTTCATATAAGCCTGTAATAATATGAACTTCCCTGTTATTACTGCTTTTGCTGCATCTCAGAGATTCTGATATGTCGTTTGTCATTTTTGTTTGTCTGTATATATCTTTTGATCTCTGCTTTTATTTCTTCTTTGATCCAGTCATTTTTTAAAAGTCTGTTGTTTAATTTCCACATTTTTGCAGTTGAATTCTAGTTTCAAAGCCCTATGTTCAGAGAATATGCTTGGTATAATTTCAATTTTTTTTACTTTGTTGGTGTTAGTTTTGTTGCCCAGCATATGGTCTATTCTTGAGAATGTTCCATGTATACTGGAGAAAAATGTATACTCTGGCATTTAGGGATAAAATGTTCTGTAGATGTCTATCATATCCAATTGTTCCAGTGTTTTGTTTAAGGGCTATATTTCTTTATTGATTTTCTGTTTAAATGAAAGATCTAGAGCTGTCAGTGGTGTATTGAGGTCTCCAAATATGATTGTATTTTTGTCAGTTTTTATTTATAGATCAGTTAGTAGATGTCTTATATACTTTGGTGCTCCTTGGTTTGGTGCATATATATTAAGAAGTATTATGTCTTCTTGATTCAATATCCCTTTTGTCATTATGAAATGACCTTCTTTGGCTCTGATTACCTTTGTTGTCTTGTAGGCAGCATTGTTAGATATGAGTATGGATACACCTGCTACTCTTTCAATATTATTTGCTCAGAGAACCATTTTTCAGCCTTTCTTTTTGAGTCTGTTTTTATCCCTATAACTTAGAAATGTTTCTTGAAGGCAGCATACAGTTGCATTTTCTTTTTTGATCCACTCTGCTACTCTGTATCTTTTTATTGGTGAGTTCAATCTATTTATATTTAATGTAATTGTTGACACTTCAGGGTTTCCTATTGCCATTTTATTGCTTTCTAATAGCTTTGTTTCTTGTTTGGTTCTTCTATTTTGTTTTTCTGTTATTTGTGTATGTTCGGTGTATTCCACAATTCTTTCCTCTGTTTCTTTTTTGAAGCCATGTGTTTCAAACTTTCACTCTTAAACATCACATAATACTGCTTCCCTTATGCATAAGTATAATACTATGGCAATAATAGAGGTAGAGAAGGAGTGCTAGAGCAATTCAGAAACTATAGAAAATAGTTCTTTTATAAAAGATGACATGACATTTAAGTTTGGCATGATGTTTAGGAGACTGTAAAATAATAAAGGAGTAAATACTAAGGCATAGGCACAGAAAGAAGACAATTCAGAAAAAGATGAGATTACTGAGAGTGGGCTTTAGAAAACTCAGTTTTGGCTAAGAAATATGAAGAAAAGATATTAAATATAAGGCAAGAAGTGTCATATTTGATGAAGTTTGAAAGGAGTCTTATATTACAGTGTTTCTCTAATATCAATGTGCATGTGAGTCACTTGAGTTTGCATGAAGATCATGACATAAAACTTTGCAGAAGAGCCTGATAGTGTGCATTACTAATAAACATAGATTTAATCTAGCATACCTTATAGAGACACCATTGAATTCATATGGGGAACAGATAAATAAGGCTGAATTTGTATTTCAAAAAAATAATTTTTGCATCACTGTGGGGGATGGCTTTTCCAATTTCCATACAGAAAGGTGTAATAATAAAACATATTAGGTTTTTTTCTTGTGGGAGAGACAGAGTCAGAGAGAGGAACAGATAGGGACAGACAGGAAGGAAAAGAGATGAGAAACATTAATTCTTCATTGCGGTTCCTTAGTTGTTCATTGATTGACTTCTCATATGTGCCTTGATGGAGGGGCTACAGCAGACCGAATGATCCCTTGCTCAAGCCAGTGACCTTGGGCTCAAGCTGGTGAGCCTTGCTCAAACCAGATGAGCTCATGCTCAAGCTGGCAACCTCGGGGTCTCGAACCTGGGTCCCCCACACCCCAGTTCAACGCTGTATCCACTGCACCACCGCCTGGTCAGGCTTAGGTTTTAAAAGTATTCTTTTTAAAGAAATTGGTATTATTATCAAGGGCAGTAGTTTTCAACCATTTTATACTTGGAGACAAGTGAAAATAGAATTATTTTGGGGACTGCTAAGACAGAAACCAATCTGAGTACAAGTGAATTCGACTAAGATCATTGGGTCTATAATCTTCGTACAACATCAGATGCTTAACTCTTTTGCAAACCAGCATGAAATTTCTGGTGGGCCACTCTGTGGACTGGCAGTTGAAAATCACTAATCTAGAGTGATTTTCCTCATTCTTCCTTAATATTGAATCTTTTTAAACACATGCTGAAAAGTAAATGAGAAAAGCACTCAATGACTCTAATTCAAATTTCATATACTAAACTTATTTACACCTTTGTATTATTTTGGTTTTTTTCTTGTTGCCAATAAGCATGATTGGACCATTTTCTGCATTGATAGACTGTTTGTTTTCCAAATGGGACAAATTTAGGCTTATGAAGAAAAAGAAGACTGTTGTGCCTGCCAAATGGTTTAGACACAGAAAACAGAAAATCACTCAGCATGGTCTCCATCCAATAACTGTGCCTGCCATGTGTGTGTATGTCCTTTACTTCAAAAAAGCCAAATTTGAACAGGGACCTTTGAGATTAATAATCAGTAATTCTTCCAGCCTTTACAAAGATATGCATCATTTGGTTAAAAAGCAGATCAGTCACATATAAGAGTTGTAACAAGATAGGATATTTCTTTTCCCCAAGGTGTGGTGAGTCAAAGAACATGTATTAAGTATTATTGGCAAGCAGATAAGACCTCTCATTGAGACCTATAAAGGACTTTGGAAATACATTACTGTTGCCATTAACAAATCAGTCACTTGAAATACACAAGGAAACATTTTCTCTAAGTCACAGATTTTACTATGGAGGGTTGGTCATAAAAAAAATACACTTCGGAGAATCTAACCTTCTTAAGGATAAGAATACCCTTGATTTCTCCTGAGAAACAAACTTTAAATTTGAAATGCTCAATGGATATTTCCACTTTGATGTCTCTTCAACACGCTTATTTTCTCATGCTGTTAAGACCTGAATTTAACTTTTTAGACTTCTCACTTAATAAAACCAAATATGTTATTCTTCTTTTATATTCTCCCTTCCATTGCAACACAAAATGCACCCAGTTACATAAAGCTCAAATTATCTCTAACCTGAAAATTTATGGATCAGATACTAATAAGCATGTAAATGGGAAAACTGGGTTAATATATTTATCTCCACACATTCCCCAGGTTGAACTCTGGGTGGAATACATGGGGGAACTGATCTGAATAGCATAACATATTTTTTGAAAACTGAAGTGACATTTAAAATATAGCCCCCAGAGTTTAGTTCGACATTATGACCTGAACTTAAACATGTCAACTACCTTAAAAAAATTAACATTATCAATTAGATTTGAACAGATTCCAGAGACTTATACTATATTATTCAGAATGTCTAAGACACAATTTAGAAATATTCAACATACAAAGAATCATGAAAATTTCACCGTGTATAATCAACAGATGCCAATTACAAAATGGCACATACAGAATAGGAAAAAAGTAACTTTACAGTTGTGAATACACAAAACAGAATTTATTACTGTATTATTATTAATTATTGCATTAGGTTCTTTACAAACCACTGAAAATTTACTTTTGTCCCTCCCTGAATTATCTAACAAAGACATTAACATAGCTCTTTTTAAAATGCTGAGTGAGCAACCATTAACACTCTTAAAACAAATTTAAAATAAAACATAAATGCAAAAAATATATATAGAAGATATAAAAAACCAAATGAAAAGTTACCAACAATAGAAAATACAATAATTTTTTAAAACTAACCAGAGAACTCAATAAAAAAATAAAGATCATAAGTTATAATTTTGAAGATAAAGTAATAAAAATGATTTAATCAAAACAAATAAAATAACATTATTTGAAAATTGCTCAGGCCTGACCACATGATGATGCAATGGATAGAGTGTCATACTGGGATATAGAGCCCCCAGGGTCAAAACCCCAAGATCATTGGCTTGAGCCAATGCTTAAGCAACAGCTTAAGCAAGGGGTCGCTGGCTTGAGCACGGTATTATAGACCCCACCTATGATAGCTGGCTAGGGCGTAAAGTTCACTGGCTTGAAGCCTACAGTCACTGACTTGAGCAAGGGGTCATTCATTCTGCTGTAGCCCCCTAGTCAAGGCACATATGAGAAAGTAATCAATGAACAACTAAGGTGCTGCAACAAAAAATTACTGCTTCTCATCTCTCTTCCTTCCTGTCTGTTGGTCGCTATCCTTCCCTATCTCTGTCTCTGTCACAAATAATGACAATAATAATAATACAAATAAAATTTGTGTCAACAGGGTTCCACAAGGAGAAAAAAATAGGGTATGTTTCTAAAAAGTTTTTGAGGAAATAATAGCTAAAAACTTCTCAAGTGTGGTAAAAGCATAAACCTATATAGTATACATTCAATTGGCTGAGACTATTCTAAACAGGGCAACTCTAAAGAAACATGCCTAGCACATTATAATCAGAGCAGTGAAATTAAAAATATAGAAAAATCTTAAAATCATTCAGAAAAATGACATAATATAAACAGGGATACAATGATTCAAATAACAACAGATTTTTCATGGAGACTAAAAAAAAAGTGAAACAATATTTTTGAAGTACTGTGGACAACTAAGATTATTTGTAGCTATCACTACTAATCAAAAGAAATTACTAAAGGAAAATATTAGAAAGAAGAGAACTGAGACCAGAACACTTGAAACGTGAGGAATTAAGAGCACCAGATTTTTTTAAAAACTACATAAATTATAAAAACTTTAGTTTTAGTTCTTTAAAATACATTTGACAGTGAAAAGCAATATATATATATTAATTTATCTGTTAGGTTTTCCACATATGTAGATATAACATATAAAAAATTACAGAATTATTTAGAGAAATTAAGAAAATTAACTTAGTGCCTAACCAGGTGGTGGCACAGTGGGTAGAGCATCGGACTGGGATGCGGAAGGACCCAGGTTTGAGACCCCAAGTTCACCAGCCTGAGTGCGGGCTCATCTGGTGTGAGCAAAGCTCACCAGCTTGGACCCAAGGTCGCTGGCGTGAGCAAGGGGTTACTTGGTCTGCTGAAGTCCTACGGTCAAGGCACATATGAGAAAGCAATCAATGAACAACTAAGGTGTCGCAACAAAAACTGATGATTGATGCTTCTCATCTCTCTCCATTCCTGTCTGTCTGTCCCTATCTATCTCTCTCTCTGACTCTCTCTCTCTGTCTCTGTAAAAAAAACAAAACAAAAAACAAAAAGAAACTTAGTGAGTATAGCCAGAGGTTTTTCAATTTATTGATATTTTAAAAGAACCAGCTCTTTGTTGTATTAATTTATTGTTATAGTTTTTTCGTTCTCTAGTTCATTTAATTCTGCTATAATTTTTACTATTTTTTTCTTCTGCTGACTTTGGGTTGCCTTTGTTCTTCTTTTTCTAGATCTTTCAAATGCAATGTTAGGTTATTTACCTGGAATAACTCTTGTTTCTTGAGATAAGCCTATAGTGAGACCAAATAAAACAGGAGAAATTACCACAAACATCATAGTTATAAAAAAAGTTTATCCTAGAATGCTAGTACTGATTGTATGCCACAAAATTTAACAATCTAAAAGAAATGAATAAATTTCTTCCCCCAAAAATTAAAATCAAGGACCAAATGGCTGTACTAGTGAATTCTACCAGACTTTTCAAAACAGATGAGGTATCAATACTTCTCAAAGCCTTCCAAAAAATAAAAAAACAATACTCCCTAACACATTTTATGAGGCCAAAATCATAACCATGATACCAAATTATGGCAAGGCCAACACATACACACAAAAAGAAAACTACCAACCAATATCTTTAATGAATACAAATGCAAAAATCCTAAACAGAATATTATCAAATCAAATATAAAACATTTAAAAAAGTACATCACGATTAAGTGGGATTCATTCCAGGAGTGCAGGACGGTTCAACATATGTAAATCAGTCAACATAAGACACCACATCAACTAAACAAAGGACAAAAATCATATGAGTCTATCAATAAATGCATAAAAGGCATTCTTTATGAATATCAATTTATGTTTTAAACACTCAATAAACTGGGTATAGAAGGAAAATACCTCAAGGCCATATATGACAAAGTATCAGTCAATATCATACTAAACAGTGAAAAAGTAAAGGTTTTTCCTCTAAAATCAGGAATAGAACAAAGCTGCTTACTCTCTCCACTAATATTCAACAGAGTTCTGAAAGTTTTAGCCAGAGCCATCAGGCAAGAGAAAGAAATAAAAAATATTCATATTAGGAAAGAAGAAGTAAAGGTATCACTTTTTGTTGATGACATGATCCTGAAAACCCCAAAGACCCCACTGAAAAACTATTAAAAACAATGAATCAATACAGTAAAGTTTCTGAATACAAACTCAATATACAAAAATCTATTGCTTTGCTATACTGTATGCCAAAGATGAAACTTCAGAAAATAAACTCAAAAAACAATTTCTTTTTACAATTGCCATATGTTGGTCAGGTAAGTTTGTAAATGTGATGTATGTGTTTGCTTGCTTATGGTTTGTATTGAGTGTGGGGGACAGGCTGTAGGCAGGCTGGGTCGTTGTAGCCTGGGGCTTGGTTTTGAGACTGGGTTTTTTCCCCGCACCCATAGCTGATTGCGTGGTATGGGTGGTGCACTCTCATGGGGGGTCCCGCTGTGCCTTGGGTGGGTGGCTTTGTATCGGAGACTTCCTTGTTTGTGTGTTGGATTAAAGGTTTTGATTTCTATACTGTGGGGTGGGGCAGACCGGGAGCTTGCTCTCTCTCAGTTCCTGCTATCACCATTGCATGTGTCTCCCTAATCCCTTGCCCTTCATGGGAAAAGCAGGTTTTCTGCTTTTCCTTTGTCTTCTCTTGTGGCTTGCCTGTCTTGGTGAGACACCAATAAACAGAATGGCCCACCATCCTTGCACCCCGCCATTTCTTTACCATCTGCCCAAATCCAATGGGAACCTGCATGTGAATGGTCATGATGGCGGCTCCTGGCCTTACACCATAAAACAAAAATACCTACAAATAAAGTTAACAAAACATGTGAAGGACCTATATACTGAAAACTACAAAGCATTATTGAAAGAAATTGAAATAAACACATTGAAATAGAAAAATATTCTATGTTCATGGATTGGAAAAATCAACATAGTTAACATCATTATATTACACAAAGCAATATACAAATTTAATGCAATTCCCATTAAAAGCCCAATCTCATTCTTTAAATAAATAGAACAAAAAATTTCCAGGTTTATATGGAAAAACAAACAAACAAAAATGGCCAAAGCAAACCTTAAGAAAAAATAATGAGACTAGAAGTATCACACTACTTGACTTCAAATAATACTACAGTGTAATGATAAACTAAACAACATTGCATTGGCAGAAACACAGACATACAAACCAATGAAACAGAATCGAGAGCCCAGAAATAAAGTCACATATATATTGACAAATAATCTTTGACATAGAAGTCAAAAGCACACAGTAGGAAAAAGAAAGCCTTTTTTTTTTTTCAATAAAGAGGGCTGGGTAAATTAGAAAAGCACATGCAAATTTGGTCATTGCTTGTCCCCCTGCACAAAAATTAATTAAGAAAAGACCAAAAACCTATATGTAAGATCTGACACAATAGATTACATAGAAAAAAACATCAGTACTTATGGACCTTGGCCATGAAGAACATTTTATGAATTTGACCCAAAATGCAAGGAAAGTAAAGACAAAATAAATGAATAGGACTATATCATACTAAAAAGCTTCTGTGCACACAAAAACAAATAAACAAACAAACAAAAAACAAAAAAGGCAACCAACCAAATGGGAGATGAAATGTACGAACAACAGCTCTGATAAGGAGTTAACATCCAAAATATATAAAGAACTCACAAAGCTCAGCAACAAACAAGCAAACAATCCAATTAAAAAATGGGGAGAAGACCTGATAGACACTTATCCCAAGAAGACATACAAGTGGCCAATAGATATATAAAAAATGCTAATTTTTCTAGCTTGTAGAGAATTGCAAGTCAAAACTATAATGAGATACCACCTCTTACCTGTTAGATTGGCTATTATTAACAAGACAGATAATAATAAGTTTTGGAAAGGCTGTGGGAAAAAAGGAACCCTCATTCACTGCTGGTGGAAATGTAAACTGGTATAGCCATTATCAGAGAAAGTATGGTAAATCCTCAAAAAACAATAGTAGAGCTACGATATGACCCAGCAATCCCTCTACTGGTTATCTACATTATAAACTTAAAAATATTAGTACATAAAGACACATCCACCTCTATGTACATTGGAACATTATTCACAGAGGCCAAGACATGGAAACAACCAAAGTTTCTCAGGATAGAGAATTGAATTAAGAAGATGTGGTGCATTTATACAATGGAACACTACTCAGCCATAAGAAAGAATGACATATTGCCATATGTCATGACAACATGGATGGACCTTGAGAATATTATACTGAGTAAAATAAGAAAATCAGAAAAAGTTAAAAACTATATGATTTCCCATGACAGTGGGGTATAAAACTAAGACTCATGAATATAGATAAAAGTGAAGTGGTTACCAGGAGTAGGGGGAAGTGGGGAAGGGAGTTAGTGTGAAGGGGAGTAAAGAAGAACAAATATACAGTGATGAAAAATGATCTGACTTTGGGCAATGGGTATACAACCCAATCAACAGTTCAAATGCTATAGAGATGTTTACCTGAAACCTATGTACTTTTATTGATCAATGTCACTCCAGTAAATTTAATTTTATAAATAAAATTTTAAAAAAGAAAAAAAAGTAATTTTACTTAGTGCTAAGTATCTACATACCAACTGAAATGGTACTATTTTGATTCTAATAGATTGCAAAGTTAAGTACGCCTTTTGGAATCCCTAAAGAAACTGATAAATAATGCGGAAAATAAATGGGGGGTATAGAAAGGAGGGGCATTATTTCTATCTTAAGATTTTATGTTAAATGAAGGAAATATGGTAAAATACTAAAATGTATATATTACAACTTGGAAGTGAGTATATGTTGTGTATTGTCCCTAGAAACTTTTATGCTTAAAATATCTTCTAATACATATTAATTTAAAAATAAATACAAAAAGGATTTATATGATGATGTTCCTATTTGAAATCAAGATAAAATTTTCACTTTATTTAAAATATATAAATATTTAAAAGGATTCAGTTCTAGAAATGCCATGTAGACTCCTAGCTTGCAATCGTTAAATTTGGCCTATGAAATGTACATTTTTTCTAATATAATAAACATTTACTCTTTTATCATTATAAATACAATACATATCTACTGTAGGAAAAATGAATACACCAAAAAAAGTAAAAAAAGAAAACAATCAACTATCAACTCTATTCCTACCATTTAGAAAAAAATTCTCATTATACATTTTAGATAATTTCTTTCCAAACATTTTTTCAATATTTGTTTATATAATTAATATCACTGTAATAAGCATTTTGTATGTTTGCTTTCAGCTCAACTATTAAGTCATTTATTGCCTTTTCTTCCATGATTTAAATTATTTATAATCAAGCAATTAAGAGATCAGATATCACAAAAAAATAGGAATTATGGATTGATTTTAGGTAATAAATTTCAATTGTCTAAATTACAATTTATATAAAGTTTGCTCATTAAACCACAAAATATTTAATTATCTGAAATTTTACGTAGACCATATTTGAGATTCTTTGCTCTTGGTTTTCAAATTAATCTATAACTTTCTTCTCATCAAAGTTGGGGGTATTTAAATGACAGTCAGTCAACTTTCAATAGTGATTGTGTACTAGCTGCCTGGGAGACACTTTTCTAAATATAAAGTTTGACTATTTGCTGAAAACTTACCTTTTGTCAAACATGAAGTATGACCTTTAAAATTCAACAAAATATATCACATGTGGTATTACAGAGAGTGCTTTTTTATTAACAAAAAGTTAACAAGAAACTGTGCAGTTTCTTCAAGTTCTTTTCTCCATGCCTCTGGAATTTTATATTTTTATAATATTTACAAATAAAGTTGTCATAACTATTAAGCAACAAAAAAATGAAGAATATGGTGTATATATATCAAATAAAATTTAAGTGGGGTCTATTCTATGAAATGAGAACATAAAAATTTCTGTAAGTCAATCACAACATAAATAATTATTAAACTGTAGAAGCAATGACTGCAATAGAGAGAAAATTTAACATAATAGAAAAGGGCATATCTTTTAAAATCAGATTGATTGAGATAACATATAGATTGTATGATTGAATAGTTGTAATTTTTCACAAGTTAATTAAACTCTCTGAGACTTTATTTGTTTTTCTGTAAAGTGGAGATACATCTGAGATTATGTTCAGAATTATATAAATTAGTCTACATAAATACGCATATGTACATAAATCTTTTATGACAGCATCTGGCCAGAGTAAGCATGATGTAATGTTTGGTGGTGGTGGAAATAGTAAAAGTAGTGGTAGTTTTCATACATTGCAAATAGACCTCAGAGTTAGACACATGCCTTGCTCTTCTGTGAATTTCTAAGAACATTATGTAACTATCATGCCTATTAATAACTTGGAATTATTAAATGAGAAAATACATGAATTCTTGGAACACAGAAAACTGTAACTACCAGTATTATCACCATCACCATTACTATCATTATTAATCAATAAGAACTAGACTCCTAAACTAAGACATTTAATTTTCTTAGAAAAAAATTAGAAACTAAATAATGAATCATTATGTGGCACAAAATCACAAAATAATTTACTTTTCTTTAAGAATAAAAATTGTTTTTGGTAGCATATTTCCTACTGGCAAGTTGAAAAACATAAAGCATAAAATCAACGTTGGCTATAGAACTTACAGAACAATATTTACATTCTATTACATATTGTTCTACAAAATTTTTAAGTGTATCTAATTCTACAAAGAGAAGGCAGAAACCCATGAAATAAATCTTCTATTCAAAGTGATGTGCAGAAGACTTATTTTAGTGAAGCATTCAAACTCAGGAGCTTATTTTATCTCCAACTCACAGGAAATTTTATTAGTATCTCGGCAGATTCAAAAGAGAATTGTATTGTAATTAGTAGCCCTAAGTTTTAGTGTTAATTTTTTAAAGTATTGATCTGAATGTGGTCAGCCATTGACTCTTTTAAACTCCTGTTTCCTCATCTAGTACTTATTTTATAAGACTCTAGAAGAAATAGTGTAATGACATAAGGTAATACTTTGGTTATAGTAATTACATAAAACAAATCCATTCATGTATATATGCATTCATTCATTTATTTAATGTGTACTTTTAAATTTTTCTTTGTTTCATAGTGAACTTGAACAGTTTATATAAATTGAAACTAAAAATAAGATATCAAGTTTGGATAAATAAAACTATAGATTAGGAAATGTAGGACATGTTGGGGAGAGATGAGCAATACACCGTTGAACAGGCCTTAAGAACGTATGGTCTGACCAGGCAGTGGTGCAGTGGATAGAGCATTGTACTGGGATGCAGAGGACCCAGGCTCGAGACCCCAGGATCTCTAGCTTGAGCGTAGGCTCATCTGGTTTGAGCAAGGCTCACCATCTTGAGTCCAAGGTCGCTGGCTCAAGCAAGGGGTCACTCGGTCTGCTGTCGCCGCCCGGTCCAGGCACATATAAGAAATTAATCAATGAACAACTAAGGAGCTGCAACAAAGAATTGATGTTTCTCATTTCTCTCACTTCCTGTCTGTCTGTACCTATCTGTCCCTCTCTCTGACTCTCTCTGTCTCTGCCACAAAAAAAGAACTTAGGTAAATCATACAGCTGAGTCATATATTTTGCTTTAATTTTTCTGAAAGTCAGAGTAATAAAGAGAAATATATTTAGCTACCTGGTTATAATTAGTCATTTAAAGAAACTATATCATTTTATTTTCTTGTAGTTAGCTTTAAAAAGCTTTTCTTTACCAAGGCCATCAAAAAGGGCACTATGCTTCACAGGAAATAATGATCAACACTTGACAACACACCACAAGAAAGTATCTTATAGTAATATCCCAAGAACTCTAATATCTCACTAAAATGCATGTTTTTTAAAAAAGTTCTGTATAGCTTTTAGACTAGCTGGTCCAACATTTTAGTTGGTATAACTTGATCTAAAAATGAGTAATAGACTATCTACAAGATAGGTGACCTAGATGTTCTTAAAATAATTCCTCACAATTATCACTTTTCCAGTTCAGTAAGAATTGGACCAGACACTTTGAGGTTTGTTACTTGAAATGGAAATTTATATCTGGAGTACAGAAAGTCTGATTTGTTATTATTTAGCAAAAGTCAGATACTTAAGATATCCAAGAATACAATGGAGTTTAGAAAACCTTACAAAACTTCTTATCTGGTTAGATACATGCCTTAAAATAAGTGACCTAAAAGCAAGGGCTAATTTTATAAGCTACAAATAAAATAAATATCAAATGTCCTTGAAGACTCTTTATTGGAAAACCAGAGTATGAAATACAGTTGGTCATTAAGAGACTTAGCATGTGTATATGTGTGTGTGTGCATGTACTATAATACTAACAAATTATTCTTAATGTATATATTACTTCTACACACACCACTGAAAACAAAAATGGATGCCTGCTCCTTTAGGGAAAAAAGCACTGGAGAAGGAAACAATAAAGCCATGTTAGAGTTGTGCATCTTCCAGATGTATCTATCTGTGTGACTTTGAATAAGTGAATTACTTAAATCTTAAACCTTAAAGTACTTAAACCTTAGTTTCTTCATCAAAAAATTTAGGAATTTGGATTATGTTACACTTATGATTTTTGTAGGCCCAAAAATAAGGTGCTAAAAGCATGAACACTTAACATATGTATGCATGAATTCATGTTAGACTAAGTGCAAGGGAAGGAAATGAGATAATGATAGGTTTAGAGCACAATATAATTTGAAGGAGTGTTTAAGATCCTTCCTTAAGATCTTAGTAAAGAGGCCAGTTTGAGTTATTATATAAAAAATATTTTATGGCCTGACCCGGCAGTGGTGCATTGGATAGAGAGTTGGCCTTGGATGCTGAGGACCCAGGTTTGAAAGCACAAGGTCATCGGCTTGAACACGGGCTCATCTAGCTTGAGCATTGGCTTACCAGCTTGAGTGCAGGGTAGCTGGCTTGAGTGTGTGATCATAGACATGACCCAATGGTTGCTGGCTTAAGCCCAAAGATTGCTGGCTTGAAACCCAAGGTCACTGTCTTGATCTAGGGGTCACTAGCTCAGCTGGAGTACCCCGGTCAAGGCACATATCAGAAAGCAATCAATGAACCTTAAACTAAGGTGCCACAACAACGAGTTGATGATTCTCATCTCTCTCCCTTTCTCTCTCTCTCTCTCTCTCTCTCTCTCACTAATATAATACATCTAGATATAAAACTGAAGTATACATATTTATGAATGCAATCTTGCAATTATGAGTAAAAATATCAAAATAATAATTAAGAATTATGATAATTATAATTGATAGTTTCAGACAGCTAAAATTGTTTTGAGCATTGTGTTTGATGAAGTCAAGGTTGTAGATTTCATCTAAACATAGTAGTCAGTTTCAAAAAGAATAAATTTTCCTTTCTGCCTGTTGATGGTCCTTGATTTAAGAGTAGCCCTTGCCAATCATACCAAAGATTGAACAAAATGTAATGAAATCAAGACAATCCATTTTAAGTCAGAAGATATAGTCTGTGAACATCAGTGCCCCCATAATGTAATATTGCTACCTGCATATCAGTTGGCTCAACAGTGGAGCATTGGCTCAGCATGTGGAAGTCCCAGGTTCGATTCCTGGCCAGGGTACACAGAAGAAGTGCCCATCTGCTTCTCTACCCTTCCCCCTCTTTTTCCTCTTTCTCTCTCTCTTCCCCTCCCATAGCCAAGGCTCCATTGGAGCAAAAGTTGGCCCCGGGCACTGAGGATGGCTCCATGGCCTCCACTTCAGAAGATAGAATGGCTCTGGTTGCAACAGAGCAATGCCCCAGATGGGCTGAGCATCACCCCTTGGTGGGCATGCTGGGTAGATCCTGGTTAGGTGCATGCGGGAGTCTGTCTCTGCCTCCCTGTTTCTCACTTCAGAAAAATACAGAGAGAGAGAGAGAGACAGAGAGATTAAGGTACTCTCAAAAACAACATGGAAAATTATCTGAGAGTTTATAAAGAATTGCAAATGAAATATTTAGGCAAAATATACTCTGTGGCTGAACACACACACAAAAAATGTCTACAAGTTACTCATTTCTGAGTGCATGCCCTCTGCAATGTGACCTTGTTGTTCTTCCTATATTGCTGAGGTGCCTTTTCCTCTACTTTTTGAATCTAGGCTCGGTTATATAACTTGACTTTGTTCAATGAGATATTAACAAACATCACAAAAAGAGGTTTAAAACCACTGGTGCATGGAGGCTTATTTTCAGTTTCTGTTTTGAATCTCTGAGCTAGGTGAAGAACCAGGGCTAGACTGGTAAGTACTGGAGACATGTGCCCAGTTTCTATCATTGTCCCAGGAAACTAAAACTCAAGCCCTTCAGCCCTGGCTGGTTGGCTCATCAATAGAGAGTTAGCTCAGCTTGTAGAAGTCCCAGGTTTGATTCCCTGCCAGGGCACACAGGAGATGCGCCCATCTGCTTTACACCCTTCCTCCTCTCCTTCCTCTCTGTCTCTCTCTTTCTCTCCCACAGCCAAGGCTTCATTGGAGCCTTGGCCAGGGCGCTGAGGATGGCTCCATAGCCTCCACTTCAGGCACTAGAGTAGCTCTGGCCACAATGAAGCAAAGTCCCAGATGGGCAGATTATTGCCCCCTGGTGGGCATGTTAGGTGGATCCTGGTCTGGTGTATGTGGGATTCTGTCTGACTGCCTCTCTGCTTCCAACTTTGGAAAAAAACAAAAAACAAAACAAAACAAAAAAAACAACTCAAGCCCTTCAGGATAGGACCAAACAGTACCCATACAACTCAATTAAAGGAAGTATAGGAATCAAAGGAATCACTTAGTGTGGTCACTGGCTAGGGGAGTTTTATAATTTGAGAAGTAAAAAATAGAAACATACTGCATTAACATGTGTATAATTATCTTGCTTTGATTGTGATTTCACTGGGGGCATATCCTTTATAAAACCAAGGGAAGGGGTATTGTAAGGATACAATCAGATAATTAGTCATAAAATTGATGTTAACTTTTTTGTTGTAATTTTGACTACTAAGGCAAGTCATGTAGTATTCTAGGCCTGGTCTGTTAATCAGTTTCTTGGCCATTAGTCTTGGCCTCTAATTCAGAATCCACAAGAACTTCCAGAGTCATCTACCTAAAACCTAAATCTGATCATGGTAATCCTCTGGTTAAAAAAGAAAATTGTAAATAGCATAGGTTTGGACTTTTGGTTTTAGCTTCAAAAACCTTTGACTAAGTAAAATATTAGGTGTCAATGTAAATAAATATCAATAAATAGAAACTGAGCTGTTCTGGCTAAAAAAGAAGTAAGAACAGAATACAACTCACTGTTTTGCTCATGTCTTTGGAGAGGTCACCATAAGACAGAATTTGAAAATAATTTGGCAAGAGATTATATTTCAAGATATTGAATACAGCCAGTGACTTTTTTAAACTCCTAAGTAGCATCATCTTTAGCAACTCTGTTTTGCATTTTATGTTTCAGTAATGCCAAACTACTTGTAAAGCTCCTGAACAGTAAAGTCCTTTGAACTCTCAGATAAATTTTCTTTTGATAATAAAAGTTCCATTGGTGTATAACTGCCATTGGAAGAAGGAATGCTTTAATTATTTTCTAATATTTTATGTAAATTAATTTATCAGAACTTATTAAAAATATCAAGATCAAGCTGGAATCACACAAATAGAGGGAGGAGAAAACAAAAGAAATAAAAGTTTATATTTCAAAGACAAAAAAATACTGGTTCATATTAATATTCAACTAGAAATAGAAAAATATTTAGTGCTTATCCCATACACATTAGGCTGACCATAAAATTGTTACATAGTGGGAGTTTGCAATCAGTTTGTAGCCATGACTGATTCAGAATTATGTTACACAGACAATACCATGACAACTATGTTTTATCTATGGGACAGAATAAATTCATCTTTAGCATAATATTTAGAAATTATGATTCTTCCAAAATGGAGAATTATAAGAACTCTCCTCCCTACACTGTGTATTACCAAGGGCATGAATGCTAAATGTTTTTCCAGAGCATACTCAAAGATGTCTCAGGTAAATGAAAGGAGGAGATGAACCCTCTCTTGGTTAAAATAAAAACTTAGAATTATTACAAAAGTATAAAATTTTAAGTAGCAATGAGGGTTTTGTTATACTAAACTAATTCTTCATTTATAAATTGTTGTGATATTGGAGTATACCGAAACTCAATGAAGAGATAAAGTGGAAGTTGAATAATATAATCATAGAGTTCATCTGGAATATATTGAAACTGAATCAGTTCTCCTAGCTAATACCTAAGAGGTTTCTCCAATTTCTTGTTAGAGGAATAAAAAATAGAAAATTCATATTTTATTTTATCATATTTATAGATTTTTATTTAATGAATTATGAGTTTTATGTATTACCATTCACTTTTTTAAGCCCAATTATTTTTGCTCAAAATTGTAGTGTTTTTACAATGTTCTAAATTAAAGAACTTTCCTGATATAGAACGGTGGTTCTCAATACTACCTGTATGTTAGAATCACCTGGGAACTGTTTAGAAATTGTCAATGCCAGTGCCAGAATGCCCCAGTGATACTAACTAACATGCAGCCATAGTTGCCTTTTATAGCGGGATCACCAGACAAGATAGACTTCATTCAACTGTAGTGATAAAATTCAAGACCTAGAATAAACACATCACATAAACTTACAGTATTGGGCCTTAAATGACCTTCTTTTTTCCTTTTTTCTTTAAATCTATGTGCTTTTAAAGTTACAGTTAAGTCTGGTAACCTTCAAGACATTAATTAAATCTGTGTTCATAGAGCACCTTAAGTTCAACTAGTTATATTTTTCCCACAATAGGGATTCTACATACACAGGATGTGGCAAATGGAACTTATAATTAAATGTTTTTAGTATTTCTTAGAAATAAAACAGAATTAAAATTATATGAAAGGAGATAGATCTAAATAAAGATTTTCAAGAAGTCATTTCTTATATGAAAAATGTGACGCAGAATATTGAACTACAGGGTTGCTGAGCCTGCAATGTTAGAGTATATAAAAGTAACCAAGTATTACAAAATAAGAACACAAGACAATAATGGCCTAACAATTAACGTTAAGCACAAATTCACTTATAAGATACTATAATGCAGAATTAGCAATAATCTAATATATGATCTAATACCATAGATTTAACTTGAAAGCTCACAGAAGACACAGATGACCTTCATTGAAAATCCCACAGGATTTTCCCCTATCTCTTTAGAAAAGAAGTTTCCAAATGTAAATCTAAAGGAACCTACATGTTAGACCATGTTAGATATTTATGTTAAACAAACTTAAAGACTTCCACATGGTGGCAGTAAATAGCTGTTACATTCAAGGGAAAGAACTGGCAAATTCTTTGTATCTCCATGTTCTGAAATCTCTAATATACCATGATGAGTGTCTGATGGAATTAAATATGCTAGAAAATTTATATTTATTGTGAAAAGCCCATCTTTAAGTTGCCCTCTATGACCAAGGTATAAGAACATACATGGTACGATTCTGGTTATATGGCAGGGCCATCACATCTGGCATCCACTGTCAGGAAAGACATCAAGACTCTTTCCTCTTTTTGGCTCTACCTACCTCTCAAGTTATGCCACTTGCCAATTTCATTAATAGCACTTGGCTGTAGTTCACTATCTCCTGAGCCTTGATTTATCTTACCTTTGTGCTGCTTGTTAAGTTTTCTCTCTTTACTAAATATTACTCCTATTAGAATACCCATAAGGAATCCCATTCTTCTCATTCTCAATTAGGCATTCTGTTCATATACATTAATGTTGATTCCTCAGCATTCTATTTATTTGATTCTCTGTTTAGTAATAGTTTGACTAAGATCTTTTATTTCTGAGATATTTTAGCACTCATCACAGTCTTAACACATAAAACTTCCCAGTTCAACACTTCATACAGATTTGGTTTCCCCCATTATGGCCTCCAATGGTTGTTTGCATCATGACACTTCTAACAATCATAATAATATTTTTCACATAATCATTTCTTTAATGTCTCTCTTCAGCCAGACTCTAACCTTTGTGAGGGTGAACACCATGTCTGTTTTATTCATTGCTCTATTGCCAATCCTTAACACAGTTCCTTAATACATAAAAAACATGTTTGCTATATGTCAGATATTTAAGCGTGCTAATTAATTAAACAAATGAATGCTTTAAGGAATGAAGAGGCAATATAGAAGACAAAGTTGACTATATGAGTATCTGATAAATTTATATAATAATTATAAGTATTCTGAGTCTCTAGAGAATTTACATATCCCTAGAGATCATGCATGTTTTTATTGGTGTTCATGTGATCAACAATTGTTTAATTAGTTTTGAGTAGGCCTGATCTTATCATATTTAAAATTAAGTTCAATTGCTTTCAACAAAAGTTTACTTACAAGTGAAAATAAATTAATTTGTTCAGGTATTTATATCACTATGTTCATTTGTACAACAAAACTAAACAGTATGTTACATTTCTGGAACAGGAAAAAAAAGTAATAATATAGTTTACTGAAGTAAATTTTTTTTCTTGATGACATGGTTAGGTAGTTATTAAATACTACATCATTTATTTTAGCTAATATATATAAATGTTTTTGTGTTCAAGGTTTCTTAATTATTTTATCTCAGGCATTTGTCACGAATAGGTTCAAGTGGTGGTTGGTATATAGTTTGTAATGTAACACTGCTTTATCAGCATATCAACAGAAAAGGTACTGAATCAGAGAATGGAGAGTTAGAGGAATTTTTTTTCAGTAATCCCTATACCCCACCCCCAGAATTTTGAGAAACAAATATTGCAATTCCTAGACCAATGGGTATCTGATTATAGGGTAGAGGGAGACAGAAGGAACAGGTTGTAAGATCAGAACAGAGATATCATGAGCCGGATGATCCCAAGAATAGCCTGGAGAAGAACACTGGAAAAAAGCCAGTAAGATGTCATTGCCTTTGCGTAACTGTATATATTCTATGATTTTTACACAGCTTCTTGATGGAAAAAACATGGATTTGCAATTGGAAAAACTCTAAATCTAATAAAACTCTAAAACTGTCTTATTATTTTGGCAACTTTATAAAAAACTAATTATTCCTGTAGGCCCCAATTTCCTATTTGATAAACTGAGGATAATAGTATTGTCTTGGTGTTTTGTGAATGTAGTTGAAACAAGGTTGACCTTCGCTAAATATTGGTTTTTTTCTCTCCTACATAAAGTTAAAGTCATGACTTTAAGTTGCTAGTATTTACTCCAAAAACTGAATTGAGTGCACAGACTGCATTTAGTTTTCCATAATTACCAGTGACTGACATGCATTGAGAAAATAAACTTGGTGGACAGTTCAACAGTAAGTAGATCCTTTTGCAGATTGTTGGGGGTCGATACAAATGCTGATAATAACATACGCATATTTCCTTCAAAATATATTGAAAAGGTTTTACAATAGTAGGGTTTTATTGGTGTAACACCTCAATCAACCAAGCTATTCTCAGTGCCTGGGGCAAATGCTGGAACCAATTGAGCTACTGACTTAGAGAGGGGAAGAGGTAGAGAAGTGCTGGAGGAAAGGGGAGAGAAGGAAACACACTTCTTATGTGTGCCCTGATTGGAGATAGATCCCAGTTCCTCAGCACACCAGGCCCAAGCTGTATCCACTGAGCCTGACAGCCAGCAGGCCTCTCTCCTTTCAGGAGCTATCGATTTGAATGCTTATCTCAAAGATGTAGCTTCAGATTTTTTTCATCATCTCCCTTGTTATGCTCTTTTTCTGGTTATAAAATTTCTGCAATATTTTATAATGTTCTTTTCTTATTATTTTGTATTTAATTTGCTCTTTTTTCTAGTTTCTATTACAGCAAAGATAATAATAAAATATTTACATGTAAAAAATAAAATGCAACCTGTATTTTTTTATAGCAATAAATACCCAAGAATAAAGGTAGTAAAAGTTGTTCAGGTTCTTTATCAAGAAAATAATAGTTCAAAACAATCAAGAACAAAAAATTAATGTTTACTTAGGTGTCAACTATTTCTTTCATCTTTTCGTTCCTTGTTTTCTGTTTAAGAAATTCTTCATTATCGTGGCACCCTTGATTATGAATATATTTGTGCGTATATGCGTATACATATGTCTTCTAAATTTGTATATTTTTGTCATTTACGCTGAAGTATTTAATCTGCATTAGAAAGGCATTTGTGTATGTTGTGAGGTAAGAATATAAATATATTTATACACATAGAAACAGTTCTCCATTGTCATTTAATGAGTGGTATATTATGTTCCCCACTATTCTGTAAAGGCAGCTCTGTCAAAAATTTTTTTTCATAAATTGATAGTTTTGACTGAAGAGTCTTTATTCTATATATCAATTCTTTTGATTATGCACTAATAATACACTAAGTTATTTAGTATAGAATTCAGGAGGAGTTGTCTGGCAGAATGTTTTTACTTAGTCTATTTTTTTAATACAAATTTCAGAATTAACTTATTAAGTACCATAAGAAATGTTAAAATTTTTATTTGAAATACACTAAAACTATTAAATAAATTGGAAAGAAATGACAGCTTTATAACATTGAGGCTTGTTGTCTATCACATTTTTTATTTATTAATTTATGTTTTCTCCAATATATTTCTCTACAGTAGCTTTGATAAAGAACTTGAACATCTTTTATTAATATATTTCCTTGTAATTTATACTTTTCAATGTTATTGTAAAAAGGTCAGATTTTTTATTATTTAAATAATTTTTAAAATTTTTTTGTGATAAAACATCAATTGACCTTTTATATATTTTTTATATCCAGAAAACTTATTACAGGTTCTAAGCTTTATTATAATACTTGCTAAATTGCTACATATAAAAATATATTATCTGTAAATAACAATTTCTAATATCAATTCAGCTTTTGTTTGCCCTAAAATATATATATATTTATGTCTGCTGCTATAACAAGCAAAACACCAAATTTCAATGGCTTACTACCACAGAAGTTTATTTCTCTCTCTCTCTTTTTTTTTTTTTTACAGAGACAGAGAGAGAGTCAGAGAGAGGGGTAGATAGGGACAGACAGACAGGAATGGAGAGAAATGAGAAGCATCAATCATCAGCTTTTCATTTAGACACCTTAGTTGTTCATTGATTGCTTTCTCATATGTGCCTTGACTGTGGGCCTTCAGCAGACCAAGTAACCAAGCCAGCGACCTTGGATCCAAGCTGGTGAGCTCTGCTCAAACCGGATGAGCCCGTGCTCAAGCTGACGAGCTTGAGGTCTCGAACCTGGGTCCTCCGCATCCCAGTCCAACACTCTATCCACTGCACCACCGCCCGGTCAGGCAGAAGTTTATTTTTTACTTATATTAAGCAGAATCAAGAATTCAGAAGACAGTTTTTAATTTAGTAATTTAGATATTTCTTCCTATTTTGTGTTTCTAACATCCATTAATATTTACAAACTTTTCACTTCATAAAAACATATAAGTGAAAAGAATAATGAAGGATTTTTTACCCACATGTTATTTCAAGAAATGGTATATACAAGCCCTGTTTACATTTTATTGACTAGAACTCACACATGATTCCACCTAATTTTATTCAAGTGAGGGGAAAATAGTCTATGTACTCATGAAAAGGAAAAAGGTTTTGGTGAACTCTGAGTGTTCTCTGCCACATCATGCTTTGCACAGATTGGTATGTGTATATAAATTAGGGTTACTAGTTAGTTCTCTCCGATGTTGAAGATACTATTTCATTGCCCTCATTTTCTTTGTTTTTGAGATGCAAGCTGTCCTTCTAAGTGGCTAGTAAGTGATCTTTAATAATTTTAATCTTTTTGTCTGTCATTCATACCAGGATAATTTTTTAAGTTCACTAATACACCTTCTCTCTCTCTCTCTCTCTCTCTCTCTCTTTCTCTCTCTCTCTCTCTCTCTCTCTCCCTTGCTTTCCTTCATTATATCCATTAACACAGTGGTCCACAGCCCCCTGGCTGCGGACCGGTACCAGTCCATGGGCCATTTGGTACCAGTCCGCAGAGAGAGAATAAATAACTTATATTATTTCCGTTTTATTTATATTTAAGTCTGAATGATGTTTTATTTTTTAAAAATGAAAAGATTCCCTCTGTTACATCCATCTAAGACTCACTCTTGATGCTTGTCTTTGTCACGTGGATTCATTGCCGCTAAAATTAAACCCATAAACTAGCAAAATGAGTGAAAAACAAAATCCCATCAAAAGTTTTTCTGCGAAGTGGAAAAGGGCCAGTGAGGAGACAGAAGAAGAACCTATGACCTCGAAGAAAAAGAAGGCTTCATTTAACAGACAATACCAGGAGTCCTACTTGAAGTATGGATTTATCGCAACTGAAGTATGGTGATTCTCACGCACCAAGACCGCTCTGCATAATATGTGGCGACCGGATAAGTAATGAGGCAATGAAGCCTTCAAAACTGCTTTGCCACTTGGAGACCAAGCACCCTACTTTAAAAGACAAGCCTTCTGAGTATTTCAAAAGAAAAAAGCATGAACAAGAAGGACAGAAACAATTACTGGTGGCCACTATATCAATAAATGAGAGTGCACTGAGAGCATCATACTTGGTGGCTAATCGCATTGCTAAGGCTAAGAAGCCATTCACCATTGGTGAAGAATTGATCCTTCCAGCCACTAAAGACATTTGTCGGCCTGACCTGTGGTGGCACAGTGGATAAAGCGTCGACCTGGAAATGCTGAGGTCGCCGGTTCGAAACCCTGGGCTTGCCTGGTCAAGGCACATATGGGAGTTGATGCTTCCAGCTCCTCCCCCCTTCTCTTTCTCTCTCATCTCTCTCTCTCTGTCTCTCCCTCTCCTCTCTAAAATGAATAAATAAATAAAAATTAAAAAAAATAAAGACATTTGTCGTGAACTTTTAGGAGAGGCTGCGGTTAAAAAATAGCACAGATGCCTCTTTCGGCTACCATCATCACACGGCGCATTGAGGAAATAGCAGAGGACATTGAATCACAGTTGTTGGAAAGGATTAATAAATCACCATGGTATGCTCTCCAGGTTGAAGAATCTACAGATATTGACAACAAGGCAATGCTACTTGTTTACATGCATTATCTTTATCAAGAGGATGTGCGTGAGGATATGTTATGTGCACTATCATTGCCAAACAAAACCACAACCACAGAACTATTTAAATCACTGGATGACAATATATCAGGAAAACTAAAATGGTCTTTTTGAGTCGGCATATACACAGATGGAGCTGCTGCCATGACCGGAAGTGTCTGGTTTAACTACTTGGATTAAGGAGGTTGCACCTGAATGCGAGTCTATGCATTGTGTCATTCACAGGGAAATGTAGCCTAGCTGAAACATACCACCAGAACTTAACAGCATACTGAATGATGTCCTTAAAGTTATTAACCACATCAAAGCCCATGCCCTTCACTCGTGCCTGTTTGAGCAGCTTTGTGAGGAAATGAACGCAGAGAACAGACACCTTCTCTTATACACAGAAATAAGATGGTTATCCTGAGGGAGGTCCCTGGCCAGAGTGTTTGAATTACAAGAGCCACTGCGGAGCTTTCTCTCAGAAAAAAAGTCACCGCTAGCAGCACATTTCAGTGACGAAGAATGGGTCGCAAAACTCGCTTACTTGTGCGACATATTTAAACTCCTCAATGAACTCAATTGGTCACTTCAGGGGAAAATGGCAGATAAAGTAGCTGCATTTAAAGCCAAACTGGATTTGTGGGGACGATGCATGAACAGGGGTATATTTGACATGTTTCAAACATTCGCAGGAATTTTGGAAGAGGCTGAGCCCAAGCCTTCATTGTCCCAGCTGGTGCACGATCACCTGTATTTGCTTTTAAAACAGTTTGACTGCTACTTCCCAACCACAAAAGACCCACGAATTGCCAAGGAATCAATCTGCAATCTATTTATCAATAAAACCAGGTGAATCCAGCATGTCTATGCAAGAAGAGGATCAACTACTGGAGATTGCAAATGACAGCAGCCTTAAAAATATGTTTGAGACAACAATTCTGCCGGTGTTCTGGATTAAAGTCATGGCAGAATACCTCAAGATCACCACAAAAGCACTAAAAGCCCTGTTGCCATATCCAACATCCTGTTTGTGTGGAGCGGGATTTTCTGTAGTGACAGCAACCAAAACAAAATTATGAAATAGACTGGACATAAGCAAGTCACTTCGGGTGTCATTGTTTCCCAGTACCCTAGGTGAGACCATCTCATTGTAGAGAAACAAGCTCAGGGCTCCCACTGATTTAGCATTATGGTTGTTGAGAGATAGGCTACTATCTCTCATTCTATATAAACATTATAATAAATAATCCTTAACTTTCAATATTCATAACAATAGTGAGTTGTATTTTTTATGCACTTTATATTTGTTTTTGTGTTGTATATTATTTTTAAGGCATGTTTAAACGTTACTATAGCAACTGGAAAGTGTTTAGAGGCAGAGAGGATGTTACTCATGTTATGTTGTTGGGCGATGTTAAGAGGACTCTTCTAATAAAGTTGAATACGAGTACACAGTGGATTCATGTTTATTTTTATTGTCGTAGGTTCATGATTGGTAGCAAGCCTGAACCTATCATATTACATATTGATGTCAGACATGAAACGTTGTCAGAATAACAAATTTAAATACAGCCTGAATAATGAAGACATGCTCTTTCCTCCTTTAACTTAGCCCAATAAATATCATAAGTTCAACAATTATTTTTAAAAATACCACAGTTTTATGCCAGTCACATAATTTTATTTTGTGCATTTATTTGTCCCACCCTAAAGGCCGGTCCATGAAAATATCTTCTGACATTAAACCAGTCTGTGGCCCAAAAAAGTTTGGGGACCACTGCATTAACACACACATATATACAAATGTCTATTGTATATGTGTATTATACAAATATATAGGTACATTTGTATATATGTACATATATACACTCACTCGACACAGATGTATGTACATAAAATATTCAAGAATATTTAGAAAGATTCTTCTTTGTAATTTATTTATTGATTTTAGAGTGAGAATAGAAGAGAGAGAGAGAGAGAGAGAGAGAGAGAAACATCAATTTGTTGTTTCACTTATTTATCCATTCTTTGGTTGATTCTTGTACGTGCCCTGACTGGGGATCAACCTGCAACCTTGACTTATCATTCTAAAAACTGAGTTAGAACTTTCTAACCAACTCAGATAACTAGTCAAGGTTAAAAAGTTTTTTAATTGCTTCTTTTTACTAACTACTTTATTGAGGTATTAATTTATATGTATAACTCCCTCATTTAATGAATACAATTTAATTGTTTTTAGTATATTCATGATGGATTTTAACACCTGTTTTTGTTCTTTCTTTTTATACTTAATATTTTCTTACTGTTCTTTAATAAAATGCCTGTATATGTATCTAAGAGACATGCTATTTCACAGTGGTTAGAAAATTTTGAACTGTTAAATTGAATAACTCTTTTTTGATAGAATTCATATACTAACTCTTTATACTGTGGTCTTTTTATTGCAACATTATATTTCTTCAGTTATTTACAATTAAAGGCTAATTTTAATACTGATCTTTTTTATTATTATTTTTGAATTCTGATCCCCCTTTATGCCAAGTGAATTTGACCTTCCTTTTACCTGAAACTTTTATTCACTTCTACCCCATGGGCACTGAAATCTTTGATACCACCCACTTCCAGATAACAGTGCCCAGCAGACCTATAGTTTCAGCCCATTTAACTGCTTTTCACTCTTGCCTATTTCTATTCTAAGTCCGATCTCAAGGTAAGGTCATCCTACGTAATACTTTGATATACTTATACCTAAGAAATTATTTGTTGTTTGTGTGAAATTTAAAAGTAACTTGCATTCTATAATATTACATGCGAAATATGGGAATCCTAGGCATAAGGTTTTCTTCCTTTCTCTCCTTCCTTTTTCTACTTTTCTTTTTCCCTTTTCTTCTTTCTCTATCTCTTTTACTCTCTTCTTCCTTCTCTTTCTTTTTTTAAACCAAGTTTTATCTTTCCTAAATGCTTTAAGAAGGTAATGCCCCCTGACCAGTGGTGGTACAGTGGTTTGAGTGTTGGCTTGGGACGCTGAGGACCCCTGTTAGAAACCCCAAAGTCACCAGCTAAAATACAAGCTCCTGGGCTTGAGCACAGGCTTGCCAGCTGGAGCGTAGGGTCACCATTGTGAGAGCAGGATGAAAACAGGATCAACAACATGACCCCAAGGTCACTAGCTTGAGCAAGGGATCACTGATTTGTCTTGAGCTGCCCCCAACCCCATTAAGGCACATATGAGAAGCAATTAAACAACTAAAGTGAAGCAACTCTGCTCCCCCTCTCTCCCTTTCTATCTCTTTCTCTCAAAAAATAAAAAGGTAATGTGAGTCAAATGTAAGATAATTGAGCCATGCTGAAAAGATTCGTCACTTTATTTTTATAATCAGAGATATGCAGAACATACAAAAATATATAACTGCCTAGAAACTGAAACAAAAATAGCTAAAATCTTGTGCCCACAGTCATAGAACCAATAGAAGATACAGAATTTCAACCTGTTGGACTAGTGAACTATGTTTTTAAGGCACTAAATTGTGTGGTTGAGTTTGATATCACAGGACTGTAAAAGCAGGTGTGAGTGGTTCAGAATGCACCATGGTTCAGCATATATATGAATGGTTATTGAGCCAGTTAATACTTTGAATTTTTTTTAGTATTTAAATTGAACTATGAGTTGGGCAAGAAAATCTGTTCTAAATTTGTTTCATTCTTTGAGGAGCTCTTTATGTGAAATGGGGTTTAACATATACTTGTTTAAAACTTTTTTTTAATCTTTTGGTTTAAAAAAAACTACTTGATTTTTCTTCTGCCACATGTTAATAGGCTCTAAAAGATCTCTATTGAAAATAATATTTGTTTTGTTTTGCTTTGTTTTCTGATTGGTAGCTTTTATACTTGGTGTGTACTTTCAATGTTTCAATTTATCATGTGGTTTAGCTTCTGTCTTATTGCTATTTTTCTTAAGATAATGTTTTATATCATTTTTGAAAGTCATGAATTTTTCTTACTCTTAAAATAATCCCTGGGACAAAGATATAAAAGGGGCACTTTATTTTTATAATACCCTTGACTGTCCTATTTTGTTATTTTCACTGTTATATCAAAATGGCTTTTTGCATCTTTGAGGTAAATAGGAAGAGAATGAGATGAGATGAATAGATATTGGACAATCAGAATCACATAGTGTAGTCATGGTTACCATCAAAATACTATGGCAAATGGGTGACTCAATCTGTAAAGAATATATATACTTTAAAAATTGTAGGTTGGCATTTTGTTAACACCTCCCTAAAAAATCTAGACAATTGACTGAAAAACATCTCATCATTTTATTGATACTTATCAAGACTGATATGGCATGGTTGACAATAAAAGGTAGAATGTCTAATAAAAAGACATAAAAAAGAAATGCTGAGATCCAATAACAGACACTAGTTTTTCTCTCTCAAAAACATGTACTCAAAGACTTTTTTGGTATTTTTAGTTATTTCAATGCACTACAAGCTTTATATTATGTACATTTTCTGAATTTTCCCTTCCTGCTATGCCAATATAATATAAAAATTTTGGAGACGTTGCCTTTTTTCTTATTAAAATTTTTTAAATAACTAAATATTAAGCTTAAATAATCAACTACACAAGTTATTGACAGTTGTATATTCAACTGCGGACAAATTAAAATAATATTACTAAATTTAATGTGAATCAATTAAAGAAAACAATCTTTATAAATTTAAAATAATATATTTTGTATCATTTTAACAAATATTTATAAACTGCTAGGGAAGGTAAACCAGCTAATAGAAGTGTAAGCTATGTTTTATACAGAATTAAAATATTAGATAATTTATATGTTGATTCTCAAAGTCAATTATATTTTTAAATTTATTGATTCTCTTCTGTCTGCATAAGAAATTAAGAACTGAGTAACTATGAATTATCAGATTACTTTTTTAAAGGAAATCTGTACATATTAAATAGTCCTAAAACTGAGGATAAGGGTTCAGAATAGAGACATTTTACGACTAAGAACATTGAACATTCTTTGTACCAATTCTGATGAATGTTCAAATGAAACTGCAGGATTAGCCTTCAACTGAAGTAAATTGCTAGAATGCAGGAAACACCTGGGGGAAATCTTAAAAGTCAGAAAAACAAGAACAAAAGTGAGCTGGGAAATAATGAACTTATATTCTTGATCCAAATTACAGAAACAATAAAACCAGTTTTATGTTGACCTTTAACTAATGAGTTTGAGAAAGAATATTGTTTTTATCTCTAAAAAATAATATTCAGACCCTGGCAGGTTAGCTCAGTCAGTTAAGACCATTGTCCCGAAATGACAAGGTTGCAGGTTTGATCCTCGGTCAGGAGACTCACAGGAAGAAACCAAAAAATGCACAACTGAGTGGAACAACAAATACCTCCTTTCCCCCTTCCCTCTCACTTCCTTTATCTCTTTCTATTTCTAAAAATCAATAAAAATTAAGCCGTGGCTGGAGAGTTCAGTTGGTTGGAGAATCAGCCCCGAGCTTGAAGTTTTCTGATTCGATTCCCTGGTCAGGGCACATACAGGAGCAGCTCAATGTTTCTGTCTCTCTTTCTCTTCCTGTTTCAAAAAAGAAAAAAAATAATATTCAGAGAGCAACAAAAGATTTCTGCTATGTTAAGGCAGAATACAGGATAGAACAAAATAAACAGATAAACCTAAATACTATAAGTGGTCCTGTGCAATGAGTATAGAAATCCTCTTATGCCCACTCCTCCCAGAGAGTTTGCTTTGTTCTTTAACTTAGAACTTAGGACTCATTTTGTTGACACTTTGAACTATATTTTTTTCTTTTCAAACATGGAGGGGGAATAGTTGAAGCATTTCAGAAACAGACTATCTTTCAGAAGCTAACGGTGCTCACTTTTTATACAATAGGTTCTTAAATATGTTGATTTATTCTATTTCATTATATCTAGCCTTTGCTGATATAAGCAGATCTCACAGGTTGGGGCTGTAGCATGCACCGGGTATGAGAACAAACGTCGGAGACTTTCAGGAGTATAGATGTTTCTTTATTGGCCAGTTTAACCTGCGCAGGGGCGAATTCCCTGATGTCCAGAGAAACCATACTCACAAGGAGCTGCAATGGGAATCGCACCTAGCGCTTACAGCTAAGTTTTTTTATAAGCTTAGCAAGCAAGCAGTTCATAGAAGCAAATGTGGCGGTTAGCTATTGGCTAATTCATACTTATGTACCATAACAACCCAAATATGGAATGGAATTTTTCAAAATTCTGCAAGTCTAAACACGTATACTGTTATTTTGTGGTCAGTGAGTCAGTATCTTGAACAACCTTGGTCATGGCATTCCTAACAGTCAGGGACAGGACCTGCCTGTACACTTAAGTTCCCTGTTCTGTTAGTGCCTTGCCTACATCCTGTTATTTTAAACATTCTGATCTTTTCTTGGTCTTTACAGGGCAATAGTTGATAATGATCTAGGTTAATTTTTTAAAACATAGTTACAGTCAATAAAACACAAATGTACTTACTTACTCTAATATATATTCATTTTATAAACAGGAGTAGGACATGGCAACAGTGACTACAAGATGCAATGGTGAAAACTGGCAGGAAAATACAGAATACCCATCAGACTTTATCTTTTTCTTAACTTAAGTATAGCTGTCATACAATCTTATATTGGCTATATTAGTGTCAAGTGTACAATACAGTGATTCAACATTTTTATAACTTACCATGTGATTACCCACTAATTCTAGTACTCATCTTCACCATGTAAGTTTATCACAATATTGTCGACTATATTATCCTTTAGCATTTAAAGTGAAATAGGAATACAAGTGCAAGCTTAAATACTCTCAGATGGGGAATGGGAGAAGTATTTGGAAAACTGCAAAGAGGGGAGGAGAATTAAATTGGGCCTGGGCAAATGATTAAGGGTTTTGTTGCATGGACATGTAAGGATACCATAAAGAAGGACATTCCAGCCTGACCAGGTGATGGCGCAGTGGATAGAGGGTCGGACTGGGATGCGGAAGACCCAGGTTTGAGACCCCGAGGTCGCCAGCGGAGGTCACCAGCTTGAGCACGGGCTCATCTGGTTTGAGCAAAGCTCACCAGCTTGGACCCAAGGTCACTGGCTTGAGCAAGGGGTTACTAGGTCTGCTGAAGGCCCACCGTCAAGGCACATAGGAGAAAGTAATCAATGAACAACTAAGGTGTCGCAACAAAAAACTAATGATTGATGCTTCCCATCTCTCTCCATTCCTTTCTGTCTGTCCCTATCTATCCCTCTCTCTGACTCTCTCTCTGTCTCTGTGTGTTTTTTTTTAAAGGAGGACATTTCACAAACTACAGAACTAATAAAAAAGATGAATATGAAGGAAACAAAATATCCCATTGCTTCCAGATCACATAGTGAGAAAACCTGGAGAAGGAAGTCATGATCCCATTAATTTGTGAGCAAAACTAAATAATTTGCATTTTTTTTCTTTCAGTAATAGGAACTTACTGATATTTTCTTCACAACTAGGGGCATAACCTAATCACAAATGTTTACAAAATTTATCATGAGAGGAACGGTGAGGTGGATAAATTGAGAAAACAGTAAATTAGAGATAGAGAATTCGGGAAAGTAAGAGTGAAGCCTTTGGAATTTTTAGAAATCAGGCAACCTCTGTTGGTGTGGAGTCAGTCACTGAGACGCAGTCACTACTTTCACTCAGAGCTTCTTTAAGTTTTTGAAGTCGGAACTCGGTTCATATTTATTCACTACTCTGCCAACAAAAATTAGGACAGTATAAGCACACAATAGGTTTTCAGGAAATGAATTATAAATGCAATAATAATAAGTGAAAAGCTGCAAATCAAAAACACCATGTTGATTATGGACCTTAAGACCACTGGTTGTCCCATATAAAGCTTTATTGAGTGCTAAACATTCCAAGTCTTTTAAAATGGTCACATCTCTGGTTGCAAGATTTAAATGCACTTTTAAATATGCACTGTACAGACTAGGAGCCTGGAAGTAGTAAGATATCACAAACTCTTGCAACAATGATGTGCGGTAGTTCGAGGAAGACTTTTTCTGAAGAATTTTTTAAAATGTCTTAAGGAAGTTCATGAATAAATACCAACAATACATTTTCTCCTGAGGCCCCAACACATAAAATTGCACTCCCTGCACAGCCTGTGATTCTCATTTAGGGAATAAGGGGTGCAAACTCATCGGCAGAAGTCTGCTGCCCACTGGGAGGTTTCAAAAGGAGAAGCAGAGAGTTAATAAGAAGAGCCCTTTGTGTTCCAGGCAATCCACCGGCTGTGGCCTCGGCACACAGAGCACTATTAACACAGCCACTGGCTGATTCACCTTTCCCCAGTAATTCAGGGCAGACACTTTGATGTATTTCTTGATTTGCTCCTTGTTGCTTCCTCTTCAAAAGCTTGAGGACGACTGAGCTTGTACCTCACAGACACGAGTGAACCTCATTGCAGTAACATTTCAAATTTGGTGCTTGTCTTTGAAGTGTAGTGGACTGTACACATTAAAATTCTTGGCCCCAAAAGACTTCTTTTTTTTTTTTCAATCTATCCTTTCAAGAGACCATACATCTCCCATATTCAGTTGAATTTAGAGACCCCTGGCTGAATCAGTAACCTTAATAAAATCTTTCCTGATTTTCTTCATTGCTAGAGGTACAGTGTATTTCTCCCTTCTCATCCAGACATAAAATACATGCAGCATATATTGATTCACCTCTCTTTTCATTTCCTACTTTCAGTCAAGTTCTCCTTTTAAATATGACTTGTGTCCATTTACCCCTTCTTTCTATCCTTACGTAAGGTAACCTGAGTCATCCTGTACTCAAAAATGAAATGACATGATCAATAAATTGTAAGCTAAGAAGTGATGCATATCTAATTCTGTACTCAAGCATGTGTGGGATTCCAAGGAATTCCTATACATTGTATTAACAGATAACAGATGCTTCTCTATTAATAGAAAATAAGCAATCTAACAGCATTCCTATTCATTTCATGGTTATCATTTCATGGACTAGTGCGCACCTGCTTATCCAATGGCTTGGGTTAAGAGGTGATAAGAGGCAGAATAATAAAACACTGATAAAATGAGCAAGACAATATTTAAAATTGAAATTTAAAAAATCATACCAAACGATAGTAAGAGAAGTCACATTATAAACATCTTATTTTTTTCAAAATAAGGTAAATATTTTATGAATGAAATATATATCAGTTAGTCAAAGCTTTAGAAATATTTATAAATATAAATGGATCCAAAATTATCTTATTTCATTTCTTCCACCCTCTTTCCTTTTCCCCTCTCATCTTTCTATTAATAACTCATGGTGCACATGGTAAAAAAATGCAAATAAAAGAATATACAATGTTAAATATGTCTCTTTCACATTCCTGTTACTCAGCAAGCAGTGAGCCCTCCACAGGAGCAGCCAATATTGTCAGGTTCTTGAGCATCTTTACAATACATCAATGTATATTCAACTATATGTGAATAAAATAAATTAGTTTCTTAAATATCACATTACAGAGTTGAGGGAAACAAGGTTTGAAAGAGTTAAATGATAAGCTTCAAGGTTATGCATAAAGTTAGCAGTGGAGTTGGGAATGAGCCCAGATTTTCTGTTTTTCACTAGGCACTGTGCCATCTTGTAAATTTTTATATTCTGTATGCCAATATTTCTGCCTTTTGTATGGATGGGCATATCTCCAAGGCTTTTAAATTTGATTTGGTTCAAAAGCTCACCATAAGAATAAATGAAGCACATGAATCTCCTTTGTATGCAACATTTCAACCTAAGCCAGTAGGGGTGTCAGTTCAGATCTCTCTGTTTTTTGAGGAAGATACTGAAGAACATCATCTGTAGCTTGAGAAGTTTTACTTGTGGTCATAGAATTATGCCTGAAAATAAAAAGGAACACACAACAAAAAATAGAACAAAATGTATTTTAAATAAGAAAAATTTTACCCAAATGGTTCAAATTTATTTTTAATTTAATTAAAGCATCTTTCTTCAAGTCCACATTTCAGGTGTTTATTTTCAATATATTTCTCAATTTCATAAGTCCAAGCCCTTCAAGAGAACTTGTCTTTGCTGATATATTTCCATTACAGAGGAGTGCAGAAAATTATTGCCGTAAGGATCAGGTAGGAATTGGTACTCTCCCCTTGCTAGCACCTTTCACACAGGTCTTCAGAAAGTTGTTTAATTACAAAAAAATAAGTAGCAAGTGTTAGTTCAGCTGATAACACATAGAAATTGAAAGTATTTCATGCTCTTGGTTCCATCTATGTAAATTTAAAATCTTTACAATACATCAATGTATATTCAACTATATGTGAATAATATAAATTAATTTCTTAAATATCACATTATAGAGTTGGGGGAAAACAAGGTTTTGAAAGAGTTAAATGATAAGCTGATCCTTTTAAATACTGGTCCTTTTCACCTTAAATTTTTTTTCAAAGATACATGTATTCTTTGTGTTAAGGCTTCCCAACATATCTCTGTTGCATGAGCAGATTCCACGCTCCAGTTTCCCTGAAATTTCTGGCTTTGTCTGGTTATGTTCTTTACTCTCAGTTCTTTTGGCTCTGTTCTTCTGGTTGTCTTCATTTGGGTGCTTAGCTCTTCGATTTGTCTTTAACCCACTAAACAAGGGCAAAAAATACATATTTTGATGAGCAATATTATAAAGGGAAAATGTATGGTTATTTTTCCTCTGTGTCACCATAGTGTTTTCACTCATCATTGCACAAGATTAAGCAAGGAAGACTATACCTGTTGCTGAAGGCTTTCAATAAAAAAAAATCTTTAAATGTGATTTACTCCCTCTAACAATAAAAAAAAGTAAAAAAGGAATAAATCCCATCACATTTTTCCTTAGTCTTTTCCTCCAAAGCATGTTCTTCACAGTGATTATTTTGGAGGGCATCATGCTGTAATTGCTTGCCTTTGTTAATCCAACAATAGAAAGTCATAATAAGGGAACAACACTTTATGCACCCCCTTGTAATTCTCAATAGTTTGAGAAAATGATTTATTATTAAAATTAAAATTTTGCACCCAAATTAACTACCATAAAATGAACAGTGCTCATTTAGATGTATTTATTCATCTGTGCTTGTTAGTATAACACAATTCATGCATTTCTTTCTCTGTTGGAAGAAGTTCATCAATTATGATAGTATAGAGATGACCATCAAAATGACACATGACATTCTTTCCATCAAGAGATTGAAATTATTCCCTCTTTCTTTGAATCTGTACTGAATATTTGACTTGCTTTGAATAATACATGTAGTAGGACTGTGACTATGCCAGTTCTGTAAGTAGACCTTGAAATTCATGGCAACTTCTGTTCTCATACTATTGGAGACTGCTGAAGAATCCATGTAGAAACAGAGGTCTGTAGATTAGAAGACTCCATCTAAAAAGACCACAGAAAATGACAGAACATAAAGAAAAAGGCTTTCACATTTGAGCTAGCCCAGCTGATGCGTTAGACACAGGTATGGAGCCATCTGAAAACTTCAGCTCAAATTGTGGCCAAATGAATGAGTTTAGCTAACAGATTATGAGAAAGAATTAAGTCGTTCCAGCTGAACCCTGTGTAGCCAATCAGTGCACTCCTGTACAAATAAAATTATTGTCATTTTAGACAATCAATATGCTTTATATGAGACATGGTATTATTTGGAATTTGTTATACAAAAGATAATTGATGTTTCCCTCAAAATATTTCTACATTCTAATAATAAAATTAATGACTTTATTTAATATTTGTTTTCTATAATACATAATGAATTTACATACTGTTTATATAATATTTACATGCCATTGCTTTTAATAACAAAAGAAATAAATGTTTTACATGTTTTTAAAGAGGCACAATAATTTAACCATGAGTCAAAAAGTAAAAATAGTATTTAAACTATTCATGAAGTTACCTTGTGATAATTTTTGTTAATGCATGTTCACAATATTTAAATTTGGAAGACCTGGGTTTGAGTTCATATCACATTATTTTCTAACCCTTTGGCTTTATGCAAATTGCCTAATATTTTTCACATACATTTATTCAGTTGTTAAACTGTTATATAAAAACTAGAAGCAATACAAATGTTCTTCAACAGATGAATGAATAAACAAATTTTGGTATATTAATGCAATAAAACTTTACTAAGCATTAGAAAAAAACTAGTTATTGATTATTGCAGCATCACGGAGTTATTTTTTAAAATATGATCGAAAAAGCCAAAAAAAACCCACATGTGTATGAATCCATTTAAATAATTTTTTAGCAAATTAAAACTAGTCTAAATACAGAAACAGACCAGTGGTTTTGTAGGGATATTAAAAAAATTAAGTGGGTAAAGACTAGAAAGCCCTGGCCGGTTGGCTCAGTGGTAGAGCGTCGGCCTGGCGTGCAGAAGTCCTGGGTTCGATTCCCGGCCAGGGCACACAGGAGAAGTGCCCATCTGCTTCTCCATCCCTCCCCCTCTCCCTCCTCTCTGTCTCTCTCTTCCCCTCCGGCAGCCGAGGCTCCATTGGAGCAAAAGGATGGCCCGGGCGCTAGGGATGGCTCCCAGGCGCTAGAGTGGCTTTGGTCGCAGCAGAGCAACATCCCGGGAGGGGCAGAGCATCGCCCCCTGGTGGGCAGAGCATCGCCCCTGGGGGGCGTGCCGGGTGGATCCCGGTTGGGCGCATGCGGGAGTCTGTCTGACTGTCTCTCCCCGTTTCCAGCTTCAGAAAAAAAAAAAAAAAAGAAAGAAAGAAACATGTGGAAAGACTAGAAAGAAGCACAATGAAACTTTTGGGGTAAAAATAGTCATTATCTTGATTTGGGTACTCATGATTGAGCTTCAAGAGTTTATACATATATCAAAACTCATCAAATTATTTAGATATGCTCAGTTTAATATACTTTAATTATACATTAATAAAGCTGTAAAATAACAAAATAATAAAATTGCTATAATAGCTGACTTTTATTTCAAAAGTTTATTTATTTAACAAACATTTGATCAGTGTCATTGAGGAAATCAGAATGAAATGAAAAGGCAAGAAAAATACACAATTATGATATAACATCATGGCACCAATGTGTGAAATTTTATAGACAGAGAAGAGAGTGATTATTTTTTCAATAATACAAATCATTAGAACCATACAAATTACAGAAGATAGATTCTCTATCTTACCTTATCCTTCCTCCTGGTTATTCTTTCTAATAGTTTGTATCCCTTGTTTTAACTGAATCTCTTTCCTCTAAAATATAAATGTTTTCCAGCAGAGGTTGTGTTTTTTTATATTCATGTCTTCTTGCCTGATCAGGCAGTGGCGCAGTGGATAGAGGCATGCGGAGTGGATAGCTCGGATTGGGATGCAGAGGACCCAGGTTCAGGACCCCGAGGTTGCCAGCTTGGGCATGGCTCATCTGGTTTGAGTAAAGCTCACCAGCTTGGACCCAAGATCGCTGGCTTGAACAAGGAGTCGCTCGGTCTGCTGTAGCCCCACAGTCAGGGCACATATGAGAGAGCAATGAATGAACAACTAAGGTGTCGCAACAAAAAACTGATGATTGATGCTTCTCATCTCTCTCCGTTCCTGTCTGTCTGTCCCTATCTATCCCTCTCTCTCTGACTCTCTCTCTGTCTCTGTAAAAAAAAAAATCAATAATATTCATGTCTTCTTTATCAAAATTTAGAACATAGCTCGACACTTAGTACTCAACTGATTAATTTTAGGTTCATTTTTTAATTTTAGCTTTATGTGCCTACAGAATATCCAGGAACAGATGTATGATGACAAGTGTCATATATAGTTCTGGAACTTAAGAAAGTTTATAAATAAAAGTATTAACTGTAAACACAGGGCCAACAAGGAGTTTTCAAAGGAGAGGATGTGGAACCAGAATAGGAAAGGCCCTAGGAGACACTGTATCATGTACTTCTTTGTTGCCACTTCACATGTGTTCCATTTACTTTTCCTATTGATTTTGCTGCTCTTGCTACATCTGACTTCTAGAGGTGTAACCTGACAGCACCCCCACTGAACTAGATGCTCATTTCTTTCTGCCCTGACACTTCTCTGACCAGGGAAAGTGGACTGCCCATGGGAATACTCAGCACTTACGTAGAAGTACAAAATTAAAAATTCAACTGAGTTACATCCAATGTGGCAGTTCTTCACCAAAAAAAGGACTGACAATAAAATCCAAGATAGAGATTTATGTTATTAACAGATAGAACACCAATAATACTCCGGGGTATCATTAACTATAATGGGTAATGCATAGAATGTATAGAGAATAGATCAAAAAGGGTTTAGATTGAGAAAAATGCTAATTTATTTTTTAAGCTGTCACTCTAGATGCTGGTCATGACTAAATAATTACTGAATAATTTAAGTGCTATAGAGAAAATAAACTTTCAAGAACTAATGCTCAAATTAAATAATTTCAGACCATTTTTTCTATTAAATCGAATGAAAAAAATTAAAAGAATAAGAGACCTGATATCTATAAACAAGCAAAAGTGTAAAATAACATAAATAAATTCATCAAGAAATACTTAATTCTAATATTAGAAAAAAACGTAAGGTAAGATATTTAATAGATTATTTGATTAAAAATATAGACACTGTATAATCAAGGAAAAATATAAAATAAAAAAGGAAGTGATTCTCTCCTAATACAATATAAATGTAAATACAATTGCAAACATAATTACAAAGTAATTTTTTTGGAACTTGATAATATGATTGTAAAATACATATATTAAACAAATTAAATAAGAATAGTCAAGAAAAAATTTTAAATTTAATAAAATGACATGTCACAATTTAAAATATGTATAGCCTCCTGATAATTAAAACCTTATTATATTCAAGCAACAATAAAGCTATGTGTAATTCTAACAAAGGCAAAGGTAATTATCCGTGTTTATATTGTAATAAAGATAGAATTTGATAGTAGTTAATGGACAGGTTACTTAAATGATGGTGTTAGAATAAATGGTCACTATTTTTTAGTTAAAATAAAATTACATCCATTCCTTTAAAAATAAATAAAAATATGATATATTGGATACAAACATTAAAAATATAACTTACAGACATCCCAGAAAAAAACTACAGATAGGGTTGTAAATTAAAGGTAGTAAGGGCTCTTAAAACATGACATCAAAGATTAAGACTATAATTTTAAAATTCTGAATAAGTGGTTACAAGGAAATGTTAAATTTAAAGAACTGTGTTAACAATGCTATGCAAGTTGAAAGTGAATCATGAACCAGGACATTGTTTTGCAATGTCAATGCCAAAGATTTGACCTTTTATATAGAAATACATTTTACATAATAATCATACCTACATGTACATCTATGATTATGCATTGCATACTACTCGACTAATAACCTGGTTATTGGAACAACATTGTCATTTAAGTTTGTATGTGCTTTTCTCTATTTTCCAAATTTTCTTTACCGTTCATGTTTTTCTCCATGCAAATCACAAGAAATGTTATTAAAGTTGAAAATATCTTAAGTGGTTTCCAAAAATGACTTTTTTAAATCAATTATTGGCTAAAGAGGTGAATTGGATAAATACTGAATATAAAAGCACGGGATTTGCATTGATTTGCTTAATGTTACTATGTTAAATATATCTCCAGACCACAGTAGTCTGTGGTATGACTCAATTAAAAGATAATAATAAACACACTTTGGAGCACTTAGAAAGCACAGTTTTTGTCAAGGTTCATGTTCTCTTCAGTTTCCAGATGTTGTCTATGTATTTACAATTTATATCTGAGTCGTGCCTGAGCAGGTGCCCCAGAATATGTATGCCAAATAATGTTCCTTTCACTTCCGTGCTGAATGCCTGCCTGGACAATATGCCTGCAAGAGTAGAATGTTCCATTATGAACATTAAAAGCTATTTTTTTCCATTTTGATTACTTTAAATATATTTTATGTATGTTCCTTACCCTATAATATAAACTGTATAAAAAATATAGAACTGAATACCTACATTTAAACTAACAGTATAATAATAGTGAACATCCAAGAAACCACCACACACTCTTCTGTCATTGTTAGTAGTCATTTCTTTGCTTTTCCGTACAGTTTTTGTTGTTGTTGTTTTGTTTTGTTTTGTTTACAGAAACAGAGAAATAGTCAGAGAGAGGGACAGATAGGGAAGATAGGGATAGACAGACAGAAAGGGAGAAAGATGAGAAGCATCAATTTTTCTTTGAGGCACCTTAGTTGTTCATTGATTGCTTTCTCATATGTGCCTTGACCTTGGGCCTTCAGCAAACCGAGTGACCCCTTGCTCAAGCCAGCGACCTTGGGCTCAAGCTGGTGAGCCTTGCTCAAACCAGATGAGCCTGCGCTCAAGTTGGCGACCTAGAGGTTTTTAACCTGGGTCCTCTGTGTCCCTGTCTGATGCTCTATCCACTGCGCCACCACCTGGTTCAGGCACTTTTTGGTATAGTTTTAACATTTGTATCCATTCCTATGTTATTTAATTTAAGTTTGCCTTTCGTTGATCTTTATAAAGTAAAATCAGTGACACATTCTTTTTTTATGTGCTGATTCTATCATTTAATTTTTATTGGTAAAATATATCTATTGTTATTGTTGTAGCTCATTTTGATTGTTGTAAAGTAGTTCCATGTCAAAATATAGCTGTTTATTATCTCTTATACTGTTGATGAACATGTGGATTGATACCAGCATTAACTTATCACTACCACTGCTGCTGCGAAAATTGTGTATAAGGATCCTGGTCCACATGCAAACACCGGAAAGTCTAATTGCTGGGTCACATGATATGCTTGCTCATCATTAACTTAATTTCATTGTGGCAAACTATTTTCAAATTTTTACTTGTTTAACACCACACCGTTACAATGATCTACATGTTTTTATCAGTTGGTAAACTATGCTATACTTGTGGGTGTGTAGGAAAGCTTATTGTAGTTATAATTTCTTCTATAACTACTACTGTTGAATACCTTCTCTTATATGAATTGTTTAGTTAGATTGCTCTTTTATAAAGTGCCAGGTCATTCTGTTGTCCATTTTTTTTTCTACTGATTTTAATTGTTTACAGAAGTGTGTTGTTAATTTTTTTAAATTTTGTCCGAAATGAATATGTTTCAAGTAAATGTGTTTCAAATATCTTCTCTCATTTTCTTGCTTGCATTTTCATTCTTTGATATTATGCTTTGATGAATATGAGTTCTTAATTTTAGATGTCTGTTATTGTTTTTCCCTTATGTTAGTATTTGTATGTTGTCTAATAAAAATTCTTTATTACAACAAGGTAATGAAGATGTTTTCTGTGTTATCTCTAAATGTCTTTTTAATTTTGTCTTTTACGTTTAAGTCTATAATACAACTGGTAATGATTTTTGTATATGATACGTTGCAGGGTGTTGGTTTTGTTGGTTTAGTGTCTTTTCTAAGCTTTTTCATGTAAACCCTGCATTTTTTGTCATATGTATCCATTGAAGGCTGTGTTCTATTAGTTCAGTGGTCAGCTAGTGATTTAATAATGTCCTTAAATGCTTGGAGCCAAGAAGAAAGAAAAAGAGAGGCAGAAAAAGAAAAATTTCTCTCCTAGTCTCTACAGATTGGCTTCATGTTGATTTACTTATGCTATGCTTAGCTGGGCCTTTTAGTTCCTAAAGCTGAGCCTTCAGTTCCTATTTGCATGGAATCTGAGGGGCAGCCAGAGATAAAAGCTTAGGGTCCTTTCAAACCTCTTCTGAACAAGAATTCAGCCCTGTTTATCCATATGGACTTCTCCAATTTCCAGCATATAGGAAAGCTTTCAAAAGCCCTTATCCCTTTACATATCTCTTTTCTCAACTTCTTGCTTTTCAAGCTTTCATCTGGGAAGTCTGTCTATTTCTTTTCCTGACCATTATTCCTTGCCCCAGGCTACTGCAGCCAGTACTTTTGCCTTTATGTGTTCTTCACAAAAAACTACTAAGGAAATCACCTCAGCCCTGGAAACACTTCAAGTGTTGAAATAAATGCAAGCCTTTCTGTCAGTCCATCAAGCAGCTCAAAACACACAACCACCGTTCTTTGTGAATAGGACCATATTGCTTTCTCTGGCACAAGTAACCTGCATCACATGTGTGGATTGACATTTTATGGCTGTCACCAATCTGGTAAGTGGGAAATGACAGGTGGGCAATTTAAATGCCCCTGTGCACTCTTACCACGATGCAGAAGCTTCTTTTTTCCTTAAGATTTTCCTTGAATATTGTATGTTTTGACTAAATTCCAGAAATCTGAAAATGTTCATTCTGATATATTTTTTTCAGCGTATAAGTTTTTTTATAAAGGAATAGAGCCTGTGGTTTTCTGTCCTCCATTTTCAATGATGTCATTCATCAACAGTTTTTATATGTAATATTTTCATTATCATTTAACTCAAAATATTTTCTGTTATTATGTTTTTACCAAGGGTAACTATAAATGTATTTCTTAATTTTAAAACCTTTAGGCATTTTCTCATTATCCTTATAAAATTTTTTTTGTAATTTCAAGATAAAAAGAATGTATGAAATAAATTTTTTGAAGTTTTTGTGATTTGCTTTATGACTTACACTGTGATAAAATTTTGTCAATATTTCATATATGATTGAATTAAAAAGCATATTTTTTAAATCCTGGCTACATTTTTTACATACATCTATTCAGTTAATTTTGTTAAAACTTCAATGATATAAGGTGAGTCCAGGCTGAATGTCTGCATGGATTTTGGTCTACTCTATCCTTGAGAATAAAGGTAATTTGAGACACTTAATCATTCTAGTTGTGCTGTAGAGAATAGTCTAGCAGTAGTAGTCCTAACTTGGTCCCTACCGCCCACTAGTGGGCATTCCAACTTTCATGGTGGGTGGTAGCGGAGCAATCAAAGTATAAATAAAAAGATAAATTTAACTATAGTAAGTTGTTTTATAAAGATTTATTCTGCCAAACTTAGCAAAAATCCAACATAAAGTACTTGGTAAGTAATTATTATTATATGCTTTAACTTGCTGTAACTCTGCTTTATAAATTTTGTAATGTAAAGTTACTTTCCTACTTTATAAATCACCAGTGGAACTGGTGGGAGGTTAGAAAATTTTACGACTAACAACGATATAAAAGTGGACAGTAGGTATAAAAAGGTTGACTACCCCTGGACTATAGTAACAAAGAAAAGAACAGGAAAACAGGTATGAAGATTATTATTGCATAAACAGGTAAAAGATAATGGTGGTCTAAAGAAAATTTTAGAAAAATAATTGGAGTTGGTAAGTTGTGGTCACATTCTAGACACATTTTGAATGTAGAAATTGTAGAATTTTATTAGGGATTGGATATGAAGTGAAGAGAAAGAAAGATTCAAAAATGCCTTTGAAGTTTTGTTTTAAACAATAAGATTGAGTGGACATGCCATTTACTGATATGGGAAAGATGAAAAGAAACAGGTTTTTTGGAGGAAATTAAGAATTTACTAGTAGAGATGTTAAGTCTGAGATAATAAATGAATATCCAAATGAAGATAAAAGAGAGGCCATGGTATTTACATGTCTGGAATTCAGGGAAAAATCAGGACTGAAGATCTAAATTCGGAATCATATACTACATGGTTTTTGGAACTCATATAGAGGCCAGGATCTAGTCACTTAGAAGTAAAAATAGAGAGATAGAAGATATCTCATGACTGAGCCCTGGGTAACTGCATTTATTGATAGATAAGAGAAAGAAGAAACTAATAAAAACCCTAAGAAGCAGTTTGTGGTATAGAAAGAAAATCCAAAAAATTTGAAAACATTTGTTCACAAAGCTATATGCACCTTTATGTTTATTGTATCATTTTTCACAGTGGCCAAGACATGAAAACAAGTAAAGTGTTCTTAGATGGATGATTAGATAAAGAAGATGAGGTACATATATAGAATAGAATACTACTCAGCCATAAGAAAAGATGAAATCCTGCCATTTGTAACAACATGGAAAAACCTAGAAAATATCATGCTAAGCAAAATAAGTCAGATAAGAAAAGTTAAGAACCATATAATTTCATACTATGTGGAATATAAAACTGAAAGCAACAATGAACAGAAAAAAAACCCAAAACTCACAAACACAGAGAGCAGAATAGCATTTACCTGAAGGAAGGAAGAATGGTGTGGCAAAGGATATAGAGACTCAATTATTATGATGACAGAAGATGGTTTGATTTGGGGTAGTGGGCACACAATGCAATAGAAGATCATGTATCAGAAATATATACTTGAAACTTTATTATTTACCAATATCACCCCAATAAATTTATTTCAAAAATAGAATCAGTAAAGATTTTTGTTTATAAGGTGAAAATAAGAAAATATTTTAAAAATCATAGTGTTAATAGTACTGAGTGCTGTCAATAGTTCAAAATTAAAACCAATTACTGTATTTCCCCATGTATAAGATGATACCACGTATACTATAAGATGAACCTTAATTTTGGAGCCAGAAATTTGAAAAGAAATGATGTATTACATAAAGTTATTGAACTCAAGTTTTATTCATCATAAAATTTATACAACTCCTCTTCACTGTCAAAACTCCCATTCATTACCTTGTCCTCATCTGTGTCTGATGACAAATCACTGTCTTCATATAATATATTGCCTTGTCTTCAGTTCCTTCTATGGTATTTGAAATGCCACAACCACTGTATAAGACTCATCTAGTTTTTAGGCTCCAAATTTTTCAAAAAAGGGTGTGTCTTTTACATGGGGAAATTTGGATTTGGAAATTTGGAGGACATTGAAAATAATAACAAGAGCTGCTTCAAATGTATGCTATATAAGACTTTCCTGTCATAAAAATAGATTTAATTGAGAACAACTAAAGAAGAGTCAGTGTTTTTTTTAGAAATGTTTCTCTAAAAGATGGTAGAGAGACTGGAAGAGAATATGGAGTCCCAGGAAAAGTGTTATATTTTTTTAAGCTTTTCAATTATTGTTTACATTCAATATTATTTTGGATTAGATTCTGGTGTACCACATAATGGTTAGACCATCATATACTTTACAGAGTGCCTCTTCGCAATATTCTAAGTACCTACCTGGCACAATACATAGTTATTATAATATTACTATTTTCCCTATGCTGTACTTTACAGCCCCTTGACTGTTTTGTAATTATCAACTTGTGTTTGTTAATCTTTTTACCTCTTTTACCCAGCCTTCCAGACCCCTCTCATCTGGCAATTCTCAGTCTCTTCTCTGTATGTATGAGGTTTCTATTTTGTTTGTTCATTTATTTTGCCCTTCAGATTCCACATGTAATTAAAAGCATCTGATATTTGTATCATATTTCTATGACTTATTTTACTTAGCATAATACCCTCTAGGTTTATCAATGCTTTCACAAATGGTAAGATTTCCTTCTTTTTATGGATGAGTAATATTCCATTGTACCACTCCCTTTTTAACCACTTGTCTATTGATGGGAACTTGAGTTGTTTCCATATCTTGGCTATTGGAAATAATGCTTCAATAAACATAGGAGTGCATATATTCTTTAAAATTAGTGTTTTGAGTGCCTCCAAATATAATATATACCCAAAGTGGAATTCCTGAGTCATAATGTAGTTCAATTTTTAATTTTTTTGAGGACACTCCATCCATACTGTTATTTATAATGGCTACACCAACCTTCATTTCCACCAACAGTGTATGAGGGTTCCCTTTTCTACACATTCTCGCCAACACTTCTTTGTTGACTTATTGATGATAGCCATTCTGACAGGTGTGAGTTGATATCTCATTTAATTTGCATTTATCTGAGTAGTGATATTTAGCACCTCTTCATATGTCTATGGGTCATTTGTATGTTGCGAAAGGATTTTTTATGAAAGATAATATAGCATAAGTATTCATCCAGTAGATGAGGAATTTTAAGAAGGCGTCTCAGTGGTCAAGAGAAAATACAAACCATGCCTGAGTGAAATGCTGTATTTGGGTACCTAATTAGATATGCTATCATAAGAATAAATAGAAAGAAAGCCATGTCAGCAGTTCTGGGAATATTTCTCTTTACTGTTTTTATTTTCTAAGAAAAAATAAGAAACAAGATCACCAAATTAGATAAGGAGCAGGGAAGAATATCTTGATTTTTGAAGATCTATTCACTTTCCATGCAAAGAGTTGGAGATACAGAGGATGTATGGGCTACACTGAAGACCTATGTGAGTTTTGTTTTGGTCATAAATATAAACTGTATCCAATCATTAAGGTTGTGTGTTTTTATCCTGACACAATCTCCTTCTCAAATGTAGGATAAAGTGTATTAGAGCGTTTGAAGAGTTGGGTTCATATTTTTTTTTTGCCAGGTGAGTATAGTGAAGGTAAAGAGTGCAAGGAAGGTGAAAGTATAAACTAGAGAATGTGGATTATGAAGTACGGTATTCAATCTAGATAAAGCAGGAGGAAATGTGGGTGAGGAATATGTAAAAGGTACAGCTAATTTTTTCATAAAGCTAACTATTGATTTTTATTAAATTTACTTCCAGTCTTTTTCCCTTTATACAAAACAGTAATTAATAATACACACTGTTTGATGACTTACTTTAAATTTTTAAAAAAGTTAGTTATAATGTAGATTTTCAGTTACCAGTAATACTACAAAGCGATCTTATAAGTATTTATTAGTTTTCCTCAAAGGTAATAATTTCTTAAACAGGAAATTTACATTTATATAATCTACCAATATTATTCAGATTTCACAAGTTTTACTTGCAAATTGTGTGTGTATGTGTGTTTGTGTATGTTTTAGCTCTGCATAATTTTATCACATGTGTAAGTTTGTTTATCCACCAGTCAAGGTACAGGACAGTTCTCCTACATGGATCCTTCATACTATACTTTTGTAGGCAGAGCCGCAGCTATTTCTCCCTGACAACTATTCATCTTTTCTCAATCTAAATAATTTTGTCATTTCAAGAATGGCATATAAATGAAATCATATAGTATGTCACTTATTGAGATTGGATCCCTGTCAATCAGCATAATTCCCTTGAGACTCAGCCAAGTTGTTATTGTGTCAGCAGTTTTTTATTGCTGAGTATTAATCACGGTATTGATGTACCACAGTTTATTTAATCATCAACCATTGAAGAACATCATAGTTGTCTCTAGCATTTGGCTATTATGTAAAGGCTTATATAAATATTAGTGTAGAGATATTTCTGTAAACATAACCTTTTATTTCTTTGAGATAAATACCCAAGTATGTAATCCCTGAGTCATATACAGATGTTTAGTAATGTAAGAAATTAGCATCCTCTTTAAGAGAGCAGCAGTACCATTTTATAATTCCACCAGCAATATATGACATGTTTTTTCCCCATGTTATAATGGGATTGTTTTTACCATTGAATGTTGAGAATCCTCTATAAATTCTAGACATTAATCCTTTGTCAGATATGAGGTTCATAAGTACATCTTTTCAGTCTAGCTTGTGCTTTTCTTTTCATTCTCTTCCAATGTCTTATGAAACAACTTTTTAAAAAATTTTTGATGAGGCTAAATATTGTTTTTTCTTTTATAGATCTTGCTTTTGATGTCAAGTATAAGAACTCTTTGCCTAGATGTTGTTCCCAATGTCTAAACATCTTTTTTTCTAAAGTTTTCTAAAGATTTTCTAAACATCTTTTTCTAAAAGTTTTATAGTTTTACACTATTAAGTCTATGATCAATTTTGAGTATAGGTCTGAGCATTAGATTGTCTAAGTTTTAGGAATCTATTCTTTCTTCATTAAAATTCTTTTGCTTAGTTGTCAAAAATAAGTTGGAAATATATGTCTATTTTAGGCTTCTATATTCTGTTTCCTTAATTTATATGTGTATTTTTCACCAAATATCACAATGTCTTTAGGTATCTAATAAGCTTTAATGTTTGGTAGAGTTATTACTCCTACTTTATTCTTTTCTGCAAAATTGTTTTAGCTTTTCCAAGCCTTGTATTTTTTCTATACAAATTATGTAATCATTTTTTATACATCTGTAAAAAAAGTAGCTCAGGTTTAAACAGAAATTACCATTAAACTTATTGATTCATTTGAAGAAAACTGTAATATTTACTATGTTATTTCCTGTTCATGACCACATTTGGCCTCTACATTTAGTTAGGTATTCTTTGATTTCTTTCATCAGAATTTGTAATTTTCACAATTTAAGCCTTGTACATATTTTGTTAAGTATATATATTTTATATATAATTTGTTAACTTATGTATATCATTTTTGTAGTAATTTTAATGTTTTTTATAACTTTTTTACATGTGAATTGCTAGTATATAGAAATGCAATATTTTATGTGATTTTTGTATTCTGTAATCATGATGAACTCACTAATTAGTTCTAGGAGTATTTTTTTATACCTTTAGATTTTTTACATATGTAAACATGTCAAAGGCAAAAAGATAGATTTATGACATTGTTTCCAATCTTTGTGCCTTTTTTTTCTTATTCTGTGTTTCAGTGACTAAAACTTCCAATAATATGTTGAATAAGAGTAGTTTGCTAAGAGTTTTTATCCTGAATGTTTAAACTGAATACTGAAGAGCAATAGAAAATGTAAACAGGTGCAAAAAATGTAGATCCTTATATTCTTTATTATAGTTGTGTTTTTAAGCAAAACCATTTACTGTGAATAGACCGGGCAACTGGGAAAAAACACAAATAGCATCCAGACAGAACAGTGATCAGATGGCGATTACATCTCAACACAAAGCCTCATCGCTGTTAAAATGCAGGTTCTCTCTTGTACGGGATTGTGGAGATTTATTTGCCATATTAAATGTAAAGACTACCTATACTTATCCTTGGAAAAACAAATCAGGCTTCAAAACAGACATTTGTATGTGTAAAGTTACAAAACAAAACAATTCAATTCTCATGGGTGTATTTTTGTTTATTCAATTTAGTTGCAATTACTAGGCATGAAATTTGAAAGATTTATGGGACTAGCTAGAGGCAAAAGTCATAATGGCTAATGCAACTCCATCATAGCAAATGCTGTTTCTCAGTTGGGCATACAGTTAATGTAAAGAGAAACAAACAAAAATGTAGTATAAATATGAATGTTATGGGACTTATACCAAGTTCTTTTATACTGTACTGTGCCCTTTCAGTTTCTTGTCCTTAAGCATCCCTGCACCATTTGTTTATTGACTTGATAAATGATTATGGCGGCTTGTACAATTTTTTCTTGATTCACCAAAAGGTGAAATTAATAGACAATCTTGATTTCGTATTACCTTTTCTGGTTTAAGCAATGAAATGCAGTCTACTCAGCACTTAAAAGACTGCTTAGAACATAATAAGCACTCCATACATATTTATTATATAAAAGAATGAATAATTCTTCTTATTAAGACTATTCCCTTTTCCCTGGCCATGTGGCTGAGCTGGTTGGAGTTCCACCTCTGTGTGCCAGGGTTGTTGGTTTGAGCCCTTACCCAGACACAGGCAATAATTAACCAGTGAATATATGGATGAGTGAAGCAACTCTCTCTCTATCTCTCTCTCGCTCTCTCTCCCTCTTCTTGTCTCTCTAAAATCAACCAATCAATATTAAAAAAAAAAAGTTCCTTTTTTTCATGGCTAGTCCATGCAGTAAACACCTACAAACAGACACAAAATCTGTCTATGAAGTGAGATGCCAGTGCACTGGGTGTGACAGAGAACATCTCAGTGTGTAAAATCATGATGGAAAATGTTTGTGTCTTCGGGAAGTTCTCTAGTACATGACATTTCATTTTTTCTCTGTTTTCTGATATGGCTACAGTTATTATCTTCTAAATATCCTGGTCAGGACAAATATTTCCATAATTAATGCAAATATATCATCATTTGCTTATTCCCTTCTAAAGTAATTAAAGCTCATAGATTTTTCTAAGACTTTGAGATAAATGAAAAAAAAAATAGGCAAAAATGATGTTATAAGGTAGAGTTAATTCTATGTCCAGTAAATGCAAACTCTGAACAGACTTGTTGTCTGATCAGAGTGTGAATGGCTCTTCTACTTTCAGACACCCACCGGCAGGGCCACAGAATCATGAGTTTATATGAGTTTTCTCATATAAAAAATGAAGGTTTTTCACTGAATGATTTATGGACTCCCTTCTCAGCTATAAAAAGTATTTTGAAATTGTTATTGTAAATATAAATTTTTTAAAGTCTTTCTCTGAAGGCCTTTAACAATAACATGGTTGAAGTGTAACCCTTTAGAAGAAGTAGAGGAGAGTTACAAATACCTGACTCCTTGGGCTCTTCTTAGACCAAAACTCTTGGTAATGGTAGTTTCAGATGATAGTTTTCACTGATATTTACTTCAAGTTCTGTGGATAACATTCACATCCAACAGTTCTAATGAAAAAATAAAAACAAAGAATTATTCTTTTTTTTTGGGGGGGGGTTAATAAAATGGGATACCGTTCTGAATAAAACATGCAACCTATGACAAGTTACAATTCAGATTTTACCCTTTAACTCTTCCTTGCCTTGGTAATGTCTTTTCCATGGGCTATAGGTTTAAAGTTTTTGGTAAGCAATAATATCAACCGTAAACTTCATAACATTGCATATATTGATTAATTATTGCAGTTATCTTTAATGGAAAGTAATACTCTCTCTGCATTTGCAGTAGTAATATATATTTTTCTTCTCAAGTAGATTTAAGTGAAAGAGAAAGTGAATTGATTGTAAAGATATTAAATTGCTACAAGTACAGGTCATATACTAAAATTAATAAAAATAACAAAATTTATAAATAGCTGTCTTAAGATTAGTAAAGCATGGCCCTGGCCAGTTGGCTCAGTGGTAGAGCGTCGGCCTGGCATGCAGGAGTCCCGGGTTCGATTCCTGGCCAGGGCACACAGGAGAGGCACCCATCTGCTTCTCCACCCCTCCCCCTCTCCTTCCTCTCTGTCTCTCTCTTTCCCTCTCGCAGCCAAGGCTCCACTGGAGCAAAGCTGGCCTGGGTGCTGAGGATGGCTCTATGGCCTCTGCCTCAGGCGCTAGAATGGCTCTGGTTGCAACAGAGCAATGCCCCAGATGGGCAGAGCATCGCCCCCTGGTGGACGTGCTGGGTGGATCCCGGTCGGGCGCATGCGGGAGTCTGTCTGACTGCCTCCCCGTTTCCAACTTCAGGAAAAAAAAAAAGATTAGTAAAGCAGCACAACTTTGACAATGGATGTGATTTACTCACAACTCCCTTAACCATGTCTGATTTCTTGGATAATCATGATAATCTTTTCCCAGTTGGTTTCCAAGATTATTCTTTTGCTTTCTGTCAAAAGAGTCTATCACTGAGAGCCACTATCTGCCTTATTATACATCAGACTTTGGAAGTGATTGTTTAATGGTGTTTTTGTCTATGCCTCAATTAAGAAGCAGAGATGTTGGACCTAAACAGGATTAGTAAATGGATAAAGCACTTCAGGCTCAGTCTTTGATAACCCCCCAAAGTTTCTTTTTTATTAAGAGACATCTGGGGCAAGGTCTGTATTTCCCTCTGTCTACTCCATTCTACCAAGGATAGAAATGTAAATTGGTATATTTTTTTGGCAGCTGGTAGCTATTGTATAATACTTATCAATATTTTAAACCAACACACTTTTTTCCACAAAATTCCATTTCTAGGATTTTAGTCTACCAAAAAAGCTTTTAGGAGGTGAGCTATAATATAGATGTAAGAATGTTTATTAAAGCCTTATTTGTATAGTAATAATGGAGATTAAGTAAAATTCCTTCTTCTTGACATATTTTTTACTCTGTTTTCAATGATACTTCCTTCATTCCTCTGGTTGGTTTTCCCGCTGCCTCTCTAGCTTCTTTCAGGCTTCATTGCTTATATATGTATTCCTAAATATACTGCTAATAAATTATTAGAATTTAGAAGAAAGTTTATCTATGTTGCTGGTTATGAACTCTAATGTATTTCTCTATATCCAGAACAAAGTTAGAAAAAAATTTACTCTTTATATCAAAAATAAAAAGTGCCTAAGAATAAATTTAACAAAAAATGTGCAAGTTATTTTTAGAAAACTATAAAAGTTTATCATACGTAGTAAAGAAGATCCAAATATTCAATGTTACAAAGATATCATTTCTTTCTATTTCAATATATACATACATTGAAATACCATGTAATGGTTAATGTTAGGTGTCAGTTTGACTGGCCATGGGTGCCCAGGTTAAACATTATTTCTGGGCGTTTCCAGACATTACATACTATACAGACATTTCAATCGAAAGATTCAGTAAAGTACATTGCCCTTCTGAAGGTAAGTGGGCATCATCCAACTCAATTAGGCCTGAATAGAAAAGAAGGTGGAAAAGTTTGCCCATTTTTTTCTTTCTTTACTGTGTGAGCTGAGACAAATCATCTTCTGCCCTTGGGCTGGAATTTATACCATTACAGATATTGGCTCCTCTTGTTCACAGGTTTTTGACATTAGACTGATTTATACCACGGATTTTCCAAAGTTGCCAGTTTTCAAATGGCAGAATGTTGCATTTTTTAACCTCCATAATCTCTTGAGTCAATTCCTCATAGTAAATAAATATATCTAACACTCGTATACTTAAGATACATTATGAAAGTATAGTTCTAACACAGATGGACACCCTTGTACATGTGCATCAGTATCGACATAACAATGTTTACAGCACCATTTATGAAATAACTGATCCCTGAAAACAACCCAAGTGTCCTTCTCTGTAGACTAGATGAATGAATATTTTTAGAAAATTCATAAAATTGTATATAAAACTGAATCAAGACCCCTTTAGTATAGAATTTGAGAAAACTGATTTTCAGAAATATTTCTTTCCAGCCAAGTGTTCTATACAAAGTAAAAATATATTTATGAGTTGTCTTATTATAAACTTCCCATAACCATATACTTGTTTAGTCATTTATTTCATTGTCTTTTCTATAAGCATTTATTTACTGAATGCCTGTTATATACCAAGAATTATGATGGAATGTGGGGGTATATATCATGTAAAAGGCAATATATTTATCTTTAATTTTTCCTTCAAGTAGTATAAGCAATATGGGAGGAAGACACTATCACAGTCAGAGAAAGTCAAAGAATTTTGAGATATGAAGGCTTTCCAATAAAAGGAGAATGAGAGAAACCCATGCCTCCTTCTAGGTGATACAACTAAGGCTTCAAGGTGGAGGTGGTACTCTAAGATGATCCTACAATGCATGAACATTAACATCCAACTGGGCAAGGCTAAAGATAAGTTATTCTTAATGCAAACGGCAATTTATACTAAGCCAGTGGTTCTCAGGTGGGAACATTTTTCCCCCCAGTGAACATTTATGGAAATCTGGAGACATTTCTGTCTGCCACAATGGGGTGGGATGAGGAATGCTACTGGAATCTAGGGTTTGAGAACAGTGATACCAATAAGCCTCCTCCAACACAAAGAACAGCCACCTATAGTAAAGAATTAGTTTAGATGTTAATAGTGCCAAACTGAGAAACCTTGTTCTAGGCAATGCAAGAGTGAGATAGCATGTCATGTTCAAAAACCTCAGCAAGCTTTGTTTATGGTTGTTATTTATAAAACCATACTATGTATTTTACTGTTTGAACATAAGGACAAGTTGAGATGAGGAAAATATTGTCATTACTGAACCTCCCACAAAGCAAATTGCTTAAACATTGAATTTAATGTATACAAGTATAAAGCACCTTCTCAAAAATCCAATGTAGAGATTATATTTAGCAGTGGGTAAAGCGTCAACCTGGAAATGCTGAGGTTGCCGGTTCAAAGCCCTGGGCTTGCCTGGTCAAGGCACATATGGGAGTTGATGCTTCCAGCTTCTCCCCCCTTCTCTCTCTCTGTCTCTCTCTCCTCTCTAAAAATGAATAAAAAAGGAAAAAAGAAAAATATATTCCAGATTTAAGCACCTAGATTCTTCTAGTCTGAATATGTATTTTATATCATTTTTAGAGATAAATTATTATAATTTTAAGATTTCAGTTTCCATTGACATCATACAAATAGTATATGCAATTTTTTACCAAGTTCCACTTCCACAGAAGATAATTTTGTTATTTGATATTATGTTTTAAGGGACCAAAGACAAAGTGTTCAAGTCACTGAGTGTTCACAAATCATCATATGCAATACCAGAAACACGCCAAATATTTTAAATTGTTTTGAGTGCTGTGGAAAAGTTTAAGAAGCCAAATCAAGCTTAAAATAAAATTCAGAGACTTTATTATATATTAAGTACCCCCAAACTGTCAGAATTGTTTGTAGATTTGGCTGGGGTTTTTTTGTTTTTTTTTGTTTTGTTTTGTTTTTTAATGCAGAGAAAATTTTATTTTAGTGCACGATCCCTTGGAAAAGTAACTTGTCAATTATGCTGAATTGTGACGCGGTTTTCACTGTGTAAAAAACAGACAGAAACTGACCTTAGACTCCTCAAAGCAATGAGCTCAGCTGGTTCTAAACCCAGATCCTCAGGGTGTTGAGGCAGCTGTCTTACCCTCTGCATAACTTACCCCTACATGCTTACTTCTATTGATGTCTTATATTGTGCTTTCTCAGACAGAACCCAGCAGTTTCAGATTAATGTCCTTGGAGTTAGAACTTTTAAAAATGTCATTATGCCCTGGCCAAGTAGCTCAGTTGGTTAAAGTGTTGTCTTGATACATCAAGGTTGCGGGTTCGATACCAGACAGGGCACATACAAGAAGCAACCAATGAATACATAAATAAGTAGAACAACAAATCAATGTTTCTCACTTTCTCTTTCTCTTACTCCCTCTCTAAAAATCAATAAATTAAAAATAATTTTTTGAAAACATCATTGCAATTTAAGCAACAATGATTGAAAGTAACTGTCTCTTGTCACCAGGAGCCAGTTCTAGTTTTTTCAATTTTTTTTTTTTTTTTTACTTTTAAGACTGATGAATTTGTGGGTGAAAAATATTCTTTTTGATCTGAGTTCAGTGGTTGTTACTCTCATCTGAAAAGAGTTAGTGGTATAGATAATAAATTAGATTGAAATGTAAAAATGAAAAGGTACAAGGTAGCAATTCTTCTAAAAGTCTGGTTTTAGAAAAAGTCACATTCAGAAATGGTCCTGTTTGAAAACCACAGGAACCAGGCTGTGGAAGACAGGACAGTAGAAATCTGGCATTCGTGAAATCCTTCCTATGGATATCGCAATTCTATTTCTTTTTCATTAGGAGATGTACTCAGGCATCTGAGAGTCAGCTTTGATGCTTTAATTCCTGTTTTCTAGTGATATATTTTATAAGTTTATATAACCCACTTCCCTTTAGACAGGCCCTACAGAGCTGCCAATCTCATGGGCATCCATGCTAGTCTGATGATGTGCAACTGACAGATAGAAGTCTGAATACTTGGTTTCTAGGGTTGAAGGTATACTACAATTATCAACTTTTTTCCCTTGAGGTTGAATTCAAAATTTATTCAAACAAGAAACACTGTTCAAATAAATTCTTCTTTGATCAAGAAGAGAAAATTAATACATCATACTAGTATACTAGTATATATGTGTGTGTATATATATATTTATATGATGTCAGGTATAAAAGATAAATGCATTTATGTGATATTTCACTATTCTACTCAGAATCATTTTATTTTAGCATAGTAACTGATAACAGTATATACTTATATACCACTTATGTTTTACACTTGACAAAGGAAAGGAGACAATTTGATAATGTTGTTTGCTTACTTACATCTTTTATTAATAAATTATAGTAGGACCAATGTGTTAATCTAAAACACAAAGACAAGGTCTTCAAAAAGTTAATAAGAAAGATTTAATAAACTCTTTGTGGTATAACTGTTTGGTTTTTATTGGAGACTCATGCCTTTACAATTAACTTCTCTGAGATATTATTCAAATAACCTGAGATTTCAATCATTTATTAATATGTTTAGAAAACATCTATTGATTAGCAATTTTAAACAGTAAATAGCCTTTAAATATTAGTTATGAAAGGTTCCTGTACTCTCTTTAAAATCCAGTGGTCACACTGTCTTTTCACAATGCATTGAAATTAAAAGATAAATTCTGTATTTCTTGTTTGCCACTGACCCCAGTAATAAGAACAATACCTAGCTGCAAGAGGGGGCTGGAACATGCAGGTCCACTCAGGTGAGATGTGCTAGCTATACAGCTCATTTACTATGAAAGGAGAGGAGAAGGGATTTGGTTCAACAGCTAGTGTTTCCACCACACAATCTGTTTTTAAAAGTAACAATTAGATGATCTTTTTTCTCTAAGATGCTTTATCCTTTGAAGGAGCTTCATGCAATTTATTCCCTTTGGATCTGCCTCACTGTCCATCAAAAATTCCCAAAGAATATCATTTAGGTTCCAGCCAGTCTCCCTCTCATAAAAACCAGCAAGACTTAAAAAACTTGAGTGCAGTATAATGTGTATGGGACTTGGGTCACTTAAACTTCCTGACCTGAATGAACATTTGACATTTTGAGTTTTCTCATCTGCAGTGAGAGTGTTGTACTGAATGATTTGCTTCTTTCTTTTTTCTCTTTCCTTTCTTTCTTTCTTTCTTTCTTTCTTTCTTTCTTTCTTTCTTTCTTTCTTTCTTTCTTTCTTTCTTTCTTTCTTCTTTTTCTTTTTTGTCTAAAGGTCTAGTATTCTTGCAGGAAATCAGGGAAGAATTTACTATGAAGCAAATGAAGCCTTAAATTAAAAAGGCCCTTCATATGAACATTGAGGGAGGATCCTAATAACCCTATGTTGTATAGTAATATGATTTTGTAAGTTTGGTAAGAATAAGACATTTTTATAGCAACAAGTAAAATACGTGTCCCTCTGTCATATTTTCCCTTGTGTTAGGAGTACAATAACTAAAATGATGAAACTGATGTTTTCTTTGAAAAGAAATCACAAAATTCCTTGAGAATTCAGGCTTTACAAAAGCTGCACCTGCCCCTTCTTACAACTTCTATACATTCTTTCTTTGGACACTGTAAAGCCAGTATCCAATGCCAGAGCCACCATCACAGCAGCCGCCCGGCCCATGCAGGTTCGCATTGGATTTGGACAGTCGGTAAAGAAACAAAGGAGCCAAAAGCTGATGGGCCATAGTCTTTAATCCTAGCTTGCACTCGGCGGGCAAGTAAAAACACACACTGGGCTCCAAAACCCACTCACATTCAGTGCTCACAAAGCCACTGACTTATCCGAGTTTCCTAGAATCAAAGGTTTCTAGCTCACCAGCCTCATTCTCCTCAGTTCCCCATCTCCTTCCTTATCCCAGATACAAACTCTACACAAACTGGCATCTCACTCAGCACTCCGCCATCTTGGCTGCTTTTCCTGGCCTCCTCCATGTGGCCTCCTTCCGCTGCTGGTTCTACTCTCTCTGCTCTCTCATGCTAATCTCAGGAACCAAGAGCAAGCTCCCGCTCCGTCCCCATTTTATAGTGTAGAAATCCAAACCCTTAATCCAATATACAAAATAGGGAAGTCTCTAATACAAAGTCACCCTCTGAGGCATGATAGGATTGTACCAACCCACATCAAAAATGGGTGGGAAAGGCTTAATCCCAAAACCAAGCCCCAGGCTACAAGGATTCTCAACACACATTAATATCACTTGGGCAACGGCCTCTTTAACAAAGTGAGCATAATACATTTTATCTGCCCAACAGATTCCTATAAACATAAGTAGATATTAGAGTAGGTCAGCCTATCAAAATATTAATAGTAGAAGCTGGAATGAAATAACTTCCTTAAGCCCCTTTCAGTCCAAAGAGTCTTCTTTACCTTTATACAGAAGGAATGTTAGTTGTTTTAGTTTTGTAGACCAGTATTTGTGTCCAAACAGCAATTATAACCTTAAATGGAATCATACAAATTGAGAATTGTCTCTTTGTTAGTAGTCTGGGTAGCTGTATCTAGAAAAATACAGTATCCATGGCAACTTGATGTTCAACTTTGAACATTTTGCCTTTTTCTTTACATTGTTATGATTTATAATCATGCTAATAACCTCCCAGTTAGGCATTTTCTGGCCATTAACAACAGCCTGGATTAAAGGCCTCTAGCTTCACCTGAGACCACCAATGCTTTCCATTGGTCATTAATGCCAAGAAAATATGCCAGTATGAAGGTCATTATTGCTTAAATACTAACTTGGAAAGTTATGCAAGGCTAGCAATTAAGCTTGCTTTTAAACTGTTCTGGAAAGCCTGTATAAACACCACAATCAGACAAAACAATAATAAATGAAAGCACTGGCCACTATTGAAACTGAAGAATGGTAAAAATTTCTCTTCAGGTTGTTGGCCTTTTAAAAATAGCTGTGAGACTTTAATCATGAGAGAGCTCTGTAAGGTCTGGAATTATTAACTTGGTTATTCTTCTTCTGTCTCCCACTAAGATTCCACCCACTCTTCCAGGAAGTGTTTGCCCCAGATGCACTTCCTGCTGTGTTAATTACCTTGCAAAGTCAGGAGTATCACTGGCCTGTTTATGTTAATTGTCCTTGCTGACTTTATACCAAGATGAGAAGAGAACCAAAAATGAATGCAGAAAGCTCTTAAGTTCTACTATGAAAATGCTTAAAAACTTTGTCATTTAAGATGTTTTGTTTTTTTTATATACAAGCAATATGTACTATAACACAAGGGCAAGGGAACTTTTTGGCCATAATATACATTTTGTTCTTATTGCTCTCATTGTACTCGTTTATCCACTTCATTAAACAGCTCTAAGTTTACTCCCACAGTTTCCTTCCCAAAACAAAAGTACTTCTAAATTGGTCACCTCTTAAAAATGAAAACTTTCTATATATGCTCCCTTTATAGCCCTTATCACTCCTTCCATAAACAAGTTTATGAAAACTAAAAGCTACAATCTCCATCTTAACACCCATTGCTCTTTTATTCTTCATTTCACTGAAATTTGTACACCATCCTCACCACTCAAAGACATCATTTTAACTAATGTTCTCAGAGATATCCTGATAACTAAATTGATTTGACATTGTTCACTTCTTATATAACCTTTTGGATACAATGATGATCCGATGTCATCATTTCTTATGCTGAGTTGTATTCCATAGTATATATGTACCAAAGATTTTTAATCCACTCGTCCTCTGACGGATACTTGGGCTGTTTCCAGATCTTCGCTATTGTGAAAAATGCTGCCACAAATATGGGGGTGCCTTTTGGAGCCGTTCTATGGTGTTCTTGGGGTATATTCCTAAAAGTGGGATAGCTAGGTCAAAAGGCAATTCAATTTTCAGTTTTTTGAGGAATCTCCATATTGTTTTCCACAGTGGCTGCACCAGTCTGCTTTCCCACCAGCAGTGTAGGAGGGTTCCCTTTTCTCCACATTCTCGCCAGTACTTATTCTGTGTTGTATTTTTTTTTTCATTTTTCCAAAGCTGGAAAAGGGGAGGCAGTCAGACAGACTCCCGCATGCGCCCGACCGGGATCCACCAGGCATGCCCACCAGGGGGCAATGTTCTGCTCCTCTGGGGCATTGCTCTGCTGCATCCAGAGCCATTCTAGCGCCTGAGGCAGAGGCCACAAAGCCATCCCCAGCACCCGGGCCATCTTTGCTCCAATGGAGCCTCGGCTACAGGAGGGGAAGAGAGAGACAGAGAGGAAGGAGAGGGGAAGGGGTGGAGAAGCAGATGGGCGCTTCTCCTGTGTGCCCTGGCTGGGAATCGAACCCGAGACTTCCGCACGCCAGGCCGACGCTCCACCGCTGAGCCAACCGGCCAGGGCCCTGTGTTGTTTTGTTGATGAGCGCCATTCTGACTGGTGTGAGGTGATATCTCATTGTGGTTTTAATTTGCGTTTCTCTAATGATTAGTGATGTTGAACATTTTTTCATATGCCTATTGGCCATCTGTATTTCCTCTTTGGAGAAGTGTCTATTCATTTCTTTTTCCCATTTTTTTGATTGGATTGTTTGTCTTCCTGGTGTTGAGATTTACAAGTTCTTTATAAATTTTGGTTATTAACCCCTTATCAGACGTATTGTCAAATATGTTCTCCCATTGTGTAGTTTGTCTTTTTATTCTGTTCTTGTTGTCTTTAGCTGTACAAAAGCTTTTTAGTTTGATATAGTCCCATTTGTTTGTGCTGTCTTTTATTTCACTTGCCTGTGGAGATATATCAGCAAATATATTGCTCCGAGAGATGTCAGAGAGCTTACTGCCTATATTTTCTTCTAAGATGCTTATGGTTTCACGTCCTACATTTAAGTCTTTTATCCATTTTGAGTTTACTTTTGTGAGTGGTGTAAGCTGATGATCTAGTTTCATTTTTTTTTTGCAGGTAGCTGTCCAATTTTCCCAACACCATTTGTTAAAGAGGCTGTCTTTATTCCATTGTATTTCCTTACCTCCTTTGTCAAATATCCGTTGTCCATAGAGCTGTGGAGTTATTTCTGGGTTCTCTGTTCTGTTCCATTGATCTATATGCCTGTTCTTATGCCAGTACCAGGCTGTTTTGAGTACAGTGGCCTTGTAGTATAACTTGATATCAGGAATTGTGATACCTCCCACTTTATTCTTCTTTTTTAAGATTGCTGAGGCTATTCGTGTTCTTTTTTTGGTTCCATATAAATTTTTGGAATATGTGATTTATATCTTTGAAGTATGTCATTGGTATTTTAATTGGTATTGCATTGAATTTATAGATTGCTTTGGGTAATATAGACATTTTAATGATGTTTATTCTTCTTAACCATGAGCACGGTATATGCTTCCACTTGTTTGTATCTTCCTTGATTTCTTTTATCAATGCTATGTAATTTTCCGAGTACAAGTCTTTAGTTTCTTTGGTCAAGTTTACTCCTAAGTACTTTATTTTTTTGCTTGTAATAGTGAAGGGGATTGTTTCCTTAATTTCTCTTTCTGACTGTTCATTGTTGGCGTATAAAAATGCCTCTGATTTCTGAGTATTGATTTTATATCCTGCCACTTTGCTGAATTCATTTATCAGGTCCAGTAGTTTTTTGACTGAGACTTTAGGGTTTTCTATATACAATATCATATCATCTGCAAATAATGATAGTTTTACTTCTTCTTTTCCAACTTGAATGCCTTTTATTTCTTCTTTTTGTCTGATTACTGTGGTTAGGACTTCCAGGACTATGTTAAATAAGAGTGGTGAAAGGGGGCACCCCTGACTTGTCCCTGATCTTTAGGGGATTGCTTTTAATTTTTGCCCAATGAGTATGATGTTGGCTGTGGGTTTGTCATAAATGGCTTTTAACATGTTGAGGTATGTTCCCAGAATTCCGACTTTGCTGAGAGTTTTGATCATGAATTGGTGCTGGATTTTATCAAATGCTTTTTCTGCATCTATTGAAATTATCATGTGGTTTTTCTCCTTTTTGTTTATGTGATGAATCACATTGATGGATTTACGAATATTGTACCAGCCTTGCCTCCCCAGAATATATCCCACTTGATTATGGTGTATGATTTTTTCCATATATTGTTGGATCCGGTTTGCTAATATTTTGTTGAGGATTTTAGCATCTATATTCATCAGAGATATTGGCCTATAATTTTCTTTCTTTGCGTTGTCTTTTCCTGGTTTTGGAATCAGAATTATGCTCGCCTCATAAAAGGAGCTTGGAAGTCTTCCTTCCTCTTTAATTTTTTGAAATAGTTTGAGAAGGACAGGAGTTAGTTCTTCTTTGAATATTTGGTAGAATTTAGTTGTGAAGCCATCAGGCCCCAGAATTTTCTTTGTTGGGAGTTTTTTGATAACTGTTTCGATCTCATTTGGTGTAATCGGTCTGCTTAGGTTTTCTGATTCTTCCAGATTGATTTTTGGAAGATTGTATGTTTCAAGGAATTTGTCCATTTCATCTAGGTTGTCTAGTTTTTTGGCATACAGTTCTTCATAGTATTTTCTTACAATATTTTGTATTTCTGTTGTGTCAGTTGTTATTTCTCTACTCTCATTTCTAATTTTATTTATTTGAGTCTTCTCTCTCTTTTTCTTGGTGATTCTAGTTAAAGATTCATCAATCTTGTTTACCTTTTCAAAGAACCAGCTGCTAGTTTCATTGATCCTCTGTATTGTTTCTTTAGCCTCTATGTCATTTATTTCTGCTCTGATCTTTATTATTTCCTTCCTTCTGCTACATTTGGGCTTTACTTGCTGTTCTTTTTCTAGTTCTTTTAGACGCAGGGTTAAGTTGTTTATTTGAGCTTTTTCTAGCTTCTTAAAGTGTGCCTGTAGTGCTATGAACTTCACTCTCAGTACTGCTTTTGCTGTGTCCCATAAATTTTCAGTTGTATGCTCATTGTCATTCATTTCTAGAAATTTTTTTATTTCTTCTTTGATCTCATTCTTTTTATATATATATAATTTTATTTTTTTAATGGGGCAACATCAATAAATCAGGATACATATATTCAAAGATAACATGTCCAGGTTATCTTGTCATTCAATTATGTTGCATACCCATCACCCAAAGTCAGAATGTCCTCTGTCACCTTCTACCTAGTTTCCTTTGTGCCCCTCCCCCTCGCCCTTTCCCTCTCCCTCTCTTTCCTCCCCCTGTAACCACCACACTCTTATCAATGTCTCTTAGTCTCACTTTTATGTCCCACCTATGTATGGAATAATGCAGTTCCTGTTTTTTTCTGATTTACTTATTTCACTTCGTATAATGTTATCAAGATCCCACCATTTTGCTGTAAATGATTTGATCTCATTCTTAATTCATTATTTAACAACCTGCTATTTAGTTTCCATGTGTTTGAGAATTTTTGAGTTTTTCTGTTGTGGTTGATTTCTAGTTTCATGCCATTGTGATCAGAGAAAGTGCTTGATATGATTTCAATCTTCTTAAATTTGTTGAGACCACTTTTGTACCCTAACATGTGGTCTATCCTAGAGAATGTACCATGAGCATTTGAAAAGAATGTATATTCTGCTCCTTTAGGGTAAAAGGTTCTGAAGATATCTCTTAAATTGAGTTGATCTAGTGTGTCCAATAAGTCTGCTGTTTCTTTGTTAATTTTCTTTCTTGAGGATCTATCTAGTGATGTTAGTGGGGTATTAAAATCCTCTACTATTATAGTATTGCTGTTGATCTCGCCTGTTAAATCCATCAAGTCTGCTTTATATATTTAGGTACTCGTATATTAGGTGCATAGATATTTATAATAGTTATATCTTCCTGTTGGATTACTCCCTTTATCATTATGTAGTGGCCTTCTTTATCTCTTACTATATCCTTTGTTTTAAAAGTCCAATTTGTCTGATATAAGTATTGCTATCCCAGCTTTTTTTTTTCATTTCCATTTGCATAAAATATTTTTTTCCACCTTTTACCTTCAATCTATGTGTATCTTTTGTTTTAAGGTGTGTCTGTTGTAGATAGCATATGTTTGGGTCCTGTTTTCTTATCCACACAGCTACCCTATGTCTTTTGATTGGATCATTTAATCCATTTACATTTATGGTTATTTTTGATATGTTGTTGTTTATTGCCATTTTATTCTTTAAAGCTGTATTCCTTTTTTGCTATATTCTTTTCCCACTTTGATCTGTTTACAACAGACCCCTTAACATTTCCTGCAGCACTGGTTTGGTTGTAATGTATTCCTTGAGTTGTTTTTTGTCTGGGAAGCTTTTTATTTCTCCCTCGATTTTAAACGATAGCCTTGCCAGATAAGTTAGTCTTGGTTGTAGGTTCTTGTTCTGCATTACTTTGAATATTTCTTGCCATTCCCTTCTGGCCTCAAGTGTTTCTGTTGAGAAGTCAGATGTCATCCTTATAGGAGCTCCTTTGTAGGAGATAGCTTTTTTTTCTCTTTCAGCTTTTAATATTTTTTCTTTATCACTTAGCTTTGGTATTTTAATTATGATGTGTCTTTTTGTAGGTTTCTTTGGGTTTCTCTTTAATGGAGTTCTCTGTGCTACTTGAACTTGTGAGAGTTTCTCCTTCATTAATTTAAGGAAGTTTTCAGCTATGATATGATTGAACAAGGTCTCTGTCCCTTGTTCTTTTTCTTCTTCTTCAGGAACCCCTATCATGTGAATGTTATTTCTCTTCATGTTGTCACAGAGCTCTCTAAGAGTTTCCTCAGACTTTTTCAGTCTCTTTTCTTCTCTGCTTTTATGCCTTCATTCCAGTTTTCCTGCAACTTGCTGATTCGATCCTCAGCTCTATCTATCCTGTTTTTAATTCCTTCCATTGTGGTCTTTATTTCTGATATAGTATCTGTCATCTCTGACTGATTCTTTTTTATACTTGCTATTTCTTTATTAGGTGTTCATAATGATCATCCATTGTTGTTCTAAGATCCCTAAGCATCCTTGCAATCATTATTTTGAACTCCACATCTGGAAGTTTGATTATTTCCATATCACTCAGTTCATTTACTTGTTATCATGACAATATTCATCCTTCCAAAGATAACATTGTTGAATTTATCTTCTAGGCCAAAAAAAAAGTTAAGAATATACATGGATTTTGTCCACACAGTGGTGCATGAAATGTCAGGAAAAGGAAAGCTACAGCTTTACTCGCACACGTAGAGAAACTCAATACAGTGGTTACAAAGCCTAGAAAGTTTAAGACATCCCAAATTTAAATTAAAGAGGACAGACTCCCTACAATTCATACAAATTTGATTTTCATTGCTCAACAGTGAGAAAGATCTGAATCTGACTCTGACTTCAAGCCTTCAGGACTGATAGCTCTGTAAAACTTGATTTGAACAGATTTTTTTTATCATTCTCATGTTTGCAGTAGATATCAGGAAGCACTCCTAGTTATTTAAAATTAATTTGTCTCATTTGTAAATGAGAGAGTGTACAAGCCAAGGTCTTCAGGACATGAAGAAATTTGAAGACAGTATTTCTGCATAACACATAATTAAATTTCAAAGCATAAAAATCTATGGCCAAGATATGAGCCACTTAGAAATTTCTTTGTTTGTGGTTTGAATGTCAGCTCAGATTTGTAAAGCATTATTCTCTGATGACACATTTTTTACTGATAATATTTTTATTCATTCAAACTTTTTTGGTTGTAGAATTGAAATGAACTTCTACTATGAAAATAAAGTGTCTTGATTTTTAATCAGTATGGACTACTTCTGGGGCTGATCTAATAAAAAAAAAACTATGAAAGGGGTCAGAAAGGATAACAAAAGAGCAATCATCAAAATCCAGATACTATTTTAAGTGCTGCAGTTTAAGCTTAGAATAGTCACAATAACATTTTGACACTTTTCATTCTATAGTTCAAAAGCATTTGCCCCTGCAAGTGAAGTTGAATTTGTAGCCTTGGCTGAAGGGATAATGACCTATCAGTAACCAATTAGTTTTACTTAGTAATGTTCATTAAGTTCTCTATAATTTATTAAATATAGTAGTAATAATAATAATAATAGAAGGTAATTAATAGCAAAATTTTTATACCATCAATAGAGGGAAAACAAAGATAGCATTCTATTATCTACTACTTAGCACTATACTTTATTCATACTAAAAATAGAATAATATTTTATTTTTATAAAAGAAGAAACAAAGAATAGTAAGATTAATGGTTTAAAGCATGAACTTTAGAATCAAGTGAGTACAGAATAAAATCTCTGTACCATCTGAAATTTTATCAATTGAATCAAACTGAATTTTAATAAACTGTACTTTTAAAATGCCTCCTTCTGGCCCAGGCCAGTGGCTCAGATGATAGAGTGTCAGCCCAGACTGTGGATGTCCAGAGTTTGATTCTGGTTAGAGGACACAGGAGAAGTTACCATCTGCTTCTGCCCCATTTCTTCTCCTTCTTCTTTCCCTCTATAACTTCCAAAGCTTGTAGCTCAATTGGTTCAAGCATGGTCCTGGACACTGAGGATAGCTCAAATGGTCTGAAGACATCAGCCTCAAGCACTAACAGTAGCTTGGTACTCTGACATCTGCCCTGGATGGGTTTGCTGGGTAGATCCCAGTTGGGGTGCATGTGGGAGTCTGTCTCACTATCTCCTCTCCTCTTCTCTAAAAATAAACAAACAAAAAACAAATAAATAAAATGCCTCCTTTACAATTTGCTATGAGGATTAAATGGCACATTTCACAAAGAGTACTTAGAAAAGAGCCTTGTATGAATATATGGGCTAAATAGCCACTTGTAAAAGCCATTGTTACTGGCTGGCTAACTTCAAGAAAAACGTCACCCTTTTTTTTATTACCTCAGTGGTTGTTATATATTTCACTTCCAAATGCTTTCAATATCCTTGTAGTTCAAGTTCAATTTGTTAGGAACAAGGTAACTCAGCTTTGTTTTCTTGAGCATATCTTTGTTCACCTATTTAAAAAATTTTTTGTACTAGATATATGCAATCATTGGGAGGGTAATTTTCTTAATTGTAGTATTTTATTTTTTTATTTAGAAATTAAATGTAATGCGGTGACATTGATCAAGAAAAGTACATAGGCCCTGGCCGGTTAGCTCAGTGGCAGAGCGTCGGCCTGGCGTGCAGGAGTCCCAGGTTCGATTCCCGGCCAGGGCACACAGGAGAAGCGCTCATCTGCTTCTCCACCCCTCCCCCTCTCCTTCCTCTCTGTCTCTCTCTTCCCCTCCCACAGCCAAGGCTCCATTGGAGAAAAAGTTTGCCCGGGCACTGAGGATGGCTCTGTGGCCTCTGCCTCAGGTGCTAGAATGGCTCTGATTGCGACAGAGCAATGCCCCAGATGGGCAGAGCATTGCCCTCTGGTGGGCAAGCCAGGTGGATCCCGGTCGGGCGCATGTGGGAGTCTGTTTGACTGCCTCCCTGTTTCCAACTTCAGAAAAATGCAAAAAAATAAAAATGCAAAAAAAAAAAAAAAAAAAAAGAAGAAGAAGAATACATACATAGGTTTCAGGTGAACATCTCCATTGTATTTGAACTGTTGATTGTGTTGTGTGTTCATCACCAAAATTCAAATAATTTTTTGTCACCATATATTTGTTCCACCTTACCCTCCCACCCCACCCTCTCCCCACTGGTAACCACTTCATTTTTATTATGTCCACGAGTCCCAGTTTTTTATCCTACCTATTTGTGGAATCATATAGTTCTTAGCTTTTCCTGATTTCCTTGTTTCACTCATTATAATGTTCTCAAGGTCCATTCGTGTTGTTGTAAATGGCAATATGCCATTATTTCTTATGACTAAGTAGTATTCCATTGTATATATGCATCACTTTTTCTTTATCTAATCATCTGTCAAGGGACACTTTTGTTGTTTCCATGTCTTGGCCAATGTGAAAGATGCTGCAATAAACAAGAGGGTGCATATGTCTTTGCATATCAATGTTTTAGCATTTTCAATGTGGTATATTGTGTATGTAGTACTTAAAAATGTACTTGTTTTTTGAGAATTGTATCATGTATTTCCAACACATATACTTTCATATATTCAGCAGTACTTTCAAATATACATAACTGGCAGTGATCTGAAGAAAGATGAAACCAAAAGATTGAATAAAGGACTCACTTGATATATAAAATAAATATGAAAGATGTAAAATATTTTGTAGAATTAATTTATAATAATATAATTTCATACTCTTGTTAAAAAACATTTTCTTTGGGGAAATTAAGATTATACCATAAGCAACTGTAAAGTAAGCAGAGAATTGAAACCATTTGAAAAATTTACACTTCTATTATCCTAAATAAATTTTAAGTCAGACCCTCTTCCTTTCTTCTGTAAATATGCAAATTAACACATTGTTGACCAGCAATTTCATGCAGAAGTTATCTCATGTCACCAGCTATTTTTTCATAATTGGGTATGAAAGTGAAACAATCTAAATAAACATCAGTATATTTTATTTATACATAACAAATTTAAATGAAACTTTGTACATATCTGCTACATATTATATTTTACACATATTATTTATTTTAGTAATTTTTTTGGTCTGATATACTGTATAGCAATCACCTACATATAATGCTATGCAACACATTTTGTAAATATATCTGGTTTCGCTGCACTTTCTTTTTGAAATACACACTTTGGCCCTGGCCGGTTGGCTCAGTGGTAGAATGTCAGCCTGGCTTGCAAGAGTCCTGGGTTCAATTCCCGGCCAAGGCACACAGGAGAAGCGCCCATCTGCTTCTCCACCCCTCCCCCTCTCCTTCCTCTCTGTCTCCCTCTTCCCCTCCTGCAGCCAAGGCTCCATTGGATCAAAGTAGGCCCAGGCGCTGAGGATGGCTCTATGGCCTCTGCCTCAGGTGCTAGAATGGCTCTGGTTGCAACAGAGTGATGCCCCAGATGGGCAGAGCATCGCCCCCTGGTGGACATCCCAGGTGGATCCCATTTGGGCACATGCGGGAGTCTGTCTGACTGCCTCCCTGTTTCCAACATCAGAAAAGTAAAAAAATAAAATAAAATAAAATAAAATGAAAAGAAATACACACTTTACAAGTTCTAGTTGGATTGAACACGACGAAGAAAGATTTTACAATATCCTTGATATGTACGTTCAACCCGCGAGCGTTTAGAAGATATTCTAAGTTCAGATGGCTCAACACTGAATGTTTTTGTTTACCGTGCCTTTGATTTTGCGGTCTCACACCTGGAGGAGTGTGAAGAAAAGACAGTCTGCATGAGAATATAGAACAGTGTGCTGTTTTTTGAAATTCAAACCTCAGGGCAAAGAGTCACAAATACAATAATCCTATATTACCCTGAATTTCAAAAATTGAAATGGCTAATGCAAGTGCAAACACGGGTTAACTCATAAGCAGTCAACAATGTGTTAATAATTTTTCAAATTAAAACAAAGCCCCAGAAACACCACTGAGGAATCCAAATATATTGGAATAGATGTGGTGGCATTTGGCCCACAGTTTAATAGCTCTCAGAGTTAACTTGAAGTTGTCAATGTTGGGTACTAAGTTTAAAATTTCATTGGTTACCCTGCAACTGTTAAGACTTCTTATCCATCTTATATCTAAATTTTTAAGCAGGCTGTCACCTCGTAAATCCAAGTCTTCTGGAATCGTCTACAGTATTAATATAGCAAATAAAATATCAATCTCTACTCCATCAAAACACAGTTTGATAACTAGCACAAATGCTCCTTCAACAGCTCTTACATCTTTTACTTCTGCAATTTCACCTTACCATGTAGAAAGAGGTGAAAAAGTCACTTTGGTCTACTTGTCTTGGTGCAACACACAACGCATCGGTGTCGGCACCTTTTGTGTTACTCCTAAGCTGTAGGATCCAAATGTATAATATTTTCCTCCAATCTTTTCTATTACAGATTGTAGAAGATTCTTGTTTACACTGATTTCTCGTATCCACCCTTTTACCAGGTTATTTAAGGATCCGAAAATTAAAATCCTACGCTGTAATTCCTTTTCTTCTTCAAATACCCCAAAGGCTTCAGTCTCAATTAGTTTCTGTGTAAGCAGGCAGTGCGTCTCCTCGGGGGCTGCTAGGCTGATGGGAGAGGTAATGCCATAATGCCTCTACGGTGGCATTATGTTTGTTGTGTTTGTTGTGATCCCTGTGTTATGATTGGAAACGCATTCTCTCATGGGCCCGCACTCCGCTCCTCACCCTTCCACCCCACCCCACCCCCTCCCCCAACCTCCCACAGCAGCTCCTGGCCTGGGTGTTATCCAACAGTGGTAGCTGGCCTGTTGGAGCCCTGGGTCCAACCCCTGACATAAATTCTTTTTTAAACACACTCAGATGTTATAATGATCTATTTTCATCTTTACTGACAGTATATTCTCTGGTTAAATTTTCTTATTTAACTATGGAAATTATGTCAGCTATTGCCAGTACAGAGAAATGTGTGGTGAAGAAAAGAAGGCTTAACTAAATGTCATTTTAATCAAAGGAACAATTTTTATTTAATAAAATTGAACTGGTATACACACTCATAAGAAATATCTTTAGAACAGGGGAAAATGTATTCAACTGGAAATTTCTAGAAAGAATTCTAGTAGACTCTAAATAGTGACATTTTTTACTAAATGTATTTTGGGTTATTTATTCTGCATATTTCTCTGGAGTTGGGGAAACTAAGGATAAGTATCCACATTTAGGAAATTGAACATAAACTAAAAGTTATTGGAAGAAGCATAATGTAAAAAAGGTTTCAAAGCAACAGGTCTCAGTTCTCGCTTTTCTAATCCTCATGCTAAGTCCTACAGCTTTGATGCTGCTTACTTGCTTGTTTTTGTTTTTACCAGGTTTTATACTTTAAGGGACATTTTTTCTTAATGAGCATATTTGTAGAATCACCCTCTCATCAAAATTCTTCACTGAATTTTCTCACTTCTTAATAAAATTCGACCTTTTCTATAATCCTCTTTGCCAGATTGTTCATTTCTCGTTTTCAAACCATGCTGCTATACACACTGCTTTCTTCCTTCATTAGCTCATGACAGCTCATCCTTCCATACTCAGTCCCTAAACCAGTTCCACTTCCTCTCTCTACTTTCACTGGGTGACGTGTTGTGCCCTGTATATCCTGTTCACAGCTCTCTCACAGCACTGTGTAACTGGGTGAATAGTTGTAACAGTTGTTTGTCTTTCAATTAGTGATGTTTTAGTACAGAAATAGTGATTTTCATTTAATACAGAAATTATGATATCTATCTAGATACATATTTAGTTTATAGAGATTTCTTTGGATATTTTAGCTTTATTAAGATGATTTACGCACCATAAAATTTAGCCATTTAAAAGATGAACTCAGTGGTTTTTGTGTATTTACAGATTTATAAAGCTGTCACTTTTATTTAATTATAAAATATCACTACCCTAAAAAGAAACACCATGTGCATTAGCACTCACTCACTATGTGTCCTGATCCTCAGCCTTGGATAATGATTAATCTACCTTCTTTTTCTATGTATTTGCCAATTCTGGATATTTAATATGAATTAAATCATACATTATACAACCTTTTGTGAGTAGCACCTTTCACTTAGCATTAAGTTTTCAAGGTGCATTAACACTGTAACGTGGATCAATGCATCGTTCTTTTTGTTGCCAAATAATATTTCTATTCCTTTTAATTTTTGTTGAGTTTATTGGGGTGACTATGAGCAATAGAAATATGCAGGATATTATTGTATACTGTCAAGTAATGTTTCTTTATGAGGACGTCATGCTTTGTTCATCCAAATAGCTATTTTTGTTTTTTTCATTTTTTTTTGTTAGTGGTACTTCTATGAACATTTGTTCACTTCTCTTGGTCTCTTGGGTAGATACCTAGGAGTGTTATTGCTGATTCGCAGGGTAACAGTGTGCTTAACATTTTTGGGAACTGACAAACTGTTCTTTTTGTTCATTTTTAAAATTTTATAGTTAAATTACAGTTTACATTCAATATTCACTTATTCTAATTTCAGGTGTGCCAAGTAGTGGTTAGACATTTGCAGGCTCATAGATGTAGAGAACAAACTGATTGTTGCCCGATGGAAGGGTGCTTGGGAGACTGAAAAAAGTGAAGGGATTAAGAAGTAAAAATTGGTAGTTACAACATAGTTATGGGGCTGTAATTATAGCACAGGGAAAATAGTCAGTAATACTGTACTAACTATTCATGGTGCTTGGTGGGTACTAGACTTATGGGGAGAACACTTCATAAGTCATAAATGTCCAAACTGATTTCCAAAGGGAATGTGTCATTTTACATAATCAACATATGCCTGAAAGTTTCTATTACTACACTGACCAAAACTTTTTATTTTCTGTTTTTAAAATAATTAGCCATTTTATTGGGTAATTATGAAAAAGTGTCCCCTTATTTTTTAATTTGCATTTTCTTAATTACTAATGGTGTTGAACATATTTTTCTGTGTTTTATTGTGAATTTTATGCTCTCTTTCAGCCCCAATACTTGTTTTTAAAATTAAGCTGGTTATTTATTTTTGACTTGTCAGTGTTTTTAAAATATCTTAGATAAAAGTTTCTTTCAAGGTATAAAATTTGCAATTATTTTACCCCATTTCTCTGCTGACTTTGCACTTTCTAGATGGTATCTTTTGAGGTGTAAAAGTTTTTATTTTTTATGTGTTTTTAAGTACGTATTGATTTTATTGGGGTGATATTGGTCAATAAAATTATATAGGTTTCAGGTATACAATTATGTAATACATCATCTATATATTGTACTGTGTGTTCACGAGCCCAAGTCGAGTCTTACTCCTTTGCCATGTATCACCCCTTGGCTCTCTTCTACCCCAACACCCCTTTCTCTCTGGTAACCACTATCCTCTTGTCTTTCTCTATGAGTTTTTAGTTTAATTTTGTTGTTGTTGTTTAATCCCTTCACCTTTTTAACTCAGCTCCCAGGCCTTCTTTCCCTCTGACTGCTGTCAGTGTGTTCTCTGTGTCTATGAGTCTGTCTCTGTTGTGGTTGTTAACTTATTTTGTTTATTGGATTTCACATATGAGAAAAATTATAAGGTACTTGTCTTTCTGTGACTGGCTTATTTCACTTAGAATTATACCCTAGGCCAACATGCTATGCAAAATGTATGATTTCCTTTTTTTCTATGGCCAAGTAGTATTACATTGTGTAAATGTAAAGAAAAGCTTGGTTATCAACTCATCTACTGATGGGCACTAAGCTGCTCCTCAATCTTATCTATTGTAAATAATGTCGCAATGGAGATAATGGTCCATATATTCTTTTTAATTTGTGTTTTGTGTTTTTTCGAATATATTCCCAGAAGAGAAATTGGTGGGTCAACAGGCAGTTTCATTTTTAATTTTTTTTTTTTTTGTATTTTTCTGAAGCTGGAAATGGGGAGAGACAGTCAGACAGACTCCCGCATGCGCCCGACCGGGATCCACCCGGCATGCCTACCAGGGGCGATCCTCTGCCCACCAGGGGGCAATGCTCTGCCCCTCCGGGGTGTCGCTCTGCTGCGACCAGAGCCACTCTAGCACCTGGGGCAGAGGCCAAGGAGCCATCCCCAGCGCCCGGGCCATCTTTGCTCCAATGGAGCCTTGGCTGCGGGAGGGGAAGAGAGAGACAGAGAGGAAGGAGGGGGGGTGGGGGGTGGAGAAGCAAATGGGTGCTTCTCCTATGTTCCCTGGCCGGGAATCGAACCTGGGTTCCCCGCACGCCAGGCCGACGCTCTACCGCTGAGCCAACCGGCCAGGGCCTCATTTTTAATTTTTGAAGATAACTCCATACAGCTTTTCACAGTGGCTGAACTAGTCTGCATTCCACTAAAGAGTGAACGAGGGTTCCTTTTTCTCCACATTCATGCCAATACTTGTTGTTTGTTGATACACTGATGATGGTTACTCTGACAGGTGTGAGGTGGTATCTCATTATGGTTTCAACTTGTTTTTCTCTGGTTATTAGTGACATTGAGCATATTTTTACATGTCTATTAGCCACTTGTATATTGTCTTTGGAGAAGTATTTATTCAGGTCTTTTGTTTATTTCTTAAATTGGACTGTTTGTATCTTTGGTGTTGAGTTTCATAAGTTCTTTAAAAAATTAGGATATTAATCCCCACAGATGTATCATTGGTGAATATGTTCTCCTATTCTGTGTGTCTTCATTTCATTTTGTTGATGGTTTTTTTTTCTCAAAAAACTTTTTATTTTAAATACTCTCATTTGTTAATTTTTTTTTTTCTTTTGCCCTAGGTGATATACCAGGAAAAAATATCGCTATGAGTAATGTAGAGATTTTACTACTATGTTTTACTTCTAGAATTTTTCCACTTTTTAATGTAACACTTAATTCTTTTTTCTATTTTGAATTTATTTTTGCTTATGGCATAAAAAGGTGGTCTACTTCCACTTTTTGTGTATATCAGTCTAATTTTTGCAGCACCATTTATTGAATAGATTATCTTTACCCCATTGTATTGTTGGTCTCTCTCCTTTGTCAGATATTAATGGACCATAATGGCATGGGTTTACTTTTGAGCTCTCTATTTTTTTTATTCCATTGATCTATATGCCTATTCTTTTGCCATACCATGTTGTATTAATTATTATGATTTTGTATTCTAATTTGATTTCAGGTAGCATGATTCTTGAAATTTTGTTTTCTCAAGGTTTCTGTGGCTTTTAAAGGTCTTTTGAGATTTCATGTAAAATTTTGTAATATTTGTTTCAGTTTTGTGAGGTATGCCATTGGTATCTGGATAGGAATTTCATTGAATCTATAGATTGATTTAAGTAGTGTGGACATTTTAACCATGTTGATTCTTCCTATCTGTAAACATGGTATATGTTTCTACTTATTTGTGTCTTAGTCAATTTTTTTAAAAAGTTGCTTTAATGATTTTAGAGAGAAAAGGAAGGGAGAGAAAGAGACAGGAACATTAATCTGTTCCTGTACATGCCTTGTCCGGGGTCCAAGCTGCAATGTCTAAGCTTCTGGAAGATGCTTTAATCAACAGAGATTTTGGACCAAGACTAGGTCAGTTTGTTTCCTCCGTGTTTTACATATTTCTGAATACAGATCTTTTACGTTACTGGTTAAATAGTTTCTCTTTCTGATAGTTCATTATTGGTGTATATAATTGCAACTTATTTCTCCATATTTATTTTGTATTCTGCTACTTTAGTGAATTCAGGATCAGTTCTGGTAGATTTTTGGTGGGATCTTTAGGATTCTCTATATACAGTATTATGCCATATCACACATGTATATCTGCTGGTTAAAAACACATATGTGGAGTCTAACAGATGGGATACTGAATGTAAATAGTTTTTCCATGTGGTGAATGTGAGGGGAACCCTGAGGTCTTTTCTGTCAGCATGTAGAGACCCTGCACCCACTTTAACAGCTGTTCAGCTTCCCTCGACCATGTGGTCCAGGGCTGGTAGATCCCATCCTCTCTCCATGAATGTTAGTTGTTTTCCTTCTCTCTCCCTAAATCCCACCTGTTTCCTCAGTGCTCTGATAAATAGTCTCAAAAATGCATTTTTAAAAATTTACAAGAATTTCTGTGGGGTCTCCTTCTAGCATGGGCACCGCCAGGTGAAGGTGTGCACCTGTGAGACTGTGGCAGGGCCTCCACATTCTTGTCCCCAAGAAGGTGACTTTTACTATTCTCTCAGGGATATGCTGGGGCCTCTGCATTCCCCTGTTGTCCTTGGGGCTGGCTGCCAAACTAGAAGCTTGCCAGGCTGATAGCGACAGTGCACTCCTGCCAGTGTTTAGAGTGTGTGTTTCCCCACTGGGTGGTCAGCCATTATCTGAAACACACTGGCCTGTGCTCTGCCTCTCATTGGAAGCACATGTGTTTGCCCTCTGTCCCTTTAGAAAACAGCAAATTTCGGGAAGTTTCTGCACCACAGGGATGTGAAACCTTTTTCTGGCCTTAAGTTGTGAGGAATGCTTTCTAAGTTGTGGTGTGTCTTTCCAGAATTCTGCATTCTTCTCATGTTTGTTTTAGGCCCAGGAAGGGCCAGCCATTGCCTGACCGGCAAGAGGTCTTGCGGTCACACTTAGCACAGTAGTCTATACCCCTACACCCCTAGATAATGCACAGATTTACTAAAAGAGTTTTTTTTTTCTCTTTCCTATCTGGTCTGTATTTCACCTGAGATTTCCCTTTAAACAAAAATGGAATTTCAAATAAATACACACAAAAAAATATGGTAGTACACCCCAAAACACACCTATTGTAATACTTCATTGATAGAAAAAGTCCAGAATAGGTATCAGAGAGGGGACACAGAGCAGATGAGAGGTTGCCAGGGGAGAGGAGTGGGGAGTGTCATTTTGGTTCAGGATTTCCATTTGGAGTGATGGGACATTTTGCAAGAAGATAGTGGTGATGTTTGCAGAGCATTGTGAAGAGACTTTAAATTGAGGAATGGCACAATTTTAAAAATAACAATCACCTTTATTTTTTTACTTATAATGAATCATGCTATGGAAAAACAGAGAAAAAGAACAATAACAAAATAAAATAAAAATACAGAACAATTTCAAATAAAATTAAATTAATAAAAACATTAATCATGCCACAGAGAAAAAAAAACCCATAACGTTAAAAGAAAAGAAAACTGTCAAGAAGAGGTGGTAAATCAAATTCATCTGATGTGGTGGGGACAGCTGGATGAAGAACAAGCAGCTCTGGAGCTGGCCCTGATGTGCTGCCCAGAGGCAACCCCTTTTGTCTGGCCACAACCAGAGCAGGTTTGGCAGAACATTCTTGAAACAGCAGTGGTGGGTCTCAGTGTGGTCCAGAGATGCTGCACAGGCCGCCCGGCTCCAGAGCTGCAGCTGGAGTGGCTGCTGGAAGAAGCACGGCCACTGGAGTTGGGTGCCCCTCCAGGTCTGGGTCAGCCTCCAGGTCTGCCTGTGCAGCTGACTCCTCCAGGTGTCCCTCAAGTGTAGCAGGAGCTGACTCTGCCTCTCGGTCCCCTATCCTGAGCATCTCCTCAGACAAGAGCTGTGACATCACACCTGGCCAGAACAATGTCCTCACTACCTGATGAAAGACACCAACAGAACTCAGAATCCTGGTAACCAGGGAACCATATTCTAGAACAACCACTAGCCAGCTCAGTTGACCGAGACTTTAGTTGAGTAAACATGTTCTTGTGTTGTCTTCCCCGGTCCCAAGGCCGTGGCAACCAAAGACACAACCCTGATGGTTTTTTCCGCCGTGGACGCCGCTGGGTCCAGACTCAGCCAAGACGCCTGTGGCCGTTTTCTCGAAGGAACCGAGAAATAACCCATGGAGGCTCAGAGGTGGTGCTTCCGGTCCAGGCCACCACTGTGATTTCACCTGAGCAGGTCTATGTCCCCTACGTGTGTGTGTGCATGTGTGTGTGTATGAGTTTTGAGTGTGAGTGTATGTATATGTGTAAGAGGGTTTCATGTCAGAGGAGCCTGCCCTTAGGAAGAATGGGCTGAGCATGTGGTCAGAAGCCTTGTGAACCAGCACATTCACACCAATGCCTGTTTAGATTGGAAGAGTGGGTGGCACCCTCTGCCCTAGGTTTATCTTGAGCCCTAGAGGTGAATTTCATTTCCCTGAAAGGAGGCCTCTTCAGAAACATCCTTGGGTCTGATTTGGGAGCAGAAGGTGCAGTGGGCAAAAGCAGCAGTGACTAGGGCCAGGCTGGGCTTGAGGCACCCTGACCCACTGCTGGTCATGTCATTGCAGAGCTCAGTCAAAAACACCCAGGAGCAGCAGCTGGAGGAAGGAGACCCCCACATCATCTCCACAGCTGTGGGCCAGGTGCACCCTAGTAGTGATGTGCAATGCAAGCCTGCAAAGAGCGTGGCCACCTGGGCAGCCGGGGACGTGGGGCCCGTGGATGACCTCAGTAGGTCTCCTCCCCCAATGCCACCCAGGGTCTGGAGGTCTCCTCCCCCAACACCATCCAGGGTCAGGAGGTCTCCCCTTACAACACCCAATGTCCCGAGGATTCCTCCCTTGATGCCACCCAGGGTCCGGAAGACTCCTCCCCCAAAGCCGCCCAGGCTCCATGCACCCTGGCTCACAAGGCCTGAATCCAGCCTGCAGCACCGGGCCCATGTTAATCCAACTGAGCCAAACCACCTGGAGCCCAAGGAAGGAGATGTAAAGGGTAAGAAGGTGGTTGAGGACATTGTGGGATGGTGGGGGAGGGTTGGAAGGGAAGGGTCAGTGTCAGACACACAGGGAGCACTCCTAAAGGCTGGCCAGGAGCAAAGACTGGCTTCAGACCACCCACGTGCAGGATGGCTGGTGGGGAGAATGTCCTGTGGTGGGTCCTGGCCTTCGTCTCTGCTCTGCCTTTGGAGAAAACATGCAAATGCAGGCACATAGGTGATCTTTTCTCCTCTAGAAGCTCCAGCACCAGCCCAGGAGGCAGAGCCGGCTCCTGCTCCACCTGAGGGACATCTGGAGGAGCCGGCTGCACGGACAGACCTGGAGGCCGACCCAGATCTGGAGGGGCGCCTGACTCCAGTGACCATTTCACCTTATGAAGTTCTTCCAGGTGCAGCTATGGAGTTGGGGCTGGCCTCCACTGCGCCTCCTGACCACACTGAGGTGGGAAATCAGCTGCCTGAAGAAGCCTCCGACAAACCTGCCTTGACTCCGCCCACACGAGAAGAGCTGTCCCTGCACAACACCTCAGGGCCAGCTCAGGGGCCTCTTGTCCAATCAGCTGTCCCTAGCACATCCGAAGAATTTATTTTCCCACCCCTTTTGGATAGTTTTCTTTTATTCTCTGTGATCGTTATATTTTTATTTTCTATTTTTCTTTTTCTGTTTATATCTTTTTTCTGTATAGAGTAATTCATTATAAGTAATAAAATAAAAGTGATTATTTAGATTTTAATTTGTGCCATTCCTCAGCATGAAGTCCCTTAATGATGCTGTGCAAGCATCACCTCTAACTTGTTGAAAAATGTTCCATCACCCTGAATGGAAACCCTGCACCAAAAAGACTCACTCCTCCTATCCCTGGCAAAACCTCACCTGCTTTCTATCTCTGCTCCTTTACCTATTCTAGACATATCCTATCAATGGAATCTTACCGTAGTGCTGTTTCAATGTGCTCCCATACTTATTTTTTTATCTGAAATAACATTTTTTCCATTAAAAATAGAAATCCCAGGTCAAATAGAGAGACAGATATAAAAGGAAAACTTTTTTAGTAAGTCTGTGCATTATCTATGGGTAGCGACCACTCTGCTAAATGTGATCCCAGGGCCAGAACATAGGTGACAGCTTGACCTTCCTGGGCATAAAACAAACACGAGAAAAATGCAGAAATCGGCAAAGACGAACCTCAAGCTGGAAAGCATTCCCTACAAGGCAAGGCCAGAGAGTGGTTTCACATTCCTGCGGGGCATGAACTTACTGAAAGTTGGTGTTTTCTTTCTTTTTTTTTTAATTTTTTTTTCTGATGTTAGAAGTGGGGAGGCAGTCAGACTGACTCCCACATGCACCCAACCGAGATCCACCCAGCATGCCCACCAGGGGGTGATGCTCTGCCCATCTGGGGCATTGCTTTGATGCAACCAGAGCCATTCTAGTGCCTGAGGTGGGGACCATGGAGCCATCCTCAGCGCCTGAGCCAACTTTGCTCCAATAGAGCCTTGGATGCAGGAGGGGAGGAAAGAGACAGAGAGGAAGAATAGGGTGAAGGGTGCAGAAGCTGATGGGCACTTCTCCTGTTTACCCTGACTGGGAACCAAACCCGGGACAACCACAAGCCAGGCTGATGCTGCTTTACTGCTGAGACAGCTGGTCAAAGCCAAGTTGATGACAGAGGGCAAACACCTGCACTTTCAATAAGGGGCAGTGCACACGCCATTGCAAGGCAGATGATGGCCCACCACCCTGATGAGGACACACACACTGTAAGTGCCAGTGGGAGAGCCCCGTCCCCATCAGACTGAAGGTTACTGGTCTGGTGGTGACTAGGCCGGGGGACAATGTGAGGATGGAGAGGCGCCAACAGCTCCCTGAAAAGAAGTAGGAAAGGCCCCTCATCTGGGGGGACAGTGTGTAAGACCCATCAAATTCCACATGTGCTCAACTTCACCTGGGAGTGCTCACCCTAGGGGTGGGGGTAGTCAACCTTTTTATACCTACCGCCCACTTTGGTATCTCTGTTAGTAGTAAAATTTTCTAACTGCCCACCAGTTCCACAGCAACGGTGATTTATAAAGTAGGGAAGTAACTATATAAAATTTATAAAGCAGAGTTACAGCAAGTTAAAGCATATAATAATGATCATTTACCAAGTACTTTATTTCAAATTTTTGCTAATTTTGGCAGAATAAATCTTTATAACACAACTTACTATAGTTAAATTTATCTTTTTATTTATTCTTTGGTTGCTCTGCTACTGCCAACCATGAAAACTGAAACTCCCACTAGTGGGCGGTAGGGATCAGGTTGACTACCACTGCCCTTGGGAGTTATCCCAAAGAAATCCTTGCACAACTTCTCAAAGATCTATATTCAAGACAGCCCATCAGAGCACTGATGAAATAGCCAGTAACTGAGAAAAACAAAACTGTCCATGGACAGTGATGGGACCCACCAATCCTGGTCCACATGGATGATGGAAGCTGGACAGCAGCTAGAGTTGGGGCAGGGGTCTCCATGTGTTGACTAAAAAGGGCTCAGGGTCCTCTCACATGAGACATGTGGCCCAACATCTGAATCCATGATCCCACCTCTTAGAGCACGACCATGTGATTTCACCTGGCAAAGGGTCATTTATGAAAATCAGTCTGAGTGTAACATAGACAAAATGGTCCAAGTGAGAAGGGCGGACCCTGAGAGATACCAACCAAGCCACTCATGATGCTCATTTGTGGGGTGGAGACATCAATCTCTGACCTTCTCCTTGATGTGATGTCTAATTTGTTATAATGCATGTGTGACTGTGCCGGTTCTAAATATATTAAAGTTATATGTCCAGTGTTATCTGTGTATCACTCATCTATAATGTACATTATTTAGTTTTTATTGTTAAAGAATTTATGACAAGAAAAATAAAGGTTAGTTATAGTACCATATTGAATTCTAAAGGGATTCAGAAACAAATAAAGAACAAAGTCCTTCCCGGGAGGAGAGCCCTGACATGGGGGGCTCACCATGCCTGTTCTTTCCAGGATTCTGCACACAGTGTTGGCATGTGCACGTGTGTGCTTCTGTTTTCTCGCACTCATGTGTGCATTGGTGGGTGCCTGTGTGTGTTCACATGTGTGAGCGTGTGCACCTGTGGGTGTCTGGCAGGTAGGATTCCTGGGCATGTGCTCTTCCAAACCCTTATTTCTCTGGGGCTGGATGCTGCCAGTCAGAGTTTCTGGCATTTTCTGTGACTGCACAGCAGAATTTCCAAACCTCCCTGTGGTAGAATCCATATCATTATTCATTTTTCACTTTTCTTGTTCTAATTTGTACAGAATTTTAAAATATTGGGTGCAGTTTCTATTTCTGAGGAGAAAAGGAAAACATCACAATGAAGGAAAAGTGAAGAGAATGGTCACAGAGTGGGGATAAAACCAATTCTTTTGATGAGAGGAGTGCGGGTTCGAGAGCAGACGGCTCTAGAGCTGACCTGGTGTGTGGTCCAGAAGCAGGTGCTCTGTGGCAGGAACCAGGGCAGGTTCTGCAGACGGCTCTTCAGTAGGCGGAGGTGGGGCCTGGGGTAACTCGGCAGATGCTGCACAGGCCACCTGGCTCCAGAGCTGCAGCTGGAGTGACTACTGAAGGTGACACCCCTCCAGGTCTAGAGCAGTCTACAGGCCCTCCCCTGTGTCTGGCTCTTCTGAAGAGGTGGAAGCTGCCGGCTCTGTCTCCTGGGCTGGTGCTGGAGCTGTGAGAGGAGAAAAGATCTCCAACATGCATTCTAACATGCCACCCAAAGACAGAGCACAGCCAGAGCCTTCCACAGAAGCCACAGCACAGGACCCACCACAGGATGTCCTAATGGCCCACAGTCCTGCAGAAAGGTGGTCTGAGTCCTGTCTGCTCCTGGCCAGCCTCGTGCATACTCCCTGTGTGTCTGGTACTGACCCCTCTTCATCAGTTCACATCCATCCCCACCCCCCACCACCCCACCTCCCCCACATTCACACCTGTGGGTGCTACCTCCTTGGCCGCCGGGTCCTCCTGGCCAGTTTCTTCGACTTGGGCATCGTGCTCCCAATATCATGTCTGAAATTATGTGCTGTGGTGGGACACTGTGTTGCTTCTGGGGAGAGGTACTTTGGCCATCCAGGGGCCCTAGATCCGAAACCCCCAAGTGGCCACACTCACTTTAAGCCTGCTCTGGACCTCGGTGCTGTGGCCCAATTGCCCATAACTGGTGGAAACGGGTAGGGGTCTTCGTCAGCAGCCTGCTGCTCTTTCATGTTGTGGGATGAGCTCTGCAATGACCAGCAGTGCATCTGGAGACTCAAGCCCTGCCCTGTTCTAGCCACTGCTGCTTCTGCCCACTGGACCTTCTGCTCCTGGATAATTCCCTGGCCTGTGTCTGCACAGACCACCTCCCAGGTGAAATAAGATTCTCCTCCAGCCTGACCAGGCAGTGGCGCAGTGGATAGAGCGTCGAACTGGGTTGCAGAGGACCCAGGTTTGAGACCCCGAAATCGCCAGCTTGAGCCATGGGCTCATCTGGTTTAAGCAAAGCTCACCAGCTTGGACCCAAGATCACTGGTCAAGCAAGGGGTCACTCGATCTGATGAAGGCCCACAGTCAAGGCACGTATGAGAAAGCAATCAATGAACAACTAAGATATCACAAGGAAAAACTGATTATTGATAATTCTCATTTCTCTCCATTCCTGTCTGTCTCTATCTATCCCTCCCTCTGACTCTCTCTCTCTCTGTCTCTGTAAAAAAAAATAAATAAATAAGATTCTACTTTAGGGCTCAGGATGAACTTCTGGCAGAGGGCACCACCCACACTCCATGTCAATCCAGCGAGCCCTGACCTGGAGTTTGAATGTGACAGACCTACCTTTTGATCCCTCTTCAGCCTGTTTCTGATTGAGGCAGACCCTCCCCACATGAACCTTTTGAGCGCGTGCGCACACACACACACACACACACACACAGACACACACACACACACACGCACTCACACACACACAGGACATAGGGCTGCTCAGATGTGATCAGAATGGTGGCTCGCCTGAACAAAACCACCCTGGGCCCCCTTGTGTTACCTGTGGGTCCCAACCTGAAAAGGGCCCCAGGTGTCTGGCCTGAGCCCAGACCATCGGCAGCCTTGGCAAAACATACTATCACTTCTGTCTCTTTTGAAGCTGCGGCCTCCTGATGCTGAAAAAGCAAGAGAACATCTAGTCTCTGCCAATGTGTCCAGTAAAGTTAGCTGGGAAGGGGCTAGTTTATAAAGTTGTTGCTTGTTTACCAGGGTCCAAGTTCACTTGGGCTCTATTATCAGAACATGAGGTCACTCACCCCTGGGGCTTCTACCCAGAGGGTGTTTTCAGACAAGAATAGTGAATTCACTTTTTTTTTTGTGACTGAGACAGAGAGAGGGACAGATAGAGACAGACAGACAGGAAGGGAGAGAGATGACAAGCATCAATTTTGCTGTGATACCTTACTTGTTCATTGATTGATTTCTTTTTCTTTTTTTAATCTTATTTTTATTAATTTTAATGCAGTGACATTGATAAATCAGGGTACATATGTTCCGAGAAAACATCTCCAGATTATTTTGATATTTGATTATGCTGCATATCCCTCACCCAAAGTCAGATTGTCTTCTGTCACCTTCTATCTGGTTTTCTTTGTGCCCCTCCCCTCCCCCTACCCCCCATCTTCTTCCTCGCCCCCTCCCTACCCCTCCACCCCACCCCCTGTTACCATCACATTCTTGTCCATGTCTCTGAGTCTCATTTTTCTGTCCCATCTATGTATGGGTTTATATAGTTCTTAGTTTTTTCTGATTTACTTATTTCATTCCGTATAATGTTATCAAGGTCCATCCATGTGATTGTAAATGATCCGATGTCATCATTTCTAATGGCTGAGTAGTATTCCATAGTATATATGAACCAAAGCTTTTTATCCACTCGTCCTCTGATGAACACTTGGGCTGTTTCCAGTTCTTCGCTATTGTGAACAATGCTGCTATAAACAAGGGGGTGCATTTCTTCTTTTCAAACAGTGCTATGGTATTCTTGGGGTATATTCCTAAAAGTGGGATGGCTGGGTCAAAAGGCAGATTTTCCATTTTTTGAGGAATGTCCATACTGTTTTCCACAGAGGCTGCAACAGTCTGCATTCCCACCAGCAGTGTAGGAGGGTTCCCTTTTCTCCACATCCTCGCCAGCACTTATTCTGTGTTGTTTTGTTGATGAGCGCCATTCTGACCAGTGTGAGGTGATATCTCATTGGGGTTTTAATTTGCATTTCTCTAATGATTAGCAATGTTGAACATTTTTTCATATGCCCATTGGTCATCTGTATATCCTCTTTGGAGAGGTGTTTATTCATTTCTTTTGCCCATTTTTTGATTGGACTGTTTGTCTTTCTGGTGTTGAGATTTACAAGTTCTTTATAAATTTTGGTTATTAACCCCTTATCAGATGCATTGTCAAATATATTCTCCCATTGTGTAGTTTGTCTTTTTATTCTGTTCTAATTGTCTTTGGCTGTGCAAAAGCTTTTTAGTTTGATATACTCCCATTTTTTTTATCCTGTCTTTTATTTCCCTTGCTCGTGGAGATAAATCAGCAAATGTATCACCGCGAGAGATGTCGGAGAGCTTACTGCCTATGTTTTCTTCTAAGATGCTTATGGTTTCACGCCTTACATTTAAGTCTTTTATTCATTTTGATTTATTTTTGTGAATGGTGTAAGTTGCTGGTCTAATTTTTTTTTTTTTGAGGTTGCTGTCCAATTTTCTCAACACCATTTGTTGAAGAGGCTGTCTTTACTCCATTGTATGCCCTTACATCCTTTGTCAAATATCAGTTGTCCGTAGAGCTGTGGGTTTATTTCTGGGATCTCTGTTCTGTTCCATTAATCTATGTGCCTGTTCCTATGCAAGTACCAGGCTGTGTTGAGTACAATGGCCTTGTAGTATAGCTTGATATCCGGAAGTGTGATACCTCCCACTTTATTCTTTTTTTTTTAAGATTGCTGAGGCTATTTGTGTTCTCTTTTGGTTCCATATAAATTTTTGGAATATGTGATCAATATCTTTAAAGTATGTCATTGGTATTTTAATTGGTGTTGCATTGAATTTATAAATTGCTTTGGGTCATATAGATATTTTTTTAAATAAATTTTTATTAATTTTAGTGGGGTGACATCAATAAATCAGGGTACATATATTCAAAAAAAACATGTCCAAGTTACCTTGTCATTCGATTATGTTGCATACCCATCACCCAAAATCAGATTATCCTCCGTCACCTTCTATCTAGTTTCCTTTGTGCCCGTCCCCCTGCCCCTCCCCCCTCTCTACTTTCCTCCCCACCCCCCTGCAACCACCACACTTTTGTCCATGTCTCTTAGTCTCGTTTTTATGTCCCACCAATGTATGGAATCATACAGTTCTTATTTTTTTCTGATTTACTTATTTCACTTCATATAATGTTATCAAGATCCCACCATTTTGTTGTAAATGATCTGATGTCATCATTTCTTATGGCTAAGTAGTATACCATAGTGTATATGTGCCACATCTTCTTTATCCAGTCTTCTATTTTTTTTTACAGTGATTAAAGCCTTTAAGCAAACTCTTGGCTAATACTGCAAGAATCCATAAAAGAGTGGTGTCCTTCACATGTTCACCAAGTCCAAGTTGACACCAACACCATTCCAAATCCCTGAAAATGCAACCCAACCTCAGTTCAGTCCATTAGGAGCTGTCACAAGGAGCAGGAGTCCAGGAAAATTCCACATCCATGAAAAGTCCCCATGGCACTGGAATTGTTGTCACAATTCTATACTTTGCACCTCATGTCCAAGTCCCAATGACCGCTGCTTCTAGCTGGTAATGATTCAGGTAGACTGGAAAAGTCATCTGCAGCATGTGTGGGGATGGAGCTTCTCTTCTCCTCTGCCTGGAGAGAGGAGACCAGGTTGCTTTTCCCTGGAGCTCTGTGACTGTGGCGTGGTAAAGAGAACCTTGGGATACATTAAGCTGGGTGGCAAAGGTAAATTCATATTAGAAGTTGGCAAAAGGGGGAAAGAGAGCTCTAAATTAGGAGTAGGTCTCAGCCTGAAATATGAGTGGGGCATTGAGGTAGGATGAATAAAGGAAACACTATATGTTAAACAAAACAGCAGAAAATAGGCCTCTCAACACCCACAGCAGAGATCTTCGAGGGAAGAATAAAAAACCTGACTATTCAGGCAAAACATAGTTAAGTGGCCCTTGTGCAAATGAGATCAGTTTACTTGCTTCTTGGAAGAAATACCCTAGGCTCATCCACAGTGCCGTAGATGGGGCTGACTGCACTGCGCACCTTCAGCCTTCAGTGGCAAACCCCAGCATTCTGGGCAAGGTTAGGTCATAGGTGGCTGGAGCAGGGCTGGAAGAGACTGAGCCCTCCCTTAGAGGAGCGAGGGAGAAGCCTACCTTCCAGTGTCCCTGTTTCCTCACAGCAAAAGCATGTAAGCCTGGCAGGCGTTAGCTCAATGACCTTTCTATTCACTATTGAAGCAGGACCCAGGTGGAATCCTATGAGACCCCTTTGAGGCCTTGGAGTCTTTAAGGGTGTATCCTAATAGCTGGTAGTTCACCTGATCTCTATTGGGCTTTTTCTGCCTCTTGGTATCTTAAAAGCCATGCTCAGAAGATCTCGCTGAGGGGTTTGAGGATCCCCACCTGCCTATATAAATCTTTTCCATATATCTGGAGCTATTTGGAAAAAGACAAAACAGTGTTATTAGCTGGATCAAATAAAAGAAGGTAGAAGTTTGCAGGAGAAAAAATTTGGCACTTTCTGTTCATCAGCATTCAAAAGAAATTTTAAAAATTTTAAATAAAAAGCATGATATGGTAGACCTGTAGGAGTTCCAAAGGGAGGATATCACTCCCCCCTTTTAAATTTTTTTAAATTGACCTTAAAATATTTTTGGGGTACACTTTAATAATACCTAGACTTTAAAGATTATAGGATATACCCATAATTCAAAAGGTTTGACAAAATACAGTAAATGCTTTTGCTACATATGCAGGAGTATTGTCAGTTTAACCAGTTTAGGAAATCCAATAATAGAAAAATGCATACAGACAATGAGCTATAACATGCTTAGCAGCCTCTCCTGTTCTGACAGATACTACTATAAATCCAGAATAGGTATCCACTGTAACATGGACATAGGACTGTTTGCCAATTGAAGGTGTATGAGTAACCCCCATTTGCCAAAATTTTCCTGGTAGGAGTCCTTGAGGGTTAACTCCAAATGAAAGGACAGATTGTAATATAGGACCCCTTGGACAGGATTTCCCAATCTGCCATGCTGCTTCCTGAGAAAGTTGAAACTGTTTACCCAGGGCTGCAGCATTCTGGTGATGAATAGTATGAGACTGAATTGCTCAATCCGTCATGGTTGCTCCAAATAATTTTCTTTTGAGTAGCTTGATCAACAAGGGCATTTCCTTGTGTTAAAGCTCAAGGGAGCATGGAGTGAGCTCGACCATATCCTATAAAATATGGAGCTCTATGTTGACATACAAGACTCTGAAGAAGGAAGAACTGCTGAAATAGTTCATCAGCAGTTGTTTCTAAGACAGCAGTCTCTATAGTGGAAACAACCATAAGTAAATATCATATTTTCTGTCTGTATATAGATTAAAGGAGGAATATGGCAAATGCTGAAAAGCCATGATAATGGCATATAATTCTAGTCTTTGAGCTGATGTTAAGTTGACTGTTTCAGTATAAAGCTATCCATTGATTTGGAAAAGCAATTTGCTATTTAGTGGAAGTTTCCCAGAGCCATTGTTGTTGATCCTTTGAAAAAAGAAACAACAATAATTTTGAGGCTCAAAATCTATATACTGTAAGGGTCACCTATGTCCCTTGATAATCCAGGAGGTGACAAGATAAAAATATGGAAGTTTATTCCATGGGTTATTAAATGGTTCAATGTGCCCAAGCTGTAACTGCTCTTGTATCAATTGAGCAGCTGCCTTAAGTTTCTCCTGAGAAAGGGGCTATTGGTCTACCCATACAGGATTATCTGATTTCCAAGTAATTGGGTCTGCACAATGAATTATTGGGGTAGCAGGAGATACCAAGGCCCCTATGCTAAATTTTGATATCCTAATCCACACCTTCTGGTATTGGGTGCCACTTCTATGGGGGCGAGAATTCCTCGCTGTTCTTTCCCTAGTCCCTTAGTGGGCAAAAGTCCCAGATCTAGCATCTGAGTACTGACTAAACCATTAGGACTGACAAGCAATGCTCCTGTATTTTTCAAAACATCTCTACCCCACAAATTAACTGGCCATCCAGAAAGCACATAAGGCTTAAAAAATCCAGAATGACCTTCTTAATCTTCCCAATGTAAAAAACTAGAACTTTGTTGAGGGGATTTACTCTGCCTATACCTGGTAATTCTGTAGCTGCTGAACAAGTGGGCCAGGAAGGAGGCCAATGTAGCTTAGGAATAACAGATACATCAGCGCCAGTATCTAAAAGTCCTTTAAATTTATGCCCATGTACTGTTAGTTCCATTGCAGGGCGTTCCTGACCTATTTTTTTAAATCCAATTTGCAAAATCAGAGGAGCCAAATCACCAATTTTCTTGGGGCACCTTTAGCAGGATGTGGCCAGAGAAGCAGAATTAGCATCCTTATACTATTCTTGTGACTGCCTGAATTAGCCGTGAGACAATTTTTTTTTTATTAATTTTAATGGGGTGACATTGACAAATTAGGGTATCTATCTTCAGAGAAAAAAAACCTCTAGGTTATTTTGACATTTGATTATGCTACATTCCCATCACCCAAAGACCGATTGTCTTCTATCACCTTCTAACTGGTTTTCTTTGTGCCCCTCCCCTCCCCAACCCCCTTCCTCTCCTCACCCTCGCCCTGTAACCCCAACACTCTTGTCCATGTCACTGAGACTCATTTTTATGTCCCACCTATGTATGGAATCATATAGTTCTTGATTTTTCTGATTTACTTATTTCGCTCAGTATAATGTTATCAAGGTCCATACATGTTGTTGTAAATGATCCGATGTCATCATTTCTTATGGCTGAGTAGTATTCCATAGTATATATATAACAAAGCTTTTTATCCACTGGTCCACTGATGGACACTTGGGCTGTTTTCAGATCTTCACTATTGTGAACAATGCTGCTATAAACATGGAGGTGCATTTCTTCTTTTCAAACAGTGCTATGGTGTTCTTGGGGTATATTCCTAACAGTGGTATAGCTGGTTCAAAAGGCAGTTAAATTTTTAATTTCTTGAGGAATCTCCATACTGTTTTCAACAGTGGCTGCACCACTCTGCATTCCCACCAGCAGTGTAGGAGGGTTCCCTTTTCTCCACATCCTCAACAGCACTAATTTTGTTTTGTTTTGTTATGAGCACCATTCTGACTGATGTGAGATGATATCTCATTGTGGCTTTAATTTGTATTTCTCTAATGATTAGTGATGTTGAACATTTTTTTATGTGCCTATTGGCCATCTGTATGTCCTCTTTGAAGAAGTGTCTATTCATTTCTTTTGCCCATTTTTGGATTGGATTGTTTGTCTTCCTGGTGTTGAGATTTACAAGTTATATAAATTTTGGTTATTAACCCCTTATTCGATGCATTGTCAAATATAATCTCCCATTGTGTAGTTTTTCTTTTTATTCTGTTCTTATTGTCTTTAGCTGTGCAGAAGCTTTTTAGTTTGATAAAGTCCCATTTGTTTATCCTGTCTTTTATTTCACATGCCTGTGGAGACAAATCGGCAAATATATTGCTGTGAGAGATGTCAGAGAGCTTACTGTCTATGTTTCCTTCTAAGATGCTTATGGTTTTAACTTATCCATTTTGAGTTTGTTTTTGTGAATGGTGTAAGTTGATGGTCTAGTTTCATTTTTTGCAGGTAGCTGTCCAATTTTCCCAACACCACTTGTTGAAGAGGCTGTCTTTACTCCATTGTATGCTCTTACCTCCTTTGTCAAATATCAGTTGTCCATAAAAGTGTGGGTTTATTTCTGGGTTCTCAGTTCTGTTCCATTGATCTATATGCCTGTTCTTATGCCAGTTCCAGGCTGTTTTGAGTACAATGGCTTTGTAGTATAACTTGATATCCGGAAGTGTGATACCTCCCGCTTTATTCTTCCTTTTCAAGATTGCTGAGGCTATTTGTGTTCTCTTTTGGTTCCATATAAATTTTTGGAATATGTGTTCTATATCTTTGAAGTAAGTCATTGGTATTTTAATCGGTATTGCATTGAATTTATAAATTGCTTTGGGTAATATAAACATTTTAATGATGTTTATTCTTCCTAATCATGACCATGGTATATGCTTCCACTTGTTTGTATCTTCCCTGATTACTTTTATCAATGTTTTATAATATTCTGAGTCTTTAATCTCCCTGGTTAAATTTACTCCTAGGTACTTTATTTTTTTGATTGCAATGATAAAGGGGATTGATTCCTTAATTCCTCTTTCTGACAGTTCATTTTTAGTGTATAAAAATGCCTCTGATTTCTGATTATTAATTTTATAACCTGCCACTTTGCTGAATTCATTTATCAGGTCCACTAGTTCTTTGACTGCGACTTTAGGGTTTTCTATATACAATATCATATCGTCTGCAAATAATAATAGCTTTAATTCTTCTTTTCCAATTTGGATGCATTTTATTTCTTCTTCTTGTCTGATTGCTGTGGCTAGGACTTCCAGAACTATATTGAATAAGAGTAGTGAAAGGGGACACCACTGCCTTGTTCCTGATCTTAAGGGGATTGTTTTTAATTTTTGCCCATTGAGTATGATGTTGGCTGTGGGTTTGTCATGGATGGCCTTTATCATGTTGAGGTATGTTCCCTGTATTCCCTCTTTGTTGAGAGTTTTGATCATGAATTGGTGCTGGATTTTATCAAATGCTTTTTCTGCATCTATTGAAATTATCATGTGGTTTTTCCCCTTCCTTTTTTTATGTGATGAATCACATTGTTTGATTTGTGAATATTGTACCAGCCTTGCTGCCCCAATATAAATCCCACTGGATCATTGTGTATGATTTTTTTTTTTATATTGCTGGATCCAGTTTGCTAATATTTTGTTGAGGATTTTAGCATCTAAATTCATCAGGGATATTGGCCTATAATTTTCTTTCTTTGTGTTGTCTTTGCCTGGTTTTGGAATCAGAATTAGACTCACCTCATAAAAGGAGCTTGGAAGTCTTCCTTCCTCTTGAATTTTTTGAAATAGCTTGAGAAGGATAGGAGTTAGTTCTTCTTTGAATATTTGGTAGAATTCACTTGTGAAGCCATCAGGCCCAGGACTCTTTTTTGGGGGGAGTTTTTTGATAACTCTTTCAATCTCATTTGTTGTAATTTGTCTTTTTAGGTTTTCTGATTCTTCCAGGTTAATTTTTGGAAGATTATATGCTTCAAGGAATTTGTGCATTTTAGCTAGGTTGTCTAGTTTTTTGGCATACAGTTCTTCATAGTATTTTCATACAATATTTTGTATTTCTTTTATGTCAGTTGTTATTTCTCCACTCTCGCTTCTAATTTTATTTATTTGAGTCTTCTCTCTTTTTTTCTTGGTGAGACTGGTTAAAAGTACATCAATCTTGTTTACCTTTTCAAAGAACCAGCTCCTGGATTCATTGATCCTCTGTATTGTTCTTTAGTCTCTATGTCATTTATTTCTGCTCTGATCTTTATTATTTCCTTCTTTCTACTAGCTCTGGGCTTTATTTGCTGTTCTTTTTCTAGTTCTTTTAGACGTAGGGTCAAGTTGTTTATTTGAGCTTTTTTTTTTTGCTTCTTGAGGTATGTCTGTAATGCTATGAATTTCCCTCTCAGGATTGCTTTTGCTGTGTTTCATAAATTTTAATTTGATGTATGCTCATTATCTTTCGTTTTTAGAAATTTTTAAATTTCTTCTTTGATCTCATTGTTTACTTATTTTTTTTTAACAACATGCTATTTAGTTTCCAAGTGTTTGAGTATTTCTCAGTTTTTCTGTTGTGGTTGATTTCTAGTTTCATGCCATTGTGATCAAAGATAGTGCTTGATATGATTTCAATCTTCTTAAATTTGTTGAGACCACTTTTGTGCCCTAACATGTGGTCTATTCTAGAGATTGTACCATGAGCTCTTGAAAAGAATGTATATGCTGCTGTTTTAGGTGAAAGGTTCTGAAGATATCTATTAAATCAAGTTGATCTAGTATGTCCTTTAAGTCTGCTGTTTCTTTGTTAATATTCTTTCTTGAAGATCTATCTAGTGATGTTATAAAGTATTATAGTATTGCTGTTGATTTAGCCCTTTAAATCCATCAAAGTCTGCTTTATATATTTAGGTGCTCCTATATTAGGTGTGTAGATATTTATAACAGTTATATCTTCCTGTTGGATTGCTCCCTTTATCATTATATAGTGACCCTCTTTATCTCTAACTATAGTCTTTGTTTTAAAGTCCATTTTGTCTGGTATAAGTATTGCTACCCCAGCTTTTTTTTCATTTCCATTTGTGTGAAATATTTTTTTATCCTTTTATCTTTAGTCTATGTGCATCTTTTGTTTTAAGGTGTGTCTCTTGTAGACAGCATATGTATGAGTCCTGTTTTCTTATCCACATAGCTACCCTATGTCTTTTGATTGGATCATTTAATCCATTTACATTTAATGTTATTATTGATATGTAATTGTTTACTGCCATTTTATTCTTTAAAACTGTATTCTTCTTTTGCTATATTCTTTTTCTCCTTTGATCTGTTTACAACAGGCCCTTTAGCATTTCTTGCAGCCTTGGTTTGGTTGTAGTAAATTCCTTGAGTTTTTTTTTGCCTGGAAAGCTTTTTATTTCTCCTTGAATTTTAAATGATAGCCTTGCTGGATAAAGTAGTCTGCTTGTAGGCTCTTGTTCTGCATTACTTCAAATATTTCTTGCCATTTCCCTCTGGCCTCAAGTGTTTCTGCTGAGAAGTCATATGTCATCTTTATGGGAGCCCCTTTGTATGTGCTAGCCTTTTCTTCTCTAGCAGCTTTTAATATTTTCTCTTTATCACTTAGCTTTGGTATTTTTTTTTTTGTATTTTTCTGAAGTTGGAAATGGGGAGCAGTCAGGCAGACTCCCGTATGCACCCATTCAGGATCCACCCAGCATGCCCACCAGGGGTTGATGCTCTGCCCATCTGGGGCATTGCAACCAGTGCCATTCTAGCACTTGAGGCAGAGGCCATGGAGCCATCATCAGCGCCTGGGCCAACTTTGCTCCAATGGAGCCTTGGCTGCGGGAGGGGAAGAGAGAGACAGAGAGGAAGGAGAGGGGAGGGGTGGTGAAGCAGATGAGAGCTTCTCCTGTGTGCCCTGGCCAGGAATCAAACCCAGGACTCCTGCATGCCAGGCCGATGCTCTACCTCTGAGCCAACTTTAATAGAATTCTCTGTACTTCTTGAACATATGAGATGTTTTCCTGCCTTAATTGAGGGAAGTTTTCAGCTATTATATGCTTGAACAATATCTCTATCCCTTGTTCTTTCTCTTCTTCTTCAGGAACCCCTATAATGCGAATGTTATTTCTCTTCATGTTGTCACAGAGCTTTCTTAGAATTTCCTCAGACTTTTTGAGTCTCTTTTTTTTTCTGCTTTGTTTCCATGCCTTTATTTATCTTGTCCTCTAACTCACTGATTCAATTCTCAGCTTCATCCATCCCACTTTTAATTTCTTCCATTATGTTCTTTATTTCTGATATTGTATTTGTCATTTCTGACTGATTCTTTTTTATTATTTCAATGTCTTTTTTTATATTTGCTATCTCTTTATTTAGGTGTTCGTAATGACCATCTATTGTTGTTCTAATATCTTTGAGCATCCTAATAATCATTATTTTAAACTCTGCATCTGATAATTTGGTTATATCTGATTCATTCAGGTCCTTTTCTGGGGATTTCTCTTGATTCATTTTGTTGCATTTCTCTGCCTTCCCATTTTCTCTGTGTAAAGGAAGGTTTTGGCCACTGGAGTCCACAGGGTGTGGCCTCTGTTCCTTAGGTATGGTTTGTCTGCAGGCCTGCCACCTCTTCTGCTGTTGCTGCCTAGGGCATTTGGGTATGGGTGTTGTCAATGCCTGCCCACTGGGGCTGTTGCTGTGGTTTCCACCTCTCCTTCACAGGAATAGCTGTGATCCCATGCTCAGGTGTACAAGCCTTGGTGGCCTTGGCCTTTGCCCTGACCCCATGGGTGGCGTTATACTCTGCCCTGAGGACAGTGGAGAGCAACATTGCTCAGCTGTGGGTCTCTGCCTGTTTCCGGGCTTTCGCCCAGCCCTTGCAGGAGGAGCCTGCTCTTGGGACGGCTGCAAGCCTTGGCTCCACAGGCCAGTTGGGACTATGTGCCCACACTCAGTAATGAGACTCTCCCTGTTCTGGGATTTTGGCTCCACCCCCGTGGGAGGAGCCAAATCCCAAGTCAGGCCACAAGCCTCAGTTCCACCAGCAGGGGCAAGGCTGTACTCCTGCGCCCTTGCTCGAGGGCTGGTCTCCATCCCTTCCGGGGTTCCCGCCCTTCTCCCGCAGGCTGGATTGCAGGCTGCCTGCAGCTGGGCTTGACCACTTTTGCACACCCCCTCCTCCCAAGCTGGGCAAGACTGAGCTCACACCTCGGCCCAGTGGTGGCCAGCCAGCTTCCGCCCTGGCCAACAGAACTGCTTTTCCATGTCCTGCCATCACCCGCCCTCTGGCAAGCCCTCAGACATGTGGGGTGCAGGCACTGCAACTCAGACCCTAACACAAACTACTGTAGTCCCAAATCTCCCTCCTGAGTGCCGCGGGAGAGCTTGTTTGGCTGGTGTCCTGCTTCCCTTTGCTGGTATTGCTGTTTCAGGGGAAATATTCACTTCAGATTTGGGGAGTGACTCATCCCAGGGGTTAGGGTGGCTGTCTCCCAAAATGTTTCTCCCTGTGCCTCTTAGATTAAAATCTCTTCCTGCTATTCTGATCCGCTCCTCTCTTCCTGTCCCCCAGAGCCCTGGGTGAATGGTTGTGAGAGAGGTGTTCTGTGCGGTCCCTTTAAGAAGAATCCTGGGTCTGAGAAATCAGTCTCTTTCTCACAAACAGCATCCTGACTTGTTTCCAGCTAAATACTGTCCATACACCTCTTCTAGGCTCTGAATCTGCAGGCTGGGGCTTTGTTCCTGGGATTCAGAACCCTCCTCTCTCTGCTAAACTCACTTCCTGCCACGTGAGTCTCTCCCGGCTGCCGTTCTCTCTGGGGAGCTGGGCAGCCCTCTCCACATTTCTGCTTTTCCTACCAGTCTCAGTGTGGCTTCTTCAGTGTTCCTTGATTGAAAAGTCCTCTTAGTTTATTCCAAACTTGGTTTTTCCAGATGATAGTTCTTAAAATTAGGTTGCAATCCACTTTAGTTCTGGGAAGTGGATGTTGGTACGTCCGCCTATTCCAGCGCCATCTTGTCTTATCCATATATACAATAGACATTTTAATGTTGCTTATTCTTCCTAACCATGAGCATGGTATATGTTTCCACTTGTTTGTATCTTCCCTGACTTCTTTTATCAATGTTTTATAATTTTCTGAGTACAAGTCTTTAGTTTCCTTGGTTAAATGTACTCCTAAGTACTTTATTTTTTTTGGTTGTAATAGTGAAGGGGATTGTTTCCTTAATTTCTCTTTCTGACTGTTCATTGTTGGTGTATAAAAATGCCTCTGATTTCTGAGTATTGATTTTATATCCTGCCACTTTGCTGAATTTATTTATGAGGTCCAGTAGTTTTTTGACTGAGACTTTAGGGTTTTCTATATACAATATCATATTGTCTGCAAATAATGATAGCTTTACTTCTTCTTTTCCAACTTGAATGCCTTTTATTTCTTCTTATTGTCTGATTGGTGTCCATAGGACTTCCAGGACTATGTTGAATAAGAGTGGTGAAAGGGGACACCCCTGCCTTGTTCCTGATCTTAAGGGGATTGCTTTTAAGTTTTGCCCATTGAGTATGATGTTGGCTGTGGGTTTTTCATAAATGGCTTTTATCATGTTGAGGTATGTTCCCTGTATTCCCACTTTGCTGAGAGTTTAGATCATAAATGGGTGCTGGATTTTATCAAATGCTTTTTCTGCATCTATTGAAATTATCATGTGGTTTTTCTCCTTCCTTTTGTTTATGTGATGAATCACATTGATTGATTTGTGAGTATTGTACCAGCCTTGCCTCCCCAGAATAAATCCCACTTGATCATGGTGTATGATTTTTTCCATATATTGTTGGATCCGGTTTGCTAATATTTTGTTGAGGATTTTAGCATCTATATTCATCAGAGATATTGGCCTATAATTTTTTTCTTTGTGTTTTCTTTGCCTGGTTTTGGAATCAGAATTAGACTTGCCTCATAAAAGGAGCTTGAAAGTCTTCCTCTTGAGTTTTTTGAAATAGCTTGAGAAGGATAGGAAATAGTTCTTCTTTGAATATTTGGTAGAATTCACTTATGAAGCCATCAGGACCAGGACTTTTCTTTTTTGGGAGTTTTTTGATAACTGTTTTGATGTCATTTGGTGTAGTTGGTCTGTTTAGGTTTTCTGATTCTTTCAGATTGATTTTTGTAAAATTGTATGTTTCAAGAAATTTGTCCATTTCATGAAGGTTGTCCAGTTTTTCGGCATACAGTTCTTCATAATATTTTCTTACAATACATTGTATTTCTTTTGTGTCAGTTGTTATTTCTCCACTCTCATTTCTAATTTTATTTATTTAAGTCCTCTCTCTCTTTTTCTTAGTAAATCTAGTTAAAGGTTCATCAATCTTTTTTCTCTTTTCAAAGAACCAGCTCCTAGTTTCATTGATCCTCTATATTGTTTCTTTAGTCTCTATGTCATTTATTTCTGCTCTGATCTTTATTATTTCCTTCCTTCTACTACATTTGGGCTTTACTTGCTATTCTTTTTCTCGTTCTTTTAGATGCAGGGTTAAGTTGTTTATTTGAGATTTTTCTAGCTTCTTAAAGTGTGCCTATAATGCTATGAACTTCCCTGTCAGTACTGCTTTCACTGTGTTCCATTAATTTTGAGTTTTTGTATGCTCGTTATCATTCATTTTTATGAATTTTTTTATTTCTTCTTTGATATCATTCTTAATCTATTCGTTATTTAACAACCTATATAGTTTCCATGTGTTTGAGTATTTTTGAGCTTTTCTGTTGTGGTTGATTTCTAGTTTCATGCCATTGTGATCAGAGAAAGTGCTTGATATGATTTCAATCTTCTTAAATTTGTTGAGACCACTTTTTTGCCCGAACATGAGTTCTATACTAGAGAATGTATCATGAGCACTTGAAAAGAATGTATATTCTGCTTCTTTAGGGTGAAAGGTTCTGAAGATATCTATTAAATTGAGCTGATCTAGTGTGTCCTTTAAGTCTGCTGTTTCTTTGTTAATTTTATTTCTTGAGGATCTATCTAGTGATGTTAGTGGGGTATTAAAATCCCCTATTATTATAGTATTGCTGTTGATCTCGCCCTTTATGTCCATCAAAGTTTGCTTTATATATTTAGGTGCTCCTATATTAGGTGCGTAGATATTTATAACAGTTATATCTTCCTGTTGTATTGCTCCCTTTATCATTGTGTAGTGGCCTTCTTTATCTCTTACTATATTTGTTGTTTTAAAGTCTATTTTGTCTGATATAAGTATTGCTACCCCAGCTTTTTTTTATTTCCATTTGCATAAAATATTTTTTTTATCCTTTTACCTTCAGCTTATGTGTATATTTTGTTTTAAGGTGTTTCTTTTGTAAACAGCATATGTAGGGGTCCTGTTTTCTTATCTGTGCAGCTACCCTATGTCTTTTGATTAGATCATTTATTCCATTTACATTTAAGATTATTATTGATATGTAGTTGTTTATTGCCATTTTATTCTTTAAAGCTGTATTCCTCTTTTTCTGTATTCTTTTCCCACTTTGATCTGTTTACACCATGCCCTGTAACATTTCCTGCAGCATTGGTTTAGGTGTAATGAATTCCTTGAGTTTTCTTTTGTCTGGGAAATTTTTTATTTCTCCTTCAATTTTAAATGATAGCTTTGCTGGATAAAGTAGTCTTGGTTTTAGGTTTTTGTTCTGCATTACTTTGAATATTTTTTGCTATTCCCTTTCAGCCTCAAGTGTTTCTGTTGAGAAATCTGATGTCATTTTAATGGAGGCTTCTTTGTAGGTGATAGCTTTTTTTTCTCTTGCAGCTTTTAATATTTTCTCTTTATCACTTAGCTTTGGTATTTTAATTATGATGTGTCTTGGTGTAGGTTTCTTTGTTTTTTTCTTTAATGGAGTTAGTTCTCTGTGCTTCTTGAACTTGTGAGAGTTTCTCCTGCATTAATTTAGGGAAGTTTTCAGCTACGATATGATTGAACAAAGTCTCTATCCTTTGTTCTTTCTCTTCTTCTTCAGGAACCCCTAAAATGCGGATGTTATTTCTCTTTATATTGTCACAGAACTCTCTAAGAGTTTCCTCAGACTTTTTCAGTCTCTTTTCTTTTGTCTTCTCTTCTTTCATTCCAGTTGTCTTCCAATTCGCTGATTCAATCCTCAGCTCTATCCATCCTGTTTTTAATTCCTCCCATTGTTGTCTTTATTTCTGATATTGTATTTGTCATCTCCAACTGATTCATTTTTAATATTTCAATATCCTTTTTTATACTTCCTATTTCTTTATTTAGGTGTTTGTAATGACCATCCATTGTTGTTCTAAGATCCCTAAGCATCCTTACAATCATTATTTTGGACTCTGCATCTGGAAGTTTGGTTATTTTCATATCACTCAGTTCATTTCCTGGATGTTTCTCTTGTGGTTTCATTTGGATTGCACATCTCTGCCTTCTCATAGTATCTGTGTATTTGGGTGTTTTGTTTCTAGAGTTGGTTGAGTCTAGGCTTGGTGTTGTCTGCCTTCAGTTTTCAGTTGTGTTATTTCTAGGTCTTCTTGCGTTAGGATCAGCTATTATTTGTAATCCACTTTTGAATTTGGGCAGCTTTGAAGTCTTGATTTGTTTGTTTTCTTAACAAGTGATAGTCTTGTTTACTGATCTCAGCAGGGGGCTTCCTTGAAACTTTATCCAGGAATGTGATGGGTGTAACCTGAGACTCTGAAGGCCTCTTTAGCCAGCTAATCTCACTGGGGGCAGGGTGTTTTCTCAGCTTCAGTAGGGGGAGGTGTATCTCAGATCTTCATGAAGACCTGAGTTACTGCCCCTTCTCCCCACTTCTTTTCAGCTGTGTCTTGTTGTGCTGATTGGAGCTGAAGAGATTTCTGGAGATCTCTGAGCCAGAAGCAATTCAGTACTGTTTTGTGGGGAAGGATCTGTTCGTCCCCCAGCTATGGCCGCCTCCAGCACGGATGAGTCAGCTTTTTTAGGTCATCTCCTTCATTCCTTACCCCATCACAGTCTGTCCCTCTCTGTTTCCTTTACACCTGGGAGATAAGGTGGTCTTTTCAACACACCTCAATCCCTGGTCGCCAAGCAAGTGGCTGTGAGCAGTATTTTCTGCTCTTTTCCCTGGAGTGAGATCCCCTCTGGGCTCTCAGCCTCACCCCCCCCCCTTCATTCCTGTAAGCAGGGGAGATTCAGGCACTCCCTACCAGGTTTGTTATGGCTTCTTCTTTGCTCCTTGGTTTTTGAGAGCTGTTCTTGTAGTCCAGAGTTGGTTTTTCTCACTGATTTTTCCTAAATTGATTTGTATTCCAATTTGGTGGTGAGAGCTGGGTGCCTGTGCATCCGCCTACTCCACTGCCATCTTCCGGTCCTCCGCAACCACATTCTAAAACAGCCACTAACCAGCTTACATGGCCAGAGACTTCAGCATAATTAACATGTTTTTGTGTTGTCTGCCCCTGTCCCAAGGCCATGACACCCCAAAAACCAGCCCTGATGGATTTTCCTACCATGGCTACCACTGTATCCAGATTCAGTCCAGATGTCTGTGGCCTTTTCTGGGTGAAACTCAGATGTTACACATGGAGATCCATGGGTGGTTCTGTCTTGGCCAGGTCACCACTCTGATCACACCTGTGTAGATCTACCTCCCATGTGTGTGTGTGTGTGTGTGTGTGTGTGTGTGTGTGTGTGTGTGTGCACGCACACACGCAAGGGGTTTTCATGTGGGAAGAGCCTGCCCTTAGAAAGGACAGGCTGAGGGAGTGGGTCAGAAGCCATGTAAACCAGGCACATTCACACTCCAGAAAAGACTGGCTGATTGGGTAGAAAGTGTGACCATCCAGAGCTCTGATGAGAAATCTCATTTCTACGGGGTGGAGGTGTGTTCAGACACAACAATGGGTCTGCTTCCAGTACAGAAGGTGCAGTGGGAAGAAGTAGCAGTGACAAGGGTGAGGCTAGGGTTAGGCCTCCTGACATGTTACTGGTCATGTCATTGTAGAGCACAGTCAAAAACATGGAGGAACAGGAGGTGCTTGCTTCAGCAGCATATATAGTAAAAACATGGAGGAACAGGAGCTGGTAGAAGACGACCCCTCACACCCTCTTCACCACTGTGGCCCAAGTGCATCATACTACTGAGGGCCAGTACAGGCCTGCACTAAGAGTGGCCACCTGGGCTTCTGGGGAACCAGGGCCTGTAGATGGCTTGAAGAGGCCCCCTTCCCCAAAGACACCCAGGGTCCAGTGGTCTCCTCCCCTGAAACTGCCCAGGGTCCACACACACCTCACCATGTCTGACTCCTACTTGCAGCACCGGACCCATGCTAATTGAACCAGGCCATACAACCTCGAGTCAAAGGAAGCTGAGCCTGAGAGTGAGAAGGTGGGGCAGGTGATGGTAGGATGGGGATTGGTAGTGCATGCGAGATTATTGGAAGGGATCAGTGTCAGACACACAAGGTGCACCCCATAAAGTCTGGCCAGGATCAAAAATTGGCCTCAGACCACCCATCTGCTGGACGTCCTATGGTGGACCTTGGGCTGCAGCTGTGTTCTGTCTTTGGGGAAAACATGGAAATGCAGACATGTGGGTGATCTTTTCTCCTCTGGAAACTCCAGCACCAACCCCAGAGGCAGAGCCGGCTCCTGCTCCACCTGAGGGACATCTGGAGAATCCGGCTGCACAGGCAGACTTGGAGGCCAATGCAGACCTGGAGGGGCACCAAAATTCAGAAGCTGAGCCATCTTCTGATGCCCCTCCAGATGCAGTGATGTAGCTGGGGCTGGCCTCCACTGCACCTCCTGACCACACTAAGACCCGAGAACAGCTACTCAAGAACCCTCTGAAAAACTTGTCCTAGATCCGCCCAGATAAGAGGCGCTGTCACAGCACAGCAACTCAGGGCCACCTTGGAAATCACTTATTTTACAATTGACTGTCTCTAATGCATCAGAAGAATTTATTTTTCTATCCATATTTTTTTAATAATTTTATTTTAATGGGGTGAAATCAATAAATCAGGATACATATATTCAAAGATAACAACTCCATGTTACCTTGTCGTTCACTTATGTTGTATACCCATCACCCAAAGTCAGATTGTCCTCTGTCACCTTCTATCTAGTTTTCTTTGTGCCCCTCCCCCTCCCCCTTTCCTTCTCCCTCTCCCCCCTCCCCCCGTAACCACTACACTCTTATCAATGTCTCTTAGTTTCACTTTTATGTCCCACCTACGTATGGAATAATGCAGTTCCTGTTTTTTTCTGATTTACTTATTTCACTTCATATCATGTTATCAAGATCCCACCATTTTGTTGTAAATGATCCGATGTCATCATTTCTTATGACTGAGTAGTATTCCATAGTGTATATGTGCCACATCTTCTTTATCCAGTCATCTATTGATGGGCTTTTTGGTTGTTTCCATGTCCTGGCCACTGTGAACAATGCTGCAATGAACATGGGGCTGCATGTGTCTTTATGTATCAATGTTTCTGAGTTTTGGGGGTATATACCCAGTAGAGGGATGGCTGGGTCATAAGGTAGCTCTATTTTCAGTTTTTTGAGGAACCACCATAATTTCCTCCATAATGGTTGTACTACTTTACATTCCCACCAACAGTGTATGAGGGTTCCTTTTTCTCCACAGCCTCTCCAACATTTGCTATTACCTGTCTTGTTAATAATAGCTAATCTAACAGGTGTGAGGTGGTATCTCATTGCTGTTTTGATTTGCATTTCTCTAATAGCTAAAGAAGATGAGCATCTTTTCATATATCTGTTGGCCATTTGTATTTCTTCCTGGGAGAAGTGTCTATTCATTTCCTCTTCCCATTTTTTATTGGATTGTTTGTTTGTTTGTTGTTGAGTTTTATGAGTTCTTTGTATATTTTGGATATTAGGCCCTTATCTGAGCTATTGTTTGAAAATATCATTTCCCATTTAGTTGGCTTTCTGTTTATTTTGTTATCAGTTTCTCTTGCTGAGCAAAAACTTCTTAGTCTGATGTAGTCCCATTCATTAATTTTTGCCTTCACTTCTCTTGCCTGTGGAGTCAAATTCATAAAATGCTCTTTAAAACCCAGGTCCATGAGTTGAGTACCTATGTCTTCTTCTATGTACTTAATTGTTTCAGGTCTTATGTTTAGATCCTTGATCCATTTTGAGTTAATTTTAGTACAGGGGGATAGACTGTAGTCTAGTTTCATTCTTTTGCATGTGTCTTTCCAGTTTTCCCAGCACCATTTATTGAATAGGCTTTCTTTTCTCCATTGTGTGTTTTTGGCCCCTTTATCAAAAATTATTTGACTATATTTATGTGGTTTTATTTCTGGGTTTTCTATTCTGTTTCATTGGCCTGAGTGTCTATTATTCTGCCAATACCATGCTGTTTTAATTGTCGTGGCCCTATAATATAGTTTGAAGTCAGGTATTGTAATGCCCCCAGCTTCATTCTTTTTCTTTAGGATTGCTTTGGCTATTCGGGGTTTTTTTTTATAGTTCCATATAAATCTAATGATTTTTTGCTCCATTTCTTTAAAAAATGTCATTGGAAGTTTGATGGGAATGGCATTAAATTTGTATATTGCTTTGGGTAACATGGCCATCTTGATTATATTTATTCTTCCTAACCAAGAACAAGGCATATTCTTCCATCTCATTATATCTTTTTCGATTTCCCTTAATAATGGTTTATAGTTTTCATTATATAAGTCCTTTACATTCTTTGTTATGTTTATTCCTAAGTATTTTATTTTTTTTGTTGTTGTTGTTGCAATCATGAAGGGGATTATTCTTTTGAGTTCGTTCTCAAATGTTTCATTGTTGGCATATAGAAAGGCTATTGACTTCTGTATGTTAATTTTGTATCCTGTGACCTTACTGTATTGGCTTATTGTTTCTAGTAGTCTTTTTGTGGATTCTTTGGGGTTTTCGATGTATAGGATCATATCATCTGCACAAAGTGATACCTTTACTTCTTCTTTACTGATATGGATGCCTTTTATTTCTTTGTCTCGTCTGATTGCTCTGGCTAGAATCTCTAGTACCACATTAAATAAGAGTGGAGAGAGTGGACAACCCTGTCTTGTTCCTGATTTAAGGGGGAAAGCCTTCAGTTTTGTGCCATTTAATATGATGTTAGCTGATGGTTTATCATATATGGCCTTTATCATGTTGAGATATTTTCCTTTTATACCCATTTTGTTGAGAGTCTTAAACATAAAATTGTGTTGTATTTTATCGAAAGCCTTTTCTGCGTCTATTGATAAGATCATGTGGTTTTTGTTCTTTGTTTTGTTGATATGGTGTATTACATTAACCGTTTTACATATGTTGAACCATCCTTGAGATTCTGGGATGAATCCCACTTGATCATGATGCATTATCTTTTTAATATGTTGTTGTATTCGATTTGCTAGTATTTTGTTTAGTATTTTAGCATCTGTATTCATTAGAGATATTGGTCTGTAGTTTTCCTTTTTTGTGCCATCCTTGCCTGGTTTTGGTATGAGGGTTATGTTGGCCTCATAAAATGTGTCTGGAAGTATTGCTTCTTCTTCAATTTTTTGGAAGACGTTCAGTAGTGTAGGAACCAAGTCTTCTTTGAATGTTTGATAAAATTCACTGGTATAGCTGTCAGGGCCTGAACTTTTATTTTTGGGGAGGTTTTTAATGGTTTTTTCTATTTCTTCTCTACTGATAGGCCTGTTTAGGCTTTCTGCTTCTTCTTGACTCAGTCTAGGAAGGTTGTATTGTTCTAGGAATTTATCCATTTCTTCTAGGTTGTTGAATTTAGTGGCATAAAGTTTTTCATAGTATTCTACAATATTTCTTTGTATATCTGCGGTGTCCGTGGTGATTTCTCCTCTTTCATTTTGGATTTTGTTTATATGAGTTCTTTCTCTTTTTTCCTTGGTAAGTCTTGCCAAGGGTTTGTCAATTTTGTTGATCTATTCAAAGAACCAGGTCCTTGTTCTATTAATTTTTTCTATAGTTTTTCTGTTCTCTATTTCATTTATTTCTGCTCTGATTTTTATTATCTCCTTTCTTCGGCTGGTTTTGGGTTGTTTTCGTTCTTCTTTTTCTAGTTCCTTAAGGTGGGAAGTTAAGTGGTTCACTTGGGCTCTCTCTTGTTTGTTCATATATGCCTTAAGTGATATGAACTTCCCTCTTATCACTGCTTTTGCTGCATCCCATAGATTCTGATATGTCGTATTGTCATTTTTATTAGTCTGTATATATCTTTTGATCTCTGCACTTATTTCTTCTTTGACCCATTCATTTTTTAAAAGTATGTTGTTTAGTTTCCACATTTTTGTGGGATTTTTTCCCTCTTTTTTGCAGTTGAATTCTAGTTTCAAGGCTTTATGATCAGAAAATATGCTTGGTACAATTTCAATTTTTCTGGATTTGCTGATGTTGTTTTTGTGGCCCAACATATGGTCAATTCTTTTTTTTTTTTTTTTTTCTTTTACATTTTTTCAGAAGCTGGAAACAGGGAGAGACAGTCAGACAGACTCCCGCATGCGCCCAACTGGGATCCACCCAGCACGCCCACCAGGGGCTTTGCTCTGCCCACCAGGGGGTGATGCTCTGCCCATCCTGGGCATCGTCATGTTGTGACGAGAGCCACTCTAGCACTTGAGGCACAGGCCACAGAGCCATCCCCAGCGCCCGGTACATTTTTGCTCCAATGGAGCCTTGGCTGCAGGAGGGGAAGAGAGAGACAGAGAGGAAGGCGCGGCAGAGGGGTGGAGAAGCAAATGGTCACTTCTCCTGTGTGCCCTGGCAGGGAATCGAACCCGGGTCCTCTGCACACTAGGCCAACACTCTACCGCTGAGCCAACTGGCCAGGGCCTGGTCATTTCTTGAGAATAATCCATGTACATTGGATAAAAATGTATACTCAGTCACTTTGGGATGAAATGTCCTGTAGATGTCTATCATATCCAGGTGCTCTAGTGTTTTGTTTAAGGCCACTATATCTTTGTTGATTCTCTGTTTGGATGACTGATCTAGAGCTGTCAGCAGTGTATTGAGGTCTCCAAGTATGATTGTATTTTTGTCAGTTTTTGTTTTAAGGTCAATAAGTAGCTGTCTTATATATTTTCTTGCTCCTTGGTTTGGTGCATATATATTAAGAACTGTTTTGTCTTCTTGATTCAGTGTCCCCTTAGCCATTATGAAATGGTCATTTTTGTCTCTGAGTACTTTTTCTGTCTTGTAGTCAGCAGTAGCAGATATGAGTATTGCTATGCATACTTTTTTTTTTATGTTATTTGCTTGTAGTATTGTTTTTCAGCCTTTCACTTTGAATTTGTTTTTATCCTTGTTACTTAGATGAGTTTCTTGTAGGCAGCATATAGTTGGATTTTCTTTTTTAATCCATTCTGCTACTCTATGCCTTTTTATTGGTGAGTTTAATCCGTTTACATTTAGTGTAATTATTGACACTTGTGATTTCCCTATTGCCATTTTATAGATTTCTTTCTATTAGTTTTGTGTCTTGTTTGATTCTTCTCTTTCGTTTTTCTATCTTTTGTTTTTATTTGGTTGTATTCCATACATCTTTCCTCTGTTGCTATCTTTTTTATCTCATGTGCTTCTGTGGTGGTTTTTTCAATGGTGGTTACCTTTAAGTAATGAAAAGGGTTCCTACCCTGTTCATTGTAGAGCACTATTTTGTGAGTACTTTTGCACTCCATCGTCCTTTGCTACTGTTAATCTCCATCCTCTCCCCCCCTTTCTTTTTTTTGTTGTCACAGTTTAAATTTGGTTTTATTGTGTTCTTCTTAGTGCTTTTACTTGTGGCTTTGTTTTTTTTTGTCCTTTGTATCTGATTGGAGAACCCCTTTTAGCAATTCCTGGAATGGTGGTTTTCTGATGATAAATTCCCTCATCTTTTCTGTATCTGTGAATGTTTTTATTTCTTCTTCATATTTGAAGGATAGCTTTGATGGGTATAGTATTCGTGGCTGAAAGTTCCTCTCTTTCAGGACTTTAAATATTGGGGTCCACTCTCTTCTAGCTTGTAGAGTTTCTGCTGAGAAATCTGATGATAATCTAATGGGCCTTCCTTTATATGTTGTATTCTTCTTTTCCCTGGCTGCCTTGAGAATTTTTTCTTTGCAGTTGGTTTGTGCCCATTTCATTATGATATGCCTTGGAGTAGGTTTGTTGGGTATAAGAAAACTCTGAGTTCTGTTTGCTTCTTGAATTTGAGGCTTTAGTTCTTTCCACAGGCTTGGGAAGTTCTCATCTATTATTTGTTTGAGTATGATCTCCATTCCATTTTCTCTCTCTTCTCCCTCTGATATACTATTATTCTTATGTTATTCTTTTTGATGGAGTCAAATAATTCTTGTAGGGCTATCTTATTTTTTTTAATTTTTGAGTCTCTTCTTCTCTCTGTTGTGCCTCAAGTTGCTTGTCTTCTATTTCACTAATCCTCTCTTCTATCTGGCCTGTTCTATTAGCTAAGCTTGTTACCTCGTTTTTCAGCTCGTGAACTGAGTTTTTCATCTCTGTTTGATTTGTTTTTATAATTTCAATTTTCTTGGAAATATATTCTTTGTGTTTGTTGAGTTGTTTTCTGAGCTCCCTAAATTGCCTTTCTGTGTTTTCTCGTATATCTCAGAGGATTTTTAGGATTTCTATCTTAAATTCTCTGTCATTTAGCTCCAAGATTTCCAATATATTAAATTTTTTTCTCTATAGATTTTTCCTCATCTAGCTGTGTTACCTCTCTTTCTTTTGTATCCATGATATTTGATTTTCTCTTCCTTAATGGCATCTGAGGGTGGTTTAGTTGATTGTATTAATGAGATTTAATAAAGAATAAAAAGTTAAAAAAAATTAAAAAATGAAGAGTTGTTTTTTTAAAAAAAATTTATAATGAAATAAAGAAAAATAAAATAAAATAAAAATTTTAGAAAAAAAAAGGAAATTATTCTCCCCACCTCCTTTTTTCCTCTCCTCTCCTCTCCTCTCTTTCTTGAAAAAATCTTGTGGTGAACTGTGAGTTATATTGTACTAAATAGAACAAGCAATGCCTGTAATGGAGGGCTTGAATTGGGGAGAAGTAATAAAGTGGCAAAAAAAAAAGAAAAGAAAAATAAAAGGGTGTATGGACCCACAAAAAGCAAATAAGAAAAAAATTTGGGTCAAGAATAAAATGATTTGCTTTTAGGTGTTGGTTGACTAAGAGTTATGATGAGAGGAATAAGAGGGAAACAGGAAAATGGGGGGACAAATTAAAAAATTACTATTGTATTTATTGGAACAAGAATAGATAAAATGGAGAGCCAGGGATGGGAGCACTGCTTGTGTGTTAAAAAGTTGAAGTAACCCCCCCCCCAGAATGCCACAAATATAAGTTTGAGTCCCAGATAAGATATTGTTCGTTATTGAGGTTTGAATGAGAGGAGACGTAAATGAGAAAGGAAGAAACTAATATAGAGGGAGAAAAGAAAGAGAGAGAGGGAGAAAAAAAAGAGGAAACCACTAAAAGAAGAAAAAAGAAAAAAGAGGAGAGAGAGAGAGAGAGAGAGTTAAGGGTTTTGGAGTGCAACCCTCATAGAGAGAAAGGAAGAGGAAAGAAAAGATAATGGAGATGTGACACTTATGGGTAGTGTAGTTCAAGGATAGGAGAGAGTAAGACCGGCAGAGAGTTAAATGACCAAATTGGAGAAGGAAAAAAAAAATCAAGAATGAAGATAAGAGAAACAAATGAACAAATATAATAAAATGGGATAGGTTATAAAGTCTGCAGATTATTCTTGATTTTGAGAACTTATCTTCTTGCTTTTTCTTTTCTCTCCCTCTTCCTGGTCGGTGACTCTGTACCCCGGGTTCTGCCCCTTTGGCATGCTCAGGTAGAGGTTTGCAGTTGATAAGTCTCTATGGTGATATCGTGTATTGTGCTTCAGTCTCGTTGGCAGTCGAGGCTCATTTGCATTTATAGGCTCCACCACTGAGAGAGTCCGTGTTCCTGGAGCCTCTCTCCTAGTCTTTTTTTTTTTTTTCATTTTTACGAAGCTGGAAACAGGGAGAGACAGTCAGACAGACTCCCGCATGCACCCGACCGGGATCCACCCGGCACGCCCACCATGGGGCAAAGCTCTGCCCACCAGGGGGCGATGCTCTGCCCATCCTGGGCATCGCCATGTTGTGACCAGAGCCACTCTAGTGCCTGAGGCAGAGGCTACAGAGCCTTCCCCAGCGGCCGGGCCATCTTTGCTCCAATGGAGCCTTGGCTGCAGGAGGGGAAGAGAGAGACAGAGAGGAAAGCATGGCGGAGGGGTGGAGAAGCAAATGGGCACTTCTCCTGTGTGCCCTGGCCAGGAATCGAACCCGGGTCCTCCGTACGCTAGGCCAACGCTCTACCACTGAGCCAACCTGCCAGGGCTCTCTCCTAGTCTTTCCTTCCTCAATTAGTAGCCTGATAATCCAGCTATAGGGTTGCTGCTGCCTCTGCCTGGATAGTAAGAGGCTCAAAGAGCTGGCAACTTCCCATTCTATTCCCACTCAGCACAGGGCTCTGGGTGAGGCTCAGTCAGGCAGAGCTGCCAGCATAATCAGGCGGGGCTTCTGCCCACTCAAAGACCTCTGGCTCTGCCACTCTGTGGGATAATACGGGCGCGCACTGCCGAGGCACTTGGAGGAATCTCTTGCCCACTCTCTGTGCGCACAAACCAGGAATATCTGGTCGCAGTCTCACACTCTGAGTGAAATCTCCACCCGCATGGAAAAGTTTGGCGTTGGAATTGGCTCTCGCTCCATCCCTGTGCGTGTCTTTTTTCAAGGCGCTGGGGCAGCTCGAGATTCCACTTTTCACCCACACAAAGGCCCCTGACTCTGCCTCTCTGTGGGGTAACATGGGCACGCACTGCTGAGGCCCTCAGAGGAATCTCTCGCTCACTATCTGCGTGCGCAGACCAGGATATCAGGCCGGCTGCCTCACCTTCTGAGTGAAACCCCCACTCACCTGAAAAGTTCTGGCATTGGAATTGCCTCTTTCTCCCTCCCCATGTGTGGCTTTCCCAGGGCACTGGGGCAGTCCAGAGATTCCGTCTTTGGCCGACACAAAGGCCTCTGACTCTGCCCCTCTGTGGGGTAACACAGGCACCCACTCCTGAGGTGCTTGGAGGAATCTCTTGCCCACTCTCCGTGTGCGCCGACCAGGATGTCAGGCCGGCCGCCTCACCCTCTGAGTGAACCCCCCCCCCCCCCCGCAGCACGGAAAAGTTCCAGCGTTGGAATTAGTTCTCACTCCATCCCCGTGCGCGGCTTTCCCAGGGCATTGGGGCAGTCCGGAGATTCCGCTTTTGGCCCACACATAGGCCTCTGACTCTGCCTCTCTATGGGACAACACAGGCGCCCACTCCCGGGGCTTTGGAAGGAATCTCTCACCCAATTTCTGCGCGCACCGACCCGGAGATTGGGGAAAATGGCTGCCCTGCTTGTCTTTCTTTGTCTGGGTTTGGCGCGAGTGTTAGCTTGTATTGCCCGGGTTGCGACAGGAACAGTTTTCCTCAGCTTGGATCTCTGTACCACAGCCTGGTTCGGCCATTTGTGCCATGGCCTGGATCTATTCACCCCCTTTGCCTGCCTTAGTTTCTATATTCTCAGTTCCCAGTGAAAGCCGCCCTATTTAGGTTAGTGAGGAAGGTGGAGCATTTCTTACTCCCTATTTCCTTCGGGGTTTGATTATATATTTAGCCAATTTTTCGCTAGACCATACTTTCGGGTGTATTGAGAAACATCTGGAGGCTGCAAGGATAGGTTTTTCTGTTTCTGGTTGAAGATCTTGTTGAGTTTTGGGGGAGATTTATCGGTATCGCTTCCTACCGTGCCATTACTCTGATGTCATCTCCTCTATCCATCTTTGATAGTTTTCTTTTAATGGTATATTTTTATTTTTGAGTGTATCATTCAGTTTTTTATTTTATTAATTTGATTTGGAATTGTTCTGGTGTTCTTTGTTCTGTTCTTTGTCCTTTCTTTTTTTATATATATTTTTCCCCATAGTGTGATTCATTCTAAGTAGGAAACAAAAGTGATTGTTTAGATTTTAAGTTGTGCCATTCCTGAGCATGATATACCTTCATGATGCTGTGCAAACATCACCACTATATTATTGCAGAATATTCCATCACCCAGGATGGAAACCCTGCACCAAAAGGACTCACTCCTCACTCCTCCTGCCCCTGAAAACCTCTCATCTGCTTTCTGTCTCTGCTCCTTTACCTATCTGGATGTTTCCTATCAATGGAATATTACAATAGGTGTCTTTTGGAGTGTACTCACAAACTTTTTTTTCTTTGTTTTTACCTGAAATATAATTTTTGGGTTTTTTTGAAAGGGAAATCCAAGTGAAATAGAGACCATACAGGAAAAAAAATTTTAAAAGTCCTTTTAGTAAGTGTGTACATCATTGCAGTAGAGACCACAGTGCTAAGTGTGATCCCAGGGCCAGAAGCCTGTCAGGCTGACCCTTCCTGGGCCTAAAACAAACATGAGAAAAATGCAGAAACCTGGAAAGACAAACCAAAAGCTGGAAAGCATTCCTCACAATCCAAGGGCAGAGAGAGGTTTCACATCCCTGTGGTGCAGGACCTTCCCTATAGTAGGTGTTTTCTAAAGGGACAGAGGGAAAACACATGCACTCTAACGAGAGGCAGTGCACATACCAGTGCAAGGCAGATGATGGCCAACCTCCCTGATGGGGACCCATGCACTGCAATTACCAGTGGGAAAGCCCTGTCCCCATCAGACTGGAAGTCTTCTATTCTGATGGCAACCAGAACAAAGTGAGGACAGAGAGGCCTCAGCACCTCCTTAGAAGGAAGTTGAAAAGGCCATTTCAGGGAGGACAGAGTGCATGACCCATTAAAGTTCCACAGGTGCTCGCCTTCTCCTGCCATGCTTACCCTAGGATGTTATGCCACAGAAATACTTGCACAATTATTCAAAGATCTGTTTTCAAGACCACCTATCACAGGGGTTCAGAACCTTTTTGGCTGAGAGAGCCATGAAGCCACATATTTTCAAATGTAATTCCGTGAGAGCCATACAATATGTTTAACACTAAATACATGTAAATGTGTGCATTTTATGTAAGAACAACACTTTTAAAGTACAATAAGTCTCTGACTTCTTTTTAATAACATTGTTATGCTGTTGTTAACCAATGATGAATAAAGTACTTCTTACCATTAATGTGACTTCTGGTGCTACATGGTTTTGCTGATGGCTTTGTAGTCTGGTTGATATGTGGTGAGGTTAAGCTTCATGCAGGCATTGAAACTTCCATCCATTAAACATGGTCATAGGTTGGTATTAACGTTTTTTAGATGTGAAAAGAATGCTCACATACATACGTAGAGCCAAACATTGTTAGTACAGCAATACTCACCCGCTGCAGTGTGTGGTACGTGATGGGAAGCATATTGCAAGTTTTGACAATCAGCTGGTCTGCAGGTTGAAGTTTTTTCATTTCTCCCCACTTGTGTTTGCTCGTCAACTCTACTTGCTGTTGTGCAAGTCTTTCCAAATCTTCATTCAGTGAGTTGAACTTATTTACCCATATGTCTGAGGCCTTCAGGTCAGCAGCTTGTAGCTCAAAATCTCTGATCGAGACACCAGGGATGTAACCCAGGTCAGCGCTGTCCACTGCACACTCATGTGGATGGATGATGAACTTAAAAAGATTAGTGCACTCACAAAATTCTCCAAAAGCACACTTTGAATGACTGCAGGAGATTATATGTGAAGCCTGCTAGCTGCTGGAGATCAAAATGTTGAACAGGGTCACTTGCTGTGCATGCATCTTTAAACTCTCCCACTTTTTCAAAGTGTAGTAAACGACCTGCTTCAATGTCAGCGATGAAGAGTTCCAGCTTGTTTTCAAATGCAAACACTGCTTGTTGAAGGGATAAGACTGTATTTCCCAATTTCTTGCATTTTCACATTGAGCTGGTTCAGATGTTCAGTCATGTCCATGAGATAGTAGAACTTCAGGAGCCACTCAGTGTTAGCTAACTCAGGATGCTCGACATTTTTCATTTCAAAAAAAGTCCGATTTCACTCAGACAGCCTCAAAACGGCTGAGCACTTTCCCTCTTGACAACCAACGCACATTGCTGTGCAGAAGCAGACCAGAATAATTATTCCCAACTTTATACAGCAGTGTTTTAAACTGGTGATCATTTAAAACTCAAGCAACAATAAAGTTGACCACCCAAATGACCAGAGACATCACCTCACCAAGCTGCTCGCCACACATCTGAGCACAAAGCATCTCCTAATGTAGGATGCAGTGAAAACCTAGGATGTGTCTCTTTTCATGTTCATGAAGAAGCGCTACAAATCCTCTGTTTTTCCCCACCATGCACAGAGCACCATCAGTATACACTGAAATAAGTTTATCCATTGGTAGAGTTTTTTCTTTTGCGAACTCAGTGAGAGACTTGAATAAATTCTCCCCTCTTGTTGTCTCTTTCATAAGTAAAACAGCAAGACTTTCCTCACATAGTGTGTCACTGACAGCATACCTTGCAATCATGCTGAACTGGGATAAATGGCTACATCTGTTGACTCATCCAAAGCGAGAGAAAAGAATGGTGCTGCATTTATGTCCTTCACTTGTGTTGCCTCAGTTTGATTTGCCATCATGTTGGTATGATCGTGAACAGGTCTTGCCAACAGAGGCATGTCTTTTATTTGTTTGATTATCTTGTTTTTATCCAAAAAATCATCAAAAATTTCATTGGCAATATCAAGCATGAATGTTTTGGCATACTCCCTATCTATGAATGGCTTTCCATTTCTCACAATTGCTAAAGCACCAGCAAAGCTAGCTGAATTTCAGTCACCTTGTTCGGTCCAAACATAGAGTTGCTACTGACTAGCTTGCACTCTGCACAGTAGCTCTTGACATGCTTTCTTCCTGCTGTCTCCTGCTGGATACTTCGATGCAAATGAAGTGTGGTGTGTGTCAAAGTGCCGCTTTATATTTGACCGTTTCATCGATGCAATTTTATCATTGCACCTTAGACACACTGCAGAGCCTGCTCTCTCCACAAAGGCAAATTCCTCTGTCCATTCCTGCTGAAAAGTACAATACACCTCATCTTTTTTTTTTCTTTTAGCCATCTCCTTTGTCAAAAGGGTTTCTGCAACTAGCTAGCTGACTACTTGAATAAAAGGAGGGAAGTTTACTTCCTGACCTCACAACAACCCATGTACGTTATGCATTATCCAATAAAAATTTGGTGTTGTCCCAGAGGACAGCTGTGATTGGCTCCAGCCACCCTCAACCATGAACATGAGCATAGGAAATGAATGGATTGTAATATATGAGAATGTTTTATGTTTTTAACATTATTATTTTTTTATTAATGATTTGTTTGTGAGCCAGATGCAGCCATCAAAAGAGCCACATCTGGCTAGTGAGCCATAGGTTCCTGACCCCTGACCTATCAGAACACTGATGAAAGAGCCAGAAATTGAGAAAAACAATACTGTCTATAGTCAGTGATGGGACCCACCAATCTTGGTCCACATGGATGAGGGAATACGAGCAGCAGCTAAAGTGGGTGCAGAGGTCTACTCGTGTTGACAGATAAAGACCTCAGGGGTCCTCTCATGTGAGATATGTGGCCCGACATCTGAATCTAGGATTTTACTCATTAGACAACCTACATGTGATTTTGACTGGTGGACAGGCAAATATGAAAATCAGTCTAACAGACTGAACAGGCCGAGTGCAAGAGGCGGACCCTGAGAGATACCCACAAAGCCACTCATAATGTTCATCTGTAGGGTGGAGACTAGTCAATCCTTGATCTTCTCCTTGATGTGTCTAAATTTATAATGTGTGCATGGCTGTGAGAGTTCTAAATATACTGAAGTGATATGTTCAATGTTATCCATGTACCATTCATTTATAAAATACATTATTTGGGTTTCATTGTTAAAAAATTTATGATAATAAAGATAAAGGTTTATTATAGTATAACACTGAATGTTAAAGGAATTCAGACACAGAGAATAAAGTCCTTCTAGGGAGGAGAGCCCTGACACAGGGTACTCACTCTGCCCATCCTTTTCCTGTGTGTACATATAGTGTTGGCATGTGCACATGTGTCCAGCTGTGTTCACAAACTCAGTTGTAGGTGCCTGTTCATATGTGTGTGTTCACTTGTGGGTGTTTGGCAGGGTGGATTCCTGGGCATGTGTTTTTCCAAACCCTCATTTTTCTAGGGATGGACACTGCCAGTCAATGTTCATGGCATTTTCTGTGACTATGCATCAAAATTTTCAAAGTTCCCTATTGTGGAACCTGGACCATTTCTCATTTTGTATTCTTGGTCTAAGGTATACAGGATTTTAAGGTTTTGGGTGCAGGTCCTACATCCAGGTCACCTTGCCCACTTTGAACCTTGCTTGATAAAGCAGGGGTCTTGAGTCTTGGGCTCAGACATCAGGGAGGGAAGGAAGAAGAGAGTCTGGGAGTCATGAAGTTGAAGGTACCTGGACAGTCCCATCCATCCTGCCTCTGCCCTGCCCCGTATCTCCCACTCCCCTCCTTCCATACAGGAGGCTGTACGTGCTCCTTCTCTAGTGCATACAGGCCTCACCGGATCACCGGCTTGAGCCCAAGGTTGCTGGCTTGAGCAAGGAGTCACTGGCTTAGCTTGAGCCCTCTCTCTGTCAAAGCACATATGAGAAGCAGTCAATAAACCACTAAAGTGAAGAAACTATGGGTTGATGCTTCTCATCTCTCTCCTCCCCATCCTCCTTTATTTTCTTTCTATTAAAAATAAATAAATAAATAAAACAAAAAAAGAAAAAGAAAAAATTTCTCTTTGTTTTAAACTTAGCCTTTTTAGTTATAATGTGTCTTGGTATGGGCCTCTTTAGATCCATGTTTCTTAGGAATCTCTGCATCCTGGACTTGTATATCTAAATTTTCACTGCCAGGTTAGGAAAGTATTCAGTTGTCATTTCTTCGAAGTGATTCTCAATTCCTTGCTTTCTCTGTTCTCCTTCTGGTAACCCAAACAATACAAAAGTTGTTACAATTGATGTTGTACTAGAGGTCCCTTATCAGGTGATAAAAGGTTAAGAACTGGCCATATAGAGAGAGTGTTGTGCATGGGAATGGTGGTGCTGGCCAAGTCAGGCATGTGAGGAGAACATGATTTGTGTCTGGCGCCACACAACTCAGTCTCTTCCTGTGCATTTCTGACACCCTTTGAATTTTCCAAACTAAGGACCCTTTAAGAATGTCTGCACTACAGGCTCAGGATAGCTACTAAATTTGGCAAGATAAGGCTAAAGGAACAGAAGGGTGGGCCTGGTGGAGTTTCCCAGGCTGATGCCATATGGAGGGGAGTGTTTGGCCCAGGAAATATGGTATTCAGGGCAGTGTGGGAAATGGTCACAGCACAGGGACCTTGGCTGTATGACTTTAGTCTATTCTGGGCTGCTGTCCTTCCTCTAGAGCTTTGGATGAGTGTTGGTGAACAAGATATTGTGTGCTGGCCCTTAAAGAAGGCACCTGGTTTTCTACCAGACCACCCCATCTCTGTCTTGCAGACACAATTCCCCTTAATATTCATAGCCAGATGTTAAGTGAATGCCTCTTCTTGGCTCTGGTGCTTCGGACTAAATAGCCTGGCATTAAATTAAGATCCTTTGCTTCTCTGAAGGTACCTTGCAACTGAGATATCTCTGTGGATTTTTCACTACCACATGAGATGGTGGACCAGGCCTTTTCACATCTCTTCCTACCAGTCTAGATGTGGCTTCTTTTGTAATCCTTAATCCTTGTTTATAAGACTTCTCTGTTCAACCAGTCTTCCATTGATTATTCAAGGTAATTGTTCTCTTCTCCCTTTGGGCCTCCATTCCCAAGGGAAGTTCCAGAATATATATATATATACACACACACACACACACACACACACAGATATATATATATTATATAAGAATATATTTAACATTTTTACATTGCCTTTAGTTTTGGTCCTGATTTTACTTTTCAAATTATCAAAATAAAATTTATTAAGAAAAGGGAAAAAATGCTGATTTATGTCTTGGAAAAGATTGACTGTAACTTCCACCTACTCCACCTTTGTCTTGGATCTCCTGCCCTTTCTGTGTCTATTCTGGTCAGGTGTCTGTCTAAATCTGATGCCCATTTTTAAATTGGGTTGTTGGTTTCCTTATTGTTGAACATTAAGAATTTTTATTATATATTTGGATACCAGTATTTATCAGATATGTGTTCTGAAAACACCTTCTCTGAGTCAGTGTCTTATATTAAAATTGGATAGAAGACTGGCATCCACAAAAATGTTCTCCAATGTTATTCTCTCTCCCATTTCACCTATCATAATGGGCTTGTCTTCTTCTTCCAGAGAGAGCCTGGTGAGTCCGCACATTGAGGATCGATATTCTCTGCTTGGCTGTCCATTTCTGGCCAGATAGGAGAAATGTTGGTGACCATGGCCTCATCTGGCACACTCAGACACAATGGACTCCACCTGACCTGACTTTGAAAGAGATGAGTACTCTCATTCTCTCTCACCACATTGAGCAGAATCATCCCTCCACACCCACAAAACCTGAAGATGCTAGAAATATGGGCTGGAGGCTAGCACAGGGCTGGTTAGTGGTCACAGCTGGAGGACCCAGAGGTGTGGTTTGGGCACTGTGGCTTGCTACAGAGGCCAAGGCCTGATTTTTTGATAATCTGGAACCCTCAGGGAGGCTCTTGCTAGGTCCCTTTACCTCAAACAAGCTCTAGTGTGTTTTGCTGTGACCACTGAGAACTTTTCCCTGATAGAGCATGTTCATGGTGGTCCCTGTGACTAGCTCGGTCTCCTTAAACCTGCTTTAGTGATGGAGAGGCAGAGTCTCCTCACTGGGAAAGATAGTGAGCAGACCAGCTTGTCCAGGTCCGTACTCTCTTGTGATTGGATGCTCAGCTCAGTTGAGTTATGGAGCAGGGCAGGGTTCATGTGGGCTAGGAGAAAGAAAGGAGTTAGGAGACATGGAGCAGAACACAGGCATGTCAGGTGGAACATTCCAGTTGAGCATGTCACTCCCAGGTAACTTCATGTCCTCCACTCCCAGTTCCTGCTCTTCCCTCCCTCCCTGAGGTCTGAGCCCCAGAACTTAGGACCCTTGCTTTTTCAAACAATGTTTAAAGTGCACTAGGTGACCTCGGATATAAGAAAATGTACCTCACAACTTAAAATCCTGTATACATTAGACTAAGATTCTCAACTTCTAGAGACTGTCCTAAGTAAATAGAGATTTATGGACACAGATGTTCCCTTCAGTACATGATGGAAGTGAAAATCAGAAATGACCAGTTTTACTGCAAAGCTTTGGAAATTCTGATGTGGACACATAAGAAATTTCAAAGACACTGATTGACAGTGTCCAATCCTAGGAAAATGTGTATTTGGAAGAGCACATGCACAAGAATCATCTGCGCCTGACATCTGTCAGTGCACACGTACACATGAAAATGCACAGGTACTCACAAATGCACACATGGATGCAAAAATGCAGGTGCAGGCACGTGCAATTACCAACACTAAGTGAGCACCTGTAGAATTTGCCGGGTCTTGCACACTGTCCTCCCAGAAAAGCTACTTTTCCACTTCCCCTAGGGAACTGCAGTGGCCTCTCCATCCTCACTTTGTCCCCAGGGCTGGTCATCACTAGACCAGAAGTCTTCCAGTTTGATAGGAACAGGGCTTTCCCAACAGTGTTTCACAGAGCTTGTGTTCGTTTCGGGGTGGTCAGCCATCATCTGATTTGCACTGGCATGTGTACTGCCTCTTGTTGAAAGCACATGTGTTTGCGCTCTGTCTCTTTAGAAAACACACACTTCTGGGAAATTTCTGCACCACAGGAATCTGAAACATCTCTCTGCCCTTTGTTGTGAAGAATGCTTTCCAGCTTGCGGTTTGTTTTTCCAGATTCTGCATTTTTTCTCCTGTTTGTTTTAGGGCCAGGAAAGGCTAGTCATCACCTGACTAGGTTCTGGCTCTGAGCTCACACATAGCACAGCCGTCTCTCCCGATGCACACACTTACTAAAAGGATATCTTTGTAAAATCTGGTCTTTATTTCACCTGGGATTTCCCTTTCATATGTAGAAGTGGTATTTCATATAAAAACAAATGAAAGTATGTCAGTAGACACATTAAGGTACGTATTATAAGAATGTACTTATTTTAAAAAAGTCCAGAATAGGTGGAACAGAGACACAAAGCAAGTGAGGGGTTGCCAAGGTGGGAGGAATGAGGACTGAGTCCTTTTGGTACAGGGTTTCCATTTGGGGTGATGGAATATTCTGCAATGAGATAGTGGTGATATTTACACAGCATCATGAAGGTACTTTACATTCATGAATGGCACCATGTAAAATATAATGAATCACTTTTATTTCTTACTTAAAATGAATCACACTATGAAAAAATAAAGTATATAAAATGAACAAGAACCAAACATAAAAATGCAGAACAATTAAAAAGTTAAAATAATAAAAACGTGATCACACCATGGGAAAGAATAAACACTTAATGTTAAAGAAAAAGATAAAACTATCAAGAGGTGGTTAAACAAATTCTTCTGATGTGCTAGGGACAGCTGGTTGAAGAACAAGCAGCTCTCAAGCTGGTCCTGATGGGTTGTTCTAAGGCAGCTCCTCTTGTCTGGCCACAACCAGGATACTTTCTGTAGAGGGTTTTTGAGACAAAGTTGGTGGGGCCTCAGTGTGGTCCGGAGATGCTGCACAGGCCAGTTTGACTCCAGAGCTGCAATTGGAGTTGCTGCTGGAGGAGTACAGCCCCTGGATTTGGGCGCCCTAAAGGTCTGAATCAGCTTCCAGGTATGCCTGTGCAGCCAGCTCCTCCAGATGTACCTCACGTGTAGCAGGAGCCTGCTCTGCCTCCTGACCCCTACCCCAAATGTCTCCTCAGACAAGAGCAGTGACCTCACTACCTGATGAGAGAACCCAACAGAACATTTACCGGATTGACCACATGTTAGGACACAAAATTAATCAGTAAATTAGGAAGTTAGAAGTCATATGAAACATCTACTCTGACCACAATGGTATGAAACTAGAAATCAGTTAGAGAAAACAAACAAACAAAATATACAGAAACAATGAGTCTAAATATCATGTACTATACAACGAACGGGGTAACAATGAAATAAAGAAACCAAAAGATACCTGGAGACAAAGTGAAAATGCAACACCCCAAATTCTATGGGACACAGTGAAAGCAGTCCTAAAAGATAACTTCTTAGCATTACAAGGCTATCTTAAAAAAATCTGTAATAAACAATGTAACTTTACACTTAAGTTTCTAGAAAAGAACATCCAACAAGCCCAAAGTGAGTTGCAGAAAGGATAAATTAAGATCAGAGAAAAATTAAATAAAATAAAGTCTAAAAAAACCCAATAAAAGTTCAATGAGCCTGACCTGTGGTGGCGCAGTGGGATAAAGCATCAACCTGGAACACTGAGGTTGCCGGTTCGAAACCCTGGGCTTGCCTGGTCAAGGCACATGTGGGAGTTGATGCTTCCTGCTCCTCCCCTTTCTCTCTCTCTCTCTCTCTCTCTCTCTCTCTCCCCCCTCTCTCTAAAAATCAATAAATAAAATATTTAAAAAAAAAAAAAAGTTCAATGAAATAAAGAACTGGTTCCTTGGAAAGGTCAACAACATTGATAAACCTTTAACCAAACTCATTATGAAGGAAAAAAAGACAACTCAAATAAATAAAATCAGAAATAAAAGAGGTTAAGTAACAACTGACACACAAAGGATTATAAGAAAATATTACAAACAACTAATCCCAACATACCAGACAATCTGGAAGAGGTGTATGAATTTCTGTAAATCTTCCAAAACTGAATAAAATCCTAACTGACTACAACTAATTAAAATAAGGTAGTAATAAAAAAACTTACAACAAAAAAAAGTTCTAGACCAAATGGCTTCATAGGTGAATTTTACCAAACAGTCTAAAAACTCATAAATTATCCATCTCAAACTATTCCAAAAGACTGAAGAGGAGAGAAAACTCCCAAGCTCGTTCTCAAAGCCAACATTATCCTTATTCTAAAATTAGACAAAGACTATCAAGAAAGAAAGTTTTAGGTTGATATCTCTGATATCTATGTTTATAGATGTTCAAATACTCAACAAAATACTGTCTAACCAGATTATGCAATACATTAAAAAGATTATACATATACCACAATCAATTGTGATTTATTTAGGAAATGCATCATTGGTACAATATCTGCAAATCAATAAATGTGATATATCACTTAAACAAAATAAAGTGTAAAAATCACATGATTATATAAATAAATGCAGAAAAAGCTTTTGATAAAATCCATCACCCATTCATGATCAAAACTTTCAGTAAAGTGTGTATAAAGGGCACATACCTCAACATAATAAAGTTCATATAAAAAATCCACAGTCCACATCATATTCAATACATCAAGCATTTCCCTCAACAGGGGTGTCTTCTTTCATCACTCTTATTCAACATAGCACTGGATAGTCTAGGCATAGTAATCAGACAAGTATAAGAAATAAAATGCATTCAAATCAGAAAGGAAAAATAAAATTAATTATTTTCAGATTACATGGTACTGTATATAGAGTAGATTCAACCAAAATAACTTCTAGAACTGATAAGAAAATAAAGTATCAAGATACCAAATATTCAGAAATCAATTGCATTTTTATATATCAATAATCAACTCTCAGAAAAGGAATCTGATAAAACAACCCCATTTACAATTGCATCAAAATAAAATACCTAGGAATAAATTTAACAATGGAAGGGCTGAACTTTCCTCAGTTACCTCCAGCAACCTCTGTGCTTCAGAACTATGCTCCAACCGAGCTATCTGACCAGAGCTTAATTTTCTTTTCTTTTTTATTAAGATAAAGAGAGAGGAAGGTAGAGAGAGGGGAGGGGAAACGGAAGCATTCATTTGTTGCTCCACTCAATCATGCACTCATTGGTTGCTTCCCATATGTGCCCTGACCGGAAACCAAACCCACAACATTGTTGTTTCTGCACAATGCTCTTAACTGACTAAGCTAACCAGCCAGGGCCTGAATACTTTATTACACTATTATACATGTATCTGCTTGTTTTATCAATAAAATGAGTAGAGGTTTTATACATTTAATTACCTGTTTATTTAATGAATAAAAGCACATTAGAGAGTTGTGATGAACACATTTTTCTTTAAATAAAGAGGTTAGAATAGAAAATACTATTTCCTTGTTAAGCTGATAATTATTGTATAAAATTTTATTTTTGACGCACACAATACAAGATAAGTATGTGAACTGTATTGTTAAGTGTTCTTCATATAATAGATCTTGGTTGAAAATGTTTTTCAAAACCACACTAGACTGAGATTTCTTTAAAAACAAGAACTGGATTTGTATAACTTTATATCTCCAGCATACTGCACTTTGTTAGGCATATATTAGTTGCTGAGAAGTGTTTATTAGTAAATTGACTGTCCCTCAAAAAGCATGACTTCTAGAACCTCTGAGTAGTGTTGTAGTACAAAATTTAGGCACTTAAAATTTATAGCATTGTGTGTGAGTTTAAATCTGTGGCGGATTGAAAAATAGTCCCCTAAGTATGTTCACATCCTAGTCCCTGGAACATGTGAATATAATACCTTACATGGCAAGAAGAAATTTGCAGATGTGATTAAGTTAAGAATCTTAAGTTAGAAAGATTGTGCTGGATTATGCAGGCAAAACCTAAGTATTTTCAAAGGTCTTGATTAGAGGGAGACATGAGGGTCTCAATCAGAAAAGAACAGTAATGACACAATAGGGGTTGAAGTGACACATCCAGAAGACTGAGCAAGAGGCCATGGACTCAAGATTGCAGGGAGCAACTAGAGTCTGGAAAACACAAGAAAATGGATTCTCCTTTAGAGCCCAGAGATTGTGATTTTAATTTAGTTGAGATTTTCTTCCCAGTAATTGTCGTTAGTTTGGTTCAAATAAACTCATAAATTTTTACAGGTTTGGGCATTTCTTTCTTTTTTATTTTTTTTATTAATTTTAATGAGGTGACATTGATAAATCAGGGTACATATGTTCAGAGAAAATATCTCCAGGTTATTTTAACATTTGATTATGTTGCATACCCCTCACCCAAAGTCAGATTGTCTTCTGTCACTTTCTATCTGTTTTTTCTTGTGCCCTTCCCCTCCCCCACTCCCACCCTCTCCTTGCTCCCCCCCTCAACCCCCCAGGTAACCATCACATTCTTGTCCATATTTCTGAGTTTCATTTTTGTTGCATCTATGTATGGAATCATATGGTTCTTAGTTTTTTCTTATTTACTTATTTCACTCAGTATAATGTTATCAAGATCCATCTATGTTGTTGTAAATGATGTGATGTCATCATTTCTCATGGCTGAGTAGTATTCCATAGTATATATGTACCAAAGCTTTTTAATCTACTCATCCACTGATGGACACTTGGGTTGTTTCCAAATCTTCATTATTGTGATCAATGCTGCCATAAACATGGGGGTGCATTTCTCCTTTTGGAACAGTGCTATGGTGTTCTTAGGGTATATTCCTAAAAGTGGGTTACCTCAGTCAAAAGGAAGTTGGATTTTTAATTTTTTGAGGAATCTCTATACTGTTTTTCACAGTGGCTGCACCATTCTGCATTCCCACCAGCAGTGCAGGAGGGTTCTATTTTCTCTCCATCCTCACCAGCACTTATTCTGTGTTGTTTTGTTGATGAGCACCATTCTGACTAGTGTGAGGTGATATCTCATTGTGGCTTTAATTTGCACTTCTCTAATGATTAGTGATGTTGAGCATTTTTTTATATGCCTATTGGCCATCTGTATATCCTCTTTGGAGAAGTGTCTATTCATTTCTTTTGCCCATTTTTTGATTGGATTTTTTGTCTTCCTGGTGTTGAGTTTTACAAGTTCTTTATATAAATTTTGGTTATTAACCCCTTATTAGACGTACTGTCAAATATGTTCTCCCTTTGTGTAGTTTTTCTTTTCATTCTGTTCTTATTGTCTTTAGCTGTACAAAAGCTTTTTAGTTTGATATAGTCCCATTTGTTTATCCTACCTTTTATTCCACTTGCCTGTGGAAATAAATCGACAAATATATTGCTGTGACAGATGTCGGAGAGCTTACTGCCTATGTTTTCTTCTAAGATGCTTATGGTTTTATGGCTTACATTTAAGTCTTTTAACCATTTTGAGTTTACTTTTGTGAATGGTGTAAGTTGGTGGTCTAGTTTCATTTATTTTTCAGGTAGATGTCCAATTTTCCCAACACCATTTATTAAAGAGGCTGTCTTTATTTCATTGTATGCTCTTACCTCCTTTGTCAAATATCAGTTGTCCATAAAGCTGCGGGTTAATTTATGGGCTCTCTGTTCTGTTCCATTGATCTATATGCCTATTCTTATGCCAGTACCAGGCTCTTTTGAGTACAATGGCCTTGTAGTATACATTAATATCAGGAAGTGTGATACCTCCCACTTTATTCTTTCTTTTCAAGATTACTGAGGCTATTTGTGTTCTTTAATGGTTCCATATAAATTTTGGAATATTTTCTCTATATCTTTGAAGTATATCATTGGTGTTTTAATTAGTATTGCATTGAATTTATAAATTACTTTGGGTAATATAAACATTTTAATGATGTTTATTCTTCATAACCATTAGCACAGTATATGCTTCCACTTGTTTGTATCTTCCTTGATTTCTTTTATCAATGTTTTATAATTTTCTGAGTGCAAGTCTTTAATCTCCTTGGTTAAATTTACTCCTAGATACTTTATTTTTTTTATTGCAATAGTGAAGGTGATTGTTTCCTTAATTTCTCTTTCTGACAGTTCATTGTTGGTGTATAAAAATGCCTCTGATTTCTGAGTATTAATTTTTGTGTGTGTGTTTTTTTATCTTATTTTTATTAACTTTAATGCAGTGACATTGATAAATCGGGGTACATATGTTCCTAGAAAACATGTCCAGATTACTTTGACCTTTAATTATGCTGCATACCCCTCACCCAAAACTCAAATCATTCTCCATAACCTTCTATCTGGTTTTCATTGTGCCCCTCCCCTCCCCCCACACCCTCCCTCTCCTTCCTCGCCTCCTCCCCACCGCTCCACCCAACTCCCTGTTACTCCCTGTTATCACATTCTTGTCCTTGTCTCTGAGTCTCATTTTTATGTCCCATCTATGCATGGGTTTATATAGTTCTTAGTTTTTTCTGATTTATTTATTTCACTCCGTATAATGTTATCAAGGTCCATCCATGTTATTGTAAATGATCCGATGTCATCATTTCTTATGGCTGAGTAGTATTCCATAGTATATATATACCCAGGCTTTTTAATCCACCTGTTATCTGACGGACACTTGGGCTGTTTCCAGATTTTGCTACTGTGAACAATGCTGCTATAAACATGGGGGTGAATTTCTCCTTCTGAAACCGTTCTATGGTGTTCTTGGGGTATATTTCTAAAAGAGGGATGGCTGGGTCAAAAGGCAGTTAGATTTTCAATTTTTTGAGGAATCTCCATACTGTTTTCCACAGAGGCTGCAACAGTCTGCATTCCCACCAGCAGTGTAGGAGGGTTCCCTTTACTCCACATCCTTGCCAGAACTTATTCTGTGTTGTTTTGTTGATGAGCACCATTCTGACCAGTGTGAGGTGATATCTCATTGTGGTTTTAATTTGCATTTCCCTAATAATTAGTATGTTGAGCATTTTTTCATATGCCTATTGGCCACCTGTATATCCTCTTTAGAGAAGTATTCATTTCTTTTGCTCATTCTTTGATTGGATTGTTTGTCTTTCTGGTGTTGAGATTTACAAGTTCTTTATACATTTTGGTTATTAATCCCTTATCAGATGTACTGTCAAATATGTTCTCCCATTGTGTCGTTTGTCTTTTTATTCTCTTCTTATTGTCTTTGGCTGTACAAAAGCTTTTTAGTTTGATATAGTCCCATTTGTTTACCCTGTCTTTTATTTCCCTTGCCAGTGGAGATAAATCAGTGAATATATCCCTGCAAGAGATGTCAGAATATATCCAGATGTTTTCTTCTAAGATGCTTATGGTTTCACATAAGCTTACATTTAAGTCTTTTATCCATTTTGAGTTTATTTTTGTGAATGGTGTAAGTTGGTGGTCTAGTTTCATTTTTTTGCAGGTTGCTGTCCAATTTTCCCAACACCATTTGTTGAAAAGGCTGTCTTTACTCCATTGTATGCCCTTACCTCCTTTGTCAAATATCAATGGTCCATAGAGCTGTGGGTTTATTTCTGGGCTCTCTGTTTTTTTTCATTGATCTATGTGCCTGCTCTTATGCCAGTACCAGGTGGTTTTGAGTACAATGGCCTTGTAGTATAGCTTGATATCAGAATGTGTGATACCTCCCCCTTTACTCTTCTTTCTTAAGGTTGCTGAGGCTATTCATGTTCTCTTTTGGTTCAATATGAAATTTTGGAATATGTATTCTATATCTTTAAAGTATGTCATTGGTATTTTAATTGGTATTGCATTGAATTTATAAATTACTTTGGATAAATTGTTTGGCGGGCCGCATGCGGCCCACGGGCCGCGAGTTTGAGACCCCTGATCTAGGTTGTCTAGTTTTTTTGGCATAAAATTCTTCATAGTATATTCTTACAATCCTTTGTATTTTTGTTGTGTCAGTTGTTATTCCTCTCCTCTCATTTCTAATTTTATTTATTTAAGTCCTCTCTTTCTTTTTCTTGGTTAATCTAGTTAAAAGTTCATCAATCTTGTTTATCTTTTCAAAAAACCAGCTCCTAGTTTCATTGATCCTCTGTATTGTTTCTTTAGTCTCTATGTCATTTATTTCTGCTCTGATCTTTATTATTTCCTTCCTTTTACTACATTTAGGCTTTACTTGCTGTTCTTTTTCTAGTTCTTTTAGATGCAGGGTTAAGTTGTTTATTTGAGCTTTTCCTAGCTTCTTAAAGTGTGCCTGTAGTGCTATGACCTTCCCTCTCAGTACTGCTTTTGCTGCGTTTCATAAATTTTGAGTTGTTGTATGCTCATAATCATTCGTTTTTAGGAATTTTTTTATTTTTTCTTTGATCTCATTCTCAATCCCTTTGTTATTTAACAACCTGCTCTTTAGTTTCCATGTGTATGAGAATTTTTGAGCTTTTCTGTTGTGGTTCATTTTTAGTTTCATGCCGTTGTGATCGGAGAAAGTGCTTGATATGATTTGAGTCTTCTTAAATTTTTTGAGAGCACTTTTGTCCCCTAACATGTGATTTATCCTAGAGAATGTACCATGAGTACTTGAAAAGAATGTATATTCTGCTGCTTTAGGGTGTAAGGTTCTGAAGATATCTATTAAATCAAGTTGATCTAGTGTTTCCAAAAAGTCTGCTGTTTCTCTGTTCATTTTTTTTCTTGAGGATCTATCTATTGATGTTAGTGGGGTATTGAAATCCCCTACTATTATAGTATTGCTGTTGATCTCACCCTTTAAATCCATCAAAGTCTGCTTTATATATTTGTGTGCTCCTATATTAGGTGCATAGATATTTATAATAGTTATATCTTGATGTTGGATTACTCCCTTTTTCATTATGTAGTGGCCTTCTTTATCTCTTACTATATCCTTTGTTTTAAAGTCCAATTTGTCTGATATAAGTATTGCTACCCCAGCTTTTTTTTCATTTCCATTTGCATAAAATGTTTTTTTTCCATCCTTTTACCTTCAATCTATGTGTATCTTTTTTGTTTGTTTGTTTGTTTGTTTTCTTTTTGTTTTTTTTCTGAAGCTGGAAACAGGGAGAGACAGTCAGACAGACTCCCGCATGCACCCGACTGGGATCCATCCAACACGCCCACCAGGGGCAATGCTCTGCCCACCAGGGGCGATGCTCTGCCCCTCCGGGGCGTCGCTCTGCCACGACCAGAGCCACTCTAGCGCCTGGGGCAGAGGCCAAGGAGCCATCCCCAGTGCCTGGGCCATCTTTGCTCCAATGGAGCCTTGGCTGCAGGAGGGGAAGAGAGAGACAGAGAGGAAGGAGGGGTGGAGAAGCAAATGGGCGCTTCTCTTATGTGCCCTGGCCGGGAATCGAACCCGGGTCCCCCGCACGCCAGGCCAACACTCTACTGCTGAGCCAACCAGCCAGGGCCTATGTGTATCATTTATTCTAAGGTGTGTCTCTTGTAGACAGCATATGTATGGGTTCTGTTTTCTTATCCACGCAGCTACCCTATGTCTTTTGATTGGATCATTTAATCCATTTACATTTAAGGTTATTATTGATATGTAGTTGTTTATTGCCATTTTATTCTTTACAGCTGTATTCCTCTTTTGCTATATTCTTTTCCCACTTTGATCTGTTTACAACAAACCCCTTAACATTTCCTGCAGCATTGGTTTGGTTGTAATGAATTCCTTGAGTTGTTTTTTGTCTGGGAAGCTTTTTATTTCTCCTTTAATTTTAAACGATAGCCTTGCTGGATAAAGTAGTCTTGGTTGTAGGTTCTTGTTCTGCATTACTTTGAATATTTCTTGCCATTCCCCTCTGGCCTCAAGTGTTTCTGTTGAGAAGTCAGATGTCATCCTTATGGGGGCTCCTTTGTAGGTGATAACTTTTTTTTCTCTTGCAGCTTTTAATATTTTCTCTTTATCGCTTAGCTTTGGTATTTTAATTATGATGTGTCTTGGTGTAGGTTTCTTTGGGTTTCTCTTTAATGGAGTCCTCTGTGTTTCTTGGACTTGTGAGAGTTTCTCTTGCATTAATTTAGGAAAGTTTTCAGCTATGATACGATTGAACAAAGTCTCTATCCCTTGTTTTTTTTCTTCTTCTTCAGGAACCCCTATGATGCGGATGTTATTTTTCTTCATGTTGTCACAGAGCTCTCTAAGAGGTTCCTCTGACTTTTTGAGTCTCTTTAATTTTTTCTTCTCTGACTTCATGCCTTCATTCCAGTTGTCCTCCAACTCACTGATTCTATCCTCAGCTCTATCTATCCTGTTTTTAATTCCTTCCATTGTGGTCTTTATTTCTGATATTTTATTTGTCATCTCCTACTGAATCTTTTTTATACTTGCTATTTCTTTATTTAGGTGTTCATAATGACCATCCATTGTTGTTCTAAGATCTGTAAGCGTCCTTACAATCATTATTTTGAACTCCGCATCTGGAAGTTTGATTATTTTCATATCACTCAGTTCATCTCCTGAAGGTGTCTCTTGTGGTTTCATTTGGATTGCACTTCTTTGTCTTCTCATTGTCTGTTTTTGGGTGTTTTATTTGTAGAGTTGGTTGAGTCTAGTCTTGGTGTTGTCTGCCTCCAGTTTTCAGTTGTGTTATTTCTAGATCTTCTTGGGTTGGTATCAGCTGTTATCTGTAATCCACTTTTGGATTTGGGCTGCTTTGAAGTCTTGATTTGTTTCTTTTCTTAACAGGTGATAGTCTTGTTTACTGATCTCAGCAGGGGGCTTCCTTGAAACTGTATCCTGGAATGCAATGGGTGTAATCTGAGACTCTGAAGGCCTCTTTAGCCAACTAATCTCTCTGGGGGCAGAGTGTTTTCTCAGCTTCAGTAGGGGGAGGTGTATCTCAGATCTCCATGGAGACCTGAGTTACTGCCCCTCCTCCCCACTTTTTGTTTTCAGCTGTGTCTTGTTGCGCTGATTGGAGCTGCATAGATGTCCAGAGATCTCTGATCTGGAAGCAATTCTGCTCTTTTTTTTGAAAGGTTCAGTCCCTCCTCCAGCTATGGCCACCTCCAGCACGGATGAGTCAGCTTTTTTAGGTCATCTCCTTCATTCCTTAGCCCCTCACAGCCTGTCCCTCTCTCTTTCCTTTCCACTTGGGAGATAAGCTGGTCTTTTCAACACACCTCGCTTCCTGGTCACCAGGCAAGTGTCTGTGAGCAGTAGTTTCTTCTCTTTTCCCTTGTGTGAGATCCCCTCTGGGCTCTCAGCCTCACCCCTCCTCCGTTCCTGTAAGCAGGGGAGATTCAGGCGCTCCCAACCAGGTTTGTTGTGGCTTTTTCTTTGCTCCTTGGTTTTTGAGAGCTGTTCTTGTAGTTCAGAGTTGGTTTTTCATGCTGATTTTTCCTAAATTGATTTGTATTCCAGTTTGGTGGTGAGAGCTGGACGTCTGTGCGTCTGCCTACTTCACTGCCATCTTTTCTCTTTCTAGAAATTTTTTTATTTCTTTTTTGATCTCATTCTTAAATCCATTTGTTATTTAACAACCTACTATTTAGTTTCCATGTGTTTGAAATTTTTTGAGTTTTTCTGTTGTGGTTGATTTCTAGTTTCATGCCATTGTGATCAGAGAAAACGCTTGATATGATTTTAATATTCTTAAATTTGTTGAGACCACTTTTGTGCCCTAACATGTGGTCTATCCTACAGAATGTACCACGAGCATTTAAAAAGAATGTATATTCTGCTGCTTTAGGGTAAATGATTCTGAAGATACCTATTAAATCCAGTTCACCTAGTGTGTCCTTTATGTCTGGTGTTTCTTTGTTAATTTTCTTTCTTGAGGATCTATCTAGTGATGTTAGTGAGGTATTGATATCCCCTACTATTATAGTATTGCTGTTAATCTCACCCTATATATCCATGAAAGTACGATTTATATATTTAGGTGCTCTTGTATTAGGTGTGTAAATATTTATAATCATTATATATTCCTATTGGATGGCTCCCTTTATCATTATGTAGTGACCTTCTTTATCTCTTACTGTAACCTTTGTTTTAAAGTCCACTTTGCCTGATATAAGTATTACTACCCCAGCTTTTTTTTCATTTCCATTGCATGAAATATTTTTTTCCATTTTTTTACCTTCAGTCTATGTGCATGTTTGGTTTTAAGGCATGTCTCTTGTAGACAGCATATGTACCAGTGCTGTTTTCTTAACCATGCAGCTACCCTATGTCTTTTGAATGGATCAATTTTCCATTTACATTTAAGGTTGTTATTGATATGTAGTTGTTTCTTCCCAATTTATTCTTTAAAGCTGTATTCCTCTTTTGCTATATTCTTTTCCCACTTTGATCTGTTTACAACAGGCCCCATAACATTTCCTGAAGCACTGGTTTGGTTGTAATAAATTTCTTGAGGTTTTTGTTTTTTTTTTTTTGTTTTTTTTTGGTCTGGGAAGCTTTTTTTTTTCTCCTTCAATTTTAAAGAAGAAATCAATTTCAATCCAGCATTGCTGGATAAAATAGTCTTTGTTATAGGTTCTTGGTCTGCATTACTTTGAATATTTCTTGCCATTCCTTTCTGGCCTCAAGTGTTTCTGTTGAGAAGTCAGAAGTCATCCTTATAGGGGCTCCTTTGTAAGTGACAGCCTTTTTTTTCTCTAGCAGCTTTTAGTATTTTCTCTTTATCACTTAGCTTTGGTATTTTAATTATGATGTGTCTTGATGTAGATTTCTTTGGGTTTCTCTTTAATGGAGTTCTCTGCACTTCTTGAACTTGTGAGAGTTTCTCCCGCATTAAATTAGGAAAGTTTTTAGCTATGATATGGTTGAACAAAGTCTCTATCCCTTGTTCTTTGTCTTTTTCTTCTGTAACTCCTATGATGCAGATGATATTTCTCTTCATGTTTTCACATGCTCCCTTAGAGTTTTCTCAGACTTTTTGAGTCTCTTTTTTTTTTCTGCTCTGCTTTCATGCCTTCATTCAACTTGTCCCACAACTCACTGATTTGATCCTCAGCTTCATCCATCCTGTTTTTAATTACTTCATTTTGATCTTCATTTTACTCTTTTTTTACAGGGACAGAGATAGAGAGAGTTAGAGAGAGAGAGATAGGGACAGACAGACAGAAATGGAGAGAGATGAGAAGCATCAATTATCAGTTTTTTATTACAACACCATAGTTGTTCATTAATTGATTTCTTATATGTTCCTTGACTGTGGGTCTTCAGCAGACTGAGTAACCCCTTGCTTAAGCCAGTGACCTTGGGTCCAAGCTGGTGAGCTTTTTTCTGAAGCTACATGAGTCTGCGCTCAAGCTGGCAACCTCAGGGTCTCAAATCTGGATTCTCTGCAACCCAGTCTGACACTATATCCACTGTGCCACCACCCAATCAGGCATGGTCTTCATTTCTGATATTGAATTTGCCATCTCTGACTGATTCTTTTTTAATACTGTGTGTCTTTGAAGTCATGGTGCACTTTTGACCGATCACAGGAAAGCAACAAAAGACGATAGAAATGTGAAATCTACACCAAATACAAGGAAAATTCTCCTAGTTTCATACCTATTCAGTGCAGAGTGATGTGGGCTCCATTTGTTGCCCTACACACATCCAAACGATAGTGAAGTTCTTGCCACACATGGGTAAGGACGTCTGGTGTAAGAGAGTGAATAACGTTTGTAATTCTCTGTTTTAAGTGATTAAAATCATTGATACATTCAATGTACACATGTTGCTTCACATAATCCAAAAAGTAAAAGTCTTAGGGCGTCAGATCCAGGGATCGTGGTGGCCATGGCTTGACAGAACCACTGCCTATTCACCACCGGGGGAATGTTCTATCCAGAAACTCATAAACAATGGTGGCGTATTGTGGAGGAGCACCATCCTGTTGAAAGATGACACCTTCTGGAAATTGTGGCACTGCATACAATTTCGACATGTCAAGATAGGACTTTGCCATCACAGACTGCTTCATAAAAAATAAAAAAAAATGGGCCTATCACCTTATCATGTATCAGGCCACATCACGCGTTCATTTAAGGGTGTTATGTTTGTACTCAACATAGACATGAGGATGTTCAGCAGCCCATATTCGGACGTTATGGCGATGAACATGTCCACAGATATGGAAGGTCGCCTCGTCGCTAAACCCAATCTTCTGCAAAAATCTTACATCATTGTTGATCTCATGAAGCATAACTGTAGCAAACGTGCATCGTGAGTGTCTATCCACCAGTTTGATAGCATGCAACAGCTGCAATTTGTACCCCATAAAACAGAGACTTTTTTTTAACATCTTATGACTGTAGTCTTGCTTAGGTGTAATTGTTGAGCACAAGCATGCACAGATTTTTTAGGGCTCCTTAGGTAGCTATCCCGTATAGCCTCTACAGACTTGTAACTGACTGATGGCCTACCAGAACGAGGTTTCTCCACCAAACTGCTGCTTTCCTTCAACTGCTTATCCTACCAAGTAATGTTATTCCTATGTGGTGGTGCTTCGTTATAAATGTGCCGATATTCGTGTTGCACATTGGTCATGGATTCAAATTTAGCGAGCCACAGAACACACTGAGCTTTTTTCTGTACTTTGCACATCTCGACTGGCATGGCTGTGGGCTGCTCTGCTCTATACACGGTGTTACATCATCATCTGCACATGCGCACATGCTGCCACATCATCCTACAGAAACTGGGAGGGGTTTCCTTTTATTTGGTGCAGATTTCACATTTCTGTCATCTTTTTTTGCTCTCTTGTGACCAGTCAAAAGTGCACCATGACTTTACGAACATACTGTATTTCAATGTCCTTTTATATATTTGCTATTTCTTTATTTATGTGTTTGTATTGACTATCCATTGTTGTTCTAAAATCCCTAAGCATGCTAACAATCATTATTTTAAATGCTGCATCTGGAAGTTTGGTTATTTTCATATCACTCAGTTCATTACCTGGATGTTTCTCTTGTGGTTTCATTTGAATTGCACTTTTCTATCTTCTCATTATGTCTGTGTGTTTGGGTGTGTTGTTTATAGAGCTAGTTGAGTCTAGGTTTGGTATTGTCTGCCTCCAATTTTCAGTTGTGTTATTTCTAGGTCTTCTTGGGTTGGCATCAGCTGTTATTTGTAATCCCCTGTTGGATTTGGCTTTTCTAGTAAAGCCACTTTGAAGTCTTCATTTGTTTGTTTTCTTCTCAGTTCTCTTAACATGTGTTAGTCTTATTTACTAATCTCAAAAGGGGGTTAATTTAAAACTTTATATAGGAATGAGGTGGGTATAACTTGAAACTCTGATGGCCTGATCTGCCAGTTACTCTCTCCGGAGGCAGGGTGTTTTCTCAGTTTCAGTAAGGGGAGGTGTATCTCAGATCTCCATGGAGACCTGAGTTAATGCCCCTCCTCCTTAGTTCTTGTCTTCACCTGGGTCTTGTTGTGCTGATTGGAACTGGAAGAACTGTCTGGAGATGGGTCACCTGGAACCACTTTTGTCTTGTATTGTGTAGAAGGATCATTCCCTCCCCCAGCTATGGCTGCCTCCAGCCTGGATGAATCAGCTTCTCAGGTTATCCCATGCATTCCGCTGCCCATCACTGTCTGTCTCTCTCTCACCCCTTTCCTTTTGGAAGACAAGCCAACACTTTCGACACACCTCATTCCCAGGTCCCCAGGTAAGTGGCTGTGAGTGATATTTTCTGCTCTTTTCCTTGGAGTAAGAGCCCTTCTGGGCTCTTAGCTTCACCCCCCCTTCTGTTCCTGTAAGCAGGGGAGACCCACCACTCCTCAGCACTCCCTACCAGGCTCAGTGTGGCTTCTTCTTTGCTCCTTGGATTTTGAGTGCTGTTCTTATAGTCCAGAGTTGGTTTTTCATGCTAATTGTTCTTAAATTAATTTGTAATCCAGTTTGGTGGTGTAAGCTGGGAGTTTGTGCATCTGCCTACTCCACTGCTATCTTCATGTCTCAGGTTTGGGTATTTCTTACACTAACACTTACATCACTATTATTTTTCAGAATCAGGTACTTGTAGTTTATACTTTGCTTTCCCCCACCCCACATTTTACTTAGAGTTATATGAGAATTTTCCTGTGTCATTTAATAGTGTTAAAAATATATCAATATCAGACAAGTTTTTATTAAAAATTTTGCTTTGTAAAGGGCAAAGAGGTTGCCCCAAGTGTGATCTTCCCTCCCTTAGCTGGTCATGCTGTTTAAACCCCCTGAACTTTCATATCACTGGTTATGTGGTTTGGACTCTCCTCTGACCTTTTTTTCCTCTCCTAGCATATCACTAGTCATGTAGTTTTAGATGTCCTTCAGGAAGAACAAAGCAAGAAAATAGCCTCATATCCCCATACAAGTTCTTGCACAATCACTTCCTTATGCCACAGGACAATGAGGTCTTGATTCATATCAAATACATCTAGGCCTCAGTGGTGTTTCAGTTCCAGGGCCAGAATAGCAGCAAAAGTAGACAAAGGGAAGCCACAGCTGACCTCAAGAGCAACTGCATTGACTAGTGACCTCTTGCCCTGGTACCGATAGTCAGTAGAGACCAGGACCCTAAAAGGACACACCTGGAAGACTGATAAATATTTTGAGATCCTCCCTTGGGGCTTCTAAAATGTCCATCATTAAAAGACCTTGGGATAAAGGACCAGTATATTCTCTATTCCAGAATATTCCCCACACTTGCCTTTGGCCTCTATCACCTCCCTTTTTTCTTCCCCCCGATGTGTTTTCATTGCATCTTTCTACCAAGCTTTAGGTGACCCTACAACCAGGATCTCTGGCTGTATTGATCTGTTGTTTAGAACATTGTCCTGAAGTGCAGAGGTTGCAGGTTTGATCCCCGGCCAGGGCACATATAGAAACAGATCAATCTTCCTATCTCTCTTCTCTCTCTCCCTCTCCCATCCTCTCTTTCTAAAATCAATAAATAAATAAAATTAAAAAAAAACAAAACAAAACAAAAAGACTTGCAGCCAGTGGAGCAGTGGGCAGCAGCAGCTCATCCGAGGCTGAACCTCTGAACCTGTCTTCAAGGACCCCTTTTCTCTGACTTTCTGCACGGCCTCTACCTTTACCTATCTCTTGGTTGAATTCTTTCATTTAGGAAGACAATAATCAAGGTATCTTCATTCACTGGTAACATTTTTTTTGGGGGGTGCTGTGACTCTGATAGTCTTCTGGTCATATACCTAAAATCTGTCTTGTTAACTAGGCCATTATTGGGTACTCATCCCAGGACTGGAAAGCAATGATAAGAGTTAAACTAGATCACTTAACCTTGAGAGAAGACTTTTTTTCTCACAATCTTTCCTCTCATAGCTAATGCTGTCTTTTCAAGGAGCAGTAAGGAAATTCATCATTTTGAAAGTTACACTTGGGGTTACAGTAATTTACAGTTCTTATATGTAGCTTAATGATATATAGTATGTACATTTAACATGTTCATGTGATTCTTTTTTTTATTTATAGGTTTAAATTACTTTATTTATTTATTCATTTTAGAGGAGAGAGAGAGAAAGAGAGAGAGAGAGAGAGAGAGAAGGGGGAGGAGCAGGAAGCATCAACTCCCGTATGTGCCTTGACCGGGCAAGCCCAGGGTTTCGAACCGGCAACCTCAGCAGTCCAGGTCGACGCTTTATCCACTGCGCCACCACAGGTCAGGCTCATGTGATTCTTGAAAGCTAAGCAATATCCATTTATCAGGATTTAAGAATTGAGTTTGGAATATCTGATTGATTGTTCTAGTAATAAAGTTGTAGATAGTTTCTCTAAAAAGAATATAAAGCATAAAATAGTATTTACTGAAATAAAAGCTTGGTTGACCTTTTGACTTTATTTAAAAATTATGTGAGCTCTCTAGTTTTTCTGGTAGCATTTCTGGCATGGGTTATACCAATATATTACCCAATATTATTGTACTATGTGTCTGTATTTACCACTATGTTATTTTCGACATTAATGTACCACACAGAAAATAAGCAGGAAAGAACAGGTCATTTTTACAAATGCACTGTAATTTGTTAGCTTCCATGAATTATGTACCAGTCTACCTGTCGTTTTATTAGAATTTGTAGATATAGAAACAAATGCCTCATTAATTTTAAAAATTGCTTTCTCTCTTTGTATTTTCTACAATAAATTTTGAATAAATAAAGCAGTGACAATAGCATAAACTTATGTATAACTAAAACAGCAACAACAAAAAACACTTATTTAGGCCACAACCTGGTTTCGTGTAAGAACTGAACTCTGATTTAGGAATCATAGGTCTTAGTTAGGCCTTTAACTAAACATCATTTCTAGGACTCATGGGTGTTCTCCCTGGACCTAGGTTACTCATGGGAATATTAAAATATTAGATTAAGTCCAAGTGACATCATGTAGTGGAAAACACATAGGCTTTGAAGACTTATTTGCAGTTAAACTTTTTATAATATGTATTAGTTTCATTAACTTGAATAGATTTTTTTTTTACTATTTGAGCATAAATTTTCTCATCTGTGAGATGTGGCTAATACCTTATATATATCCATCACTTAGAGAATTAAATAAAAATGAAATATCTGATTATAGTTCATATGTAATAGAATTTCACTATTAACTATTAGATTTTCTCTTACTATAATTCTTTCTAACAAAAACAAAAATTAATTATCTAAGTTTACTCAATCAGTAAATGGCTAAAGTAGAACTATCACACTCTAAATCTAGAGTTCATATTAAAAGTTGAACTCTTTAGTGTCTTATTTTTATTTTTTTTTTGTTTTTATTTTTGGGGTTTTTTTTTTTTGTATTTTTCTGAAGTTGGAAACAGGGAGGCAAATAGACTCCTGCATGCGCCTGACCGGGATCCACCCAGCATGCTCACCAAGGGGGGATGCTCTGCCTATCTGAGGCATTGCTCTGTTGTGACCAGAGCCATTCTAGCGCCTGAGGCAGAGGTCATAGAGCCATCCTTAGCACCCGGGCCAACTTTGCTCCAATGGAGCCTCGGCTGTGGGAAGGGAAGAGAGAGACAGAGAGGAAGGAGAGGGGGAGGGGTGGAGAAGCAGATGGGTGCTTCTCCTGTGTGCCCTGGCCGGGAATCAAACCCAGGACACCTGCACGCCAGGCCAATGCTCTACCACTGAGCCAACCGGCCAGGGCCAGTGTCTTACTTTTAGTATAAACTCTTTTATGTTATGCTGACAATCGTAAAACAATGCCATCTACCATATATCATGATAAACATTTTTGCTAATTTTTAATTATGTACAATACAGTAGAAACAGAATTTGAATAAAGTTAAGAGACCTGGCTTTTGGATTCAGTGAGCTGTAACATGTAACTACTTTGACTCCACTCTCTACATTAATAAATCATAATAATTTTTACCTTCTGAACTTTGTAGTTCCATTTAAACAAAATGAAAGCTATGATATGTAAAATGAGTTTGAGGGGTCTAATGCAATATCCAGGTAATCAAATTTATACCTGCAATAATAAAGTCAAAGTTATACAATTCATACAAATAGTAAATAAATAAATCATTAGCTCTAATTTCATCTTTAATTTTTACAACCCTATCAGTATCACTAATTCAAACAAGTTTATTACATAGAGGTGAGGGAAATGAACATGTATGTATTCAGCACCTAGGTTATGTCGAACTGTATTTGTGTCATCTCATTTAGTACTCATTAGAATGTTGCCAGGCCTATACCATCCATCAGAGAAGATCACATGCCCAAGTTAATCAGCTAGAAAGAAAAAGACTCAGGATTTATACTCAGATCCATGTTCTTTACACAAACTATCTACTATCACTCTGGGGCAGAATCAGAAGCAGACTGTGGTTCTGAACTTTGAGAAAACTTTTCAAGAACAAACATTGGAATAAAATTTTGCCCATGAAAGTTAGGCTATTTTTTCTTAAAATAATTTTTAAAAGAGTTGGATGTATCTCATTTTACTTCATGACCAATACTATAAAAAAAATTTAAATAAATTTTCAGCATGCTTGTAACTCAGAAATGTTATGTTATCAGTTTATCAGTCCTTCCCAACGCTTTTACCTTTTTTTTGACACTAGCCATTAAAACTAAAGGAAGGAAGACATAAGAAGTACATTGAGCAAGAAGAGGGGAGAGTATGGAGTAAAATGAGAAGGAAAAAGTTGAATGAAACAAAGAATAAAAAAGACAGAATATGTAAGTGATCAAAACTATTGAACTTGGGACAAAAAAAAAGTAGCACATCTTTTAATTTTTTCCTCTAAAGCTTAAAATGTTGTCAGACTCTAAAATTGTATGACTGGAAGATGTAAGGATAAGGACAACTTGTGTATAAGACTCATTTGTTCTTTCCCTTTCATTGTTAAGAAGTTTTAACAACTTTATGAAAGTTATTTCAATTATCTAGTGGACTTTTTTCTCAGGGATGTATACTTCAAAGAACATGTTAAGATAATGACTGCATACTAGAAAGAAAAGGTGACATTGTAGAAAAACAGAATCAACTGACTCTGTGTAATGTATTGAATACAGTGCCTGTTTCAAACTTATTGTTGCTTTTTATTTGATTTTTAATAGAATTATACAAATTAGTGAAGAATACCAAGCTTTATTCTATATCCAAGTTGTAGGTCAAGGGGCTGTCATAAAAAAACTGGTCACCCACTTTATAAAAATTCTCATATTTATTATTTTTGGCAAATATATTTTGGGACACTTGTGGGTCACTAGCTAATGCATGAGTTCTGCTATATTGTTTAAAATGTAAGAGAGACAATCAAGGAAAGAACTAAAAGGCATAGTGAAGAATTTGAAAAAATTGAAATTCAAAATTACTGGAGAATATGACACCCCGATGAGGAAAGACTGATTTGTTGATCATATATTTGCACATAGCTCATCCAATAAGCATCAGCTCCTGGATCTTTGACACCCAAACTAATTCAAAAGTCTGCTCATTTGTGGACTGTGTTGTTTGGGAGGAATTAAATCTAGTAGGTTGAAGCATGTGACATTGCTGATATTTAACAAATTTTAAGCTGCAACATAGTCAATGTTATACTCCACATACTGGATATAATTAAGTATGAATATAGAAATTATCTTTGATTCTAGCTCAGAAGGTGTAGAAAAGCAAAAGCAGAAACAACCTACATCTACTCAAAATAGAAAAGTGTTGCTTTAGTATAATAAAAGAAGATGTTTTATAACCTAAGAAAAGGAGAACTACTTTGTTCCTCTACTGTATAAAAAAAGAAACAATCAGTCTGGGGACTTTTTACATAACAATGAAATGAAAAATCATGACACTGGAAATACCTTTGCTGAGGTTTCACTGAGTCTGTGCATACCACAGCATGTTTTTACGTAGAATTGATTAGTTATCATGGTCTATTTAAATCAAGTTTGTTCTCCTCACAAAAAAATGTGCATATTCTAACTCAATTTTAGATAGCTGGCCTATAGGAACCAGAAAAGAGAATGTAAACATTTGTTGGTAGCACTAAATGACCAAAAGTAACCATCTGCAAAAAAATACTTTTGATTCAGGAAATGTGCCTCTGTGAGATACCACAGCATATCCAATCCCATTGCAGGATTTGAGATGAAGGGTTTGCTTTCTTTCAGAGTCTTGTCCTACTTAGAAAGTGCAATTGAAGAGACCGGCTCCCAAGGTGCAAGTCTCAATCAAACAGTTATACCCCTCAACGAAAATATGTCTCAGTATTAGGAATGACTTTTAGTTTTAATCTTCCAAAAAGATGCTAAACTGTGGTTTATGAAAAGCATGAAAAATGTTATATAAGCCTAAACAGTCTCCTTTGATTATTACAGGCATAATAAATGAGTTAATTTGTACTCCCAAAGCTTCCTGCAGCACATTCTGCACTGTCTACTTAGTGTTTCAGCCATCTTTGCATATCTGCTTTGGAAGCTCTCGGGACTTTGGTCATTTGTATAGATTAAGTCTGCCTTCACTAAGTAAGTCTCTCAGGTAATTTGAGGCACAAAAAGAAAATGTCATGCTTTTGATGGTCTGAAAGCAGAAAATAGCTCTTGCCCAATTAATTAATGCCTTTTCTTTAAATTTCTTAATCGAGGTGCATCTTATGTTCTTACCTTTGTGTATTCCAATGGGCAGCTTCAAGATTTTTTTCCCCAGTTAGGGGAAAGAAACACATCTGTGAAAAAAGCTGTACATTTTTCCAAAAAACAAACAAACAAAAACCAGGTAAACATGTATGTCTAAGATAAAGATGTACTAGTTAATACCTTGGGTCTTGGGGCAATTAGATTCAGGTTGCAGTACCCCAGCTCTATTTGCTAATGGTTTAACATTTCCAAACCAAAATTCATTCCTTTGAGAGATTAGCAATAGTAACACCTTCATGGGCTTTTCATGAAGAATGAGATTTTAAATGTAAAATGATCAATATACGACCTGGCTCATAGAAATGTGTGCTGTTGTTTTTATTTAGGTTTATTAGGGCTGTTTTTTTTTTTTAACCTTCAGAAAGACAAAGTAAATTCTCTCAGAGGGGAGACAAAGAACTTCCAATGAAAGAACTTCCAATGACTGAGAATTTATATCAAATGAGTTGTTTTAACAAAAATGAGAATGTTTAAATTAATAGAAACTGACTTATAGTTGGAAAACAAATTTTCCCCACACGTGAGGTATAGAGAAAGGACAGAAGAGTTCTAAAGCATCAAATTTTACTTCATGCACACATCTAAGCTTGCTCCTCTTAAATTTGTACCCTCCCCTTTCACATTAAGTGGACTTCATGTCAATTATCCAGAAATTATTTACAAAAATTTCTATATGTTTACTTGACACTTTTGTGTGCAACAGAAAAGGAGGCTCAAGTGTGACCTCAGAGGTTACATTCTAGTTAAGGAAGAGACATGCATACACTCCCCTGTCCAAATTCGAGTACAAAATGGAAAGAAGGCCTGAATACAAAGGAAGTGTTGCTATCAGAAACCAACAGGACACAAATGTTTCCAAGAACTAAAGTATTCATGAAAAAGTGGTAAACACTGTTTTTAATATTATAAAAAAGTTTTTAATGCATAAAGGACTGGATACATAGTTGGGCCCAGTAGAAAACCATAATGTGGAGTCCCCTGTTTAAAAAGTATTAAGAACTTCAAGAAGGCAATAGAAGAGCATTAAACCAAGCATGGACCCTTCTGATTAAAGGTCCTATGCAACTGCACATGTCACACAGACATTAAGCAGGCCCAACATTGAGCAGAATTCAAAAATTACAATAAGTCTTGATAAACTAGAGTAGAAAGAGAAATAAGACATTTCCGGTAGAAACGTGTGTCAGTTTGGGTCCCTCAGGAAGTAGACCTTGAAAAAAAGTTAGGCGTGGAGATGTTTTGTTTTGGTTTTTTTATTTTAGGAAGGAGAGGAGGAGATAATGCCTATGAATAATAAAGTTAAAGGAAGCAAGGTTGAGATTGTGAAGAAAATCTTCAGATTGTGAAGAAAATCTGACATCTGTGGAAAGAAAGAGAATAGAAAAAAAAAATTGGGCAAGAGGAGTCTCAGACTGTTATTCAGATCTGACAAAGTCTCCGCAAACTGAAAGAGGATTCCAAAGCATGTTGCCGATTAGAGAGATGTTGGGGAAACAAGTGTGTTAAGCTTGCTCACTTGTACTTTGCCTGATTGGTGCATGAGCATGGGGCAGCACTATGTGCATATAGTTTATGTCAGGCTGCAGGTACTTGCCCTCAGGGCAGCAGATTGTAAATTAGTATTGCCTGCCACCTTTGGGAAGAGACATTGTTTGCTTTTGTTTGCCAGAGGAGTTTTTCTCCTGGCCTATTTGGCTTGAGTCCTGAGAAAAAGAAGCAATTTTCCCTGCCTGCTTGCTCATCCTCCTTTGGCAGACTCTAATAAATGGGACAGGCCACCATTTTCCATTCCACAGTTCCTTTATTGTCTGCCTGAATTCAATACAAACTTGCATGGCTCAACCATAAGCCTTACATCTGGTGCAGCTGGCAGGATTCGGATCAGATTTGTATTGAGCCACTGTATCCCTTGAGGGGTGGGGTAGAAAAGTGGTTATTATTCTCCAGTGTATGGTTCCCTATGGCTCTCCTTTTGGGGACTGTGGGCTGGGTGTTTTTGGCAACCCTTCAAGAGGAAACCAGGAGTTCTGTGCAAGAGGCTTCCAAGGTTGAAAGCTTTAGGGTGAACTACAGACAGAATGGCAACAATGGCATGAGCAGGGGCAGTCACTGGAGAGAAAGCTGCAGGTCAGGCTACAGGCTGAGAATCAGCGATGGCTTGAACTGGAGCGAGCACTGAAGAAGGAGGCTAATCACTCGATGTGGGTGGAGCAAAGAGCGCATTCCTAGCAATTGTGGCTGATGCAATGCTGTGAGAATACACCATCTCCCAGAACCCTCCTTGGCATACCCAGGAAGGAAGCTCGCCCGCTATAAGGAAGTGACTTAGTGCCAACCACACAGCTCCCTGATCTTTTCAGCCTTTGGCTTTGAGGAACATGCTGTAACATCCTATTGGCTGAACCCATGTATATAAACTAGCTTACTTCCTGAATAAAGTGGATCTGCGTCACTGAACCTGGTCCCCGGAGTCAGGTCTTTGCGTCTCCGTCGTCCTCACCCCTGGCAGGACTTGTCCACAACTGGCACCCAACGTGGGATAGGGACCTAACCAGCATCCAAGAAATGGGTGAGTGACCCTCTGCATGGGAAACCTTCTCCCCCACTATCAAGCCCCACGGGCTCGAGCCCTGCACGCCTTATTGCAGAGTAGGCGAGTTAAAGTTTGTGAAAAGGATCTCTGTACTTACTGGGAGATTCTCTCTGGTCTCAATCCCTGGACTGAGGACACACTGCTCTGGGACCCGGATACTTGGGCCCAAGCTCTCTGACACATTAGTTCAGCCGAGGAACATGAGGGACGGGCCTTCCTTCTCGGCCTCACTCCTGCCTTATTGGCAATATGCGCCTGCTTGACCGGTGCTCCTGCTGGGGACCCTCCACTGGTCCCTAAGGTCCTACAGGCTACTCCTCTTTCAGAGGAGCCCCTACCTCCCTATTCACCCCCGTCCACTGAGAGGAAAGTAGTTTAGCCTCCGAGTTTGCAACTGAGCGCGCAGAAATGAAACTAACCAAATTGCTAACTGCGCAATCAGCTCTGCCACCTGGAAAAGCAGAAGACGCTAATTCCGCATTCCCTGCCAGGGCTCAATGCCCCACCCCAGCCTCTCAGATGCCATTTTCTCCAGCACGTGTTCCTGCTGCAGACCCATGGGCCAGCCTATACACCCCATGTGTCTTTTTTCTTTCTGTCTGTCTGTCTTGTCTATTTTTCTGTATCTCTCGCTCTTTCTCTCCCCCACCCCTCTCTTTGAAATGACACTGGAAGAACCCAGCCATGGCACAGTAACAGGGATCACATCCTCTTCTAATGCAAGGGAGAAGTTGTGCTTATATTTTTCAAGTGATTTGGATCCCAGGAACCCCCCAACCTCCTTGACAGGGTTTCTTGGGCACCAACTAAGTGGTTCAGTCTTCACCCGTCCAAAGCCACAGCCCTGAGCTTCTCCACACCAACTACGCCTGAGGGGAGGAGGTTCTCAGTGCTCCAGAAGAAGACCTGCTGACTGGCGTGCATGCCCCCATCTCCTGGGGGGATGTGGAGGGTTTGGCGGGGCAGGCCCAGAGAATTGCCCCTGACGGGCCCCCAGGCCCTGGTGCTCTGTTCTTGCTTATGTAACTGCTGACTCCCAGATGCAGGTGGTGGCAACCCAGTGCTGGAGCCTGGCAGCGTGAGCTGATGTTTTCAGTTCACCTTTGGAGGATGAGGAGAATTGAGCCGGAGTTGCGATTTGCAGACTCCAGAAGGTAAACAGAGGCAGCTGCAGTGGGAGGATGAACAGAAGCCAGGCTTGCATCGCGGAGTGGCTGCTGGAATGGCAAGGAGTGCCTGTTAAGCCGCTGGTGGGTTTGCTGACATTTTGGGACATAAGGGTGAATGCCATCATGCTCTCCAGAGCAGAGATGGAAATGCTGACTGCCATTGCCATGTGCTCCTCTTTGGGACAGTGTAAGACCTGCCAGGATGGCAGGGATGAAGGGGGTGGCTGAAGCCTCATGTGCATGGACTGATTTCCTGGACTACGACCCGAGTGAGCACTGGCTCCTTTGTTGGATGGACTTATGGATTTTGGACAACATGAAATACCCTGATGGGGTTTGGGGGGCAGCTTTGCTGGAGGCCCTTCCCCAGCCCTGGGAAGCTTTTCCCATGGTTAGAAAGAAGGCTGAGGACATTTTGTGCTTTTGGCAAGGTGCTCAGAGACTGGTGAAAAGTACCTTTGTAATTGTTGAAATTGTATGATTTCTCATGTTGTAATTTATGTAATGTGCCTTGCAGCCATATATAGTATGCAGCCTGTGGCAAGCCATCCATTTCATGTTTGGACCCAGACCTTTGTGGGAAGAGAGCGTGCATGGACCTATGTCCATTTTTTACAATCAAAATGGAACTATGTTTAATGGCACCTAGAAGTTCTCTGTAACATAATGGGAGGGAAATGACATCCCGACCCTTAGGAGGAATCCCCTGTTTAAGACCCTTGTTTTATTTCCTAACTAGTTAAACATTACAGAAACTTGCCTCATTGTTTAATCCAGCTAATCTATTAGCATATAGTATAATATAATAGGTATTATAGTTGTTTTAGTTCTACTAGGGTTCCGTTGCATAATGCGTAGTATTCAGAAGCTACAACAGCAGCAAGCTGTCATTCATCAAGTCCAATTAGCCTTAATTAAAAGAGAAGGGGGAGATGTGGGTGGAATGCAGAGCACATTCATAGCAGCTGCGGCTGATGCAATGCTGTGAGAATATACCAGCTCCCAGAACCCTCCTCGGCATACTCAGGAAGGGAGCTCGCCCACTATAAGGAAGTGTCTTAGTGCCAACCACACAGCTCCCTGATCTATTCAGCCACTGGCTTAGAGGAACACACTGTAACATCCTATTGGTTGAACCCATGTATATAAACTAGCTTACTTCCTGAATAAAGTGGATCTGCATCACTGAACCTGGACTCTGGAGTCAGGTCTTTGTGTCTCCGTTGTCCTCACCCCCCGCAGGACTTGTCCACAACTCTTGAAGGCTGCAGTGTGAGATGCAGACTGAGCACCAATGGCACCTGGACCTGGAGTGATCTATAGAGAAGAAGTTACAGGTTCATGAGCTCCAGTTTTCCCTGGAAGTAGAACAGTGGCACTGACAGTAGATGAAGACACAAGTATGGGTTCAAGAGCTGGAATCTGAACTTTAAGCTGAGAGCAGGAAGCTGCTAGAGTTGAAACAGTCATCAGAGAAGAAGCATCCAAGCTGGCAGAGTGGCTCTGAGCTAGTGGCAGCAGATGTTTCCAATTCTTCTAAGGAGCAGGAAGTTAGAGCTGAAGCTGCCATCCACAGACTCAGAGCCCAGTCAGACGTCACCCAGAAGGTAAAAACCCAGCATCCAAGAGTCCTTCAGGGGCATCCACAGCCTCCTCCACAGATAGTGAAGCACTCTGTGATCCGGCCCTACATTGAGGCAGAGCTAATGGAGTTGGGGGCACAATTCAGGCAGAAATCCACTGAGACTCTGGTAGCCAGGTTACTGCTGCAGTTGTGGGACATAAGGGTGATTGCCATCATGCTCCACCCTTATGGAGATGGAGAAATTTCCCACCATTACCATACACTCCTCTTAAAGTAGCATCTTCAGAACTGCTGTGACAACCCAGTAAACCATACCCTATTAGAACGGGTGATGGTTGCCATTGTACAGTCTGGTAGAATGATAGAGATTTGCCAAGAGCAGTGACTAGCTGACATTGCTATAGTGAACTAGTAAAGGTTCTTTGGGAACTAGGTATGAAAAATGTTGCTTTCAACCTGAGGTGCTCTGGGCTAGATGAGGAATTGTTTATGGTAGGGATGACGGACATTATTCTCTGCTGCACCCCATCTGTCCTTGATAGGTCACTAGTGGCTCTCTTGGACCCTTATGTGGGGCAGTCTATCAGCACAGTTATGCAGATGGTAGCAGATTTGGGGGAGCTGGAGGCAGTATGGAATCATAAAGCAGTGAGGGCTCCTGCCCCCTGCCCCTGACTAACAAGGAAAATGGACCTCTAAAGAGTACCCAAACAGGGTAGATTTGAATGTGGCTGGGGCAGATAGGGAGAAATTATATGGCAGGTTCAATAAAGTTCTTTTGGAGCTTTGGCAGCAGCTTGAGCTGAAACAGAAGTTCCAGCCACTGAAAATGCGGGTGTTGCGGTTACAAGATTATATGATGGAGATAGCTGAGGGAAAGGAGGATCCTCCCTAATACCCATTGTTCTAGTTTGAATAGGGAGAAGGCTGAGAGACCTGCCTAACAGGGATGTGCAGGGAGGCCTGAGGTCCCGTGTGAAATTGAAAATCCATTGATCACCTTCTAATGTGCAGCAGGTGTTGGCATTAGAAGATAATAGGTGCCTTTTTTTTGCAGCAACAGCAGCAACAAATAAGAGAACTGTCAAGGCAGCACAGGCTTTAAATGTGTTTGACCCCATCAGGCCCTGTAAGCTTGATGAGGGGTTTGAATGGGGCTTATGACAATGGACAGAGCACTTATGAAAAGAGCTGTATGCCTAGTTGCCTGTAATGGGCATTTACCTTGGTGATTTGCACAGACAGCTGGGCTGTCTATTGTGGACTGATCATGAGAGGTGTAATGGATTCTTGTACTGTAACCAGAGAGGGGCACTAGCTCCCTTGTTGGATGGACATGCCACTTTTGGACAGTATAAGAGACCGTGATGTGGGGGCCCAGCTACAGTGGAGGCCCTCGTTCACCGAGAAGTTGCTCTCATCCAGTTGCAGAGATGTTCCAGAGACACTTTAAGGTTTCCATGGACACAGCCCTGGACTATACAGGCCTTCCTACCTACCATGGGGTAGAGGTCTAAAAATGGGCCTCCAGTTAGCACCTTGGGCAGAGTGCTCAGGGAGACATTGTAAAGGGTGCCTATGTAATTATTGTAATTGTATAACTGGTGCTGTTGCTGTAGTCTTTTGTTTATGTAATGTACCACTCCTCGCACAAGGACCATCACAGAAGATATCTGTCATGTAGATTATAAAGCAAGCAGCCCTAAAGGGGTGGAATGTTGAGCAAACAAGTATGTTAGGCTTGCTCCTCGATTGCACTTTGCCTGATTGGTGCATGAGCATTGGGGCAGCACTACGTGTTCATAGTTTATGTAAGGCTGCAGGTGCTTGCCCTCAGGGCAGCAGGCTGTAGATTGTGTAGTGCCTGCCACCACTGGGGGAGGCCATTGTTTGCTATTGTTTGCCAAAGATGGGCTTTCCCCCACCCCGGCCTGTTTGGCTTGTGAGTCCTGAGAGAGAGAGAGAGAGAAACAGTTTCCCTTGCCTTTCTAGTTGGCCATTGAAAGAATCTAATAAACAGAATAGACTACCATTTTCCGGCTCCACAGTTTCTTTACCATCTTCCCAAATTCAATGTTAACCTGCATGGCCACAACCACTAGCTTTACAAAAAGTCACAGTTGATTGGAAATAATAGAGCCTTTAATGATGTGGTGGATACTGAATATGCTATAGTTAGAAGCTGTTAATTTACTGCTCTCCTTGCATTTAATAACAAGTTCTATCTTGAAAACAGATCTGAGAAGGACACCTCTATAGCTATCACAAGGAGCAATATCAGTACTTTTCTGAATGGGGGAGAATTTAAAAAGTAATTCAAGCTTAAAAGTTTATTTCAATTCTCATCAAAGTCCTTTGTACTTAACTATTACTTGAAGATGTTCAAGTCACTTTCACATTCATATCTCTAACTTTATCATAAAATTATTTGTTGCCAAAGTATTTGCAAGTAAATGCATCAGTCTGAGATTACTCTGTGACTGTGTTCTAAAATTGCCAGTAGGGATAGTAAAAATGCTGGGAGATGACTATCTTATTCAGAGTATTGCTTTGCCATCTCTCTTATCAAATTGGACTGTCCTGAAGATTTATATAGAAGCAAATTTCAGCTGCAAAGTAATTTAGAAATTGCCCAATCTATGTATGTTTGGTTTTTTTTTAATGTTCTCTTTCACTTTATAATCAAAGATTCAATCTTTGGATGAAAATAATTTCAAAGGTTACCTAACATATTCATTCATTCAATCATTTAATCATACATACATTTATCAGGGTCTGCTTTGCACCAGATACTATGCTAGAAATTTGAGATAAAATGATAATAAAAAAACCAGTTTGACTTCTAGTAGTGATCTTTACACTTTCATGTGTGAAATAATTACTGCAGAATCTGTTGAAATGGGGATTTCTTGGCCTCAAAATCTAGAGAATTTTTGTTCAGTAAATATGGGATTTGACACATGAATTTGTAACTTTTAGAAGCACCCCCAAATTTTTTATAAATGTAGCTCTCAGAGATATTAAAAGATAAACCAAGGCATATTTACATTTTTTGATTAATTTTAATGGGGTGACATTGATAAATCAGGGTACATATGTTCAGAGAAAACAGCTCTAGGTTATTTTGCCATTTGCTTATGCTGCATTCTCATCACCCAAAGTCCAATTGTCTTTCGTCACCTTCTAACTGGTTTTCTTTGTGCCCCTCCCCTCCCCCATCCCCCTACCTCTCCTCCCCTGCATCCTGTAATCCCCACACTCTCACACTCTTGTCCATGTCTCTGAGTCTCATTTTTATGCCCCACCTATGTATAGAATCATATAGTTCTTAGTTTTTTCTGATTTACTTATTTCGCTCAATATAATGTTATCAAGGTTCATCCATGTTGCATATTTACATTTTTACAAGAATTTATTTGAACCAAAATCAACTCAAACCAGGCAATGACAAACTGGAAGCTATTCAAAGTGCTCTGCTGATAGGAGTCAGAGGAAAGACTTATACAAAGAAAGTGCAGAAGCAAAGAAACTATTTGGTTATAGTTTAAAGTCTATTTGGTTGGTTGTGATTAGCTGTCCTGAGCTTTTTGGTTTTGTAACCTTTAGGCATTCCAGGCTTATATTTTAGTTTGCTTATGTAGGGTGACATAGCATTAGAACTACATCAGTCTAATGACCTCCTTGTTTAATAAATTAAACAAAGAATTGTTTGAAGACTCTTTACTGTTGAGAGAAAGAGAAAGACATTTATTAGCAATTCAGTTAATACTATATGTGATAGCTGGGTAATTGATTTCCAGAAATATTCCTATCTTAATCCCTAAAACCTCTATGTCTTTTTACATGACAAAAAGGGTTTTGCAAGTGTGAGATAGTTAAGTATCTTGAGATAGAAAGATTATTTTGGATATCCAGGTGGGCCCAGTGTAACCACAAAGGTTTTTTATAAGTGGATAATATAATGTAAGAGTCAGAAAAGGAAGGGTGTGATGACTGATGGTCAGGGTCAGAGAGTGGTTTGAAGATGTTACACTGCTGGCTTAAAGACAGAGGAAGAAGCCAGGAGCCAAGAATACAGGTGGCTTCTAACAGCTGGAAAAGATAAGGAAGCAGAAAGCAGATAATCCTTCTATAGCTTCCAGAAGGTCTGTAGCCTGCTAACACCTTGATTTTGGCAGTGAAACCCATTTTAGATTTCTGATCTCCAAAACTTTAAGAGAATAAATTTGTATTGTCTTAAGCCATTGGTTTTGTAGTAATTTGTGTCAGCAGCAATAGGAAACCAATATGCAACATAAAATAAATATATAAAGCATAATAAAGCCATGGAAAACAAAATACCTCTGATTTCAAAGAACTTGAAAAGCTCCTATTTTGCATATGTGGGTAAATGAAATTTAAAAATTTCAAAATCAAGAATTTGAAAATATTGAATGTTGGGAGATTTGAAGATTTTCTAGGAACACAAAATATTGCAAACACATTCCAAATAGAGGAAATTTTTACAAAAGTAGAAGGTGAGAACAAGAAGGGCACTTTAAAGAACTGTAGAGTTTGATTGGAAGGGGCATAGAAAATATGCAAATAAGGCAGAATAAATTGACAAAGGTCAAATAAGAAAAATTTAAATAATGTGTTATTTTTTTTAATTTGACCTTGAATGAGATTAAAAGGTTTTAAACATCAGCAAAATAAGATCATATATATCTGTACTATAATTATGGACTCTGGAAGCCATCTGGACAATAACTGAAATAGAACTAATTCTGCTAGAACTTTCCAGGTGAAAACTGTAGAAGAACTAAGACATTTTTGATTGGGATTAGGAAAAACAGCTTAAATTTACACCTTCAGAGACTTTAAGCATTGAAAAGATCACGATGAATCATCCGCTCCCTACACAGAAGAAACAAAGCAACTCATTCTCAACTTTAAAGTACAAAACCTATATTTGTGCTAAATTTTACATTTCTTTCTAGGTATTCTGACTGCAAAATTTTAGGCTTACTGATTAACCTTAAAGTTTGCTCTGTGTGTGTGTGTATGTGTGTATGTGTAGGTATATCTGTGCATTCAAGGGCATGCAGGCACATTTGCTTGGTCTGCATACACATTTGCTTTTAGTTGATGATTTAAAGATAGTCTATTTATTGACAGAAATGTAAAATAGAGATGTATTTGTTTTCTTTTGTTTCATTTACTTATCAAGAGGTACACCAGGTCAAATGAGTCAGATTAAAGACTACCTACTAGATTTTAAATCTGTAATTATAATCGAAGAAAACACTTTCAATGAAAGGGTGAGAAAAGTCAGATTGCATTGAACTGAGAATAAAATAAGGTATATTGAAGTAATCAGAACTACCTTTTATGAGGTAGATATTGACTTGGAAGGGATACAAATGAACAACAGAAGAGCAAAAAAGGGAGTTAAGGAAATAGCTATGAGAGTTACTCATTTCTACCATTGAGGACCTGGCCTTTCAGCCAATGGTGATGATAGAGGTGAAGTAGGGTAGAAGACAGAGAAGATAAAGCATTGGCAATATCACAACACAGATTGTCAATTATTTTTAGCAATAAATCCCAATTGAGAGATGTATCCTTAAAGTAAAAAAAAAATCTCCAAATAGTTCATACTCTTTCTCCCAAATACCACATGCACACACACACACACATACACCTCAAAAGAAAGATGAATGTACTTATGAAAATCACTCAAAACAAATAGGAAAGTAAATATAAGCAATTTATTACAAAGACTATAATAAGTGTGGAAGAAGAAGAAGAAGAAGAAGAAGAAGAAGAAGAAGAAGAAGAAGAAGAAGAAGAAGAAGAAGAAGAAGAAGAAGAAGAAATCCAAGATTTATAGAATTGTATCTGAATGAAAAAAAAGAAAAAAAAATGCTAAAGTATTCCTGGAAGAAGACTTTCTTGACATAAAAAAGGACAAGTAAATAAACACAAGCTAAAGTTTACACTAAAACTTACATTAATATAATTAATACATTTCATTAATGGGAAGAGATAGATTTTCAAAAATTCATTTTTAAGAAAAGAAAAACTCAAATTTGTTTACAGTAGAATTATCAAAATTTAGTAAGAAATAATATGCAGTGTTCTAATGTAAACACTGTGATTTTATACCTAGCCAAAATTTTTTTCAAGTTAGTAGAGTGTATATCCTTAAATATCTACTAATTCCATATAAAAGTTTCTAATAAATCTATCTCAAGTTATCAGCCTGATAATTAAAAACTGAATGTAAATATTGTAATGTATAATGTTGTAAAGTCAGTCAGATAATAATAAAATTTGGAATTCTAATGACAGTGAAATTTAGAAAATAAGTAGGTATTTTAATGTAATTTAGAACAGAAAATAGAAATTGTCTAGTTCAAAAAGATGTAGTTAAAAGTAGAAGAAAAATTCTTACTTTTTAAAAATAATAGTTTCTTCATTTTAAAGAAGAAAATATTTTCTAATTATAATTTCTCTAATTATTCAGTAATTAATATTTCTATTCATAAGCGTAAGTCTAGGTCGTCTTAGGTATTTTTTTCTTGTTGGAGTACTTTTAAAATGCATTTAAATATTTTACTTAAAAAATGTCAATTTTAATATAATTTTACTCTTTAAAACCATCTCTATCACTATTATTAAATTACTCTAAACACATGCAAAGAGAAAGAAATACCCTAATTACCTAGGAAGATTATCATCAAATATTACATTTGAAGGGTTATAATATTTAAAATTTATTTTGGTATTGCTTAAAATTTTTATAGTTAACATATATAGTTTCTAGAAAATAAAGTGTAGTTACTATTCTTAAGATATGCAAAACTTTTTTGTGAAATTACCTAGTACATTGCCTAAATTTTTAGGTTGTAATTGTTCATTTTCCTTACCATTTTCTAGATTCCTATGGTTTTTAATCTTGTTTACTCCTTTTATTTTTCTTTTTTACTAGTACATATCCTAATCCCTGAATGGATCTTCCTACCTGTAGGCACATGGAGTGCTGTGGCTTGAAAACTATATCCTCAATATTCAAAAATATATAAAAATTAAAAGCAGTAGGTACTCCTTTGTAAGTAATAATAAGACTTGCATATGTACGGGAATAGAAACAAGTTTTCTATTAAAACAAGGGTCACCTTAAAGGTCTGATATACATGACACGAATGGAGACTCACATTCCCATGCTTTCACGAGTTGTCTCCTTTTTATCAAGGCTTGTTGTATCCCAAACTACATTGTGAGTACTACGAACTGCTTCTCAAGGCTCGAGCTGTGTTTTCTTTATCTCTGAATTTCTAGCACCAAACATATTTTTATAGGTATAAATAATGATGGGTAAATATATGGAAAACTTACCCAAATGAATGAATTCACCCATAGACCCCAATCTACAAAGCACAACTGATATCTTTTTCCCTGCCTCATCCAGTCAGCCTACCCACGGCTACAGCCCTTTCATCTGTTATGGTGCTCTTCATAAAAACTCTAACTAAAGAAATGGCCTTTTTATTTTTTAATCTTAATTCAGGTCTTCTTATAAACTAACCACAGGTAGGGACAGCCCATATTCACTCTCACTTTCATAAAAATGATGACTTACAGACAGTGATAGTAAAAGTATTACTATTTATATAATTAATATTTATATAAGTTACAAAATATAATTCTTACTAAAAGAATTTATTTGAATACTCTGATTTTAAAAGATTTCACTGGGTTCCTGAATAAAGTAGTCATCTCTAATCTAAAACTTTTATATACTTTTATCACGTTATTCAAACAACTTATGAAAAGTATCCTATTGGTAAACTTATGTAAAATTAAGGACATAATTGGATACTTTTTTGCATCTCATAACTCTGTTATATTTTTTCCTGACAACTGCAGTGTTAATACCAACTACTTTGAAAGCTTAACAAATCAGAATTTAGTAGTCAAAAAAGACTATTGTTTTATAATGAGTCAGAAGACAAATATATTCACTTAAAATATTTTCAAAATATCTATAATTGAGGAAAAAAAGCATTTTAAGTGATTTTAAAAGTTGTTGATTCTACTTCACAAAATCCTTCAAGGCCAAATATTTTCTGAAAGAAAAAGTTCACTGAGCTATATATTAGCAGCAAAAGGATCAGTTTCTGGGATATGCATTTAAACCACCAGCAGAAGAACTAAAGGAAAAAGATGAACATATATGACATTCTGAGATTGACAGAGCTCTGTTATACAATGCGTTTGGAGAAGAAAATGTAAGTTATTTGGAAAGAATTCACATTGGCTATATATGAAGGGGATAGGAGAAGATGGAGCAGAGGAAGTTCTGGGATAGGTGTATAGTCTGTGTGGAAGAAGTATTTGCACCTTTCCAATTAGTTGTGGGCAATAGTCCCATAGTTCATGTATAAGCAGGATGCAGTCACACGTGGTGATTGGCTATTCTCCCCAGGATAAGAACTGAAATAGCCACCTGGAAGTTGATTCATTTCAACACACATTCAGAAAGGTGAGCAGTCTTTTGTTGGTTTGAAACCCACAAAACTTATAACTTATTAACCTCCCTTCTATGCCCCCTTTCTCCTAGCTGCTTTAATTTAAGACAGCTCAGAAATTTTCTCTTATCAATTCCAAACTGTTCTATAGATACCTTACTTCACTGTAGCCCACAATTTACCCATACTGTAATTTTATAACACATATTGCAATTTTGCAATGATTTTTTATATCATATACAGTGTGTCCATAAAGTCATGGTGCACTTTTGAACAGTCACAGAAAAGCAACAAAAGATGATAGAAATGTGAAATATGCACCAAATAAAAGGAAACACCTCCCAGTTTCTGTATGATGATGTGGCAGCATGTGCGCATGTGCAGATGATGGCATAACACCATGTATACAGTGGAGCAACCCATGGCCATGGCAGTCGAGATGTGGATGGTACAGAGGAAAGTTCAGTGTGTTCTGTGGCTCGCTAAATTCAAATCTGTGACCAAAGTGCAACGTGAATATCGGCACATTTATAACAAAGCACCACCACATAGAAATAACATTACTCGATGGGATAAGCAGTTCAAGAAAAGCGACAGTTTGGTGGAGAAACTCCGTTCTGGTAGGCCATCAGTCAGTGACGAATCTGTAGATGCTATACGGGATAGCTACCTAAGGAACCCTCAAAAATCTGTGCGTGAGCCCACATTGAACTGCACTGAATAGGTATGAAACTGGGAGAGTTTTCCTTTTATTTGGTGAAGATTTCACATTTCTATCGTCTTTTGTTGCTTTCCTGTGACCAGTCAAAAGTGCGCCATGACTTTACGGACACACTGTATATTTTTTGTGTCTATACAAATATGCCTTTGTTTTTATTAAACAAACAAGTAACATTATACCCTACTATCAGAAATTTTTGTTTTAATTAGACTTTTAAAAGAAAACAAAGTGAAGATATTATTAGCAGACTTGTGATGGTGAACTAAAGTAACATTTCATCTTTTTTCAACAGTGTCATATCAATACAAAAACTGAAAACTCTTTGAGTTTGAGAGCATGACTTACAAATGTGACTAAATAATTAAAACAAATTCTTTTTGAACTTGCCAGATGTGTAATTCAGTCATGTTCCACTAACATAGACACAGTGCTTTAGCTCCATGATGAAGAGTAACTGTCTGCATTACTATGGACTCAATATCAGTCTCCTTATGTAGACAGAATAAATTGAAAACTTGTATATTGATATACTGTAGATATATGTAGTCATGGATTTTCTACCTGCTTACCAGACAGACTACAAGGCCAGTCCTTCTGTTATGAAACCATACTTAAGACACAAGAGTTATTTCTAAAGCAAAGAAAAGGACCATCTTAAACAAAGTATTTTTATTAAAGTGATGTCAGCTTTTGATTTTGCTATAAGTTGTAACTACATTGCAGCTTGGAAAGTGTTGGAAGAGTAATCAAACATTCCTTAAAGCAATTTTTTTTTTGCATTTTTCTTAAGTTGAAAACCGGGAGACAGTCAGACAGACTCCCACATGCGCCCGACCGGGATCCACCCGGCATGCCCGCCAGGGGACAATGCTCTGCCCATCTGGGGCGTCGCTCTGCTGCAATCAGAGCCAGTCTAGCACCTGAGGCAGAGGCCACAGAGCCATCCTCAGCGCCCGGACAAACTTTGCTCCAATGGATCCTTGGCTGCTGGAGGGGAAGAGAGAGACAGAGAGGAAGGAGAGGAGGAGGGGTGGAGAAGCAGACGGGCGCCTCTCCTGTGTGCCCTGGTCGGGAATCGAACCCAGGACTCCTGCATGCCAGGCCGACGCTCTACCACTGAGCCAACTGGCCAGGGCCAAAGCAATTTTTTACTAAGAAGAAAAAAACACATATCTGACTTATGCAGGACTAAAGGGCATCATAACATTAGGTTCTTTGTGAATTTACTTTACATGAGTTTTTTGTATATAGTAGTTCTATTAACTAAAGGTTGTAAGTTATAAAAGCAATAAAATGCATTAATATCAAATAAAAGTTTAGGCCCTGGACAGTTGGTTCAGTGGTAGAGTGATGGCCTTGTGTGTGGAAGTTTGGGGTTCTATTCCCTGTCTGGGCACACAGGAGAAGCACCCATCTGCTTATCCACCCTTCCCTCTCTCCTTCCTCTTTATCTCTCTCTTCCCCTAGTGCAGCTAAGAGTCCATTGGAGCAAAGTTGGCCCAGGCACTGAAGATGGCTCCATCATCTCCGCCTCAGGCGCTAGAATGGCTCCGGCGACAACAGAGCAATGCCCCGGATGAGCAGAGCATCCCCCTTGGTGGGCATGCCTGACTTATCGCGGTTGGGTGCATGCAGAAGTCTGACTGCCTCTCAGTTTCTAACTTTGGAAAAATAAAAAATAAATCAATCAATGAAGTAAAATTTACGCTAGACCTCATTTTGTGTTTAAGAGATATCTTAATTAAAAATCCAATAAGAAAAACAATGAGTTAAGTTTCTTTGACAACTATATGACAGATTGTATCAAAAATAACAAGCAAAATAGAGACAAACTCATTCATAGAAAGTAGATTGAAACAACTAGGGGCAGAGGGCTATTTGGCAGGGAGTGGAGGTATTGAGCAAAAGTATATATATATTCACTTCACTGACATCTCATTCTGAATTTCTACCTGAAATACTTCTGCCATGAGAATATAAATAGAAATGATAATAAAATTAAGTATAAAGAGAAATTAGAAACTGTGTTAACAAAGTATGTTTAATTCCTCATTTATCAATTTACAGCTATCTAAATTTGCCATTTATAGCCACTTGATGAGAATTTTATACATTACAAAGTATTTTTATATATTTTTAAAATAATTTTTCTTCATGGAGCATGCCTTTGTTAAGGCCTTGATCCTGAAACCCTGTGACCACATGAACCATAATCTATACTTTAACCATTTACAAAAAATTAAGTCAAATGGAATAAAGACCTAAATTTAAAACTTAAGACTATAAAATGTCTAGAAGAAAGCATAGAAAGTCTTTGTCACATTAGATTAGACAAAAATTTCTTAGATGTAACACAAAAAGAAAGACACATGAAAGGAAAGAATGATAAATTGGACTGCATCAGAATAAAACATCTGATCTTTGAAAAAGATGCTGTTAAGAAAATAAAGAGACAAACCACAGACTGGGAGGAATGTTTGTAAAACACATAAAAGACTAATATCCAGACTAAGTAAAGAACTATTACATATCAGTGAGAAGACACAAAATACAAAATGGAAAAGAAAAAAAAATTGAACATATGCTCCAAATAAACACATACACAGAAAAATAAATTTGTTAAAAAAAAAAGACATGCATCATCACATCATCGGGGAAGTGAAAAGTAAAATCACAATGAGATACCAAGGCACATCTATTGAATGGCTAATATAACATTAATAATAAAATGTGAAAATATCAAATGATGAAGAAAATGTAGAGTACCTGGAACTTGCAAGCTCCGTAGTTATTTCTATGTAAGATTATGGAAAGGATAGACTTCAAAGAAGACTTTTTAAGATGATGAGCATATCTTTCATCTTGGTTGTAGTGGTGGTAACACAACAGCAATAATATGTCGAAATAAACCAGAATGAACATGCAAAAAAATTGTATTTATTGACTTCACAGAGGTGAGGGGAGCGGGCTTATAGTCACTTGCTTATTGTATGTGCTTTAACCAGACAAGCCCAGGGTTTCAAAACAAAAAGATTGAATTATACTCCATATACTATATACCTCAGTAAACTTATTTGTAAAATATAGACTCTCAGGAAATGAATATATCACTGACAATAATTAAGTATGGAGAAAACATGAATATTCAGTTTTGTTCTTGAGGATCTGTCCTACAATTTATTTATTTAGTTAGTTAGTTATTTAATTATTTTTAATGCTATATCTAGACCCTGATTGATTTGCATTAATAATAACTTTCTTCAAGGGTCTTTGCTTGGAAGGAATGATCTAACTTAATTTCTTGGTGTCCCTATAGGTATGATAAATAACAAAGGTGAAGTAAAATTTTTTTCTCTGGACACATTTCAGTTTTCTGTGTTCATGCTTTCATCAGAGAGAACATGTCATAACAACCCACTGGTTCATCATCAACTTTTACAGGGACAAAGAGCTGATCTGCCATCAAAATTTCTGCAAAACACTGGTAAGTTGCTACTAAGATAACCTGTACTTACTTTCATTCATTACAGCTTATATTATTTCATATATAAAGGTAGCTTGGAAAATCCACATTGTCCTAATATGTGGGCAGTGGAGATAATTTAATTTTGTCAGAAACAACATTTTATCCTGTAAAGAAAAAATGGATTTAATTAACATCATTTATTCCACACAGGACATTTATTCCATCATTAAGTATATATTAAAAACTTAACACGGTAGTTTCTCAAACCCTGAATTTAATATTATGGACAACCTATTTTAAAAATTCTTTCATTATATTAGAGTGAAAGTTCACTGCTTCCTGTCACTTAACTAAAAGTGAACCTAATGTACTGTAATCTCAACTAAAAACCTTTTATTGCTTGACATAAAAATATATAAAAATTTACTTTGCAAAGGGACAATTATCTCTGATATATTTAAATGACAGCAGGTCATTTATAACTAAAGCAGAGTTTTATTAATAGTAGAGTTTCTTAAATACAATGCATAGAATATGTAATATATATATTACATGTATATATATTACATTTTGGCATTCCACCCAAAATGAAGTCAACAGATTCCCATTTTGGTTTTCAGTTTGTACCTTTATTTGATGTGACATTAAGAAGGGGCAATTTTTCAGGATATTATGGAATTACATTCTGTCAAATATTTCTCATTTTTAACTTAGGAGTGATGTGAAATTAATATTCTTTACTTGGTTTTATCTTTGCCTTTCTGAAATATTTAGGCCCATTAAAAAGTAAAACAAGCCCACTTAATCTCTACAGTGAAATAAAAGATAATTAGGTGACTTTGTCCAATCTAATTTTTAAAATCTTTATTCTATTATTTAAGGAGCAATATTAAAAAGAAAAATCCAGGGAAAATTAGAATTTCTGTGTCTTTGAGCTTGGAATGGATGAGGTACATATACATCCTTAGATTGTGAGGTCAAAACAGATTGTGGGAGAGATAATATTCAATTGAAACCTGAATGAAATAAATAAGCAGCCTTAGGAAAGTCTGAGGTGGATAGTATACTAGACTGAGAGAACTGCAATACAAAGAATCTCAAGCACAGGTTTTTATTCATATTTTAATTTTTTCAAATGATTTAGGATTGACAAAACTGAATACCATTTTAAACTTTGACATTCAACATCACTGTTTATGAACCAGAAAACTGACTTGAGATTTCCTACTATGTTTTCACATTTATTTTTTTAGTTGTTAAAAAAGTATGCTTCCTACTGTGTAATTCCCCCAAAAACCTATTTTTAGTCTTCTTCAGAGTCTTAAGAACTTGCACCTGAAAAAAAGTGCCAAAGCAAACTTGGCATCTGCTCTTGTGGAACTTCCAGTTGTTGTAGGTTCTGAAAACTCACAGGCTACCTAATAATGTTGGGGTTTTTTTATGAAATATTTTCTTCCACGCTTTGAAAGAAGAAAAGAGAAGGAGGAAGGAAAGAAGGAAGGGAAGGAGGAAGGGAGGAAGGAAAGGAGAGAGGAGGGGAAGGAGGGAGAGAGGGAGGGAGAGAGGGAGGGAGGGAGGGAGGGAGGGAGGGAGGGAGGGAGGGAGGGAGGGAGGGAAGAAAGAAAGGAAGGTTCTCACATGCCTTAACTGGCAAATCAGTGACTAACAAGCTTAAAGTTTAATTTTGCTGCCATAAATTTTATCTTTTAGGAGGGAATCTGTAGTTAGTTTGGATTATTAGATAATGAATAGAAAATTAACTATCTTTTGTCTGTGAATTCCCATTTTTAGAAAGAATATTTCCAGACAAAATTTGATGTTTCTCCTTTTAGAACATTTATATTGCATATTTTCCCCCTTTTCTCTTTCTCAAATATTTGTGGTACACCTACTGAAATCATTGAAGAGTAAAGAAGCTACTGTTTTCTGAAAAGAGAGCTGGAGAAAGAAAAATGGAAAGCTATTCATTCCTGCTCCTGCTCCTGCTCCTGCTCCTGCTCCTGCTCCTGCACCTGCTCCTGCTCCTGCTCCTGCTCCTGCTCCTGCTCCTGCAGATCTTCATTGGGAAACTAGAGGACACATGAAGGGGAGGAGAAATTCCAGCCCCTGCAATACAAAGAAGAGCACTGGAAAGGTGAAGAGTGGGTTTGAAAGCAAACCCACAAGTGATGGGCACACTCTGTATTTTATACTTGTATTTTGAAATAATGGTCAAGACTCAACCAATATCCATATACATTGTTTCCATAATGCAAAGTCAACAATATTTTTCCCCAAGGCATTTGTTTATATTCATTTTGGTCACATTAGCTATTATCTCAGTTAACAATCTATGTAATTGTAGAATGTGCATTGAACATGAGATTCTCTATTTGAAAGCTTCATTTCTGAATGTGAGCAAAACTTGAAGCTTACCTGTGGACTAAAACACCTTAAAGTGGGATCCTGGATTATCACAGGTGTTTTAGTTTTTCAATTTTCTTTTGCTTCCTCATGGTTTGTTGTTGTTGTTTTGTTCTTTTCTTGCCAAGTCTCAGATTTCCACTTTCTACTTTCATATAATTTTATTTAATATTTTTAACTAAGTTTTCACCATAGGCATCAGATGTCACAGCAAATGGCCAGTTGCTTTGATTGATTGTCTTACTACTTAAAATTATTCCAACTTCTTTCTTTTAAGAGATAGTAGACTTCCCACATATCTGTATGTGCTCCGTTGCTTGAAAAATTAATTTGGTTATGGTTCTAAGACATTTACTGCTAGCACTGAACTTTTAAAAATCTTGCAGTAAGTGTACCTCAAGAGATATTTTCAAAGCTCTGAAATATTTTCTACAAAAAAAATTAGATTTCTGGTGTAAAAAAATATGACTTACTATCTTTGCTCCTCACTTATACCCACCTAACTTTCCAAATAATTTTTGGACACAGATTAAAAATGTCAAATCTGGTTTTGATGTGTAAACATACGTACTAATACCTTATTTAAATTGAAATATAAATTTTATTTAGGCATACAAAATTTGATCTTTCCCTTTCTATAAGTAAAATAAACACTATATTTCAAGACTTTAATTTAATTTCTAAAAAGAACAGTCATTAATATGTATTATGATTTGAAGAAGAAAGCGATATTGCAATGAAGTTGGCATGATACAAAGTTAAATGGAATAATTTCCTTGGTCTAGGAAGTCATGACTCCACCCCAACTTTTCTTTCTTTATTCATTGTCTCAAGATCTTGCTTCTTTCCTAGATCTCAAGATATATTCCAACAGCAATTTGGAATTCGAGTCTGCCAGGTCATCTGAAGAAAAATAAAAAGTAACAGGTATATGGTTATTACTATATGCTAATTTTATAAATTATCACTTAATTCTCCTGACAATCCTGAATGAGTACAATTACCATAATCTTCTGAAGAGAGGAAACCTGAGACAAATGGAGTTTAAATAATTTTCCTAAGGTCACACAGCTAGTAATTAGTAGAGTTAGAATTGGAACCAAAAAGTCTGGCTCCAAATTTGCACTCTTAACCTCTGTACTTTATTCTCTTTAACAGCCAGCATTCATGATGTCACCTTATATAAACCAAATTGGAAACAAGGCTAGAGAATGTTGGCCACCATGACACCATGGCAGGTCCAGAGAGCTATATGATAGCTTAATGGTCAGTGAGTCACCACCATCAAAACCAGAGACAAATTGGCCTTTTCCTGGTTTCATAGAAACTTATTTCAGTGCATGTGTATAAATGAGTACCCACATAAGCAGGAAGCTTTCTTCAAATCAGTTCAAAGAAAGCAGGGCATCTGAAATAGCCAGCCCTTGCCAAGGATGATAAGTGGTTCTACTCATTCATTGGGACTTCCATTGAACCAATTTACTATTCTATTTCCTCTCTCCCACTAGAACTATTTATTTTTATCTCAGTACTCCCACCTGGGCTGATTTATTTTTGCTCTTAGCTCATCATACCAGATATAAATGTATAAATATAGCCCTCTAAAAAACACATAATCACAACACCTAATCACCATGTAGTACTTTAAAACATTCAAGTCATTTTTTAAAACATTTATTTAAAATACCTATGAAATTTATTATAAAAACTGGCTTTCTTCTCCTTTATCAAAACCTGAAATGGATTGCACTATGCTTTCTCTAAAAGCTTGCAACCCCCCTAAATTACTTTGGATGAATGAAGTTTTGAAACACATAGAGATACAATATAACATTGTCTGCCATTATATTTAGCACTTTTGTTTTCTGTCATTATAATTTAGCTTTTGCAGAAATGATTGAGGCTTAACTTGCTGTTACAGCCCTCCCAGCTTTCTCTTGATGACATGTCTAACACCAGTCGGGAAGGAGGATGGCTCACTATTAAAGCATTTGGAAAACTTTAAACTGACACAATTTGTTCTTTAATAGCATGAAACCCAATCTCCACTCTAAAAAGTAATGCAATCTTCAAACCTTAAAAGGGAATATGTTACTTTGTATATATACCAGCTTTTTCTGACATTCTCTAGTGCAGTCTAAAATTATAAATGCTTTTCCTTGCAAAACACAGAATAGTATAGGGGTTAAGATAAGAGTGTGACCCAAAAGCCAAAGATAGCCAGACCTGTCAAGTACTTGTCAAGATATTACAGATCAGAACAAGGATGAATCAAAAACAAGTTTACTGCCTTACTTTCTTACATAAGAAGTATCCATGAATGTTGATCTCATTGTAAAAGGGGGGAAAATTTGCCATGCAATGTTTTCACAGGTTTGAGAGGTTTTGCCAGCTAAATTTTAAATTTGAATGGAAGTATCCCTCACACTTTTACATATATATACACTTTTCTCCCTTTTGTGTTGAGCTGCAGTCATATGAATATGCTTGACTATCTGGCTGTCATGTTTTATAGGGTTATGGTGAGAGAGCTAAATCCCAATTGTTTTTATTCTGGTAGAGTAAATGTAAAGAGTCCTCTGGCTAGTGAGGTATGGTCCCTCCTGTGTGGGGAGTACTGTGCTGCAGGCATCTAGGCAACGGTAGAATCAAGATTAAGACAAAGAAGAAGATACAAATCAGCTTTAGTATCAAAAACAGTTCTTACTGCACAAAGAGAACTGAGCAGAATATATAAACCTGAAGCATCACTGCTGTGCCATCTTTTCTGTGTGGAGTGAGGTGTCTAATTAAGACAGTAGACTCGGGTCAGGCTGCAAAGAGGTAGCTAGGCAGGAGAAATACATGTGGCTGCCACGTGAGTCCTTGTCCTTACTCTAAGTGTTCAAAGTCAAAGTACTAAACCCAATCTTTCCACAGATTCCCACATGTGGTTTTTTGCATCTTTGTTTTTGAACTGCAAGACCACACAGGGCTGCTTGCAGGCAAAGGCTCCTGCTGCTCTTGAGAAGGTGAACCACCATGGCCCCCAGTCCTCAGTGTCTTCTCAGTTAGGTGATGTCCACAATGATTTAGGGACATTGTTACTCCAAATGACTTACTTTCCAGGACACATGAAGGATTCCAATCTTTCCATCTTTTTTTCCACATTGCTTACTATTTCCTCTCTCTGGACACAACACCAGGTTTCCATCTAGTAAAGGAAGGCATGGCAGTGCCAGCAATTACTACAAAGGGAGGGGTTGGTTTGACAAGGGGCCAAATTGTTGACCATTTGATATACAGAAATGTGATCATGGCAGCTAAGAAATTGAATCTGGAGCTTTTAAAAGCAAACATAGTAGCCCTGACTGGTTAGCTCAGTGGTAGAGTGTTGGCCTGGCATGCAGGAGTCCCGGGTTCTATTCCTGGCCAGGGCACACAGGAGACACGCCCATCTGCTGCTCCACCCCTCCCCCTCTCCTTCCTCTCTGTCTCCCTCTTCCCCTTCTGTAGCCAAGGCTCCACTGGAGCAAAGTTTGCCCGGGCGCTGAGGATGGCTCTGTGGCCTCTGCCTCAGGTGCTAGAATGGCTCTGATTGCAGCAGAGTGACTCCCCAAGATGGGCAGAGCATCGCCCCCTGGTGGGCATGCCGGGTGGACCCCGGTTGGGTACATGTGGGAGTCTGTCTGAATGCCTCCCAGTTTCCAGGTTCGGAAAAATACAAAATAAATAAATAAAAAATAAAAATAAGAGCAAACATAGTAGTGCTGGCTCCTTTCCCATTTAGATAGGTCCAGATTCTTCTGTTAAAGCAGAAGCCTGAAGGTAAGACCTAGAGGCACACTCACAAAAGCAGAGATAGACACACATATCACCACCATCACCACCACCAAACAACACATCGTGCCTTGTTTCTGTACATTTAACAGAGAGTTATAAAATAGGGACCACTAAATTACTCATTCCCAATACCTCTGAGTCCAATTTACAGGTAGAGTTCAAACACTGTACCTAATTTTTCACATTTAATTATCTTTTCCTTTTGCCTTATACAATATTCTAAACGTTTATTTTTTCATGATTCTAAAATTCTTTAAACATAAGACAGTTTGGGTTTTGCTTGGAGTTTTGACTGGCTTACAGAATTGGCAGATTTCTCGACATTTCTAAAAGATACTTTTCAGGGAATAAGTGCTAGTGTTGTAATGGCTTTAAAAGTGAGGTATGTCTTTGGTGCCAGGGGGCTGCTATTCGATGAGTGAGTGTCCTTTAACTGCGTTTTCAAGAGTCTCTGCTCTACCAAATTCCAAATTGTCATTTTCATTGGCATTTTTTTTTCTTTTTCTTGAGAATGGAAGAGACAAGAAGGGAGAGAGGGGAGGAGAGAGATGAGAAGTATCAACTTGTAGTTGCTTCACTTTAGTTGTTTACTGGTTGCCTCTCATACATGCCTTAATGGGAGATTCAATCTAAGCCAGTGACCTCTTACTCAAACCAGCTACCTTGGACTTCTAGCCAATGACCTTTGGGCTCTAACCAGTGACGTTGGGATCCTGACCCATTGCTCAAGCTGGCACGCCCACACTCTAGCTGGCGATCTCCGGGTTTTGAACAGGGACCTCAGCGTTCCAGGCGGACGTTCTATCCACTGTGTTTCCACCAATCAGGCTCACTGGCTTTGAATGTTACAAATCCATTAAGTATTGCCTCAGTCAGTGTTCACTATTTATAACTGCCAAGAACTTGCTACTTAATCCTGACCCTGCCATAAGCCATCATTTAAGCAATACTCTATTCAGACACCAATGCACTGAAATCTTCCAAGCTGTTTCAATCATTTGCACGTCTGCTAAAAATATCAGCAGTGATGACAGCAACTACCTGATGTGGTGACTGCCACCACAACCTATTTCAATTGGACATTGACAATTTACATATATCACTGATATTCTGAAACCCAGAATAATGTTGAGCTGAGGTGCTGAGGTATTAGAATTCTAAAATACATAATTATAATGTGTCAAGGGACACAGTGAGTGATAGTAAATATTTAAGAAATGGTGAACACATAAATTATAAAATAACCTCTTTTGTATAGAGAACTGCTTTTTGTCCTATAAAGTCATCACACTTAAGTTCATGATGTTAAAAAAAAACCACTTCACATTTTTTTCTGCCTTTATTTTAAAATATATATATATATATATATATATATATATATATATATATATATATATATATATATATATATATATATTGTATTTTTCTGAAGTTAGAAGCGAGGAGGCAGAGAGACAGACTCCTGCATGAGCCAGACCAGGATCCAACTGGTATGCCCACTAGGGGGCAATGCTCTGCCCATCTGAGATATTGCTATGTTGCAACCAAAGCCATTCTAGCACCTGAGGTGGAGGCCATGGAGCCATCCTCAGTACCTGGGCCAACTTAGCTCCAATGGAGCTTTGGCTGTGGGAGGGGAAGAGAGAGATAGAGAGGAAGGAGAGAGGGAAGAGTGAAGAAGCAGATGGGCACTTCTCCTGTGTGCCCTGACTGGGAATCAAACCCGGGACTCCTGCACACCAGGCCAATGCTCTACCACTGAGCCAACCGGCCAGGGCCTAAATACTATATATATATTTTTTACAATGTTCCATTTATTTAATATTCAAAGCAACCAAATCTAAAGTATATATTTTAAGAACATACACAGAGATGGTGAAGTACTATCTGATGCCACTGCCTGGATTTGTGCTAAGGACTAACAGATTAGCCCAAGGTGATAGCCAGCCTCCAAAATGACCCTCCATGCTTCTCATTTACTTCTATTTACAACCTTGAATATTTTCTTTCCTTTCCATACTGAACAGGGCTCAAGTGTGTGACCAATAGAGTGCTGTGAAAGTGATGGTGTGCATCTTCAGGAGCTAGATTATAAAAGGCATTGACATTTCTAGCTGGTACTCTTGGACAAAAGCTAGCTATCATGTAGTAAAGACAATGAAACAGCCTTGTGGAGAGACCCAAGTGGGAAGAAATTGGGGTCCTCTTCCAAGAGCCAGCACCATCTTGTTAACTAAATGAATGAGACACTTTTTAAACAAGATCCTCCTGTCATAATGAAGCCCTTACAGTACTTAACCCTGACCAATATCTGACCAGGTTTTATGAGACAGTAACCAGAACCACTCAGCCAGATTACTCCTACATTCCTGATCCATGGAATTATAAGAGCTAAAACAATTGTATTAAGCCACTAAGTTTTGGGATGATTTGTTACACAGTAGCTAAAACATTCATCATCACTTTAGTACAATCAGTACAAAAGTCAACATATGAAAAGTACAAGTAACATTCATTATGAAAATAATCTTAACATTTAAAAACCCTAAAAGGATATTGGTGACCTCAAAAGGTCTGAACATCACATGCTGAGAAAGCACCTTCTGACACATTACCATTATTACATTTAATTTGTTTGGATCTACCACAGTATACATATTTATTTATTTATTTATTTATTTATTTATTTATTTATTTATATTTACCCACCGAAGTAGTTGATTTAACTTTGTTAATTCTAATGGGGTGACATTGATAAATCAGGGTACACATGTTCAGAGAAAACATCTCCAGATTATTTTGACATTTGATTATATTGCATACCCCACACCCAAAGTCAAATTGTCTTCCATCACCTTCTATCTGGTTTTCTTTGTGCCCCTCCCCTCCCCCTACCCCCTTCCCTCTTCTCCACCCCCCCCCATTACGATCACATTCTTGTCCATGTCTCTGAGTCTCATTTTTATGTCCCATCTATGTATGGAATCATATAGTTCTTAGTTTTTTCACTCAGTATAATGTTATCAAGGTCCATCCATGTTATGGTAAATAATCCTATATCATTATTTCTTATGGCTGAGTAGTATTCCATAGTATATATGTACCAAAGTTTTTTAATCAACTTATCCACTGATGGACACTTGGGCTGTTTCCAGATCTTTGCTATTGTGAACAATGCTGCTATAAACATGGGGTGCATTTCTCCTTTTGGAACAATGCTATGGTGTTCTTAGGGTATATTCCTAAAAGTGGGTTACCTCGATCAAAAGGCAGTTTGATTTTTAATTTTTTGAGGAATCTTCATACTGTTTTCCACAGTGGCTGCACAACTCTGCATTGCCACCAACAGAGCAGGAGGGTTTCCTTTTCTCCACATCCTCGCCAGCACTTATTCTGTGTTGTTTTGTTGATGAGTGCCATTCTGACTGGTGTGAGGTGATATCTCATTGTGGTTTTAATTTGCATTTCTCTAATGATTAGTGATGTTGAGCATTTTTTCATATGTCTATTGGCCATCTGTATGTCCTCTTTGGAGAAGTGTCTATTCATTTGTTTTTCCCATTTTTTTTTATATAGAGACAGAGAGAGAGAGAGAGTTAGAGAGAGGGACAGACAGGAACAGACAGACAGGAACAGAGAGAGATGAGAAGCATCAATCATCAGTTTTTCTTTGCGACACCTTAGTTGTTCATTGACTGCTTTCTCATATGTGACTTTCTCATGTGGGCCTTCAGCAGACCAAGTAACCCCTTGATCAAGCCAGCGACCTTGGGTCCAAGCTGGTGAGCTTTGCTCAAACCAGATGAGCCAGTGCTCATGCTGGCGACCTCAGGGTCTTGAATCTGGGTCCTCCGCATCCCAGTCTGATGCTCTATTGCCTGTACCACCGCCTGGTCAGGCTGCCTATTTTTTGATTGGATTGTTTGTCTTCCTGGTGTTGACTTTTACAAGTTCTTTATAAATTTTGGTTATTAACCCCTTATCAAACGTATTGTCAAATATGTTCTCCCATTGTGTAGTTTGTCTTTTCGTTCTGTTCTTATTGTCTTTAGCTGAACAAAAGCCTTTTAGTTTGATATAGTCTCATTTGTTTATCCTGTCTTATATTTCATTTGTCCATGAAGATAAATCGGCAAATATATTGCTGCGAAAGATGTCGGAGAGCTTACTGCCTATGTTTTCTTCTGAGATGCTTATGGTTTCACGGCTTACATTTAAATCTTTTATCCATTTTGAGTTTATTTTTGTGAATGGTGTAAGTTGGTAGTCTAGTATCATTTTTTTTGCATAAAGGTGTCCAATTTTTCCAACACCATTTATTAACGAGGCTGTCTTTACTCCATTGTATGCTCTTACCCCCTTTTTCAAATATCAGTTATCCATAAAGGCATGGGTTTATTTCCGGGTTCTCTGTTCTGTTCCATTGATCTATATGCCTGTTCTTATGCCAGTACCAGGCTGTTTTGAGTACAATGGCCTTGTAGTATAAGTTCATATTGGAAAGTGTAATACCTCCCATTTTATTCTTTCTTTTCAAGATTGCTGAGGCTATTTGTGTCCTTTTTTGGTTTCATATAAATTTTTGGAATGTGTCCTGTATCTTTGAAGTATGTCATTGGTATTTTAATTGGTATTGCATTGAATTTATAAATTGCTTTAGGTAATATAGACATTTTAATGATGTTTACTATTCCTAACCATGAACATGGTATATGCTTCCACTTCTTTGCATCATCCTTGATTTTTTTTATCAATATTTTATTATTTTCTAATTATAGGTCTTTAATTTCCTTGGTTAAATTTACTCCTAGGTACTTTATTATTTTGGTTGCAATAGTGAAGGTGATTGTTTCCTTAATTTCTCTTTCTGACAGTTCATTGTTGGTGTATAAAAAACCTCTGATTGCTGAGTATTAATTTTGTATTCTGCCACCTTGCTGAATTCATTTATCAGGTCCAGTAGTTTTTTGACTGAGACTTTAGGGTTTTCTATATGCAATATCATATCATCTGAAAATAATGATAGTTTTACTTCTTCTTTTCCAATTTGGATGCCTTTTCTTTCTTCTTCTTCTCTGATTGCCGTGACTAGGACTTCCAGAACTATGTTGAATAAGATTGGTGAAATGGAGCACCCCTGCCTTGTTCCTGATCTTCAGGGGATTGCTTTTAATTTTTGCCTATTGAGTATGATGTTGGCTGTGGGTTTGCATAGATGGCCTTTATCATGCTGAGGTATTTTCCCTGTATTCCCACTTTGCTGAGTGTTTTGATCATGAATGGGTGCTAGGTTTTATCAAATGATTTTTTCTGATCTATTGAAATTATCATGAGGTTTTCTCCTTCCTTTGTTTATGTGATAAATCACATTGATTGATTAGTGAATATTGTACCAGCCTTGCCTCCCTAGAATAAGTCCCACTTGATCATGGTGTATGATTTTTTTTCATATATTGCTGGATCCGGTTTGCTAATATTTTGTTGAGAATTTCAGCATTGATATTCATAAGGGATATTGGCCTATAATTTTCTTTTTATTGTTGTTTTTGCCTAGTTTTGAAATCAGAATTATGCTCACCTCACAAAAGGAGCTTGGAAGTCTTTCTTCTTCTTGAAGTTTTTGAAATAGCTTGAGAAGGATAGGAGTTAGTTCTTCTTTGAATATTTGGTAGAATTAACTTGTGAAACCATCAGGCCCAAGACTTTTCTTTGTTGGGAGTTTTTTGATAACTGTTTCGATCTCATTTGTTGTAATTGGTCTGTTTAGGTTTTCTCATTCTTCCAGATTGAGTTTTGGAAGATTGTATGTTTCAAGGAATTTGTCCATTTCATCTAGATTGTCTAGTATTGTGGCATACAGTTTTTCATAGTATTTTCTTACAATATTTTGTATTTCTGTTGTATCAGAAATACAGTTGTTATTTTTCAACTGTCATTTCTAATTTTATTTATTTGAGTTTTCTCTCTTTTTTTCTTGATGCGTCTTGTTAAAGGTTCATCAATCTTGTTTACTTTTTTAAAGAACCAGCTCCTGGGCCCTGGCCCGTTGGCTCAGTGGTAGCGCGTCGGCCTGGTGTGCAGGGGTCATGGGTTCAATTCCTGGCCAGGGCACACAGGAGAGGCGCCCATCTGCTTCTCCACCCCTCCCCCTCTCCTTCCTCTCTGTCTCTCTCTTCCCTTCCCACAGCGAGGCTCCATTGGAGCAAAGATGCCCCGGGCGCTGGGGATGGCTTTTTGGCCTCTGCCCCAAGTGCTAGAATGGCTCTGGTCGTGACAGAGCGATGCCCCGGAGGGGCAGAGCATTGCCCCCTGGTGGACAGAGCATTGCCCCTGTTGGGCGTGCCGGGTGGATCCCGGTCAGGCGCATGCAGGAGTCTGTCTGACTGTCTCTCCCTGTTTCCAGCTTCGGAAAAATACAAAAAAAAAAAAAAAAAGAACCAGCTCCTGGTTTCATTGATCCTCTGTATTGTTTTGTTAGCCGCTATGTCATTTATTTCTCCTCTGATCTTTATTATTTCCTTCCTTCTACTACATCGGGGCTTTACTTGCTGTTCTTTCTCTAGTTCTTTTAGATGCAGAGTTAATTGTTTATTGGAGCTTTTTTAGCTTCTTAAAGTATGCCTGTAGTGCTATGAACATCCCTCTCAGTACTAGTTTTACTGTGTCCCATAAATATTGAGTTCTTGTAAGCTCATTATCATTCGTTTCTAGAATTTTTTTTATTTCTTCTTTGATCTCATTCTTAATCCATTTGTTATTTAACAACCTGCTATTTAGTTTCCATGTGTTTGAGAATTTTTGAGTTTTTCTGTTTTGGTTGATTTCTAGTTTCATGCCATTGTGATCAGAGAAAATGTTTGATATGATTTCAATCTTCCTAAATTTGTTGAGACTGCTTTTGTGCCATAACATGCAGTCTATCCTAGAGAATGTACCATAAGCACTTGAAAAGAATGTATATTCTGTTGCTTTAAGGTGAAAGGTTCTGAAGGTATCTGTTAAGTCGAGTTGATCTAGTGTGTCCTTTAAGTCTGCTGTTTCTTTGTTAATTTTCTTTCTTGAGGGTCAATGTAGTGAAGTTATTGGGGTATTGGAATCCCCTACTATTATAGTATTGCTGTTGATCTCACCTTTATATCCATCAAAGTATGCTTTATATATTTAAGTGCTCCTTTATATATTTAAGTGCTCCTATATTAGGTGTGTAAATATTTAAAATGGTTATCTTTCTGTTGGATTTGTCATTTTATTATCCTGTAGTGACTTTCTTTATTTCTTACTATATAGCCTTTGTTTTAAAGTTTATTTTGTCTGATATAAATATTGCTACCCCAGCTTTTTTTTCATTTCCATTTGCATAAAATATTTTTTTCTGTCCTTTTACCTTCAGTCTATGTGCATCTTTTGTTTTAAGGTGTGTCTCTTGTAGATACCATATGTACATGTCCTGTTTTCTTAACCATGCAGCTACCTTTGTCTTTTGATTGGATCATTTAATCCATTTACATTTAAGTTTATTATTGATATGTGGTTGTTCCTTGCCATTTTATTCTTTAAAGCTGTATTCCTCTTTTGCTATATTTTTACCCACTTTGATCTGTTTACAATAGGCCCCTTAATATTTCCTGCAACATTGGTTTGGTTGTAATGAATTCTTGAGTTTATTTTTTTGTCTGGGAAGCTTTTTATTTCTCCTTTAATTTTAAATGATAGCCTTGCTGGATAAAGTAGTCTTGGTTGTAGGTTCTTGTTCTGAATTACTTTGAATATTTCTTGCCAATTCCTTCTGGCTTCAAGTGTTTCTGTTGAGAAGGCTAATGTCATCCTTATGGGAGCTTCTTTGTAGGTGATAGCCTTTTTTCTCTAGCAGCTTTTAATATTTTCTCTTTATCACTTAGCTTTGGTATTTTAATTATGATGTGTCTTGATGTAGATTTCTTTATGTTTCTTTTTAATGGAGTTCTCTGTGCTTCTTGAACTTGTGTGAGTTTTTTCTGCATTAATTTATGGAAGTTTTCAGCTATGATATGATTGAACAAAGTCTCTATCCCTTGTTCTTTCTCTTCTTCTTCAGGAACCCCTATGATACGGATGTTATTCCTCTTCATGTTGTCACAGAGCTCTCTAAGTGTTTCCTCAGACTTTTTGAGTGTCTTTTCTTTTTTCTGCTCTGCTTCCATGCCTTTGTTCAACTTGTTTTCCAACTCGGTGATTCTATGCTCAGCTTCGTTCATCCTGTTTTAAATTCCTTCCATTGTGGTCTTTCTTTCTTTCTTTCTTTTTACAGAGAGAGAGTCAGAGAGAGGAATAGACAGGGACAGACAGACAGGAATGGAGAGATGAGAAGCATCAATCATTAATTTTTCGTTGCACGTTGCAACACCTTAATTGTTCATTGATTGCTTTCTCATACATGCCTTGACCGTGGGCCTTCAGCAGACCAAGTAACACCTTGCTTGAGCCAGCAAGCTTGGACTCAAACTGGTGAGCTTTTTTCTCAAATCAGATGAGCCCATGCTCAAGCTGGCGACGTCAGCATCTTGAACCTGGGGTTTCGGCATTCCAGTCTGATGCTCTGTCCACTGTGCCACTGCCTGTTCAGGCTCTTCATTTCTGATATTGTATTTGTCATCCCAGACTGATACTTTTTAAATATTTTAATGTCCTTCTTTATACTTGCTATTTCTTTATTTAGGTGTTTGTAATGACCATCCATTTTTGTTCTAAGATCTGTAAGCATCCTAACAATCATTATTTTAAACTCTGCATCCAGGCCCTGGCTGGTTGGCTCAGCGGTAGAGTGTTGGCCTGGCGTGCAGGAGTCCCCGGTTTGATTCCCAGCCAGGGCACACAGGAGAAGCACCCATCTGCTTCTCCACCCCTCCCCCTCTCCTTCCTCTCTGTCTCTCTCTTCCCCTCCTGCAGCCGAGGCTCCATTGGAGCAAAGTTTGCCCGGGTGCTGATGATGGCTTTGTGGCCTCTGCCTCAGGTGCTAGAATGACTCCAGTCACAGCAGGGCAATGCCCCTGATGGGCAGAGCATCGCCCCTGGTGGGCATGCTGGGTGTATCCTTATTGAGCGCATGTGGGAATCTGTCTGACTGCCTCCTCATTTCCAACTTCAGAAAAAAAAGAAAAGAAAAGAAAAAATAAAATAAAATAAACTCTGCATCCAGAAGTTTGGTTATTTCTATATCACTCAGTTTATTTCCTGGTGGTTTCTCTTGTGGTTTCATTTGAATTTCACTTCTCTGTCTTCTCATTATATCTGTGTGTTTGGGTGTATTATTTGTAGAGCTGGTTGAGTCTAGGCTAGGTGTTGTCTGCCTTCAATTTTCAGTTGTGTTATTTCTAGGTTTTCTTGGGTTGGCATCAGCTGTTATTTGTAATCCACTGTGGGATTTGGCTTTTCTAGTAGAGCTGCACTGAAGTCTTGATTTCTTTGTTTTCTTCTCAGTTTTCTTAACACAGTGGTAGTCTTGTTTACTGATCTTAGCAGGGGGCTTATTTGAAACTGTTTCCAGGAATGCCATGTGTGTAACCGGAGATTATGAAGGCCTGATCTGCCAGTTACTCTTTCTGGGGTTGGGGTGTTTTCTCAGTTTCTGTAGGGGAGGGTGTATCTTAGATCTCCATGGAGACCTGAGTTACTGCCCCTCCTCCCCACTCTTTGTTTTCAGCTCTGTCTTGTTGCGCTGATTGGAGCTAGAGAAATGTCTGGAGATGGGTCACCTGGAGCCACTTTTGTCTTGTATTGTGTGGAAGAATCAACCCCTCTCCCAGCTATGGCCGCCTCAAGCAGTGGATGAGTCAGCTTCTTATGTCATCCCATGTATTCCTCTTCCCTTTACCATCTGTCTCTCTCTCTCTCTCCTTTCCTTTTGGAAGACTAGCCAGCCCTTTCAACACATCTCGTTCCCAGGTCCCCAGGCAAGTGGCTGTGAGTAATATTTTCTGCTCTTTTCTTTGGAGTGAGAACCCTTCTGTGCTCTCAGCCTCACCCCGCTCTGTTCCTGTAAGCAGGAGATACCCACCGCTCTATGACTCTCCCTACCAGGCTCAATGTGGCTTCTTCTTTGCTCCTTGGTTTTTGAGAGCTGTTCTTGTAGTCCAGAGTTGGTTTTTCATGCTGATTGTTCCTAAATTAATTTGTAATTTAGTTTGGTGGTGTGAGCTGGGAGTCTGTACATCTGCCTACTCTGCTGCCATTTTCAGGTCCTAAATACTATAATTCTAAAAAATTAAAAACAGTCATAATCTTACCACCCTAAAAGCATGACTATAACACGATTTTATTTTATACATTTATGAATTTAATGCATAGATATATATTTAGCATAATTGCAATTATATAGCATTTGTATTTATTTATTCACTTTTCTTCTTTTAAATTTTATACCAATTTTTTTCCTAGGTGTCTGTGAAATCATTATAAGTATTGTGCAAATGACTATATAACTAGCTCATTGAGTTAATTTGGAATAATTGATCAGTTTATCCTTTTGTTGAAATTTAGTTTGTTTACAACTGTCACTATTAAAGATAATTTTTAATAATTATCTTTAAGAACATAGCTTTGTTCCTTATTTCTCATTTGACTTATTTCCAAAGATGAGTTCTTGTAAGATTACAAAAATAAGTTTTATTAGTTTTATTAATATTTCTAGACCTTTCCCAGTTATAGCTTGTGAGTAGATCTTTTGTTTTTTTTCGAGTTATTGTGTTATCACTGGTTACCCTTAACATGAAGCTAATAAAATTTTTTAGCAGTATAATATTCTATATAGATTTTTATATAAATTGTTCCAAGCTCCACTTAGCTAATACAAAAAAGGTATTTATCTAAAAATGATCACAATTCTACATATTTATTCAAATAAATTATGATTCTCTAGTAAGAAAAAAAGAAATATAAAAAATGCCAGGTTACTGACTTCAAGTAACTCAGTCTCCTGGGAGAGATGACTATAGAGTAGTGATGATAGTGGGTGAGTCAGTAGAGTTTGTAAACACTAAGAAAAAGTCTCTAAGAAAGACTTTCCAATTTTGTCAGTAATTGCAGAATTAAGATAGAAAGCAGATAAATAATAGTTCCCTTTGGTCTTTCAAAAATAATAGTTTCTCTTTGATGTCCAAAACTTTACTAAGCCTGCTGTTTTCTTAATTTATTCTCCTGACTATTTCCATGTGGAACTGAAGATCTCCAATTAAAGGTTTGTGCTCTGTTTTTTGTTGTTTGGTTTTTTTTCTTTCCTCATTACTTTCTTTTATTAACTTCATGTAATATGTTCTCCACTATCAATCTTCTTATTCCATGTGTGTTCAAAGTTTGATAAGTAACTGGTATATGTGTCCTCCTGCCAACACAATATGCAAAACATAGCATTTATATTGTTTTATTTTATTTCATTTTATATTTCTCTATATTGAGTATATTGGGGTGACATGGGTAAATAATATTATATAGGTTTAAAATGTACAATTCTATTTGTATACTGTATTGTGTGTTCATACCTTAGTCAAGTCTCCATCTGTCACCAGTTATCCCCCATTTACATTCTTCTACCTACTGCATACCACTTTCCCTTTGGCAATCATCATACTCTTGTCCATGTCTATGAGTTTTTGTTTTGTTTTGGTTTCTTGTTTAATCCCTTCACCTTTTTCACCCACCTTCCAAGTACTTTCTCCTCTGACATCTGCCCGTCTATCTTCTGTATCTATGTATCTGTTTCTATTTCATTTGTTTACTTTGTTCACTAGATTTCACATATAAGTGAAATCATAAGATATTTGTCTTTCTCTAACTGGCTTATTTCATTTAGCATAAAATCCTCCGGGCCCATTCATGCAGTCACAAAATGTAAAATTTTCTTCTTTTTTATGTCCAAGTAATATTTTATTATATAACCATACCATACTTTTTTTATCCACTCGTCTACTGATGGGGACTTGAACAGCATCCAAATCTTGAATATTGTAAATAGTACTGCAATGAACATAAGAATGCATATATTCTTTTGAATGAGTGTTTCAGGTTCCTTGGATATATTCCCAGAAGTGAATTCACTGAGCATAAAGCAGTTCTGTGTTAACTTTTGGAGGAAACTCAAAACTGATTTTCACAGTGGCTGAACCTATATGCCCTCCTGTCAACAGAAAACAATGATACGCTTTTCTCCACCTCCTGTCTGATACTTGTAGTTTGTTAGTTTATTGATGATAGCCATTATGACAGGCTTGAGGTGACATCTCATTGCAGTCTTAATTTGCATTTTTGTTATAATTAGTCATGTTGAGCATTTCTGTCTATTGGATATCAGCAAGTCTTTTTTAGAGAAGTGATTATTCAGGTCCTCTGTCCTTTTTAATTGGATTGTTTGTTTTTCTAGTGTTGAGTTATATAAGTACTTTATAAATTTTGGACAGTAACCCTATATCAGATGTATCATTAGTGAATATGATTATCCATTCAGTGGGTTGCTTTTCCATTTTGTTGATGGATACCCATGGTGTGCAAAGCATTTAATTTGATGCAGTCCCATTTTTCTGTTTTTTATTTTTTTATTTTGCTTCCCTTTCCAAATAAGATACATCAAAAACAATGTTACTACAAGAAATGTTTGAGATATTACTACCTATGCTTCTTTTAGTATTTTTATTATATTAAATCTTACTTTTAAGTCTTTAATCCATTTGAGTTTATTATTGTATATAAAATAAGAAGATGTTCTAATTTCTTTTTTATATGTGCATCTGTTTAGGTTTAACAACACCATCTATTGAATTTACTATCTTTACTTTATTGTATGTTCTTACATGTCTGCCAAATATTAGTAGAACAAAGACAAGTGGGTTTATTTCTGGGTTCTCTATTCTGTTCCATTGATTTTATGTCTATTTTTATGCCAGTACCATGTTCTTTTGATTACTATAATTTTGTAATATAATCTGATAGCAGAAAGTGTGATTCTTCTAACATTATTTTTTTTCTTTTGATTGTTGTGGTTATTTGGGATATTTTGTGGTTCCATATAAATTTTTGAAATATATCCTTTACTTATGTGAAACACACCATTGGTATTTTAATAAGAAACACATTGAATGTACAGATTTCTTTCAGCAATATGGACCATTAAATGATGTTAATTCTTCCTATCCATGAACAAGGTATATGCTACCACTTATTTATATATTTCTCAAAATCTTTCTTCAGTGTCTAATAATTTAGGAGTATAAGTGTAACCACATGTTGGGACATGAACTTATTCAATAAATTAAGAAGACTGAAGTCATATGAAACATTGACTTTGACCATGATGGTATGAAACTAGAAGTTAGTTAGAGAAAACAAACAAACAACAAATAAAATACATAGAAACAATGCATCTAATTATCATGTTACTAAACAATGAATGGAGAAACAATGAGATCAAAGAATCAGCTAAAAGATGCCTTGAGACAAACAAAAGTGAAAATGCAACACCTCAAATTCTATGGAACATAGTGGAGGCAGTCCAGAGTCATAATTTCTTAGCATTACAGGGTTATTTTTAAAAAATCTCTAATAAATAATGTAACTTTAAACTTAAGGTTTTAGAAAAGGACATTCAACAAGCCCAAAGTGAGTTGCAGGAAGAAAAAATTAAGATTAAAGCAAAATTAAATAAAATAAAGTCTAAAAAAGATAACAAAAGTTCAATGAAATGAAGAAGAACTAGTTCTCTGAAAATATCCATAATATTAATAAACTTTTAACCAAACCCATTAGGAGAAAAAGAAAGACAACTCAAGTAAATAAAATCAGAAATGAAAGAGGTTAAGTAACAACTGACACCACAGAAATCCAAAGGATTGTAAGAAGGTATTACAAACATCTAATACCAACAAGCTGGACAATCTAAAAAGGTGGACAATTGCCTCTAAATCAGGGGTCTCAAACTCAACTCAGCATGTGGGCCGCAGAGCAAGATCACAGCCGTTCGGCGGGCCGCACTAGGTCTACAAAAGGCAACTGTTACGCAACACTTTACTCACTGCAGTTGAAAACAAAAAAAAATCAGTACAACAAGCACAATCGTACATGCAGTTTACTCAGTGTCAAAAAACGACCAGAAACTGTAGTTCGCATCACAACTGCTGTTAACTAAGCTAATATCTAGCTAGGATGCTAGAGAAATGAAAAATACAAGTAGGCCCCTAGGCTTACTTAATTTTATCCAAATTATTTTGAACTTCATGGATTAGTCTGCAGGCCACACAAAATTGTTCAGCGGGCCGCATGCAGCCCGCGGGCCGCGAGTTTGAGACCCCTGCTCTAAATCTTCCAGAACTGAATAAAAACCACACTGACTACAAATAATGATATTAAGGTAGTTATAAAAAAGACTCTGAACAAACAAAAATTCTGTATCAGATGGTTTAACAGATGAATTTTACCAAATATTTAAAAAACTAAAAGTTATCTTTCTCAAACTATTCCAAAAGATTAAAGAGGAGGGAAGACTTCAAAGCTCACTTTGCAAAGCCAGCATTATCTTTATCCTCCTTTCAAAACCAGATAAAGACTCTACAAAGAAAAAAATTTTAGTTTGATATCTCTGATATCTATGTTTATAGATACTCAAATACTCAACAAAATACTGTCTACTCAAATTGTACAATACATTGAAAAGATCATGCACACACCACAGTCAAGTGGGATTTATTCTGGAGATACATGGTTAGTACAATATCTGCAAATCAATAGATCTGATATATCACTTAAACAAAATGAAGTATAAAAATCACATGATGATATAAATAGATACAGAAAAAGCTTTTGATAAAATATAGCTTTCATTCATGATCAAAACTCTTTGCAAAGTGTGTATAAAGGGAACATACCTCAACATAATAAAGTCCATATCAAAAGTCCACAGCCAATATCATACTCAATACATCAAGCATTTCCCTTTAGATAAGACAGGGATATCTGCTTTCACCACTCATATTCAACAAATCACTAAATGTTCTAGGCACAGTAATCAGACCAGTATAAGAAATAAAATGCATTCAAATTGGAAAGGAAGAATGAAACTCATTATTTTCAGATTATATGACAGTATATGTAGAGAACCCAATAGCTTCAACTGATAAAAAAATAAAGTAGTGGCCCTGGCAGGTTGGCTCAGCGGTAGAACATCAGTCTGGCATGTGGAAGTCCCAGGTTCAATTCCCAATCAGGGCACTCAGAAAAATTGCCCATCTGCTTCTCCACCCTTTCCCTTCTCGTTCCTCTCTGTCTCTCTCTTCCCTTCCCACAGCCAAAGCTTCATTGGAGCAAAAATTGGCCTGGGCACTGAGGACGGCTCCAAGGCCTCTGCCTCAGGCACTAGAATGGCTCTGGCCACAATGAAGCAACACCTCAGATGGGAAGAGCATTGCTTCCTGGTGTGCATGCTGAGTGGATCTCGGTGGGGCTCATATGGGAGTCTGTCTGACTGCCTCCCCATGTCTAACTTTGGGGGGGGAATGAACTAGCAAGATACAAAAGAAATTATTAGAAATCAGTTGCATTTTTATATATCAATAATCAACTCTCAGAAAAGGAACCTGATCAAACAATCCCATTTGCAGTTGCATCAAAATAAAATACCTAGGAATAAATTCAACAAAGGAGGGGTAGAACTTTTCTCAGTCTATTAAGATCTTGCTTTCAGGCATATCTCTGATTGGTTTAAATAAATTTTTATAAAAATTCTCAAAAACAATTTAACATTGGAAGTAAAGAACCTATACTCATTAAATTATTATACACTGAAGAAGTAAATTGAGGATTTCAATAAATGGCAACATGCACTATGCTCATGGATAAGAATAATTTTCATTGTTAGCATATCTGTACTACCCAAAGCAATCTATAGAGTTAAAAATGGCTTTTAGCATCTTAAAATCAAGAACAACAAAAGAAGACATTTGGTCCTGATATCTATTTCCTACCAGAAAATAGTTATCATGATTAAATTTTGTGAATCATTCTCTCAGCACACATTTACATCATACCTAATATATGCCAGGACCAGTAATATAGTCAAAGAAAATGGAAAATTTTCTTTCTCTCAATTAGTTCACTGTTTGCAAGTAAGAAATATAAACAAGTAAGTGTACTTTAGTGATATAAGGGTGTAGAAAGAAATCTACTTTAACCTGGGTTCAGAAAAGGTCCAAAAAAGTGTTAAAATTTAAACTGGTGTTGAAGGTTGAATATAAGTTCCCTATATAGATAAATCAGGGAAGATAACCTATTGAGAAGGATAGCATATAAAAGGTTATGCAGACATTAAACAGAAAGACCAATTTCAGTTCAAGTAATAAAAATATATTCTCTTTACTATCATGATTACAATTGTATTCTGTATCTATAGTTGGTAGTATTATCTTCATATGCATACTGTCCCTCTAAACTATTGACCCTATCTCCTGACACTTCAATTCTTAAAGTCATATTTCCAGTCTAAAATAACCACTTTTGCCTTAAGTGAACCTTTTAATATGATTTCTTTGTGGCCACCTTAATTTTATCCCCATTTTTCTTCCCTCAGTTTATATTGCCATTATGGGGAACTTTGTGCACTTATCTTAAATGACTTGCTTATTGCTCCAATTTTTACACACACAAGAAAATAATTACTTAGTTCTCATCTATGGAAAACTGTGGAAGTTTGTCACCATATACAGCAGTGGTCCCCAACCGTTTTTGGGCCACAGACCGGTTTAATATCAGAAAATATTTTCATGGACAGGCCTTTAGGGTGGAATGGATAAATGCACAAAATAAAATTGTGCAACTGGCATAAGAACTGTGGTATTTTTAAATATAATTGTTGAACTTACAATATTTATTGGGCTAAGTTAAAGGAGGAACGAGCATATCCTCATTATTCAGGCTGTATTTAAATTTGTTATTCTGACAATGTTTCATGTTTGACATCAATATGTAATATGATAGGTTCAGGCTTGCTACCAATCATGAACGTACAACAATAAAAATAAACATGAATCCACTGTGTACTCATATGCAACTTTATTAGAAGTGTCCTCTTAACATCGCAACAACAACATAACATTTGTAACATCCTCTCTGCCTCCAAATACTTTCCAGTTGCTATGGTAATGTTTAAACATGCCTTAAAAATAATATACAACACAAAAACAAATATAAAATGCGTGAGAAATACAACTGACCATTGTTATGAATATTGTAAGTTAAGGGTTATTTATTATAACATTTATATAGAATGAGAGATAGTAGCCTATCTCTAACAACCATAATACTAAACCAGTGGAAGCCCTGAGCTTGTTTCTCTGCAATGAGATGGTTCCATCCAGGGGTAAAGGGAGACAATGACACCCGAAGTGTGTTGCTTATGTCCAGTCTATTCCTATTTTGTTTTGGTTGCTGTCGCTGCAGAAAATCCCGCTTCACACAAATAGGATGTCGGAAATGGCAACAGGGCTTTTAGTGCTTTTGTGGTGATCTCAGGGTATTCTGCCATGACTTTAATCCAGAACACCAACAGAGTTGTGGTCTCAAACATATTTTTAAGGCTGCCGTCATTTGCGATCTTCAGTAGTTGATCCTCTTCTTGCATAGACACACTGGATTCACCTGGTTTGTTGACAAATGGATTGTGGATCCATTCCTTGGCAATTCATGGGTCTTTTGTGGTTGGGAAGTAGCATTCAAACTCTTTTAAAAGCAAATACAGGTGATCGTGCACCAGCTGGGACAATGAAAGCTTGGGCTCAGTCTCTTCCAAAATTCCCGCAAATGTTTGAAACATGTCAAATACCCCTGTTCATGTGTCATCCCCACAAATCCAATTTGGCTTTAAATGTAGCTACTTTATCTGCCAAATTGAAGATAGTTGTCATTTTCCCCTGAAGTGACCCATTGAGTTTATTCAGGAGATTAAATATGTCGCAAAATAAGCAAGTTTTGTGACCCATTTTTTGTCACTGAAATGTGCTGCTAGCTGTGATTTTTTTTCTGAGAGAAATCTCTGCAGTGGCTCTCATAATTCAAATACTCTGGCCAGGGACCTCCCTCGGGATAACCATCTTATTTCTGTGTATAAGAGAAGGTGTCTGTGCTCCGCGTTCATTTCCTCACAAAGCTGCTCAAACAGGTGCGAGTGAAGGGCGTGTGCTTTGAGGTGGTTAATAACTTTAACAACATCATTCAATACGCTGTTAAGTTCTGGTGGTATATTTCAGCTAGCCAGCATTTCCCTGTGAATGACACAATGCGTAGACTCGCATTCAGGTGCAACCTCCTTAATCTGAGTAGTTAAACCAGACATCCTTCCGGTCATGGCAGCAGCTCCATCTGTGCATATGGCGACACAAAAAGACCATTTCAGTTTTCCTGATATATAGTCATCCAGTGATTTAAATAGTTCTGCGGCTTTGGTTTTGGTTGGCAATGATAGTGCACATAACATATCCTCATGCACATTCTCTTGATAAAGATAACGCATGTAAACAAGTAGCATTGCCTTGTTGTCAATATCTGTAGATTCTTCAACCTAGAGGGCGTACCATGGTGATTTATTAATCCTTTCCAACAATTGTGATTCAATGTCCTCTGCTATTTCCTCAATGCACTATGTGATGGTGATAGCTGAAAGAGGCATCTGTGCTATCTTTTTAACCGCAGCCTCTCCTAGAAGTTCATGACAAATGTCTTTAGTGGCTGGAAGGATCAATTCTTCACCAATGGTGAATGGCTTTTTAGCCTTAGCAATATGATTAGTCACCAAGTATGATGCTCTCAGTGCACTTGCATTTATTGATGTAGTGGCCACCAGTAATTGTTTCTGTCCTTCTTGTTCATTCTTTTTTCTTTCGAAATACTCAGCAGGCTTGTCTTTTAAAGTAGAATGCTTGGTCTCCAAGGGGTGAAGCAGTTTTGAAGGCTTCATTGCCTCATTACTTAGTCAGTCACCACATATTATGCAGAGCGGTCTTGGTACCTGAGAATCACCAGTTGCGATAAATCCATACTTCAAGGAGGACTCCTGGTATTATCTGTTAAATGAAGCCTTCTTTTTCTTTGAGGTTGTAGGTTCTTCTTCTGTCTCCTCACTGGCCCTTTTCCACTTCGCAAAAAAACTTTTGATGGGATTTTGTTTTTCTCATTTTGCTAGTTTATGGGTTTAATTTTAGAGGCAATATATCACATGACCGAGACAAGCGTCAAGAGTGAGTCTTAGACAGATGTAACAGAGGGAATTTGGTCATTTATTAAAAATAAAACATCATTCAGACTTAAATATAAATAAAATGGAAATAATGTAAGTTATTTATTCTTTCTCTGCGGACCAGTACCAAATGGCCCACGGACTGATACCAGTCCACGGCTCGGGGGTTGGGGACCACTGATATACAGGACATCCATGACAACCTTCTTACTTTCAAGAATTGGTTTATTTTTATATCACTCTTGTCTTTTGACTTTAACATAACAAGTGGAAGTGTAGTTTGTTTTCTTGTTTGTAGACACTAATTTGAAATTCCAAACAAAAGATTATGTGGGGAATATTTATCATCAAGTTTTTGAGTTTTCTGTGAAATTCTTATTATGAAATGTTTCTATTTTACAAAAATTACAAATTCAAAATGAATAATAACACCAACAGAAGGCTAACTGCTTTTATTTTTTCAAGGTGTTAATACACATTTCTTATTATTTATAACAATTTCTGTAGGGAAGAGAGAAAGGGCAAAAAAAAGCAAGTGTGAACACACAAAACAGTCTGCAGAGATAAAATAAAAAAGAAGGACTTTGTCAGCACCATTGTACAATTTATTAATGTATCAGTGTAATTAACAAACAAGTAAAATCTAATAGTAATATTATATATTGATATGTCAATATTGTTACACAATTTAAGCATTACATATTATTTCAATGTGCGCATATTCAAAAACCATTATCAGCTCATTGAATATCAGTGTTCTGTTCAAATTACATTGGATAAAATGAAAAATGGCCAAGTATAAATAAACTGGATACAAGTTCCATGGTAACGTTAAGAAGAGAGGTAAAAGCCTGACCTGTGGTGGCGCACTGGGTAAAACATTGACCTGGAATGCTGAGGTTACTGGTTTGAAACCCCGGGCTTGCCTGGTCAAGGCACATATGGGAGTTGATGCTTCCTGCTCCTCCCTCTGTTCTCTCTCTCTCTTTCCTCTCTCTCTCCTCTCTCTCTAATAAAAATGAATAAATAAAATCAATAAAAAATTATTTTAAAAAAAAAGAAGAGAGGTAAAAACATCAAGTTTCTTCACTATGCTGCCTTATGTTAATTAGACAATATGACTATTTAGAGAGGAAAGATAAATGCTTGAAAATTGATAAATACTTGAAATGCTGAGTGTTATAAAAAATAGGAAACATATGCAATGGAATGAAATAAAATTAGAATGAATGGGAAGCATAAATGTAAACACCAATAGACAATTCAATAAAGAAATAACACTTTTCTACAATTTTTCTTTATTTTCATATAATTGAATTTCTCTGATAACCAAAATGCTAAGGAAAAAAGTGTTTGTACATAGAAACAAAACGTTTAGAAATATTGCAAAAAAAAAGATCAGCCCTTTCATGGTGATTTTTCATTATTTTCTTTTGTGCCTGAGGGTTGAAAGTAAAAAGTTAATTAAAAAGGACCAATTCTGCTGTTTTCATGAAAGATGCTTGGGAAAATGTCTTTGTTACTAAGGGCAACATTTGAGATAAAGCAGCACATCTGTGCCTATGTGATAGTGACCAATCCATTGTTTTATGTCCCCAAAGTGTGTTAGTAATTGGGTCCTGGCCTTATGTAGATTCAGAATCCTAAACAAGCAAGAAATTCTTCCTCTCTTTTTAAAGTATTTTGCAGATTAAAACAAAATGAAGTATGAAGAATTGTCTGAATCAGGTACAACTTCAGCAGAGGGCCATATACATCGTGAGCAGGGTGCTCAGTGGTCCTGAGGAAGTATGAGGTCTCATGCTAGAACAAGACAAGGGAGATGAAGACTGATACACACATAGAACACTTTTGTTTTAATCTCAGTTTAATGATAATACTCCTTTTCTCCTTCTATGTTAGAATTCTTGAATGCAAAAGCAATTTGACACTCCAGTAGTACCACCTTGGCCCATTAGGAATTAAAGATACTATAGGTTTTATGTTTAAGATAAATCAATAAGGAGTTGATGATGCCATAATGTCAAGTGCTGTGACATTTCCAGTCCACAGAGCTGCAAACTTTGGCTAATCTTGGGACACAAATAAATGCCAGATTAAAACTTACGTTTTTCTTTTTTCTGTCTCTCAACAGAAAATTGAATGGGAATACTTGTCTTGCATTAAGTATAGGTTAGTGGTTCTCAAGGTGTGCCCCAGGGTGCACTGGTGCACCCTAGATTTCCAGGTGAGCCATATGATATTCCAGAGAAATATGTGCCTGTTGGGGACCAAAAACCAACCAGGGTTTTGAAGTTTAGATTTTTTGGGGGGACAGAGGTGTGAAGAATTGGCTATGAGCTGACAGTTTGCCCAACCCCCCACCTCATTTGCCTGATTAGGTTGCAAAAGGCTGTTAAGATGTGGTGCTGGATTGTTTACACTACACCCCATGTTCCCCAGAAAAACTGGAGGCAAATTTTTTCTATCCTTTGTTTGGTGTAAAGTTAAGATGATATGTATGGTGGGGGTTTTGGATTGATGATTAAACTTAAGGAATAGTCTCTTAAAGCCTTTTGGATTTCTATAAAAGAAGAATATGTGGCAATATCTAAAAAAGCTTTGAACATTTTAGTATGATTTTTAACATCCTATTTATGTGAATTAGCATTTTCTACCCTCAACACAATTAAGAGTAAAAAGAGAAGAATTCTTCAATGTATTGATGAGGAAATACAAGTTTGCCTTTCAAGTATATGCCCAAACATTGAAGAAATTGCTAGGGCACATCAGGCTCATGTTTCTCATAAACACAAAAATGAGAAAATAATATATTCATGCCGGGACGTGCTGAATTTACTAAATCTTACTAAGAATATATTTATATATATAAAGATAACATTTTTGTCATCCTTTTATTTTTAACCCCTCCTTTTTACAAAAAAAGTAACATAAAAATGTTTTTTAATGTTAGAATAAATTTAATTCTGTTGTATTTATTTCATTTAATTACCATAAAAACACACTTGGACTTTATATTTTTTTTCTTTAATATTTTACTTAATTATTATAACATATTTCTCAGAAATTTGTATATAGTGCCTACAACTATATATTTGTAAGATTTTAAATGCACCCTGACTTCAAAAATTTTGAGAACCACTGGGTTAGTGTGTGTGTTGGCAGGAGAGATGAGAAGTATAATAGTGGGAAAAGAAATGCTGCACAAATCCAGAAGTAAAGCAGCCCTTCCACTTAATCATACTGGTGTCTCTTTTTCTTATTCTCATCCAGATCCCACACTTTGCCCACCAGTCACTCATTATATTTATTAATACTCTTCAGAAATATTTGGTTCTCATTCACTTGGGGATCATGAATGACTGAATTCCTAGATATTCTAATTTTAGCCAATGAATTGGCTAAATGACTGGGTAAAACTTTCTAGAGCTTTCTTTACCTCTAGTACATCAATGAAAAATATTCGAGAAAATGGCTGCTTCATTAGACCTGGTCCCTGAGTGATTATGATGGCAAATCCCCCTTGGAAACTTATGACAGAGAAGAACTGTAAATCAGAAATTATCCTTTGTGGTTTTCAGCACAAAGCTTTGAAGGTTGTTTGATATCATCATATATATAGCCTATTTTTACCAATACAACTGGCCTATGCTAGTCTGTAACAGTACCTGTCATATGTTTAGAGAGAGCTCCATCAAACTATCTCCAGAGAGGAATATAACCATTATTCCTCTAGTAACCTATGAATTTATAAGTTGTTTCAGATAAATGCATAATTCTTGTTTTCTAGGATATGCACAAATTGTAAAAATGCTAAGCTTTAAGAAAGAATATGTAATTATTGATTTACAAACACTATAGGCCAGGCACTATTGTTAGCAAATTATTACTCACTTAAGCCTCATATTTTGTGAATGTAGTATTTACTCACTTAAGCCTCATATTTTTGTGAATGAAAAATTTGGGGTACCAAAATCATGTTACTTGCCTAAGATTTTCTAACCAGCAAAATTTTCTATTGGTCTTATTTACAGTCCCTTCCTTACCAAAACTATATCCTCAACACACAAATGTTTATTTTCTTCTTAATGAATAACACTAATACCTTCCCACCTAAGTAAATGAGAATTTTTATACTTAACAGACATGATACTCATTTCAGTGGATATCTCTTAAAATATACTCTATTTTTTATTTATTAAACAGTATAGTTTTCCATGAGTCTGACCTCCATAATTGATATGCTATTAAGAAAAATAAATTCAGAAGTTGGGAGTACTCTGATAGTGATATACAGATCTCTAGTCCTGGGACCCTAAAATTCCAATAGTTTCTTTTTGGGGATTAAATTTATATTTTCTGATGAATTGTGAATGTTTTCTGCAAATAAGACAAGTAAAAATTTAAGATATGAGGAAAGAAGAGAAAACTAAATATAAAGCACTAAAAAGAGCAAATGTACATTACTATTATTACTCTTGGAAAACCAAAGTAATTTGTTTGTGATTAAGTTTCCCCAAGTTTAATGTTACAAAAAAGTACCTGTTAACAACAAAGAGAAATTAGATAAATCTCTGGACAAACTAATGAAGATAAGGAGAAAGGGAAAGAGATAGGTTGCAAAAGACACATCAAGAATGAAAGAAGTAAAATCACTACAGATTCTACACAGCATGCATTTTCAGTAAGGGGGGTGGTTCCTCCATGGAGATCATTTTAGTTTGAGAAAGCTAAAATATACTGTTCTTTGTGTATAAAGCACAGCTTATATATAATATATAAACATATGTATTGTATATCAGTGAAATTAAAATTTTATGGGGGCAATTAGCAAAAAAAAATTTTCTAAAATGACTACCTAAGAAAATGATTCAAATAAAGTTGAGGAACATTGTTTGAGAAATGTCATAAGGATAAAAGTGGGACATTATAAACAACTTTACATAAATAAATTCAGCAACCTAAATGAAATAAATTTTTAAAAGATCCAAACTACCAAAGCTCACATAAAAATAATAAATTACAAACATAGCCTATGTCTTTGTATTGATAATATAAATCTTCCTCAAGGGAAACCATTAGGTCGAGATAACTTTACTAATAAATTCTACCAAATATTGAGAGAAGAAATTATACCAATTCTATACAACTTTTCCAGAAAATTGAAAGTACAATAATACTTCCTAATTTATCTTTTCAGCTAGTGTTATACATAACCAAAACCATCAAAACCTGAAAAGAAAACTATAGAAATTATTCCTCATAAACATAGATAACAAAATTCTCATCAAAATATTAAAAAATTAAATTCAGATACATACTAAAAGATTATACCTCATCAAGTTTCCTTCAAGAATGCAAAGCTGGGTCAACATTCAAAAATTAATCAATGTAATTCACCATATTAAAAGACTACAAATAATAAATGCATAAATAAATATGTATAGAAATATAAATATGAATCTCTTCATAGAAACAGAAATCCATTTAACAAAACTAAATAGTGATGCTTGACTAAAGCAAACAAAACTAGGACAAAAACTGTACTTTCTCAACCTAGAAAAGAAAATCTTTTTAAAAAGTAGCATCATGTATATTGGTGGAAGATTAAAACTTTCTCCAATAAGACAGTAAAATGCCAAGGAAATCCAGCTTTAGCACTGCTATTAGACATTGTAGTGAATGTTCTAGCTGGCACAAACAAAGAAGAAAAATAAAGAAATAAAATACATTTAGTCTGGAAAGGAAGAAGTTTGACTGTTTTGATTCTTTGATGGCACGTTATCTAGGTAGAAAATCCTAGATAGAATGTACAAAAACAGCTACTAGAAGTAATATATAAATATAGCAAGACTTGCATAGTGTAGCCTGAGCTGTGGTGGTGCAGTGGTAGTGTCAACCTGGAACGCTGATGTTGCCAGTTGAATACCGCAAGCTTGCCTGGGCAAGGCACAAATGGGAGTGGACGCTTCCTGTTCTTCCCATCTTCTGTCTCTCTCTCTCTCTCAACTCTCTCTCTAAACAATAAATAAATAAAATCTAAACAAACAGACAAAAAAACTTGCATAGTGTAAGATCACTATGCACAAACCAATTATACATATGCACAATAGGAGACTGAAAATTTTAAAATATCATTTAAATTAGCATAAAGTTTAAAATACTTAATAAATCTGACAAAATATTTGAATAATTTAGACACTGAAAAATGGAAAACACTGCTGAAGAAAATGTTAAAACCTGTATAAATGGAGATTATTTTTTGTTCATTGGTCAGAATGCCAAACACTGTTACCAGTTTTCCAATTTGAATTATATTTTCAATACAGTCCTTTTGAAAAAAATAAAAAAGAATTATTTTATAAAATAAAGCTGATTCTAAATTTATACAAATATAAAGTGTACCCATATACCAGCAACAACAAACAGTCCTTGAAAAAGAAGAAAGATTATAAATCTATAGCAATCATAAGAGCATGGTGTTGTCAACCAATGGAACATGACAGAGAGTCCAGAAGCAGATACCCAGTGTATATGAGCAATTGAATTTTGGCAAAAATGCAATCAGTTCTGCCTGAGGGGTATATCTTCAACACTCAGGCAGATATTTATTAATTCTCTGTTTACCTTCACTTCCTGCTCAATAGAGACACAATCTCAGCCAGAGATGAGTGCTAAGGGTCTTCCTATGACTTTCCCAAGAAAAAGAGAATACTGCAGGGGTGCTCTACTCATGTATGTGGATTTCAAGAAATATCGCTGAAATTTTCAAAACCTTATGCTCATCTATTTCCAGATTTTCCATTTAAGTTTTGTTTATACTACTGTTTGGCCCAACTGTTACCTACTACCTCAAGAATCCATGAAGTTAAAAAATTGCTGTTAAATTTTTATGACAAATGACCTCCCTCACAGATACATCAGGGAAATGGTTGTTCACCCTGAGCAAGCTCCAAGTCATGTCAGTATAGCTTTGCAAGTGGGGTCTTCTAGACAGACATAAGGCAAGTCAAACAATGGCGGTTCTGTGAGAATTACTAAAGGAGGTCTAGCCCTCTTCAGCTCCCTCCAGTGGTTGCCCATTGATTTTCACTTGCAAATGTTGGGAGAGCTCAAGATTGGAATAAAAAAAGCTAAAATGCAACAAAACTGGCAGTTCTTACCAAAATACAGCTATTTTTACTGAATAAATGCTCCCCTGGTTACTATAAACCTTTGGTTAATTTCTGTGTGTGTGAGCCAGTTTTCTCATTGTTTTTTCAGAATAGAGAATTTTCAGTGGTTTTCTTCAGACCCCATATTTTTCCCCAGTATTTCATTGCCCTCCTTCTCCTCCTCCCCTCATTTCTATTACAGTCTCTCAATATCTCCTTTTTGTACTAATATTATTTTTCATCATGCAACTTGATTATATTCAGCTAGATTATGTTGATTCTCACATTTTTTTGTTTTTTTTTTTCTGCCTCCCCATTCCAGAAAGCAGCTATGAGATTTTAGTATCATCGTATAGGTTTAATTGCAGACTTTAATGGATCCTCAGTGCAGCCAGAAAAATCTATGTACCTTTCCTTGATTGCAAACTCTCCTAATCACCTTAACTACATGTTTTGTCAAATTTTTGCCTTTCTTCTAAATTCTAAACAGTTGAACATTTTTCTTTTTACTTCAGAGAAAAAACACCTTATGTAAATTTTTACCAAATTTCTTTAATTTATTACATCTCAAACAAGCATTTATCTTTACCAACACATATTCCATATTGCTTCTTTCCATATACAAATTATATCTCATCCTTTACCCATCCAAAAATAATTCCTCTCCATGGGTTTTAAAACTCAGGGTCTTCTGTCAAAGAGTATGTAGGATAAGAACTGAAAACATGGCTGTGATAAACTGATTAAAAACAAGTACTTTTTTGTTGGGAGAAAGAGTATGAGAATGATTCTGACTGGTCTCCAAATCTGTTTTTATTTGGATGAGTATGATAATATAGTAGAAGGAACCCATCAGCAGTTATGTGAACAGTCTGTTTTTGCTGTTGTTTTTGGGGGAAGAGTTAAATAATATATAAAATAGTGTGATGTCTCTCAAGTCATATTTTTTATTCACTCTCAAAAATTTTATTTTTTTCTCCAAAACCTTTTAATGACTCTCAATGTCCATTAGGTCAATTTTAAACTCCTCTTTTGGAGGTTTAACTTTATGTAGATTTTAGTCCCTAATATATTTACCCAATCACATATATTTTTTGTCATTTGATGGTTTTTTTGATCCTGTGAAACAAATTTTTTGGTTAATTTAGTTTATTTTAAATTTAGACTTATTTTTCTATGAGATTGAGTCCTTACAATGTACCTTGCTGATACTATTGATTCATGCATGTATAGTGGGTTAGTAGCTCTTAGACTTCTGTATTAATTCAGTTGTTTATCTAGAGAAACACCTGCAGCCAGAAAGTAAGATAAACTCAATAAAGAAATCTTGTTTTATTTTGATGATCTTCTATTGTAGGTATCTACCTCAGCACATCAATAAAAGATAATTTTGTGTAGTAAAACAAAGGAGCTCATTATAAGGATATAAAAACCAATGTCATTAAAAACTGCACTAATGTTAAGCAGAATAAAACCGAATAATCTAGAATAATGAAGTGAGTAGGTTGGAATCTTAATAGATTGTTATTATTAGAAGTATAAATTATTGTTAAAATATTTTTTCCATCTATAAGGTAACTATTAGCAACAGTTTTAAAATACAAATACTTAAACACTAAGGGTAGAATAATATTTTCTTTCTTATTAGAATATTAAATAAGAGCAAATGAAATGAATATTACCAAACTACTTTTCTTTGTTCTATTTAATATTTTAATTGTTTAGCCATCACAAACTCAAAGAAGAATTGTTTCAGGTTTCTTTGATGAGAGAGCCAGAAGGAAAGTTACTTTATAAATGTCTTTATTACTCATTACCTAAAATAGATTGTTCCAAATGATAGCTGTAATGGCTCAAGTAACAAACATAAATTATTTGTTAGAACATTAGCAAGTATTAAGTAGACCAATCAAAAAATAAAAAATGTATGTAGGTGGGGAATAAGCCAGCCAGCCAAACAGCATACACAGGAGAAAATTGTTTAGCCTAGAACAGGAACTGGACTGAAGCCAAAAGAGAGTTCACAAAACAAACAATTGCTTCTTAAAGAGAGTTGGTAATTCTCTGAAAAATATTTCTATTCAAAAAAGCAACTGCAACTCAGTAGATAAGCATTGGCTTTCTGGTTTCTATTTTTCTGTCATTTTATTTGTAGTTGTATAACATTTGGCATATGCAAAAATTACTGGCAGAAGTAATTTAGGAGCCCAGAGCATAGACTCTGCTGTTTACAAAACTTGACTTCAACTCTTAACAGTGTCATTAAGTGTCATCCTGGGCATGTCATTTACTTCTTCTGTTCTGTAATCTATAATCAGTTTAAAATAATAGTTCCTAACTCATAGGATTATTTTGGGGATTAAAATAAAATAATGCATGCAGAATACCTAGTTAGTATATTGTAATTTTCACATAAATATTAGCTGTTATTATATGTAAATATAGAAGGACAAATAAATTACTAATATAGAAGTGTGACTCAATACTCCTAACAATTATAATCTATTAAAATTCCAATTTAACATTTCAATATACTAGATTATTTTACTTTAGTCTACTGAACCCTTTTCACTATTTATTTCATTTGTATGTGTCACTAAGACTATACTAACAACCACAACAAAAGAGGGACAAAAAGAAGGGTAGGGTGGAAGCCAAGTCTGAGCTGTGATCAGGCTGGTGAAGAAGCTAGAGCAGGTATGGTCAACATATGGCCTACAGGCCAGAGTTAGCCCACGTAATGAATTTATGCAACCTATAATTAAATTTTTAATATTATTTGCTACTTTAACATCTCAGCTCCTCAGAAGTGGAAGCATCTTTGATTATTGGAAATCGAGATATTTAAGAAGATAGTGATATGTGGAAAAGAATTCACTTGTGACTAATCTAGTGTTAACTTCCAATAATTGGTCAAATAGATTTGCGATACTTCTTTATTTTTAAAAAAAATCCCATTATAAAGATTTACAACTTTTGTACTTGTCTGTTCTCGATATGAACTGTTTGACATTTAGTGGCGATGTGAAACCCACATTCTTTTAGGCAGAGTTTGCCAGTGTGCACCCAAAGTCAAACCGTTATTTTTGTGGTCAAGTGTGCTGAATCAAGTGGCATTGTAGCATAAATAACTGCGGTTGATAACTAAAAATATGTCCAGGCTGTTTGTTAAACAAAATAATTGTTTTATTTGCGATATAGCCCCTTCAAGCTAATTCTGTTAATTAAATATTATTTCAATTGATTGCAATACAGTTTGGATATTTATACCATATGTAATTATATTTTTATTAAAATATATTTTATTAAAATAATATTGTATATTAAAATTTTTAACTCACATTTATTCATAAACAAATTACATAATAAAATTTTGTTTACTTAAACAAACTGTTTTTTTATTTAACATTTTTTTAATTTTAATATTTTATCCAGCCCGTGTAAAAAGTTTTCTTTCTAATCTGGCCTGAGGGCAAAAACTGTTGGCCATGCCTGGGCTAGAGTCTTACTCTAAAAAACCTAAGAGATCATGCTAAAATCTGTTTTATATAGAACAGTGCTAGTCAACCTGGTCCCTACCACCCACTAGTGGGTTTCAGCTTTCTTGGTGGGCGGTAGTAGAGCAACCAAAGTATAAATAAAAAGATAGATTTAACTATAGTAAGTTGTTTTATAAAGATTTATTCTGCCAAACTTAGCAAAAATCCAACATAAAGTACTTGGTAAGTAATTATTATTATATGCTTTAACTTGCTGTAAAGTTACTTCCCTACCTTATAAATCACCATCTCTGTGAAACCGGTGGGCGGTTAGAAAATTTTACTACAAATAGAGATACAAAAGTGGACTATATGTATAAAAAGGTTGACTACCCCTGATATAGAGAAATTAAAAAAAATTGAAGAGATTGAATTCAACACAAACCTCCAAGACAATTTTGTCAGATCCAAGTTTTAAAACCAGTTTTGTCTAATTCTTCTCTACATTTCAGACAAGATTGTTTGAAGTAGTTAAACAATATGATTTGAAAACTTTGCAAAAGAACTAACTTATCTGACTTTACATAGATAAGCATGTTATATTGTTTATCTGGTTGCATCATAAATACATTGGAAAGTATATTCTCTGAGGAGTAAACAGATTCTTTAAAGTGCCTAAAACATAGATTATGTGTCTAAATTAAAGATATTTTTAAAGGTAAAGTACATTTACTTGACAGCTCTTGGCCTCAGTGGTATATATTTATATAATTGTAGATATAAGAAATTTCCAAACATTTAGAAAACTTATAAAATTTACTTGAACCAAATTGACAATAATTGCCGGGAAGCAAATCTCAACAGATTGATAAAATGCTCTGAAGAATGGCAGCTTTCTGCTTATTTTATACACTACAGTCATAGGAAGAGGCATAAGAAAAGGTTTTACATGAAATTTATTGGTGGTAGATTAAGGAGGTGGGAGAAAGCAAAGCAGAGAAGTTTCCAAGATTGGATTACATTGGTAACTATAGGATAGACTAACTTTTACAGCACAGAGAGAAGGTGTTTGGGCAACAAGATAACAATGAGAGGGTTCCATGATCTTGTTCTGTACTGGGAGATTGTACCTTGAGGGATCTGGAGGAAAGAAGATTACTCTGATGTTTCATGGGTATGTAAATGCAAAAAGAAAATAGGCTCAGTTAAAGTAAGGGTTTACCTCTGTCAAGGAAGTTATCAGTTTAGAACATGACTAACCACTATGATTTACTTTTAAGTAAATGTTAATTTAGTCCATTTTATGTGGCTAGTTTATTTTTTATTTTATTTTTCTGTTGGCAAATTTTTTCAATCTTTTTTTAACTGACTTTATTGGGTGACATTGGTTAATAAAATTGTATAGGTTTCAGGTATACAATTATATAATATACCATCCATATATTGTATATTTTGTTCACTTCCCTCTGGTAATAACCATATTCTTGTCTGTGCCTATGAGCTTTTTTTTTTTTTTTTTTTTGCTTAATCCCTTCACCTTTTCACCCAGTGCCCCAAGCCCCTGTCCCTTTGACAGCTCGAAGTCTGTTCTCTATAAGTCTGTTGCTATTATATTTTGTTCATTAGGTTCCATATAAGTGAAATCATATAGTACTTGTCTTTTTTTGACTGACTTACTTCACTTAATATATTATTCTCCAGGTCCATCCATACTGTTACCACAGATAAAATTTTCTTTTTTACTGCCAAGAAGTATTCCATTGTGTAATATACCACTAATTTTTTATTCACTCATCTACTGATGGACACGTGGGCTGCTTCCAAAGCTTAGCTATTGTAAATATTCTGCAATGAACATAGAAGTGCATATATTCTTTCAAATTAGTGTTACCCAGGTTTCTTTGGATATATTCCCAGAATCAAAAAAGCATAATGCTGGCATATAGATCCATGAAACAAAATAGACCAAAAATAAACCCAGTGTAATGCCAGTAGCTGTGGCCACTATCACAGCTGCCTGGCCCAGCAGGTTAATGTTAGATTCGGACAGACAGTAATGAAGCAACAGAGCCAAGAACTGGTGGGCCATTACCTTTAATCTTTAGTTTGCACTTGGCAGATGAGAAATACACACATCAGGAAAACACTTCCTTTTCCATTTAGGGTTCCCAAAGCCACTGACCCATCCAAGCATTCCTAGAATCAAAGGTTTCTACCTCATCAGCCTTATTCACCTCTGTTCCCCATCTTTACTCTGCACAAACTCTGGATTAACTGGCTTCTCCTTCAGCACTCCACCATCTTGGCTGCCTCTCCTCTACAATGCTGATGATAGGATCTGATCAAGCATGCCCCTCCCCATCTGCCTCATTTTATAGTGTAGAAATTAAAGTCTTTAAGCTAATATACAAATAAGGATGTCTCTGATACAAAGTCACTTATCAGAGGCATAAATGGAATTCCTTATAAGAGTGCACCACCCCCCATCATGCAACAGTCAAGGCTGTAGGGAGAAGCTTAGTTTTTAAAAGACCTTAGTCTTAAAAAGGTCAGAAAGGCTTAGTCTTAAAACTGTAATGACTTTGCCAGTTTACAGCCTGTCTCCCACACCCCATGCAAACTATAAGCAAGCAAACATATATATATATATATATATATATATATATATATATATATATATATATATATATATTATATATATCTACAAACTTATTTGACCTACACACAGCCATTATGGTCAATTAATATTTGACAAAGCAGGCAAGAACACACATGAGGGCCTGACCAGGCAGTGGTGCATTGGATAGAGTGTTGGACTGAGACACTGAAGATTAAGGTTCAAAACCCTGAGGTCAGTGGCTTGAGCACGAGTTTATCCAGCTTGAGCATGGGCTCACCAGCTTGAGTGCGGGGTCACTGGCTTGAATGGGGATCATACACATGACCCCATGGTCATTGGCTTGAAGCCCAAAGTCACTGGCTTGAGCCTAAGGTCACTGGCTTGAGCAAGGGGTCACTCGGTCTGCTGTAGCCCCCCCCCCCCATCAAGGCACATATGAGAAAACAATCAATGAACAACTAAGGAGACAAAAGAGCCGTAATGAAGAATTGATGCTTCTCATCCCTCTCCCTTCTTGTCTGTCTGTCCTTATCTGTCCTTCTCTCTGTCTCTCTGTCTCTGTCACAAAATAAAAGAACATACAAGGAGGTAAAGATAGTCTATAATCTCAAATCTTTTGGTTTTTACTGAATACTTTTAAGATTATATAAGGTATGGATAACATAGCTTATTGTTGTATTATTTATTTATTATTGCATTATTTTCTATATGAACAACTCTAAACTTACTTTTGCCCCACTGGTATTACAACATAAGGGGATTATCTTACATACAGATAAGTAGAGAGAAAAGGTCCCAATTTGTGAGGTCTGAGGCCTGGAACTAGATCTTGCCAGGAAGCAACTAAACTAGAAATAGGTATGTGAGAAATTCAGATCAGAGTGTCAAATATTTATATGTTATTCCTCTGCCTCTTAAAATATAAAGACACTTTCCAGGGGTCAAGTTGGAAGTATTAAGTAAGTAGATTAGGAGTAAAAATCCATAGAAATTGTTTCTTTTAAGTGGTGGTAAGGAGGGAGGTAAATTTTAGTACAGTAATGGGGTTGTTTCAATAAGTTTGTGAAGAGTTACAATGGGAAAGCCAGAAATTTCAGCTCATGGTTAGAAAGGAAATTATTTTAAAAATAAATTTTTAGATTTGTAATTTCTCAGTGAAAGGTAAAATAATGCATTTGGACAGAGCATTCTATGTTGTTCTCCAAGAAGTTTTGTTTCCTTATTTATAAAACTTACAGCTGACATACAGTATTATAATAGTTTCAGGTATACAACCCCATGATTAAACGATTAAACATTTATATAACTTATGAAGTGATTTCTTTGATAAATCTAGTCCCCATCTGTCATCATAAATAGTTATTAGAATATTATTGACTATATTCCCTATGTTGCAATTTACATCCCTGTGACTATTCTAAATGCTTCCTCATATCTTCTAAAGCTATGCACCATTAAAAAATTTTCTGTATAATAAGTACAAATGTGAAGTTTGTATTTATAAGAACTTTAAGAATAGTTAAGAAAATTGACAATAGTAAGTAAATAAAATAATAGTCAAGCATGTGAAAAAAAATAACAAATAAAGTGTGACCAGGATACTGTTGTAGCTATAATAATCAGGAAAATATCTGAGTAGGGGACATGTGAACAGAAACTAAAAGAAATGAGGGTATATGTATGCAATATCTGAAAGAAACACATTCTAGTTAGAAGCAACAGTCATGCAAATGCCCTAAGATTGGAGGGTGTTTGGAATGTTCACAAAAGACAGGGAGTAGTGAGACTGGAAAAGAGAAAGAAAAGGCAAATGTGTTAGAAATTGATGTTGTCAAGAAAACAGGAGTCAAATAATGAAAAATATTTCCAGAATATGAGCCATTTTCTGTAAAATATTTTGCAAATTATGCTACACTTTATTTTTTAGTTTGTTTGTTGCCTTTACTCTGTTTTTAGAATAATTTTTCTGTACAGAAGTAATTAGTTTTTACCAAATCAGTTTTATCACTTTATTGTTTGTTTATGGATTCAAGGATTTCACTCCAAGAATAGTAAACATTCCTTCCTTTTTCTTTTGCTACTTTTATGGTTCCACTATTTTATATTCAAATTCTTCAACACTTGGGCTCTTTTGGCATACAGAATGAGATAAAGATGCATTGATGTGAGTGACATCAGAAAAATGGCACTGTAAGGGGTGCTCCCAATCTCTTCCCTTGAAATTTCAACAAATTCAACAACTAAACAGAGAGAAAAAAATCTCAGGAGCACCTGAAATATACACACACCAGACAAAGGTAGGATTGGGCAAAAAGGTTGCTCAATCCACTCTAAAGGAACTAAGATGGAGAACGGGGTATATTGTTTTCCTCACTAATCTGAGGAAGGGGCGCTTTCATCTGGAGCTGAGTGAAGCAAAGGGTTGGAGGCAGAGGGAGGTAGCTGAGTTAGGGTGGATGCTCAAGCAGAAGAGAGAATACACCAGCTCTGCCTGAAATTATGGACACAGGGCATGCACACAGCCAGCAGACTCCACTTAAGGTTTTCAGTGCGGGGTGCCTGCATGAGCTGATGCCATTGCCAGCAGCTTTGTGTATTGTTGTCTCCACAATCACCAGCAGTGTGCAAGTGGCTCCACCTGGCACCCCTGTTGTGGACATGTGTGTGCACATGGGCGGTAGGGCTTAGCCCAAGATTATCAGTGATATGCATCTGTGTGGGCTCTTGCCAGCATCTTTGTGCATTGCCAGCTTCACAATCACTAGCACCGGGCTCACAACATGCTGTAATCCTTGGACCTGGACTGCCCGGGCAGGGCATCTCCACAGGGGTGATGCAGGCTTCTGAGTGCATTCCTAACTCTGACTGAGATCACAGGCACTATGTGCCTGAGTGGGCGGGTGCAGGCCTCTGTGGGCATTGCTGAAGTTGTGGGGGCTGGGCGCTCATGGGACTTGCTGCAGGATACCAAACAGTGCACAAGGGAGAATGGAGATTATACCTGCAGCATGCTGAGGTGTGGTAGACATGCCCAGGGGTCCTTAGAAAGGCACTTGATCTGCAATCAGCCCTCAGCCCTGCCTACTCTCATGGGTGGCTCTGGTTGGCACAGCCTTACCCAGAACTGTGCTTTGAGCAGTACTGGAGGAATGACCTGGTTGCTCTTAGAGCCTCTTGCTCTGCAACCAGTGGCTGGGGTGAAACTTACAGCTAAGTCCCCAGGCTGCTAGCTAAGGTGTGAGAGATGTGAAGTCAGGCACCAGAACCTCTAAGCTCTAAAAAGTCCCACCTACCAACAGGTCTGAAGCCCAGCCTAAGTAATTGCCACAGCAACACAACAGCAAACTTCTGCCCAAGAGCCCCACAGGGGCAACACTTGTAGTACAGCACCACCTGCTGAAAAAAAGAAAGAAGCTACCTCTCAAAACCAGAAAAAAAAAATACATTTTTATAACGTATTTTTTTCATTTTAGTCATTTTAACTTCTTTCCTTTTTATTCTTTCCTTTTCCTTTTGAACTTCATTATTCATAGTTGTTACATTTTTCACTCATGTGTTTTATGATATTTTCATTTTAGAAAACTTTGTTTTCTTTTCTTTTTCTTTTTCTCTCATTTGATCATCATTTATCATGAAATTATTATATTTTGGATTCACAGTCTTCTTTGTGGCATTTTGCATGATTTTGACGTCATTTTTTTATCTCTTGTCATTTTTTCTCAGTACTTGTTCCCTGTTCTCTGAAGTTTTTGTTCCACTTATTATTATAGAATTTATATTTTTTCACTGTATCTGTAAAACTTTTATTTTTTTAATTATCTCTTATTAGTGTTATTAACAGTACCACTTTCAAATGCCATCAAGAAAATGGAAATCAAATATCATGGATACAAAAAACAGAGATGTAGCTCAGATACATGATAAAAAATCTCTAGGAAAAAAGTTAATTGCTTTGAAATCTTGGAGTTAAATGCCAGAGAATTAAAAATTGAAGTCCTAAAAATAGAGAAATACAAGAGATCATGGAAAAGAAATTTAGTGAGCTCAAAAAACAATTTAGCCCTGGCCGGTTGGCTCAGCAGTAGAACGTCGGCCTGGTGTGCAGGAGTGCCGGGTTGATTCCCGGCCAGGGCACACAGGAGAGGCGCCCATTTGCTTCTCCGCCCCTCCCCCTCTCCTTCCTCTCTGTCTCTCTCTTCCCCTCCTGCAGCAGGGCTCCATTGGAGCAAAGATGGCCCGGGCGCTGGGGATGGCTCTGTGGCTTCTGCCTCTGGTGCTAGAATGGCTCTGGATGCAACAGAGTGATGCCCCATAGGGACAAAGCATTGCCCCCTGGTGGGCATGCCGGGTGGGTCCTGGTCGGGTACATGCGGGAGTCTGTCTGGCTGCCTCCCCATTTCCAGCTTCGGGAAAATGAAAAAAGAAAAAAAAAAAAACAATTTAATCAACAAAAAGAATACTTCACCAAGAAAATTGAAACTATAAAAAGGAACCAAACAGACATGCAAACCTCAATACATGAACTAAAAAATGAGGTAACAAGCTTAGCTAATAGAATAGGTCAGATAGAGGAGAGAATTAGTGACATAAAAGACAGGCAACTAGAGATACTACAAAGAGAAGACAGACTCATAAAATTTTAAAAAAATGAGAAAGCCCTACAGAAATTGTCTGACTCCATCAGAAAGAGCAACTTAGAATAATGAGTATATCATAAGAAGAAGAGAGAGAAAATGGAATGGAGAACATATTCAAACAAATAATTGATGAGAACTTCCCAATCCAGTGGAAAGAATTAAAGCCTCAAAGCCAAGAAGCAAACAGAACACCGAGTTACCTTAACCCAAACAGACATACTCCAAGACACATCATAATGAAATTATCACAAACCCATGACAAAGAAAAAATCCTCAAGGCAGCCAGGAAAAAGAAGAATACAACATATAAAGGAAGGTTCATTAGACTATCATGATTTCTCAGCAGAAACTCTTCAAGCCAGAAGAGAGTAAACCCCAATATATAAAGTACTGAAAGAGAGGTACTTCCAGCCAAGAATACTATATCCATCAAAGCTATCATTCAAATATAAAGGGAAAATAAAAACATTCACAGATATAGAGAAGATGAAGGAATTTATCACCAGAAAACCCCCCCTTCAGGAAATACTAAAGGTGACTATTCGACTCAATACAAACAACAAAACAAAATCACAAGTAAAACTCCAACAAGATCACAATTAAAACAAGATTAGGCCCTGGGGCGGTTGGCTCAGTAGTAGAGCGTCGGCCTGGCGTGCGGAGGTCCCGGGTTTGATTCCTAGCCAGGGCACACAGGAGAAGCACCCATCTGCTTCTCCACCCCTCCCCCTCTTCTTCCTCTCTGTCTCTTTCTTCCCCTCCCACAGCTGGGGCTCCATTGGAGCAGAGATGGCCTGGGCGCTGGGGATGGCTCCGTGGCCTCTGCCTCAGGCGCTAGACTGGCTCTGGTCGCAAAAGAGCAACGCCCTGGATGGGCAGAGCATCGCCCCCTAGTGGGTGTGCCTGGTGGATCCTGGTCAGGTGCATGCGGGAGTCTGTCTGACTGCCTCCCAGTTTCCAGCTTCAGAAAAATACAAAAAAAAAACAACAAAAAAACAAACAAACAAAAAGATTAATTTGTGACAACAAAAACAAAAAAGGGGAAAGGACAAAGATTAGCAGTAGCAAAGGAGAATGGAGTGCTAAAGCACTCATGAGATAATGTACTACAATGAATATGATATATATCCTTTTTATTATTTAATGGTAACCACCCCTGAAAAAATCATAACAGAAACACCTAGCTAAAAAAAAGAAACAGAGCAAAAAGTATGGAATACGACCAAACAAAAACAAATGACAGAGAAACAAAAGAGAAGAACCAAACAAGATACAGAGCTATCAGAAATCAGTATATCAAATGACAATAGGAAACCCTCAAGTGTCAATAATTACATTAAATGTAAATGGATTGAACTAACCAATAAAAAGATACAGAGTAGTAGAATAGATTAAAAAAAATCAACTGTATGCTGCCTTCAAGAAACACATCTAGCTACAAGAATAAAAACAAATTCAAAGTGAAAGGCTATAAAATGATTCTCCAAGCAAATAATATCCAAAAAAAGCAGGTGTAGCCATACTCATATCTAACAATGCTGACTACAAGACTACAAAGGTAATTGGAGATAAAGATGGTCATTTAATAATGATAAAGGGGACATTGAATCAAGAAGACATAACACATCTTAATATGTATGCACCAAACCAAGGAGCACCAAAGTTTATAAGACATCTACTAACTGTCTAAAAATAAAAACTGGAAAAATACAGTCATACTCTTGGAGACCTTAATACACTGTTGACAGCTCTAGATCATTCATTCAAACAGAAAATCAATATAGAAATATTGACCTTTAATGAAACACTAGAACAATTGGATATGATAGACATCTACAGAACATTTCATCCCAAGATGTCAGCGTATACATTTTTCTCCAGTGTACAGGGAACATTCTAAAGAATTGACCATATGTTGGGCCACAAAACTAACATCAACAAATTCAGATAGATTGAAATTATACCAAGCATATTCTCTGACCACAAAACTTTGAAACTAGAATTCAACTGCAAGAAAGAAGTAAACAAACCCACAAAAATGAGGAAATTAAACAACATACTTCTATAAAACAACTGGGTCAAAGAGAAATAAAAGCAGACATTAAAAGATATATACAGACAAACTAAAATGACAATACAACATAGCAGAATCTCTGGGATACAGCAAAAGCAGTAATAAGAGAGAAGTTCATATCACTACAGACTTATATGAACAAAAAAGAAACAACTTCCAAACACATTTAATGAGGCCTACATAACCCTCATACAAAAATCCGGCAAGGACAACACACACACTAAAAAAACTACAGACCAATATCTCTAACCAATACAGATGCTGAAATCCTAAACAAAATACTAACAAATTGAATACAACACATTAAAAAATAATTTATCATGATCAAGTGGGATTTATCACTGAATCACAAGGATGGTTCAACATACATAAAAAAATTAATATAATACACCATGTCAACAAAACAAAGAACAAAAACCACATTATACTATCAATAGATGCAGAAAAGGCATTTGATAACATAGAACATCATTTTATGTTTAAAACACTAAAAAAAGGGTATAGAAGGAAAATATCTCAACATAGTAAAGGCCATTTATGACAAACCATCAGCTAACATCATACTAAATGGTAAAAAACTGAAAACTTTTCTTCTAAAATCAGGAACAAGAAAAGGCTACCCACTCTTTCCACTCTTATTTAATGTAGTGCTAGAAGTTCTAGCCAGAGCAATCAGACAAGAAAAAAATAAAAGGCATTCATATTGGGAAAGAAGAAGTAAAGGTTTTACTATTTGCAGATGATATGATCTGGTGCATAGAAAACGCCAATGACTCCACAAAAAGACTATTAGAAACAATAAATCAAAAGAGGAAGAGACTGTGACGTCACGGAAATGGCGCCGTGAGCAGCGCGTCCGACAGATCTCCCCAAAATCTCAACAAATTTATCAACTAGAAACAGAAAAATTTATCCTCGAAGCATTCCGGACTTCCACACACACACTGAAAGCAGAGGGACTGTTGCCCAGGAGGGAGTACACCTGTGGTGAGTCAACCCACACGTGCAGCTGCCTGCCCATGCTCGGGGACGGCAGCCTGGGCACTGGCGGCCATCCCAGCATACCCTGAGAGGCCGCGCGCGCGGCCCCCCGTGCCGCGGTCCGACCACTGGCGTGACGAGAAACCGCGCGCCCGGTGCCGCGATCCAGAGAGGCCCCGTCCACTGGCGTGCTGAGAAACCGCACGCACCCTCGTGCCGCGGTCCCCGACCACTGGCGTGCTGAGAAACCGCGCGCACCCCCATGCCGCGGTCCCCGGCCACTGGCGTGTGGAGAAACCGCGCGCGCCCGGTCCCCGTCCACTGGCGTGCTGGGAGACCGCGCGCGCCCCATGCCGCAGTCCCCGTCCACTGGCGTGCTGAGAAACCGCGCGCACGCCCCGTGCCACGCGGGCGCCAAGGCTGTCCTTCCTAGTCAGGAGATTCTCTCCGGGGGCGGGGCACCTCACCCAGCCATTCAAGCTAACAATCAAGCGTTGGGGGAGGGGCGGCGCAGGCAGCCTGAAATTCTTTTTGGAGCACAGCTGCGGATCCAATCACTGAAATTAGCTTAACCCACGAAATCTACGCACCCACGGGGCTCTAATTGATAAGATCTCTCCCAGTTCAGCGATCCAAGACAAGAGGCGTGATATTTTTCAGTGCCTTTCGCTAAAGGGGTGGGGGCAACTTTTGATTGACAGAGCCTCCATATTCAGGGATATTCCTAACAAGAGGGACTTGGCAGATATTAAGATCCATAAAGCAAACAGCGACTAGTGCTTCTTCTTCCCAGCCAAAACAGGCTACCAAGTGTGGAAAGCCTGGGTTGAGTGGTCCAACTGAATGATAGGCGCTGAACAGTCACCTTGACAACAATTGACTCCCAGCCCCACCTGATTACGCTGGAGGCTCTGACTGCCAAAGCCTTACCCAGAGCCTTGCGCTGAGTGAGGATAGAGTGGGGATTTCCCAGCTCTTTGAGCCTCTTACTCCCCAGACAGAAGCAGTGGCAGCCTCATAGCTGGATCATCAGGCTGCTAATTCAGGAAGGGGAGACTAGGAAAGAGACTCCAGGAAAGCAAACTCTCTCATTGTTGGACTCTGCAAACGCCAACAAGCCTTGACTACCACCGAGACTAAAGCCAATTATATGACATTGCCATAGAATCCCATCAACTGCAAATTCCTACCTAAGAGTGACATAGGGGCAGAACCTGGGGTATAGAGTCACCGACCAGAAAGAGGGAGAGAAAAGAAAAAAGGAAGAAGTTAACCTCTCAAAATCAAGAAAAATCCACAGACTTTATAACTTGTTCCACTAATTCTTTGTTGTTGTTGTTTCTTTCTTCTATTTTATTGCCTTTATTATTATTTCTATTTCTTCCACCTCAGTCCTTTTACTCTCTGCCCATCTTATGCTACCCTTTTCTTGAAATACACTACCCATGAGTGTTACATTTTATTTCTTTTCTTCATCCTAACTCTCCTTTAGGGTTACACTCCAAAACCCTTAACTCTCACTCTCTCCCCTTTTGTTTTTTTTTCCTTTCCTTTTTTTTTTCCTTCGTTTCTCTCTTACTCTTATTTTTTCCTTTCTATTCATTTCTTCTTTTCTCCTTTTACTTTTCCTCCCATTTAAGCCTCAATCACGAACAAATTATTTAATTTGGGACTCAAGTTTTTGTGGCGGTTTTTTTGTTGTTGTTGTTCTTTTTTTTCTTCTGCTGCTTTTGTTCTTGGTTTTTCTTTATTTGTTTGTTTTTGTGGCATTTTGGGCACTTTTTACCTTGCTTTTTAACTCACTAGCATTCCTCCCAACCCAAAGTCTCCATTGTATTTAGTCTTCGCTCCACTTAATACAACAGATTTTTACTTATTATTTTTATTTTTATTTTTTTCTTCTTTAATTATAGTTTTTCTCTCCTTTTTTCTGTTTCCCTCTCATCCCTCTCATTATATCTCTTAGTCGACCATCACTTACAAGCGAATCATTTTATGCTTGTCTAAGATTTTCTCCCCCTTTTTTTTTGTATTTAGTAGGTCCCTAATCCCTTTTTTGCCCCTTGAACTCTTCACCCCAAATCAGGCCCTCCATTATAGGCAGTTTTTGTTCCATTTAGCATAATATAATTCACAGGTCATCATGATATTTCCCTATGGAGGTGAGAGGAGGGGAAGAGAAGAAAGAAAAAAGGGGGAAATAATAAATAATTACTTTTTTTTTGTGGAGTGTTTTCCTTTTTTTTTTTTTTCATTTTTTCTTTTTCTTTTTTTTTTTCCTTTTTATTTTTTATTAATTCTAATTAACACTATCATCAAGACCACCTTCAGATGCCAATAAGAAAAAGGAAATCAAACATTATGGATACAAAAGACAGTTAGGTAACGCAAATTGATGTGGAAAAATCTATGGAGAAAAGATTTAACATATTGGAAGCCTTGGAGCCAAATGACAGAGAATTTAAAATAGAAATCTTAAAAATACTCAGAGATATACAAGAAAACACAGAAAGGAAATTTAGGGAAATCAGAAAACAACTCAACAATCACAAAGAATATATTACCAAGGAAGTTGAAACTATAAAAACAAATCAAACAGATATGAAAAACTCAATTCAAGAGATGAAAAACGAGGTAGCAAGCTTAGCTAATAGAACAGCCCAGATAGAAGACAGGATCAGTGAAATAGAAGACAAGCAACTTGAGGCACAACAGAGAGAAGAAGAAAGAGACTCAAAAATAATAAAAAACAAGAAAGCCCTACAGGAATTGTCTGACTCCATCAGAAAGAATAACATAAGAATAATAGGTATATCAGAGGGAGAAGAGAAAGAAAATGGAATGGAGAATATACTCAATCAAATAATAGATGAGAACTTCCCAAGCCTGTGGAAAGAATTAAAGCCTCAAATTCAAGAAGCAAACAGAACACCGAGTTTTCTTAACCACAACAAACCCACTCCAAGGCACATCATAATGAAGATGACACAAACCAATGACAAAGAAAAAATTCTCAAGGCAGCCAGGGAAAAGAAGAATACAACATATAAAGGAAGGCCTATTAGATTATCATCAGATTTCTCAGCAGAAACTCTACAAGCTAGAAGAGAGTGGACCCCAATATTTAAAGCCCTGAAAGAGAGGAACTTTCAGCCAAGAATACTATACCAATCAAAGCTATCCTTCAAGTACGAAGGAGATATAAAAATATTCACAAATACAGAAAAGATGAGAGAATTTATCAGCAGAAAGCCCCCACTCCAGGAAATACTAAAGGGGGTTTTCCAACCAGATTCAAAGAACAAAAGAAAACATAACCACAAGTAACAGCTCCACGAAGAAAACAATAAAACCAAACTTAAACTGTGACAACAAAAGAAAAAAAAAAGGGGGAGAAAGGATGAAGATTAACAGTAGCAAAGGACGATGAAGCGCAGAAATACTCATAAGAAAGGGTACTACAATGAATATGGTAGGTACCCTTTTCATTACTTAATGGTAACCACCCTTGAAAAAACCACCACAAAAACACTTGACTTAAAAAAGGTAGCAACAGAGGAAAGAAGTATGGAATACAAACAAACAAAAACAAATGATAGAAAAAAAAAGAGAAGAATCAAACAATATACAAAACTAACAGAAAGCAATTTATAAAATGGCAATAGGGAACTCACAAGTGTCAATAATTACACTAAATGTAAATGGATTAAAATTACCAATAAAAAGACACAGAGTAGCAGAATGGATTAAAAAAGAAAATCCAACTATATGCTGCCTACAAGAAACTCATCTAAGCAACAAGGATAAAAACAAATTCAAAGTGAAAGGCTGGAAAACAATACTCCAAGCAAACAACACCCAAAAAAAAGCAGGTGTAGCAATGCTCATATCTAATAATGCTGACTACAAGACAGAAAAAGTACTCAGAGACAAAAACGGTCATTTCATAATGATTAAGGGGACACTGAATCAAGAAGACATAACAATCCTTAATATATATGCACCAAACCAAGGAGCACCAAAATATATAAGACAACTACTTATTGACCTTAAAACAAAAACTGACAAAAATACAATCATACTTGGAGACCTCAATACACCGCTGACAGCTCTAGATCGGTCATCCAAACAGAGAATCAATAAAGATATAGTGGCCTTAAATGAAATACTAGAACAACTGGATATGATAGACATCTACAGGACACTTCATCCCAAAGCGACAGAGTATACATTTTTCTCTAGTGTACATGGAACATTCTCAAGAATTGACCATATGTTGGGCCACAAAGACAATATCAGCAAATTTAAAAAAACTGAAATTGTGCCAAGCATATTCTCTGATCATAAAGCCTTGAAACTAGAATTCAACTGTAAAAAAGAGGGGGAAAAACCCACAAAATTGTGGAAATTAAACAACATAATTTTAAAAAATGAATGGGTCAAAGAAGAAATAAGCGCAGAGATCAAAAGATATATACAAACAAATGAAAATGAAAATACGACATATCAGAATCTCTGGGATGCAGCAAAAGCAGTAATAAGAGGAAAGTTCATATCACTTCAGGCCTATATGAACAAACAAGAGAGAGCCGAAGTAAACCACTTAACTTCACACCTTAAGGAGCTAGAAAAAGAAGAACAAAGACAACCCAAAACCAGCCGAAGAAAGGAGATAATAAAAATCAGAGCAGAAATAAATGAAATAGAGAACAGAAAAACTATAGAAAAAATCAATAAAACAAGGAGCTGGTTCTTTGAAAAGATCAACAAAATCGACAAACCCTTGGCAAGACTCACCAAGGAAAAAAGACACAGGACTCAAATAAATAAAATCCAAAATGAAAGAGGAGAGATCACCACAGACATCATAGATATACAAAGAATTATTGTAGAATACTATGAAAAACTATAGGCCTCCAAATACAACAATCTAGAAGAAATGGATAAATTCCTAGAACAATACAACCTTCCTAAACTGAGTCATGAAGCAGAAAGCCTAAACAGACCAATCAGCAGGGAGGAAATAGAAAAAACTATTAAAAACCTCCCCAAAAATAAAAGTCCAGGTCCAGATGGTTATACTAGTGAATTCTATCAAACATTCAAAGAAGACTTGGTTCCTATTCTACTCAAAGTCTTCCAAAAAATTGAAGAAGAAGCAATACTTCCAAACACATTTTATGAGGCCAACATAACCCTCATACCAAAACCTGGCAAGGATGGCACAAAAAAAGAAAACTACAGACCAATATCTCTAATGAATACAGATGCTAAAATACTAAACAAAATACTGGCAAATCGAATACAACAACATATTAAAAAAATAATACATCATGATCAAGTGGGATTCATCCCAGAATCTCAAGGATGGTTCAACATACGTAAAACAGTTAACGTAATACATCATATCAACAAAACAAAGAACAAAAACCACATGATCTTATCAATAAATGCAGAAAAGGCTTTCGATAAAATACAACACAATTTTATGTTTAAGACTCTCAACAAAATGGGTATAGAAGGAAAATATCTCAACATAATAAAGGCCATATATGATAAACCATCAGCCAACATCATATTAAATGACATAAAACTGAGGACTTTCCACCTTAAATCAGGAACACGACAGGGGTGTCCACTCTCTCCACTCTTATTTAACGTGGTGCTAGAAGTGCTGGCCAGAGCAATCAGACAAGACAAAGAAATAAAAGGCATCCATATTGGCAAAGAAGAAGTAAAGGTATCACTTTTTGCTGATGATATGATCCTATACATCGAAAACCCAAAGGACTCCACAAAAAGATTACTACAAACAATAAACCAATACAGTAAGGTCGCAGGATACAAAATTAACATACAGAAGTCCATAGCCTTTCTATATGCCAACAATGAAATATTAGAAAACGAACTCAAAAAAATAATCCCCTTCACGTTTGCAAAAAAATAAAATAAAATACCTAGGAATAAACATAACAAAGAATGTAAAGGACCTATATAAAGAAAACTACAAGGCATTGCTAAGAGAAATAGAAAAAGACACAATGAGATGGAAAAATATTCCTTGTTCTTGGATAGGAAGAATAAATATAATTAAAATGGCCATATTACCCAAAGTAATATATAAATTTAATGCAATTCCCATCAAAATTCCTATGACATTTTTTAAAGAAATGGAACAAAAAATCATCAGATTTATATGGAACTATAAAAAACCCCAAATAGCCAAAGCAATCCTAAGGAAAAAGAATGAAGCTGGGGGCATTACAATACCTGACTTTAAACTATATTATAGGGCCATAATAATCAAAACTGCATGGTATTGGCAGAAAAATAGACACTCAGACCAATGGAACAGAATAGAAAGCCCAGAAATAAAACCACATATATATGGTCAAATAATCTTTGATAAAGGGGCCAACAACACACAATGGAGAAAAGAAAGCCTCTTCAACAAATGGTGTTGGGAAAACTGGAAAGCCACATGCAGAAGAATGAAACTCGACTACAGCCTGTCTCCGTGTACTAAAATTAATTCAAAATGGATCAAAGACCTAAATATAAGATTTGAAACAATAAAGTACATAGAAGAAGACATAGGTACTAAACTCATGGATCTGGGTTTTAAAGAACATTTTATGAACTTGACTCCAATGGCAAGAGAAGTGAAGGCAAAGATAAATGAATGGGACTACATCAGAATTAAAAGTTTTTGCTCAGCAAGAGAAACTGATATCAAAATAAACAGACAGCCAACTAAATGGGAACTGATATTTTCAAAAGACAGCTCAGATAAGGGCCTAATATCCAAAATTTACAAAGAACTCATAAAACTCAACAACAAACAAACAAACAATCCAATAAAAAAATGGGAAGAGGACATGAACAGACACTTCTCCCAGGAAGAGATACAAATGGCCAACAGATATATGAAAAGATGCTCAGCTTCATTAGTTATTAGAGAAATGCAAATCAAAACTACAATGAGATACCACCTCACCCCTGTTAGATTAGCTATTATCAACAAGTCGGGTAATAACAAATGTTGGAGAGGCTGTGGAGAAAAAGGAACCCTCATACACTGTTGGTGGGAATGTAAAGTAGTACAACCACTATGGAGGAAAGTATGGTGGTTCCTCAAAAAACTGCAAATAGAACTACCTTATGACCCAGCAATCCCTCTACTGGGTATATACCCCAAAACCTCAGAATCATTGATACGTAAAGACACATGTAGCCCCATGTTCATAGCAGCATTGTTCACAGTGGCCAAGACATGGAAACAACCAAAAAGCCCTTCAATAGAGGATTGGATAAAGAAGATGTGGCACATATACACTATGGAATACTACTCCGCCATAAGAAATGATGACATTAGATCATTTATAGCAAAATGGTGGGATCTTGATAACATTATACGGAGTAAAATAAGTAAATCAGAAAAAAACAAGAACTACATGATTCCATACATTGGTGGAACATAAAAACGAGACTAAGAGACATGGACAAGAGTGTGGTGGTTACCAGGGGTGGGAGGAGGGAGGACGCAGGAGGGAGGGAAGGAGAGAGGTGGAGGGGCACAGAGAAAACTAGATAGAGGGTGACAGAGGACAATCTGACACTGGGCGAGGGGTATGCAACATAATTTAATGACAAGATAACCTAGACATGTTTTTTTTTTAATATATGTACCCTGAATTATTAATGTCATCCCATTAACATTAATAAAAATTTATAAAAAAAAAAAAAAAAAAAAAGAAACAATAAATCAATACAGTAAGTTCACAGGATACAAAATTAATACACAGAAGTCTATACCCTTCTTATATGCCAAAAAAACCTTCAGAAAATGAACTAAAATATTAATCTCTTTTACAGTTGCAGCCAAAAAAATAAAATAGCTAGGAATAAACATAACAAAGAATGTAAAGGACCTATATAATGAAAACTATAAAGCATTGTTAAAGGAAATTTAAAAAGATAAAATAAAATGAAAAAAAATTTTGTTCTTGGATAGGAAAAATAAATATAGTTAAAATGACCATATTCCCCAAAGCAATATACAAATATAATGCAATTCCCATCAAAATTCTAATGTCATTTTATTAAAGAAATTGAACAGAAATGAACAGGTTCCTATGGAACTATAAAAAACCCCAAATAGTCAAAGTAATCTTAAGAAAAAAGAACAAAGCTGGGGGCATTACAATACCTGAGTTCAGATTTTATTACAGAACCCTGATAATCAAAGCAGCATGGTATTGGCATAAAATAGACACTCAGACCAATGGAACAAAATAGAGAACCCAGAAATAAAACCACATATATATGGTCTAATTGTCTTTGACAAAGAAGCCAAAAACACACAAATAAGAAAAGAAAGCCTCTTTAATAAATGGTTCTGGGAAAATTGGAGAGGCACATGCAAAAGAATGAAACTTGACTACAGTTTGTCCCTTGTACAAAAATTAATTAAAATAGATCAAAGAACTAAATATAAGATATGAAACAATAAATTGTATAGAATAAAACATAGGTACTAAACTCATAGAATTGGCCATAAAGAACATTTTATGAATTTGACTCCAAAGGCAAGGGAAGTGAAGGCAAAGATAAATGAATAGACTACATTAGACTAAGAAGCTTCTGCACAGCAAAAAAAAAAAAAAAAAAAAAAAAAAAAAAAACCAAACACACACACACAAAAAAAACCTAACAGACAGCTAACTAAATGGGAGATGATATTTTCTAACAACAGCTCAGATAATGGCCTAATCTCCAAAATATACAAAGAACTCATAAAACTTAACAGCAAACAAGAAAACAATCCAATAAAAAAGTGTGAAGAAGACAGGAACAGACATTTCTTCCAAGAAGAAATACAAATGACCAATATATATATATGAAAAGATGCTCATCTTCACTAGCTATTAGAGAAATGCAAATCAAAACTACAAAGAGATACCACCTCACACCTGTTAAATTAACTTGTATTAACAAAACAGGTAATAACAAGTGTTGGAGAGGCTGTGGAGAAAAAGGAACCCTCATTCACAGTTGGGAGGAATGTAAAGTAGTACAACCATTATGGAAGAAGGTATGGTGATTCCTCAAAAAATTAAGAATAGAACTACCATATGACCCAGTAATCCCTCTACTGGATATATACCTCCCAAACTCAAAATTATTGGTACATAAAAACACATGCAGCCCCATGTTCATCACAGAATTGTTCACAGTGGCCAAGACATGGAAACATTCAAAAAGCTCTTCAATAGAAGATTGGATAAAGAAGAGGTGGTACATATATACTATGGAATACTACTCAGCCGTAAGAAATGATGACATAGGATCATTTACGACAACATGGATGGACCTTGATGACATTATACTGAATAAAATAAGTAAATCAGAAAAAAACTAAGAACTGTATGATTCCATACATAGGTGGGACACAAAATTGAGACTTATGGACATAGATAAGAGTGCAGTTGTTACCAGGGTGAGTGGAACGGAGGAGGGGAGAGGGTGGGAGAAAGGAAGAGCATAAAGAAAACCAAATAAAAGGTGATGGATGACAATTTGCTTTGGGTGACAGGTATACAATGTAGTCAAATGTCAAAATGATCTAAAAGTGTTTTCTCTGAATCTATGTACTCTAGTTGATCAATGTCACTTCGTTAAAATTAATTGTCTAAATAAAATGAAATAAAAAAGATGCATTTATGTTTTCTTTTATGGCTAACCAGATCTCCCAAGAATAAGTACATATATATTACATATTTATTTTTTTCTGTTTTGTAATACCACTTTTGCCACTAATTGACAAGCTAACTTTTTGAAAATGTCACTAAATTCCATATTCAGTTGAATTAAAAGTCTTTTAATGCAGTAAGATTAAGTTACTGAACTGCAACATTTTATTATTTGTTAATATATGACTGAGCTAGTCAATTCTCATTGTTTTCTGGATTTTTCTTCCTGTTTTCATATGTTATTATCTAAATGATCTTTACAATCAGCATATCTAGCTTTAAAATGGTTGATACTTTATAGTGATTTAGCCATTTAATTGCATGCTTACTTTAAAAGCAGGTTACTGGTTTTAATTATTAATTATACTGTATTTTGTATTCAAATCTGTGAATTTAACTTTCCTTCTCTTTACTATTTATTCCTTTTATTTTTCTTAGTTTCATATTGTCATATTTTATCTCTTTCAGTTGAGTAATAATTATTATTTTTGTTTGATAATTTAGACATTAAGACTATGAAATAAACTTGAAGCTATAGAAAGGGTAGTTTACCTAAACACGATCTTCTGAACCTTATCTATCAAGCAAATTCTGGCTCCTACATTCAGTGAATGCATTGATCCAACTAGGTCTTAATTTTTCTAAGAACCTCTCTTCATTGTTTGACTGGTGGTGGTGCAGTAAATAAAACATTTATCTGGGACACTGATGTCCCAGGTTCTAAACCCTGAGTTCACCAGCTTGAGTGCAGAGTCATGGACTTGAGCATGAAGCCTAAGGTTGCTGGCTTGAGCCCAAGGTTTATGGCTTGAGCAAGGGGTCATTAGCTCAGCGTGATCCCTCCTTGCCATCCCCAGTCCAGGCATTAGAAGCAATCAATGAACAACTAAAGTGCCACAACTATGAGTTGATGCTTTTCATCTCTCTCCCTTCATGTCTGTCTCTCTCTCTCTCTCTCTCTCTCTCACACACACACACACAAAGAATTCCTCCCATTAATTCTTTAATTCCTTCTGATAGTCATACATTTCAATTTATATATATTTTTTATTGTTTTAAGAATTATGAAAAGCATTTTCACAATTTTATTCAATGCAGACTTTTTTTTTTTTTTTTTTTTAGTGAGAGTAGGGGAGGTACAAAGACGGACTCCTGTGTAAACTTTGACAGGGATCCACCTGGAAACTCCTGTCTTGGGCTCATGCTCTGCCCATCTGAAGCCACTTGCAACTGAGCTATTTTTAGCACTTAAGGTTGCTGAACAGAGCCATTATCAGCACCTGGAGCCAACACACTCAAATCAATTGAGCCATGGCTGCAGTAGGGGAAAACAGAGAGAGAGAGAAAGAGAGAGAGGAGAGGAGGGAGGAGAAGTAGATCGTTGCCTCTTGTGGGTGCCCTAACCCGGAATTGAATCGGGGACCTTCACATGCCCTGTAGACACTACTGCTGAGCCAATAGCCCAAGGTGAGACCACTGTTAGTAGAGCCTGTTTTCATCATTGTTTAAATCACAGCTTTAACTTATTTAATTACCATCATTACCAATTTATATTAGATTGTTTAATCAATTCCAAAAAAGTTTAGTTTTACTCTGTGTAAAAAGTACAAACTAAGAAATTTCTCAGAACTTGAATGAGCAGAATCCATGATATAATCAGTGTTATGTTTTGACTTCTGATATACATAAATATAACATTTAAAAAAGTTTTTATTCTGAAAAATTATAGATTCACCAAATGTGAATTCATATTTTTTACTCTACTACTTATATTTTATACAAAAATATATATTATTCTCATGTGCTGCATAACTATGTTTTGGTCAACAATAAATCACATATGTCACCATGGTCCCATAAAATTATGATGGAGCTAAAAAATCTTTATTGCTTAGTGACATCATTGCTGTTAGTAATGTTGTTATGCTGTAGTAAACAATTTAAAAGGCTTCTAGTCATATGAAAGTATAGCACATACAATTATGTACTCAATAATTATAATAAATGACTATATTATGAGTTTATGTATTTTTGTTTTTTTCCATGTTAAGATATGTTTATACACACAAGTATTTACAAACATGTTACAGTTGTCTACAGTATTAATTACTGTAAAATGCTGTAGAGGTTTGTAGTCTAGGAACAACAGACTCTATCATGTAGACTAGATATATAGTAGCCTATACTATCTCAGTTTGTGTAAGTGCATACTATGATGTTCACACAAAGAAATCACCTAACAAAGTACTTCTGATAATGTATTTTTGTTGTTAATTGATGCATACATTTATTTAAGCTAAGAAATTTAATGATAATAGCAATAACACAAGCATACCTCATATATCTGGTAGGTTCAGTTCCAGACCACTGCAATACAATGAATTATTACAATATAGTGAAGTGAATAAACATTTTTATTGCCCAATACATATAAAAATTATGTCTACACTAAACTTTATTTATTTTTTTATTTTATTTAGAATATTAAATTTAACAGGGTGACATTGATCTATAAGAGTACATAGGTTTTGGATAAACATGTTTATAGTATTTGAACTGTTGATTATGTTACCCATTACCCAAAGTCAAATCATTTTCCATCACCTTATATTTGTTCCTTTTTATACACTCCTCCTATCCCTAACTCACATCCCCCAAACCCATGTCTCCTTTCTCCTGGTAAAATCTTCACTTTTACCTGTGTCCATGAGCCTCATTTTTATATCCCATCTATGTGTGAAATTATACAGTTCTTAGCTTTTTCTGATTTACTTATTTGACTCAATATAATGTTCTCAAGTTTAATCTATGTTGTAAATGGCACAATATCATCATTTCTTATGGCTGAGTAGTATTCCAATGTACATATGTACCCCATCTTCTCTGATTCTCAATCACGGGACACTTTGGTTGTTTCCATGTCTTGGCCACTGTAAATAATGCTACAATGAACATGGGGGTGCATGTGTTTTTACATACCCATGTTTACACTAAACTTTAGATTATTAAGTGGACGATAGCATTATGTCTAAAAAACCAATGTAATACTTTAGTTAACAATTATATTATTGCTAAAAAAATGCTAACTATTATTTGAGCCTTCAACAATTTACAATATTTTTGTTGATGTAGAATCTTGCCTCGATGTTGATGGGTGTGACTGATTAGGGTGCTGGTGGCTGACAGCTAAGATGGCTATGGCAATTTCTTAAAATAAGAAAACAATGAAATTTGTAGCAATAATTGATTTTTCCTTCACAGACAATATCTCTGTTGCATGGTATGCTGTTTGATAGCATTTTGCTCACCATAGAACTTTCAAAATTGGAATCAACCTTTTCAAATTCTGACACTGCTTTATCACTAAGTTTATATAATATTCTAAATACTTTGTAGTCACTTCTTTTTTTCCTTCTTCTTTTTCAAGTGAGAGGAGAGGAGATAGAGAGACAAACTCCTGCATTCATCTTTACCAGGATCCAGCCAGCAACCCCCATCTGGGGCTGATGCTCTGCCTATCTGAGGCCATGCTTGCTGCCAAGCTATTTTTAGCGCCTGAGGTGGAGGCTCCACAGATCCAGTCTCAGCTCTTGGGGCTGCTGTGCTTAAACCAATCAAGCCATGGCTGCAGGAGATAAAGCGGGGTGAGGGGATATAGAAGCATATGGTCGCTTCTTCTCATTGCTCTGACTGGGAATCAAACCCAGGATATATACACACCAGGCCAAATTTTGTTGTCATTTCAACAATCTTCACAGCATCTTCACCAGAAGCAGATTTCATATCAAGAAAACACTTTCTTTGTTCATCCATAAGAAGTAAGTTGTCATTGTTAAAGTTTTATCTTGAGATAGAAACAATTCAATCACAACTTCAGACTCTACTTCTAATTTTACTTCTGTTGCTTTTTCCACCACAGCTACAGTTAATTTCTGCACTTAAGTCTTGAACCCATCAAAGCCACCCATGATAGTTGGAATAACTTTTTCCAAATTTCTGTTAAAGTTGATATTTTGACCTTTTCCAGTAACATATATGTTCTTAATGGCATCTAGAACTGTAAATCTTTTCTAGAAGGTTTTTAATTTACTTTGCCCAGATGCATCAGAGGAATCACTCACTATCTATGGCAGCTATAGCCTTATGAAGTGTATTTATTGAATACTAGGACTTGAAATTTGAAATTACTTTTTGAAACATGGACTGCAGAATGGATGTTGTGTTAGTAGCCATAAAACAATATTAATTTTATTGTGCATCTCCATCAGAGTTGTTGGGTGACCAGGGGCATTGTCAATGAGCAGTAGTATCTTGAAAGAAATCTTTTTTCTAAGCAATAGGTCTAAATAGTGAGCTTAGAATATTCAGTAATCCATAAAATCTTCTCTAAGACCAAAGTCCATAAGTTCAATATCAATTTTTTCCTTTAAATTTATTGTTTTGGGTTTTATATTTAGGCTTCTGATTCATTTTGAGTTAATTTTTGCAGATGAAAACAAGCAATAATATAGTTTCATTTTTTAAATGAGAAGAAGGGAGACAGAAAGACATACTGGGATCACCCCAACTGGATTCGACACAGCAAGCCCCCTACCTGGCAATGCTCTGCCCATCTGGGACAGTTGCTCCATTACTTGGAAACCAAGCTACTTTATAGTGCCTGAGGCAAGGCTATGGAGTCATTCTAAGCATCCAGAGCCAACTTGCTCCAACTGAGCTATGGCTGTGGGGGAGAAAGAGAGAGAGCGATAAAGAGGGAAAGAAAAAGAGTTAGAGAAGCAGATGGGTGTTTCTCCTGTGTGCCCTGACTGGGAATCAAACCCTGGACATTCACATGCCAGGCTGAGTCTCTACTCTGAGCCAACTGGTCAGGGCCTAGTTTTATTCTTTTGTATGTGGCTTTCCAATTTTCCCAGCACCATTACTGAAGACGCCTTCTTTTCTTAATTGTATGTTTTAGGCTCTTTAATTGAAAATTATTTGCCAAAATACATATGGATCCTTTTCTAGTTTCTCAATTGTGTTTCATTATTCTATGTCCATTTTTCTTCCAATACCATGCTGTTTTGATTATTATTACTTTTTACTATAAACTGAAGTCAGGGAGTGTGATACCTCTGGCTTTGTTCTTTTTTCTCAGGATTACTTTGGCTATCCAAGGTCCTTTGTGAGTCTCCACAAAACTGATGATTTTTTTGTTCTATTTTTTTTTAATTGCATTGGGATTTTGGTGGTTACTTCACTAAATCTGTACATTGCTTTGGGAAATATGGCCATTTAATTAATTAATTAATTTATTTATTTTAAAGATTTTATTTATTAATTTTACAGAGAGAGGAGGGGGTGGGAGCAAGAAATATCAACTCATAGTTGCTTCACTTTAGTTGTTCATTGGTTTCTTGCATGTGTCTTGACTACATGAGTTCAGGGTTTCAAAACAGCAACCTCAGCATTCCAAGTGGCGGTTTTATCAGCTGTGCCACTCCAGGTCAGGTGGGAAATATTACCATTTCAACTATGTTGATTCTTCCATTCATGAACATGGAAAAGCTTTCATTTCACTGAGTCTTTTTTCATCTCTTTTATTAATGCTCTGTATTTTTCAATATATAAGTCCTTCATGTCACTTGTTAAGTTTATTGCTAGGTATTTTATTTTATTTTTGTTGTAATTACTAAAGAAAGTGGGTTTTTATCATTACATTTTGTAATATTATTATCAATGTATGAGAGTGCAGTGGACTTTTGTATATTGGTTTTGTATCCTGCAACTTAACTGTATTTGTTTATTGTTTCTAACAGTTTTTATGGTGACGTTTTTAGGATTTTTTATATAAAGAACCATGTCATCTGCAAAAAGTAACAATTTTACTTTTTTATTCCCAATTTGGATGCCTTTTATTTCTTTCCCTTGCCTGATTGCTGTGGCTAGAACTTACAATACTATGTTGAATGGTGATAGTGAACATTGACCTAGTAATCCCACTTTTGGGTATCTACCTGAAATTTTTGAAAACATTTAATTGCAAAGATATATGCACCCTTATATTCACTGCAGCAGTATTTATGGTGACCAAGACATGAAAACAACCAAAACGTCTTTTGCTAGAGGACTCGATAAAGAAGATGTGGTTCATATTTACAATAAAATATTATTCAGCATAAGAAAAATTCAAATACTGCCATTTGAGATGACATAGATGGATCTTGAGAATATTATGCCAAGCAAAATAATTCAGACAGAAAAAGTTAAGAAACAAATGATTTGGCCCTGGCTAGCATGCTCAGTGGATAGAGCTTTGGCTTAGCATGTAGACATCCCAGGTTTAATTCCCAGTCTTTGCAAAAAAAAGAGAAAGAGAGAGAGAGAGAGAGAGAGAGAGAGAGAGAGAAGCAACCATCTATTTCTCTCCCTCTCTCTCTTCCCCTTCTCTCTCTTTTCCCCTCCCACAACCAGTGGATTGATTGGCCTGAGCATCTGCCCCAGAAACTAAGAACAGCTCAGTTGATCCAAGGGCATCAGCTTCAGGTGCTAAAAATAGCTCAGTTGGTTTGAGCATTGCTCCCAGACTGGGGTTGCCAGGTGGATCCCAATTGGGGTGCATGTGGGAATCTGTCTCATTATCTCTCCTCCTCTCATGCAAAAAATAAAACAAATAGAAAAATAATTTTAAAAAGAACCACATGATGTTACTTATATATGAGATATAAAATTTAAGGCAAAAATGAACAAATAAGAAAAATAAACAAACAAAAGCTCTTTGACATGGACAACAGTGTGGTGGTCATCAGAGGAAAGGGAGGTGTGACTTATAACAGGTAAAAGGGGTTAAATATATGGTCATGCAAGGAAATTTGACTTTGGATGGTGAGCACACAATGCACTATATAGATGATGCATCATAGAATTGTATACTTTAAACCTATATAATATTTACCAATGCCACCCTAATAAATTTGTTAATTTCAGTAAATCGTGTTGCAAACAGATGTGCTTTCATACAGACTGTGTTGTTTTATTTATAGAGCACAGACAAAGTAAATTTGGTATAATTCTTAAGGGCTCTTCAATTTTTGTTATAGTAGGTGAGCATTGGCTTCAGTTTTCACCAACTGCATTAGCTTCTGAACAGGGTCTCAGCTTGTCATTGAAGCTTTTAAAACAGTTATTAACTTTTTTTCTCTAGCTATGAAAGTCTTACCTGATATCTTCTTGCAGTATAAACTGTTTTATCTACATTGAAAATCTACTGTTTAGTGTAGCCATCTTTGTTAATTACTGCAGCTAGATCTTCTGGATAACTTGCTGCAGCTTCTATGTTAGCATCTGCTACTTCACCTCGCACTTTTATATTATACAGATGACTTCTCTCCTTAAACTTCATCAGTCAACCTCTGCTAGCTTTGAATTTTTTTCTGCAGCTTCCTTGCCTCTCTGTTAGCCCTGATAGTATTGAAGAGAATTGGAATCTTGCTCTGGATTAGGCTTGGGTTTAAGAGAATGTGTCTGGTTTGAATTTATGTTCACACCACTAAAACTTTCTCCTTGTCAGCAATTAGGCTGTTTCATGTTTATATTTTTCACTTTTCCTCTGAAATAGCACTTTGAATTTCCTTCAAAAATTTTTCCTTTAAATTTACAACTTGGCTACTATTTGGCACAAAAATTTTATCTTTCAACACGTGTTTCTCTCTCAGCTTAATTATTTGAAGTTTTTGATTGAAAGTGAGAGACATGTTACTCCTCCTTCCACTTGATCACTTAGAGTCCATTGTAAGGTTATTTATTGGCTGTCAATACTGTTGTGTTAGGGAATAGACAGCCTTGGAGAGAGGGAGAGAAATGGGTTGAATGGTCATTGGGTGGAGCAGTCAGAACACATACAACATTTATCTATTAAGTTAGACATCTTATATGGGCATGGTTTGTGCTACCCTAAACAATTACAATAGTAGCATAAAATACCACTGATCTCATATCACCATAACAAATATAATAATAATACATTTTGAAATACTGCTAGAATAAACAAAATGTAACACAGAGACATGAAGTGAGCACATGCTGCTGGAAACACATGGCACCGAGAGACCTGCTTGACGCCAGATTGTCACAAACATTTCAATTTCCAAAAATAGCAATATCTCTTAAGCATAATGAAGCTAAGTGCAATAAAGCAAGTTATGCCTATAATAATAATAACACCAAATGGTATTCTTTTAACATTTTCTTTTCTCTTTTCATATGTGTCCCAAATAATTTCAAACCATTTTAGTGTTTGGATTAAGATAGAAAAACTGGTTGTTCTTCTGGAGTTAATTTTTCACTATGAAGTCTTTATTGTTATTTTCTCTTTTTTTAATTTACATACCACTTCAAATATAAAATAGATCTTTTTCTCAAGAGTTCAGATTTTTGCACACATGATTTGATTTAATTCTAATTTATAGCCCAATATATCAGGAGAAATAAATATGTTCTGCCTCTCCTTCCCTCCCAGGTTGTATAATGGAAAGCCTTTTTCAAAAATAGCAAACAATTATCAATGTAGTCTTGAATAGGAAGATGGATATTATGGCAATGTGATTTAAAAACTGACCTTAGCTCTACTCAGCTGAACATTAAAGAAAATAGGTGATATGCTGAGGAGACAGAGTAAACCTGTAGCAAATAGTACATTATGCCAAAGCTAAAAAAAAGGCTTTCAGAGACCTCTGTACTGAGGATGTAGTTTGCTATCTGCTATATAATTCTAGACAGACTTTTTTTTGACCTTGAAAATACTAAAAATCTAATCACTGATCATCTGAAAGCAGTTGCCCAAGCACTGTGTATGGTGTGTGCTTCCTGCTGAACAACAGATGATGTTTACCTCATCTGAAGAAGCCAAACTGTCAGGCAGTCAGTAAACAAAAATTTGTCTCTCTGGAAATGCCACAGATTGTAAATACCAACTGGTCACCTGTGGCTATTTTAGAGTTCATTCACATTAAAAACATACTCTACTCTAACTATAAATGTAATGTACTTATGATTTTACAAACATTAATAAGATTAAGGCTTTTGAAAAAAATCTCTTATCATATGATTTTTCAGTAGAGATATTCAAAACCATATTCAAAACTGTTTATAGCTGCCAAAAAGGTAATTTTGAAGTGAAAATAACAACTTTAATGATTCAGACACACAGGACCTTTTGAATCATACTGAGCTGAGTATAGATAGATGATGATAGATGATAGATAGATGATAGATAGATATGATTAAGATATACATGATATCATGGAATCAGTTAAGTAGAAAAAACACACAACTTTTTTTCCTCTCAAATATTCTTTTCCATATGAATAATTATAAAGCCCACAACATGGACAGGGTATTTACTGCTAATAAATTCATTAATCAACTCAAAAAACCTTTACTGAAATCTTACCACTTGCTAGACACTGCGTCAGTTGCCCAGAATATAAAAAGAGGATTCACACGCTGCTCTCAAAGAGTGTATAATCTAGAAAAGAAAGCATGGAACAGGAGTAATTAGAGTCAATTATTTCTTCGCTCCACAAGAAATTTTTCAACTGTGGAAAACAGTGTGGAGATTTCTCAAAAATTAAAAATGGATCTTCCTTTTGACCCAGCCATCCCACTTTTAGGAATATATCCCAAGAACACCATATCACTGACTGAAAAAAAGAAATGCACTCCTATGTTTATGGCAGCATTCTTCACAATAGCAAAGATCTGGAAACAGCCCAAGTGTCCATCAGTGGATACGTGGATTAAAAAGCAGTGGTACATAGATACAATGAAATACTATGGGGCCATGAAAAAGAAGGAAATATTACCTTTTGCAACAACATGGATGGACCTGGAAACTATTATGTTAAGAGAAATAAGCCAGGCAGAGAAAGAAAAATATCATATGACCTCACTCGTTTGAGGAATCCAAGGAACAATGGGAACTGAGGAACGGAATTGAGACAGAGGAGAGATAAAAGGGAACAGACGAAAAGAGCACAGAGGGAAAGGGGATGATAGGATGGGATAAACCTGAAGGGAAGGGCGGAGGGCGCTGTAGGGAGGGGGACAAGGGAGATGTTGAGGGGAATACAGGTGAGGGGGGATGCATTTGGGGCAACACTAGAATCTATGTAAACACAATTAATTAAATTTTAAAAAAGAAACAAAAAAAGAAAATTTTCAAGTAATGCTCATTTAAGTTGTTGATATTTTACCATGAGAAAAATAGATATGTTGCTAAAAATTTACAACTATTGCAGAAATAAGTAAAAGATAATAAAGGTCAGAGAAAAATAACTTTTGAATTGCAAGCAAGTGGTATAATGCTAAACAGCCACTGAAGGGAAGGCAAGCTTGTATAAGCATTGTAAAGATCTGTCCAATAGGAAAACTGAAACAAAAATAACTAAAATTTCAGAGGTGTATTTCTTAAAAACTTTGTACTTTGCAAACTGCTAAATTACACCAGAAACTGAGAAGTCACAAAAATAAGTACAAATGCTTTGATACTCAGAAATGGATCTTCTAGCACAGATTAGGTTATATTTTGGCTCAGAATGGGTCATAGAAACTTAAGCAACAACAAAAAAGTCAGTAAATGACCAAGACAGAAGGTCTCAATGAGTTGAGGACTGGCTTTTCTTCTGGTTAAGGCTTAGGCTAATGACTCAGCAATATGGAAAGATTGCTTTACACAAATTTTTATAACTCATACATAATGTTTACACAAATTTGTATTGAGGCTCAGCTATGATTTCTAAAGCATTTTTCTTAGCATTGTAATGTCCCAGGTAAAGCAAATCAGTGTAGGGGGCAGGGAAGAGCAATCGCTCCTTAACAGTCACACCTTTCACCAAGAAGTGTGCTTAGTCATGCTTAATCAGGTCTCATTGGATATTATGTGTTTACATTAAAAAATCTGTTTATTTCTTTTTATTTTTCCCCCATAAGGTACTAGTATACACAATCCAGTGTGCAATAAAAATGGGACAGTTTTCATTACTGTTATGGTGTGTCTATCCAAATGAAACATAAGTTTCTGGTTCACTGATTAGGCATACTAAAGAAAGGATTCTCTTACACAATGATTTTCTAGTTGCTTTTAAAATGTATGTGTGCAGTACATTACAAATATACACACTATCATAGCTGTGTTTAAAAGCAAAGAGTACTTTGCCCAGAACATAAGAAAGCAGGAAATGAAATGGTATGCAAAGCTCAAAAAGGAAAGAACAGTTTAGAGAGCTACTTCAAAAGTAGGCTACAAAATAGAAGAGTGCTGGAAATAATTTTCTAGGTTAAGTAGTTCTAATGGCCAGGAGATTGTCAAGGCTTTCCCTTTTCCCAAAAAGTTTTCTTCTTTATAGCAACTATGTAAGGAAAAGATTGTGATAAATGACCCCAGCAACTGAAGGTTTTTTTGTTTTTGTTGTTTGATTTTTTTTACAAAGTTTAGGACATATCTGGATACTTTAATAATAAAATATTAAAGGATACTCTTTTATTGAAAGTCTCTAAAATGCCTGGCTTGTGGGGGCACAATGAATGTAAGGCGTTGACCTGGAATGCTGAGGCCTCCAGTTTGAAACCCTAGGAATGCCAAGTCAAGGCACATATGCGAGTTGATGCTTCCTGCTCCCCTCCTTCTCTCTTTCTCTCTCCCTCTCCTCTCTAAATTGAATAAATAAAATCTTAAAAAAAAAAGGAGAAAATTTCTAAGTTAAAATCAGAAATAACTGAATTCTCTGATAGATACATACAGTAGTGAATAAGGTACCAAACCTACCAAAACATGTAGCTTATTTTAAGTATATTTTAATAATAAAAGATGTATTTTATAATGCTTTACTTGTTGTTTTTAATACAGTTAATCAGATACTACATCTCTTTTCTTTTACCCTATCAACTATTTCTTGGTCTTGTACTTATTTTTTTCTTCATTATAGTTGTAAGATCTATAATTCTAAATCAACTCAGTACAACTCTGTTTTGAATAAAAGGTATTTCTTTCTGCTCTCACTCTCTTGTACCTTATACACATTCTACACATTCTTCAATTAATATTATTAAATTCAGTTTTATATGTATCACTATTCTGTCTTGAATTATTTTTTTTTGGTTTTGTCATATTTCATAACAACATTAAAAAAAAAGACCCAGCCTACCTTTCTCATGTCATGACTTAATGGTCACCTGCATGCTCATTCTATAATCCCCAAAATGTTGCCTCTCTTTCCGAATTCCATGCATCTATGTTGCCACCTACCTTTTTGATACATTTGAAATAAATATTAACAAACTCAGTTCAAATCTTCACATTTATTACTTTATTTCTTAAATTATTCAAGTAGGTTGCAAGATTGGTTACTTAAATGTAATTTATTCGTATTTTAACTTTTTAAAATTTTCTTAATGGTACACAATCCAAAACAAAAGAGTTTTTTCCAGTGTTCTTGTTTTTTAATTCTATTTCTCTTCACATTAGGAAAGAAGGAAAGAGTGGGGTTTTTTTGTTGTTGTTGTTGGTTTGTATTTTTCTGAAGCTGGAAACGGGGAGGCAGTCAGACAGACTCCCGCATGCGCCTGACCAGGATCCACCCAGCATGCCCACCAGGGGGTGATGCTCTGCCCATCCGGGGGGGAGGGCGTAGCTCTGTTGCGACCAGAGCCATTCTAGCGCCTGAGGCAGAGGCCATAGAGCCATCCCCAGCGCCCGGGCCATCTTTGCTCCAGTGGAGCCTCGGCTGCTGGAGGGGAAGAGAGAGACAGAGGAAGGAAAAGGGGAGGATGGAGAAGCAGATGGGCGCTTCTCCTGTGTGCCCTGGCCGGGAATCGAACCTGGGACTTCCGCACACCAGGCTGACGCTCTACCACTGAACCAACCGGCCAGGGCGAAAGAGTGGTTTTTAACTAAATAACCTGGATTCTAATCAGATCACAATATGGGTTCTATTGCATTGTTTAAGAGATAACATCTTAGTGTGATATTTTTTTAAAAAAATAGAAAACTTTATTCAAAATAAATATGTTAATATTTATTCTGTATCAAGTTGGTAGTCAAGAGCAGTGAGAACAAGAACATAATTCACTGTATCTACCAGTTACCCAGATTAAGAAGAAGATGACGTATCAACAGATGAATAAAGCATAGTGGATGTATGGTATATAGACACATGACTAGAATACTGTGAACACCAAGCACAAGATAAATAACAGTTCTTGGTCAAGAGTATTGTGATTTGTTTATACTTCTTTCTCTTACCTACACTACAATAAATTTACAAAATTTACAAACAATACTTGCAGATTTATGAATTATATTTACATTTTATTTTATATACACATTTTAAAACAAAAGAGGAAATGCTCAAATCATTTTTCACAGTATACTAACTATACCTACAGTCAGTCTAATTGTTTGGGTTACATAATATTTTAAAACACTGCAATACTCCTAGGATTTATTATGTCAAACACAAAGGAGAACCAAATCAACTCTGTAGAATGCCTGGCATTCACACCAACTTATTTTCAGCTGGCTTCCTCCAGTTTTCTTCTAGGTGGCAAAGAAAGAAATTTAAAACAATAATAAAGAGGCCTTCTTTGCTGAATTTCAAATTCTGGTTGAAACCTTTAAGCATTCATAGAACTTAAGAATTAATCATTATATTTCTACCTAAAATTTTTCTCCATATAATATTTCACTATCTGATATCATATTATGTATACAATGTCATTAATCTCTATACACCATAATTGAGACCTTAATAAAATTAGATTAGAGCAATAAAGGTATATGCTTTTAAATGTCTTAACATATTTTCATAAAATTTGGATCCTTACAATGACGTGCTGTTAAGTTCAGGAAATGGTTAATTTTGCAGGTTTTCAATTTTCAGTGTGGAAAACTAAGAAACAAAGAAATGAATTAACTTGCTCAACATTGTAAATATTGGACACATACCATTAAGTTACTTTATAATTTATTTTAGTGAATTCCAAATTAGAAGACCTTGGAACATTGGTTCAATTATCTCATATCTTGACTTACACAGGATATATATGGCCAAGCCATATGTAGTACTGGAAAAAAAAAATGCTTTTCTGTCCCTATTCACAGAATTGACTTTCTTCCTATATTCTTAATATGGTCATTTACATTGGTTGATTTTTAATATTAAGCTAACCTTGCATTTCTTGAGAAAATTCAAATTTAATTATGATATACTTTTTTTTAGATATTATTGGTTTCAATTTGCTAATATGTACTATTGCAAATATGTATTATAGTAAATTTGCATTATATAATTTTCACTATATTCATGAGAATGATTCACTTGTAATTTTTCTTTATAATAATGCCTTAGTCAGATTTTTGTATTAAGATATGCATTGGATCCCACATATGGGTAAAATAATATGACTCTTTTATTCCATCTGATTTATTTCACTCAGCATAGCATTCATGGTGGTTATCAGAGAGGAACAGAGATGGGGAAGATGAAGAGAGTAAAAGAGTTCAAATATATGCTTATGGAAGGAGACTGGACTTTTAGTGGTGAACACACAATGCAGTATGTGGATGATGTATTACAGAATAGTGCTCCAGACTTACATAATGTTATTAACCAATGTTACCACCATAAATTTAAATTTGAAAAGATGCATTGGAAAGGTATTATTTTTGCATTTTCTGAATACAAAATATATCATTTAAAAATATGTAAAATTTATTAGAGAAGTTATGCAGATCAACATTTTCCTTTGGGAAAAGTTTTTTTTATTTATGTATTCAATCACTTTAACAGATACAAGACTTTATGAATTGTCTGTTACTGTGTTAAATTTATTTATTTATTTAATTTTCAATCTTTTTTGTTAACATTGTTCCAAGTGTCACACTCAACACAGCACCCTCAACGCCCCTGCTTCTGCTCCTCATACCCCATGCAAAGTCTTCTTTCATTCCCTTTTCACCTTCTTTGTCTCTTCTCACCCTAAATCCATTCCCCTTTTACCTCTGAGACTTGCTGCCCTGTTATCTGTATCTATTTAGATATCTATGTATATATAATTTGGCTAATCCTTTCACTCTTTTTCATCTCATCCTTTTATACCTCTTTCCTCTGACACCTTGTACATCTGTTTCTTTAACCCTGCCTCTGTTTCTATTTTCTTTTTTAAAAAAAATATATTTAGACAATTAAATTTAACAGGGTGATATTGGTCAATCAATCAGAGTACATAGATTTAGAAAAAACATCTCCACATCCTTTGGATAGTCAATTATGTTGTATACCCATCACCCAAAGCCAAATCATCTTCTGTCACACTATACTTTGTTTCTCTTTAAGCCCCTCCCCACCCCCATCCCACTCTCTCTCCACCCTTCCCTTCCCCCTGGTAACCACTGCACCCTTGTCTATGTCCATGGTCTCAATTTTGTGTCCCACCTATGTATAAAAACATACAGTTCTTAGTTTTCTCTGATTTACTTATTTTACTCCGTATAATGTTATCAAGGTCCATTCATGTTGTCAGTGATACTGTGTCATTATTTCTTGTGGCTGAGTAGTATTCCATATGTATGTACCACATCTTCTTTATCCAATCCACTATTGAAAAGCATTTTGGTTGTTTCCATGTCTTGGCCACCATGAACAATGCTGCAATGAACATGGGGCTGCATGTGTCTTTTTTTTTTTTTCTGTACTTTTCTGAAGCTAGAAATGGGGAGAGACAGTCAGACAGACTCCCACATGCGCCCGACCAGGATCCACCCGGCACACCCACCAGGGTCGACGCTCTGCCCACCAGGGGGTGATGCTCTGCCCTTCCGGGGGCATCGCTCTGCCGCGACCAGAGTCACTCTAGAGCCTGGGGCAGAGGCCAAGGAGCCATCCCCAGCGCCCGGGCTATCTTTGCTCCAATAGAGCCTTGGCTGCAGGAGGGGAAGAGAGAGACAGAGAGGAAGGAGGGGGTGGGGGTGGAGAAGCAAATGGGCGCTTCTCCTATGTGCCCTGGCCGGAAATCGAACCCGGGTCCCCCTTACGCCAGGCCGACGCTCTACCGCTGAGCCAACCGGCCAGGGCCGGGGCTGCATGTGTCTTTACACACCACTGTTTTTGAGTTTTGGGGGTATATACCCAGTAATGGGATTTCTGGGTCATATGGTAGTTCTACTCTTAATTTTTTGAGAAACCACCATACTTTCCTCCATAATGGTTGCACTAATTTACATTCCCATCAACAGTGAATGAGGGTTCCTTTTTCTCCACAGCCTCTCCAGCACTTGTTATTACATGTTTTGTTGATAATAGCTAATCTAACGGGTGTGAGGTGGTATCTCATTGTAGTTTTTTTATTTAATTTATTGTGTTTACATAGATTCTAGTGTCGCCCTGAATGCATCCCCCTTCCACCATATTCGCCTCAACATCTCCCTTTCCCCTTCCCTTCGGATTTATTCCATCCTATCATCCCTTTCCCTCTGTCCTCATTTCCTCTGGTCCTTTTGATACCTCCTCTGTCTCAATTCCATTCCTCAGTTCGTATTGTTTCTTGGTTTCCTCAAATGAGTGAGATCATATGATATTTTTCTTTGTCTTCCTGGCTATTTCCCCTAACATGATAGTTTCCAGGTTCACCCATGTTGTTGCAAAAGGTAACATTTCCTTCTTTTTCATGGCCCCACAGTATTCCATTGTATATGTACCATAGCTTTTTAATCCACTTGTCTACTGACAGACACTTAGGCTGTTTCCAGATCTTTGCTATTGTGAAGAATGCTGCCATAAACATGGGGGTGCATTTTTTTTTGAGTCAGTGATCTAGTGTTCTTGGGATATAGTTCTAAAAGTAGGATAACTGGGTCAAAAGGAAGTTCTAATTTTAATTTTTTAAGGAATCTCCATACTGTTTTTCACAGTGTCTGCCCAGTCTGCATTCCCACCAGCAGTGCAGGAGGGTTCCCTTTTCTCCACATCCTCACCAGCACCTATCATGTGTTGTTTTGTTAATGAGTGCCATTCTGACTGGTGTGAGGTGGTATCTCATTATGGTTTTAATTTGTATTTCTCTAATGATGAGTGATGTTGAACATTATTTTATCTGTCTATTGGCCATCTGTATGTCCTCTTTGGACAAGTGTCTATTCATTTATTTTAACCATTTTTGATTGGATTATCTTCATGGCATACAGATCAATGGAACAGAACAGAGAACCCAGAAATAAACCCACACCTTTATGGACAATTAATATATGACAAAGGAGGTAAGAGCATACAATGGAGTAAAGACAGTCTCTTTAACAAAAGATGTTAGAAAAATTGGACAACTACCTGCCAAAAAAATAAAACTAGACCACCAACTTACACCATTCACAAAAATAAACTCAAAATGATAAAAGACTTAAATGTAAATCATGAAACCATAAGCATCTTAGAAGAAAACATAGGCAGTGAGCACTCTGACATCTCTCACAGCAATATATTTGCAGATTTATCTCTATGGGCAAGTGAAATAAAAGACAGAATAAACAAATGGGACTATATCAAACTAAAAAGCTTTTGTACAGCTAAAGACAATAAGAACAGAATAAAAAGACAAACCACACAATGGAAGAACATATTCGACAATACATCTGATAAGGGGTTAATAACCAAAATTTATAAAGAACTTGCAAAACTTATTGTAGTTTTGATTTTCATTTCTCAGTTAGTGATGATGAGCATTTTTTCGTATATATTTTGCCCATTGTTTTTCTTCTTGAGAGAAGTGTCTGTTCATGTTCTATTCCCATTTTTTTTATTGGATTGTTTGTTGCTGAGTTGTGTGAGTTGTTTATATATTTTGGATATTAGGCCCTTATCTGAGCTGTTATTTGAAAATATCATCTCCCATTTAGTTGGTTGCCTATTTGTTTTGCTGTCAGTTTCTTTTGCTGTGCAGAAGCTTTTTAGTCTGATGTAGTCCCATTCACTTATCTTTGCCCTTACATCCCTTGCCTTTGGATTCAAATTCATAAAATGCTCTTTAAAACCAAGTTCCATGAGTTTAGTACCTATGTTTTCTTCTATGTAATTTATTGTTCCAGATCTTATATTTAGTTCTTTGATCCATTTTGAATTAATTTTTATGCAAGGAGATAAACTGTGGTCAAGTTTCATTCTTTTGCACGTGGCTTTCCAATTTCCCCAGAAGCATTTATTTAAGAGGCTTTCTTTTCTCCATTGTGTGTTTTTGGCTTCTTTATCAAAGATGATTAGATCATTTATATGTGGTTTTATTTCTGGGCTCTCTATTTTGTTCCATTGATCTGTGTATCTATTTTTTTTTCCAGTACCATGCTGTTTTGATTATCGTGGCTCTGTAGTATAGTTTGAAGTCAGGTATTGTAGTGCCTACAGCTTTGTGGTTTTTTTCCTTAGAATTATTTTGGTTATTTGATGTTTTTATGATTCTGTAAAAACCTGATGATTTTTTATTCCATTTCTTTAAAAAATGACATTGGAATTTTGATGGGAATTGCATTAAATTTGTATATTGCTTTGGGTAGTATGGCCATTTTAACTATATTTATTCTTATCCATGAACAAGAAATATTTTTTCCTTTTGTTAAGTCTATTTTAATTTCCTTTAATAATGCTTTGTAGTTTTCAGCATATACGTTCTTTACATTTGTTGTTATGTTTATTCCTACATATTTTTTTGTTGTTGTTGCTACTGTAAAAGGGATTGTTCTTTTGAGTTCTTTTTCTGAGGTTTCATTGTTGGCATATAAGAAAGTAATAGACTTCTGAATATTAATTTTTTATCCTGCATCCTTACTGTATTGGTTTATTGTTTCTAATAGCTTTACTGTAGAATCTTTGGGGTTTTCTATATACAGGATCATGTTATCTGAAAAAGTGAAACGTTTATTTCTTCTTTTCCAATATTAACACCTTTTATTTATTTCTCTTGTCTGATTGCTCTGGCAAGAACTTCCAGCACTATGTTGAATAGGAATGGAGAGAGTGGGCAACCTTGTCTTGTTCCTGATTTTAGAAGAAAAGTTTTCAGTTTTTTTTACCTTTTACTATGATGTTAGCTGATGGTTTATCATAAATGGCTTTTATTATGTTTAGGTATTTTCCTTCTATACACATTTTGTTGAGTGTTTTAAACATAAAAAGATGTTATATTTTATCAAATGCCTTTCTGCATCTATTGATAAGGTCATATGGTTTTTGTTCTTTGTTTTTTTGATAAGGTGTATTATGTTAATCAATTTACATATGTTGAACCATCCTTGTGTTTCTGGGATGAATCCCACTTGATCATGGTGAATTATTTTTTTGATGTGTTGTTATATTTGATTTGCTAGTATTTTGTTTAGGATTTTTGCATCTGTATTCACTAGAGATATTGGTCTGTAGTTTTCTTCTTTGTGTTTTCCTTACCAGGTTTTCATATGATGGTTATGTTGGCCTCATAAAATGTTTCTGGATATATTGCTTCTTCTTACATTTTTTGGAAGACTTTGAGAAGGATAGGAACCAATTTTTCTTTGAATGTTTGGTAGAATTCACTAGTATATCCATCTGGACCCATGCTTTTATTTTTTGGGAAGTTTTTGATAGTTGTTTCTATTTTCTCCTTGTTTATTGGTCTATTTAGGCTTTCTACTTCTTTGACATTCAGTCTAGAAAGAATGTATTGTTCTAGGAGTTTTTCCATTTCTTCTAGATTCTTGAACTTGGTGGCATATAATTTTTCATAGTATTCTGCAATAATTTTTTGTATATCTATGATATCTGTGATGATTTCTACTCTTTTATTTGGATTTTGTTTATATGAGTCTTTTCTATTTTTTTGTAGAGCCTTGCCAGGAGTTTGTCAATTTTATTGATCTTTTCAAAGAACCAGCTCTTTGTTGTATTAATTATTTTATAGCTTTTCTGTTCTCTATTTCATTTATTTCTGCTCTAATTTTTATCATTTCTTTTCTTCTGCTGGTTTTGGTTTGCCTTTGTTTTTCTATTTCTAGTTCCTTAAGATGTGATGTTAGGTTGTTTACTTGGGCTCTCTCTTGCTTTTTCATATAAGCATTTAATGATATAAACTTCCCTCTTATTACTGCTTGTGCTCATCCCAGAGATTCTGATATGTCGTGTTGTGATTTTTACTTGTCTGTATATATTTTTTGATCTCTGCTTTTATTTCTTCTTTGACTCATTCATTTTTCAGAAGTTCGTTGTTTAATTTCCACATTTTTGTGGGATGGCTTATTCCTTTTTTGCAGTTAAGTTCTAGTTTCAAAGCCTTATGGTCAGAGAATATGCTTGGTATAATTTCAGTCTTTCTGATTTTGTTGTTGGTTTTGTGGCCCAGTATATGGCCTATTCTTGAGAATGTTCTATATACACTGGAGAAAAATGTATACTCTGATGTTTTGGGATGAAATATCCTGTAGATGTCTATTATGTCCATTTTTTTCTAGTGTCTTATTTAAGGCAGATATTTCTTTATTGATTTTCTGTTTGGATGAATCATCTAGAGTTATCAGTGGTGTACTGAGGTCTCCAAGTACGATTATATTTTTTTCAGTTTGCACTTTTAGATCAGTTAGTATTTGTCTTATATATTTTGGTGTTCCTTATTTTGGTGCATATATATTAAGGAGTGTTATGTCTTCTTGATACACTTTCCCTTTTATCACTATGAAATGTCCATTCTTGTCTCTGTTGCCTTTGTTGTCTTGTAGTCAGCATTGTCAGATAAAAGTATAGCTATTCCTGTTTTTCCTTGGATATTATTTGCTTGGAGAATCATTTTCCAACTTTTCACTTTGAATCTGTATTTATCCTTGTAGCTTAGATGTATCTCTTGAAGGCAGCATAATGGGTTTTGCTTCTTGATACAATCTGCCCCTCTATGCCTCTTTGTTGATGAGTTCAATCCATTTACATTTAGTGTAATTATTGACACAATAATTTCCTATTGTCGTTTTATATACTACTTTCTGACAGCTTTGTGTCTTGTTTGGTTCTTCTTTTTTGTTTTTCTGTCATTTGTTTTTGTTTGGTGGTGTTCTATACTTCTATCTTCTCTTTTTTCTTTTTTTTTTTTAAGCTATGTGTTTCAGTAGTGGCATTTTCAGGGGTGGTTACCATTAGGTTATTAGAAGAAAAATTATCTTATTTATTAGAGTCCATTATCTCATGAGTGCTCCTGCACTCCATCCCCCTTTGTTACTGCTGATCTTTATCCTCTCCCCCTTTATGTTATTGTTGTTACAGATTATTCTTGTTTTTATTGTGGTTTTGTTAAAAAAAAATTTACTTGTAATTTTGTATTGTTTTGTTCCTTGTATCTGGTTGGATAATCCCCTTTAGTATAATATATTTTCTGTAGTGGGGGTTTTCTGGTAAATGTTTTCATTTCCCCTTCATATTTGAAGGATAACTTTGATGGATATAGTATTCATGGTTGGTAGTTCTTGTCTTTCATTACTTTATATGTTGGGTTAAACTCTCTTCTGGCTTCTAGAGTTTCTGCTGAGAAATCTGATGATAGCCTAATGGGCCTTCCTTTATATATAATATCCTTCTTCTTCCTAGCTGTCATGAAGGTTCTTTCTTTGTCATTGATATTAGATTATCTCATTACAATGTGCCTTGGAGTAGGTCTGTTTGGGTTGAGGTAACTCAGCATTCTGTTTGCTTCTTTGATTTGAGGCTCTTACTCTTTCCACAGGCTTGAAAAGTTCTCATCGATTATTTGTTTAAATATGTTCTCCATTCCCTTTCCCTCTCTTTTTCTTCTAATATAACCATTATTCTTTGATTGTTCTTCCTGATGGAGTCAGACAATACTTGTAAGGCTTTCTCATTTTTTTTTAAAATTTGTGAGTTTCTCTCTTCTTCTCTCTGTAGTGTTTCTACTTGCCTGTCTTCAAGGTCACTGATTCTGACCTCTATCTGGCTTGTTCTATATGCTTAGCTGGCTACCTCATTTTTTAGTTCGTGTATTGAGGTTTCATCTCTATTTGGTTTTAATAGTTTCAATTTCCTTGGTGAAGTACTCTTTTTTGAAAAAGAAGTACTTCACTTCTTGTTGAAGTTGTTTTTTGAACTCACTAAATTGCCTTTCAGTGTTTTCTTGTATCTTATTGAGTATTTTTAGAGCTTCAATTTTGAATTCTGTCGTTAAGCTCCAAGTTTTCCATGTAATTGAGACTTTTTCCTCGGGATTTTTTATCATCTATCTGAACTACGTCTCTGTCTTGTATATCCATATTTTTTTTTTCCTTGGCATTTGTGGGTAAAATTGTTAATAACTTCAATAAGAGATAATTATTCCTTTTTCTGGCAGGGAGTGCTACACTACAATATTAGCTTCTGCTAGATTCTTGGGTGATCTCTTAAGGAAGAGGTTGGGAACCTACCTCGCGAGCCAGATGTGGCTCTTTTGATGGTTGCATCTGGCTCACAGACAAATCTTTAATAAAAAAATAATGTTAAAAATATGAAACATTCTCATGTATTACAATCCATTCATTTCCTACTGCTCATGTTCATGGTTTCAGCTGGAACCAATCACAGCTGTCCTCCAGGACAACACCAAATTTTTTTTTTAATAATTTTATTTTTAATGGGGTGACATCAATAAATCAGGATACATATATTCAAAGATAACAAGTCCAGGATATCTTGTCATTCACTTATGTTGCATACTTATCACCCAAAGTCAGATTGTGTGCTCTGTCACCTTCTATCTAGTTTTCTTTGTGCCCCTCCCCCTCCCCCTTTCCCTCTCCCTCTTTCCCCTCTCCCCGTAACCACCACACTCTTATCAATGTCTCTTAGTTTCACTTTTATGTCCCACCTACGTATGGAATAATGCAGTTTCTGGTTTTTTCTGATTTACTTATTTCGCTTCGTATCATGTTATCAAGATCCCACCATTTTGCTGTAAATGTTCCGATGTCATCATTTCTTATGGCTGAGTAGTATGCCATAGTGTATATGTGCCACATCTTCTTTATCCAGTCATCTATTGATGGGATTTTTTGGTTGTTTCCATGTCCTGGCCACTGTGAACAATGGTGCAATAAACATGGGGCTGCATGTGTCTTTACGTATCAATGTTTCTGAGTTTTTGGGGTATATACCCAGTAGAGGGATTGCTGGGTCATAAGGTAGTTCTATTTGCAGTTTTTTGAGGAACCACCATACTTTCTTCAATAATGGTTGTACTACTTTACATTCCCACCAACAGTGTATAAGGGTTCCTTTTTCTCCACAGCCTCTCCAACATGTGCTATTACCTGTCTTGTTAATAAGAGCTAATCTAACAGATGTGAGGTGGTATCTCATTGCAGTTTTGATTTGCATTTCTCTAATAACTAACGAAGATAAGCATCTTTTCATATATCTGTTGGCCATTTGTATTTGTTCCTGGGAGAAGTGTCTGTTCATGTCCTCTTCCCATTTTTTATTGGATTGTTTGTTTTTTTGTTGTTGAGTTTTATGAGTTCTTTGTATATTTTGGATATTAGGCCCTTATCTGTGCTGTTGTTTGAAAATATCATTTCCCATTTAGTTGGCTGTCTGTTTATTTTGTTATCAGTTTCTCTTGCTGAGCAAAAACTTCTTAGTCTGATGTAGTCCCATTCATTAATTTTTGCCTTCACTTCTCTTGCCATTGGAGTCAAATTCATAAAATGCTCCTTAAAACCCAGGTCCATGAGTTTAGTACCTATGTCTTCTTCTATGTACTTAATTTTTTCAGGTCTTATGTTTAGATCTTTGATCCATTTTGAATTAATTTTTGTACAGGGGGACAAACTGTAGTCCAGTTTCATTCTTTTGCATGTGGTTTTCCAGTTTTGCCAGCACCATTTATTGAAGAGGCTTTCTTTTCTCCATTGTGTGTTGTTGGCCCCTTTATCAAAAATTATTTGACTATATATATGTGGTTTTATTTCTGGACTATCTATTCTGTTCCATTGGTCTTAGTGTCTATTTTTCTGCCAATTCCATGCTGTTTTGATTGTCATGGCCCTATAATATAGTTTGAACTCAGGTATTGTAATGCCCCCAGCTTCATTCTTTTTCTTTAGGATTGCTTTGGCTATTTGGGGTTTTTTATAGTTCTATATAAATCTGATGATTTTTTGCTCTATTTCTTTAAAAAATGTCATTGGAAGTTTGATGGGAATTGCATTAAATTTGTATATTGCTTTGGGTAATATGGCCATCTTGATTATATTTATTCTTCCTAGCCAAGAACAAGGTATATTCTTCCATCTCATTATATCTTTTTTGATTTCCCTTAACAATGGTTTATAGTTTTCATTATATAGGTCCTTTACATTCTTTGTTATGTTTATTTCTAAGTATTTTATTTTTTTTGTTGCAATCGTGAAGGGGATTATTCTTTTGAGTTCGTTCTCAATTGTTTCATTGTTGGCATATAGAAAGGCTATTGACTTCTGTATGTTAATTTTGTATCCTGCGACCTTACTGTATTGGCTTATTGTTTCTAGTAGTCTTTTTGTGGATTCTTTGGGGATTTCGATGTATAGGATCATATCATCTGCAAAAAGTGATACCTTTACTTCTTCTTTTCTGATATGGATGCCTTTAATTTCTTTGTCTTGTCTGATTGCTCTGGCTAGAACCTCTAGTACCACATTAAATAAGAGTGGAGAGAGTGGACAACCCTGTCTTGTTCCTGATTTAAGGGGGAAAGCCTTCAGTTTAGTGCCATTTAATAGGATGTTAGCTGATGGTTTATCATATATGGCCTTTATCATGTTGAGATATTTTCCTTCCATACCCATTTTGTTGAGAGTCTTAAACATAAAATTGTGTTGTATTTTATCGAAAGCCTTTTCTGCGTCTATTGATAAGATCATGTGGTTTTTGTTCTTTGTTTTGTTGATATGGTGTATTAAGTTAACTGTTTTACGTATGTTGAACCATCCTTGAGATTCTGGGATGAATCCCCCTTGATCATGATGTATTATTTTTTTAATATGATGTTGTATTCGATTTGCTAGTATTTTGTTTAGCATTTTAGCATCTGTATTCATTAGAGATATTGGCCTGTAGTTTTCTTTTTTTGTGCCATCCTTGCCTGGTTTTGGTATGAGGGTTATGTTGGCATCATAAAATGTTTTTGGAAGTATTGTTTCTTCTTCAATTTTTTGGAAGACTTTGAGTAGAATAGGCACCAAGTCTTCTTTGAATGTTTGATAAAATTCACTGGTATAGCCATCAGGGCCTGGACTTTTATTTTTGGGGAGGTTTTTAATGGTTTTGTTTTTTATTTCTTCTCTACTAATAGGTCTGTTTAGGCTTTCTGCTTCTTCTTGACTCAGTCTAGGAAGGTTGTATTGTTCTAGGAATTTATCCATTTCTTCTAGGTTGTTGAATTTAGTGGCATAAAGTTTTTCATAGTATTCTACAATAATTTTTTGTATATCTAAAAAAAATTAATAATGAAATAAAGAAAAATAAAATTAAACTAAAATTAAAAAAAAAAGGAAATTATACCCCCTCCTTTTTTCCTCTCCTCTCCTCTCCCCTCTTTCTTGAGACTAAATAGAACAAACAATGCCTGTAATGGAGGGCCTGAATTGGGGAGAAGTAATAAAGGGGCAAAAAAAGGGAGGGTATGGATACAGAAAAAGCAAATAAAAAAAAATTTGGGTCAAGAATAAAATGATTTGCTTTTAGGTGTTGGTTGATTAAGAGTTATGATGAGAGGAATAAGAGGGAAACAGGAAATGGGCGGACAAATTAAAAAATTACTATTGTATTTAGTGGATCAAGAATTAGATAAAATGGAGAGCCAGGGATCGGAGCACTGCTAGTGTGTTAAAAAGGTGAAGTAAAAAACCCCCAAAATGCCACAAACATAAGTTTGAGTCCCAGATAAGATATTGTTCGTTATTGAGGTTTGAATGAGAGGAGACATAAAGGAGAAAGGAAGAAACTAATATAGAGGGAGAAAAGAAAGAGAGAGAGAGAAAAAAAAAAGAGGGAACCACTAAAAGAAGAAAAAAGAAAAAAGAGGAGAGAGAGAGAGTTAAGGGTTTTGGAGTGCAACCCTCATAGAGAGAAAGGAAGAGGAAAGAAAAGATAATGGGAGATGTAACACTTATGGGTAGTGTAGTTCAAGGAGAGGAGAGAGTAAGACCGGCATAGAGTTAAATGACCAAATTGGAGGAGGAAAAAAAATATATATCAAGAATGAAGATAAGAGAAACAAATGAACAAATACAATAAAATGGGATAGTTTATAAAGTCTGCAGATTATTCTTGATTTTGAGAGGTTATCTTCTTGCTTTTCTTTTCTCTCCCTCTTCCTGGTCGGTGACTCTGTACCCTGGGTTCTGCCCCTTTGGCATGCTCAGGTACAGGTTTGCAGTTGATAAGTCTCTATGGCGATGTCATGTATTGTGCTTTAGTCTCGTTGGCAGTTGAGGCTCATTAGCATTTATAGGCTGCGCCAGTAAGAGAGTCCGTGTTCCTGGAGTCTCTCTCCTAGTCTTTCCTTCCTCAATTAGTAGCCTGATAATCCAGCTATGGGGTTGCTGCTGCCTCTGCCTGGATGGTAAGAGGCTCAAAGAGCTGGCAACTCCCCACTCTATTCCCACTCAGCACAGGGCTCTGGGTAAGGCTCAGTCTGTCAGAGCTGCTAGCATAATCAGACGGGGCTTCCACCCACTCAAAGACCTGTGGCTTTGCCACTCTGTGGGATAACACGGGCGTGCACTGCCGAGGCACTTGGAGGAATCTCTCGCCCACTATCTGCGCATGCAGACCAGGATATCAGGCCAGCAGTCTCACACTCTGAGTGAAACCCCCACCCGCACAGAAAAGTTCCAGTGTTGGAAATGGCTCTCGCTCCGTCCCCGTGCATGGCTTTTTCAAGGCGCTGGGGTGGCCCGAGATTCCGCTTTTGGCCCACACAAAGGCCCCTGACTCTGCTCCTCTGTGGGATAACACGGGCGCACACTGCTGAGGCACTCGGAGGAATCTCTCGCTCACTATCTGCGCGCGCAGACCAGGATATCAGGCCAGCCGCCTCACCCTCTGAGTGAAACCCCCACCCGCACGGAAAAGTTCCAGCATTGGAATTAGTTCTCACTCCCTCCCCATGCGCGGCTTTCCCAGGGCACTGGGGCGGTCCAGAGATTCCACTTTTGGCCCACACAGAGGCCTCTGACTCTGCCCTCCTGTGGGATAATACGGGCGCCCACTCCTGAGGTGCTAGGAGGAATCTCTTGCCCACTCTCCATGCGCACCGACCAGGATATCAGGCCGGCTGCCTCACCCTCTGAGTGAAACCCCCACCCGCATGGAAAAGTTCCAGCATTGGAATTGGCTCTCGCTCCCTCCCCGTGCGCGGCTTTCCCAGGGCGCTGGGGCAGTCTGGAGATTTCGCTTTCGACCCACACAAAGGCCTCTGACTCCGCCCCTTTGTGGGACAACATGGGTGCCCACTCCTGGGGCTTTGGAAGGAATCGCTCACCCACTATCCATGCGCACCGACCAGGAGATTGGGGAAAATGGCTGCCCCACTTGTCTTTCTTTGTCTGGGTTTGGCACGAGTGTTCGCTTGTATTGCCCGGGTTGCCACAGGAACAGTTTTTCCTCGGCTTGAATCTCTGTGTCACAGCCTGGTTCGGCCGTTTGTGCCGCGGCCTGGATCTATTCACCCCCTTTGCCCGCCTCAGTTTCTATATTCTCAGTTCCCAGTGAAAGCCGTCCTGTTTAGGTTAGTGAGAAAAGCAGAGCATTTCTTACTCCCTATTTCCTTCAGGGTTTGATTATATATTTAGCCAATTTTTCACTCGACCATACCTTTGGGTGTATTGCGAAACATCTGGAGGCTCCAAGGATAGGTTTTTCTGTTTCTGGTTGAAGATCTTGTTGAGTTTTGGGGGAGATTTATCGGTATCGCTTCCTACCGCGCCATTACTCTGACGTCATCCTCCCAACACCAAATTTTTATTGGATAACGTGTAATGTACATGGGTCGTTTTATGGCTCTCATGGAATTACATTTTAAAATATTTGGCTCTCAGCCAAAAAGGTTCCCAACCCCTGTCTTAAGGCTTAGCTGTCACCTTTGCATTGACAGAGGCAGAGTCATTGCGTTGGTAGAAGTGGCTTACTTCCAGGGCTTTGCAACTTTATAATACTGGCTGACCAGGAGTCCTCCAGGGCCCTCCCCCACTTGCCCACAGAGCAGGGGATCTAGTTTCTGGGTGACCCTGCCTCTCACAGGAGAGAGCAGCCTGGAGACCTAGTGGAGGGGGGGTCTGCCACCACTGATTTTTTTACAGCAAGGGGAGCAATAAGAAACTGGGAGGCTGGGGTAAGAGAGCCCAGTCTCTCCTCCAATATCACTCTAGGCTCTCCAAACACAGCCTTGAGCTGGGCTGGGGTGCACATCACAAACCCCTGTCCCCGAGTTTCAGGAGCAGCTGCGGCAGAGATCGCAGATCAGGGGCTTCCCATTCACAAACACTAAACTCCCTCTGGCAAGCTGGTTCCCAAGCTTCAGAGCCAGTGGCATGCAGATCCCAGATCCTAGGTCAAGTGTGTCTGGAGCCACAAGGCTAAATTGTGCTGGTCAGTTGGGCAAATCAAGCATGCCCCAGTGTCCTATGGGTCAATCTTCATAAGCTATTCACCTGCAGTTCTTGGGAGCTTGCCACTGGCTTTGTGTGTACCCCATGCCTGTAATAGCTCAGCCTTGAAGTCATGGGTGCAGCAGATTCTGGGAAGCGGCCCTGCTCCCTGTTCTTGGTCAACACCCCTTGCTCAGCTCCTTCCCCGCAGACTCTTCACCTGGCTCCGCTGGTCTGAGACAAAGCCTGCACAAACAGTGCCTCCCTACCTTGGTTCGTGAGGACTCATTCCTCTAGTGTAATTTTTTCTTCTGTGCTTTGTCCCGCCTTCTAGTGTGATCATACCTTTGTCTATCCAGTGTGTGTATATTTCAGGTTCATCTGGGTTTTTTTCTTTGCATATAGTTGTTGAATTTGTTTTAATTTCAAGGGTGGAGATGAGGAGTATCACTCATGCCACCATTTCTCTGACAGCACTTTTCTGTTTCTATTTTCTTCCTCAGTTTATTGTGTTCACTAGTTTCCACATATAAGTGATATCAGATAATATTAGTCTTTCTCTGCCTGGTTTATTTCACTTAGCATAATAACCTATAAGTCCATCCATACTGTAGCAAATGTAAGATTTCCTTTTTTATAGTTGTGTAGTATCCCATTATGTATATGTACCACACCTTTTTTTTTTTTTTTTTAGGCTTTTTTTTTTTTTTTCATTTTTCTGAAGCTGGAAACAGGGAGAGACAGTCAGACAGACTCCCGCATGCGCCCGACCGGGATCCACCCGGCATGCCCACCATGGGGCGACGCTCTGCCCACCAGGGGGCGATGCTTTGCCCATCCTGGGCGTCGCCATGTTGCGACCAGAGCCACTCTAGCGCCTGAGGCAGAGGCCACAGAGCCATCCCCAGCGCCCAGGCCATCTTTGCTCCAATGGAGCCTTGGCTGCGGGAGGGGAAGAGAGAGACAGAGAGGAAAGCGCGGCGGAGGGGTGGAGAAGCAAATGGGCGCTTCTCCTGTGTGCCCTGGCCGGGAATCGAACCCGGGTCCTCCGCACGCTAGGCCGACGCTCTACCACTGAGCCAACCGGCCAGGGCTGTACCACACCTTTTTTAACTACTCTCCCACAATTGGACACTTGTGTTGTTTTCAGATCTTGGCTATTGTAAACAATGCTGCAATAAACATGTGGGTGCATATCTTCTTTTGAAGTAATGTTTTGGGATTCTTAAGCTATGTTCCTAAAAGTGGAATAGCTAGGTCATAAGGCATTTCCATTTTTAATTTTTTGAGGAAATGCCATACTGTTTTCTACAATAGCTGTACAAGTCTGTATTTCCACCAGCAGTGCAGGAGGGTTGCTGTTTCTTTGATACTTTTCTGTCTAGAGGATCTATCTATTGATGTTAGTGGGGTATTAATATCCCCTACTATTATAATATCACTGTTGATCTCAATTTTTATGTCCATCAAAATCTGCTTTATATATTTAAGTGCTCTTATATTGGATGCATAAATATTTCAATGGTAATATCCTCTTGTTGGATTGCTCCTTTTATCATTATGTAATGACCTTCTTTGTCCCTTATGACAGTCTTTGTTCTAAAGGTTATTTTGTCTTATATATGTACTTATTTATTGCCATAATATTCTTTAAACCTATAATCCTCTTTCTCTTGCTTTATTTTATTTTATTTTATTTTATTTTCTTATTGCTGGCCCATTAACATTTCTTATAGTATTGGTTTGTTGGTAATGATCTCCTTCATACATTTTCTTTTGTCTGGGAAGCTTTTTATTTTACCTTTAATATTAAATGATAGCTTTGTTGGATAGAGTCATCATCTTGGTTATAGGGTCTTGTTTTGTATCACTTTAAATATTTCTTAACTATCTCCACTGACCTAAAATGTTTCTGTGGAGAAGTCAGATATCAGCCTTAGGGGGCTTCTTTCTAAGTAATTGATTGCTTTTCTCTTGGAGCTTTTAATATTCTTTGTCTCTTAACTTTGACATTTTAATTTTGATGTCTCTTGGTGTGGGCCTCGTTGGGTTCATCTTTAAAGGCATTCCCTATGCTTCTAGAACTTGTATGATGTCTTCCATCATCAATTTAGGATTGTTTAGCTATGATTTCTTAAAACAAGTTCTCTATCCCTTATTCATTCTCTTCTTCAGCAAACCTTATGATGCAAATGTTGTTGTTTTTTATGTTGTCACAGAGTTCTCTTTAAGTTTCCTCAGTCTTTTTGAGCCTCTTTTTATTTTGCTGCTCTGCTTCTGTATTTATATTTATCATGTCCTCTAAATTGCTGATTCAATACTCCACTTCTGGTTCTTTCTAGTACAGTCTTTATTTCAGATATTGTATTTGCCATTTCTGACTACCTTTAATTTATGGTTTCAGTATCCTTTTTAATGTTTATTATTTTTTTGTTTAACTTCTCAGTGTGATAATCTATACTTACTGTTTGAACATCCTCACATACATTATTTTAAACTCTATGTCTGGTAGTTTGGTTACTTTCATTTTTTTTAATTCTTTTTCTGGGGATTTTTGTTGTTGATTCATTTAGATCATATTTCCTTGTCTGCAATTTTTTTTCCTGTGTACTAGGTTGGTCTACTCTGTCTCCCAAATTTGTTGTGATGACTTTATGAGGAAGGTGAGCTCAGTGGTACTGACCTCTAGGACCCCTGAGTTTCTTGCTCTAGGAATGCTTCTTGAGGTTTATGTTTACCCTGCTGTTGTGTGTGAGTATTGAGTACAGTTGACCCTCTCTGGGTGGGGTTATCCTTTCAGGTTGGCTGGCTCTAAGGGTCAACCTTGATTACATGTATCAGACACTGTGCAGTGTCTGTCCTGTTGGGCATATTTATTCTCCACATTATCTGGTGCCTGCTGGACTCCTCCTTTGGGTGTGACACTTTTGTGGGTAGCTGAATCTAGCTTTGGTGCAGTCTGCTACCTACTTCTAGTTGTGTTGATTCTGGGTCCTCTTGTGCCAGGTTTGTGTATGGGTTGACATCAGCTATTATTTGGAACCCATTGTGGGCTACCTACCAAAAGCTACTGCTCTGTTATCTGTTTGTGTCTGTGTTTTCTGTTCCTGGGTAGTATGGGAGGGGCCAACCTGTGTATAAGGATCAGTTTCTTCCTGTTCAGAGCTGCTAGCAGCTCCATAAAAGGGCCCAAGTTCCTTAAGATTGCCTCTGCTTTTAACTGCTCCACATCCTCTTGATGTTGCCTGGTCTTCACACAGAGTCATCTGTAGAAAAACTCTAGTGTGTGCTCAGACTGGCTTCACCCCCCACCAACCTCTCAAGAGATGGCAACTTTGGTGAGTTAGGGTAGGTGACATTGGGAATACAACATTAGTGGGACCCCCTTACTTCAGGGGGTCTCTTGATCAGGAGTTCAGTATGGGAAAAGTGGTCCCTATTCCAGAGCCTAATCCCTCAAACACTGCTGTATACTCTGATTCTATTTCTCCACAGAGAGGTGAGCAGGTTGTTCAGATTGGGTGTGGCTGACAGTCCCTTCTGCAGAAGTTCATCCAGCTAGGGAGCTGTAATACTGATGGCTGAGGCCAGGCAGGTCTACATTGGATTCAGATGGAGAGTAGAGAAACTACAGACCCAGAAATCTTTGGGCCATTCCCATTTATTAGAGTCTTGCAACAGCAAACAAGCAAACAGACAGGGGGAAAAACTGCTTCTTACAGCAGCAGGCATATGAATAGCAAAATGACCCCTCATAGTGGTGGGCAAGCAATCTAAAATCCACCATGAGTCAAACCACTCATAGCCTTACATAGGCTATGCACATGAGACACTGCCACATACTCACACACTAATCATGCAAAGTGCAAATGAGCAAGCCTAATGCAGCTATTTTCCCAACAGGAGCCCTGGTCACAGGGAGGAAGACTGAGAGAGTCCTACCCTGCAGCTGACTGTATCTCCTCAGAAAGTGGCTGAGCCCTTTCACCATTCCCAGCAATAAACTCCAGGGAACTCACACCTTGAATGTCCATGCTCCAAGCCTGTCTCCTTTCCCCCTGTAGAACCTAGCCCAGTGTGTCCAGATATCCAGGATCCAGGCTGGGCAACTATGAAGTTCCATCTTATCTAATGTGTGTGTGAACCGCTGTGCAGGTGCTGACCATAGATAGTGGAGCTCACTTCAACTGGGCCCACTGTCCATGAGCCCTCCCTTCAAACATGACACCAGCAAGGGTCTTTGGGTCCTGAACTGATGCTTGGCTTTTCTGGAGGGAACCTCGCAAAGACTAGTGTAGAACACTGCTTGTGACTGGCCCTCAGCATCCTTCTTGGAGCTACAAGCAAACCAGAGTTTGTGGCTGCCTCTGTTGGGCCCAGGTGCACATGGGAGGACCAAACTATACACCTAGGATAGCTTTTACCCACACTGGGCCTGGGGGAAAGTCAACAAAAGGCCCAAGGACTTCTGAGAGCTACTTACTGCTCCTTCTGTCTGCTGGCTGCTTGTTGGGCTTAGCCACTGAATAAAAAATTCTGGTAGAATCTAGAGCCTGGGGAAATTCAGGGATTAGGAAGGGTGGTTAGTGTAGCTTGCACCCCTAAGCCCCAGGTGTCAGTCTGTCCTGAATTTTTTTCACAGACCTCAGTAAGGTAACCTCACAGTCCCCAGGAGTCTGGTGAGTGTGGCCTCTGAGACCCAGAGATGTGGTCTTCCTGTAGTCCAGAATCTCCCATGAGGCAGAAGCACTAGTTGTACACTCAGGAGCTTGCGGGGCTGGGGGTGGAAGGGAAGCTCCAGCCTCAATGCCAGAAAACTGAGTCACTGAAGCACCCCCTGCTTCCTGGCTGACTTCTCAGAACAGCCCACTCTCCACAGGTGGGGCAAGAGAGGTCCCAAACATGGGTCAATTGTTTTCCCTCAGGCTGATGCCACTCAGAGGGGACTGATCCACCCCCCCCAAAAAAAATAGAAAATGCAGTATTGGAGAATGACTCAGCACAGGGGTTCTGGTGGCCATCCCCCAAAGTGTTTCTTCTTGGGCCACCAACTTTACACTCTCCTTACACATCTCTATTACTCTCAGCCCTCCCTCTGCTGGAGCTCCTATAAATGGCTGTGAATGAGATTTCCTACTCTGGCCTTTTAAGACATAGCCTGCAGCTCAGGCCACTTTCTCGCAGATAGAGACCTTGCTTCTTTTCACCACCAAATGTGTGAGTACCTCTTCTAGGCTCTGAGGCTCTGGGCTGGAGCACACCTCTCAGGGCAAACCTCCTCGCAGCTGGAGTCCCTCCAGATCCTCAGCCCTGTTTGCTGCTGGGAAAGGGGAAGCCCTTTTTGTGTCTCTGCTCTTCCTACCAATCTTACTGTGGCTTCTGTGACTCATTGGTTATGGATTCCTCTTTATTTAGTCTTAAATTGGTTTTTTAAGATGATTGTTGTTAAATTTTCTTGTAATCCAGTTTGGTCCTTGGAAGTAGCACTTGAAACATCTGCCCACTCCATTGTCGTCTTGGAATCCCTTGCCTATGTTAATTTTATAACACTGATTTTTCTAGGAAATTATTCACTTATCCAAGTTGACAAATTAGCTATAACAAAATTTCTCTTGTAATTGCATTATTATCTTTTTTAAGGCCTATAAATTGATATAAATATTTTCTTTTTAAAATTCATGACACTGGCCTTTATATCTTTTTTTTCTTTTTCATTTACTTTCAACTCATGTGTCAGTCTGTTTGTTTGGATTTTTTTTTTCTGGGAGCAAATTTTTGTTTATTTGAGTCAGAGAACAACTGCCAGGAAGCAAAATTTCAACGAATTGAGAAAATGCTCCAGAGAATGGCAGTTTTTTCTTTATTTTATACATTATAATTAAAGAGTAAAACATAAGGGGGATTACGTGAAATCCATTGGTGTTGTATTAGGGAGGCAGGAGAAAGCAAAACAGGGAAATCTCTGAGATTAAATAAAAAGTAAAATGGAGACACACATACTTCTATTTCATTGGTGGGTATAGGGTAGTTAAAAATAGACATTTATGGCAAATAGAGATGGTATTCGGGCAACAAAGTAACAATAAGTGCTCCCAGTCTCCTGCTCTGGAGGGAGATAGTGCCCTGAGGGGTCTGGAAGAAAGGGGATTACTCGGGAATGCCAAAGATATTTTATAGTAGATGCAAAACAAGAATGGACAGGTTGGCCTGACCTGTGGTGGCGCAGTGGGATAAAGCATCGACCTGGAACACTGTGGTTGCCGGTTCGAAACCTTGGGATTGCCTGGTCAAGGCACATATGGGAGTTGATTCTTCCTGCTCCTCCCCCTTCTCTCTCTCTCTGTCTCTCTCTCTCACTCCTCTCTCTCTAAAAAAATCAATAAATAAAATATTAAAAAAAAAAAAAGAATAGACAGGTTTACTTAAAGTAAAGATCAACCTTTGTCAAGGAAGATACTGGCCTAGGACATGACTACAATGCCATGACTCACTTTTGGTCAGGAAGCTTTAATTTCAAACTGCCCTATGTGATTACTTTTTAAGGCAGCCATACGGGCCTCCTCTGAGCTTGTCAGTTTTGGTATGTGGCCCCTTTTTTATTCACAGAAGTCAGCACAACTCCCCAAACTGTCATGCTGGAATTTGATCTCCTAATTATTTCTTAGAATAAAATAACACTATCTTGAATTTTGACACAATAAATTAGTTTTTTAGTTTTTCGTTTTGGTTTTTTTTTTTCTAACAGTATTTTATCAAGATGTACTTTACATACAATAAAACATACAAACCTTAAGTACTGTGTATGTGTGCATCTGTGCAGTCATCACTGAGATTAACTTAGAAAGTTCTGCCACATCCACCACAGTGGCAATCTCTATTTGATCACCAGAGATTTCATTTGTTTGTACTTGAATTAAAAAATATAAAGTCATACTATATATACTCATTTGAGTTTGGCTTTCTTATTCTACATGTTTTTGAGATTCATTCCTGTTGCAACATGCATCAGTAATTTATTTCTTTTTGTTGATAAATGGCATCTCACTTTGTGAACATACCAAAATTTGTTAATTCATTTATTTGTTGATGGATATTTAGGTGACTTCCACCTTTGGACTATTGTAAATAAGGTTGCTATGGTTATACATGGTACCAGTCTTTTTGTGGACATTTGCATTATTTCTCAGTTATTTTCACTATTTATATAATAGAGGAAAAACTGTATCAAAACAGAAGTGTATGTTTTACTTTATTAAAAACTGTCAAATAGATTTCCAAATGTTTGCATCAGTTTTCTTAACCTTCTCATAGAATCAATATTTTTTTCTATAACACATCTGTCTTAGTTTTGGATTACCTAGAACTTGATACAAGGTTTCAAGTGCTAGTAGTTTATTTAGAATATGAAGTAATCACTAGTAGAAGAGTAAAAGGAAGATAGTAAATTATCTGTTTATCAACCTGGTGTGATACAGGTTAATACTACTGGAAACACTCTGGGAACCGGTTTAAAATACATTTCTTACAGTTCTTGTCATCTTATCAAGGAGTGAGGGAGCCGTACAATATATACAGAAACTCTCATCAGGTTCATCAATTATTGTTTGAGAGATTGTAAAAATTTATAACATAATTTTTTCATATGTATATTACATTTCAATAACTTTTAAAAATGTTTATAGCAATTATTTTTCAGTAGCAGATTGTGAGATTATTTTCTAATTTTAATATAAAACTCAAAAATTCTGAAATAAATATTTATTTTAGCAAAGATTATTAACAGCATAGCATGTATCTCTTAAATCAATCAGCACATAAGAAATGTAAGTTAGTCTGAATTTTTGTTCATTCCTATATGTCAATCTATATGAAAGCAAATCTAATATACATCCCAACTTGTGTTTATTCATTTGGTTTTAAGTATCTTTTGGGGACTTCAGGTCCTTGTGTCTAGAAACATAAGCCTGCCAAATGAAGATGTTTGGTAAATTATAAGAAATAATACAGTAGGAGCAGCTATCATCTTCTTAGTTTCCCATCATGCTTTCAAGGTCTCCCAAAGAAAACCTAGTGTCCCATAACTATGCCGCATAAGAACATGGCATGCCAAATCCTAAATCAACTAAGCAAGCATCTAATAATTCTTATTGTCATTACAGTGTGGGCTATTTATTTTATTTTTTCCAAATGTTAGGATTCTATACAAATTATTAGATATATAGTTTTTATTATTATATTATTAAATATATATATATTTCTTAGATATATAGTATTTTTTTTTGTATTTTTCTGAAGCTAGAAATGGGGAGAGACAGTCAGACAGACTCCCGCATGCGCCCGACCGGGATCCACCCGGCACGCCCACCAGGGGGCGACGCTCTGCCCACCAGGGGGCGTCGCTCTGTTGCGACCAGAGCCACTCTAGCGCCTGGGATAGAGGCCAAGGAGCTATCCCCAGCGCCCGGGCCATCTTTGCTCTAATGGAGCCTCGCTGAGGGAGGGGAAGAGAGAGACAGAGAGGAAGGAGAGGGGGAGGGGTGGAGAAGCAGATGGGCGCTTCTCCTGTGTGCCCTGGCCGGGAATCGAACCAGGGACTTCTGCACGCCAGGCCCATGCTCTACCACTGAACCAACCAGCCAGGGCCAAGATATATAGTTTTTATTCCAATGCACAGTGGGCTAGAATTTTCCCCAAAGTTTTCTTTCTTACAATATTTTGCTCCTCTCTTTATCCAGGTTATTATTGAAATATGCATTGTTATAAGGCTAGGGAGTTATTTTTCCTTAGTGGATTAGGATTATGTCTATAAATGTAAATCATAAGATTGATATAAAATCATTGTCTTCCTTTAATTTAATTATTTAATACAATTTTAGCTCTATTTTATGTTTGTAGTAGTTTTAATAATATTATTGGACTTGAGTATTCAACACAGAAGCACCCATTGACCAGATTACTATCTTTTTTTTACAATGTAAATACTTTAAAAATACTAAATTGCTGGTAGTATATTCTAACTTTTTAGACCTACAAGAGAGATTGGATTAAAAATTTAGGTTGTTTTAAATTGTAATAACATCTCTGCTAGAAAATTTGATGCTTAAATGCCACTTCTTATGTCTATGACCATCTTAAATAAAAAGGAAATTCTACTTGATACGGAGTTAGTAGATATAAAAAAATCCAAATTCCCTAAATTACAGGTGTCATATTGTAGCATTTTTATGCATTTTGCTAGCAGACAAGAATACTCTTAAACATGTTTTCATTTTAAGTGTTAGAAAGCAGTGTAGGGAGAGTTTTCCCAGATGCCCCTCTTTTATACATACTCTGAAAGTACATTTACTTATGTCTCCCACTCAAAGAGCTTCCTAGAAATCTAACCACAAGTATTGGTTATATTAATATATTTTTATTTAGTTTTTGTAGAAGCTGCACTATTGCAATTCAAATCAAGTTTACACTCAGATTTTCAAGTGTATGTGGACAAAACCTAAAAAATATTAGCCAGTATTTATTATTATGCCCTGTCATTTTTGCTGCACAAAAAGTTTGTAAAGGATTTAATGAAGAGGTAGTTTATACTGGCCTTAAAGAGGTGATAAATAATTGAAATTAAGAAACTTGAACAATATTGGTTTATTCATAAGTTTGTGTACTTACATTCGTGTTCAGCAACAACTTCAAGAGAGGTAAACTCATAGAAAATCACCTAACCTCTGGTCTCTAAATATTTTGAAACAAAGATTTTAGTCATTTGGGGTCAGGGTAGTATCGACATATTTATCAAGATCACATTGGTGTAATTATTACAAAAGCAAGTTTTACTTTTTCATGTAGTTAAGATTCTTTGAAAGAGTTGATAAAATGCATAGGGTATTTGTAATTAAGACAGAGATGGTAATTAACTTAGATGTTGAGTGGCTTTTGTTGTGTCTCTCTCCACAGCCTATATAAAAAACTTGCTAACTCTGGAGTAAAATTTCTTTAAAAATTATAAAAATAATTTAAAATTAGAAAATGCAAAATATTTATAAATGACCAAATCTGAAAAGCTGGGCAAGCTAATACTAAGTCTCATCAAATATCACATGTATGCCCTGGTCGGTTGGCTCAGTGGTAGAGCATCGGCCTGGCATGTAGGAGTCCTGGGTTTGATTCCCGGCCTGGGCACACAGGTGAAGCACCCATCTGCTTCTCCACCCCTCCCCCTCTCCTTCCTCTCTGTCTCTCTCTTCCCCTCCCGCAGCCGAGGCTCCATTGGAGCAAAAGTTGGCCCGGGTACTGAGGATGGCTCCATGGCCTCTGCCTCAGGCGTTGAAATGGCTCTGGTTGCAACAGAGTGACGCCCCAGATGGGCAAAGCATCACCCCCTGGTGTGCGTGCCAGCTGGATCCTGTTTGGGCGCATGCGGGAGTCTGTCTGACTGCCTCCCTGTTTCCAACTTTGGAAAAATACAAAAAGGGGAAAAAATATCACATGTACAAGGGTTAGACTTGTCAAATTTATTTACTAAGACTGAGTGGAAAGGAGAAGTATTCATGGGAAAATGGCAACCATGGTAAATATATCGCACATATTTTAGAAAAGAATGGAAAACTGGTGTGCTTTATAAAATATTTATTGAATGCTGATCATGTTTCAGGCAAATAGAAGATATTGACAGAAAAACTAATGACACATGGATTTGACATCAAAGAATTCAGAGTTTATACAGGTCAATTTCAATAGTAAGTATTATGATAAAAGGATACACAGAGAGCTGTCACAGGGCAATGGGATTTGACTCTGACTGAATGGAGGTTATCAGAAAATGCTTTCTGGAATAAATGGCACATGAATTTACTTTGGACATGTGAGCAGAAGGTAGTCGGGTGGATAAGTAGAAGAGAGGGAGAGATAAATAGAACAGAATGAGCATAGATAGATAGGAGTGAAATTAGGTCTGTAGATGAAGTCCATAAAGTTATCATGAAATCATTTCTCCCTATAATTTAATTACCTAGTACCTTTTTAACTGTATTTTACCTCTATTGCAGTAGTTTTAAATAAAATTATTCAACTTGAGTATTTAACACAGAAGCACCCTTTTTGATCAGATTATTATCTTTTTTTAGAAAGTGGGGATGCTTGTAAAATACTAAATTGCTAATATATGCAATTTTTCAATGTTGCAGCTAGTGTCATAAAGAAAGGCCAAATATGTAGGCAAGGTTTTGTTTATGGAAAGTGTTTCATTCTAAACAAAAGGATTTGGATTTTATCTTATAGACAATAAAGCTCTACTGAAACGTTTTAGCAAATAAACCCATGGTCAGAGTTTCTTATTTGAATGATCACTTTGCTCATACAGCAGGATAGGAGGAGAAAAAAAAATGGTTTAGGAGGTTATTAAAATGGTTTGTGCGATAAGTAAGGCCTGACATAGAATAGAGATGGAAGACATATAGATTTAAGAAATATTTAGAAACTAACATCATTAAACATTGATTTTAGTGTAGGAAATGAAATAGTGAAAACAAAAAGTCAAAGGCATTTGTTAGAAGAGAAATGTACGTTTATTTTTATTTCTCTTTTCCTTTAAAAATTTTTTTTATTTATTGTGTTGACATGATTTCTAGTGTACAATTCAATATAATAACATCTTGTTTAGAGATAAGAGTTCTATCATGCTTTTACCTACTGATCTTGGAGAAGGGTTACTGAGCAAAGTTTGGTAAACTATCATGGAAAGTCTAGCCCTGCTCTTGAGAAAGTAGAGCAAGAAACAATACCTGCCCTTGAGGACCATATTGTAGCACTAAAACAAGGTTGTTTGGTTTTTTTTAGATTTTATTTATTCATTTTTAAAGAGAAAGAAGAGACAGAGAGATGGGGGAAGAACAGGAAGAATCAACTTCCACATGTGCATTGAACAGGCAAGCCCAGGATTTCAAACCAGCAACCTCAGTGTTCCAGGCTGAAGCTCTATCCATTGCACCACGACAGGTCAGGCAACAAAGTTGTTTTTTTTTTATTCTAGAGTGTTTTAAGTCTAGTAAAATAATTTTCACACTGAAAATAAGTAATTGATTCTAGAAGTCAACAGTCTATCTTATTTTTGACACCTGGATATAATTCAAGACAAGATAAATTTTCTGTACAGGGCAACATTGGCTGGATTTGAAAAATAATGTAAAGTAGTAGGACATTTTTTCCAGTTTTATTAACTTTTTCTTTTCTCTAGCATGACTCATGGTGTGGTATGTAAAGTTACTTATATTCCATGAGTCCATGATGAGAAAAACCATGGAACAGGCTTCTAAACTGAGAAGTCTCTGAAGGAATAAGGTTTATCTTATGCAACCTTTATACACAGATTCTCACATAGTATTTAGTACATAGTGGGACCCAAATAGTGAAAGTTAGATTTAATTGAATGACATTAAAATAAAGCAGTTTTACTAATTATGTTGACAGAGTAAGCTCTGCAAAATGTATTACAAAGCATATTAGTGCAGTATCTTGATAATTGAAATTATTATTTGAATTGAACTTAACAGGGCTAAAGTAAGATTTTTTTTTCAAATAGCACTACAGTATAAAGATAGCAGGATAAGCTCATAAAAATATTTTTATATACTATCATAGAAGAAACATAGCTCTAATTATGAAGGAGACAGCTTCTCTTCTCACAACTGTCCTGAGGCTTAAAGTCTCTCAAATCTGTTCTGCTTGGCACCATCAACTTTCCCTTACTGCAGTGTGTGGCTCCTTCCTCTGTCTTGTCCAGAATGTTGGATCTTGTTTTGCTATTAACTTTTTTTTTTTGTATTTTTCTGAAGCTGGAAACGGGGATAGACAGTCAGACAGACTCCCACATGCGCCCGACCGGGATCCACCCGGCACGCCCACCAGGGGGCGACACTCTGCCCACAAGGGGGCGATGCTCTGCCCCTCCAGGGTGTAGCTCTGTCGCGACCAGAGCCACTCTAGCGCCTGGGGCAGAGGCCAAGGAGCCATCCCCAGCGCCTGGGCCATCTTTGCTCCAATGGAGCCTCACTGCGGCAGGGGAAGAGAGAGACAGAGAGGAAGGAGAGGGGGAGGGGTGGAGAAGCAGATGGGCGCCTCTCCTGTGTGCCCTGGCCGGGAATTGAACCCAGGACTTCTGCACGCCAGGCCGACACTCTACCACTGAGCCAACCAGCCAGGGCCTATTAACTTTTTTTTAAAGCTCTGCAGAATGCACACATATCTCAAGTAGATTTTTTATAGGAAAGAAAAATTAACAGTTATTATGCACCCAACATGTATAAAAATTGTGCTAGATATTTTACATAAATTTAATTACTATTCAAAATATTCAGTAAGGTAACTGGTATATTCTTTTTATACATTTGAATACTAGTGCTTGAAGAGTACAAATAACTTCCCAAGGTTTCATGGACATAGCAAATCAACTAGGTGTCAAAAGCCGTGGGCTCTCTACTGAATGTTATAGTCTAACAAATGCACAGTGAAGAAACTTTACTATCTTCCTTGTGTTAGGCTCTAAATAAATGGATCGACCTGGTGCAATCACTGTTTTCAGATTTATTTTCCTAAAATTCAGTACTTCACTTTGTTTCCATTTCTCTTATCCCTGAATACTGACATTGCTATCTATTATATTATTACATTATTTTATCATCTCTTCAACTGGTTTATCTTCAAGTTTCTCCAGGTTTGTGTGTCCAATATCCTTCTAGCTACTTTTTCTTCCAGGCTACTGAATTCTCTAACTGCAGTCACAGTCCTTGAGTCTCTCTTCTCTATATGCTGTCTTTACTTGTAGTTACTCCCCATACTCACTCAGACAATCTAAACTGAGTAGTATAATAAGCTCATTCTCCCTGCTTCTTAGCCTTCTTTCCTAGTGGGCCATCGCTGCCTCCAGCCTACACACCAGACATTCAAAAATGCATGCAGTTCCACAAAAATAACATGTTGTTTCATCCCACTGTGCTTTTGTTCATGCTTCTTTCTTTGCTTGGAGTTTTCCAATCCTACTCTCTGGAGAACACCTGTCCATCATTCAACGTTCATCTCAAATGAAAAGTCCTTTAAAACATATAACACTTCTAGAAGATAAAATACTTTATTCAAACCACTGATGACCAGGCATATAAATACTTTGTTAAATGGAAGATACATTAGTCAAAGTTTGAAACCAGAGATATAATAAGATACAGTAAAGGGCATCTGCTTTTTCAAAGCAATACTTATGCTTTCAACTGACTGCAACCTCCATACCATCGCCAATTAGGTAAAGGAGTTCCATGGTGGTTTGTTGCTTTTTCTGCCCCATAAGATGATTTAATGGTTAGGGTTTGTGCTCTCAATACTATGCTCTCAGTATTCTGCTAACCAATTTCTAATAAATTAGGGAAGGTTACTTTTAAAATCTTTTGTCCTTGTGTATCACCCAACACTCACTTCTCTCTGTTTGCCTTGACTAATAAGAGCACCATCATGTAAAGAAAAACATGTGAAGATAAACCTAATTTCTTCCTATTTAAAGAAAAATCAAATGAAAATACTGAAAGTGCCCCAGGTATCCCTGAAACTGCGTTTGAAGACTCAAGATGCTTTTCTAGCAGTGACAAGGGAGCTTTATCCAGGGCTGCAGCATCCTTTGAGGGTCAAGCACCCAGCTGATACACTTGGTATCATTTTAGATGTGAGTGGGGTTCCTCTCTGGTTTTAAATTTGTTATAAATCCTACCCAAAGGTGATAAATCAATTCTAATTTAGCTGCTTCTTTATTTATTTATTTATTTTTTTACAGAGACAGAAAGAGAGATAGTGACAGACAGGAACGGAGAGAGATGAGAAGCATCAATCATTAGTTTTTTGTTGTGACACCTTAGTTGTTCATTGATTGCTTTCTCATATGTGCCTTGACCGTGGGCCTTCAGCAGACCAAATAACCCCTTGCTCAATCCAGTGACCTTGGATCCAAGCTGGTGAGCTTTGCTCAAACCAGATGAACCTGCACTCAAGCTGGTGACCTCAGGGTTTCAAACCTGGGTCCTCTGTATCCCAGTCCGATGATCTATCCACTGCGCCACCACCTAGTCAGGCTAGCTGCTTCTTTAAACATACACTGTGCCTAGAAAGGAAACCAGCCGCACCTTTGAAGTGTTGTTGAGCATGGCACCTAAGTAGGAAGTTGGAAGAAGCAGAGAAAGAGAGCTGGGACTCCGCTGAGTTTAAAAAGAACCTTAGGATCTGGGTTGCATCTGCTCAGCCTCTGGGTTGTTCAGCCAAGAAAAATAAAATGTCATTAAAAATAGTGGGGGGCTCACAAAACATTTTGAACAACATGTGCTCTGGTGTTTTTCATAGCCAGGCTGAGCACTTTAGATTCAGTTCAGGTTCTATATTGAAAAAAGGAAGGTCCAGAAAGTAGCTGTGTCTATGACTTACATAAGGAATTGGTTTTTTAAAACTGTGTTATTACTATGTATCCAGGTTACTTCTGGTTTATCTTTTAAAGTAACTTCTGAGCAACTAGATTTATCTAAATTTCTAAGTTATTTTTATGGTGTTGTTCAAAAATTTCTATCTAGTACATTCTTCAGAAACACTTTCTAGGCAATGTAGAAATTCTAATACTGAAAATTATTTCAGGAAATAGAGACATGGCGCATTCAGGATTTTTTTTAAAATGTATATATATATATATATATATGTCTGGTAGGGCTACTGGTAAACCTTTAACACTTTAAAATGATTTTATTAGAAATTAGAAAGCCATAACTTGATAAAATGTTCAGAAGGACCGGGGTGGGGTCAAGTAAGTTTTGATTTTTGAGGTGAGAGATAGACGATTGATGAGCTAAGGTATGATACAGTACCACAGGAATTTCAGAGGTGAATGAAACAGGAGAAATCAGGAGTACTACAGAGGAGTCTGCAGTGTGAGAATTTCTATGAATACTTGTGTGGTCATAAATGCCAGAAAGAGACAGAATGAAAAAATAAAACCACAGTTCAAACAAATTACTTGTGACTCATTATGCAAAATTCTTTCTGTTATGTGTTTGGAAACCTGGGCTTTGTTGTATAACCCATTAGGTTTTCAGTTTTCCCAATCTATAAAAATAGAATATTGGATTATTGTATTAGGTGATATTTAAAGTACTTTTTGGGTTAAATATATAGTTATTTAATAATTATGATTTATTACATAAATTAATTCATAACTAAATCAATATATAATATATAATATGTATTTAACTTAAAAGGTACTTTAATCATCATCTAGTCAATGTATATTTATTAAATGTATCAGTATGTCTTATTAAACATTTATTATAAAATATTCTTAAATATATATGTCAGTTCACTCCTTTATGTCACTTTAAAAAACTTTAAACAAAAGCCTACCAAATGAATATTAAATTGAGACTCAAGAATACTTTGTTCCATTCCCATATCTAATAATAACCAGCTAAGTAGTAATAGAAAAGTCATTTACCAGCTCTTTCTGTGTGTGTCTGTGTGGGAAGAGGAGACAGACTTCCACATGCAGTCCAACCGGGATCCACTTGGAAAGCCCACTAGGGGGTGATGCTCTGCCCATCTGGGGCCCTTGCTCCATTGCAATTGGAGCCATTTTTTTTTAGCTGCCTGAGGTGAAGGCCATGGAGCCATCCTCAGTGCCTGGGGCCAACTTCCTCTAATAGAACCTTGGCTGCAGGAAGGGAGGAAGAGAGAGAGAAGAGAGAAGAAAGAAGAGGAGGGGTGGAGAAGCAGATGGGCACTTCTGTGTGCCCTGACTGGGAATCAAACCTGAGACATTCACACATGGGCCCAATGCTCTACCACTGAGCCAACAGACCAGGTCTCACTTACCAGCTCTTGCCCTTAGTATTCTCCTCAGGAAAAGAAAGAACTGGACTCAAAGACCCTTAAAGTCCCTTTTTTTTCTAATTTATCATGGATAGATTTATTACATCATACTTTCTTTAGGTAATAATTCTAGGCACAGCTTAGTCTGGATCCCTGTTTAAGGTCTTGTCAGGCTGCAATATAGGTACTTCCTGGGGTCACATCCCATCAGAGGCTCAACTGGGGAAGATAAACTTTCAACCTCTCTTCAGTTGTTGCCATTGTTAGGATTTATTCCCAGATAGTTGTGGAACTAATAGTTATGGTCCCCCTCCCCCCCTTTTTTTTGCTGGCTGCTGACTGAACTGCTTTCTGATGCTAGAATCTACTCATAGTTCCTTGTCACATGACCCTCTCCTCATTCCTCTCACAACATGATGGTTTACTTTACAAAGCCTAGCAACAAATTGAGTACTCTCTGAGTTCAGGGAGCTTTCAGTACCATTTTTGAGAGTTTTCAACTGATTAAATTATTCATGGCCATCCAAGATAATCTCCCTTTTGATTAATTTAAAATCAACTTATTCAGGACCCAAATACATCTGCAAAATTTCTTCACCTTTGCCATAATCTCTTAACTAGGAGCAAGCCACAGTTCTTGTCCATACTCAAGGGAAGGGGATTAGACAAATATGTAAACTCAAAGAGCTGGGAAGTTTGGGCTTATTAGAGGCACCTTAGTGTTTATCTGCCATAAAAAGTGTTTCCTTTTCATTTGATTGTCAGATGAATGTTCATTATTGATCTATTACCAAAAAACACTGTTGTTTTTTAGGGGAGAATAATTGTAATTGTATTATCCCGTACAAGATCGAATGTGTTGTGTGAGCCTTAGTAGGGAAATAAGAGATGATCTTCAATTTCTCCTCCAGTTCATAAAGTCTTAGAAGTAATTGATGTACACAACTGAAGTAACTGGTGTCCTGTAAATAGCATATCTTATTTATCCATATTATGTATGTTTTCTTTTATATAAAATTTTCATCTTTCTAAGTGTCTTTTATAAGTATATTCACATGATTACCAATAATTTTTACTGTATGTTAAGTACAAACGGAACAGTAATATTTTATCATGACTTGAAAATTTATGTATATAATAATAGTGTGTATCTAAGTGTAAGTGTCTGTATGTATGATTAGGTAGCTTCCTGTGTGTCAAGCACAGTTTTAAATACTTTGTGTATCAACATATCAAATATATACAATAACAATTTCAGTTAAGTAAAACCATAACAAACTTTAAAGACAAGGAAATTTGTGGCTAGATGAGTTAAGTAACTTGCCCATAGTCATACTGAGTCAAGATATAGGTATATTCTGGGTTCAAGTTCAGATTCTAGCTAGCACCTTCATTCTTTATTATTACATTATAGTAAATATAAGGTGCATATTATTTTCTCTATTTTTTGAGAAAGAAAAATTGAGCTACTTGTCCAAGCTTAAAGCATCTTTTTCACTTGCTTATGGACTATTTCCAGGCAATAACTCTGTCTTGTTCACTTTTGCATCCTTATCTTAGCACATAATGGTCAATACATGCAGAATGACTGATGTTGATCAAGGTCAAGACTTTAATCCATCTCTGCTACTTTTGAGATATTTGTATATTCCTCTTCTAGTCAGTATCTTCCCAGACCTAGCCTTTGATGTAATAAAATGTCAACTTGAACAATCTGTAATTTATCCTGTGGATCAAGATTAAATCTTTTCAATATACTTGCTTTACAATATTGTTAAAGAAATTAATGAGTTTTGGGGAGAGAGTTTCCTGGGGGAATAAATTATTTTGTGAGCACTTTTGTAAGTATGTTAGCTGCTTGAGCCCTTGTGACTAGTACTTCAACCAAGCAAATTGTACCCTAGTGGTCTTTATTTTAATGAATTTTCCAAAGATGGTTGACTTATCTCATCTAACAAGATCATTTGGTGAAATGATTTGATCCACTCAGAGGGAGAATTGATGAAAATACAAAATAATTGAAATATAAGAAAAACATTCTGAACTAAAGAAAGTGACCTTTCATGAAGTTCAAGTTCTTCTCTGAAATAATCTGGTTATTAATCTAAGATTGTTCTACATATGACTAAGGGCAAGGCAATGAATTATTGCTTAGGAACTACAATATGATTACCTTGAATATGAAATAAAGGATGCTCATTTTTGTTAAGTTTTTAATTTTAAAAAACTTTTTCAAGTATTCTGTTAGAGCTGGGACTGCTATACATTCTCAGCAGAGAATTTAGTAACTCAGTTTTCTAGTACTTAAAAGAAAATCCTAATGTCAAATTTAAAACGATAGACCTTTTTATATTAGCTTTCACATTCCAGTAGGCAGAACTAACTAGCAAGTTGTTTTTGTTAAACTTTCAGCAAACCAAAACCTTCTTTTTTTTTTAGAGTTATAGCATACATACCAGCTACTCCTCACATCTCCTGCCCCACCTAATGCTGGCCTCTCTGCAGCTACAGTAAAAGGCAAATTATTTCAAACTACTTCATGTATCTTCATTGAAAATCATTTTTCTTGTGAAATCTTATGAAAATTATCCAGTTTCTTTGCCTTTACTGCATACATGAAACCCTTTGGCATGTAAGTTTCCTTCACATTGTTATTTAGCAACAAGTATTACCACTTTTACCTGCTCCATAGAATGTTTTTTATTAGTTACTTAAATGAAATAATATAGTATTAGGACTAGGGAGTAAACACTCAATGAGAATGAGGTGAGTCAGTAAAGTCATGTGATACTTCATTGATGAGTAAGCCAAGGGAGAGAGAAGCAGTGACTTTCCCAAGGTCAAACCCATCAGCAAAGGGACAACTTGAAAACCCAGAGCCCATGAAGCATCATCCAGTTGCTTAAAGTGCTGAACCAAACAGCTTCTCCTTAATGTCTAAAATGAGTTATTTCCATTCATCCCTAAATACAACAGTAATTGAGTTAGAACCTGCTGGGTTTTTGTGGGACAGATTTTTAACATAATTTTTATGCTAGATATATATTTGGTCCATCCTTCTCATTAGAAGAAACACTTCATATTAACTATCAAAACTTACATTCTACCATAGTGTTCTAACTCTTACAATCCATAAATTTAAAAAGATTCATACCAGAGGCCACCAAATGGTATGAGAAAGGAAGAGAAAAAAAAGAAGTGAGAAAAAAAGAATAAGAGGTTATCTACTTTCTTATACCTATTCAATGACAGAAGCTATTAAAGCATTGGATAGAGTTTTCCATCGGATTTTTTTGTAATAAAAAATGTCTATGTTAAAAAAATATTTGAAAATTACAAATGTATATTGAGGTGTGATATCTTTTATATTTTATTTAGACATTTTAAACCATACATTACTTGCATAGAACTAGAAAATATAGGAATCAAAGTAAAATTCAGTCTGTAGGTTAAAATGAAAATGGAAGATGGTGTAAGGTTGGGTTTCTTATGAAAATATACAGCCCTTATTTTAAATTTGCACTAACAGATATATAGATGGCTTATACAAATTTTAAATTTGAGCATACAATAGAAAATAACCTACAAAAGACCTCTGTTAGTATCCAACTGACTGTAGTTAGGGAAATCAATGTTATTAAAATGAAACAGCAGTTATAATTATAAATTAATGTCATGCTGAAATATGAGCCTTAGAGAGAGAAACTTTAGTCATTCTTTCAATCAATTTATCAATACCTAAAGGAATATTTGTTGAGTTTTATTGTGGAACAAATTGCTATTCTGTGCATTATTGATGAAACATGAGAAAATATGCAACTCCTGTGTTTATGTTGTAAGGGAAGAGACATTTGAAAGTGGGAACAACTGACATTAAATAGATAATCCTTATGATAACTAAATATTATCATCAATATAGCTTCATAATGAAGGAGCATATATCAAGCAGCCTGCAAGGAGCTTATAGCATAACACAAACTTGTAAATATGTAGACTGTTGCAACAAAGACCAGCAGCTCAGAGACAAAGTTAATGTGGGTTGTAGCCCTGGACCTTTCCCCTTTATCTACCATCATCCCACCTTCACTTGCAACTGCATTCCCTATTTGTTTTCCCTTCCTAAGTCATTAGTTTAATTTCTATAGTCAGAATATGGTCAATGAACTTTTGTTAAGTACATGAAGGAATTAGTGAATATGAAAAACATTTCAAATAATGATATATGTCTAATGCTTCTTTATAAACTACTACTTTGTAAGTGATTAATGAATTAGAATGTGTTGCCTTTTTCACACAAGCTATGAGGAAGTTTCTACTGGCATTTGGGTTTAACTGTTGCATTTTGCCCAATAAATTTTCTTTCAAACTTTTCATTTTTGCATCCCATTTACTTATTGGCTTTTTCTTTTGTTCTATATTATATTATTTTGGCCTTACTCTTCCTGCATATTATTAAAGCAAGCCGAATTAATTTTTGAAAGTATAACATATTCTAATTGACAATCTTATTTAGAAAATTCAGAGTAGAAAATAAAAACATTGGCCAGACCAAGCGGTGGTGCAATGGATAGAGCATTGGACTGGGACACGGAGGACCCAGGTTTGAAACCCCGAGGTCTACAGCTTGAGCATGGGCTCATCTGGTTTGACCAAGGTTCACTAGCTTGAACCCAAGGTTGCTGGTTTGAGCAAGGGGTCATTTGGTGTGCTGTAGGCCCCTGGTCAAGGCACATATGAGAAAGCAATCAATGAACAACTAAGGTGTTGCAATGACGAATTGATGCTTCTCATCTTTCTCCCTTCCTGTCTGTCCCTCTCTTTATCTCTTTCTTTCTCTGTCACAAAAAAAGAAAAGAAAAACATTGATTATTACATAATGTTTAATCCCCAAACATATTTTCTTTTTCTTTGTCAAGAAATAATTTATAATTTTCAGTTTTCTCATCAGGGAAGATGAGCAAAAGCTACAAGTAGTTTATTTATATACATAAGCATTCTTTTCCTAAATATATATATATATATATTTTCCTAAATATATATATAACATATTACTGTAAAAACATAATTAAAAGGAGAATAAAATTAACATCATTCCTAATATTTTGGGTGTGATTATGGAAAGAAAATGAGATGCATACTTTGCATATTTTAAACTTACATTGTTAACAGTTTGAATCAGATTACTTTTCACTGAAATATGTCACAAGCTTTCTTAAAAGTCTGTAAAACTTCTTTTTAAAGATTTTATTTACTGATGTTTTTTCTTTCTTTCTTTCTTTCTTTCTTTCTTTCTTTCTTTCTTTCTTTCTTTCTTTCTTTCTTCTTTCTTTTTTAATAGAAGAGAGAAAGGCAGGGGGAAAGATTGAAAATCATTGACTCATAGTTGCTTCTCATATGTGCCTTGACCACACAAGCCCAGGGTTTCAAATTAGTGACCTCAGCATTCCAGGTAAGTGCTTTATCCATTGTGCCATGACCGGTCAGGCTATAAAACTGTATTAGACATATTTTTTTGTGGATACATCTTATCATAGGTTATTAAACATTCTTCTACCATCATCCACTTAACTTATTTTATTTTTTTAATTGGGTATAGGATGAAAAGTTATGTGTAGGCCCTGGTACATGTAAAAGTTATGTGTTGGCTCAGTTGTAGAACGTCGACCAACATGTAAAAGTCCTAGGTTCAAGTCCTGGTCAGGGCACACAGGAAAAGCGACCATCTGCTTCTGCAAGCCTCTCCATTCTCTCTGTCTCTCTTTTTCTCTCCCTCTTACCCTCCTGCAGCCATGGCTTGAATGATTAAAGATGTCCCTTGGTGCTGAGAATGGCTCCATGACCTCACCCCAGGCACTAAAATTGCACAGTTGACGAGCAACAGATAAGCGGCCCCAGATTCACAGAACATCATGTGGTAAGGGACTTGCCAGGTGGATCCCCATCAGGGTGCATGCAAGGAGTCTGTCTCTGCCTCCTCTACTCTCACTTAATAAAAGAAAGTAGAAAGAAAGAAAAAGAAAGAAAGAAAGAAAGAAAGAAAGAAAGAAAGAAAGAAAGAAAGAAAGAGAAAGAAAGAAAGAAAGAAAGAAAGAAAGAAAGAAAGAAAGAAAGAAAGAAAGAAAGAAAGAAAGAAAGAAAGAAAGAAAGAAAGAAAGAAAGAAGGAAAGAAAGAAAGAAAGAAAGAAGGAAGGAAAGAAAGAAAAGTTATGTGTGGTGATCTACTTTAATTTTGTCTGATTCTTGTATTTCCTTTGGAAGTCTTCTATAATTACATGGCCACATATAGGTTTTTTTGTAAAAGAAAGTAATCCAGATGCAGTATGTTTTTACATATCTCTCATGATTCTCTTGCTTCCGTCCTAGAAACTGATTCCCATTTGTCAAAGTCTAAGGCACATTGACCTCAGCTATGATGAAATTAATGCAAAGAAATATGATGTTACCATTCTCTCTCTCTCTCTCTCTCTCTCTCTCTCTCTCTGGAATTCTATGCTTTCATTAGAAAACCTTTAGATTGTACGAGCATTAGTTCTTACAACAACGGCATGTTAAAAATTATATTTAGCATAAGATGAACATCTCTCAACACATAGTGATCTTTCTCATTGGTGTCACCCTATGTGAGCTACATTTATAGTCTTTTCTGTTTAGAGAGGCTTTTAAAATGTTTGATTTTGTATTGTAGCACCATTTCTGTACTTGATTCACACATATTCAAGAATGTCTCTAGGTGTTACTCATTCATACACTTATTCAACTTTTTTAGTCATTTCACAAATATTTATTTACCTCCTAACTTGTTGTAGAAGCTTTTCTATGTGCTGGGAAGAGAGCTGTGAAAGAAAGCAGGCAATTATATTAAAATATTTGGAGGTTTTGTGTAAAAAGTGCTCAAACAAGCAATTTAAAATTTAATTATAGAACATTACAAACAATATGTTTTGGATAATTAGAAAAATAATAGACTAGAATAATAGAAATAATTAAAAAAATGGATGATCAAATATTATGCCTCTTTGTGACTAAGGAATCCAGCAATAGTTTTATTTTGAAACAACAAAAAAAATTGTCTAGGGTCTTAAGGTCTAGCAGAAACCACCCGGTACCACGAGAAAAATGACATAGTCAGTGATACAATAGTAATACATTCATGTATGCTTCACTCAGAATCTTGGTAAAAGACAATATAATTTTGAAAAGACTCATAATTAGAATAAGGAAATATAATGTAAAATTATTTTTACAGTGCTATACAGATAATAATTGCTGCTCTAATTTTTATGATGGAGTACCTGTTCTGAACACCTCACTTCACTATACAATTTTATTTTTTCAGAATTTAATAATTTTTATTGTTTAATCTAAAAGGAAGATCAGCAGATATTATCATGAATATCTATGGTAAATATAGAGATGTGCCATCCAGATCTTATTTTAATAAAGAACTGAGACTCTTAAAAACCTACAGACTACAAGGAGGGCAATCAGCAGATAGCGTTCAGCTTCCTACTCCTTTGGGATCTGCCTCAGCTGCACAGAACACTTTGCTTAGGATCGACCCCTTCTCAAGGCAGCCTGCCCCCAGGGAGAGGAGGGTGGTTCAGTCAGGCAGGAGACACTCTCCAGAGTTCCCTGTAGGGCTGGCCCAGCCTTTGTTAAGCCTTCATTACAGTTTGACTTTTTCATCTCACCAGTCCTGCTTCTGAAGGGACTTGATGGACTAGAATTGCATTGCTAAGAAAATACCCATTGCAACAACATAAAAGAGAGCATCACAAGGGACCAAATAGAGTGCTCTGAATTTTACAAAAGCTTACAGAGTGGAGTGGTATGAAATCATTCTTATCTAATTTCATAACATAGCATATGTAAAGCACTCATCTGAGTCTTGAATGTAGGGAGGTTATTTCAATCACTCAGTAAATAATTTCTGAGTTACAGACCCTGCCTGCAGAAAGTACTGAAAATGTAAAGATAAATTTCAGGCCCAGCAAGAAAGAACTACATAGACAGTAATAAGACTAAAGATCTTATAGGTATCCAGTACGTGCTAGTTAAAACTAACAACAACAAAAAAATGTTTGAAAGTTTAAGTAGAGAAATGAAATAAAATAACTCAATAACAAAATTGTGAAGAAGAATTTCATGTCCCCTAAGGTTTCAAGTTTCTGTGCTCAAGGATATATCTAGAGAGCACTCCCTAGCAGAGATCAGGAAGGATAACAAGAGCAACGCATGGTGCCACCTCTACATATTACTAAGAACAGACTTCACAGTTTCTTCAGTTTGCACAATTATTATCCCCAGGAGACTTTTTTTCCCCCTCCAACAGAAACACATTACAAACTAATCATTTAAATAAGTTACTCTGGAGCCTTGCTGACACAGGAGAGGATTTGTGTACATTTTTCAAACTGTTCTTTTTTATTTCTGATAGGGACAAAATAATGGGCCGGCATTGTGTTTTAACAAAGAAGCCTGAATTCATTCACAGGCATAAAATGTGAAAGCCGGATTCAGATGAGACAGGAATGTGTTCGGGGGAATCTATAACAGGCACAGATTTAGAACATACAGCCCACAATCCAGGATCAGCAGCATAAATTGTGGGAAGAATTTAAATTCTTCTTGTTCAAAACTGGTTAGGAATTCAGCAACAAGAGAACATTAAACCAGGTGTGGGGTCCTTCTGAGCATGGGCCCTGGGCAAGCACATAAGTCACAAGCCTATGAAGTTGGCATTGCCCTTGTCCTTCCCATTCAGCAGTGGAGAGACCAATTGTGTTTTGTCTACATGCTGTGACTGACACAGAATAAACACTCAACAAATAGTTTCTAAATGAATAGATAAATATGCTGACTATGATTTATATTTTACCTGCCACACTCAACCTGGTAGTGAAAGGGAGTCTCGTTAGCTGGTATCATCAGCCTAATGATGCCTGAATTTTCCATGATGTTTCAGACAATCCTGTTGGCTCTCAAGTTCCTCTCATTCCAATCTGTTCTGGTATTGTTTTTCTCTCCTTTCTCATACTCAGAAAAAAAAATACATATGTGTGTGTGTTACATATATAATAATTAAGCCAAAATATTTTGGCCAGCTTAAAAAAATACAGTAACTACAATAAAATAAAAACAATATCAACCTTAGAATTAAGACAATGTAGATGGAAACACAAGATAAAACCAGAAAAAAGGTGATATAGTCACACATTCCATAAGAGCTTATATAGTAAATAAGCTAATATACATAATTGGCTCTAAAATTCCCAAAAGCAAATGAAAGTATGATCAGCTAAAAAATTCTCATTGTGTGTAGGAACAAAGTTGTAATAAATATATTGAATATGCAGGACTTGTAAGTTTATTTATAACCTACAACCTATAAGCAATGTGTTGATTTGTTTTTCTATATGGCAATTCTTTTCTCTATCCCTGAATAAAATGTGGGACATCTCATTAATTTTGAATCATTACCAGTTAATAAAAGTTCCCCCAGTCAGTAATTTAAATGTCTAATTTAGCAATTTAAATGCCTAAAGGAATCAATAAGTCAAACTTTCTCAAAGTTATAGCTATTTCCCTCACAAGTGCTCACAAGCCATGGATCAGCCCCATGCACTGGGAAAGAGAGTATGGTTGGCTTCTGCTCTCTTTCTTCACCTTGTATGGTGTTTCTTCTTCTTCTTTTTTATGCTAATAGTGACTATTGATTCTTCTGGATTGTATAACTCTTATACCAGGAACGAGGGCTCTTTTACTCTGCATCTTGTGCTTTAGAGAGTCCATGCTGCATGGAATAGAGAGCTTATCCTTTTCAGAACCAGTATCCTCTCTAGCCTCACATGCTTGAGGAATCAAGCACTCTGTTATTCTTTGCCCAAACAATATCAAACCTGACTCCATGGTCTGAATTGGTCTCTTCTCTAGGGTTCACCTTCTTGAAGGAGGGCTGCTCAGTTGGTGTGAGCACTCCTTGGATTGAACAAGTGTCAGCTGTCTGTGATTATGTGGTTGAAACTGGGATGTTTGGTCTAGGAGTTTGTATGTGTATCTGTGAGATATCTATCTTATGGTGCCAAAAGAGGCTCAGGTAGGAAGAAAAGGGAGACAAACTGCAGATTCTCCCAAAGGTCAGGAGGCTAATGGTGGCTCTATATGACACTAATTTCCTATAGTGGACGGAAAGGATGTCAAGAATCCTAAATTCAGCTCCAATCTCTTAGATATTTAGGAAGTTATATTTGTCAGATATGAGAACAGAACATATTTTAAGAATTTGTTTCTTTACCTCATACCTAACTTTTTAGACATGTGATGGTGCTTGAGTCTCTGATATTAGAGGTAAGTCTGGCCCCAGAATCGAGGTAGATAGGAAAGCTGGAGAAAAGGGGAGTAGGACAAAGAATTTCCTACTTAACTAGAAGTGTAATTCTGTGTCAAGCTTTCTGAGTTTCACAAGTGTTTCGAATGTAGTATTTTAGATTTTATTTATTGATTTTTAGAGAGAGAAAGAGAGGAGAAGCAAGAAGCATCAACTTGTAGTCGTTGCTTCCTGTATGTGCCTTGACCAGGCAAGCCTATGGTTTTGAACCAGTGACCTCAGTGTTCTAGGTCATCACCTTATCCACTGCACCAACTCACGTCAGGCACAAGTGTTTCAAAATGATGTATTTTCTTGTGAGATACCGGTGGGTTCTCAGAAACCTTTCATCACTGGAGAAAGTAACAGATATGTTATGCCCAGTATATTCATTTTTCCATTCAAGAAATATCTGAGTTGCCCTTTGCCCTCTAGGCATTCTTCTTGGTAAGTCTCTAAGAGTCCTATAGCACTCTACCTCTGGTCCATAGGAAACTTTCACACATACTTTGCTCTGACAAAATCTGGCCTATCATGGCCATCTCTCTATTTTTCAGTTATGAGAATGGTTAGACCTCCAATCTATTTTCCTTGAGACTTCTTAGGCTTGGTAGGACATCAGCTGACTTTTGACTCCACATTTCAGAGGAAGCATAATAATTTCTTTAAGAGTCCTCTTTAAAGTTTTTCTCTTTGAATCAAGAAGGAAGAAATCTTTTTATGGGATGGTGTCTCACACAACCAACCCTCTCTCCAAAGCATTATCATTTAATATCTTACTTCCCAAGTTATTTATGAGTTCTTTGTGATGAAGTGGTTAAGAGTTGCAAAACAATTTTTCTACAAACTAATTTTACAAGTTATTCAAAGTGGTCTTATGCTTCAATTTGGTGTATGACATATACTACTTTGGGACTTTACTTGAAACTGAGAATAAAATGGTTACACTTTAACATTCTTTTACAAAAACATATGATTTATTTTTTCAGGAGAAACAAAGATTTTTTTTCTGATTCTGAAATCTAAAAATATTTATAGCTATAGAGTTTATATAAGCGAACCCACTTATAATAAATAATAACAATGATAATATAACAAATAGCATTTAACTAAGTACAAATTGCAAATCAGAAGAAATTCTGAGGTCAAATGTGTAACTTAAAGCATGAAAGAGCATTATTTTATCAAAGTCATTGTGGTGAGTCAGTAAAATTCTGGAAATTCTTTGCAAATTTTGTATGTAAATTTGTGTGTGTGTGTGTGTGTGTTTCTGAGAAAAAGGTCTTTATTGTTATTCTCATGAAGTCTGTCACATAAAATAATTAAAAACATTGACTAAGATGGTGACAAAATCAGCATTGCTTATACAAATTATAGAATCACACCATAATTCTCACTGGATAAAATGGTCATCAATAAAAGTTGTAAAATCAATGTGTCAGAATTGGAAAGTGCTAAATTTCTGTCTTTTTCTTTTTTTCCTCCTTCCTTTCTTTCTTCCTTCCTTTCTTTCTTTCCTTCTTTCTTTCTTTCTTTCTCAAAAAATATTTTTCTTCTTTTAAAAATTTTATTTCAAAAATTAAATTTAAAAGGATGACATTGATTAGTAAGAGTACATAGGTTTCAGGTAAACATTTCCATAGCATTAGAACTATTGATTATATTGTATACCCATCATCCAAAGTCAAATCGTTTTCACCACCATATATCTGTTGTTCCTTACCCTCTTACCACCACACGACCCTCCCATTCCCCTCCCCCTCTTAACCACTTCACTTTCATCAATGTCTATGAGTGTCCGTTTTATACCCACCTATGTGTGAAATCATATAGTTCTTAGCTTTTTCTGATTTATTTATTTCACTTAGTAGAATGTTCTCAAGGTCCACCCATTTTGTTGTAAATGGCAATATGTCATCATTTCTTATAGCTGAGTAGTATTCCATTGTATATATCTACCGCTTCTTCTTCATCCAATATTCTATCAAAGTGCACTTTGGTTGTTCCATGTCTTGGCCACTGTGAATAATGCGTGCATGTGTCTTTACATACCAATATTTTCAAGTTTCTGGGGTATATACCCAGTAGAGGGATTGCTGCATCATATGATAATTCTATTCTTAATTTTTTGAGGAATTGCTATACTTTCTTCCATAATGGTTGTAATAGTTTACATTATCACAAGTGAATGAGGGTTCTTCTTTCTCCATAGCCTCTTCAACACTTTTTATCAATGTCTTGTTGATAACTGCCAATCTAATAATGTGAGGTGGTATCTCGTAATTTTAAATTACATTTCTCTAGTAGCTAGTGAAAATGAGTATTTTTTCAATATCTGTTGGCCATTTGCATGTCTTCTTGGGGGAAGTGTCTGTTCAGGTTCTCTCCTCACTTATTAATTATATTGTTAGCTTGTTTGTTGCTGAGCTTCGTGAGTTCATTATATATTTTGATATTAACCCCTTATTGGAGCTGTTATTTGTAAGTATCTTCCATTTAGCTGGCTGCCTTTTTCTTTTATTGTCAGTGTATTTTGCTGTGCAGAAGCTTTTTAGTTTTATATAGTCCCATTCATTTATTTTTGGCTTTACTTTCCTTGCCTTTGGGGTCAAATTCATAAATTGTTCTCTATGGCCAAGATCCATGAGTTAGTACCTATGTTTTCTTCTATGTAATTTATTGTTTCAAATCTTACATTTAAGTCTTTGATCCATTTTAAATTAATTTTTGTGAATGGTGTAAGGTGGTGGTCTAGTTTTATTTTTTGCATGTACCTATCCAAATTTCTTAACAAATTTATTAAAGAGACTGTCTTTACTCCATTGTATGCTCTTACCTCCTTTGTCTAGTATCATTTGACCATAAAGGTATGGGTTTATTTCTGAGTTCTCTGTTCTGTTTCATTGATCTGTATGCCTGTTCTTAAGCCAGTGCCATGCTGTTTTTATTACTATAGTCTTGTAGTATAACTTGATATCAGGAAGTGTGATACCACCCACTTTATTCTTCATTTTCAAGATTGCTAAGGCTATTCATGGTTTGTTTGTTTTTTTTTGGTCCCATATAAATTTTTGAAATATTTGTCCTAGCTCTTTGAAGTATGCCATTGATATTTTGATAGGAATTGCATTAAATTTATAGCTTGCTTTGGGTAATATAGACATTTTAATGATGTTTATTCTTCCTATCCATGAACACAGTATATGCTTCCACTTGTATATATCTTCTTTGTTTTGTTTTTTTTTTGTCAATATTTTTTAATTTTCCAAGTACAAGTCTTTTATCTCCTTGGTTAAATGTATGCCTAGGTACTTTATTTTGTTGTTGTTGTTACAATAGTGAGAGGAATTGTTTCATTAATTTTTATTTCAAACTGTTTATTATTGGTGTATAAAAATGCCACTGATTTCTAAGTATTGATTTTATATACTGACACCTTGCTGAATTTATTTATCAGGTGTAATAGTTTTTTGACTGAGACTTTAGGGTTTTCAATCTACAGTATCATGTCATCAGCAAATAATGATAATTTTACTACTTCTTTCCCAATTTGGATGACATTTATTTCTTCTTTTTGTCTGCTGTGTCTAGGACTTTCAAAACTATGTTGAATAAGAGTGGTGAAAGGGGACATCCCTGCTTTGTTCCTGATCTTAAGGGGATTGTTTTAAGTTTTGCCCATTGAGTGTGATGTTGGTTGTTGGTTTGTCATAGATGGCCTTTATTATGTTGAGGCATATTCCTTTTATTCCCACTTTGAGTTTTAATCATAAATGGGTGCTAAATTTTATCAAATGTTTTTTTCTGCATCTATTGATATAATCATGTGATTTTTCTCCTTTCTTTTGTTTATGTGATGATTCACATTGATTAATTTGGAAATATTGAACCAGCCTTGCCTCCTCAGAATAAATCCCATTTGATCATTATGTATGATTTTTTAATGTATTGCGGGATCCAGTTTGCTAATATTTTGTTGAGAATTTTATCATCTAAGTTAATGAGGAATATTGTCCTATAGTTTTCTTTCTTTGTAGTGTCTTTACCTGGTTTTGAAATGAGGATAATGCTTGCCTCATAAAAGAAGCTTGGAAGTTTTCCCTCCTCTTGATTTTTTTGAAATAGCTTGAGAAGGATATTTGGTAAAATTCATCCGGGAAGCCATCTGATCCAGGACTTTTGTTTGCTGGGAGTTTTTTGATAACTGTTTCAATTTAATTTGTTGTAAACAGTCTGTTTAGGTGTTCTTATTCTTCCAGATTGAGTATTGGAAGATTGTATGTTTCTATGAATTTATCCAAGTCACCTAGGTTGTACAATTTTTTGGTGTATAGATCTTCATAGTATTTTCTTACAATCCTTTGTATTTTTCAGTATCAGTTGTTACTTCTCCACTTTCACTTCTAATTTTATTTATTTGAGTTCTTTCTCTCTTTTTCTTGATGAGTCTGATTAAAGATTCATCAATCTTGTTTACCTTTTCTAAAAACCAGCTCTTGGTTTCATTGATCTTTTGTGTTGATTGTTTAGCCTCTATGGCATTTATTTCCACATTGATCTTTATTATTTTTTTCTTTCTACTTCCTCTGGGCTTTATTTGTTGTTCTTTTTCTAGTTCTTTTAAATGCAGGGTTAAGTTGTTTATTTGAGCTTTTCCTTACTTCATAAAGTATGCCTGTAATGCTATTCAGTTTTCTTTCAGGACTGCTTTTGCTGTGTCCCATAAATTTTGAGTTGTTGTATGTTCATTTTCATTTGTTTCAAGGATTTTTTTATTTCTTCCTTGATCTTGTTGTTAACCCATTTGTTATTTAGTAACATACCACTTAGCCTCCAAGTGTTTCAATGTTTTTCAGTTTTTTTATTATACTTGATTTCTAGTTTCATGCTATTGTGATCAGAGAAAATGCTTGATATGATTTCAATCTTCTTAAATTTATTGAGACTTTTTTTGTGTCTTAACATGTGGTCTATCTTAGAGAATGTACCATGAGCACTTGAAAAGAATGTATATTCTGCTGCTTTGGGATGAAATATTATGAAGATACCTATTAAATCCTGTTGATCTAGTGGTTGGAAAACCACGGTGTGCAGGTTATAATAACAATGTACCTACCTATATAGTTTAAGTTTAAAAATTTTGGCTTTCAAAAGAAATTTCAATTGTTGTACTGTTGATATTTGGCTCTGTTGACTAATGAGTTTTCTGACTACTGATCTAGTGTGTAATTTAAGGCTGCTGTTTCTTTGTTAATTTTCTTTCTGGAGAATCTATCCATTGAAGTTAATGGGGTATTAAAATCCCCTACTATTATAGTATTGCTGTCGATCTCGCCCTTTATGGCCATCAAAATCTGCTTTATATATTTAGGTGTTCCTATATTAGGCACATAGATATTTATAATGGTTATATCCTCCTGTTGGATTGCTCCCCTATCATTATGTAGTGAGCTTCTTTATCCCTTACTATAGCCCTTGTTTAAAAGGCTATATTGTCAGATATAATTATTGCTAACCAGTTTTTTTTTTATTTCCATTTGTGTGAAATATTTTTTCCATTCTTTCATTTTCAGTCTATGTGTATCTTTTGTTCTGAGGTGAGTCTCTTATAGATAGCATATGAATGGGTCCTGTTTTCTTATCCATGCAGCTACCCTATGTCTTGATTGGAGCATTTAATCCATTTGCATTTAAGGTTATTATTGACATGTACTTATTTATTGCCACTTTATTCTTTAAATCTACATTTCTCTTTTTTTCCTTTTCTTTACTTTTTTACAACAGGCCCCTTAACATTTCTTGCAGTAATTCTTTTTTGTAATAAACTTCTTGAGGTTTTGTTTTGTTTTGTTTTGTTTTGTTTTTTTGTCTGGCAAACTTTTTATTTCCTTTTCAATTTTAAATGATAACATTGCTGGATAAAGTAGTCTTGGTTGTAGGTTCTTGTTTTGTATCACTTTGAATATTTTTTGCCAATCCCTTCTAGCCTCAAGTGTTCCTGTTGAAAAGTCATATGTCATCCTTATGGGGGCTTCTCTGTAGGTAATAAACTTCTTTACTCTTTCAGCTTTTAGTATTCTTCTTTTGTCTCTTAACTTTGGCACTTTAATGATAATGTGTCTTGGTGTAGACCTTCTTGGTTTCTTCTTTAATGGGACTCTATGTGCCTCTTGAACTTGTGTGATTTTTTTCTTCATTTATTTAGGGAAATTTTCAGTTATGATTTCCTCAAACAGGTTCTCTATCCCTTATTCATTCTCTTCTTTCAGGAACTCCTAAGATGCAGATGTTGTTTCTCTTCATGTTGTCACAGAGTTCTCTTAGAGTTTCCTCAGACTTTTTGAGCCTCTTTTCTTTTTGCTGCTCTCATTCTGTGCTTTCATTTATCTTGTCCTCTGATTCAATCCTCTGCTTCATCCATCCTGCTATTAATTCCTTCTACTGTTGTCTTCATTTCTGATATTGTATTTGTCATTAATGACTGGGGTTTTTTAATGATTTCAATGTCCTTTTGGATGCTTGCTATCTATTTAGGTGCTTATTATGTCCATCTATTTTTGTTCTAAGATCCTTGAGTATCCTAAAAATTATTTTTTTAAACTCTGAATCTGGTATTTGGTTACTTCCATCTCATTCAGTTCTTTTTCTGGGGATTTTTTTTTATTCATTTGGGTCTCACTTTACTGTCTTCCTCTTTTTCTGTACATTAGGTAGTGCTGTCTGACTTTAAAATTTTTGTGGTGTCTTTATGAAGAAGATGGGCTCAGTAGTACTGACCTCCAGGCCACCTGTTTTCCTTGTTTTAGGAATGCTTCTTGAGGGTATTATTTTTCTTCTTGTTGTATTTGAGTATTAAATGCAGTTGGTCCTTTCATAGGTATGGTTATTCATTCAGGTTGACTGGCTCTAAGGGTCTACTTTGATTATGTGTATTAAACACTGTGCAATGTCTATCCTGTTGGTCATATTTATTCTCCACAGTGTCTGTGGACTAGCCTACTAGACTCCACCTTTGAGTATGCTGCTTCTGTAAGTTGCTGAGTCTAGGGTTGGTGCCATTTGCCACCTACTACCAGTTGTGTTGGCTCTAGATATTCTTGGGTTGGCATCAGCTGTTGTTTGTAACCTGCTGTGGGCCACATGTCAGCAGCTACTGCATATTTTGCTGTTTGTGTCTGCATTTTCTGTGCCTGGGTAGTGTGAGAGGTGCTAACCTTTGTATATGAATCAGCTTCCTCCTGAGTAGAGATGAAAGCAGCTCCATAAAAGCACAAAGATCTGTAAGGTTTGTTTCCACTTTTCAGCTGCTCCTCTTCCTGTTGCATCTCCCTGGTCTTCCCACAGAGTCTTCTGTAGTAAGACTAGTGTGGGCTCAGAATGGCCTCACTGAACCAACCCCTCTAGTGCTTGCACACTTGATAGGTTAGAGCAACTGATGTTGTGAGTACAACATTTGTGGGAACCCCTGCATCAGGGGTCACTTAGTCAGGAGCATAGTATGGGAAATGTGGCCCCTGCTCCAGTGATTAATCCCTCAGCCACTGTGAGATACTCAAATTTTTATTCTCCCCAACAAGCTAAGCAGCAGGTTCAGATCAAGTGTGGCCAACATTAACCTCTGTAGAATTTTTTTTCATTTAGTGAGACCTTGGTCTCAGGTATGATGACTGAGAGAGTCCTCTTCTGGAGCTGACTATGCCCCCTCCACAAAGATGGCTAAGCCCTTCAAATAGATCCAACAATAGGCTCACAGGGACCCACATGTTAAATGTCCATGCTCCAAACTTCTCTCCCTTCCCCCTGTGGAATTTAACCCCACAGATAAGATATCCAGCCCCCAGGCTGGCTGACTATGAATCTCCACCCTACCCAATGCACATGAGCTGCTGTGCCAATGCTGATCACAGAGAGTGGAACTTGCCTCAGCTGGGCCAGGTGTGAGGAGCCTTTCCTTAAGATACCACTCTAGCTAGGGTTGTTATGTCCTGAATCAATTCTTTTCTGCAGCTGGCCCCTGGATGTGCCAGTCCTGGGCCACCCTGGCAGGAACCCAGTGCGGACCAGTGGGAGACACTGCCCATGACAGGGCATGGGCAGTTACCTCAGCAGCCTTCTTGAAGCTACAAGCAATCCATAGTTTGTGGCTGTCTCTGCTGAGCCCAGGTATACATAGAAATACCAAGCCGCACTCCTAGGCTTGCCTTTACCTGCACTCTGCTTAAAAGGTCCAGTTTCCCTGAGTCCTGCCTTCTGCAGCCTCTGTCTGCTGACGCTTTATGAGCTTAGACGCTGGAAAACCTCTGCTGAAGTCTAGCACCTGCAGCAATTCAGGGATTAGGTAGGGTGTGGGGTGTGGTTCCATCCCTTGGCCCCAGATGTCAGTCTGTCCAGACTTTTTTCACAAACTTCAGTAAGGTGTGGCCCCAGGAGTCTGGTAGGTGTGGCCTCTGAGCCTCAGTGGTGTGGCCTGCCCCCTCTCTGGACTATTTCTACTGAGTCTCCAGTGAGGTGAAATCAACAGTCCTAAAGTCAGAAGCATGCAAGGGAATGCTCTGGTCTTAACACCAGACGCACTCCCTGTTTCCTGTGTCTCAGAATGACCTGTCACCATGACTTGGATAGAAGAGATTTTTGAGGATGGAGCAGTTGCTTTTCCCCAGGCTGATGCTGCACAAAAGGGATGCTCCACCCAAGAAGTATGGCAACTGCATTTTTGGAGAATTTCTTAGTACAGGGTTTCTGGTGGCCAGTCTCCACAGCATCTCTCCCTGGGCTCCAACTTTACACTTTCCTCATGCAACTCTAATCTTCTCAGCTCTCCCTTCTCCAGAACCCCAGTCAAGTGGCTGTGAACAAGATTTTATGCATGGTCTCTTTACGATGGAGCCTGCATCTTCGAGAGTTCTGTCACTTTCTTGCAGACAGAAACCTGGCTCCCTTCACCTCCAAATGCTGTGTGGGCACCTCTTCTAGGCTCTGGGGCTCTAGGATGGGGCTCTGGGCCTGAGGCTGAGGACACACAAAATTCTCAGTTGACCCTTCCCGCAATGATAGTCCCTCTGGACCCTCAGCTACCACTTGCTCCTGTGAGCATATCTGCCCTTCCTACCTTCCTACCAGTCTCGGTGTGACTTCTTATGTGATCCTTGGTTATACACTCCTCTTCATTTAGTTCAAAGTTGGTTTTGCAAGATGATTGTCCTTAAATTAAGTTGTAATTCAGTTTTGTCCTGGGAGGTGGCAGTTGAAATATCTGCCTACTCCATCACCATCTTGGAATTTTCTGTCTCTTCTTTTTTTAATCTGTGTGTTTCAGCAGTGATTTTTTTGTGGGTGGTTACCATTAAATTATTAAGAGAAAAATTTTCATATGTACACGAGTCCTTTGTCTTGTGAATGCTTCTGCACTCCATCCTCCTTTGGTACACAGATCTTTATGCTCTCCCCTTTATGTTCTTGTTATCACAGATTATCTCACTTTTATTGTGACCTTGTTAGAGTTTTTATTTGTAGTTTTGATTTGTTTTGTTCTTTATGTCTGGTTGAGTAACCCCCTTGAGTATTTCCTACAGTGGGGGTTTTCTGGTGATAAATTCCCTCAGCTTCTTTATATCTTTAAAAGTTCTTATTTCTCCTTCATATTGGAAGGATAACTTTAATGGATATAGTATTCTTGGCTCATCATTCTTCTCTTTCAGTACTTTGTTTCAGTCTACTCTCTTTTGGCTTGTAGAATTCTGCTGAGAAGTCTGATGAAAAGCTGATAGGTCTTCCTTTATATGTTATGTTCTTCTTTTCCTTAGCTGTCATAAGAATTTTTTCTTTGTCATTGATTTTTGACAATTTTATTATGATGTGCCTTGGAGAAGGTCTTTTTGGGTTGAAGTAACTAAGTGTTCTGTTTGCTTCATAAATTATCTATTTGAATAGGCTCTCCATTTCCTTCTTCTCTTCTTCTTCTGATATGCCCATTATTCTTATATTGCTCTTTCTGATGGAGCCAGACAATTCTTGTAGAGCACTATTATTTTTTTTAATCTTGTGAGTCTTTCTCTACTTCTCTCTGTAGCATCTCTAGTTGCCTATATTTGATGTCACTGATTCTCTCTTCTATCTGGCCTGTTCTATTAGCTAAACTTGCTACTGCAAGTTTCAATTCATGTATTGAGCTCTTCATCTCTGTTTTTAAAGTTTTAACCCCTTTGGTCAAGTACTCATTTTGTCCATTAATTTGTTTGTTTGTTTTTTGGGTTTTTTTGCTCATTAAATTGTCTATTAGTGTTTTCTCACATCTCTTTTAGTATTTTCAGAACTTTAGTTTTGAATTCTCTATCATTTAACTCCATGGTTTCCATGTGATTGAACTTGCTTTCTAGATATTTTACATTTTCTTTCTGAACTATGTCTTTGTCTTGTGTAACCATGATATGCAATTTTTCTTCCTTGATGATATTTGAGAGTTGTATTGTTAAGAACTCTAACAAAAAACAACTAAAAATTTTAAATAAAACTGAAAATATAAAAATTCAGAAAATAATGACAAATAAAAAAGAAAAACCACCAAAAACAAAGAGCAACCCCCCCAAATAAATAACCACAAAGAATAAGAACAAAACATGTAAAAATTAAATAAAATGAAATTCAAATGAAGAAAAAAAAACCCCATATTTCTGTTTTGAGAGATTTTTTTCTTTTCTTCCATAGATGTTACATTACAATTTTAGCTCTGTGAAAGTGCTGGGCTGGCCTCTGCTGAGATGTTGTTGTCACAGTGATGTAAGCAGGGCTGCACTTATATTGGTAGGTGTGGCATGTTGTGAGAGGTTTATGGTTTTATGGCTTTAGCAATGGCGATCTCAGGACCCCAGGTGCTCATTCCTATATCTCAACAAATCAGGGGAACAGACAAAGAGCACCTCTGTTCTTCAGGGGAGAAAGTGGCTCTGGAGAGTTAGCTCTGGGATCTCTTTCTGCCACTCTCCATACCCTACATGGTGAGGGAGTTGGGATCTGGGAGGCTGGGGGACCGCACTTTGGTTTTTTCTATCTCTGCACCCATTGTGAGCTGTCAGCAAACTGTGAAAACTCTGACCATGACCTCTCCTTCTGCCTCCACTTTGATTTAGTATCTTTCCCTCTGTCCCTTAATCTCACCGCTCCTGCCTGCTGAAGGAGATCCAGTCTCTCCAGGCTTCTCCCCTCTCCATAGTCCTGGCAGAGAAAAACCCAGACAGTCCAGGCTTATCCCCTCTCTGGAGCCCCTGTAGACAAAACCCAGACAGTCTCTCAGGAGCCCCAGGAGAAAAACAAACAAACAAAAAGTCATGCTGGGCTTCCCTCCTCTCTGGACACCCAGTAGAGAAAATCCCAGAGAGTCCAGGATTTGCTCCAGAGCCAAGTGCCAGTGTTTCTTATCTTCTGCCCCCTTTCTGAACCCTTCCTTTAGTCCTTTAGTCCTTGGTGTGCGGATCTTTCAGGAAAACCTGTGAGCCCAGCTGTATTGCTTCACTCTGTTAAAGCTGTTAAATTTGTTGAAATTTCAAGGAGAGAGGTCAAGGTTATCTCTCATGCCACCATTTATCCTACGTCATTCCCAAAGCAATTTTTTTTTCAATTTTCAAAAATATGTGCATATCAAAAATACAGCTTAGTTCATATAAGCATAGTTCCAGCCATTTAAAAGTTATACAAAATTTGAAAAAATAGTTCATGTCTTAAAACACTCAGTTCATGAATAGTATATAACTTCTTGATTTAGTTATTGTTAGTTACATATAGTTTTACAGAGGAATGCTTTCCCTATAGGGAAAGGTCAGTATTTAGGCAATCTGATTGTTGCTATATCTGTAGACTTTACAATCTGTTTCTTTTTCTAAAGTGAATTTGTATTTGCGATTCACTTGTGAAAGTTCTTAAAACTTTGAATGGTCTGGTGCTATGCAGAACCACTAGTCAGAACTTGCAGTATTGCAGTATCCTGATAATCTATTTGATAGATGACAGATAAATAGATTATAGAGAGATAGATAGATGATAGATAATAGATAGATGATAGATAGATAGATAGATAGATAGATAGATAGATAGATAATAGACTGATAAAAAGATAGACATATCCTAAAGTTTTCTGGTTGATTTGAAAAATAAAAGGGTTTGAGACCTACTCTGTTAGAGTCCTGGGTAGGGTGGAAAAAAGGAAAGCAAGAATTTTAGAAACACCCAAAGAGCTTTGTGAAACTCTCTTGTATGTCGTCTCTTTCCTCCATCAAAAGATGAGAATGGCACTTCAAAAGAGATTGTCTAAGAAACAATAATAATAATTCAAACTAGAGATTATAAGAAAATAAGTCAAGACAATGAAAATAGGAAAAAAATATAAATTCAGGATTTTTATTCATAATGTTATTAACTATAGAGATTAACATTTTATGATCTAAGAGATTCCATTATTAGACCTTAATTCCAGAGATAATAGTGTCTAACTACACAGAATGTTTGAAAATATCCATTTATCCTGAAAGTTCCTTTGTCTGTGAATTTAGATATTTTAAATGACATTAAAAATTGTAAATTCCTGACCTTTTCTATTTTGAAATGTTTACTTAAAGAAATATTTATCATGTGAAATTTAGCATAACACAATAATAACACAAATCTTTATTTTGTACATTAATTATACTATACATATTTCAATGTTTTTGGAAAGTTTACAAAATTTTTAAAAATTATTCTTTTAATGGATTCATATATTCACTCCCATGAAGACAGCAGATGGTTTTCCTAACAATTATCAGTCTTCTTACTCAGAGATGATAATAGGAGCAGTATAATTAATTTGATTATATTTAAAATCTAAAATGATACAGTTAGAATGATATTGGAACTCTTCCTCCCTTGATTTCACTAAGATTTTCATTCATCCCTCCCACCTCATGTCACATAAAAATGTTTTTCTTACACTAGTGTTGATTCTATCAGCTATTGGAAGCTTAGTCATAATCTGCTAAGTGAACAAAATTCCCCTTGAAACAACTACTTCAGAATTTTGCACCATGTGTTATGGACATTTTATGATATTTTCAAATTAAGCAGTTTTAACTAAATATAAAATTCTGATTTGAACAGACATATATCAACAAATACAAGGAAGCACAGTATTTGCTTTCTTGTTGTTCTATCACACTGGAAAATATATGATAATTAAATGGATGGTAGGAGGAATATATAAATTCTCATTAGTTGAACAATTCACTTGCCTTCAGAAACAAAGGACTAACCAGGTGAAAATATATCTTGATAGAAGGAAAATTTTAGCAGTTCTTTAGATAAGCATTAAGTACATATGAATGTGTCATAATGATATTAACTCTGACATTCTACCAACATTTCTTGCTCTTCCCTGGTCAGTCAAGCTCTATCTCTAAGGACCTAATTTTGTCCTGTTGGGGGAGAAAGATAAATTGCATGATCTGAGATGTTATTCTTTTCTCTGATTCTTACAAACTCACACAATTTGGCAGCTGCAGAGATACACAGTGTGGTCCCTGGGTTGTTCTACTTTCTCAATGGGATTGGTTGGCTTCACACAGAGTAGGTTATTGGAACACTAACTTTTCCAAATTATAACACTCAAATCTTACCTTCAGGGAGGACTGAACTAAGAAATCATGGTTTTCTCTAGATAAATATTTTGTGCCTGATCAATTGTAGTTCATTCTATGGAAAAAGGAATTTAATTTTTTTATTTCTTTGTCAAACTTTCCATATTTCTTGGAAAAACATTGTAGGTACTTGTTTCTCAACTTATTATATTTGAAATTCATGCTTTATCAATAGAAACACATTAACTTTCACAGAGGTTGTCTGGTGAATTCTAGTACAAGAGTGAAAACATTTATTTATATTGTGCTCCCAGCTGATAGACTACAGTTGCTAACAGTTTGTGCATTAAATCTTTTTAAATTAAATTTATTGGGGTGATATTGTTTAGTAGGATCATATAGGTTGCAAGTGTACATTTCTATGATACATGATCTGTATAATGCACTGTGTGGCCACCACCCAAATATTATGCTAAGTGAAATAAGTCAGTCAGAAAAAGCTAAGTAAGAACTGTATAATTTCACTCATATGTGGGATATAAAACTTAATTAAGCCTTACTTAAGCTTTGTCCTTCCTGGTTAGAAATGGGAACTCTTAACATTAGAGGCTGCAATTTGCATGCATCAGTCAACACAAATGTTGAACAAAGTGCTTGTTTAGGTAATAAGATAAGAAGGTGCCCTCTCTACATTGCAGCTCTAACTGCCTCAGAGGCAACATTTCCCAAGATTCCCAGCAGCTGCTTGTTCAGGCAGCTCTGTGGTTTGTGCTGCATATTAATTTCTGTTCGACACGGGAATTCAATTTGTACTGTACATTTCATTTCTTCACAGATTTAGATTTATTTCATGTTCTCTGCTTTTAATTAACTCTCTGGCACAGCTGCTGGACAGGATAGAAAAACTCATTGCTCTCCCTGTGTTATGAGTACACCACCAATCATTTGCCACTTAGATGGTGGTGCAGGAGCTATCAGTTTCTATGGCAACCAGAGCCGTGGTGATTGATTCCTTGCCAGTATGGCATCACCACAGGGAGTGCAGCTTGTGCTTTTTCTATGCTCACAATATCCATCTAATTAAAACAGGATTATGGAATCATCCCAGTATATGTTCCACAACTACACTGCAATCCATTTATATAAATGTCAACACTATTAAATACAGTGGTCAGAGTGTTTATGAAGAAATACTTAGTTTAGTCTTTAGTTTGTGCATTGGGAAGCAAGTGCCCATCCACCTGGTTTTGTCTATTATAATCTCTTAAATGGTAGCCTTCAAATGGGCACAGTCATTTTGTAGTTGAAAATCATATGAAGCTAAGCCACATGCTTACATTTTGATTGGTGCGGTGCTAGCTAGCTCTACAATGCTCTACTAAGCCTAACGTGAAAATTGGTTAATTACTTTAGTGTACATGAATTATTTATTCATCAAAAGCTCTTAATTCATGTGATTGATTTCTCCTTCAGAGGCCTCCCTTGAGAGAACAGTATCGTTCTGCTGTCATCATTTCTTTCTCACAAAGCGTTTCTCGTGTCCCCTAACAGTTGCCTGGGATTTGGGGAAAGCCTTACCTGTGAGGTGAGATGAAAGTATTCAGCAGTATTCAGTTGTGCACAGAAGCTCCTGATGTAAAAGGCACCTCAGCTCAGGGATTTCATGAAGGGTTGAAAGGGAAGGCAACACTTTAGAGAATTGTAAGATGTATACGCAAAGGAAAGAGGAAGGACAGAGGGGGACAGATGTGTTAACAGTGTTGTTTTAGATATCAGAGATTCTGCTGGATAAGGCTGACAAAATACTCCATTAACATGAAAAATGGCAGTCTGCACTACCTAATAGCTTCATGTCCCTATGCGTTTCATTTTCTGATGTTTTTGTATGTTATTGAAGCTACCAGTATGCTATGTCATATGTGTACTTGCTGTTAAAACTCTATTTATTTTACAGATTTTCCCCTTTGCCTTCACATATGTTATATGAAGAAATTTCACATTCAGATGATACTGTCAGATATACTTTTGGTTAAATTTTAATTATTAGTACTGTACTTTTCAGAAGTTCTATGACATTTCAAAATTTTAATGAATTGACAGTAAAATTACTCTCAGAGTAGTAAATTCATAAAATGACAAAAAAATACATAAAACATTTTGAATAGAGAAATAAAATGGATTGTAAAACCAGCACAGCCATCCACAGAGTATAATGATTGGCTGAGATAAAATTGATGAAGTAGAAGTGCTCCACTGAAGTAACTTTTAAAATCTGTATTTTGTCTAGTGTGATACTGCCAAGTGTATACCACTCTACAATGGGTCTGTTTTGCAGTACTTTCTTTGTCTTGGGCTCAAAGTTTATATTGCATGTGTCTATCTATAATAGACAATAATAGTACAGTGGTTCCTTGAGATATGAACAGACCAACATACAAATTTTTTAAGATACGAGCTGTTTGTTACTCGGTCCATATTTTTGTTCCAGATCTGAGCAAAATTCCAAGATAGAGATACAAGTCATGATTCGGGAAGCTGCCGCTAGTTGGAGCATTGGTGCACGGGTCCAATATCGGCAGTTTGATATACAAATTGACTGACGTATGAGCTCGGTTTCAGAACGAATTAAATAAGTATCTCAAGGTACCACTGTATGTTCTCCCCTATTTATCATATGTGTTATTCATTGCTAATCCGTTAGAATGAAGCTGATGGGCATCCACTTTAACCATAATGATAGCAGCATCGTTCACAATACTATAATGTCTACTGTTCTTTCAGGTTTTTATGCTACTACCAGTGTTTCTTTTGAGGCAAATAAAAAAATTATTAACACATAAATCAAAAATATATTTCTGAAGGTTTCTTTTTGAAGGGAAAAGTATATATTGTAAATGCAAAGCACAGAATAATTATGGTTTATTTTCAAGTAATGTGACAAATAACTTAACTTTATGTTTAGCTATGTAATTATTTTTTCACCTCAAAGAATATAAAATTATGCTTTTCTAATTTTTTCTGTTAAAATAGTGTAGTATGCTTTGTATACTATGAGTACTAATTTGAGTATGTAAAAAATTTGTATTGCTTAATTTGTATGTAAATACTGCATATTCTCACTGAATACTTGACTAATAAAAGTACAATTATACAAGCTAGAACTAGTAACACTTTAGGCATATTATTTGTCTGTCTCTATAAAAACCCCCTCCTTGAAAATTATATATTACAGCTTTAAAGTAATCAGTATCTTCATTCTTCATAGGTAGGAACTGATATTTTCTTGAGTAGTCATAAAGTTTATTGAAAGTACAGTTGGATATGTTTTGTGAAATTTAAGAGAAATTGTGCAGAGATAATGAAAGCATATTTTGGAGTTAAGACTACCCTTAAAATTGAAAATTCTTTCTGAAAAATATGACTATTACTTAGAAATATTTATACATTTTTTATGGATCATGTCACCTATGATTGCATCCATAATTTCCAAAATGAAAATATGTACTACTTTGAAGGAAAGTCTGTTCTGAAAGTTTTTTTTTTAAAGCTCCTTACAGCAAAACTGAAGTAACTGAAATATTGAGCCAAGGACTTGGTTATTCTGCATTCCAGATGGCTAGAAACATTTTTGACAGGGCAGGTACCATGTCAATCCGACAGCATTTTTTCAGTGTGTTTTAACTTGATAAAACTCAGGGAGCCGTTGCCGAAGTATTCACATGCAGAGAACAGGTGGCCAATCCAGGATCAATACCTATGAATGCACAAACTTCATTCAAGCTTTGATAGCTAGGATAAAAGAAAGAGAGATAGTTTTTCCTCTATTCTTTCAAGTGTAACAACTGAGTAAAAAGGAACAAAACATCCTTTATTGTTGAGGTGAATGTTCTGGACTGCAAACTTTACTCCAAATACTGTTCAGTTGAATTGGACCAAAGGAAATGTTTCCAAACTAAACTTTTTCCTTTTCTCTCTGGTCTCCTTTCTTTATTTCTACTATGTTGGCATTAAGGAGATGAATACAGAAATATGAGCCGAAGAATAGCCAGTATTACCTCTTAAGAATCTGGAAAGGATAGAATGAAACATGTACATATTTAAACTGAGTTAATGAGTTAGCAGCTAGCTACACAGTAAATATGTAGATAGATAAACATTAAATATAACATTAAAAACAGAGACAGAGAAGAAAATGAGAGATAAAAAGAGAGAGGGGAACATAAGTGCATGATGTAAAATGTATTTTAGTTATGACATTTTTAAGAATGTTAGACTGCCTCTGATACAGAGAACCAGGAAAGGATGTGTTCATAGGCTGGGTATATCAACCATAACCAAACACTTAATAGATACTGTTTATTGCCTACTTATTGTAGTAAGTACTGTACAAAAACAGTTTTATAAAATTATTGCATTTAGTTATTACAACATCCCTGTGTGGTAGGTAATCTTTCTGTTTTGTAGGTGAGAAAATGGACTTAGGGATGTAAATTAGTGTGTGCACGGTCGCATAGATAGTTCATGGCAAAGTAGAAATTCAAACTCAGAAGCTCTAAGTGCAAAATTTTTTTTATTATTTACTCCATAGCAATGAATGCCCTGGTGTGGCATAAAATATGACCTGGAAGCATTATAAGAGGCTTTGGAAGAGACTAAGAACAATCAACATGGTTCCAGGAAACTGTGCCATCTGAGAAAATTGGAATGTTTCTAGCATATCCCTAAAACTTGCTAACTTGTGTGTACCTTGATTATAACTCATTCTTTTCAGTGTTGTACCAGACTGCAGGGTCACAGATGGACAGTCGTGGTCTTTTGAGTAGAATGCTGTTACTGAGATAAAATAGTCAAGGTCCAGAGGTGAAGATAGTATTGCCTCAGGAAATAATAAATAGTGTCATAGATATCCACTAACTCTTCCTTCTAAGTACCTCAGTTTGATCTGGATATATTTGTTACCCTCATGGCTTTGCAGAATTCAGCTAACAGTTACTTAAGTTTACATACTAAATATATTTGGTCAGAAATCCTCTATCTATTTTAATTATATATGAACATATCACTTTGAAATTAATGCTGAGAAGAGGAAAAATTATTCATAGCATGTATACATTTTTAATAACATAGCAACTCGGGTACTGTTTGGGAATCCTCTGGCTTTTAGAGATCTGGTTATACTTCATGTGAATTTGCATTGCAAAATCTAGTAAATTCTGTAAATTACAGATAATCACTTTAAATTTTCTCTCTCTAGGTTCTCTTGTGTCAGAGATCCATATTTGCTGCCTCTAGCCTCCCACAAATCAGTCTGGATATAAATTCCAGCTCTATAATCAACTCCCTCAAGGAAATTAATTTGATAATTTTACTGAAAGTTTTTATGACCCTATACAAAGTGACTCTGAATATGATTGCATCATATAGCTTAAGTTTTTTCCATTGCACTGTTAATTCTCATTTTCCTTATTCTCCTACCTGAACTGCTATAGAAACAAGAAATTTATTTCTGTCATATATGTAAAACAGTTGGTCCCACTTTCTACCACACATTTTGACTGGTATTTTCCTTCCTACAATACTTGTCGAACCTCTACTCCTTTTCCGAAAAGAAATTTAAATGAATAAAATAATTTCCACGAGAATGTTATTTTCTCTCTCCTTCATATATTTATGTATTTTTCATCTATTTCATTAAAAGTGTCTCAGGGCATCCTCTTAAATTTTAGTTGGAATATAAATGTACGAGATTGTTGTTTTTATTCTTTTTATTATTATTAACTTAAATAAAAACTTCAAGTTGTGAATTTATATGTCTAAAGCAAAACATGTTATGAGAAGGCTTTCAATTACTCAACTTTTCTCTCCTCAGATTTAGGCCTCTGCCTTCCTTGAATGAAACAGTTTAGGGAAACAAATGATAATTTTTCAAAAGCTTGATTTTAAATAAGAAAAGTGTAGGCCTCCTGTTGAATATCATTGTTAATGCAAGCATGCAAATACTGGTAGAGAGTGAAAAAATTCACTTCCTGGGCCACATTTAGAACTCTATTAGAGTTAATAAATACATCCAAACACTCTAAAATAGTGTTATTAAGTGAGATCTGTTTTGAATCTATTCTACTTTAGAAGAAATTGAAGCTCATTTTGTCTTGAATTTATTCTGTTATAGTAATAACATGGATTTAGTAAATAATATGATTGCCATGAAATGTCATTTGATCTCGAGTGATCAACAAAAGAAAAATACTGTTTTTAATTCCGTATTTCTCGCCACAGCCTTTTATTTTTTTGCAACTTCTTAGCTAATTACACTAATTGAGGGTTATTCTCTTTAATTATCAAGTAATATATTTTCCTTGTAAAAAATTCCAATTAGATTTAAGTCATCGAGGAAAATGGACACATTTCTCATTCCCCCACTTTTCAATATTTTCCCCACAAGTAACAGCTATTAAAAGTTTAATGCAGATTTTTCTATTTAATTTTTCTCTACATACATAAATAAAAAGTATGGTACAATATATAGCTTATAATTTTTAATTTACTATTTAATAATATGCTTTGGATATTATTTTATATGCCATAAATTTTTGGTTTCATGTACCATAATTTATCTTCTAATATATATTAAAAGATGTATAATGTGTCAATGTTTTATCAGTATACCTACTGTCAAGAATTATACCGGCCTGACCAGGCAGTGGTGCAGTGGATAGAGCATCGGACTAGGATGTGGAGGACCCAGGTTCCAGACTCCGAGATCGCCAACTTGAGTACGGGCTTATGGGGTTTGAGCAAGGCTCACCAGCTTGAGCTCAAGGTCGCTGGCTCGAGCAAGGGGTCACTTGGTCTGCTGTAACCCCTGGTCAAGGCACATATGAGCAATCAATCAACGAACAACTAAGGAACCACAATGAAGAATTTGATGTTTCTCATCTCCCTCCCTTCCTGTCTATTTGTTCCTGTCTATCCCTCTCTCTGACTCTCTCTGTCTCTGCCATAAAAAAAAAGAATTACAGTGTAAATGTTGCTTTCTGTACATATGCAAATATTTCTTTACAACAGACTGCTAAGAACAAGTTTGCTATGTTAAAGTAATGCACATTTTAAAATTTAAATGTAATGCAATGATACCACTGCATTGTGTTTAAAAAGGAAAGGGTAAGATTTACCAACTTGAGATTTATCTAATTTACCAACTTAAAGATTTTTTTCTTGCCTCAGGTTTTAATATGGCTGGACATGCCACTACAGTACATAATCTGATTTTATCTCTATTTAAATTTTTGATATTTTGTTTATTATTGACTTTTTTTTACACTGATATTTTTTTAAATTTTACATTAAAATAATATTTATATTGCTTATTAAAATTTTTGTCAATATATTCCTTAGTTTTGTTATTTTTTAAACTTGATAAAGTAATATCATACTATATAGTCTTCTGGACCTAACTTTATTTTTCTCAATATTATGTTAATACTAATAATATTATTTCATTCACTACTATAGTATTTCATTGTGAGGGTGAATATGTCACAAATTATTTATTCTTTTTAAATAGCTGACATTAAGTTTTCCTGAGTGAACAAGACTCCTATTAACATTCTTGGGCAAACCTTGTAATTATTCATATATAAATATCCTAAGTAAAGAATTGCTGTATATACCTAAGTAAAGAATCTATAGGGCACATATGTGGAAAAGCTAAAATTAACAAGATAATAACAAATTATTTTCTAATGTGATTGCATCATAATGAACATAAAAACTTAATTTTAATATAGTTGTATGTATTATTTTATGGTTGGTACATTTATTTTATCTAAGAGACTCCCTGTCTAGCTGTGGCATATCATATTTTCCAAAGATTAGCCCAATGAAAAGTCCCATCTCAAATAATGGTCTGTAAAGTAATCTCAATTTACTCTTATCAAGAGGTGAAATATAATTCTTCTGCCCTTTAATCTAATGTGGTTTAAGTGACATTCTGAGCAGAAGTAACATTCTGGGACTTCTGTGGCTAAGACAAAGAATGAGTTTCTTGAAATGTGTTTACTTGGGATATCTGGTTTTGGATCCCACCACCAAGTTCTGAGAAGCCCTACCCACAAGGAGAGGCTGTCTTCTCTGAGAGATAGCTTTTACTGAACTCTCCTCCAAAGTCAGAACTTGTTGCTGTTTTAAACCATTAAAATAGTTTCTTATGTGTCAATAGACAACTGGATTATTACTCTAAGTACAAAAAATAATTTGCTTTATATTCCTCTAATTGTTGACTTTTAAAAAATATTAATACTCAAATTCTTAATCTACTTGCAGTTGATTTTGCTGTATGATAAAGTTATAGACCTGATTTTATTCCCTTCATAGAGTATAAAACATTCTTATTTTTAAATAGTAGTTGTTTCTAGAATCTTTTAACTTGATTTGGGTTCTGAGTTTCATTAACTTTTAGGTTTGTAAAAATAACCCATGGCAAATTCCAAAAAATGTACTTTGTTGTACGTGAAGCATCTAAGATTAATCATTATGAATTAAATAAATAAATTATTAAAGTGTAGAGAATAGTAGTTAAAAACAACCTCTTAAGGTCAAATAAAGTAAATTCAAATATCATGCTCAAAAATTCACTGAAACTATTTTTTTTCTGAAGTGAGAAATGGGAGGCAGAGAGACAGACTCCCTCATGCACCTAACTAGGATCCACCCGGCAAGCCCACTAGGGGGCGATGCTCTACCCATCTGGATCATCGCTCTGTTGCAAACGGAGCCATTCTAGCATCTGAGGTGGAGGCCATGGAGCCATCCTTAGTGCCTGGGCCAACTTTGCTTCACTGTAGCCTTGGCTGCAGGAGAGGAAAAGAGAGATAGAAAGAAAGGCAAGGGGGAAGGGTGGAGAAGCAGATGGGCACTTCTCCTGTGTATGCTGGCCAGGAATCAAACTCAGGACATTCACACGCCAAGCTGACACTCTACAACTGAGCCAGCTGGTCAGAGCTGAACTTTTTCATCTTAAAGAAAACAATTAAACTTCTATTTTACCATTTGTTTGTGATAATGAAATAAATATTCATATTGTTACTTAGCTTTGCAAACTATCATAAATTAAATTCTTCATAAATGACATTTTTCTTAGCCCACAAAAAGTAGAAAAGAAAATAAGTAATTTGTGAGAAAATGTGTTGAATTTATATCTCTACCCTTTTACCTGATTTTTTTTTTCTTACAAATACAGCCCTTCATTTTCATAAAAGATTTAGGAGTAAAAGAATTGATCTTACTTACTTTATGAGAGTAAATGTGCTTAAAAATGTTTGCACTGCCCTGGCCGGTTGGCTCAGCGGTAGAGCGTCAGCCTGGCATGCAGGAGTCCCAGGTTCAATTCCCGGCCAGGGCACACAGGAGAGGCGCCCATCTGCTTCTCCACCCCTCCCCCTCTCCTTGCTCTCTGTCTCTCTCTTCCCCTCCCGCAGCGAGGCTCCATTGGAGCAAAGATGGCCCTGGCGCTGGGGATGGCTCTGTGGCCTCTGCCTCAGGCGCTAGAATGGCTCTGGATGCAACAGAGCGACGCCCCAGAGGGGCAGGGCATCACCCCCTGGTGGGCATGTTGGGTGGATCCTGGTCGGGCGCATGCGGAAGTCTGTCTGACTGCCTCCCCGTTTCCAGCTTCGGAAAAATGAAAAAAAAAAAAATGTTTGCACTGCTGGTGGGAATGCAGACTGGTGCAGCCACTGTGGAAAACAGTATGGAGATTCCTCAAAAAACTGAAAAGAGAAATGCCTTTTGACCCAGCTATCCCACTTTTAGGAATATACCCCAAGGACACCATAGAACGGCTCCAAAAGGAGAAATGCACCCCCATGTTTCTGGCAGCATTGTTCACAATAGCGAAGATCTGGAAACAGCCCAAGTGTCCGTCAGAGGACGAGAGGATTAAAAAGCTTTGGTACATATATACTATGGAATACTACTCAGTCATAAGAAATGATGACATCGGATCATTTACAATAACATGAATGGACCTTGATAACATTATACGGAGTGAAATAAGTAAATCAGAAAAAAAACTAAGAACTATATGAATCCATACATAGAAGGGACATAAAAATGAGACTCAGAGACATGAACAAGAATGTGATGGCAACAGGGGTGGGGGTGGGGGAAGGGGGGATGGACGAAGAAGGAGAGAGAGGTTGGGGGAGGGGAGGGGCACAAAGAAAACCAGATAGAAGGTGACAGAAGACAATTTAACTTTGGGGGAGGGGTATACAGCACAATCAAATGTCAAAATAATCTAGAGATGTTTTCTCGGAACATATGTACCCTGATTTATCAATGTCACTGCATTAAATTTAATAAATAAATTAAAAAATGTTTTCTATACAATATAGGATGATTTTAAGTGGATTTTTTCATTTTTTTAATTGTAAAACTAAATACGTTCTTCTGAGAAAACGTTCCTTCATAAAGAATAGTAATAATTTTAAAAGATATGTGTATTTTTAAAAACTATGCCCTTTTATTTTTGTATACACAATAGCACATATTAAGCCTTTGCTTTTTTTAGTAGTGGTTTGATTTATAGTTTTGCTTAAACTATTTACTTATGTAAAGATGTTATATGAAAAATAGTATTTTCCTCATAATCTCATATTCTGTTATAAAGAGCTTTGCTATAATCAACTGTTTTTTTCAGTATAATTCTTTATCTGTTAATGTAAAATTTAAGCTACTATACTTTTTATTTCTTTAGAACTGTTTTAAGCTTATAGAAAAATTTATCAGAAAGTACAGTGAATTCTCAATAATCCCTCCTCCTGCCCCTACAAACATAGTTTCCTCTATTATTAATATCTTGCCTTAATGTAGTACATTTGTTACAATTAACGAGGCAATATTGAGACATTATTATTAACTAAAGTCCAGAGTTTATACTTGGATTCATTTTATATTGCACATCTTTTGTGTTTAGACAAATGTTTAATGACATATTTTCACTATTATGGTATCATACTGAACAGTTCCACGGGCTTAAAAATCCCATGTGGTCCACCCGTTTATTCCTCCTTACATCCTAACTGCAATAAGACGCTGCTATTTTTATTGTCTCCATGGTCTTTTCTTTTCCATAGTATAGTTGAAATCATACAGTTTATTATAGTTGGGTACACTTTCTATCTATTTGTCCCTGTCTATCCCTCTCTCTGACTCTCTCTGTCTCTGCCACACACACAAAAATAATTACAGTATAAATGTTGCTTTCTGTACATATGCAAATATTTCTTTACAACAGACTGCTAAGAACAAGTTTCCTATGTTAAAGTAATGCACATTTTAAAATTTAAATTTAATGCAATGATACCGCTACATTGGGTTTAAAAAGGGAAGGGTAAGATTTACCAACTTGAGATCTATCTAACTTACCAACTTAAAGATTTTTTTTCTTGTCTCAGGCTTTAATGTGGCTGGACACGCCACTACATAATCTGATTTATTGATTACAACTAAAAGCTACTGTTACTTAAGCCAAATTTCTAATTTATGGGTTCCCCTATCAGTTCAGTTGCTGCTGCCCAGCACCAAACTGGAGTTATTACTAAATTTAAAAACAATCATTCTGAAAAACCAACTTAGGACTAGATAAAGAGGAGTCTATAACTTAAGGATTCAGAGAAGAAGCCACATAGAGTGTGACAGGAGGGGAGAGAGGAGAAAATGACTGCCCCTGCTCCCAGGAGTGAGCTGCAGCTGAAGGTCCAGAGTGACCCTCAATATCTTAGGGATGTTTTTTCTAAGAGATTTTCCCTGAGAGGTGTGGGTTCTAAGCCCCATGCCAGCTACACAAGCTTAGTGCACCAGTGCCTAGAAGAGGTGCCACATAGCTTTTGGCAGAGAAAAGTGATGAGGTTTCTGTCTGTAAAAAATAGATAGAAAATCTCAGAGTGCAGGCACCTTCTTAAAGGGCTAATGCAGAAAATCTCATTCACAGTCACTTACCATTGGCTCTGGCAGAGAAAGGCTGAAAGGACTTCAATCATGTGAAGAGAATGTAAAATTGGCAGCCATTGGGAAAGACATGGTGGAGGACAACCACTGGAACCCCTCTGCTGGTTTATTCTCCAATTTATACAGTCACCATCTCTCTTGGGTAAAACAGTCCTCTTGGTGTAGCATCAGCCTGGAAAAAAGCAACTATTCTACCCTCGGGAATCTCTCTGGCTCCAACCTATAGAGATTAGACCCTGCTGAGAAGTAGGCAGCCCTGGCCAGGAAGCAGTGGACTGAAAAGACTTAAGGTGTTACAGTTACTCAGTTGTCTGGTATTGAGGCTGCAGTTTTTCCCAAAGCTTTACTGAAAATATGACTAGTGCTCCTGCCACATGAAAGATTCGATAGACATTGTCCAGACCATGGGCAAACCAAATCTCTGGCTTACAGAGGCCGCACCAACCAGATTCCAAGTAGTCACCCACTACTGAGATCTGTGAAAAAATTCAGGACAAACTGACACTTTGGGTCCTGGGGTGTGAGCCACACCCATGACTTTTCTTAATTCCTGAATTGCCTGATGCTCTAGATTCCACCAGAGATTTTGGGTGGGTCCAAGCTGAATAAGCAGCTATAGACGGAGGGCAGCAGAAGACTGATCTAAGAAATCTTGGGCCTTTTGGTGACTTGCCCCCAAGCCCACTGCTGATAAAAGCCAGCCTAGGTGTGTAGGTTGGTCCTTCCATGAACATCTAACCTCATCAGATGCAGCCACAAACTCTGGATTGCTTATAGCTCTAGAAAGGTTGCTGAGAATCAGTCACAGGCAGTGTCTTATACTGGTGTGTATCAGGTTCCCTCCTATAAGGTCCAGAAGCAATATATCCAGTGGCCAGATAAAGAGAGTAGCAGAGCAGGATCTAACAGCCCTTACTAACAGCATATTTAAAGGAAAAGCTCATCAGACACCAAAATCAGCTGAGGTGAATTCTACTTTCTCTGGTCAGCACCTACACAGCAGCTCACATGTATTGAACAAGGTAGTTTCACAATCAGCAGGTACAAGTTTCAGATATCTTGACCCACTGGGTTAATTTCCAAAGAGGGAATGGAGAGGCTTAGAGCAAAACATTAGAAGTGTGATTTTCTTAGAGCCTATTATTTTTGGGACAGGTCAAGGGGCTTAGCCACCTTCTGTGAAGGAAAAGCCAACCCCATGGAAGACTCTCTCAATAGTCTTCCTTGAAACCAGGGGCCCCTTAACAGAAAGAACTACTGCAGAGGGAACTTTTGGCCCTCACTAAACCAGAACCTACTGCTCACCTCACTGGGGAGAAATAGAATTGAAATATCCAGCAGTGACTGAAGGATCAGACTCCGGAGCAAGGTCCACTTTCCTCATACTGAGCTCTTGACCAAGAGACCCCGAAAATAGAGAGTTCTCCTAATGATATCATCCTGACCTCAACTATCTTAAGCCACTAAGCCGGCAACCTGTGGAAGTGTTAGTAGGGTAAGGCCAGTTTGAGCCCACTTGACAGTCTTTCTACAGAAGACTCTGAGGGAAGATCAGGCAGCTGCAAGAGGAGGTAGAGCAGCTGAAAAGTGGAGGCAAATCTTAAGAAAGTTGGGCCCTTTTATGGAGCTGCTCTCAGCTCTAAGCAGGAGAAAGCTGATCCTTATACACAGTTTGGCCCCTCCCACACACACCCAGGCACAGCAAACACAAACAAAAACAGTAAACAGAGTGGCAGCTCTAGAAAAGTAGCCCACAGTGGTTTACAAACAATGGCTATCAATCCATATCCAAACCCTACCCAAGTAGACCCAGACCATCAAAACCAGTAGTGGGCAACAGACCACACTGATAGTAGACTCAATTACATACACAAATGACACACCTAAAGGAGGAGTTCAGCAGGCACCAGACCCTGCTGAGAATAATTATGTCCATAGTACAAACACTGCACAGCATCTAATACCTCTGATTAAGGTTGATCCTTAGAGATAGCCAGCCTGAAAGGTTAACTTCACCCAAAAAAGATCCAACAACATTCAAGATGCACATACAACAGAAGAGATATATAACCCTCAAGAAACATTCCTAAAGTAAGGAACTCAGATGGCCTGGAGGTTAATATCACAAAGTCCATCCTTGTCATAAATGTATCACAACAAATTTGGAAGACAGAGCAGAGCTAACTAATACATAGACAAAATGAGTAGACAAAGAAATATGGCCCAAATGAGTCAACAAGAGAAATCCCCAGAAAAAGAATGGAATAAAATGCAAGTAACCAAACTACGTGATGCAGAGTTTAAAATAATGTTTATAAGGATACTCAATGATCTTAGAGTAAAATGGATGATCAAAATGAGAACTTAAACAAACAAATAGTATGCATTAAAAAATATTGAAACCATGTAAAAGAAGCAGTAAGGAATGACAAATACAAAATCTGAAATGAAAACTGCACTAGAAGGAATCAACAGCAGGTTGGAAGAGGCAGAGGACTGAATCAGAAATTTAGAGGACAAGAGAAACATATGAACAGAGACAGAGAAGCAAAAAGAAAAGACTCAAAAAGACTGAGGAAACCCTAAAAGAACTCTGTGGCAAAAGAAGTAAAACAACATCCACATCATAAGGTTTCCTGAAGGAGAAGAGAACAAACAAGTGATAGAGAACTTAATACTTCCTTACCTCGATGAAAGAAAAAGTCACACAAGTTTAAGAAGAACAGAGAGTCCCATTAAAGATGAACCCAAAAAAGGCCCACATCAAGGCACATCATAATTAAAATGTCAAAGTTAAGATACAAAGAAAGAATACTAAAAGTTACAAGAGAAAAGCAATTGATTACCTACAAAGGAGCACCCACAAGGCTGATCTCTGATTTCTCAAAAAAACAAACAAAACACTCAGACCAGTAAAGATTGGCAAGAAATATAGAAATATTCAAAGTGATGCAAAGCATGAACCTACAATGAAGACTACTCTATCCAACAAAGCAATCACTTAAAATTTAAGGAGAGCCTGAGCTGTGGTGGTACAGTGAATAAAATGTCGACCTGGAATGCTGAGATTGTTGGCTTGAAACCCTGGGCTTGCCTGGTCAAAGCATATATGGGAGTTGGTACTTCCTTCTCCTTCCACCTTCTCTATCTCTATGTTTTCCCTAGTAAATAAATAAAATCTTAAAAGAAAATAGTAAAAAATGAAAATAAAATTGAAGAAGAAATAAAAAGCTTCTCAGACTCTTAATAATATAACAATAATAAAAAGGCAGTTTAAGGAGTCCTTTGCCACCAAACCAGTACTGCAAGAAATGTTATAAAAATAGAAAAAGTAAATAAAAGAAAGACATTGAGAGAAAAAGAATTATAAGTTTAAAGAATGAAATGGCAATAAATAAGTACATATCAATAATAACATTAAATGTAAATGGGTTAAATGTTCCAATCAAAAGACAGAGTAGCTGCATGGACAAGAAAACATACATATGCTGTCTACAAGAGACCTACCTCAGAACAGAAGATTCATAGAGACTGAAAGTGAAGGGGTGGAAAAAAAATTCCATTCAAATGGAAATAAAGAAATACTGAAATAGACATACTTGTATCTGACAAAATAGACTTTTAAACAAAGGCTATTTTAAGGGTCAAGGTAGGTAACTACATAAGAATAAAAGGAGCAATCCAAAAAGAGGATATAACTATTGTAAATATTTACATATTTACCTAATATAGGAGCACCTAAATATATAGAGCTGATCTTGATGGATATAAAAGGCAAGATCAACAGCTATACAATGATAGTAAGGGATTTTAACACCCCACTAACATAAATAGATATATACTCCAGACAGAAAATCAACAAGAACAAGCAGCCTTACATGACACACTAGATTAAATAGAATTGATATCTTCAGAACATTATACCCTAAAGTTGCAAAATATACATTCTTTTCAAGTGCTCATGGTATGTTTTCTAAGACAGACCATATGTTGAGACAAAACATGTTTCAATAAATTTAGGAAGATTGAAATCATATCAAGTATCTTCTCTGAACATCATGGCATAAATCCAGAAAGCAACTACAATAGAAAAACTGAAAAACATTCAAACACTCGGAAGCTAAATTGCATGTTATTTTTTTTCTTGTCATTCAATTATGTTGCATACCCATCACCCATAGACAGATTGTCCTCTGTCACCCTCTATCTAGTTTTCCTTGTGCCCCTCCCCCTCCCTTTTCCCTCTCCCTCCTTCCCTCCCGGGCCCCCCTTCCCCCCCACCCCCAGTAACCACCACACTCTTTTCCATGTCTCTTAGTCTCGTTTTTATGTCCCACCAATGTATGGAATCATGTAGTTCTTGTTTTTTTTTCTGATTTACTTATTTCACTTCGTATAATGTTATCAAGATCCCACCATTTTGTTGTAAATGATCCGATGTTATCATTTCTTATGGCTGAGTAGTATTCCATAGTGTATATGTGCCACATCTTCTTTATCCAGTCTTCTATTGAAGGGCTTTTTGGTTGTTTTCATGTCTTGGCCACTGTGAACAATGCTGCAATGAACATGGAGCTACATGTGTCTTTACATATCAATGTTTCTGAGTTTTGGGGGTATATACCCAGTAGAGGGATTTGCATGTTATAAATAATGAATGAGTTAACAATGAGATTAAGAAAAAAATCAAAAAATTTTGAAACAAATTAAAATTAATATAGAAACCCCAAATCTAAGTGTTACAGTGAAAGCAGTTTTGAGAAGAAAGTCATACCATTACAGGAATACCTTAAGAAGCACGAATAAGCTTAAATAAACTATCAAACCCTGCATCTAAATGAAGTAGAAAAAGAAAAACAAACAGATCCCAAAGAAAGTGGAAGGAAGAAAATAATAATCAGAGTAGAAATAAGTGATAAACAGTAAAAAAAAAATACAAAAGATCAGTGAAATCAAGAGCTGGTTCTTTGAAAAAGTAAACAAGATCAATGAACCTTTAACCAGATTTATTAAGAAAAATAAGAAAGAGGATACAAATAAATAAAAATTAGAAATAAAAAGGAATAACAATTGACATCACAGAAATACAAAGGATCATAAAAAAATACTGTGAAGAACCATATGCCAAAAAATTGGAAATCCAGGGCAAAATAGATAAGTCCCTAGAAACATACAATGTTCCAGAACTATATCTGAAAGAATCAGAAAACCTGAGCAGGCCAATTATGACAAACAAGATTAAAACAGTAATCAGAAAACTTCCAGCAAAGAATAGTCCTAGACCAGATGACTTCATAGGCAAATTTTACCAAACATTCAAAGAAGAACTAACACCTAAACCTTCTCAAGCTATTCCAAAATAGTCAAGAGAAGAAAAGACTTCAAAGCTCATATGGTAATGCATGCATTATGCTAATTCCATAGCCAGGTAAGTTACTACAAAGAAAGAGAACTATAGGCCAGTATCCCTGATGAAAATGGATGCTAAAATTCTCAACAAAATATTAGCAAACTGGATCCAGCAATACATTAAAACGATCATACATAATGATTAAGTAGGATTTATTCTTGGGAGACAAGGTTGGTACAATATTTATAAATCAACAAACATGATTCATCACAAAACCAAAATAAAGGATAAAAATCACATGATCATATCAATAGTTGCAGAAAAAGCATTCAATAAAATCCAACACCCATTTATGATCTAAACTCCCAGCAAACGGAGAATACAGGGAACATACCTTAACATAATAAAGACCAACAGCCAACATCATACTCAATGGGCAAAAATTTTAAAAACAATTTTCTTAAAATCTGGAACAAGACAGGTTTTCTCCTTTCAGCATTCTTATTCAACATAGTACTGGAAATCCCAGCCACAGCAATCAGAGAAAAAGAAATAAAAGATATCCAAATTGAAAAAGAAGAAGTAAAATAGTCATTATTTGCTGATGACATGATACTGTACATGCAAAACCTTAAAATCTCAGCCAAAAAACTACTAGACCTAATAAATGAATTTGGCAAAGTGGCAGCACATAAAATCAACATTCATAAATCAATACTGTCAGAACATTCATAAATCAATGAACTGTCAGAAAGAGAAATTAAGGAATTGATTCCATTCACTGTTGCAACACAAAAAAATGTATCTAGGAATCAATTTTAGCAAGGAAGTAAAAGACTTGTATTTGGAAAACTGTAAGATATTGAAAAAGAAATTGAGGAAGATACAAACAAGTGGAGGCATAAACCATGTTCATGGAAAGGAAGAATTACCCAAAGCAATGTCTGTATTACCCAAAGCAATCTATAGATTCAATACAATTCTTATTAAAACACTAATGGAATACATTATATATCTAGAAAAAAATATTCAAAACATTTATATGGAACCAGAAAAGAACATGAATAACCTCAGCAATTTTGAAAATAAAGAACAAAGTGGGAAATATTACACTTTCTGATATCAAACTATTCTACAAGGCCATTGTACATAAAACAGCCTGGTATTGGCATAAGAACAGGCATACAGATCAATGGAACAGAACAGAGAGCTCAGAAATAAACCCACAGCTTTATAGTCAATTAATATTTGACAGATTAGGCAAGAGTATACAATGGAGTAAAGACAGTCTCTCTAATTAAATGGCATTGGGAAAATTTGACCGGTAAATGCAAAAATAAAACTAGGCCACCAACTTACACCATTTACAAAAATAAACTCAAAATGGACAAAAGAATTAAATGTAAAAAACAAAACCATAATAATCCTAGAAGAAAAAATAGTCAGTAGATTCTCAGACATCTTTCAAAGAAATATTTTTGCTGATATATCTCCTAAGGCACGTAAAATAGAGGACAAAAAAAAAACAACAACAAATGGAACTATATCAAACTAAAAAGATTTTGCACAGCAAAGGATACCATTAACAAAATAAAAAGCCCACTCAATGGTAGAAAATATTTGCAGATATGTTTGATTAGGGGTTAATAATCAAAATTTATTTTAAAAAACTTATAAAACTAAACATCAAGAAGGCAAACAATCCAATTAGGAAATGGGCAAAGGGCCTGAATTAGACAGGTGGTCAACAGGCATATTAAGAAAAAATGCTCAACATCACTAATCACTAGAGAAATACAAATTAAAATCACAATGAGATATCACCTCTCACCTGCCAAAATGACTTTGATTAACAATCAGCAAACAAGTGCTGGCAAGGATGTGAAGAAAATGTAATGTTCCTGTACTGCTGGTGGGAATGCAGACTTATTCAGACACAGTAGAAAACAGTATGATATTTCCTCAAAAAATTAAAAATGGAAATTCCTTATGACCCAGCTTTCCCAATTCTAGATACATATCCTAAGAATCCCAAAACACTAATTCAAAAGAAGATATGCACATCCATGTTTATTGCAGCATTGTTTACAATAGCCACGATGTGGAAACAGTCCACATGTCTGAAAATGGACAAGTGGATAAAAAAGCTATGGTACATTTACACAGTAGAATACTACATGGCCATGAAAAATAGGGAAATCTTACCTCTTGTGATAGCATGGATAAACGTGGAGAATATGCTAAGTGAAATAAGCCAAGGAGGGAAATATAAATACCCTATGATCTCACTAAAATGTGAAATCTGAGGAACAAAATAGAAACAGAGAAAGTGTCACATGGAACAGATGGACAACTCTCAGAGAGAAAGGGGAAGAAGGGGCATTATCAAAGAAGAAAAATGGATTAGCCAAATTACATATGCATAATACATAGATAAAGACAACAGAGTGGCAATCTCCAGAAGGAAGGAGAGTGGATGCAGAGGGTGAGGGACCCAAGTGGGTGAAACAGGAGTGGAAAGAGACTTTGAATGAGGCATGAGGGGCACGATACAGAGTGTAGAGGGTGTTATATTGAGTGGAACACTGGAAATAATGTCAAGACAATAAATTAAAAATAAAACTTTTAAATTAAAAAATAAAAAAGAAATTGTTAAACTGCCATCCAAAGTAGCTGCTTCCACTAGCAATCAATGCAAGTTCCTATTGCTCCAAATATTAGCATTTGGTGGTGTAAATGCAGAGGTAAATTAAGGTTGGTTGAGGCCAGGTTGCAGAAGAAAATATTGGGCCCCTTAAAAAGAGAAAGAGAGTCAGGGAAAATAAAAATACATATTAACCATATTTTTAGATTAAAAAAATTAAGTATTATTAATGTTAAAATTGCACATGTGAAACCAAACTTGATGTGATTAGGAAAGTGTAAAGTTGGGGTTTTGAAGGGCCCTTCAGAAGTCAGGGCACAGGGTGCACCCGATGTGCCCCCCATTAAATTGCATCTATGTAATGTTTTAGATTTTAGCCAATTTAATAGGTATATATTGTGGTATAGCATTGCTGTTTTAATTTGCAATTCCCTAATGACATATGATATTGAGCACCATTTCACATGCATAATTGCCATCTTTGTGATGAGGGATCTCTTTATATCTTTTACTCACTTATTAATTGGATTATTTGTTTTTCTATTGCTGAGTTCTAAATGTTCTTTGTGTATTTTGGACACCAGTCCTTCATCAGATATGTGTTTGGCAGGGATTCTCTCATAGTCTGTCAGTTGTGCTTTTGTTCTCCATTAGTCTTTCACAGAGCAAACATTTTCAATTTTATGACATCCAACTTGTCATTTGTTTTCTTTTATAAATTGTGCTGTTGGTGTTTTATCTAAAAACTTATCAATAAACTCAAAGTCATCTATATTTTCTTCTATGTTATCTCTTAAGAGTTTTGTAGTTTGCACTGTACACTTAGGTGTATGAGCCAGTTTGTGTTAACTTATTTGGAACGTGTACAATTTATATCTGAATGTTTTGTTTTTGTTTTGCATGTGGAAGTTCAGTTGGTTCAACACCATTTGTTGCAAAAAAATTTTAACCATCGTATTGCTTTTGTTTCTTTGTTAATGATCAGTTGACAATATTTAGGTGAGTCTATTTCTGGGCTCTTTATTCTGTTCCTTGATCTATGCATTCTTTCAACAATGTCATACTCCCTTGATTACTGTAGCTGTATAGTAAGTCTCGAATTTGGATAATGTTAGTTTTCAGACTTTATTTTTGTCCTTCAACATTGTGTTTACTGTTCTGAGATTTTTGCCTTTCTATGTGAATTGCAGAAACAGTTTGTCAGTGTTGACAAAACTGCTTAATAATAATGCATTTCTCAGAATGGATCACCATCTTTAAGCAGTGCATAACTGTATTTGCCTTTGGATGAGGTTTGGCAGATTGTGTCTTTCAAAAATTTGGTTCATATAATCTAAGTTATCAAATATGTGGACATCTAGTTGTTCATAATATTCCTGTATTACCCTTTTAATATTCATAGAATGGGTAGTAATGATCACTCATTTATTTCTGATAGTGGTAATTTCTGTCTTCTCTTGTTTTTTTAGTATAGTTTATAATTAAATTTTTTTCAATTAAAATTTTTTTTAAAATTTATATATTTTCAGAAAGAGGAAGGGTGAGAGAGAGTGCGTGTGCAACAGGAACATCCATCTGTTCCTGTGTGTACCCTGACTAGGGATCAAACCAGCATCAATTAAAATGTCTTTTTTTTTTTTTTTTTCATTTTTCTGAAGCTGGAAACAGGGAGAGACAGTCAGACAGACTCCTGCATGCGCCCGACCGGGATCCACCCGGCACGCCCACCATGGGGCGACGCTCTGCCCACCAGGGGGCGATGCTCTGCCCATCCTGGGCGTCGCAATATTGCGACCAGAGCCACTCTAGCGCCTGAGGCAGAGGCCACAGAGCCATCCCCAGCGCCCGGGCCATCTTTGCTCCAATGGAGCCTTGGCTGCGGGAGGGGAAGAGAGAGACAGAGAGGAAAGCGCGGCGGAGGGGTGGAGAAGCAAATGGGCGCTTCTCCTATGTGCCCTGGCCGGGAATCGAACCCGGGTCCTCCGCACGCTAGGCCGACGCTCTACCGCTGAGCCAACCGGCCAGGGCCAAAATGTCTTTAACATTGTCAAATAACCAGCTTTGGTTGTGTTCATGCTCTTTATTGATTTACTGTTTTCAATTTCATTACACTATATTCTAAAATTTATTAATTCTATGCCCTTACTTTGGATTTAATTTGCTCTTCTTTTTCTAGTTTCCTCAACTGAAAGCTTAGATAATTTATTTTTATCTTTCCTTTTCTAAAAATTAAATACATTCAATGCTACAAATTTTCCTCTACATTTTTTATAAAGCCCATAAATTTTTATGTGTTTTTATTTGTTTAAAATATTTTTATATTTCTCTTAAGTTTTTTTTTTGTCTGTTGTTTTATTTAAAACTATTTCTAGCCCCTGATTATTTTGATGTTTTTAGCAGTTTCTGGTATTGATTTCTAGTTAAATCCATTGTAATCTGCATGCATACTTAGTATGATTTCTAGTCTATCAAATGTGTTGTTATATTTGATAGCCCACAATGTGGTTTATCTCAATAAATGCTGCATGTGAGCTTAATAAGAGTATGTAATTTGCTCACTTTAGATGAAGTATTTTATGAATGTCAATTAGATTCAGTAGATTAATAGTACTGTTCAGTTCACTTATGTTCTCGGTGATTTTCTGCCTAATAAAGGGCTACTGAAGTCTCCAACCATAGAATTGAATTTGTCTATTTCTCTTTGCAGTGCTTTCAATTTTTGAATCACATATCTGACACTGTTTTTAGGTACATTACACATTAAAAATTATTATGTCTTTTTGAAAAATAAAATTCTTTATCTTTATGGAGTGATCTTCCTCTTTATGTCCAATTATTTTCTTAGCTCTGGATTCTGATTTTTCTTAAATTAATATAACTGTACTCAATTTATTTTGTTAGTGCTAGCATAGTCTCTCTTTCTCTATCTCCTTAATATCTGTTTCTTTATTTGTAAAGAGGGTTTCTTATATAGTTGATTCTTGTTTTTTATTCACTCTAACTTCTGTCTTTTAACTGGGCTATTTAAGCCAGTGGTCCCCAACCATTTTTGGGCCACAGACTGGTTTAATGTCAGAAAATATTTTCAAGGACCAGCCTTAAGGGTGGGATGGATAAATGTATCACGTGACCAAGACAAGTGTCAAGAGTAAGTCTTAGATGGATGTAACAGAGGGAATCTGGTCATTTTAAAAAAATAAAACATCATTCAGACTTAAATATAAATAAAATGGAAATAATGTAAGTTATTTATTCTTTCTCTGTGGACTGGTACCAAATGGCCCATGGACTTGTACTGGTCCGCAGCCCGGGGGTTGGGGACCACTGATTTAGGCCACTGATATTTAAGTAATTATTGGTTTAGTAAAATTAATGTCTGTCATATTTGTCATTGTTTTCTATCACTGTACTCTTTTTTGTTTATTTTATTTAGTGCATGTGCTTTTCACTCATTTATGCTTCCTCTTTTAAAATTATGAATGTATGGTATCCTTGGAACAAATTCCATGTGATTGTGTTGTGGGACACTTTTAATGTGTTGTTGAATTAAGCTAATATGTTGTTGAGTATTTTTGCATATGTAATGATCAAGGCTATAATTATGCATTTATTATTATTGCATTTTCTGTCCTCTTTTAGCATATCTACTGTATATTTTAAGTTTTTAAATGTTTTTCCTTAACGTTTGTAACATATATTAACAATTAGTCCAAATCACTTCCAAATAGCCTTATAGCGTTTGATGTGTACTGCAAGTACCATAAAAAAGTATCTTTGATTTCTTTCTTATATTATTATCATTAATTTCACTTACTCATGAGCTATAAATAATCATTGATTATATTGTTACTCTTTCTACTTGTAGTAAGCTGTTATTTGCTCAACAAATAAAAGAATAAGAAATATAAAAGATCACATTTTTATGTTTATGTGTTCCTTTTCTAATATTCTACCTTTCTTTGTGCAGATTTGAGTTTCTAACCTATATCATTTTCCTTCTCTTTGAAAAACTTCTTTAATATTTCTTGCAAAGTAGGTTTACTAACAATAAATTTCTCAGAGTTTGAATGTCTGAGAAAGTCTTTATTTTTTCTTTTTTTACTTTTAAAGGATAATTTTACTGAATACAGAATTCTAGGTGGATAGTTTATCTTATTAACACTTTAAACATTTCACTCCACTCTCTTCCTCTTTGCAGTAAAGAAAATTCAAATGTAATTGTGATCCTTGCTTTTTTATATATCTATATTTCACCCCTTCTGCTTTCAAAATTTTCTTAGTTTTTGATATTCTGCAGTTTAAATATGAGATGCCTAATTATAGATTTGAAAGGGTGATATTTATCTTACTTGGTTTTTACTAAGCCTTCTAAATCTTTCATTTGATGTCTGTCATTAACTTTGGAAAATGATCTTGCCATTGCAACTTTGTTCCTTTCTCTCCTTATTCTACTTCTGGTATTTTGCACCTTTTGTTGTTGTCCCACAGTTCTTGTAATTTTGTTTCATTTTTTTCTATTCCTTTTTCTCTTTGCATTTTAGTTATAGAAGTTTATATTGACATTTCTTCAAGCTTACTGATTCTTTTTATTTTTTTGTGACAGACAGAAGGAGGGAGAGATAGGGAGAGACAGACAGGAAGGGAGAGAATAGAAGCATCAATTCTTTGATGTGGCTTTAGGTTGTAACTCCTTAGTTGTTCATTACTTGCTTTCTCATATGTGCCTTGATGAGGGATGGACGGCTACAGCAGAATGAGTGATCCCTTGCTCAAGCCAACAACATTGGGCTCATGCCAGCGACCTTGGGCTTCAAGCCAGTGACCTTTCGGCTAAAGTCAATGACCATGGAGTCATGTCTATGATCCAACGCTCAAGGCAATGACTTTGCACTCAACCTGGAGAGCCCACACTCAGGCTGGCAACCTTGGGGTATCAAACTTGGGTCTTATGCATCCCAGTCCAGTGCTCTGTCCACTGCACCACTGCCTGGTCAGGAAGAGTTTACTGGTTCTTTCTTTAATTTTATCCAATCTATTAGTGTGCTCATCAAATTTTTTATGATGTTTGTGATATCTGTCATTTACTTTAGATTCATTCTTAGTTTACATCTCTTTGCTTACATTACCCATATGTTTTTTTGTGTTATCTACTTTTCTTTTTGAACCCTTTGTGTATTAATCATAGTTGTTTTAAATTCCTAATCTTATAATTCTAAAATATTCAGTTCACCAAAATCTCATTTTGATTGTTAATTTCTTTCTTTAGACAGTATTTTTTGTCTTTCCATATACCTTGTATTTTTTTGTTGTTGTTGAAAGCTAGGCATGATACATTTAGTTAAAGGGAAGTGAAACATATAAGTCTTTAATGTGAGGTTTTGTATTTATCTGGGTAGGTGTTAAGCTGTGTTTATTGCTGTTGTAGCTGTGATATCAGAGGTTAACATTTCCTCTAGTGTCTTTGTTTTGTATCCCCTATTGTCTTTGAATATTCCTAAAGATTTCTTAAATGTTGTCTGAGATGTCTAGATTTTTCAGTTGTATTCTCTTCTTATTACATGCCGCCTATATACAGGTGATGGCAAAGTGTGGTAGTGGGGAGAGAAATGTTCTGTAGTTGAATGATTGGATATCAATCCTTAATGATTTTGTGTTCTTGGTCTGTAATTTTTTGTAAATTTTATTTAAAAATTAAATTTAACAGGGTTCCATCAATCAATAAGAGTACATAAATTTCAGGTAAACATTTCTATAGCATTTGAATTATTGATTATATTGTATACCCATCATCCAAAATCAAATCATTTTCCATCACCATATATTTGTCCCTCTTTACATCTTTCCCCCCACTCCCTCCCCCATTTACTTCTTTTGTGTCCCCCTTCCCCTTGTAACAACTTCACTTTTATTTATGTCCCTGAGTCTTAGTTTTATATACCACCTATGTGTAAAATGATATAGTTCTTAGCTTTTCCTGATTTACTTATTTCACTCAGTATAATATTCTCAGGGTTCATCTATTTTGTTGTAAATGTCAGTATGTCATCATTTTTTATGTCTGACTAGTATTCCACTGTATATACATACCACATCTTCTTTATCCAATCCTCTTTCAAGGGACACTTTGGTTGTTTCCATGTCTTGGCCACTGTGAATAATGTTATGATGAACATGGAGGGTGCATGTGTCTTTACATACCAATGTTTTTTAGTTTTTTTGGGTTATATACCCAGTAGAGGGATTTCTGGGTCATATGGTAATTGTATTCTTAATTTATTGAGGAACCATCATACTTTCTTCCATAATGGTTGTACTAATTTGCATTCTCACCAGCAGTGAATGAGGGTTCCTTTTTCTCCACAGCCTCTCCAGCACTTGTTACTACCTGTCTTCTTGATAACAGCCAATCTAACAGGTGTGAGATGTATCACATAGCAGATTTAATTTGCATTTCTTTAATAGCTAGTAAAGATGAGCATCTTTTTATGTATCTGTTAGCCATTTGCATGTCCTCTTGGGGAAAGTGTCTGTTCAGGTTTTCTCCCCATTTTTTAATTGGGTTATTAGCTTGTTTGTTGCTGAGCTTTGTGAGTTGGTTGTATATTTTGGATATTACCTTCTTATCAGAACTGTTGTTTGCAAATATCATCTCCCATGTGGTTGTCTGCCTATTTGGTTTGTTATCATTTTCTTTTTCTGTATAGAAGCTTTTCAGTTTGAAATAGTTTCATTCATTTATTTTTGCCTTTACTTCCCTTGCCTTTGAGGTTAACTTCATAAATTGTTCTGTATGGCTAAAGTCCATGAGTTTAGTAGCTATGTTTTCTTCTATGTAATTTATTGTTTCAGATCTTATATGTGGGTCTTTATTCATTTTGAATTAATTTTTGTATAGAGAGAAACAGTAATCAAGTTTCATTCTTTTGCATGTGGCTTTTCAATTTTTCTAGCACCATTTACTGAAGAGGCTTTCTTTTCTCCATTGTGTGTTTTTGGCTCCTTTGTTGAAGATTACTTGCTCATATCTATATGTGATTAATCTTCTGGGTTCTTGATTCTGTTTCAATTGTATCTTTGTTTTTCTGCCAACATAAGGCTGTTTTGATTATTGTGACTCTATAATATAACTTAGAGTGAGGTGGTGAGATACCTCCTGCTTCATTCTTTTTTCTCAGAATTGTCTGGGCTATTCAGGTTTTTTATGGTTCCATACAAACCTGATAATTTTTTTTGTTATATTGACATTGGGATTTTGATGGGGACTGCATTAATTTGGGTAATATGGCCATTTTAACTATGTTGATTCTTCCAATTCATGAACATAAAATATTTTTCCATTTCATTGTGTCTTTTTTAATTTCTTTTAATAATGTTTTGTGATTTTCGGTATATAGGTCCTTCACCTGTTTTGTTAATTTTATTCCTAAGTATTTTATTTTTTTAGTTGCAGTTGCAAAATAAATTGTTGTGTTTTTTTAGTTCATTTCTCAAAATTTCATCATTGGCGTATAGGAAAGCAATAAACTTTTGTATATTGATTTTGTATCCTGCCACTTTACTGTATTGGTTTATTATTTCTAATAGCATTTGGTGGAGTATTTGGGGTTTTCTATATACAGGATCATGTCATATGCAAAACGTGATACCTTTACTTCTTCTTTCCCAATATGTATGTCTTTTATTTTTTTCTCTTACCTGATTGATCTGGATAATACTTCTAGAACAGGGGTCCCCAAACTACAGCCCATTAGCCTCATGCGGCCCCCTGATGCAGTTTGTCCGGCCCCCTCCACACTTCCGGAAGGGGCACCTCTTTCATTGGTGGTCAGTGAAAGGAGCACATTGACCATCTCATTAGCCAAAAGCAGGCCCATAGTTCCCACTGAAATACCGGTCAGTTTGTTGATTTAAATTTACTTGTTCTTTATTTTAAATATTATATTTGTTCCCATTTTGTTTTTTTTCTTTAAAATAAGATATGTGCAGTGTGCACAGGGATTTGTTTATAGTTTTTTTTTATAGTCCAGCCCTCCAACAGTCTGAGGGACAGGGAACTGGCCCCCTGTTTAAAAAGTTTGGGGACCCCTGTCCTAGAACTATGTTTAATAAGAGTGGAGAGAGTGAGCAACCTTGTCTTGTTTCTGATTTTAGAATAAAAGCCTTCAGTACTATACCATTTAGAATGATATTAGCTGTTATTTGTCATATATGGCTTTTATTATGTTGAGGGACTTTCTTTTTATTCTGATTTTATTTACTGTTTTAAACATAAATGGATGTTCTATCTAATTGAATGCCTTTTCTGCATCTATTGATAGAATCATATGATTTTTGTTCTTTGTTTTGTTGATGTGGTATATTACACTGATTAATTTTTATAAAGATTATATGCCACCAAATTTAACACTGTAGAGGAAATGGATAAATTCCTTGAACTATATAATCTTTCTAGACTTAGCCATGAAGAAGTGGAAAACTTAAATAGATTTGTAAGCAGAGAGGAAATAGAACAACTATCAAAAACCTCCCAAACAAAAGCCCAGGACCAGATGGCTTCACTAGCAAACTCTATCAAACGTTCAAAGAAGATTTGATACCTATCCTTCTCAAAACCTTCCAGAAAGTAGATGAAGAAGCAACACTTCCAAACACATTTAATAAGGCCAACATAACCCTGATACCAAAATATGGCAAAGACAACACACAGAAAAAGAAAACTAAAGACCAATATCTCTAATGAATATGGATGCAAAAATCCTAACCAAAATACTAGCAAACCAAATACAACAACACATTAAAAATTACATCATGATCAAGTGGGATTCATTCCCGTAGCACAAGGATGGTTCACCATGTGGTCTGGGATTTCAATAAGTGCTTCTCAGATTTGTATTATTTTATTTTCCCCCTTTGTTGAGATAAGAGGTGTAGAGAGTCAAGCTGATTTTGGTCATTTCTTTGACTCACATGAAAACTGGAGGGTACTGGAATTGTGTATTTTACTTCACAGAGGTGAGTGGAGCTCATCAAAGACCCTGTCACTTAGGTTTTGCAAGAATACTTTTCCACCTAACCAGGTGGTGGTGCAGTGGATAGAGCATCAAACTGGGGCACAGAGGATCCAGCTTCGAAACCCTGGAGTTTCCAGCTTGAGCGCGGGCTCATCTGGTTTGAGAAAGGCTCACCAGCTTGAGCCCAATGTTGCTGGCTTGAGCAAGGGGTCACTCATTCTGCTGTAGCCCCCCAGTCAAGGCACATATGAGAAAGCAATCAATGAACAACTAAGGTGCCACAATGAAGAATTAATACTTCTCATTTCTCTCCCTTCTTGTCTGTTCATCCCAATATGTCCCTCTGTCCCTCTTTCTGCCTCTCTCTCTGTCACACACACACACACACACACACACACACACACACACACACACAAGAATACTTTCCCTTTTGGGTAAGCCTTGTTGAGAAGATTATAATGTGTTGAGAATATTTAAAAATACCTGCTAGAAGTATAAGGTATTTTTCACTGATCTTCACTGTAAAACTTGTAGAGCTGCTAAAAGTAAATTTCAGAAAAGTGTGGGATTTCCAATTACATCTTCCAAAATATTTTGAAGTTGTATGTAATGAGCCCCATGATTATATTGATGACTGAATATTACTTTGATACATCTTCCCTTCTGGAATTTTAATTCTCAATCTTTTGCACACTGAGCCCCCCCAAAATCAGCATTTTCTGATTACATATTCTTAACCCTGTATTAACACTAGCAATGGTTTCTACTCTGGTATACTCTGAGTCTTTGTATTTATTTGCCTATCTGTCTCTCCAGTTTGAGGGGTTAGTAGTTTTCTCTTTAAAGAATCTAAAAACAGATGTTAGGTTTCAGCTTACTCAGGTTATTTTTTGTTGTGAGGATGGAAGTGAAGCCTTCCAGGCTCCTTATATCCTAGACCAGAAACTAGCACACTTCCATAATATTTTTAAAGTTTTTATTTTTAGATATTGTAGGTTCACATGCATTTGCAATAAATAATGCAGAAATTCCATGTATACTCTTTCCCTGGCTTCTCCTTATAACATCTTTAAAAATTATAATACAAATTTACTATTAAGATATTGATATTGACAGAAGCCATTGATCTCGTTTAGGTTTCCTCAGTTTCAATTGCACTGATTTGTATTTGTGTGTGTATGTATGTGTGTTTAGCTCTATGCAGTTTCATTGCAAGTGTACGTTAGTGTGGCCACCATGCCAGTCAAGGTAAAGAGTATTTCCAACACAAGAATCCCTCTTTTTGTCCTTTAATAATCATACCTATTTTCCTCTTCACCATATTCTATTTTAACACCTGGACACCACTAATTTGTTTTCATTTTTATACATATTGCACTATTTTCATACATTAAATTTGTATCATATTTTGTATTCAAGTCCAACAATATTAGAATATTGGTAAGCAAATTGTCTTCCCCTACTGTGATTTATACACAGAAAAATAAAATTTTGTTATATATATATATTTTTTTCCTGTGTAATACATGAAGAGAAGGAGCATCTCCTTCTAATTGGAATGCAATCTCACTACTCAAATCTGAGCTATGATTTCCAAGATGAAAGTCAGATGGTGCCATTTGTTGTCATGGAATTCCTTCTCCTGTCAGTGAATATAGAATTCTAATGGTCAGATAAGATAGTAGCTAATGTCAAAATGGCCTCTTCCTATGTGGTTAACAACAAAATGCCCTTATTATATGTCTGCCTCAAACAGAAGGCCACATCCTCTCTTTAAAAATGAATCAAGGTGAGAATATTTTTGGATGAGTGACTCTGTAGCTGAAGGATTCAGAAATGGGATATGGTGGGAAATTACAAGACACTGATATTTTCTTTACTGAATTTCCATTTTATTAATATTCATATAATTTAATATTACTATGTAAAATTACCACTTTTTAATTTTACATAAGATTTTGCTATTATGCTCCTGATTTTTCTCATATTTATATATTTATACTTCCTTATATATTATTAAAATATTTTAATTGATTACCTTAATTGGAGAAACTAAACTAGCTTTATGCAGCATTTTGCAATAAATAAATAAATAAATACATAAAAACCTGAGTGATCTCATGCATGGATTTGGTGCTGGTGCTGAATTGATCTGTGTATTGATTATCCTTTCAATTTTTAAATAATGCAAGCTCCGATTAAAATATAAAAATAAATATAAGGGCAGGGTAAGCTCGGATTTTTCAAAATATGCAGATCAGATGAATACACTTTATTTAGGACACCTCTGTTTTTACATCTGTATTTTTTAACATATCCAGTTACATGTTCCAAAAATAGACATAGAAGTTACAGAGGAAAATCTGCTTTTAAAATGTACTCAGTAACTATTCACTAATCTTTTCCTCAGAGAGCTTAGTCTGCTAAATATGATACAACATATTCTCTTGCATGCATTGATTGAATGCCAAAAGACTCCAAAGATACTGTAATTTAAATACCCAAGGATCCTGAAAGAGGAGATGATTCAATCGATATCTGTAGCACAAAGGTTTAGCGAAAGGAAACGTATTTGACATTATAAAGTAATCATGGAGGATTCAAGTTTGTACAATTATTTTGATCTCAGTAACATTATATCTATGTCAACTTATCTATTTATTAGAAAATTTTTCATACACCAAAATTTGAGCAAATCTAATAAACAGAGGACGGTGTCATGGGCAGCTTCTTGTTCACAAGACATTTTATCATGAAAAAAATAAGTCATTTCAAAACACTAATATGATACTCTATCATGGCATGAATACCACTGTCCTTGATCTTCATTTACTGAGGAAAAAATTTCAGTATCAAAGTTAAATGTATATAATTGCTCTGGGGAAAAATTTTGAGTAACTAGTGAGGGTACTTTCCTTATTGATACTTCTCAAATGCAAAAATTCTGTTTTAGAAACTCAGGTGAATCTACATGGGCCAACTCACAGAAGCATTTAAAATAAAAAATAAAGTCTGTATGAAAGGTAAGCATGTGATGAGTTTCATATCCCCTGCACTTATGTGGATGATAGAAATAATTACTTTCAGGCATATCATTGCACTGGGCACAGTTGGCACACGGGAGTCAGCCAGGTGTTAGACTTGATAGGAAATGTGCCGCTTGATTAGACAGACTGGAATCCAAGTGCAACAACATTTTCTTTTAAATGAGATCAGGGGTGGGAATTTAAAGTTGCTATTTAATTTTTCACCTGTGGCCAAAGCATGCCAATGTTTCAAGATGATTTTGTTAATCACATGGGCCTATTCACTGCGTGCAGTAGTGAAAGGACATAGGAATGTTTTTCTCAAACAAGGCAAACACTGTCCAACTCAGTTCCATTTCTATCAGTTCTGTTGAGAATTTTTTTTTATTCTCTTGGTTTAGTTCCTCTCCTAACTGCATAAGCATGTTTTGTTTTGTTTTGTTTCTATTTGAGGCAAAATCTTCTTTGCAGGCATCCTAAGATTTTTATTTCACTGAACTTTTTTTTTTATCATGATAATTCAGTCCGACTCTGGGTCATATGGATGCTCTAGAAGCTTTATTACTCCCAGAAAGCTAGAGTGTAGAGTTAGTATCGTATATATATGGACACCTTATATATATATATATATATATATATATATATATATATATATATATATATATATATCACTCTTTATCTCAAAAAATGGTAAAGAATATTGAAATCTGGTTAACGATAGGCATGCTGAAATGTTTAAGGGTAGTGTTGGAGGGAAGAAAAATTGCCATTTTTGGGTCTCTGGCTTTGGGCCTATGAGTTATACTGACATAAGAAAGATTGACAGGAGAAAAATATATAAACTTTATTGAATTTTCCCATGTACAATGGGGCCTTTACAAGAGAATGAAGACCCCAAGAAGTGACCAGAGCAAGCAACTTTAATATCTTTTAGAAAAAGAAACAGTAAATATGTGAAGAACTGACAAGATAATGGGATTTGGGTCATGGGCAGTAAGTGGTAGAGAAGTAACAAGGTTTATTTATACACTTTCATGGCCCTAAATTCTCCCCAGCCTTTTCTGTTGATAAGAATGTCTCTCTTCCTTCTGGAACAGAGAAGATTCTTCCCTGTGAGAGATTTATCTCTTGCTTTCAGGAAAGAAGAGTGACCATCCTGCTTCTGCTGTTTTTTTGAACTCATTTAGCTTAGGATATTCAATATGCCAAGGTGTCATATTTTGAGGTTGTATGTAATGAGCCCCATGATTATATTGATGACTGAATATTACTTTGATATATTCATCAAAACTACAATACCAATTGACAGAGGTATGTGTAAGGAGATGAATAAATGGAAAGTTATATCATTAATTAAATATAAAAATTAATGCAGAACCTAAGTAGTGGGTATATGAATGTTTACTGTACAATTCTTTCAGGGGTAGTGCAAACCCCATGGTGGCAATAAAACATTTATTTCTACTTACTCGGAGAATATAGGATAGAGCTTTCTTCTTGACAATATGTACTTGCCCTACAGATCTTTTTATAAACTGAACATTCATTGGTTTAGTCTGTTTTTCACTCATGTTTTATATACTTTGTACAGTAAAAGGTCAGATGTCAATGATTTGGTTCAAAGTCAGAGACCAGCTAGAATTGCTTCCTAATCCTTTAAAACTCAATAGGGAGTGGTTATTCTGCACGAAGAGTCAGTAAGTTGTGGTTATGCTTCCATGATATTGGTTGTGCACTCTGGGAGACTTCATGACAACCTTGTTTATATTTCAGTGAAAACGCAACATCTCATGTTATTTTGACATCCTTTTTTCAAATATATAATTATCTTATTTTCCACAAGGTTAAATTCCATTCAGGTACATTATGATGTTTTCCCAAAGCAAATTTGCAAATGAGATAACATAGTAAGATTTATTATGCAGGACCCTTGGTATTTAGGGGTTCACAATTAGATCAATGTGTAGGAAGACCATGAGCTGGTGCAAAGATTAACTCTGTCATAATCACCATTTTTAGATCTGCGGGGTAACAGTTTTCATTTCATTTACAAGCCTCATATTTTAAATTGACATTTATGCCGGGCAAACTGTGAAATTATTTGACTGTGACCAGACTTATTTATAAATTCAATGTGAAGACTGACACATTTCATATGCTGTTTGTATTTTGAATATATTGGAAACGTTACAATTAAAATATCTGAGCTTAAAGAGTAAGAGGGAATGATACAGATACAGTTGAGATATAATGTTTGAATGCACACATATTTAAAAAGTTATAAAAAAGAAAGAAGCAATATGAACTACTTATCTCAGTGCCTGAAAATATGCAGGAAGCAAAAATAAGACCTGCTAAGGCTGGCATATGAAAAGGACTTCATGAAATGTTAACTTAACACATTGAAATCATATTATAATTAGTGCTGGGTGAGCCATGAATGTTCCTAAAAAACACCTAGTTAATATGGTTTCTCTCTATGCCTCTCTAGTTCCCTCACTATTGCTCTCATTTTCATATCAAGTATGAACTTAATTGAAGATCATGTTTCTAGAGAGTGTGCTTCTATTCAAATGACAAAATATTATAACATTGAATTCTCTTACATTATTTTAGCTCTAAGTAGTGAACTCTGAAAATTTAAGGGTCTAAGGTCTAGTTTGTGCATGGCTGCCTGTTATGTACCCTGATCTCTTCAATTTACTTGGCCAATAACAGGTAAAGGAATATATATATATATATATATATATATATATATATATATATATATATTCATGAGATTTTGACAGGTTCATCTTATTGAATCTCAGGCAGCTAGAAAAGGAAATAATACTATAATTACTAGCAAGGAAAAAAATCTAACACAGCTCACACAATTTGTTCCCTTTTTGTAACTCAAAATATCTGACTCACATTTAGCATAATTCATTTCTTTTTAGTGAATGTGTCAGTACCATCCATTTCAAAATATTCCTTCTTCAGAATTCCCCTGCTGCATTCAGAAATGACATACAATAGCAATAATAGCAATAATTATAGTAACAACAATACCATGTATTTAGTGATTCAGGATAGAGTGACTGACACTGAAGACAATTATTGCTAGCATATAGTAAAGAAAAACTGGTCTGTTGGTAGGTAGAAGCATAAGACACTTGGCAACTAGTGAAATGATGAAATCTGTTACCAAACACATAACTCATTAGAATCAGGAAGTCTGTCATGCTGAGGGTGGCAGCAGAATACTATAAACTTTTAATTTTTATGAGAATATCATTTATCTCACTACTGAGCATACAGTAGGCACTTAATTAATACAGTTTATTTTAACAGTGATGACCAGAATAAGCTTCTAGGGAAAGAAGAGTTGAGAAATTCTTGAAGGATGAGGAAAGATTTCATTTCTGAAAAGATAGAAAAAATAAAAACTGTGAATTCAGAAGCCGGTGAGGAAGCCGGGATCAAGAAATATATAAAAACAAGGCCAATTTCAAGCAGCAGGATAAAAAATTATGTTATACAAATAGGAACCAAAGGATGCATTTACCAAGAAACAAAGTGACAGGTGCAAAGTTCAGTCACACAGTCAGAAATTTACCATCAGTAGATGCTGGAAAAAAAATAACAGAAAGAATGTTAGATGCCAGCACTAAGAAAGAACCATGATAAATAGCCCAAGAGTCATTCTAGCCTAATATTCAGATGAACCTTTTAAAGAGTACACAATGACAAAGCCAGAGCTGAGAGTGGAGATGGGTGTTAATAATAGTAGATGATAATGATAACAGTAATTCCACTACTACTACTGTTAACATAAAACATCCATCCTATAGGAGCCAAAAATTATAAAAAATAACATTTGAGTTAAATAATGTACTATTATTATTTTTAAATGCAAAGTTTGCCTGATAGATTTAGTTGTGTGCATAATTATTACTGCACTAAATCAGTTATATAAATTATAAGTTTTAGTAATTATTAATGCAGTTTCACTTGTGGTTTTCTCTTTTGCCTTGTTATATGTTCTTGCCTCCAACATCTATAATTACTATTAAGTTGATTAAATATTTCTGAAATATTTAATCCTAACCAGTACTATCATGTTTGCCTCAAAAACTCCCTACATGTTAACCCCTGGACTTAGAATTCATTAACTATTATTAATTCTAATCAGAAAAAGGAAAACATTATCTGAAATATGAGCTTCAATTCCCTTTAGTTAAGGAAAAAAGGAGTAAGGGAGAAGAAAGTAAAGCATTAGTGTCATAAAAATAATGAAGTGTGAAGAAGAGGCTGATCTTTCTACATATTCATCCCTTCTAACAGGGCCATAAAAAGTATAAAAGGGAGTTTTACATTAGAGAGAATAGTTTTCCATAGGTGACAAGTAGCCACTATCTCCCAATTCCTTCAAAAAATTAATAACAAAGACAAGCATTTACCAGTGGTATAATTTTTTTAAAAAAAAAAATCACAAAACTTAATTTCATAAAGAAAAAGACTTAGACTACAATGCTTTTCTATCTTTCTCTATCATGCCTCTTCCTAAAATCCTCTCATTCTTTATTCCTCTTATCTCATCCCAAAATATCAGTTTATCATTGTAAGAATGAAACGGCACTCAAACATCAGATATACAGGCTTTATTAGAGGAGAAAGACCTGCTGGAGCACTTCTCTGGGAGAAGGACACCGGTACAGACTAGGAGGCAAATTTTTATAGGGTTTGGGAGAGCCTGAGAAGGTACTGAGTCAGAAGTTCTGGTATATCCCCTCCTGTGGACTTACGGTTTTGGCTTTCTGAAATGCTCCTCCTTAGGGCGGTTGACCAGCTTCTTGGAACTCTTCTGCCTCAGGGGTGATTATCCAGTAAGTAAGGGTGAGGTCAGGCATTCAGGTGGAACAACCAAAGGACAGTTGGAATTTCTGGTAAATTCATATATCTATCAATCATCTGAATCATGTTTTCTTCCTAAGGCTTTATACTCCATCTAATAAAAAATATTATTAGCAAAATATTTCATCAAAACAAAGAATGTATTATCAGAGAGCGACTACTTGTTATCCTTCAAGCATGCTTACTAGGGGCATCAAATGAGCATGAATAAAAAAAGTTGCTAGTTACAATGGTCAGATAGAAAAGCCATAAATATTATAAAAAAATTCATTGTCATTGTCATCACATATAAAGATATGTTCCATTCCAGACATTTATAATAAGTTTTTACTAACTTGGTCCTCATAAAAAATTAAAAGCTTAGTTTAAATTTTGTTTGTCGTTTTCTTTTTGCTTGTTTCTTTTTTGCCTTATTTTATTTTTTCACAATAATCACTCTGTAAAACCAGTATCCTCAGCCACTATCACAGCTGCCTGGCCCATGCAGGTTCGCATTGGATTTGGACAGTTGGTAATGAAACAATGGAGCCAATAACTGGTGGGCCATTAGCTTTAATCCTAGCTTGCACCCAGCAGGCAAGTAAAAACACACACTGGGCTTCAAAACCCACTCATTCAGTCCTCACAAAGCCACTGACTTATCTGAGTTTCCTAGAATCAAAGGCTTCTACCTCACCAGCCTTATTCACCTCTGTTCCCCATCTCCTTCTCTCTGCACAAACTCTGCACTAACTTGCTTCTCCCTCAACACTCCACCATCTTGGCTGCTTCTCCTCTCCTCCACGTGGCCTTTCTCTGCTCTCCTCTGCTCTCTCCTCTCTAATGCTAATCTCAGAAACCAAGAGAGAGCAAGCTCCCAGTCTGCCCCCCATTATAGTGTAGGAATCAGAACCTTTAATCCAATATACAAATAGGGAAGCCTCTATTATAAAATCACTTATCTGAGGCATGATGGGATTCCTTTTAAGAGTGCAACATCCTACATCATGTAACAGTCAAGGATGTGGGCAAAAGCTTAGTTTTAAAACTAAGCCTTAGGCTATAATGACCCGGCCTGCTTACAGCCTGTCCCCCACACCCAAAATAAACTATAAGTGAGCAAATATATATATCATACTTAAAACTTATTTGACCAACACACTCTCATCAAAACTTGAAAAGTTATTGCCTGTGATTGTTTTTTACTTTTTATGTTTAAAATTTTAAAATTAAATTTATCCAGGTTTCAAGTGTAAAATTCTATGATATATCATCTCTATATGGCATTGTGTGTTGAGTATATTTACCACCCAAAGTCAAATCTTCCATCACCATATATTTGACTCCTTTTACCCTACTCCCCACCCTCCATATCTGGTAACTCCCACCCTGTTGTTTAATCATCATTTTTTAATAAATGTAAAATTAATTTTGAAATGTTTTCATATCAAATCAATTTTGGTTTTTATTTTAAAAAAATATGTACCCTGAACATGGTATTGCTCTCACTTATTTGCATGTTCCTAAATTCCTTTCTTCTGTATCTAATAACTTTCTGAGTAGCTGTCTTTTACCACCTTGATTCAGTTTATTCCTAGGTATGTATGTATTTATTTATTTATTTAGTTAGTTAGTTAGTTATTGTGACAGAGACAGAGAGAAAAAGAGAGAGGGACAGAAGAGAGAGAGATGAGAAGTGTCAGTTGTTTGTTGCAGCTCCTCAGTTGTTCATTGATTGCTTTCTCATATGTGACTTGACCCGAGGACTACAGCAGACCGAGTGACCCCTTGCTTAAGCCAGTGACCTTAGTCTCAAACTGGTGAGCCTTGCTCAAACCAGATGAGCCTGCGCTGAAGCTGGCAACATAAGGGTTTCAAACTTGGGTCCTCTGTGTCCCAGTCCAACACTCTATCCACTGCACTCCCACCTGGTCAGGCCCCAGGTATTTTTTTAATGTCATTGTAAATAAGGTGTTTTCCTAGTTTGTCTTTTTGATAGTTTGTTACTGGTGTATAAATATACAACTGATTTCTGGAGACTTACTTTGTAACTTACTACTTTACTGAATTGATTACTTCAGGTGGGTTTTTTTTAGTAGAATCATTGAAATTTTTTATATAATTTTATGTCATCTGTAAATAATGACATTTTACTTCTTTTTCTTTCTTTAATTATTCTTAAGTGAGAAGCAGGGAGGCAGAGAGCCAGACTTCTGCATGAGCCCCAACTTGGATTCACCTGGCAAGCCTCCTATGGGGTGATACTCTGCCCATCTGGGCCCATTGCTCTGTTGCTCAGCAACTGAGCTATTTTAGTGCCTGAGGTGAGGCCATGGAGCCATCTTCAGCACCCAGGGCCAACTTGCTCCAACCAAGCCATGGCTGCAGGAAAAGAGTGTGATAGAGAAATAGAAGGGAGAGGGAGAAAAGTGAAGAAGCAGATAGTCACTTCTGTGTGCCATGACCAGGAATTGAACCTGGGACATCCACACACCAGGGCAACATTCTACCACTGAGACAATCAGCCAGAGCCAATACTTCTTGCTTTCAGTTTGCAAACTTTTTTCTTCTGTCAGATTGCTAAGGCTAGGACTTCCATTACTATGTTGAATAAGAGTGGTGAAAGTGGATATCCCTGTGTTATCTGACCTTAAAAAAAAAAAATAGTTTTAGTTTTTTTCTTGTTCAGTATGATTTTGGCTGTGGGTTTATCATATGTGGCCTTCATTATGTTGAGGTACATTCTTTCTGTTCTCATATTGCTGAGAGTTTTTATTATAAATAGTGCTGATTTAATCAAAAACTTTTTTTTCTTCTATTGATATGATTATGTAATTTTTATTCTTCATTTTGTTTAGATGGTGTTTCATGATTATTGATTTGCAGATATTTTACCAACCTTGAATCCCAAAAATCAATCTCAGTATCATGGTAGATAATCTTTTTTAATGTATTGCTTTATTTAGTTTGCTAATATTTTGTTAAAGATTCTTGCATCTATATTCATCAGAGATATATGCCTATTATTTTCTTTCCTTGTAGTGTCTTTATCTTGTTTTAGAATTAAGATAAATCTGGGCTTAGAAAATGAACTTGAGTATAATTCCCAACTTGCAAATTTTTTTTGAAATAGTTTCAGGAGATTAGGTTTTATTTTGTCTTTGAATATTTGGTAAAATTCACCTATGAAGCCATCCAGTGCAGGACTTTTGTTTGTTGGAAAGTTTTTGACTCCTGCTTCAATTTCAGTACTTGAAATCTGTGTTTTCAGATTCTCTGACTCATCTTGATTCAGTTTTGAGAAATTGCATGTTGCTAAGAATTTATCCAGTTCTTCAGATTGTTCAATTTGTTAGCATGTATTTGTTTGTAATGTGTTCTTATAATTTTTTGCATTTCTATTGTTTCAGTTGTTACTTTTCCTTCTTCATTTCTGATTTTATTTATTGGGTTGTCTTTTTTATTTTTCCTCATGAGTCTGGTTAAATGATTATCAAACTTATTTATCTTTTTGAAAACCAGCTCTTGATTTTATTGATTTTCTGTATCACTTTTTGCTCATTTTGTTTATTTCTGCTCTGATTTTTATTATTTTATGTCTTCTAGTCACTTTAGGCTTTGTGATGTTCTTTTCAAAACCTTTAAGTGTAAAGTTACATTGTGTACTTGAGATTTTTATTGTCTTCTAAGGTAGGCCTGTAATGTTATGAATTTCCCTCCTAGGACTGCTTTTGCTGTGTCCCATAGATTTTGATCATTATGTTCTCATTTTTACTCATTTCAAGAAGTCCTTTTTGCCTGATCTGTGGTGGCGGCACAGTTAATATAGTGTTGACCTAGATAGAATGCTGAGGTCACTGGTTTGAAACCCTGGGCTTGCCTGGTCAAGGCACATAAGGGAGTTGATACTTCCTGATCCTCTCTCCCTTCTCTCTCTTTTCCTCTCTAAAATGAATAAAAAAAAAAAAATCCTTTGATTTCTTCCTTGACTTTATTGCTAACTCATTCATTGTTAAGTAACATGTTGTTTAGCCTCCATGTGTTTGTGTGTTTTTCAGCGGGGTTTTTTTGTAATTGATTTCTAGTTTTATTCCATTGTAGTCGGAGACATTGTTTGATATGAATCCAATTTTCTTAAATGTATTGAGAATAATTTTGTGCCTTAACATGAAATCAATCCTAGAATATGTTTCATGTGCATTTGAAAATAAGTATTATGTTACTTTAGGATAAAATGCTATGAAAATATCAATTTAATCCATCTGATCAAGTGTGTCATTTAAGGCTCTTATTGCCTTCTTGTTTTTCTGTCTAGAAAATATATTTATTAAGGGCAATGGGGTGTTAAGACCTTCTACTATGACTGTATTTCTGTCCATCTCATCGTTTATGTCCATCAAGATTTATATATTTAGGCGCTCTTATGTTGAGTACATAAATGCTTACAAAGTTTATATCCTCTTGTTGCATAAATCTGTTTATCATTATGTAATATCTTTATCTCTTATCATAACCTTTTTTTTAAAGTATTTTTTCTGCCTTATTACTATTGTTACCCCAGCTTTTTATTTGTTTCCATTTTTATGAAATACCTTTTTTTTTTTTAATTTTCAGTCTATGTGTAACTTTTACTCTTAGTAAGGTCTCTTATGAACATATATTGTTCTTGTTTTCTATTTAGTTTAGCTACCCTACATCTTATGATTGAAAAATCTAATCAATTTATACTTAAAATGATTGTCATAGGTAAAATTTATTGTCATTTTATTCTTTATCATTCAGTTCCTCATTTTTTTTTTCTTTCTCTTCTTAACAATATCCCTTTAATATTTCTTGTAATACTGAATTGGTGGAAATAAACCCCTTTAACTTTTTCTTTTCTGGGAAGCTCATTATTTCTCTCTCAATTTTAAATTATAGCCTTGCTAGATACAGGGCTCTTGGTTGTATATCCTTGCTTTTCATCACTTTGAATATTTTGTGCCAGTTCCTCTGGCCTGAAATGTTTCTTATAGGAGGCCCTTATAGGTAATTAACTGCATAGCTGTTGCTGCACTTAAGATTCTCTCTGTCTTTAAGTTTTGTCATTTTAATTATGACAAAGTAGGCTTCTTTGGGTTTATCTAGTATGGGACTCAATGTGTTTCCTGGACTTATATGTTTGTTTTCTTTTCCAAGATAAGAAAGTTTTCAGTCATTATTTCTTCAAATATGTTCTCCATCTCTTTAATTCTCTTTTTTTGTTCTGCTACCCATATGATGCAGATGATTTTATACCTGATGTAGTCCCAGACATCACTCAAATAATCCTGATATTTTTTAATTCTTTTTTCTTAGGCTGCTATAAGTAGAGGTTTTCAGTAGAGGTCTTCCAAGTCACTAATTCACTCTTCTGTTTCATCTAATCTGAAGTTGATTCTTTCTAGTGTATTCTTCATTTCAGGTATGTATTGCTCATTTCTGAGTGGTTCTTTTTCATGTTTTCTATGTCCTTTTTCATGTTTACTGTCTCCTTTTTACATTCTCACTGACTACATTCATTCTTCCCTTAGTTCCGTGAACATCCTTATGACCATTGTTTTGAGTTTTATGTGGTAGATTTTTATTTAGTTTTATTTATTCATTTTAGAGAGGCAAGAGAGAGAAAGACAGAGAGAGACAGAGAGGAGAGAGAGACAGGGGGAGGAGCTGGAAGCATCAACTCCCATATGTGCCTTGACCAGGCAAACCCAGGGTTTCTAACTGGCGACGTCAGCATTTCCAGGTTGACGCTTTATCCACTGCGACACCACAGGTCAGGCTATGTCGTAGATTTTTTGCTTCCATTTTATTTAGTACTTTCCTGGGAATTTCTGCTGTTCTTTCATATGGGGAAAGTTTTTTTTTTAACAATTTTTGTTGCCTTCTGTATTTGTTTTTGTATATTATGTAGATCTGTTATGTCTCCCAATCTTTGTATGGTTGCCTTATGTAGTAGGTGTCCTGTAGGACTCAGTTCCTGTGGGTGTTCCAGAAATGTCACTTATCTGGGTTATGTAAGCACCACTGCTGTACTTAAGTGTTGATTACTGTTGGCCTATTAATGAGTGGGATTGACCTTTAAACTGGCTGACTATGAGGTTTAACCCTGACCATAGAGTATGACCTGTTGTGCTCAGGCTGACCTCACAAACCCAGATTTAGCTCAGCAGGGTTGGTGTCTTCCAAGTCATTCATTCGGGTCTGATGCTTTTGGAGCTAATTGAGTCAATCTCTAATATGGCATGAAGCCCAACCACAGGTGTGTTGGTCCTGGGACCTCTTGGAAGGAGTCGGGTACAGGTCAATGTCAGATGCTGCATTGGACTGATCCTAGGCTACCTATCTGGAGTTACAAAGTAATTCAAGGTTTATGGTTGTCTCTGCTTGGCCTGGGAAGGTCAAGCTGCATACCAAAGATGGCTGCTACCAGAATTGAGTCAAGGGAAGATCAGCAAAAGACTCAAGACACTCCGAGTTCTGCCATAGCTTGCTAGCTGACATTTAGCTTCAATTACTGAAAGAACCTCAAGCAGAATGTGAATTGAATGAGTAGGTTCTCATTAAGTCACCAGGTAAGAGCAAGTGGTGTCCACCTGTGGTATACACAGAATCAAACTCAGTGTATGTGCCAGGACTGAGGACACTCAGCAAATGTCTTAACGTACACCAAAGTCAACCCCAACTTCCAGACACCTGGGACCAATCCACCATTTTGGTGTGGTGGGTCTAATGGAGTATTCAGGATGAGCACAATGAAATTCATCAGGTTAAAACAGAATAATATTTGCCCATGTGGAGGAAGGGCTCTGCACAGGAGTGGTGATCAGGTCAGACATGTGAGGGAAAAATGGCCCACATCTTAGAGCCACATGACACAGTCTCTTCCTGTGTATTTTTACCCCTGAAATTTCCAAACAGCTTCATGAACACTTTAGGAATGTCTGTACCTTTGAGCCCAGAATAGCTGTTGGCAGCAAACTTTTCTCCAAGGCTAGAGCATGGCATGGAGGGGCCAAGGGATCAGAAGCACATGATGGGAGTGAAAATTTAGAAATGGCCTACATTTTACAGCAGACACTTTGGAAATTGTGATGTAAGGACACAGAAACTGCCAAGGACACTGCAGTGTCCACACGTACCTATGGAAATAAGGCTTTGGAAGAGCAAATGCCCAGAAATCCTTCCCACTTGACACCCATAAGTGCACAAGCACACATGTGAACACTCACATGACCTCACACATGTATGCATGGGTGCAGGAACACAGGCACACACATGTATACATGTCAGAACTATGTGTACACACAGGAAAAACACTGGAATGGTGAGCATCTGTTGTCAGGGCTCTCCTCCTTGAAGAACTTTGTACTTTATTTGATTTTTAATTTATTTAAAATTCATTATTGTACTACAATAACTGTTTATTTTTCTTATCAAAAATTCTTGCCCTGGCCTGACCAGGCAGTGGCGCAGTGGATAGAGCGTCGGACTGGGATGCAGAGGACCCAGGTTCGAGACTCTGAGGTCGCCAGCTTGAGCGCAGGCTCATCTGGTTAGAGCAAAAAGCCCACCAGCTTGAACCCAAGGTCGCTGGCTCCAGCAAGGGGTAACTCGGTCTGCTGAAGGCCCGTGGTCAAGGCACATATGAGAAAGCAATCAATGAACAACTAAGGTGTCGCAACGAAAAACTAATGATTGATGCTTCTCATCTCTCTCCGTTCCTGTCTGTCTGTCCCTGTCTGTCCCTCTGACTCACTCTCTGTCTCTGTAAAAAAATAAACAAAAAACAAAAAACAAACAAACAAACAAAAAATTCTTGCCCTGGCCGGTTGGCTCAGCAGTAGAGTGTCGGCCTGGCGTGCGGGGGACCCGGGTTCGATTTCCTGCCAGGGCACATAGGAGAAGCGCCCATTTGCTTCTCCACCCCCGCCCCTCCTCTCTGTCTCTCTCTTCCCCTCCCGCAGCCAAGGCTCCATTGGAGCAAAGATGGCCCGGGCGCTGGGGATGGCTCCTTGGCCTCTGCCCCAGGCGCTGGAGTGGCTCTGGTCACAGCAGAGCGACGCCAGAGGGGCAGAGCATCACCCCCTGGTGGGCAGAGCCATCGCCCCTGGTGGGCGTGCCAGGTGGATCCCGGTCGGGCACATGCGGGAGTCTGTCTGTCTCTTCCCGTGTCCAGCTTCAGAAAAATATATAAAAAAAAGTAAAAAAAAAGTAAAAAAAAAAATTCTTTAACTAAAAAAATGTTTTTTACTACATGGATGAGTGATAAATGGATAACACTAAATATGTAAATTTCAATATTTTTAGAATTATTAGAGTTAGCTCTCTTCTGCATCTCATATGAAAATAAAGATCATTCTTAACAATAAGACTGTTGACATCCCAGAAAATGTTGACATCACTCTGAAGAGACACACAGTAATTGTGAAGGATCCTAAAGATCCTAAAGGCACCTTGAGGAGGGACTTCAGTAACATCAGTGTAGAACTCAGTCTCCTTGGTATAAAAATAAATGGCTCTGAGTTAAAAATGGTGGGGAAATAGGAACTGGCCTTTGTTTGGACTACCTGCAGTCATGTAGAAAAATCAAGGATGTTATGCTGGACTTCTATTATAAAATAAGGTCTGCGTATGCTCATTTCCTCATCAACACCATTATTAAGGAGGATTGTTCTCTTCTTAAAATCACAAATTTCTTGGGTGAAAATACATCCATAGGGTGTGAATAAGGTCTGGCATTGTTTGTGCAGTATCTCAAGCTCAGAAAGATGAGTTGATTCTTGGAGAGAAACTTTGAACTTGTATCAAATTCAGCTGCTTTGATTCAGTAAGCCACAACAGCTAAAAACAATAATATCAGAAAAATTTTGGATGGTATCTATGTTTCTAAAAAAGAAATAGTTCAGCAGGCTGATGAATAAGAGCTAAATTGCACAGCTATACAAACAGCAAGATGCTAAATGATTTCCTCAGATGTTTTGCAATAAAATAAAGATACAATAAAATTCATGTATTGAAGAAGAAAAACTATGTGTTTTAAAATTTTGTACATCCTATGGTAGTATTCAGATGGCTTAGACTGGTTCAGAAGAACCGATACCTAATTTTTTGTTGAGTTCAGTAAACCAGTTGCTAAAATGACACTTGTAATCAGGGTTTTCTCTAACGTGGGTACTTGGGCAGCCACCCAAGTGTAGGAATCACAAATTTACATTTCTTACTCTTTTTAAATGTTCATATGTGCAGCAACATATTCTAAGCCCTTGTAGTAATGTTCATTCCATCCATACATTAAAAAATTGTGAGTAAAGACGTCAATCAAGAAGCAATATGGAAATAGCTTAAATAACAGTTTTATTTTTTAAGGTATTATTTAATATTTTAATTAATATTTTATAACTTTTTCTCATAATTTAGTTTTGTGTACCTCTTTTATTGTTCTTATTTAAGTATTAAATGCATAAAATAATAAATTACTTTTTTGTATGTATTTTTTAAACTTAAAATGGTCATTAGGGCAGAGAGTCAGCTGTTAAATTATTTGAATCCCGCCAATGGATACATCACTTTAAAAAGAAGGTAAAAGATTTGAAAGTTGCACCCAAAGGTGACCATTATAAATGGCTTCATGAGTATTATCCAGGCTCTGCAACTCACATTCTGTCTTCTCTGTCTCTGACACATGCAGACACATTTTCACATATGTGTATCTGCCATCGAAGTCACATATATGTGATCTGACAGGTGAGATCCTAGATGCTGATGGTTGAGTCACATGTCACACATAAGAAGACCTCTGAGGTCTTTATCTGTCAGAACATGAAGACCCCTGCACCCACATTAGCTGCTACTCAGCTTCCGTATCCATGTGGACCAGGATTGGTGGGTCTCATCCCTCTTCATGGATATTTATGTTTTTCTCAATTCTTGGCTATTTTATCAGTGATTTGATGGGTAGTCTCAAAAACATATTTTTGAAAACTTGAGTGAGAATTTCTGGAGGGTAATGTCCTAGGGTGAGCATTGCCAGGTGAATATGAGCACCTGTGGAATTTTGATAGGTCCTTCACACTGTCGTTGCAGAAGAGGGGCCTTTCCCACTTCTCCTTAGGGGATCTGCTGGTGCCTCGGCTTCTCTACTTTGCCCTCAGGGCTTGTCACCACCAAACCAGAAACTTATCATTCTCATAGTGACAGTGCCCTCTCCACGATGTTAACAGTGCGTGTATCCCCATCAAGAAGGTCAGGCATGTGTGACATGCACAGACATGTGAAACACCTCGGTCCCTTTAAAAAAACACTGACTTTTGGAAGGTTTCTGTACCACAGGGGTATGAAACCTCTCTCTGGCCTTGGGTTGTGAGGAATGTTTTACAGTTTGTGGCTTTTCTTTCCAAATATCTGCATTTTTCTTATTTTCGTTTTGAGCACACAAAAAGCCATCCATTGCAAGGCTGGTTTCTGGCCCTGGGGTCACAATTAGCACAGCTTTCTCTACCCAGAAATTATGCGCTCACTCACAGAAAGGCTATGGTCTTTTTCTTTAAATCTGATTCATAATACAGTGGGATTTCTCATTGAAATAACAAAAAATTAATTTAGATAAAAACAAACAAAAGTATGTGAGTGCACACAAAAAGCCACCTATTGTAATATTCCATTGGTAAGAAAAGTCCAGAATAGGTAAAAGAGCAGAGACACAAAGCAGGTAAGGAGTTGTCAGGGGCAGGAGGAGTGGGGAGTGAGTACTTTTGGTGCAGGATTTCCTTTTGGGATGATGAAAAATTCTGCAATGAGATAGTGGTGATACTTACACAGCATAGTGAATGTACTTCATTCTCAAGAATGATACAACTTAAAATATAAACAATCACTTTTATTTATTATTTAAAATAAATCACAACATGGAAAAATAAGAAAGAAAAAAAAAAGGAATAATCCTCCTCCAAAATCTCAAATAATAAAAATAAAATAAATACTGAATCACACCATAAAGCAAAGACAAGTGTGATAATTGCTTAAAAAAATAAAAAGGTCCAAGAGAGGGGTTAAATCCAATTCCTTTGACTGGTGATCACCAAGTGGCTGGTAGCCAGCCCCCATGCATTGTCCAGAGTCAGCTCCTCTTTTCTGGCTGAAATCATGGCAGGTTTGGTGGAGGTTCTCGAGGCAGCAGTGCTGGGGCTTCAGTGTGGTCAGAAGATGCTGCACAGGCCAGACCTGGCTCCCGAGTTGTAGCTGGAGCAGCTGCTGGAGATGGCATAGCCATGGAGTTGGGAACCCTCCCAGGTAAGGATTGGCCTCAAGGTCTTCCCCAGCACCCATTCATCATAAAAACTCGCAGCAAAGTGGGAATAGAGGGAACATACATTAATATAATAAAGGCTACATATGACAAACATCCTAGTCAATGGGCAAAAAATACAAGCATTTTTCTTAAGATCAGAAACAAGACAGGGATAGCCACTTTCACCACTCTTATTCATCATTGTACTGGATGTCCTAGCCACAGCATTCAAAGTATAATAAAAAATAAAAAGTATTCAAGTTGGGAAGGAAGAAATAAACTGTCATTATTTGCTGATAACATGAAACTATATAGAGAGAACTCTAAAAATTCAAACAAAATACTACTAGATCTGTTAAATAAATTTAGTAATGTAGCAGAATACAAAATAAATATTCAGATATTGGTTGCATTTTTATACATCAATAGCCAACTCTCAAAAAAATAACCTAAAAAAGTCCAATTTTAATTTTATCAAAATCAAAATAAAATATTTAGGAATAAATTTAATTAAGGATATGAAAGACTTATACTCTCATACTCATAAAACATAGAAGAACGTATTTGATAAAGAATTAAATAAGTTTAAGCATATATAATGTTCATGGATAGGAAGATATAATATCATTAAAATGTACATGCTATGCAAAGAAACCTATAGATTCAATTCAATTCTTATCAAGATACCAAAAGAAAATTTCACCAAACTAGAACAAACATTCCAAAAATAAATATGGGACAACAACAAAAAACTCAAATAGCCTCATCAATCTTAAGAAAGAACAAAGTAGGAAGTATCACACTACCTGATCTCAAACTATACTGCAAGGGTATAGTAATCAAAACAGCATGGTACTGACATAAAAATAGACATAAATATCAATAGAACAGAGTAAAGCACCCAAAAATAAACCCATGCATTGATGGTCAATTAATATTTTATAAAGAAGTTGAGAACATACAATAAAGTAAAAACAGCCTATTTAATAAACAGTTTTTGAAAATATGGACAGACACTTGCAAAAAATAAAATAAAACTAGGCTACCTTCTTATTTGCATTCATAAGAATAAATTCAAAATAAATTAAAGACTTAAATATAAGGCTCAATATCATAAATAGCCTGATCAGGCAGTGGCACAGTGGATAGAGCATCAGACAGAGATGCAGAGGACCCAGGTTGGAAACCCTGAGATCACCCAGCTTGAGTGCAGGCTCATCTGGCTTGAGCATGGGCTCACCAGCTTAAGCTTGCAGTTGCTAGCTTGAATGTGAGATCATAGTCATGATCCCATGGTCACTGGCTTGAGCAAGGGTCACTGGCTTTGCTGTAGTCTCCTCCCCCCACTCCCCATCAAGGCACATATGAGAAAGCAATCAATGAACAACTAAGGCACCGCAATAAAGAATTGATGCTTCTCATCTCTCTCCCTTCCTGTCTGTTTGTCCCTATCTGTCCCTCTCTCTCTGTCTCTCTCTTTCTCTCTCAAAAAAGAAAAAAAATACCACAAAGAAAGAAGAAAACATAGACAGCAATATTTTGAGTATTTCTCATTGCAATATTATTTTTCTGATATATCATCTTGGGCAAGACAAACAAAATTTAAAAATTAGACTACTTCAAACTAAAAAGTTTTGGCACAGCAAAAAAACCCCAACAAATATAAAGACAACCCACTGAATGGAGAACATATTTGCCAATGATACACTAAGTGGTTAATAGCTAAAATGTCTAAAAATCTTATAAAACTCAATACCAAAAAGAAAGGGCATTCAGATGGCCAATGGACACATGAAAAGATGCTCAGTAGCACTAATCATCAAAGAAATACAAATAAAAATTACAATAAGATATCACCTCACACTTGTCAGACAGCTATCATCAATAAATCAGTAACAAGGTTGTCAAGTATGTAGTGAAAAAGCAACTCTCATGCATTATTGGTGAGAATGTAGATTGGTTTGGCCACCATGAAAAACAATAAGTAGTTTCCTGGAAAATTAAAAATGGAACTGCCTTATGACTCAGCAATTTCACTTCTGCAAATATATCTGAAAAAAAAACAAACAAACAATCAAAACACTGATTCAAAAGGATATATGCACCCCCATGTTCATTACAACACTATTTACAAGAGTCAAGGTTTAGAAGCAGCTCAAATTCCCCTCAGGGCCCTGGCCGGTTGGCTCAGTGGTAGAGTGTCGGCCTGGCGTGCAGGAGTCCGGGGTTCGATTCCCGGCCAGGGCACACAGGAGAAGCATCCATCTGCTTCTCCACCTCTCCCCCTCTCCTTTCTCTCTGTCTCTCTCTTCCCCTCCCGCAGCCAAGGCTCCATTGGAGCAAAGATGGCCCGGGCATTGAGGATGGCTCTGTGGCCTCTGCCTCAGGCGCTAGGATGGCTCTGGATGCATCAGAGTGACGTCCCAGAGGAGCAGAACATCGCCCCCTGGTGGGCGTGCCAGGTGGATCCCGGTCGATCCCGGTCAGGTGCATGCGGGAGTCTGTCAGACTGCCTCCCCGTTTCCAGCTTCGGAAAAATGCAAAAAGAAAAAAAAAAGAAAAAAAAATTCCCCTCAGTAGGTGAGAGGATAAAAAAGATGGGATACTTCTACACAATAAAATACTACTCAGTTGTTTAAAAGATGGAAATCTTATCTTTGTGGACTGCATGGATGTACCTGGAGAGTATTATGAGTGAAATAAGCCAGTCAGAGAAAGACAAATGCCATATGATTTCATATGTAGAATCCAGAGAACAAAATAAACTAACAGTCAATGTAGACACCGACTTATAGGTGCAGAGAATAGACTGACAGCTGTCAGAGGGGAAGCAGGTTGGGGATGGATGAATGGACTAAACAAAAAATAAATAAATAAAGCTTATAGACACAAAAAACAGTATGATAATTACCAAAAAGAAAAGGATTAAGGGAGTAGAAGAGAGTACAATGAGGATAAATGGTTATGGGAGGAGACTTCTCTTTGGATGATGAATACAATATAACAGGGGTCCCCAAACTTTTTACACAGGGGGCCAGTTCACTGTTCCTCATACCATCGGAGGACTGGACTATAAAAAAACTATGGGTAAATCCCTATGCACACTACACATATCTTATTTTAAAGTAAAAAAACAAAACAGGAACAAATACAATATTTAAAATAAAGAACAAGTAAATTTAAATCAACAAACTGACCAGTATTTCAATGGGAACTATGGGCCTGCTTTTGGCTAATGAGATGGTCAATGTGCTCCTCTCACTGACCACCAATGAAAGAGGTGCCCCTTCTGAAAGTGTGGCGGGGGGCCAGATAAATGGCCTCAGGGGGCCACATGCGGCCCACGGGCCATAGTTTGGGGACCCCTGCAATATAATATATAGATGATTTATTATAGAACTGTACATTTGAAATCTTTATAATTTTATTAACCAATGTCACCTCAATAAATTTAATGTAATTAAACAAATAAAAAACTAAAAAAAACCCACTATGTTAAGTTTTGGGAAGACAGGCTTAAAAGACCAGTCTCTGATTTTAGAAATTCAATATAAACTTGATTTCTAACTATAAGGTTTCTGAGAGCAGGATTTATATTTGGTTGACTTGTACCCCAGTATGGAGAAATTTATTTATTTTCTATTATTTATTTTCTATCTTGTTAATCCTGATGAAACAACATTAAACGCCCATTAATTAAATATCATTGGAGTCTTAAATAACTTTAATGAATGTGTACATTATTAGTTAAAATTTATATATGTCATTCTATAATTATGTTATAAATTTAAATCCATTCATTATTTTCATATTCATAGTTTAAATCACTTTTTAAAAGTTTCTGTGTATTCTCAACATTTAAGAGGAAAATTAATAATGTCATTTCTTTATACCTTTAAATATTCATTTTGAGCTAAACTAAATTGAACATCATCAAGGAGAAAAAGCTTGTATTTTCTAAATATTTGCCACCAAACTCTTTGTTAACCTGAAAATTTAGAACACCATAAAAATAATGCATTCAGATTTCTTCACATCTATGAAACTTTAATTTTATTTTACTTAGTATACAAAGAAGCAAAATGGCATGCCCTATATTTAATTTAGTATTTTTAACCTGCATAACTTTTAATTTGATTATCCATGTAGGTCTAGCTTGCTCATTGTTTTATATAATATTTGTTATTTATCCACTATTATTATTAATTTTCTATTGATTTTAGAGAGGAAGGGAGAAGAGAGACAGAAACATTGATCTGTTCCTGTTTGTTCCCTGACCAGAGATCAAACCTGCAACCTATTGGGTCAATGCTGTAACCAAATAACCCATCTGCCCAGGTCCATTATTATTTTTTTAATTATCCAATATAAATGTATAAATACAAGTTTCACTCTTTCTTTTAGATAATAGTTTACTTCTCAGAGGTTAATGTTTATTTTCTTCATTGCCCCCCCAATAAAGCTACCTGATGACTAACTTTATACATGACAGTAAAAGAAATTTTTCTTTTTTTATGCAAAAAATGATAACATACTATTCACCTTTATATTTTTAAATGCATTATATAGTATGTAAAGTATATACAACTTGATATATATCTCTAAAACATTTTCTTTCATCTTACAAAACTGATACTCTATATCCATCACACAACTCCCTTTTTCTTTCTTCTTCTTTTTATTCAGTTAGGGTACACAGACAGACTCTGGCTTGTGCCCCGACCAGGATCCACCCAGAAAGCCCACTAGGGAGTGATGCTCTGCTCATTTAGGGAGTTGCTCCATTGCTCAGCAACCAAGATCTTAGCCCCTGAGATGGAAGCCATGAAGTCATTCTCAGCATCCTAGGCCAACTCACTCAAATAGAGCCATGGCTGCAGTAGGGAAAAAGAGAGAGAGAGAGAGAGAGACAGAGACAGAGACAGAGACAGAGAGACAGAGAGAGAAGCAAGATGGGGAGGGGTGGAGAAGCAGATGGTCGCTTCTACTGTGTGCCCTGACTGGGAATAGAGCCCAGGAATTCCAAATGCCAGGCTGATGCTATACCACTGAGCCAACCAACCAGGACCACAACTCCTTTTTTCCAAGATTTTTTTTCATTAGCCAAAGGAAATTACCATTCTACTTTCTATTTTTAAAAATTTAACTACTTTACACAACTCATATAAATAGAATCATGCAGTATTTGTCTTCTGTGATTGACTTATTTCACTTAGCCTCATGCCCTTAAATTTCATCCAAGTTGTAGCATATGACAGGATATACATCTTTCTAAGAATGAGTAATATTCCATTGTGTGTATATATATATATATATATATATATATATATATATCCTGCATTGTCCTTATCCACTTACCACAATGAACATTTAAGTTGCTTCTACCTCTTGACAATTGCAAATAAGGCTTCAATGAACCTGGGTGTGAAAATATATCTTCATAGTTATATTTTCAATTTTTTAGTCATATAGCCAGAAATGGGATTTTTAAATCACATGGTAATTCTATTTTTAATTATTTGAGAAACTTTTATATTGTTTTCGATAATGGCTGTTCTAGTTTACACTCCTACAAATAGGGCACAAGGGTTTCAATTTTTTCATATGCTCACCAACATTGTTTTATATATTTTTATTAAATTTTCTTTTTATTTTGTTAACATGGATTCAGGTGTCCCATTCAATGTAACACCCTCAACCACCAACAATGTGCCCCACATTACAGCTCATTTGGCCCCTCTCCCTCTTCTCTCTGGGATTGGCATTCCTGTTATCCATATCTATTTGGTATGTATATGTAATTTCACTGATCACTACACTTTCTTTGATTCTGTCCCTCATGCTTTTTCCCTCTGATAGCTATACCTCTGCTCCCCATGATCCCACCTCTGCCTCTATTCTGTTCCTCAGTTCACCATGATCATTAGATTCCACACATTAGTGAGATCATATGGTATTTGTCATCTATGCCTGGTTTATTTCCTTTAGCATAATAATTTCCAGGTCTATCCATGCCATTAAAAAATGTAAGATTTCCTTTTTTTCTCAAAGCCAAGTAGTATTCTATTGTGTTAAATGTACCACACCTTTTTTATCCACTTGTCCACTGAGGGACACTTGGTCTATATTCAGATCTTAGCTATTATAAACAATGCTGCAATAAAAAGGGGGGGTGCATATCTTCTTTTCAATTAGTGTTTTAGGATTTCTAAGAGTGTGATAGCTGGGTCAAAAGGCAGTTTCATTTTTAATTTTTTGAGAAAATGCCATACTGTTTTTAATAGTGACTGCACAAGTCTGCATTCCACCAGCAGTGTAGGAGGGTTCCCTTTTTTGCCTCAACTTTGCCAGGACTTGCTCTGTGTTGATTTGTTAATGAAAGCCATTCTGACACAAGTGAGGTGGTATCTCATTGTGGTTTTAACTTGCATTTTTCAAATGACTAATGACATTGAACATTCTTTCATATGCCTATTGGCCATTTGTATTTCCTCTTTTGAGAAGTATCTATTCAGTTCCTTTGACCATTTTACTTTTTAAAAAAATTTTTATTGATTTTAATTTATTGTGTTTCCATAGATTCAAGTGCCCCAACAAATATATCTCCCCCCATCCCCATGTTCCCCTTGGCCTTGCCTTGCCCCTCACCTCAATGCCTTCCCACCTTCCCTACAGGATTTGCTGTCTTGCTCTCTATAACGCTGTTATGTATATATAATTTTACTAATCTCTTTACCTTCTTTGATCCATCCTCTCATCCCCTTTCCTTCCGTCAGCTTTCTCTGTGGTCCTTTGATTCCACCTCTGCCTCTATTTCGTTCCTCAGTTCACATTGTTCATTAGATTCCTTAAATGAGTGAGGTCATACGATATTTTTCTTTCTCTGCTTAGCTTATTTCATTTAACATAATAGCATCCAGGTCCATCCATGTTGTCGCAAAAAGTAAGATTTCCTTCCTTTTCATGGCCACCTAGTATTCCACTGTGTATCTGTACCACAGCATTTTAAACCACTCATCCACTGACAGGCTCTTTTCAGATCTCGGTTGTTGTGAACAATGCTGCCATAAACATGGGGGTGCATTTCTTCTTTTGAATCAGTGATTTGCTATACTTAGGATATATTCCTAAAAGTGGGATAGTTCGGTCAAAAGGCAGTTCCATTTTTAATTTTTTGAGGAATCTCCATACTGTTTTCCACAATAGCTGCATCAGTCCGCATTCCCACCAGCAGTGCAGGAGGGTTCCCCTTTCTCCACATTCTCGCCAGCATCTATCGTGTTGTTTTGTTAATGAGCACCATTCTGACTGGTATGAGGTGTTATCTCATTGTGGTTTTAATTTGCATTTCTCTAGTAATGTTGAACATTTTTTCATCTGTCCATTGGCCATCTGTATGTCTTCATTAGAAAAGTGTCTCTTCATTTTTTTTTGCCCATTTTTGATTGGATTATTTAACTTCCTGGTGTTGAGTTTCAGAAATTTTTTATAAATTTTGATTATTAAACCCTTATCAGCTGTATAGGCGAATATCTTCTCCCACTGTGTGCATTGTCTTTTTATTTTGTTAACAGTGTCTTTTGCTGTGCAAAAGCTTTTTAGTTTGATATAGTCCCATTTGTTCATCCTGTCCTTTATTTCACTTGACGGTGGAGTTAAATCAGCAAGTATATTGCTCTAAGAGATGTGGGAGAGCTTATTGCCTATGTTTTCTTCCAAGATGATTATGGTTTTGTGACTTACATTTAAGTCTTTTATCCCTTTTGAGTTTACTTTTGTGAATGGTGTAAATTGGTGGTCTAGTTTCATGTTTTTTGCACTTACCTGTCCAATTTTCCCAACACCATTTGTAAAAGACTGTCTTTACTCCATTGTATGCTTTTACCTCCTTTGTCAAATATCAATTGTCCATAAAGCTGTGGGTTTATTTCTGGGTTCTTTGTTCTGTTCCATTGATCTATATACCTGTTCTTATGCCAGTACCAAGCTGTTTTGATTGCAATGGTATTGTAGTATAACTTGATATCAGGAAGTGTAATAGCACCCACTTTATTTTTTTCATGATTGCTGAGGCTATTCATGTTCTCTTTTAGTTCCATATAAAATTTTGGAATATTTGTGCTACATTGTTGAAGTATGCCATTGGAATTTTAATAAGAATTGCATTGAATTTATAAATTGATTTGGTTAAAATAGATATTTTCATGATGTTTATTCTTCTTATCGATGAACATGATATATGCTTCCACTTGTCTGTATCTTCCTTGATTTCTTTCATCAATGTTTTATAATTTTCTGTGTATAATTCTTTAATGTTCATGGTTAAATTTACTCCTAGGTACTTTATTCTTTTTGTTGCAATAGTAAAGGGAACTGTTTTCTTAATTTCCCTTTCAGACAGTTCATTGTTGGTGTATAAAAATGCCTCTGATTTCTGAAAATTAATTTTATATCCTGCCAGCCTGATAATTCATTTATCAGGTCCAGTAGTTTCTTTGACTGAGACTTTAAGGTTTTCTATGTACAGTATCATGTCATCAGCAAATAATGATAGGTTTACTTCCTCTTTTCCAATTTGGATACCTTTTATTTCTTCTTCTTGTCTGATTGCTGTGGCTAGGACTTCCAGAACTATGTTGACGGAGAGTGTTGAAAGTAGGCACCCCTGCTTTGTTCCTGATTATAAGGGAATTTCTTTTAATTTTTGCACATTGAGTATGATGTTGGCTGTGGATTTGTCATAGATGGCCTTTATCATGTTGAGGCATGTTTCCTGTTTTTGCACTTTCCTGAGAGTTTTGATTATAAATGTGTGCTGGACTTTTATCAATTGCTTTTTCTGCATTCTATGATATTATCATGTGATTTTTCCCATTCCTTTTGTTTATGTGATGAATAACAGTGATTGATTTGCGAATATTATACCAGCCTAGCCTCCCCTGAATAAATTCCACTTGATCATGATGTATGATTTTTTTCATGTATTGCTGGATCCAGTTTGCTAATATTTTGTTGAGAATTTTAGCATCTCAATTCATCAGGGATATTGACCTATAGTTTCCTTTCTTTGTAGTGCCTTTGCCTGGTTTTGCAATAAGGATTATGCTGGTCTCATAAAAGGAGCTTAGAAATCTTGCCTCCTCTTGAGTTTTTAAAATAGCTTGAGAAGGATAGAAGTTAATTCCTCATTGAAAATTTGGTAGAATTAGCCTGTGAAGCCATCTGGTCTAGGACTTTTCTTTGTTGGGAGTATTTTGATAACTCTTTCAATCACATTTGTTGTAATCGACTATTTAGGTTTTCTGATTCTTCCAGATTGAATTTTGAAAGATTATATGTTTTAAGGAATTTGTCCATTTTACCTAGGTCATCTAATTTTTTGGCATACAGTTCTTCATAGTATTTTCTTTACAATCCTTTTTATTTCTGCTGTGTCAGTTGTTACTTCTCCACTCTCATTTATTTATTTGAGTCCTCTCTCTTTTTTTCTTGGTGAGTCTGGTTAAAGGTTTCTATTCTTACTCAAAGAACCAGCTCTTGGTTTCATTGATCTTCTGTATTTTTTTTTTTTTTTGGCCTCTGGGTCATTTATGTCCACTCTGATCTTTATTATTTCCTTCCTTCTACTTCCTCTGGGCTTTCCTTGTTGTTATTTTTTCTAGTTCATTTAGATGCAGGGTTAAGTTGTTTATTTGAGCCTTTTTTTGCTTCTTAAAGTATGTGTGTAATGCTATGAAATTTCCCATCAGGACTGCTTTCGCTGTATCCCATAAATTTTGAGTTGTTGTATATTTTAGTTTCATTTGTTTCAAGGACATTTTTTATTCCTTCTTTGATCTTTTTGTTAACCCATTCATTATTTAATAACATGCTATTTAGTCTCCAAGTGTTTGAATGTCTTTTAGTTTTTCTATTGTAGTTGATTTTTAGTTTCACACCATTGTGATCAGAGAAGATGCTTTGATATGATTTCAATCTCCTTAAATTTATTGAGATTCATTTTGTGTCCTAACATGTGGTATATCCTAGAGATTGTAGCATGAGCACTTGCAAAGAATGTATATTCTGATGCTTTAGGGTGAAAGGTTCTGAAGATATCTATTAAATCCAATTGATCTAGTGCAGGAGTAGTCAACCTTTTTATACCTACCGCCCACTGTTGTATCTCTGTTAGTTGTAAAATTTTCTAACTGCCCACAGGTTCCACAGTAATGGTAATTTATAATGTAGGGAAGTAATTTTACTTTATAAAATTTATAAAGCAGAGTTACAGCAAGTTAAAGCATATAATAATAATTACTTACCAAGTACTTTATGTCAGATTTTCACTAAGTTTGGCAAAATAAATCTTTATAAAACAACTTACTATAGTTAAATATATCTTTTTATTTATACTTTGGTTGCTCTGCTACTGCCCACCATAAAAGCTGGAACACCCACTAGTGGGTGGTAGGGACCAGGTTGACTACCACTGATCTAGTGTGTCCTTTAAGGCCACTGTTACTTTGTTAATTTTCTTTCTTGAGGATCTCTCCATTGATGTTAGTATTGTATTAAAATCCCCTACTATTATAGTATTGCTGTTGATCTTGCCCTTTATATCCATCAAAATCTGCTTTATATATTTAAATGCTCCTATATTAGATGCATAGATATTTATAATGGTTATATCTTCCTGTTGGCTTGCTCTCTTTATCATTATGCAGTGACCTTCTTTATTCCTTACTATAACCTTTGTTTTAAAGTCTATTTGTCAGATAGTATTGACAACCCAACTTTTTTTTTTTAATTTCCATTTGTATGAAATATTTTTTTGCATTCTTTCACTTTCATTCTATGTGTATCTTTTGTTTTGAGGTGGGTCTCTTGTAGACAGCATATGTACAGTTTCTGTTTTATTCACACAGCTGGCCTGTCTTTTGATTGGAGCATTTAATCTATTTACATTTAAGGTTATTATTGATACGTAGTTTTTTATTGCCATTTTATTACTTAAATCTACATTCCTCTTTTTCTAGATTTTTTTTCCCCTTTGTTCTGTTTACTACAGGCCCCTTAACATTCTTGCAGCATTGGTTTGGTTGTAGTGAATTCCTTGAGTTTTTTTTTTCCTGGGAAGTTTTTTATTTCTCCTTCAATTTTAAGTAATAGGCTTGCTGGATAAAGAAGTTTTGGTGATAGACTCTTGTTTTGCATTACTTTGAATATTTCTTGCCATTCCCTTTTGGCCTTAAGTTTTTTGTTGAAAAGTCAGATGTCATTCTTATGAAGGATCCTTTGTAGGTGATTGACTGCTTTTCCCTTGCAGCTTTTGGTATTCTCTTATCATTGGTATTTTAATTATGATGTGTCTTGTTGTAAGTTTCTTTGGGTGCCTCTTTAATGGGACTCTGTGCTTCTTGAATTTGTGTGACTTTTTCCTTTGTCAATTTAGGGAAGCTTTCTGCTATGATTTCTTCAATCAGGTTCTCTGTCCCTTGTTCTTTCTCTTCTCCTTCAGGAATCCTTATGATGCAGATGTTGTTTCTCTTCATGTTGTCACAGAACTCTCTTAGAGTTTCCTCAGACTTTCTGAGCCTCTTTTCTTTTTGCTGTTCTGCTTCTGTACTTTTGTTTATCTTGTCCTCTAAATCACTGATTTGATTCTCTGCTTCATCCAGCCTGCTGTTAATTCCTTCTAGTGTAGTCTACATTTCTGATATTGTATCTGTCATTTCTGAGTCTTTTTTTATGATTTTAATGTCTCTTTTTATGCTTTCTATCTCTTTATTTAGGTGCTCATTATGTCCATCCATTGTTGCTCTAAGATCCTTGAGCATTCGAACAATCATTATTTTAATTGTTATCTCCATCACTTCAGTTTCTGGGATTTCTCTTGTTAATTCATTTGGATTGCATTTCTCTGTCTTCCCATTTTGCCTGTGTGTAGACTGCTCATTTGGGTGTGCTGTTTGTGTAGCTAGCTGTGATTAGGGTTGGTGTTGTCTTCCTCCACCTTCCAGATGTGTTGTTTCTAGATCTTCTTGTGTTGGCATCAGCTTTTGTTTCTAATCTGCTGTAGGCTACTTTTCTGCTGTTACTGCTATTTTTGCTATTTGTGTCAGCATTTTCTATGCCTTAGCTGGGTCAGGTGTGAGGATCCCTCTGTAAAGATACCAGTCTAAGTAGGGTTGTGAGGTCCTGAGCTGATGCTCTCTGTATCTGGCTGCTGGATGTGCCAGCCCTGGACCTCCCTAGCAAGAACCTGGTGCAGACTATTGGGAGTCACTGCCTATGCCTTGCCCTCAGCAACCTTCCTGGAGCTACAGGTGATCCAGAATTTGTGGCTGCCTCTGCTGGGCCCAGGTGCCCATTGTAAATATTAGCTGCACTCCTAGGCTGGCTTTTATCTACTCTTAGCCAGTGGGTGTGGCCTCTGTGTTCCTGAGGTGTGGTCTGCCTGCTGGCCTGACATTGCTGCCACATCCTTGGGCATTTGGGCATGAACACTGCTGAGTGCACAGGCACATGGGCCATTGCCCCTGTGGTGTGTGGGCCACTTTGCCAGGTACCACCCCAACAGGAGCACCGGCCGACTCACCAGGCAATGCCCCCACTGCTGCTTAAGCCTGGCCCACCCATTCTTCAGGGGGTACACAGCAGCATGGGGAGATGGTGTAGCCCTGACCTCAGCACTCAAAAGCTGTGTTCCTGACATGACCCCTGCTTCTAAGCAACTCTTTGCTCTGATTGGAGTAGGAGAGCCTCTGGTGAGAGGGGTAATTCCTTCCCTTTGCTGGTGTTGCTTCTCCCAGAAATAAATGGCCACTTTAGATTTGGGGAGTGACTCAGAAGAGCAGGGGTTAGGGTGGCTGTCTCCCACAGTCTCTCCCTGTGCCTCCGAGATTACAATCTCCTCTCATAATTACAGTCTTCTCAGTGCTCTCCTTTACAAGAGCTCTGGGAAAGTGGCTGTAAATGAGGTTTTCTGTGTGGTTCTTTTAAGATGGAGCCTGGATCTGAGAGTTCTGTCTCCCTCTCGCAAGCAGTAACCTGGCTCTTCTTTCAGCTAAATACTGTTTGTATGCCTCTTCTAGTCTCTGGGACTTTAGGCTGGGGCTCTGGTCTTGGGGCTGAGCACCCATAGTTCTCTGGGCAATCCACCCCACCATGAGAGTCCATCCAGGCCACCTCTCACTCTTGGGAGTGGGGCAGCCCTTTCCACATTTCCGCCCTTCCTACCAGTCTCAGTGTGGTTTCTTCAGTGATCCTTGGTTATAGATTTCTCTTTGTTTAGTCCAAAGTTGTTTTTTCAAGATGATTGTTCTCAAGTTACGTTGTAATCCACTTCAGTTCTGGTAGGTGGGAGTTGTAATGTCTGCCTACTCTGTTGCAATATTCTGGTTCCTCTGTCCATTTTTCAATTGAATTTTTTACCTTTCTGATGTTGAGTTTTAGAAGTACTTTATAAATTTTGGTTATTAATTCCCTATCATATGTATCAGGGAATATGTTCTCCCATTGAGTGGATGGTCTTATTATTACTGCCTATGTTTTCTTCCAAGATTTTTATGGTGTCGTGCCTTACATGTAAGTCTTTAATCTATTTTGAATTTGTTTTTGTGAGTGGTTTCTGCTGATTGTCAAGTTTCATTTTTACCCATGTACCTGTCCAATTTTTCCAAAACCATTTATTAAAGAGATTGTTTTTACTCCATTGTATATTCTTGCCTCCTTTGTCAAATATCAGTTGACCGTAAAAGCATGGATTTATTTCTATGTTCTCTGATCTGTTCCATTGATATGTATGCCTATTCTTATGTCAATACAAAGGTGCTTTGATTACAGTGGCCTTGTAGTATAACTTGATATCAGGAAGTGTGATACTTCCCAATTTGCTCCTCATTTTCAAGATTGCTGAGGCTATTCTTGTTCTTTTTTGGTTCCATATAAATTTTTGGAATATTTGTTTTAGATATATGATTTATGCTATTGATATTTTAATAGGAATTGCATTGAATCTATAGATTGATTTGGGTAGTAATAGACATTTTAGTGATGTTAAGTTAATTCTTCCTATCCATGAACACGGTATATGCTTCTAATTGTTTCTATGCTTCTTGATTTCTTTTTTCAATATCTTATAATTGTCCGAGCACAACTCTTTTCCCTCCTTGGTTAAATGTATTCCTAGGTACTTTTTTGTTGTTGTTGCAGTAGTAAAGAGAATTGTTTCCTTAATTTCTCTTTTGGACTGTTTATTGTTGGTGTATAAAAATGCTACTGACTTCTGAATATTGTTTTTTTATCCTGCCACTTTGCTGAGTTTTCTTACTAGGTCAAGTAATTTTTTGACTGAGACTTTAGGGTTTTCTATGTACAGTATCATGTTTTCAGCAAATAATGAAAGTTTTACTTCTTCTTTTCCAATTTGGATGCCTTTATTTCTTATTATTATTTAATTGCTGTGGCTAGGACTTCCAGAACTATGTTGAATAAGTAGCCAGGGGGGTATCCCTGTATTGTTCCTGATCTTAAGGGATCACTTTTAAATTTTCACATTGGGTGTGAGGTTGGTTTTCAATTTGTTATATATGGCCTTCATTATGTTGAAGTATGTTCCCTGTATTCCCATTTCCCTCAGAGTTTTGATCATAAATGGCTGCTGGATTTTATCAAATGCCTTTTTTGCCTCTATTGTTATAATTTTTATCTTTTACTTTGTTTATATGATGAACCATGTTTTTTAATTTGTGAATATTGTACCAACCTTTTCTCTCCAGAATAAATCTTACTTGATTATGATGTATGATCTTTTTAATGTATTGCTGGATCTGATTTGTTAATATCTTGTTGAGAATTTTAGCATATATGTTTATTAGAGATATTGACCTATAGTTTTCTTTTTTTGTAGACTCTTTACTTGATTTTGGAATTAGGATAATGCTCGCCTTTTAAAATAAATAAGAATTCTTCCTCTTCTTAAATTTTTTGGAATAGCTTGAGAAAGATAAATGTTAGTTCTTTAAACATTTGGTAAGATTCACCTGTAAAGCCACCTAGCCCAGGACTTTTGTTTGCTTGAAGTTTTTTGATAACTGTTTCAGTATCATTTGTTGTGATCGGTCTGCTTAGGTTTTCTGATTTTTCCACATTCAGTTTTGCATGATTTTTTGTAGGAATTTGTCCATTTCACCTAGGTCCATGATAGCAAACCTTTTTATAAAAACCGCCCACTTTTGCAGTGCTGGTCAACTTGGTCCCTCCTGTCCACTAGTGGTCTTCCAGCTTTCATGGTGGACTGGTCGTGGAGCAACCAAACTGCACCTTGATTGGCCCACCATGAAAGCTGGAATGCCCACTAGTGAGCAGGAGGGACCAGGTTGACCCACACTGCAAAAGTGGGCAGGGTTTTTTGTTTTTTTTTGTATTTTTCTGAAGTTGGAAATGGGGAGGCAGTCAGACTCCCGCATGTGCCCGACTGGGATCCACCAGGCATGCCCACCAGGGGGCAATGCTCTGCCCATCTGGGGCATTGCTCTGTTGCAACCAGAGCCATTCTAGCGCCTGAGGCAGAGGCCACAGAGCCATCCCCAGTGCCAGGGCCATCTTTGCTCCAATGGAGGCTCGGCTGCAGGAGGGGAAGAGAGAGACAGACGGGGAGGGGTGGAGAAGCAGATGGGTGCTTCTCCTGTGTGCCCTGGCCGGGAATTGAACCCGGGACTCCTGCATGCCAGGCCGATGCTCTACCACTGAACCAACCAGCCAGGGCCAAAAGTGGGCAGTTTTAATAAAAGGTTTGCCATCACTGACCTAGGTTCTCCAATTTTTTGATGTACAGATTAGAGTATTTTCCTATGATTCTCTTATTTCTGTGATATTAGTTGTTATTTCTTTTCTTTTATTTCTAATTTTATTTAATTTGGTCTTCTCTCTTTTTTTCTTGATGCATCTGACTAAGGTTCATTTATCTTGTTTACCTTTTCAAAAAACCAGCTCTTGGTTTCACTGATCTTTTGTACTGTATTTTTAGCCTCTATGTCATATATTTTCACCCTAATTTTTGTTATTTTCTTCCTTCTACTTCCTCTGGGCTTTGTTTGTTTGTTTTTCTAATTTTTTTAGGTGCAGGGTTAGATTGTTTATTTATGCTTTCTCTTTCTTCTTAGGGTATGCCTATAATACTGTGAATTTCCCTTTCAGGACTGCTTTTGTTGTGTTCATAAATTTAGAATTTTTTTATGTTCATTGTCAATTGTTTTGAGGAAATTTTTTATTTCTTTCTTATGCTGATTATTAACTCATTTATTATTTAATAACATGCTATTTAGCTACCAAGTGTTTGAATGTTTTTCAGTTTTTGTATTGTAGTTAATTTCTAGTTTCATGCCATTGTGATTAGAGAATATGCTTGATATGATTTTAATATTATTAAATATACTGCTCACAAAAACTAGGGAATATTTCAAAATGAATATGAAGCAATAAAATATTCCCTAATTTTTGTGAGCAGTATATATTGAGTCTTGTTTTATGTCCTAACATGTAGTCTATCCAAGAAAATGTAACAGGAACATTTGAGAACAATGTACATTCTGTTGCTTTGGGGTGAAATGTTCTGATGATATCAATTAAATCCAGTTGATCTGGTTTTCATTTAAGCCCACTGTTTCTTTGTTAATTTTTTGTTTAAAGAATCTGTGTATTGAAGTTATTTGGGTATTAAAATTCTATAATATTATGGGATTGCTGTTAGTCTTGCCCTTTATGTCCATTTAAATATTTTATATATATAATTGCTGCTATATTAGGTGCATAGATATTTACAATGATTATATTCTCTTATTAGATTTCTCCCTTTATCATTAAGTAATGACCTTCTTTGTTTCTTACTATGGCCTTTCTTTAAAAGGCTATTTGTCAGATATAATTATTGCTACCCCAGTTTTTTTTATTTCCATTTTCATAAAATACTTCTCCCCATCTCATCACTTTAAGTCTATCTGTATCTTTTGTTCTTAGGTGGGTCTCTTGTAGACAGCATATATGTAGATCCTGTTTTCTTATCCATACAACTACCTTATGTCTTTTTATTGGAGAATTTAATTTATTTACATTTAAGGTTATTATTAATAAGTACTTATTTCTTGTCATTTTATTCTCTAAACCTATAATTTTTTCTCTCCATTTCTTTTTTTGTTTTTATAGCAGGCTCCCTAATATCTTTTGAATTACTGATTTTGTTGTAATGAATTCCTTGAGTTCTGTTTTTGGTTTTTGTCTGTAAGCTTTTTATTTCTCTTTCTATTTTAAATGATAACCTTGCTGGATTAAATAGTCTTAGTTGTGGGTTCTTGTTTTGCATCACTGAATATTTTCTGCCAATTCCTCTGGCCTGTAATATTTCTGTTGAGAAGTCAGATGTCATCCTTATGGGGGCTCCTATGTAGGTAATTAACTTCTTTTCTCTTGTAGCTTTTGGTATTCTTTCTTTGTCTTTTAACATTGGCACTTAAATTATGATATGTCTTGGTGTATACCTTTTTTGGTTCATCTTAATGGAACTTTCTGCTTCTTGATCTTGTGTGAATTTTTTTCTTCTTCATTTTTGGGAAGTTCTTTGTTATGATTCTTCAAATAAGTTCTCCACACCCTGTTCATTTTCTTCTCCTTCAGGAATCCATATGATGTGGATGTTGTTTCTCTTCATGTTGTCACAGAGCTCTCTTAGAATTTCCTCTTTTCCTTTTGCTACTCTGTTTCTGTGCTTATGCCTATCTTGTCCTCCAAATCACTGATTTGACCCTTTGCTTCATCCTGCCTGGTGTTGATTCCTTCTAGTGCAGTCTTCATTTCTGATATTGTATTTGTCATTTCTTACTGTATTTTTAAAATTATTTCAATATCCTTTTTGAAGATTGCTATCTTTTTGTCTAAGTTCTTATTGTGATCATTTATTGTTGCTCTAAGGTCCATGAGCATCCTAAAAACTATCATTTTAAACTCCGCAACTGGTAGTTTGGTTATTTCCATTTCATTTAGTTCTTTTTCTGGGGTTTTCTCTTATTGATTCATTTGGGTCATATTTCTTTGTCCATTTTGTCTGTGTATTAGGTAGATCTGCTTTGGCTTTGAAATTTGTTGTGCTGTCTTTATGACAAAGATGGGCTCCATGTCCTGACCTCCAGGCCACCTGTTTTTTATTTGTTTGATTTTTGCACTAGAAATGCTTCTTTTGGATAGTATTTACCCTCCTTTTGTATGAAAATATTAATTCAACCATTGCTTGTAACCTTCCATATGCTACTGGTCTGGAGCTACTGCTCTGTTTGCTCTTTATGTCTGCATTTTCTGTGCCTAGGTATTGTGGGAGGGGCCAATCTGTCTATAAGGATCAGCTTTCTCTTACTTAGAGGTGACAGCAACTCTGTAAAAGCCCCAAGCTTTGTAAGATATGCCTCTATTTTCCAGCTGCTCCACCTTTTCTTGCAGCTGCATGGTCTTTCCACTGAGTCTTTTGTAGAAAAAGAGTAGTGTGGGCTCAGACTAGCCTCACCCAACCAACCCCTCTGCAGGTTGCAAGCTTGGTAGATTAGGGCATCTGAGGTTGGAGGCATATTAGTAAACCCACTTAAGGGATCTATTGGTCAGTAGCTCAGAATGAGGAAAGTGGCTCCTATTTCAGCACCTAATCCCTCAGACACTGTTGGATATTCCAATTCTATTTCTCCCCAGTGAGGTGAGCAACAGGTTCAGATTGGGGACTGTCAGCCCTTCTGGAAAAGTTCTTCCAGCTAATGAGCTCCTAGCCGCTGGGAGGAAGAGTGTGAGAGTCTTCCCATGGAGCTGGCTTTTTCTCCCCAGAAAGTAGCAAAGTTCCTCAACTGGACCCAACAATAGGCTCATGTGGACCCACACTTTGAATGTCTATACTTCAAGGCTCTCTCACTTTCCCCTGTGGAATCTTGCCAAGTGGGGGCAGGATATCCAGCATCTGGGCTGGCTGACTGTGAAGCACCACCCTGTTATATGCACATAAGCCACTGTGCCAGTGCTGATCATTAAAAATAGAATTTGTGTAAGCTGGGCCCAATGTCCAATAAGCCCTCCCTTAGGACATGCCACCAGTAAGGGTCATTAGGTCCTGAACTGATGCTTTTTGAAGTTGGTCTCTAGATATTCTGGCCCTGGGCCTCCCTGGAAGGGGCTCATGGAAACCAGTGGGGAACACTGCCTGTGATTGACTTTCAGCAAGCTTCTTGGAGATACAAGCAATTTACTGTTTGTGGCTGCCTCTGCTGGGCCAGGTACACATGGAAATACCAACCTGCACACCTAGGCTGGTTTTTACCCACACCTGGCCTGGGGGAAGGTTCACAAAAGACCTGGTTCCCTGAGCCCTACCTCCTACAGCTCTGTCTGCTGACTGCTTCTTGGGCTAAGCCACTGAAATTACCTCTGGTAGAGTCTAAAGCCTGAGGAAATTCAGGGATTAGGAGGGGTGATGGGTGTGGATCTGTTCCAGGTGTCAGTCTGACCAGACCTTTTACTTAGACCTCAGTAGGGTATGGCTACCAGGAGTCCAGTTGGTGTGGCCTCTGAGACCTAGAGATGTGGTCTTCCCACAGTCTGGACAGTTTCTACTGAGTCTCCCATGAGGTAGAGAGTCATAAACTCAGGAGACTATGGGAAATGCTTTGGCCTCAATGTCAGAAAACTGAGCACTAACATGCCCGCTGCTTCCTGATTGACTTCTCAGAATGACCCAGTCTCCACATGGTGGGGTAGGAGAGATTCCAAAGGTGGAGGAATTGCTCACCCCAGTGTAAATCCAGTAGCCACAGCCACCATCACAGCTGCCTGGCCCATGCAGGTTTGCATTTGATTCAGACAGATGGTAATAAAACAATGGAGCCAAGAACTGGTGGGCCTTGCCTTTAATCCAATATACAAACAAGGAAGTCTCTAATACAAAGTCACATATCTGAGGCATAATGGGATACCTCATGAGAGTGCACCACCCCACATCAAAAAGGGTGGAAAAGGGTTAGTCCCAAAACCAAGCCCCAGGCTACAAGGATCCTGCCTGCCAACAGCCCGCCCCCAATACACATCAATATATTCATGCCCATCCCAAGCAGAAAGGGCAACTAATATTATCACTGGGAGATGGGCTTCCACATGGGCAGTGCCATTTTTAACAAAGTGAGCATAATATATTTTATCTGCCCAACATCCAGGCTGATGCCATAGGGAGGGTACTACTTTACCAAAAAAAAGATGATGACTAGGGAATTGGAGAATGACTCTCAGCACGAGGATTCCAGTGGCTGTCTGTAGTACTTCAGCCTGCTAGAAACTACCTGCGTCCCATAAAAGAAACCTACTCAAGACACAAATTTATGTCAAGAGGAAGAGAGTGGGAGGTCTGCTGAATTTCTTTCTCCTTTAGCTTTTATTGATCAGAAGCAGAACAATGGAAACAGGATTACAAGGAAGAAAGGTGTAAATCCAGTAGCCAGGGCCACCATCACAGCAGCCTGACCCACACAGGTTCTCACTGGATTTAGACAGTTGGTAAAAAAACAATAGAGCCAAAAGTTGATGGGCCATCATCTTTAATCCTAGTTTGAACCCAGCGGGCAAGTAAAAACACACACTGGACTCCAAAACCCACTCTCATTCAGTGCTTACAAAGCTACTGACTTTATCCGAGGTTCCTAGAATCAAAGGTTTCTAGCACCAGACTTATTCACTTCTGTTCTCCATCTCTTTCCTTCTCCCTGCACAAACTCTGCACAAACTGGCTTCTCACTCACCACTTCACCATCTGGGCTGCTTCTCCTGGCCTCCTCCACGTGGCCTTTCTCTGCTCTCCTCTCTGCTCTCTCCTCTAATGCTAATCTCAGGAACCAAGAGAGCAAGCTCCTCGTCTGTTCCACTTTATAGTGCAAAAATCAAAACCTTTAATCCAATATACAAAATAGGGAAATCTCTAATACAAAGTCACTTATCTAATGCATGATGGGATTGTACCACCCCACATCAAAAAGGGTGGGAAAGGTTTAGTCTAAAACTAAGCCCCAGGCTACAAGGATCCTGCCTGTCCACAGCCTACTCCCAACACACATTAATATCACCTGGGCAACTGCTTCCACGTGGGCAGTGCCATCTTCGACAAAGTGAGCATAATATATTTTATCTGCCCAACAGAAGGCCAGGTGATAAGGGAAAAGAATGACTAATGGCCATTTTGCTGACAGGAAGAAAGGACTAATTTGGGTCAGTACATTCTTCTTTTTTTTAGGACCTCTAGAGCAGTGGTAGTCAATCTGGTCCCTACCGCCCACTAGTGGGTATTCTAGCTTTCATGGTGGGCAATAGCGAAGCAACCAAAGTATAAATAAAAAGATAGATTTAACTATAGTAAGTTGTTTTATAAAGATTTATTCTGCCAATCAGCAAAAATCTGACATAAAGTACTTGGTAAGTAATTATTATTATATGCTTTAACTTGCTGTAACTCTGCTTTATAAATTTTATAAAGTAAAGTTACTTCCCTACTTTATAAATCACCATTACTCTGGAACCAGACTTATTCACTTCTGTTAGACAGTTAGAAAATTTTACTACTAATAGAGATACAAAAGTGGGCGGTAGGTATAAGAAGGTTGACTACCCTGCTCTAGACTAATTTTCTAAAGCCCATTCACATGCATTCCTTTGTGTCTGCACAAAGGTCACTCGCTCACCCAGCTTCTTGGTGTTTGCATTCAAGAGACATTTACTCAAGGCTTTTAAATAAAGTTTCACAATCCAAGTCATAGAGGATTCAAGGTTAAATGGGTGATTCCTTACAGCACTACCCCTCCCTGATTTTCCCTGGGCCACCAACTTCACACTCTCTTCATGCAACTTTATTTTTCAGCCCTCCTCTGCCAGAGCTCCAGGTAAGTGGCTGTGAATGAGATTTTTTTACACTGGCCCTTTAAAGTGGAGCCTGCATCTCATCTCTGAGAGCTCTGGGGCTCTAGGCTGGGGCCTCAGGCCTGGGGCTTAGGACCTATACCTCTCAGGGAGGACCTCCTTTACAGTCAGAATTTCTCTGGAACCTCTTCCCTGCTGGCTCCTCTGAGCAGCCCTTTCCATGTGTTCTTCCTTCTGTTGGTCAAAAAGTTTGTAAATAATGATATATATGATATGTTTGCTCACTTATAGTTTGCATTGGATGTGGGGGGACAGGCTATAAGCAGGCAGGATTCTTATAGCCTAAGGCTATAAGTTTTAAGACTAAGCCTTTCCCATTCTTTTTGATATAGGGTGGTGCACTCTCATGAGGAATCCCATTATGTCTCCAATAAGTGACTTTGTATCAGAGACCTCCTTGTTTGTATATTGGATTAAAGCTTTTGGTTTCTACACTATAAAATAAGACAGACCTGGAGCTTGCTCTCTCTTGGTTCCTGAGATTAGCATTAGAGGAGAGAGCAGAGAAAGGAGAGCAGAGAAAGGCTATGTGGAGGAGAGGAGACAGCCAAGATGGAGGAGTGCTGAAGAAGAAGCCAGTTTGTGCAGAGTTTGTGCAGAGAGAAGAAGATGGGGAACAGAGGTGTTAGTTAAACAAAATATGTGTTTGTGGTTGGAATATAAACAGCAAATTTATGAATTTTCCTATTTTCTTTATTGCATACTTTAGTTGATCCTGTGGACTCAATTATATGTTGAATGGTTAACTTCTTTGTACATCTCCAAACAGATTAATTTATGGCTTCATAAAACTTAATGCTTTGTAATCAAATGTCATATTTGATTTTATGATTTTGTATTAAATTTACTATCTTAATATTTTTTATTCATGTACAGTTAGTTTAATGATATTTTGCATATCTAATCAGAATTAGAAATCAGAAAAATCTGAAATGTAATTAAATTTTGGTGCTATTTCCTTTGTGATTATTAATGTTCTACCCTATTGAAAGACAGAGATTACTGCATTGCAAGATAATTACCTAAAGAGGGCTTCATAAAGAAGCAATATTTTTTGGCAAGAATTTAGTCACTTTTTAATTAATGCAATAATTAGGAACAACATGTCAAGGGCAAGATTCTATGGTATAAGAGTACCTCTCATGTGAAATCATGACATAATCTAGTTAAAGAAATACTTTATGTCTAGATTTTATTTTTAGTTTCTTTATTATATTTTCTATATTCTGCCTAAATGGTGTTAGGCTAGGAGGAAGAAATTAATAGAGGGACTTTAGGCTGTGCTAACTGTAATCTTTCATTGTTTTTACAGCACATGCTTACAATCCCAAATGTAAAATCTCTCTGATTCATGTTCTGCAAAGTGATATCCTTGGACCAGCAGCACCTGTATAACCTAGTTGCTCATTAAAACACAAAATCACAGATCTGACCCCAGATATACTGAATCAGAATCTGAGTTTTAACATGATGTCAGTTTATTAAATGAGAGACACCAAATAGATATATATATATCAATACCGCTTGTTCCATCTGCCAAAGAGAAGTTTTCTATACAAGCTTTAAAACAACAGAGCTAAAGAAAGATAACCATAAGATAAGGAGGAGAAAGAAACAGGGAAGAATGTGGCTGTCATTGCCTTCTGCCATTTAGAATTCTTGGTCTGAAGCTTTTGATTTGTATCTACACATAGCAAGCAGTTTGCTGCTTGATCCAAAGTTCTTGGGAAAGCTGTTTCTTTGAATATGACACCATTTCTGAAATCTTGATTCTCAGTTTTAGATCTCCCATCATTATAGAGAATAAATATCTGTCAGATTGATTGGTTTCATAGTAATTAAGATAAATCATTGAGGCCATGCTTCCTGCTCATTGCAAGTAATAAAGTAAAATGCTTTACTTGTGTAACCGCAAATAAAACTTTTATTGTGACCTTAAATTCTCAAAACATTCCATTGACAATCTACAGCTGTTAAGAAGAAAGAACATGAAAAAATACAGAGTTCATTCAGGCTATAAGAGATTGATGAAAACTTAGCTATGACCTTAGTAATGTGTGCAGTGAAGTGAAAATCCTTGTTTATTCAAATTAGAGAAAATAATGATTTAAAGGTCTGAATGGAGGCATTAAGCTATCTCAGAGCCAAATGGAAATCTATTAAAACTTCTTCAGAGAAACAAAAAAATACAAAATGCAACCAAACAATGAAATAAAGTAGTTGACAAATTACTAGTGTTTTAGGATTCTGTTTATTCAAATCAAAAATATTATGTAACCATATTGAACAGAAACTGTGAAAGTTAGTTTTTTTTATAAATAATATAAAATTACAGTCCTTTGATATCATAGCAACAACAACAAAGATAGCTTACTGCATACATCAGTGATGTAGAAAGAATTGTTTTTACTATATTATGTTTGAACTGGTATTACAGATAGAAAGCACTCATCTACCCAGTGCTAGCAGAACTGAACATTAGATGTTGAGAATTGTGTTGGAGAAATATTGGTTATTTCAGTTTGAATGGTGCCATTCTGAACTCCCTGAAGGCATGTAAGTTACAGATTATATAGGGCAAAACCACAAGACACTGTGGGTTAGGGGCTTGGGGGCATGCAGGGAGCTGATTGGAGATCTGAGGTCTTTTCCAGTCCCTCTGTCCAGTCTCATGGGAAAGCAGCCAGGGAATGGTATCATCTTAGAAATCAGGAACTGAAATATAACTTAATTCAAGATGTTATGTTTAGCTTGCCAGAGGTCCAGATAATGCGACCATTAGTCTTTATAGATATAGTACTTCTTTGAGAGGGGGTGAGAGAGACATGATTTCTAGAGTTAGAACTTAAAACTAAATTTAAAGAAGTAATAAGGACCCTCAGTTTCACTGGAAACAAGTGTAAGTTTCATCAGTAGAAAAATTTTTGATTATATTGTACAACTTCCTTATGAAATGAAATTTTGCAGATATACAAGAAAAAATGCCTTAGCTACACTCTTTGGCTTGAGGAAATAATCTGTTTTTCAGTGACAAAAAGAAAATTCAATATGATGTTATTTTGTTAATGAAATAAAGAAGATAGTGGAGGTGAATATATAAAAATTAATGTATGAAAAAGGACACCAGAAATTTGTATATTATAATGAATATTTATCTGCAACAAGGGTGAATTTTCCTGAAATCCATTGTTTTCCCCATGTTGAATGGATCATGGCAAATGAATATTACTTCTGTAATTTTTATAATATAAAAAATGTCCTTAAAATTAAGGTAGTAAAAGTTAACTTGAATATAATCAAACTTATAGATAAAACTATCAGTTTGTAGAAATGCAAGAGATGTATCAGGTAAATTTTAAAAAAATACTGCTAAACTAATTTAAAAGGAAAAAGAAGTAGGCAAATAAACAGGTTTATGTATTGAGGGTATCAATATGGTTAAAATGACAATCTCTGCAAATTTACTTATAGATTGATTGCAGGTATGTGTGAAGGTATGTGTACATAATCAACAATCTGATTCCAAAATAAATTTGAGAGTTAAGAAAGCTTGGATAGGTAATATAAATTTTCAAAAGAAGAACAAAGCTGGAGGACTCACATTAGCAAACTAAATATTTAATTATACTTAAGTGTCTTTCTGTGAAAGAGTTCAGAATCATATACCATGGTCCCTCGTCTATTGTGGGAGTTAGGTTCCAGAACCCCCCTGCAATAGGCAAAAATCTGTAAAGTAGAACCTTATATTTATTTTATTATTTATATATATATATATTAAGGTTTTATAAACCCTCCCTACACTCTTATAAACCTTTCCCACACTGTTGCTAACCTTTCCTACACTCCTACAAACACTTCTTATGCTCTTAAACACTTTCTGCACTCTTAAACCTATGTAATTTTAACAGCATATAAAATTCTATATGGGTACTCACCAGTGAATATACTACAACTTGAATGATGAAGATGATGATGAATTAGTTGTGCAGTACTGATGATGTTATGTATTTTATTTTGATTTAATATTCTTTTAATATGTATCAATTAATATTTTAATATTTTATATTGTTTTCAATTTTTTAGGATTGAAATTGCATATTTTACCACAAAATCCTGTGATATAGTGAAAAATCTGCAATATTAAATTAGATAAATACAATATAAAAATCTGCAATAGAGTGAGACAGTGAAAAGTGAACTGTGATATGGCAAGGGACAACTGTATTCAGTCACATGTGTTATGGCAAAAGTGCCACTGCAATTGAGTGGATAAACATGACCTCTTCAATAAATGGTGTTAGATTAGTTGGATATCTATTTGGAAAAAAATTACCTCCCGCAATACACAAAAAAATTGTTTTTAATGAATCATAAAAACAAATTATAAATATAAAACACTTAGAGGAGAACATAAGAGGTCTTCATGATTATTGGTTAATAAAAGAGTCTTAAACAGAATACATCCAAAAAATCCATCCAATCTTAAAAGTAAAAAGGCAAATCAGAGATAAGAAAAATACTTTTTTTATTTTTTTATTTTTTTATTTTATTTTATTTTATTTATTCATTTTAGAGAGGAGAGAGGGAGAGAGAGAGAGAGACAGAGAGAGAGACAGGGGGAGGAGCTGGAAGCATCAACTCCCATATGTGCCTTGACCAGGCAAGCCCAGGGTTTCGAACCGGTGACCTCAGCATTTGCAGGTCGATGCTTTATCCACTACGCCACCACAGGTCAGGCCTAAAACTATTTTTTTTTTATTTATTCATTTTTAGAGAGGAGACAGAGAGACAGAGAGGGAGAGAGACAGAGAGAGAGAAGGGGGAAGGAGCTGGAAGCATCAACTCCCATATGTGCCTTGACCAGGCAAGCCCAGGGTTTGAACCAACGACCTCAGCATTTCCAGGTCGATGCTTTATCCACTGCGCCACCACAGGTCAGGCGAAGAAAAATACTTTTAATACATATGTATGATGCCGTGTTACACAAAATATGTAAAGATATTCTATAAATCAATTTTAAAAAGATATATAATGTAATTAAAATGCTTGGATTCTGTTTTCCACCAAGATGGAATAGCAGGGAAAGATTTACGTTCTTGCCTTAAGTAATTAGAAATATATGAAACAACTAGAATATATTCAACTATATGAAGCATGTAAACAACGCAAGCATACAAAACAACTAAAATACACAAAAAACTATTTCTAGTCTCTGACAATTAAACAATGAAATTTGTGATCCCTAAGAAGAGTGAAGACACAAACTAAGTGTTATCATTACACTGTTTAATGCCTAGAATAATAGTCTTACTGAATTGATGAGTCAAAAATTGTTACATGGGTCAGGGAATCCAAGGTCAGGCCACCCACCACTTTTTTTTTTTTTTTTAAAGCAAGGGAAAAGTGTATTTTACATTCATTATAAAGGTACATATATTTAATAATGGTGACATAAATACAGTCTTTACTTATTACTAAATCTTACAATTAAAGCAGATTCTTTCTCCTGGACTTCATATAATGATAGTTCAGTCATTTCTGTCAGTAACTGTAGGCTGACTAAAATCATCAGCACAGACTAATGACATTCAGAGGTCAAATAGAAAACATACTGTACTTATCAAAGGGATCATAAAGTTTTCCATTTAAAAATAGTAAAATTAAGAATTTAGCATTTCTTCTTTTACTCAATTTCATAGATTTGTTAGGTATTCACCCACACAAAAGTACAGTTACAGTTTAAAAGCATAAAAATAATAAACAGCCCTGTCTGGTTGGCTTAGTGGTAGAGCATTGCCTAGTGTGTGGATGTGCCGGGTTTGATTCCTGGTCAGGGCACACAGGAGAAGCAACCATCTGCTTCTCCACTCCTCCCCCTTCTCTCTCTGTCTTCCTCTCTCTCTCTTTCTCTCTCTCTCTCTCTCTCTCTCTCTCTCTTCCTCTACTGGAGCCATAACTCTATTGGTTCCAGAAAAGTTGACCTCGGGTGCTGAATGAGGATGGCTCCATTGCCTCTGTTTCAGACACTAAAAAAAAAAATGGCTCTGTTGCTGAGCAATGGAGCAATGACCCCAGATGGGCAGATCATTGCCCCCTAGTGGTATTTCTGTTGGATCCTGTTCTAGACGCATGAGAAAGTCTGTCTCTCTGCATCCCCTCCTCTGACTAAAAGAAAATTAAATAATAATAATAAACAAAAATTTCAAGATAGTATTTCTAAAGTGAGAGACATTGGAAATGATCAGGTGAGAACACAGGAAGTTTATCAATAATATTAATGCTGTTATTTGGCATTCACTTTGTAATTCTGTAGAAGGAAACTCTAAAATATAGCAGCTTAAATAAGACAGAAATATTCTTATTTTTCTCTTCTTCCTTCTCTTCCTCCTCCTTGTGGGAGATTAAAAAAATTACTTTTCATTCCACCTTTTTAGTTCTGTCTGGGCTAATAATCAAATTACCAGAGACATATTAAAAGGAAGAAATGTATAAAATTTATTATACAAATGCACATCTGGAGGTGCTATATAAAAATGAACCTGAAATTTGTTCAGCAGTTAAGGCTTATATGCAATTATGAACAAAGGAAAAAGGGGTGTCTGGTGTCTGAGATTTCAAAGGAAATAACAACTTACACATAGCTGAGGAAGAGTAGATCATACATGGCAGACAAATCTTGCTAGGCACTCTAGAAACAATGGGACATATGGGGTGATCTAGTTAACAGAATCCCTTTGGTGATTACATTAAGACTTCCTTCCTAGAGCAGATCTTTCCATCAGAATCTCTCAGGCAGGAAAGGGGGGAGGGTCAAAGGTTTTTTCTGAGTCTTGTGTTTCTGAATAGCCAGGTTAAAATCAATATTCAAAAAAAAGCAGTTTTAAGATGGCAAAATTTTAGTCCTCTTCCTCTTACGTTTCCCCCACTCCTTATTCTCTTTATTATTAATATTTATATTATTATTCTCCTTCTTCTTCTGTCCTTTCTCCTTCTCCAGAGGTGGATTTAATGGCAGCAGATGCACCAGGCATGCGCCCTGGGCCTCAAGTTCTAAAGAGCCCTGCAAAACCCCAACTTTATACTTTTTTCTAGTGAAGGGGGCCCTTCATTGGGCCCTTAGGGGCTCAATATTTTTTCTGCACCCGGGGCTTCAACAGACCTTAATCTGCCTCTGCCCCTCTCTCCAATGTCAATAGCAAAGTTCTGTGCTGACATGGGAGCTGGACAGCATCAATGAACAACAAGATTATGTTAATCTAATATGCCTTTTGGAACATAGCACAAAACTACATAATTCTACTAGCCCACAGGAATGGGAAAAAAAAGAAAGGAGAGTTAGAAGTTACTATTCTTTCATTTTTAAGATTAAAGTTTGAGGATTTATTTATAGGACACTTCCACTGTTATCACTTTATTAAGAACCTAAACTTATAACCACATTTCTATTACCATAGAAAAAGGAGAAACATATGGAGGAGAGAAGAAGCAGTCTCTGGAAAGGGTGATGCTTTAGATCTTTACCTGAATGTTGGGTTTGGAGTTGTTTATCATTAACCTTTGAAAATTACATATTTGATTTACATATTAATTATTACATCATATTTAAAAATAGAAAAACATAACCAACTTTACATAGCCTGAGGTTTGTGACACTAATAAAATATAATTAGAAATCAGTGACAGAAACATAACCTAAAAAGATACTAAGTTCTAGAATCAACAACAACTATTCTATTAGATGAAAAGTGAGTTACAGAGAAAATCATAAGGGCAATTACAAAATATATAACCTGGAATAATAATTAAACACTATGCCAAATTTTATAGAATATATGTAAATATTTAGTTAGTGGTGACTTTATTATCATTTATCAGAAAATAAGAAATACTGAGAAAAGTGATCTAAATATTTAAATCAAAAAATTAGGAAGAAAATTGGACAAATCTAAAGGCATAAGGAAGAAATTAATAATAAATATACAGGAAAAATCAATGAAATAAGGAACAAAACCAACAAAATAATCAAGAAAATTAAATCTTATTTTTTTTAAATTTTCTAAAATAGTTAACTATTTGGCGAGTCTGATAATGAAAAAATATGTGCATACAGAGAAAAGATTTATATAATTCTAAATAAAACAAAGATTAATAATAATTTTAAGGAACATTATCAGCCAATACATTTAAAAATCAAAGCTATACAATGTTAAGGTTTTCAGGAAAAGAAATTGTTTGGACCTCCTTGCAACAAAAAGTATATATATAATTCTGTAGTTTTCTATTTCACTTTGCCTAAGGAGTTATTTCAAATTTTGGAACCACATCTTTACATTAATCATTTAATGTTTTTTTTAAGTGAGAGGAGAGGAGATAGTGAGACAGACTCCCACATGCACCAAGCAACTCCCATCTGGGGCCAATGCTTGAATCAACCAAGCCATCCTCAGTGCCTGGGGCCAATGCTCGAACCAATCAAGCCACTGGCTGCAAGAGGGTAGGCAAGAGAGAAAGAGGAGAGAGAGAGAGGAAAAGAAGCAGATGGTCTCTTCTCATGTGTGCTCTGACTGAGGATAGAGCCCAGACTGTCTGCACACCAGGCCCATTTAATGTTATTTTTATAATACTCTAAAAATTAATAATTATGAAAATGTGTTTTCTTTAGATATATTGTTAGGCAAATGAGTTTATAAAATTTGTATTTTTTTATAAATTTTTATTAATGTTAATGGGGTGACATCAATAAATCAGGGTACATATATTCAAAGAAAACATGTCCAGATTATCTTGTCATTCAATTATGTTTCATACCCATCACCCAAAGTCAGATTGTCCTCCATCACCTTTTATCTAGATTTCTTTGTGCCCCTTCCCCTCTCTTCCTTCCCTCCCATGCCCCCCCACCCCCACTCTCGGTAACCACCACACTCTTGTCCATGTCTCTTAGTCTCGTTTTTATGCCCCACCAATGTATGGAATCATGTAGTTCTTGGTTTTTTCTAAATTTGTATTTTTTGATATTGCTCACTTTTATTGTTACAAATTGATGCTAGGCTGTACCAGGTATATGTGGTCTGTGAAATTGCAAATTACCTTCTTGCTTGGGAAGGGTCATTGTTTTGCTGATGTTTTCTGGAGGAGAGGTTTTTTTGCACCAGAAAGTTTTGAAAGGAAAGAGTGGAAGGAGAAGAGAGATTCTGAACTCACCACTGAGAGGTGTGAAAGATTTCTTTTTCCTCCATGATCCCTTGCCCTCCATGGGAAAAACAGGTTTTCTGCCTTTCCCTTGGCTTTCTTATGGTTTGACTGTCTTGATGAGAAACCAATAAACAGAATGGCCCACCATTCTCTGGTTTCTTTACTGTCTGCCCAAATTCAGTGAGAACCTTGATGTGCATGGCCATGATGGCTGCGAGTACTGGCCTGTTGGGCAGATAAAATATATTATGCTCACTTTGTTAAAGATGGCGCTGCCCACATGGAAGCCTGCCACTCAGGTGATATTAATGTGTGTTGGGGGCGGGCTGTGGGCAGGCAGGATCCTTGTAGCCTGGGGCTTGACTTTAGGACTAAGCCTTTTCCACCCTTTTTGATGTGGGGTGGTACAATCCCATCATGCTTCAGATAAGTGACTTTGTATTAGAGACTTCCCTATTTTGTATATTGGATTAAAGGTTTTGATTTCTACACTATAAAGTGGGGCAGAACGAGACCTTGCTCTCTTAGTTCCTGAGATTAGCATTAGTGGAGAGAGCAGAGAGGAGAGCAGAAGGCCACGTGGAGGAGAGGAGCAGCAGCCAAGATGGCGGAGTGCTGAGTGAGAAGCCAGTTTGTGCAGGGAGAAGGAAGGAGATGGGGAACAGAGGTGAATAAGTCTGGTGAGCTAGAAACCTTTGATTCTAGGAAACTCGAATAAGTCAGAAGCTTTGTGAGCACTGAATGTGAGTGGGTTTTGGAGCCCAGTGTGTGTTTTTACTTGCCTGCTGGGTACAAACTAGGATTAAAGATGATGGCCCATCAGTTTTTGGGCCATCAGATGATGGCCCATCTGTTGTTTCTTTACCGACTGTCCGAATCCAATGCGAACCTGCTTGGGCCCGGCTGCTGTGATGGTGGCCATGCCTATTGGCTTTACATGGCCATAAATATATAAAAACTAAACTTAATTTTGTTGTTAGGCAGATAAAATATATTATGCTCACTTTGTTAAAGATGGCACTGCCCACGTGGAGGCCATTGCCCAAGTGATATTAATGTGTCTCTGTGGGCTGTGGGCTGTGGGCAGGCAGGATCCTTGTAGCCTGGGGTTTGGTTTTGGGAAAAAGCCTTTCCCACCCTTTTTTTTTTTTTTTTCATTTTTCTGAAGCTGGAAATAGGGAGAGACAGTCAGACAGACTCCCGCATGCGCCCGACCAGGATCCACCCGGCACGCCCACCAGGGGCGACGCTCTGCCCATCCTGGGCATCGCCATGTTGTGACCAGAGCCACTCTAGCGCCTGAGGCAGAGGCCACAGAGCCATCCCCAGCGCCCGGGCCATCTTTGCTCCAATGGAGCCTTGGCTGCGGGAGGGGAAGAGAGAGACAGAGAGGAAAGCGCAGCAGAGGGGTGGAGAAGCAAATGGGCGCTTCTCCTGTGTGCCCTGGCCGGGAATCGAACCCGGGTCCTCCGCACACTAGGCCGACCTTTCCCACCCTTTTTGATGTGCGGTGGTACAATCCCATCATGCATTAGATAAGTGACTTTGTATTAGAGACTTCCCTATTTTGTATATTGGATTAAAGGTTTTGATTTCTACACTATAAAATGGGAGCAGAACAGAAGCTTGCTCTCTCGGTTCCTGAGATTAGCATTAGAGGACAGAGCAGAGAGGAGAGCAGAGGCCACGTGGAGGAGAGGAGCAGCAGCCAAATGGTGGAGTGCTGAGTGAGAAGCCAGTTTGTGCAGGGAGAAGGAAGGAGATAGGGAACAGAGGTGAATAAGTCTGGTGAGCTAGAAACCTTTGATTCTAGGAAACTCGAATAAGTCAGAAGCTTTGTGAGCACTGAATGTGAGTGGGTTTTGGAGCCCAGTGTGTGTTTTTACTTGCCCGCTGGGTACAAGCTAGGATTAAAGATGATGGCCCACCAGTTTTTGGCTCCGTTGTTTCTTTACCTACTGTCCGAATCCAATGCGAACCTGCATGGGCTGGGCTGCTGTGATAGTGGCCCTGGCTACTGGCTTTACATTAGTCATAAGGGATATTTTTAAATATTGAACACCAAACAATATAAGACACTGGTAGCTTGAGATCATAAGTTATCCATGATCACTTTTAAATATTTTTCAGAACCTTTTGAGATTCTATTTCTGAGATATACATTTTTTGTTTTTTGTATTGTTGTGAAGTACCGCACCCCAGATTCTGAAAGGCACTGTACCTCACTTCATTGAGTCCATGTAGAGACACCCAGTCGAGATAAATTTTGAAGAGTTTTACTAAAGGAGAAAATTTTAAATATGCTGGCCGCATACGGCTGACACGGGGTATCTGCAGGCCCAAATCGTGCAGTCCCAAAAATAGTTCAGGGGCTCTTTATATACCCTTGATCACACATGTGCAGGGGAGAGCATGTCATTATGGCACAATCATTAACAAGATTATAACATTTAGGGGATACACAGAAACATTAAGACTTTTAAGGTAACACAATCAAAGATATTTACAAATCTTTCAGGGTTCTTCTTCCCTCACTAGCCTAGAGGTATTTTACTGTCAAGATTCTGGGAAAGGAAGGAAATACAATCAATGCAAGGTAGTATGTAAATTCTGCCTCCTATTGAAAGAGAAGAAGTTTCTCAGTTAACATTAATCTTTTCAGAGAACTTATAACCAAATGACCCTAGTCGTCCTTATAAGTCAGGATACTTTTACATTCCTTTTCCTCCATTTTCCAAAGAAAGGACAGGAAAGCCTGGCCTTTTCTTTTTAGAATATCAATATTAATTTTCAGCTTTTTGGTACCTTACACACACTGGGCTCCAAAACCCACTCATTCAGTGCTCACAAAGCCACCTACTTACCCGAGTTTCCTAGAATCAAAGGTTCTAGCTCACCAGCCTTATTTACCTCTGTTCCCCATCTCCTTTTCTCTGCACAGACTCTGCACAAACTGACTTCTCCTTCAGCACTCCACCATCTTGGCTGCCTCTTCTCTCCTCCATATGGCCTTTCTCTGCTCTCCCCTCTAATCCTAATCTCAAGAACCGAGAGAGAGCAAGCTCCCAGTCTGCCGGTCTGTCCCATTTTGTAGTGTAGAAATCAAAACCTTTAATCCAATATACAAATAAGAAAGTCTCTGATACAAAGTCACTTATCTGAGGCATAATGGGATTCCTCATGAGAGTGCAGGACCCACATCATGCAACAGTCTAGGGTGTGGGACAAAGCTTAGCCTTAAAACTAAGCCTTAGGCTATAATGACCCTGCCTGCTTACAGCCTGTCCTCCACACCCAATGCAAACTATAAGTGAGAAAACATATATATCATATTTACACTTATTTGACCAACAGGTCATTTTCATTTTTCTTTTAATACAAGTGGATGTTGCCCTGTAATCGATGTACCTTTACAGAGCACTCCCTTTGATTACCTTGACTCAGAAGGAGTTTAATGACTCTGAATTCACTTATTTTATTTTTTAAACCTTCCAATTGCTTCTGTATATTGGTAGTTCTCCTTGATTCCTCTCAGGTGACTTCTATGGCCCTAAGACACAAATGTCCATGTTGATTCATGTAAGGCCAGGAACTGCCATCGTGGCCATTCACATGCAGGTTCCCATTGGATTCAGGCAGACGATAAAGAAATGGCGGAGTCAGAGGACGGGGGGCCATCCTATTTATTGGTGTCTCACCAAGACAGGCAAACCACAAAAGAAGACAAGGGAAAAGCAGAAAACCAGCTCTTCCCATGAAGGGCAAGGGATCAGGGAAGCCCCTGCAATTGTGATAGCAGGAACTGTGTGTCCAAGCTCCTGGTCTGTCCCACTTTATAGTGTAGAAAACCAAAATCCCTTAATCCAATATACAAACAAGGAAGTCTCCGATACAAAGTCACCCATCCAAGGCATAATTGGATTCCTCATGAGAGTGCACCACCCAGATAATACAATCATTCAAGGGTGTGGGGAAAAGCTTAGTCCCAAAACCAAACCCCAGGCTACAACGACCTGGCCTGCTTATAGCCTGTCCCCCACACCCAATATAAGTCACAAGCGAGCAAACATATATATCACATTTACAAACTTATTTGACCAACAATTCACAATAAAGAAAAGGAAGATTTCTAACCCTCATTCCTGTGGCTAAATGGAGCTGCAAGTGTATGTTAGGCATTCCCTTTCAGGTCTCTTGTTCTCTAGGGATCAAGGGTAAAACATTTCTATAGATCAGAGGTCCCCAAACTTTTTACATAGGGGTCCAGTTCACTGTCCCTCAGACCGTTGGAGGGCCGAACTATAAAAAAACTATGAACAGGCCCTGGCCGGTTGGCTCAGCGGTAGAGCGTCAGCCTGGCGTGCGGGGAACCCGGGTTCGATTCCCGGCCAGGGCACATAGGAGAAGCGCCCATTTGCTTCTCCACCCCTCCCCCTCTCCTTCCTCTCTGTCTCTCTCTTCCCCTACCGCAGCCAAGGCTCCATTGGAGCAAAGATGGCCCAGGCGCTGGGGATGGCTCCTTGGCCTCTGCCCCAGGTGCTAGAGTGGCTCTGGTCGCGGCAGAGTGATGCCCCGGAGGAGCAGAGCATCGCCCCCTGGTGGGCAGAGCGTCGCCCCTGGTGGGCGTGCCGGGTGGATCCCGGTCGGGCGCATGCGGGAGTCTGTCTGACTGTCTCTCCCCGTTTCCAGCTTCAGAAAAATACCAAAAAAAAAAAAACTATGAACAAATCCCTACACACACTGCACATATCTTATTTTAAAGTAAAAAAACAAAACGGGAACAAATACAATATTTAAAATAAAGAACAAGTAAATTTAAATCAACAAACTAACCAGTATTTCAATGGGAACTATGGGCCTGCTTTTGGCTAATGAGATGGTCAATGTCCGGTTCCATATTTGTCACTGCTAGCCGTAACAAGTGATATGACGCGCTTCTGGAGCCGTGACGCTTGCGTACCACGTCACCAGAAGTAGTACTGTATGTGAGTGATGCCCCTTCCGAAAGTGCAGTGGGGGCTAGATAAATAGCCTCAGGGGGCCGATGCAGCCTGCGGGCCATTGTTTGGGGACCCCTGCTATAGATGAATCCAAAACCCCTGAGACCACTGGCATTATCAGAATTTACCAGTACTTTCTGAATTTGTTTTGATTATGCTCTTTGTTTGAGGACTTGAAATTTCACTTTGTTTTAAAAAAGTTATTTCTTTTGAAAATTGTTATAATTTATATATTTGTATCAGTTAAGAAATAGTTATTTAGTACTGTTGGTCAAATAAGTTTGTAAATATAATATATAGGTTTGTTCACTTATAATTTGCATTGGGTGTGGGGGACAGGCTGTAAGCAGGCAGGGTCGTTATAGCCTAAGGCTTAGTTTTAAGACTAAGCCTTTCCCAGCCTAAATGACTTTGTATCAGAGACTTCTTTGGTTGTATATTGGATTAAAAGTTTGAATTTCTACACTATAAAATGGGGCAGACCGAGAGCTTGCTCTCTCTTGTTTCCTGAGATTAGCATTAGAGAGCAGAGCAGAGAAGGGCCATGTGGAGGAGAGGAGAAGCAGCCAAGATGGCAGAGTGCTGAAGGAGAAGCCAGTTTGTGCAGAGTTTGTGCAAAGAGAAGGAGATGGGGAACAGATGTGAATAAGGCTAGTGAGCTAGAAACCTTTGAATCTAGGAAACTCAGATAAGTCAGTGGCTTTGGGAGCCCTGAATGGAAAGGGAAGTGTTCTCCCACTGTGTGTATTTCTTGCCCGATGGGTGCAAGCTAGGATTAAAGGTATGGCCCACCAGTTATTGGCTCCATTGTTTCATTATCATCTGTCTGAATCGAATGCAAACCTGCATGGGCCAGGCGGCTGTGATGGTGGCTGTGGCTACTGGCTTTACAAGTACATTTGCTTTTTTCTTCCTTCTTGATTTCTCCATGACCCTTCTCTTTGATATGCAGTGAGGATCTTATCTTTTATTTTATTCTTTTTCTTTTCTTTCTTTTTTTCCAAAGGAGCCTTTGTTAAATTGGAATTTATCTTTCATGCAGCCCCTGGAAAGCATCTGGGAGGAACTGAGAGATTAAGATAGACAGTAGACATATTAATCTTACATCCTATGTTGTAGAATTGTGAGTGTTTTTTTCTTTGTGTATTTTGTTTGTTTGTTTCTAAAGCCTAGGAATGCCAGCTGAATTGCTTCCCTCACTCAGACATCAGGCCTTGAAAACCAGATCAAACACAGGAGTCCACAGCCTTGACCATGGACTGGTTGGACCCAATCCAAGTCCTTGAGAAAAGTAGAAAAGCTATAAACCTTATCTCCAAGAATAATGACCATGACAAGCCCTAATGATAAATAGAATCCAGATCTGAGAAGGGACATGAAGCCACATTCCTTTCCCGCCCCTAACAAGACCTGATCACCCTATAAAAAGGCCTGCAAACTGAGGCTGTTAAGGCAGACTTTGGAGCTGAAGTCCTCTGCCTTCTTGGGTTTGCTGAAAATACAATTAAAAACATTTATATTCAAGCCCTGGCCGATTGGCTCAGTGGTAGAGTGTCAGCCTGGCGTGCAGAAGTCCCGGGTTCGATTCCCAGCCAGGGCACACAGGAGAAGCGCCCATCTGCTTCTCCACCCCTCCCCCTCTCCTTCCTCTCTGTCTCTCTCTTCCCCTCCCGCAGCGAGGCTCCATTGGAGCAAGGATGGCCCGGGCGCTGGGGATGGCTCCTTGGCCTCTGCCCCAGGCGCTAGAGTGGCTCTGGTCATGACATAGCGACGCCCCAGAGGGGCAGAGCATTGTCCCCTGGTGGGTGTGCCAGGTGGATCCCTGTCGGGCGCATGCGGGGGTCTGTCTGACTGTCTCTCCCTGTTTCCAGCTTCAGAAAAATACAAAAAAAAAAAAAGAAAAAGAAAAAAAAAACATTTATATTCAATTCAGTACTTGTCTCTATGTATTGTTTTCATAACAGGCAGCGTAAGCTTGGCTTGTTTCTCTTTGCCATATCTGTTCAAGTTACCTAAGCACAAAGGGCAACCTGAAACATTTTTCAGGTGAAGGTTTTACCAAAAATTGGCACTTATTAAAAGTTTAAATGATCCACTTTATGTTCAAGAAGAAAGATTAGGCCAAGAAGTTATTTCTGTACCCTCCCCCACACCCACTCAAATCTCATTAAAAAAGAATGCATTGTTTATTGTTATCAATTATAATTTATAGCACTGTGCTATATAATTGAAATTTGCTTCATAGAACGTAAATGTTCTTTTAAAAATATAAATTTAATAAAATAATGTATTGTTTAAAAGGCATAATCTGTAAATGGAAAGGGCATACCAAGCCCCAAGAAGGACAGATAATAAAAAAAAAAAAATCACTCTCAGAAATATCATAGCAAATTTTAGAATCCCAGAGTAAAAAAGAAAAAAATTATAAAATCTTCATAATGAGAAGTAACAAACTATTTAAATAACAAAAATCAAATGGACCCTGTTGGGCAGATAAAATATATTAGGCTCACTTTGTTAAAGATGGCGCTGCCCATGTGGAAGCCCGTCACCAAGGTGATGATATTGGTTGCCCTTCTTGTTTGGGATGGGTGTGATTATATTAATGTGTGTTGGGGGCATGCTGTGGGCATGCAGGATCCTTGTAGCCTGGGGCTTGGTTATAGGACTAAGCCTTTTCCACCCTTTTTGATGTGGGCTGGTGCCCTCTCATGAGGAAACCCATTATGCCTCAGATAAGTGACTTTGTAATGGAGACTTCCTTGTTTGTATATTGGATTAAATGTTTTGGTTTCTACACTATAAAATAAGACAGACCTGGAGCTTGCTCTCTCTTGGTTCCTGAGATTAGCATTAGAGGAGAGAGCAGAGAAAGGCCACATGGAGGAGAGGAGACAGCCAAGATGGAGGAGTGCTGAAGGAGAAGCCAGTTTGTGCAGAGTTTGTGCAGAGAGAAGGAGATGGGGAACAGAGGTAAATAAGGCTGGTGAGCTAGAAACCTTTGATTCTAGAAAACTCAGATAAGTCAGTACCTTTGTGAGCACTGAATGAGTGGGTTTTGGAGCCCAGTGTGTTTTTTTACTTGCCCGCCAGGTGCAAGCTACAATTAGAGCTAATGGCCCACCAGTTTTTGGCTCCATTGTTTCATTATTGACTGTCCGAATCTAATGAGAACCTGAATAGCCAGGTGGCTGTGATGGTGGCCGTGGCTACTGGTTTTACAGACCCCAACTTTCCTACTTATTACATTAAAAGTAAAAGGGCAACGTTTTCAAAATACTGTTCTAAAAGTATTTTAACTTAAAATTTACATGTTGCTAGATATAATGTTAACAAAACTAAAGTATCATAAATATTATTTAACTGGGGGAGAAAATATGGACCTATTTTAGAGCTGCAAAGACAAGAGATATTTAAATATTGCTAAAGGTTGCATTTTAGCAAGAAAAGTATGGTTAATAGGATATGGGATAAAAGGAACAATAAGGAGGAAAAAATAACCTATTACATCTAGGGGTTAAAATAAATAGAAGGTTGAAATTAAAATCTGAAATGAATTTTTAAAAATGAAAAAAAAACCATGGTCAGCTTATTTTTTCACCCAAAGAGAAGACTTAACAGTCAGAATTAGTTTTCATTGCATATACAATAACTATTTCAAAAAAACAGAGCTTTATATTTTAATATAAAAGTAGTGTTGAAGTAGATGAGACTCCACCATTATTTATATAACATTTAAATTAAACATTTGTTTAATATTTAAACATATTTCTCTATCAACATAAAGAACTAATCAACAACTATAACATTTCCTTCCAAATATAAATATTTTTTGCAGTCTGTTACTTTATCCTTTTCTTTCCAATATGCCATATTTTGTTGTTTTAATTTCTGGTTTTTATTATATTTTCATTAAGCTTCTACTTTTATCAATATAAATCATATTGATTGTTTTAAAAGTTTACAGTCACACTTTCAATTATCATATATCTTCAACTCTAAATTTTGCTGACTTATTTTTTAAGCTTGCTTTCCATATTCGTGTGAGTTCAATAGTTCCTGACCTCATTTTTGTTCATTTTGTTGGAGAAAATCATGAATTGTTTTCGGAAGACTTTCTGGCCTTCATGCAAATTGGAAAATGTCATTAATTTCTCCTCAAAAGTGAATGATATACTTTACAAATTAATGTTTTGTTGTCCCCTGTAAAAAAATTTTCAGCAAAGTACAAAAATTTTAAACCTTTTTTTAAATATTATAACTTTTAACTGTGGGAAGGCTCACAAACTCACTCTGTTTTAAACAAAAGAAATGATAACTTAGCAAAAAAATGTAATTTGGATTATAAAATTTTTGCTTTAATAAAAGTTCTTTAAACTGAGAAAAAAATGAATTATATATTTGAAGTATATAAAGTTCTGCTTTTCTTTTATAACTTAAAAATATTTCTTTAGCCTGACCAGGTAGTGGTGCAGTGGATAGAGCATTGGACTGGGACACGGAGGACCCAATTTCAAAACCCCAAGGTCACCAGCTTGAGCATGAGCTGACCTGTTTGAGCAAGGTTCACTAGCTTGAGCCCAAGGTCGCTGGCTTGAGCCAGGGGTCACTCAGTCTGCTGCAGCCCCCAATCAAGGCACATATGAGAAAGCAATCAGTGAACAACTAGGATGCTGCAATAAAGAATTGATGCTTCTCTTATCTTTCCCTTCCTGTCTGTCTGTCTCTATCAGTCCCTCTCTCTGTCTCTGTCACACACAAAAAAAGAAAAATTCTCCATTTTTTTCAAATATCCTGAGTTAGAAATATAAATCTGATTACAGTTTTATATTGAATTTAACTTGAATCCCTTTGACGATAGTCACCTTTTGTTTGCCTGCTTTCTTCATAGGAAGTTATTATGAAGTCTTTTAACTTTGAAATTTTTAAATTCTATACTAAGTCTGCAAGTCTCCTTTATTAACACCTCCAACACCCAAGCTTGAGGTGTATTCAGCTCTGGATAATATTTATTGCACATTCCTCTCCTCCCATTTCCTTTATTCAACTTTTTCTACAGCCTTGTTAGACAGATTGTCCAACTTCTAGTACTACCATAATGTTTTTATCTCTTTTTGTTTTCACAGTATATTGAGATAATTTATTGTGTTCATATACCAAATCAAAGAGTCAGGTGTGTTTACCCTAATAGCTAGTTCAAGATTTGTTTATTATCTGTTTGCTTTTAAAATTTTATTCATTGGTTTTTTTAATGTTTAATTTTTATATAACAGTAAATTTTTATTTTGTGGTATGGCAACTTTTTCAAGTAATCTCAATAGATTTGAATTACATGCATTTATTTTTTTCTTTGATATATACTCTTATTGTATATATTCATTTTTTTCTGTGGTTAGTTTTCTCTCCCTTTCATGAAGTTGATTTATTCAACTACTTGGTGATTCCTTGTTGTGTTGCTATATTTAAAAGTAAACGTATATATGAATCAATATTGGGAGTTTGAGCATATTTCCTAAAATCATATAAAATTCCCTGGGGCTACATCTGTTACAGGTATTCTGGTCTTCATTCTTGTGGTTGCAAAGATGGGGGTGGGGGGGCAAGTACATAATATGTGACCAAAGGAATAATCTTCACAGTGTAAGATATGCTGGTTTGTGGACTAAAGCAGCTCTCAACCTTTGGGGTGGCTGTTATCTAATTCTAGACCTACCACTTCTCTACTGGTGAGCCCTTCTCAAGCCAGATGAACCCACAATCAAGTCAGTGACCTCACGGTTCTTAACCTGGGTCCTCTGCATCCCATTCAATGTTCTATCCACTTCACTATTGCCTGGTCAGGCTAGCCTTCATTTATATTATTCAAAGGATTTGTTTTAAATTTCTTAGTAGTCATAAAATAATTTTTTTCTTAGAAATAGTCATGTAGTAATTTTTTAGTTAATGACACTTTATTTTTTAATTTTTTTATTTACGTGAGAGCAGGGGAGGCAGTGAGATAGACTCTGGCATGTGCCTGGACTGTGATGTATTCAGCAGGTCCCCTGATGCTCTGCCCATATGACTGTTGCTCTGTTGCTCAGCAAAATCCTAATTTTTAAGTGCCTGAGACAGAGGCCATCCTCAGTGATTGGGGCCAACTCACTCAAGCCAATTGAGTCATGGTTGTGGGAGGCAGGAAAGAGAGAGAGAAAGAGAAGCTGTGGGAAGGGTGAAGAAGCAGATGGTTGTTTCTCCTGTGTACCCTGACCAGTAATCAAACTGGGACATCTATATGCCAGGTTGATGCTCTACCACTGAGCCAACTGGCCAGGGCCTAATGATCCTTCCTTAATCTGGAATATTTAAAATTATTTAGTATAGTTTTTCTTAACAGCAAAGAATTAAGATTAATAAAACTTGAATTTTTTGGCCAATAGCCAGTGATCGACCTTAATATGAATTATGTGATTCACTATGTTGCTATCTCATGAATTGGCATCATGTCTTTTGTCAAGGAATTTTATTGCTACAGCTCCATATTCTTATGTAATATTTATAATTATTTCATTATAGATGAAATTATTTTCATTGCTTAAACTCAGCCTTTTTAATATTTATATAATTCTGTTAAATTAAGGAGCATATTGATTTTAAAGACTATAAGGGTTTTGTAGATAAGTTTTTAATTACTAACATATAGACCTTTGGAAAACTTAGTCTCTCTCAATTTTAGTTTATGTTCTGTGCTTTGGAAGTTTTAATTCTTTTTCTTTTACTTATTAGTTTTCCAAAGTCAACTTTTGCCTCTTGCAACAACTGTTCTGCCCTATTTAAAAATAAATGACCCACTATAAGAAAAAAGTTCTGCTAGTTTTATAAGAAAAATCAATACAGTGCATTACTTTTTCCTGACTTAGTAGCTAATCCAAGAAAAATAAAGGGCCATAGACTCTAACTGATGGATCCCTCGGACATTCTTAAGTGTAGGCTTTAAGCACAGATATTTCATCATATAAGTTATTTTATTTCCCATAAGAAGTTTATACTTAAACTTGAATCTCTTTTAATGATTGTTTTATGCAGCAGTATGCAAAAGTTGGGAAGCTTTTTAAAATACTGAATTTAGACGGAAATAATTATCAGCACCATGCACAAGTGGGTCAGGCTTGGAAGAGAAAAATTGCACTGCTAGCTTTGAGTAAAACCCAAGAGGCAAGGCACAGAGCACATGATGTGTTTCAGCCTTGTTTGATTATTTTCATTGAAGTTCCTCTGCTATTGTGACCTAAATCTCCATTTAGGCTACTTGTTTTCCTTGGTTCATTGTTTTAAATATGCTGAGTTTTTAGAGATAAATTAGAAAAAATATTAAAATATCTGTGAGGGTTTTCTTACCTGGGGTAGATCCCTAGAGTTGCTTCTTTATAGAGGACAAATATATAAGCTATTCTTTATATCTTGAATAACCAAAATTACTGTGATACTCCAGAGATTCAAAGTACTTATTTTTACAATGTAAACCTAGAGTGCTGCTTATAAAGCTGTACTGGACTTAATTAGACATATTTCCTTGGATTTTAGAACTTGTTTTCCAAGAAATCATTGTCAGGTGCAGATAGGCACTAGAGATTCAAAGTCAAGGTTAAAACAGAGTATACTCTCCAACCAACAAGATGATTTTTCTTTGTTTCTCTTTCTTTTCCCTTCTCTTTTCTCTCAGAGAATACTATTGTAGACTACAGAAACTTAGCCAATGGCTAAGCACTAAAGTGTATGTGAAATAACAAGTGGTAAAGATATATGTTACTATATCTATTAAAATCATTAAATTCATTATAAAAACTTTCAATAAATAATATTCCAAGGCCATATGATTGTACTGGTGAATTCTATCACACTTCTAAAAAACAGTACCAATTTTATAAAAGCTTTACAAAAAAAGAAAAGGAGGGAGTATTTTTCAAACTGTTTTTATCAAACCAATTCAACCACAACACCAAAAACTGGCAAAGATATTGCAAGATAAAAAAAAAAAAAGACTAGAGATAATATCTCTCATGTACATTGATAAAAAAAATTATAAACAATGTATTAGCAAATGGAATCCAGAAACACATAAAAATATAAGACATAACAGTCAAGGAGATTTACCCTAGGAATGCAAGGCTGGTTTACCATTAAAAAATCAACATAGTAGATGTATCAAAGTGATATAATAAAGTTAGGAAAATATCATGATTGTTTTCAAATATAGATGAGAAAACAGAAAACTTCCTCTTCAGAAAACAGAGTCAACATCTACTTAATTATGAAATATGGCCATGTCTAGCTGGCTCAGTGGATAGAGCATGGGCCCAACATATGGACATCTCAGGTTTGATTTCCAAGTCAGGAAACACAGAGAAGTGACCATCTGTTTCCCACCCCTCCTACTCCCTTTTCTCTCCCTCTTTCTCTCCTGCAGCTAGTGGCTTGAGTGGTTTGACGGTGGCCACAAGCACTGAAGATAACTCATATTGGAGCACATATCCTTAGATACTAAAAATTGTTTGGTACTTGAGCATTGGCACAAGATAAGGTTGCCAGTTGGATTCCAGTGGAGGTTCAAATGGGAGTCTGTCTCACTATCTCCCCTCTTCTCACTTAAGACATTTTTTTTAAATAGTAAAAAAAAAATTGTGAAATATTAAACTTTTATCCCTTATAAGAATAAGGCTAGAATATCTACTTTCATCATTTCTAATCAACAATTATATTGGAGATTCTAGTCAGTGTACTAGCAGGAAGTAAATTAAATAAAAGATACAAATATTGAAAAGGAAGAAGTACAATTGCATTTATTCTCATATAACAGCATTGTCTATATGAAAAATTTTAACACATCTTTAACTAATCTACTATGATTAATGAGCAGTTTAGCAATATGATAATATACCAATATATACCTCTCGGTTTAAAAATGGATTTAATGTACCACCGAGCCAAAGACATTCCCAATCTTACTTACCATTCTCTCTCTCATATATATCCCCATGTATAAGACATACCCTTTTTCAAAAAAAATTGGGGTCTAAAAACTGGGTGCATCTTATACAGTGGTTGTAGTTTATTTTTACTTGCATTTTTTGCTTTTTTGTGCTTGTTGTCTTTGCACTCATTGTTTTGCACTTGTTACTGGTATATTATCGTAGGTTACATTTTGCCATGTTCTACACAGAAATGGCTCAGAAAAAGATATTCATATAGTTCAAGTTAAAAGTGATCCAGCTTGCAAACGTGAATGGAAGTCATGCTGCTGAACATAAGTTTGGTCCTCCTCCAATTGATAAATCAATCCAAGACTGGCTATGGGAAGAAGAAATCCTTCTGAAAAAGTCATGGCAGAAGAAGGCCATGAAAGGCAAGTCAGTGAAATGGCCTGATTTAGGGAGGGAATTGAAGATATGGATTGAAGAGTAAAGCGCAATTGGAATTCCTGTGCCCACCAAGATGGTTCAGCATGAGGCAAGAAGAATTGCTGATGAAAAAGAAGTTACTGATTTCAAAGGAAGACACAATTGGTGCTTTAGGTTCATGAAAGAGGGTGGACTAAGCATGCATACATGCACCAGACTTGGCCAAAAGATTTCTGAAAGCTATGAGCAGAAGGTCCTTGAATTTCATCGTTTTGTCATTCAGTGTCAGAAGACACATCACTTTGAGTTGGGACAGGTTACAAATATAGACAAAGTCCCCCTTCAATCTGATGTCCCAAGTAAAAGAACTGTTGATAAGAAGGGGGTGAAAACTGTAACTGTGAAGACCAGTGGACATGAAAAGAGCCATTATACAGTTGTTCTAGCTTGTTGTGCTGATGAAACCAAGCTGCCTCCTATGCTGATTTTCAAACACAAAACAATGCCAAATGAAAACATTCCTCAAGGAGTGATTGTCTGTGTTCATGACATGGGTTGGATGGATCAGGATGGCAAGCAGATCTGGTTTGAGAAAGTTTGGAGAAGGAGACCAGGTGGGGCTCTTATGCAAACCTGCCCTATCAGTTCAGGGCACATAAAACAAAAAATACAAGGAAGATTGCTGCAGAGCAAAAAACAAAACTTGCTGTCATACCTGTAGGCTTCACATCTCATTTCCAACCACTTGATGTCAGCATTAACAAACCTTTCAAAGCTGCCATGAGAGATGAATGGAACCAATGGATGAAGTCTTCTGGGGACAATTTGACACCAGCAGAAAGAGTCAATAAACCAACGACAGAAAAACTTTGTACCTGGGTGAAAAGATCCTGGGATAATATCAAGATTGAGATTGTTGTCAAGTCATTTAAGAAGTGTGGCATTTCAAATGCCATTGATGGAACTGAGGACAAGGCAATGTATGAAGACAGTGATTCGTCATCAGACACAGATGAGGACAAGCTAATGGATGAGAGTTCTGACAGTGATGAAGAGTTGTATGAATTTTATGATGAATAAAACTTGAGTTCAATAACTTTATGCAATACATTTTTGTTCAAATTTCTGGCCCCAAAATTAAGGTGTGTCTTATACATGGGAGCATCTTATACATGGGGAAATATGGCATATATATGAAATTATTTGCCTTTTTTTCATATTTGTGAAAATATAAAACTTCTCAAGGGCTGAAATATTTCATCTGTTTGCTTTACTAATATATCACCAATGCCAAAAACAGTATCTGAAGTGTTAAACACACTCAATAAGTACTTTTTTAATTTAAATGATTTTTAGTTATTTTTTTTTAGAAAAACAAACCATGATTATAGAAAGGAATAGTTTTATCTATATAAAAGGACTTTAATGAATGAATTATACTAGCTCCAATTGTTTTGCATTTTTTTGCTAGGAATCATTTTTACAAGGTTTTAAATTATAGTTGAAGTGTTAAATCAGGCCTGCATACGTAAAACTTTCTTGACTTTGAGTGAATACAGAGCACTTGTCTTGTTTCACAAGAGTGCTGGACAGTTGTCACACAAAGAAAATACTCAAAACAAAACATAGTCATAGTTTCTTCACAAAATAAACCATCTCGTATTTTATTGCTTATACAGTTTCAATTAGTTTTACCATAATTTCTGATTGATTTCTTTCCATAGTTCAAAAAGACTACTAAAGTTTCACTGAATTACAAAGGTTTTAAAAGAATAAATACTCTAATGATTTTATCATTTCCTAGGCAGTCATGGTTATATTGAGTTATTTAAACATAAGGTCTTAGTCATTTTTGAGTATCTATGAAAAGAGAATGTGTGTCTATAGCTACATATGTGCATAGTCATAGAGCTATGTAGAAACAAATGCATACACATAGCTAAGTTACTTTCATCTTTAGATCAAGTTCTTTTTTATAAAATCTATTGCTTTGCCATAATGATCTATGTAATCTAAGTCTTCTTTGTGAATTATAAAGATTGCACATAAATGATATATATATATATATTTTTTTGGTATTTGCAGTGAAGAGTCTTGGTGACTGACTGTACAGTATTTATAAAAAGAGTGTAGAGAATGTGAGAAAATAATATTTTTTGAAGACTATAGAACATTGAGAATGACTAGACTCTTCCAGATTCATATATTATTTGAGATTGGAAAGAAGTGATAAAGACACTATTTTGACTCTTGTCAGAGGGATGAATTTGGACAATAAAGGAAAAATATAAAAAATGACATGGGAAAGATTTGGAAGGTTTCAACAATATAATAATAGGTACTTATAGGTGAACTTCACAGCAGCTACAATTTTATGTTTATGTTCACATAAAAAGTCATTTTTCTATGCCAGGCAGATTTTTCACATTAAAAATAGTTCACTTGTATCATATAAATAAATTTCTTTCCAACAGACTCTACACTTCCAAAACCCCTTGCCATTTAGTCTCATTTACACTAAAATGCTTACAAATAAATTGCTCTTAATTTGAAGGGCACTTACCTAAAATTATAGATCCATGATTTACTGATAGATTTATGAAGCTGACTTAAACAATATTACTATCCCAAAGCAATACTTATACTTTAAAATTATTTGTTTCATCATATTTTATTAGATATATGAAATAATACTCTCTTGTGAATTCCCAAAACTAATTTGCTAGACCCTTAATTTTAAATTGCTTTCCCTCAGACAGCTTCACAGACACCAAGTACAAGCTATAGTTTTGTTTTTTAAAACCAACACAAAACAATTTTAACTTCAGATTTATCAATAAATTGTTAAATTTTGAGAAGAAAAATACAACCAAATATTTCTAAATATAGGAAAAGGATTTTTAACAGTTGCATTCATGCATATAAAATGTACACATATGTCTGTAAATCGGATATTTTCCTTTTTGTATCGGTATTTTGATTCATCATTTAATCTTTCAGGTTTATTATCTACGTGTTCATCATTTCTTTAAGATCAAAAATTGACGCTATAAAAATTTCTTTGCGATTCATAATATTATTTATATGGTAATCTTTCCTTTGCCTCATGAGAGTTATGTATATTTCTTTTAATTATATTGTGTAATTTATTCAAAGAACATAAATTTTAAGTCTGCTTCTTTTTTAGCTGAAAATAAGTCTATTCTAGGCAGATATTTGACAAAAGTAGTATTAGTGGGTTTTTACAAGGTCTCTTACTTTTCACTGAATTGTCAGAATCTGCCAGTCAGATTATAAATCATGAAATGATATAATGTAGTTCTATATAATCATTTTAGGAACCCTACAGTCTTGATGGGCTGAGGGGAAAGGAGCTAAAAGAATATACTCTCAAAGAAGAAATGTCATCACTGTGTTATTGCTGAACTCTGTTTATTGGAACTGCTGAATTAGTGACCAGCATTGCATATTTAGTTTTCAATGTGGCTTGATATCTATGCTGCCCCCCATGACTGACACTGTAATTCTCTCTCCTGTGACTTCTTCTTTAACTAAAGAATGCCTGCTCCATTAAAAGAGGACTATACTACTTTGGGAAAAAAATTAAGATGTGACCATTTAGTGTGGGAAAGCTTCATTTACAAGAAATCTCTGCAACTCAAGAACTTTGGGTTTTATTGAGTTATTTTTGGCTTTCAATTCAATATACAGATCCTATCAAGTGATATCAACCCCTCATTGGAAATGAGGGATCCAAATGAAAAACCACTAACCTTAACTCAACCAGAATTCTAGTCTTTGGTCCTCCAAATTATAGGATAGTTCATATAATCTGCCAATGCTTTTACCTGTAATCCATACATTTTTTTTCACTATTTTTAAATTAAGTTTATTGAGGTAACATCGGTTAATAAGATTATATAGGTTACAAGTGTACTTTTTTTGTTACATCATAATCTGTATATTACATTGAGTGACCACCACCCAAATTACAATCATCTTTTTTCAACATATATTTCACTCCCTTTACCTTTTACCACCCTCCTATCCTCTTTTCCTCTAGTAACCACCACACTGTTTTCTGTTTCTGAGTTTTTGTTTGTTTGTTTTTCTTGTTTGTTCGCTTGTTGCTCTCAGCTTTATATCCCACATATGGGTGAAATCATATGGTTCTTAACTTTTTTTGTTTAAATTTGTTCACCCCAGTGTTTTATTCATTTAGTAAATGATTTGGTAAATCAACAACTATTAATTGAATGACACCTATGTTCTAAGTAATGTTCTAGGCAATGGACATACAGTAGTGAAGAAAATAGAACTATAATTGAAGGGCAATGCTGCCCTTGAATATTTGCTTTCTAATAGGAATATTGACCTATTTTCTCAGTAAGGAAAGTATGAGAAAACTCTAAAATTGTGTCTTTTAATCTAGCTCCTACTGTCCTATATTTAACAGTAAATTCTAAATAATATTTACGCCCATAATGCTTTTATATTTTATAGAGTTACTGTACAATTTTTTTTTGTTATTGGTTTTATCATTTAAATTGCTTTTGGAGAACCTAATGTGGAATAATGAACTTTAGTTTTTCCAGAAGGAAAAAAAAAATATCATTTGAACTTAATAACTTCAGTGGGGTATATAGAGTCATAATTTACTGTGTCTAACTGGATCAAAAACTAACATTATATTACTCATCACAAATATTATTTAACTCTGTTTCTTTCATTTTCCTATGACCCTTCACTCTTTCCCATTGAATGTTAATTTCTAACACAGATCTGGATTGTTGCCACAAGAATATAAGGAAAGGAAATATTGTGGTTTAATAATTTCAATATGTATGATATTTTTATAAAAATTATATATCACTCCATGCACTAGAATATGAATTCACTATATTGACAAATATATGTATGGTATGGGTATGCTAATTTACTAGGTCAGATGTGTGTCAACATTGCTATATGAAAATACTACCAATACAATATATGAGGTGTTCACTTTAAAAATGTCACTGGTAATTATTGGTCAACTAAATTTAACCATTAAAAACAGAAACTAGGCCCTGGCCGGTTGGCTCAGTGGTAGAGCGTCGGCCTGGTGTGCAGAGGTCCCAGGTTCGATTCCCGGCCAGGGCACACAGGAGAAGCACCCATCTGCTTCTCCACCCCTCCCCCTCTCCTTCTTCTCTGTCTCTCTCTTCCCCTCCTGCAGCTGCGGCTCCATTGGAGCAAAGATGGCCTGGGCGCTGGGGATGGCTCCTTGGCCTCTGCCCCAGGAGCTGGAGTGGCTCTGGTCGCGGCAGAGCGACGCCCCGGAGGGTCAGAGCATCACCCCCTGGTGGGCAGAGCATCGCCCCCTGGTGGGCGTGCCAGGTGGATCCCGGTCGGGCGCATGCGGGAGTCTGTATGAATGTCTCTCCTCGTTTCCAGCTTCAGAAAAAATACAAAAAAACAAAAAAACAACAACAAAAAAAACAGAAACTATCTGGAAATATATAGAAATTAGTTTCATAAGAAGAAAAAGAAAACAAACACCCAGTCTGACAAAGTCTACTTTACAGGTTCAAACCAGTGACAATGTTGAGATCCTCAGGAAAATAAAACTGCTTTTTTTTTTTAAATAAACAGTTTTTTTTTGTTGTTGTTGTTGTTTTTACAGAGAGAGAGAGAGAGAGTCAGAGGGATAGACAGGGACAGACAGACAGAAATGGAGACAGATGAGATGCATCAATCATTAGTTTTTCGTTGCACGTTGCGACTTCTTAGTTGTTCATTGATTGCTTTTTCATATATGCCTTGACCGCGGGCCTTCAGCAGACTGAGTAACCCCTTGCTGGAGCCAGCGACCCTGGGTCCAAGCTGGTGAGCTTTTGCTCAAGCCAGATGAGCCCACGCTCAAGCTGGCGACCTCGGGGTTTCGAACCTGGGTCGAAACCTGGATGTCCTTCCACATCCCAGTCCAACACTCTATCCACTGCACCACCGCCTGGTCAGGCTAAAACTGCTTTTTATGGAATCTTTTATTAAAGTATCAAGCTATTTTTGGCTTGTAGACAGACTATGAACCAAACCATTCCCAATATTAGAATTAGACCCATCTTAACAAAGTATTGTAGCCTTGCCAATTTTTTTATTGTTTTTTTTAATTGAATTTTTAGGGGGTGACACTGGTTGACATAATTATACAGGTGTCAGGTGGCTAATTCTACAACACATCTCTGTACATCATATTGTGTGTTCTCATCATCCCCCAAGTCAAGTCTTTGTCTATCCAAAGAAAAAGAAAAAAAAAATAGATTTTCTCTAAGTATCTATTATATGTAATAGAGATAAAATTCTTGAGAGGAGAATAATGTTATTCAAGAAGATTTTCAAAATAGATTGTTAGGCCAATAGTAAAAATTACGGGGATCATTTTGAAGCAGTTTTACTCCTCTTGGAATTTAAAAATCAAGCCGTTAAAATTAACAGTTGCAGCATTAACAGTGAATGCCTGTTAAAATGAAACAGTTAATCACCAGGAACAGCATATTAAAACTGTTAATTTGTAGGTTTGAAACTTCCTTTTAATTAGAGCTGTAGGAAAAGTTTCTTGTTCAAAGAAAAGCTGAGATCACATGGCTTTCTGTCATGCCTGTGAAATTTCACAAAGAAAAGTCCTCTTGAAAGGGAGGGTTCAGGTGATGATGGATAATTCAAGTACTTGATTTTTTTTTTTTTTTTTTTTTTCATTTTTCTGAAGCTGGAAACAGGGAGAGACAGTCAGACAGACTCCCGCATGCGCCCGGCCGGGATCCACCCGGCACGCCCACCAGGGGCGGTGCTCTGCCCCCCAGGGGGCGATGCTCTGCCCATCCTGGGCATCGCCATATTGCGACCAGAGCCACTCTAGCGCCTGAGGCAGAGGCCACAGAGCCATGCCCAGCGCCCGGGCCATCTTTGCTCCAATGGAGCCTTGGCTGCGGGAGGGGAAGAGAGAGACAGAGAGGAAAGCGCGGCGGAGGGGTGGAGAAGCAAATGGGCGCTTCTCCTATGTGCCCTGGCCGGGAATCGAACCCGGGTCCTCTGCACGCTAGGCCGACGCTCTACCGCTGAGCCAACCGGCCAGGGCTCAAGTACTTGATTTTGAAGGAGTAACTTCCTTGTTTTCTCTTGGCTTTTAAAAATAACTTATAAATGACAGTGTTTTTTATTTCTAGGAAGTGACACAAGCCAGCAGACTCAATAAGCATACCATAGGGTAGTAGTGGCATATAGATGACATAAATATTAAATGAGAAAGCAAGAAGACATTTCTGAAAATAAGATTTTAAAAGTTACCATCATAGAGGCAGCTTTTAGAAATAAAGGAATTGAGCATTATGTATTTGAGGTCACTGGGTTTTGATTCTTGAGGCCAGCTTCTCTAATCAGTATCTTGCTGATATTACCTGAGAGGTTTGTAATATGCAATTTCCTTGGCCATTGCAAACAGAGATTGTGATTTGATCAGTTTGAGGTTAGCCAGGAATCTGCATTTTAATGTGCATTGTAGGAGATGTTTATGCAGGTGCTTCAGAGACTGACTTTGAGATACACTTCCTTTAATCACATCCTGGAGAAAGAGTTTAGCTTTTGACTTAGGTGAGCTCTCTGTATGAATGAAAGAACCAGCAGAAAGCAGAGGGAACTATAGAAACTGCAATTTCTTCCCACATGCATCAGCCCAACTAATATACCCAACTTTGGGTACCTGCCATGGCAGCAGCAACAGTATGGGAAGGTAGACAAAGATGCTGGCCTGGAGTCAACCACACTTACCTGCTAACATTTAACAGCTATGTGAAATTATTCATGCATTATTTATTTTACTTCTCTAGGTCTCACTATACTTAGTTATAAAATTAAATAATAAAAATAACTTCCTTAAAAGATGTTTCAGAGATTAACATTGTTTGTGTCACATAAATGTATAATAACTATAACTTATTCACTGGAACAGCCATATATAGCTATGAGATTAATTTAATGAAGAAAAAAATGTTTAAATCATATATATATATATATATATATATATATATATATATATATATATATATATATAATATTTACACTATTAATTATATTGATGAATGTCAGGTCAGAAAACTAAAAATCCAGGCTATGCCAGTACATTGTAATATAAAATAAAGACAATTAAGGAGAAAGCATGTATTCTTGTTAATGTTAGGAAAAGGTCATTCAGAAGTAAATGCTATAAGAAACTTATATTAAAACTTTGATGTGGGAAGAAAGATGCAGATGGAGTAGGCAGGCATTCCAACTACCACCTCCCAGGACCAAATTGGATTACAACTTAATTTAAGAACAATCATCTTGACAAACCAACTTTGGACTAAATTGAGAGGAGTCTATAATCAAAGATCACCAAAGAAGCCACACCAAGACTGGTAGAAAGTGCAGAGAAGCAGAAAGGGTTTCCACACTCCCAGGGGCAAGTGGTGGCCCGGAAAGACTCTCACAGCAGGGTGGGTTGCCCTGAGAGGTGTGGGTCCTCAGACCTAGGCCCAGAGCTCCAGCCTAGAGCTCCAGAGCCTAGAAGAGGCACCCAGACAGCATTTAGCTGTGAAAAGAGCTGGGTTTCTTTCCGTGAGAAAGAGACAGAGCTCTCAGATGCAGACTTTGTTTTAAAGGACCCCTGCAGAAAACCTTGTTCACAGCCACTTACCTGGGGCTCTGTTGGGGGAGAGCTGAGAGGACTGGAGTTGTGGGAGGAGAGTATAAAGTTAGAGGCCCAGGGAGAGAAACTGTGAGGGATGCCCACTGGAACCCTTGTGTTGAATCATTCTCTAGTACTGTAGTTGCCATCTTTCTTGGGTGGAGTAATCTCCTCTGCGTGGTATCAGCTTGAGGAAAAGCAGCTACTCTGCTCTCAGGAATATCTCCTGCTCCAGTCATGGTGACAGGTCATTCTGAGAGGTTGTTTGTCATGCCACTGACAAAGCAGGAGGCATGTCAGTGTCTCAGTTATCTGGTGTTGAGACTGGAGCTAGCTCCCACCTCACAAGAGACACAGTTGAAACTGTGGGTAGGCAGACCACACTTCTAGGACTCAGAGGTCACAACCACCAGACTCCCGGGGCCTCAACCAACTGAGGTCTGTAAAAAAAGTCTAGACAGACTGACACCTGGGGCTGAGGGGCAGAGCCACACCAGCACCCTTCCTAATTCATGAATTGCCACAGGCTCTAGACTCTAGCAGAGGTTTTTTTCAGCTGCTAAGCCCAACAAGAAGCCAGCAGACAGGCTGCAGGAGGCAAAACTTGAGGAAACTTGGCTATTTGAGTGGGCCTTCCCCCAGGACCAGAGTGGGTAAAAACCAGCCTATGAGTGCAGGTTGTTTTTTCCATGTACACCTGAGCCCAACAGAGGCAGCCACAAACTCTGAATTGCTTGTAGCTCCAAGAAGTTTGCTGAGGCCCAGTCATGAGCAGTGTCTCCCACTGGTCTGCACTGAGTTTATGCTTAGGAGGCCCAGTGATGGCACATCCAGGGGCCAGCTGCAGAGAGCATTGGTTCAGGACCTAACAACCCTTGCTAGAGTGGTTGGTATCCTAAGGTAAAGCTCCTTACAACTGACCCAGCTGAGTTAAGTTCCATTCTCTGTGATAAGCACAGTGGCTCAAGTGCATTGGATAGGGTGGAGCTTCACATTCAGACAGAATGGGTGCTGGATATTATGTACTGCTAGGTTAGATTCTACAGGAGGAAGGAGAGAGGCTTGGAGCATGGACATTTAAAGTGTGGGTCCCTGTGAGTCTAATGTTGGATCTGGTAAAGGGCGTAGCCACCTTCAGAAGGGGCACAGTCAACCCCAGGAGAGGACTCTCTTAGTGTTCCTCCCTCAGACCAGGGCCTCAACAGCTGAAAGAAGTTCTCCAGAAGGAATTGTTGACCACACTTGGTCTGAACCTGCTGCTCACCTTGTTGGAAAAAAATAAAATTTGAGTATCCAGCAGTGGCTGAGGGATCAAGCTCTGTAGTAGAAGCCACATTCCCAGTATTGAGCTCCTGACCAAGAGACTCCTGAAGTAGGAGTCCCACAAATGTTGTTTTCACATTGTTAGCTGCCCTAACCCACCAAGCGTGCAACCTGTAGAAGAGTTGGTTGGGTGAGGCCAATTTGAGCCCACACTACAGTCTTACTACAGAAGACACTGTGGGAAGACCAGAGGAATCCAAGGAGGCCTACAGCAAGAGGAGGAGGAACAGCTGAAAAGTGGAGACAAATATTACAGAGCTTGAAGCTTTTACACAGCTCTTGTCATCTCTAAGCAGGAGGAAGCTAATCCTTATACAAAGGTTGGCCCATCCCACAGTACCCAGACACAGAAAATGAAGACACAAATAGCTAAAATTGCAGTAGCTGTAGACTGGTAGCCCACAGCAGGTAACAAACAACAGTTGATGTCAATCCAAAGAGAACTAGAGCCAACACTATTGGTAGTCAGTAGCAGACACACCAACCCTAGATTCAACTACATACACAAGCTCCACACCAAAAGGTGAAGTCAAGCAGGCACCAGAACCTATGGAAAATAAAAGTAACCAGCAGGACAGACATTGCACAGTGTGTGATACACATAACTGAGGCTGACCCTTAGAGCCAACCAGCCTGAAGGGATAAACAAACCCACGAAAAGACCAACTGCATATAATATTCACATGCAACAAGAGGAAAAGTAGTACCCTCAAGAATCATTCCTAGAACAAGGAAAACAAGTGGTCTGGAGGACAGGACTACCAAGCACATCTTCTTCAGAAAGATCTCACAAAAATTTCAAAGTTGGACAGTGCTACCTAATACATAGACAAAATGGGCAAAGAGAGAAATGCCACCCAAATGAATCAACAAGAGAAATCTCCAGAAAAATATTTGAATGAGATGGAAATAACCAAAATACCAGATGCAGAGTTGTAAACAATGATTTTTATGATGCTCAAGGATCTTAGCGCAACAATAGATGGCCATAATAAGCACCTAAATAAAGAGATAGCAAGCATCAAAAAGGACATTGAAATATTAAAAAAGAACCAGTCAAAAATGATAAATACAACAACAGAAATGAAGACTGCACTAGAAGGAATTAATAGCAGGCTCGATGAAGCAGAGGGTCAAATCAGCAATTTAGAGGAGAAGATAAATGAAAGCACAGAATGAGAGCAACTAAAAGAAAAGCAGCTCAAAAAGTCTGAGGAAATTATATGAGAGCTCTATGACAACATCTGCATCATAAGGGTTCCTGAAAAAGAAGAGAAAGAACAAAGGATAGAGAACCTGATTAAAGGAAGCATAGCTGAATATTTCCCTAAATTGATGAAGGAAAAAGTCACACAAGTTCAAGAAGCACAGGAAGTTCCATTAAAGAGGAACCCGAGGAGGCCTATAGCAAGACACATCATAATTAAAGTGTCAAAGTTAAGAGACAAATAAAGAATACTAAAAGCTGCAAAAGAAAAGCAGTTAATTACCTACAGAGGGACCCTATCAGGATAACATCTGACTTCTGAACAGAAACACCTGAGGCCAGAAGGGATTGGCAAGAAATATCCAAAGTGATGCAAAGCAAGAACCTACAACCAAGACTTTTTTATCCAGCAAGGTTTTTGTTTAAAGTTGAAGGAGAAATAAAAAGCTTCCCAGACAAAAAAAAAAAAAAAAAAACTAAAAAAATTTATTACAACCAAACCAGTACTGCAAGAAATGTTAAGGGGCCTGCTATAAAAAGACCAAAGAAAAAAATCTAGAAAAAGAGGATTGTAGATTTAAAGAACAAAATGGTAATAAACAACTACATATCAATAATACCCTTGAATGTAAATGGGTTAAATGCTCCAATCAAAAGTCATAGGTAGCTGCATCAATAAGAAAACAGGACCTGTACATATGCTGTCTACAAGGGGCCCAACTTAGAACAGAAGATACACATAGACTAAAAGTGAAGGGATGGAAAAAAGCATATCACGCAAATGGAAATGAAATAAAAGCTGGGATAGCAATACTTATATCTGACAAAATAGACTTTAAAACAAAGGCAATAGTAAGAGATAAAGAAAGTCACTACATAATGATAAAGAGAGCTATTAAAAAGGAGGATATAACCATTGTAAATATCTATGCACCTAATATAGGAACACCTAAATATATAAAGCAGACTTTGATAGTCATAAAGGGTGATATCAACAGCAATACTATAATAGTAAGGGATTTTAATACCCCACTAACATCAAAGGATAGATCCTCAATACAGAAAATTAACAAAGAAACAGTGGTCTTAAATGACACACTAGATCAACTGGATTTAATAGATATCTTCAGAAACTTTCACACCAAAGCAGCAGAATATACATTCTTTCAAGTGCTCTTGGTACATTCTTTAGGATAGACAACATGTTAAGACACAAAGCAAGTCTCAATAAATTTAAGAAGATTGAAGTCATATCAGGCATCTTCTCTGATCATAACAGCATAAAACAAGAAATCAACTACAATAGAAAACTGAAAAACATTCAAACACTTGAAGGCTAAGTAGCATGTTATTAAATACAAATAGGTTAACAACAAGATCAAGGAATAAATAAAAAATTCCTTGAAACCAATGAAAATGAACATACAACAACTCAAAATTTAGGGGACACAGCAAAAGCAGTATTGAGAGGGAAGTTCATTCCATTAGAGGCATACCTTAAGAAGCAAAAAAAGCTCAAATAAACAACTTAACCCTGCATTTAAAAGAACTAGAAAGAGAACAACAAATAAAGCCCAGAGTAAGTAGAAGGAAGAAAATAACAAAAATCAGAGCAGAAATAAATGACATAGAGGCTAAAAAACAATACAGAAGATCAATGAAACCAAGAACTAGTTTTTTGAAGGTAAACAAAATTGATAAACCTTTAAACAGACTCATCAAGAAAAAAAAGAGAAGATTCAAATAAATAAAATTATAATGAATGTGAAGAAGTAAAAACTGACACCACAGAAATACAAAGGATTGTAAGAAAATACTATGAAGATCTGGATGCCAAAAAATTGGACAACCTAGGCGAAATGATTAAATCCTTATAAACATATTACCTTCCAAAACTCAATCTGGAAGAATCAGAGAACCTAAACAGACCAATCACAAGAAATGAAATTGAAACAGTTATCAAAAAACTCTCAGTAAACAAAAGTCTTGGACCAGATGCCTTCACAGGTGAATTTAACCAAATATTCAAAGAAAAATTTACACTTATCGTTCTCAAGGTATTTCAAAAAATTCAAAAGGAGGCAAGACTTCCAGGCTCCTTTTATTAGGCCAGCATAATCCTCATTGCAAAACCAGGCAAAGACACTACAAAGAAAGAAAACTATAGGTCAATATCCCTGATGAATTTAGATGTTAAAATTCTCAACAAAATATTAGCAAACCTGATTCAGCAATACATAAAAAAAAAATCATACATCTTGATCAAGTGAGATTTATTCTGGGTAGGCAAGGCTGGTACAATATTTGCAAATCAATCAATGTGATTCATCACATAAAGAGAAGAAAGGATAATAATCACATGATAATATGAATAGATGCAGAAAAAGCATTTGATAAAATTCAGCACCCATGTATGATCAATACTCTCAGCAAAGTGGGAATACAGGGAACATACCTCAACATGATAAAGGTCATCTATGACAAACCCACAGCCAACATCATACTCAATGGGCAAAAATTAAAAGCAATCCCCTTAAGATCAGGAACAAGGCAGGGGTGCCCCTTTTACCACTCTTATTCAACATAGTTCTGGAAGTCCTAGCCACAGCAATCAGACAAGAAGAAATAAAAGGCATCCAAATTAAAAAAAAAAAAAGTAAAACTATCATTATTTGCTGATTACATGATACTGTACATAGAAAACCCTAAGGTCTGTCATAAAACTACTAGACCTGATAAATTAATTTGGCAAGGTGGCAGGATATAAAATTAATATTCAGAAATCAGAGGCATTTTTATACACCAACAACAAACTGTCTGAAAGAGAAATTAAGGAAACAATCCCCCTTCACTATTGCAATAAATAAAGTACCTAGGAGTAAATTTAACAAAGGAGATAAGGAACTTGTACTCAGAAAATTATAAAACATTGCTAAAAGAAATCAAGGAAGATACAAAGAAGTGGAAGCATAAACCATGTTCATGGGGAATGAGGGAGTTATATTCAGTGGGACACTTGAATCCATGTAAACACAATAAATTTAAAATAAATAAAAATTTAAAAATCTTTGATGTATATTTATTAACATGCATAGCACTCAAATACCTGGGTACATGTACCTACACACACACACACACGCCACTATATGTTCAGTAATACGTTTTTATATATAGGAATAACTATGGTTGTTAATAGCTTTATTGAGGTATAATCAACATACAATAAGCTGTACATATTTAAAGTTTACAGTAAGATTAGCACATGTATATATGTGTGAAATATAGTAATCAAAATAACGTTTGCATTATTCCCTAAAGTTTTCTTATGCCTGTTTGTTGTTTTTCCTTCCCTCATTCATTATCTTATGTCTGCGGAATCATCTTCTATTACTGATTTTTTAGATTTGTGTGCTTTTTATTTCTTCCTGTTTAAGTTTTCTAGAGATTTATCAATTTTAGTGATCTTTTCTAAGAGTCAACTTTTGATGTCATTGGTTTTATTCCTATTGAATTGTTTTCTATTTTTTTATTTTTGTATTTAAATATCTTATTTATTTTTATTTATTTTTTAAATCAAACCCTGATTTGAATCTCAGCTCTGCCACAAGCTAGTTATATGATATTTTTTGTATTTTTCCAAAATGAGAAGCAGATAGGGGGGCAGGCAGACAGTCTCCCTCATGTGCCCGATCAGGATGCACCTGGCATGCCCACCAAGGGGCAATGCTCAGCCCCTCTGGGGCATTGCTCCACTGCAATCAGAGCCATTCTAGCACCTGAGGCTGAGGCCATGGAGCCATTCTCAGCACCTGGGCCAAGTTTGCTCCAATGGAGCCTTGGCTGAAGGAGGGGAAGAGAGAGAGAGAGAGAGGATAGGGGAAAGAATGGAGAAGCAGATGGGTGCTTCTCCTCTGTGCTCTGGCCTGGAGTAGAACCCGGGACGTCCAGACATCAGGCAGACACTCTACCGGTGAGCCAACCAGCCAGGGCCTCTTATTTTATTATTTTTAATGAGGAAGCTCAATCAGTGGTTTCTACATCATTTTTAAAATTAAGCATTAAATGTTATAAATTTTCTTCTGAACACTTCTTTACCTACATTTCACAATTTTTTAAACAAATTTTCATTTATGAGTGAGAGAGAAAGGAAGGGAGAGAAATGGGGGAAAGGAGAGAAAAAGAGAGAAGCATCAACTTGTTTCACTTAGTTGTTCCACTTACTCATGTACTCATTGATTGATTCTCTTAACTGTCCTGACTGGAGGTCAAACCCGTGACCTTGGTGTGCTGGGTCAAAATTTTATCCACTGAGTCACCCGGCCAGGGCCTCACAAATTTCGAATATTTTGTTTTGGGGAGATCAAGTTTAGCCTTTGCCTTAGTGCTAATTCATCCTCATTTCTTTGTGTGGCCCTCTGCTTCTCTAATTAATTTCCTTTATAGTTACTAAGGTTTCTCCACTCTGGCTTAGGAGGAACACAAATGATTGACAGCTCTGTGTTTACTCTGGAAATTGTTTCCATACAGCAACCATATTAATTATTCTTCTATATAAGTTATTCTTACACAACAGAATGGGTTTTGCCCTCTCTATGCAGAGACAAAGACTTTAAAGGACCTTTATGCCAAATTCTGGACCTCTTTATCTACTAGCATATATTTGATGAATAAGTAAAAACAAATAATACTGTTAATGTTAATGTCTCACTCTAGACATTTGATTGCTTATTATCATAATATTAAAGCTTAAGGAAAAAATATTTTGAATTAATTTGCCTCAGGGGAAAACAACATGGTACTTATTTCTAGATCAAAAAAATCTTCCACTTTATCACAGCAATAAGAAAAAAAGAATCATTGTCATCTTAAAATAGTTAAAATTGCCCCATTATGTTAAATATTAATAAACACTGATAATCAGCCTGGTACCAAGTGGTGAAATACAGCACCAAATTATTATAAAAACTTCTAATAGAGAGCAAACATTTGTCCCCATCTTGAGAATTTTAGACCTGCATTATTTTTAACAAGTACTCTAATCACACAAATACATGTTGTACCTTAAAATGATCTTTTACCACTCTAAGTATAATATGCCTCCTATATCTAAGATTGAGAATAAGAAAATATATTTGTCGATAATACTTTAAATAATTTTTAAGATATGGAGTAATTTGCATATAGATGTAAACTATACATTTAAAATATGCTTTAAAATCTACTTTTTTTAATATATCCCAGTAGCTTGAAAAATATATCTCTTATAACTAATAAACTTTTTTATTCTGATAATGAATAATAGATTATTTTGTTTTATGATATATATTTGCTTGTTATCATTTTATATCATAGAGTATATTAATGCAATAAAATACTCATAACTCAAACTATGCCATTAATAATTTTATATTTAATGATAAAATACAGGTTATGTTGATTTCAACCATGATGAGTATTGTAATCAGGAAAATGCACAAATTTCTATTGGAATTATATATAAAGATTGTTGTGCAGAGTTTGTGCACTCTCTAGCCACTGCAGATATAAAGTATGTCATAGTTGAAGTCCTTTAAAAATGTCCCCAGATGAGAACAAGCATGTTATAAACAACTAAGCAAATGATTAGTTTTCCTCCTCTGAAATGTCTGGTACTGCTGATAACATCAAATGTGTAGGGTTTCAATCTCATACACATTTGAAATTGCCCCTCACTCCCCAAAGTGCCTTTCTCCATTCCTCACTAGACTTTCTCATTGGTTTAAATGCCAGATGAAACAAAAGTTCAGTATATCTCTAATAGCTAATGAAGATGAGCATCTTTTCATATATCTGTAGGCCATTTGTATTTCTTCCTGGGAGAAGTGTCTGTTCATGTCCTCTTCCCATTTTTTATTGGATTATTTGTTTGTTTATTGTTGAGTTTTATGAGTTCTTTGTGCATTTTGGATATTAGGTCCTTATCTGAACTGTTGTTTGAAAATATCCTCTCCTATTTAGTTGGCTGTCTGTTTGTTTTGTTGTCAGTTTCTCTTGCTATGCAAAAACTTCTTAGTCTGATGTGGTTCCATTCATTTATCTTTGCCTTCACTTCCCTTGCCTTTGGAGTCAAATTCATAAAGTGCCTTTGTAACCTAGGTCCATGAGTTTAGTACCTATGTTTTCTTCTATGTACTTTACTGTTTCAGGTCTTATATTTAGATCTTTGATCCATTTTGAATTAATTTTAGTACAAGGGGACAAACAAAACTACAATGAGATACCACCTCACACCTCTTAGATTAGCTATTATCAACAAGACAGGCAATAGCAAGTGTTGGAGAGGCTGTGGAGAAAAAGGAACCCTCATCCACTGTTGGTGGGAATGTAAAGTAGTACAAACATTATGGAAGAAAGTATGGTGTTTCCTCAAAAAACTAAAAATAGAACTACCATAAGACCCAGCAATCCCTCTACTTGGTATATACCCCCAAAACTCAAAAACATTGGTACATAAAGACACATGCAGCCCCTTGTTCATTGCAGCATTGTTCATAGTGGCCAAGACACGGAAACAACCAAAAAGCCCTTCAATAGATGACTGGATAAAGAAGATGTGGTACATATATACTATGAAATACTACTCAGCCATAAGAAATGATGACATCGGATCATTTACAACAACATGGATGGATCTTGATAACGTTATACGGAGTAAAATAAGTAAATCAGAAAAAACTAAGAACTGCATGATTCCATACACAGGTGGGACATAAAAATGAGACTAAGAGACATGGAAAAGACTGTAGTGGTTACAGGGGAGGGGAGAAGAGGGACGGAGGGGAGGGTGGGGAGGGGCATAAAGAAAACTAGATAGAAGGTGACGGAAGACAATTTGACTTTGGGCGAAGGGTATGCAACATAATTAAATATCAAAATAACCTGGAGATGTTTTCTCTGAACATATGTACCCTGATTTATTAATGTCACCCCATTATAATTAATTAGAAAAAATAAAAAGTTATAACATCTCCAAAAAAAAAGTGCAGTATAACCCCGAACATATACATAAATTCCTCCTCAGGTTATCATACTTTGGTACTTACCCATGGTCTCAATCTCTTAGGAGTGAAGGAATATTTTAGTCCTTTTATAGAAAAAAATAAGTAAATAAAATAAATATTGTATAACAGAAAGTTTTAATTGACCTTAAAATTCATAACTAGCTTTAATATATTTTCTTTTCTTTTATATCCCAACCCTCTATTTTATCATGTTAAAGAGACATGTGATTCAAGTCCACACAGACCTACATTTAAATCTTGGTATTTTTGGTATATACAGTTGAAATTTGTATAATATTTAGAAATTATATACATTAAATCTTGACTTATTGATTGATAATATTAGTTTCACAATATTATGAGAATTAAAAGCCATAAGCATCTGGAACAAAATAGAAACTTAATAGCTGAATACATTATTAAAATAAGTTTTAAATACACTAAATAGTTTTGGAGTTAAAGTCCAAGCACAATGAATATTATAGTTAGTTTTCCTGGAGAAGTTAGTATCTCCTCCAATTCTCAGGTTTTGGCATTGGATGGTCAATATCATGGATAACCCCTTTTGAGAAAATGGTTTTCAGACATTCTGTTACTTTCTGAGCTTTTATCTTTAGAGCTCCAGGGTTACTCTTTACTGCCTATTCTTTCTTGGAAAGTGGGCTCTCTCCTTTTTTTTAGAGGACGTGTAACTATAGGTTTATGCAATTATAATTATCCTTAAAGCTTGTGGTCTTCCTCAATTTTGTCTATTTGTTTGTTCTTTTCTTGGATGGATTGATACAATTCTCCAAGGGCAGAATCTTATTATCCTGAGAAAGTGAGTGCATCATTGAAGTCCTCATCTTCCTAGGATGAGATAGTCCTCATGTCAAGACATGATCCTTACCACAAATTCCTCCTTACCACAAATACTCAAAGTGGATGGAACAATACGAAGCCATGATATTTTAGTGTGCAATAGTATCACTAATATTAGGCAGGATTGTTTTATCTACAGTGCATTCTTCTTCACCATTTCTCACATCTGCTCCGTTCCTGGACTCTAGTTTCTAAAATACAATTTCTGTTTGTGTATTACTCCCCAAGGGAACATCTCTGTCACAACTCAAAGATATTTTACTTTTATTACAATTTTAAGAAACATAGAATTGTTTCTTGAAACTAAACAACCACTTTTATATGTTCATTATCAATTGATTAGATAATGTTTCTTACAATATACCTCACTCCCACATAATAAAATAGCAATCATTTAAGTAAGCCATATGTTATTTTTTTAGTTTTGAGAATATTTACGGGAGAAAAGATCTAATGGAATTTTATATATTGACAGAATTTTTATTCACTATAATTTGCCACATGATAAGACTGATGGAATAATTTATAATATTGGAACTAAGAGGAAAAATGTTATTTTAAGAGCTCACCCTTGAATTTTTCTCAGGGAGAAAAATTATCTGTTTTTAGACATTCTTTAATGTACTTGTTTGGTGTGAACTTGAGGCTAAGTATATCCTGTAGAAATGAGTCCCATAGAAGTAACTAGAAAAAATATATATATATCCCTGCTAATAAACAAACATGATGAATGTGATTTGGGGTGTGTGGTTGTGGTTCAACAAACTGGGGAATCATAAAAGGGGAACTGAAAGTATGCTAGAAGGCCAGGATTCTACATGTAGAAATGAGTTGTTTAAAGCTTCTGAGGAAAGGAACTGCAAAGCAAAATGGTAAGACTATGAATTAATGATATTAGTAATATTAATATGCTACATGTGTAGCAATATGATGTTATTTCTGTTATGTCAAAACATCATCAAAAAAATCAGTAAATAGTTACCTTTGTCCAAGTCTTGGCATACTACTCAGATATGGAAGGGGGAAATGGGATTTAAGAAATGAAAGTGGAAACTAGAATAGGCACAGGTTCAGAGGAATAGTGGAGAACAAATGCAGGGATTTGGAGCAGAGATACCCTGCAGAAACAGAAATTCCATGTTGTTTGAAAAAATAATAAGTAAATCTTCAGATATTGAAAGAAACACTAAAATTTTCACTTAAGAAGCTTCAGTCAAATTCAATAAAAATTTTCAAAGACAGAACATCTTGGCCCAGCAGGCGGTGGTGCAGTGGATAGAGCATCGGACTGGGACATGGAGAACCCAGGTTTGAAACCCTGAGATAACCAGCTTAAGCGCAGGCTCATCTGGTTTGAGCAAGGTTCATCAGTTTGAGCCCAAGGTTGCTGGCTTGAGCAAGGGGTAATTAGGTCTGCTGTAGTCCCCCAGTCAAGGCACATATGAGAAAGCAATCAATGAACAACTAAAGTGCCACAACGAAGAACTGATGCTTCTTATCTCTCTCCTTCCTGTCTGTTTATCCCTATCTGTTCTCTCTCTGTCTTTCTTTGTTCCTGTGACACACACACACACACACACACACACACACACACACACACACAAATAGACAGAACATCTTGGTTAAAATATAATAAGCAACTAAGAATACCTTTGTCTGATAGCTTTAATATATAATTCATCCTCATTCATTATATTTATTAAAATCTCCCATTAATTTAAGTCATGTAGTTAAAAGTAACTGTACAAATGCTGAAGACATTTTAATAATATGGACCTTAAAGAAGAAAGTCAGATTCTAGGAGTCAAAGGAACGTAAAATCATTGCATTTACAGATTTAGTAGTCTTTGGTATTATGAAGTAAATGTATGTGGCTTTGCTAATAATGGTGACATCTAAACTCTGTACCCATAAAGACTGTCCTTCATTTTATAGACACAATTATTAACAAGGGCTGTAATTGCTTTTCAAACACCTTTCAAACTCCATACCTCTACATCTCAGCTTTGAACATCCCTAAGGTTCAAATTTGCAGCTTTAACTGCAACACCTCTAAAGTTGAAATCGTGTCTACCCTTGGTTCCCCAAGCTTGCACCACTTCTCAGTTTTCTAATTCTGCTAATAACATCACCATCTACTCACTTACTCAACTGTAAGGCATGGCTCAACCCTCTCTATTCCTTTTGCCAATGCTCTGTCATCTTCATGTCAGGTGGTTACCAAGTCAGTTCCAAACTATCAGTTTGTCCTCTCCTAGTCACTATCGCAGTTCACATTTCTTAACTTTCTCTCACTTCCAGTCTCTTTCTCTCCAATCCATCCTTTTCATTATCATGCTATCACACAAATCTGATTGCTACTTTCCTCAAATATACCTTTTAAAAGTTTGCCTTTCACTATAATATTAAAAAAAGACTCTTTAAGATTACATTTTTGATCATGTTTACCAGACTATGGTTTTAACCTCATAATGTAATACTTTCCTAATATCTTTTATACTTTAAGCATATCTATAAGAAAATTTTTATTACTCCAAGCCAACATATTTATCTTACATATTATAGCCTAACATTCTTTTCTCCCTCTCCTGTGTGAATTACTACTTATCCTTAAACACTGAGTTAAAATGTCGCTGCTCCACTAAGATAAGTTATACATTTCACAATCAAATAAAAAATTAGCTATTGTTGATTAATAAATTAACTTAGAGTTTATTAGAATCTACAAATGAGAAGTTGACTTTTTAAAATTTTATTTATGGTTCCCAACAAGTTGTAGGGTATTGAAGAGTGAGATAACAGGGCAGTAAGTTTCTATGGTATGTTATAGGATAGCACCTTACTGCAACAAGGGACCTGAAACTTTGGGTCAGATAGTTGGTATCCTTTAACGTCCACATACAAAAGTTGTTGACATTTGAGTGGAAAGTTGTTCTGGAAGTGCATATTTAATAGACAATTTATAAACAGCTTTGAAGGGTCAGAGGTGCCTTGTAGGCTAAGGGATATGTTTGAAGATTGAGGTCATGTCACTAATTATACTGGGGAATATTTGCATTTTACTAAAGACTTACCTTCCATATAGACTTAGAGAAACAGCAGAAAATATTCTACATGAAGAAGATTCAGGTAATAAAAGGAAATCTTGATGTGATTAATAAGGACTGAGAAGCTGGAGAGGACTTAATTCTCTATCAAGAAAGTGTAAAAAATCAGCTAGCTAAACCACTGCTGTTGAGAAACCAGAGACATCACAATTGAACAAACACAAAAATCTGAGCCAACTAAAGAAAGAGAGCATTAGTTTTAACTATAAACAAATGAGATATGTCTTCCAAGAAATATTTTTAAAATAATAGGAAAAGAATTTTTTTTCTGGATAGCTGAGCTATATAAAAAGACTAATTTTTCTGAGTTTTACAGGGAACCAAGCTTTGGACAGATGAACAGGGTAAAGGAAATCATGGCCCAGCAAAAGATTAAAGCAAGAAGAAACCGATACCTAAGTTAGTTCAACCCCATCATTTGCAGATGAGCAAACTGAGAACCAAAAGGGAAAGATCTTGTTCTAACTCACACTCCAGTATTTGATTTCAATAAGGATTGGCTCCCAAGCCACTTAACACCTAACTAAAATAATGCATTTCCTCCATGACCATAGAAATAGAATTTCTTTTGTATGAATATTGTTATTCTTATTTCTTAAGTTTTGCTATCTTGATGCATTGTACAAAATTGGAGAGACTAGCCACAAAATTATACGTGAAACAAAATTTTTTGTCCTTTCTTAGCTTTCACTAATGGTTCTAGCTATCTGAGGACACTCCTTAGAGGTCAGGTATATGATTAGTATTTATTCTAAGTAGGGAGATGAGAAGCTGAAAATTCAGTGTTGTGGCTGTTTTTATTTTTATATGTTATGACTATAAAAAAATTCTCTATGCTTCAAAACATGTTGTATCTGCAAAACAGATGATTTATGCATTATTTGCTTATTTATTCTTTGCTCCATAAAACCTTTAGAAAAGTCTTTTCCCTTTTAAAATATATCACTTTCTGCTCAGTCTGTGTAAATAAGTAAAAGAGAGTTTAAGTACATAATTGGGCATAGGCTTAAAAATGGGATTTGCATTGCTACTATTTTATAAAGTATCAGAGAGCAAAAAAGAAGATTAAATTAAAAGTCTCTCTAATCTGGAAGGGTTAATGCATTATTCCATTGCTAATTAGATACATTAGGAGTTTAATTTTCTATCCTTCATGTTAACAGATTTTTCATTTTTATAAATGACTCAAAGGAATGTATGAAGGCATGTATATTAATATAAAAAACACAAATCATGGAGGAATGAAAATTACAATGGTTACAGATTAATATCTAAGACAATCTTTTCAGGTTGAAATAAAGGACCAAATGTTGATTTAGTAAGATGAAATTGAAAAGTAATGAATATAAAATACTGCATTTAGATTTTTCAAAAATCAACCATTCAACTAAGGTTTCAAAGAAACTCTTATTTATGAAAGATTTTAAATTTTAGAAAAAAATTATTTTTAAACTAATCTTTAAAGTGTTGGTTTCCATTTTAATTGCCTTATGGTTAAAATGTGTTTTGTGGGTAATAATTTCTTTAAAATCATAACGAGTTTTGTATAAAAGTGTGTTGAGTTTAAGAATTTCTTTCTTTACCTACCTGATTTATCAGTGTCTGGTGAAATTGCAATGCTTGCAATTTTTACTTTATTAATTTCTTGACTATGTGGTTATGTAATAAGGTTTCATAATGTCATGTCTTCAAAGTAAATTTTCTTTTATTATGCCATATACCTATTTGTCAATGTTAATACATTTGTCTTAATTTAATTTGTCTAATATTGTATTGGTTTAATAATCTTCATCTGAACAGTTTTTATTCAATATATCTTTTGCTCATTTTTTTATTTGGAACATTTCTATGTAATATTATTTGTTATATATCCTTTAAAAGTAAGTAATAGATAAGTTCTTTTTTAAACAAAAAAGCCTTTGTGCATTAGTAGGTATATATAATCCATTTTCATTTATTATGATTATATAGTTCAACTTTTTCCACCTTTTTAGTCTGCATTTTATGTTTTCCCTTCATTTATTTCCTTTTTTGCTACCATGAAATTAATACTGTTTTTTTCTACAATCCATATTCTTCTTTTATTCATTTCCTTGTTTGGAAGTGATCATATATAACATATTTAAGTTACTATATATTATAGAATATAATTTTAATACAAATTATTAACATCTTAATTTAACAAAGCCAACTGTTATTCAATATTTTGGTCATCCTCCCAAGATGGCAGTAAACCTTGCCATTCTTTACCATCCCAGTCAACACATCTTAAAATTTTTAAGTTTTTATTTTGATTTTTAAACTCAGAAAGTAGGTATTATTTTTACAGTCAATCAAATTGTACTGTAAATAAAATATAAAGATAATCAAATTTTCTCACATCATTAGTCAGACTCTGTGCTTGCTGTTCCTTCGATCTTGTACATGCTCTCTGGCTTCACTTATCTTCTTAATCAAGGACAATCTCCTGAAGTTATTTGAGTAACTTTGGGTGCTAAATTCTTTCTTTTCTAATATCTTGTTCTATATTGATTTAACCCTCATTCTCAAATAATAATTAAGCTGGATATGAAAATATATATTACACAAATAGCTTCACCTTTTGATAACTATATAAGCTTAGGAAAGTCCCTTAACTTTTCTGGACCTGATTTCTCATTTTTAAATTAAGAATATTAATAACTATATCCTCAGATATACAGATTATTTAGAACATAAGTAAATCCAATGTAACAATTAACTAGCATTTTATTATACACAAAACCTTCATTTTCTTCTGGAAAATATTGCTAATGATACCCATTTGTTCTCATGTCTCTGCGTTTGTTTTTTCTTCTCCAGTAGACTTAAGACTCTTTCCTTTGAATTCATATTCTGTAATTTTAGTATAGTGTTTCTTGATATGGATTTACTTTTTATTTTAAAAAATGCAGGTTACTTCTTGAAATGAGCTTTAAGCTGGAAATTTAAGTCTCCCTTTTAGCCTAGAATTTTCTGAGCACTTCTTTCTTCATATATATACTTTAATTATTTCTGCTATTTATTATTTCCAAATAGAAAATTGTGGTGTTTCTCAGTCTATCCTTTTTGTCTCTGAAATGTTTTTTGTATATTTGTAAACATATTTCCATGTTTTCTAGAAAACATTTTTCTTTAAGGGTTGTTTTTAGAAAGCCTCAGGGAGAGATGACATCAGAGTAATGGTGGGGTAGGAAGTGATACCGATAAATCTCCCCCAAAACTCAACAAGATCTTCAACCAGAAACAGAAAAACCTATCCTTGGAGCCTCCAGATGTTTCGCAATACACCCGAAGGTATGGTCGAGCAAAAAAGTGGCTAAATATATAACCAAACCCCGAAGGAAATAGGGAGTAAGAAATGCTCTGCCTTCCTCACTAACCTAAACAGGGCGGATTTCTCTGGGATCCATGAATATAGAAACTGAAGCGGGCAAAGGGGGTGAATAGATCCAGGCCACGGCACAAACGGCCGAACCAGGCTGTGGCACGGAGATCCAAGCCAAGGAAAAACTGATCCTGTGGCAACCCGGGCAATACAAGCTAACACTCGCGCCAAACCCAAACAAAGAAAGACAAGCGGTGCAGCCATTTTACCCGATCTCCTGGTCAGCGCGCACAGATAGTGGGCGAGAGATTTCTTCCTAAGCCCAGGGACTGGGTGCCCGTGTTACCCCACAGAAAGGCAGAGTCAGAGGCCTTTCTGTGGGCCGAAAGCGGAATCTCTGGGCAGCCCCAGCACCCTGGGAAAGCCGCGCACGGGAGGGAGTGAGAACTAATTCCAACGGTGGAACTTTTCTGTGCTGGTAGGGGATTCACTAAGAGGGAAATGCGGCCGGCCTCATATCCTGGTCTGCACGCGCAGATAGTGAGCGAGAGATTCCTCCAAGTGCCTCGGCAGTGCGTGCCTGTGTTATCGCACAGAGGGGCAGAGTAAGGGGCCTTTGTGTGGGCCAAAGCGGAATCTCGGGCCGCCCCAGCGCCTTGCAAAAGCCGCGCACGGAAACGGAGCGAGAGCCAGTTCCAATGCTGCAACTTTTTCATGCGGTTGGGGGTTTCACTCAGAGCGTGAGACTGCTGGCCGGATATCCTGCTCTGCGCAAGCAGATAGTGAGTGAGAGTTTCCTCCAAGCGCCCCGGAAGTGGGAGCCCGCCTGTGTTACCGGACAGAGCGGCAGAGCCAGAGATCTTTGAGTGGGCGGTAACCCCGCCTGATTATGATAGCAGCTCTGACTGACTGAGCCTTACCCAGAGCCCTGTGCTGAGTGGAAATAGAGTGGGGGTTGCCAGCTCTTTGAGCCTCTTACTATCCAGGCAGAGGCAGCAGCAACCCCATAACTGGATTATCAGTCTAATAATTGAGGAAGGAAAGACTAGGAGAAAGGCTCCAGGAACACGGACCCTCTCACTGTCGGAGCCTATAAATGCTAATGAGCCTCGACTGCCAACGAGACTAAAGCACAATACATGACATCACCATAGAGACTTATCAACTGCAAACCTCTACCTGAGCGTGCCAAAGGGGCAGAACCCGGGGTACAGAGTCACCGACCAGGAAGAGGGAGAGAAAAGAAAAAGCAAGAAGATAACCTCTCAAAATCAAGAATAATCTGCAGACTTTATAACATATCCTATTTTATTATATTTGTTCGTTTGTTTCTCTTATCTTCATTCTTGATTTTTTTTTCCTCCTCCAATTTGGCTGATTAACTCTCTGCCAGTCTTACTCTCTCCTCTCCTTGAACTACACTACCCATAAGTGTTACATCTCCCATTATCTTTTCTCTCCTCTTCCTTTCTCTCTATGAGGGTTGCACTCCAAAACCCTTAACTTTCTCTCCTCTTTTTTCTTTTTTCTTCTTTTAGTGGTTCCCTTTTTTTCTCTCTCTCTCTTTCTTTTCTCACTCTATATTAGTTTCTTCCTTTCTCCTTTACGTTTCCTCTCATTCAAACCTCAATAATGAACAAATTATCTTATCTGGAACTCAAACTTATGTTTGTGGCATTTGGGGAGGTTTTTACTTCACCTTTTTAACTCACTAGCAGTGCTCCCATCCCTGGCTCTCCATTTTATCTAGATCTTGTTCCACTAAATACAATAGTAATTTTTTAATTTGTCCCCCCATTCTTCTGTTTTCCTCTTATTCCTCTCATCATAACTCTTAGTCAAGCAACAACTAAAAGCAAATCATTTTATTCTTGACCCAAATTTTTTCCTTATTTGCTTTTTGTGGGTCCATACCCCCTTCTTTTTTCTTTTCTTTTTTTTTTATTCTTTTTTTTGCCCCTTTATTACTTTTCCCCAATTCAGGCCCTCCATTACAGGCATTGTTTCTTATAATTCACAGTTCACCAAAAGATTTTCTCAAGAAAGAGGGGAGAGGAGAGGAGACGAAAAAAGGAGGGGGGGAATATTTTCCTTTTTTTAAAATTTTTATTTTATTTTATTTTTCTTTATTTCATTATTAATTTTTTTAAAAAAACAACTCTTTTCGATTTTTTATTTTTTTAACTTTTTATTCTTTATTAAATCTCATTAATACTATCAACAAAACCACCCTCAGATGCCATTAAGGAAGAGAAAATCGAATATCATGGATACAAAAGAAAGGGAGGTAACACAGCTAGATGAGGAAATATCTATGGAGAAAAAATTTAATATATTGGAAACCTTGGAGCTAAATGACAGAGAATTCAAGATAGAAATCCTAAAAATCCTCCAAGATATACAATAAAACACAGAAAGGCAATTTAGGGAGCCCAAAAAACAACTCAATGAACACAAAGAATATATGTCCAAGGAAATTGAAACTATAAAAACAAATCAAACAAAAATGAAAAACTCAATTCACGAGCTGAAAAACAAAGTAACAAGCTTAGTTAATAGAACAGGTCAGATAGAAGAGAGGATTAGTGAAATGGAAGACAAGCAACTTGAGGCACAACAGAGAGAAGAAGAAAGAGACTCAAAAATTTAAAAAACTGAGATAGCCCTACAAGAATTATCTGACTCCATCAAAAAGAATAACATAAAAATAATAGGTATATCAGAGGGAGAAGAGAGAGAAAATGGAATGGAGAACATACTCAAACAAATAATAGATGAGAACTTCCCAAGCCTGTGGAAAGAACTAAAGCATCAAGTTCAAGAAGCAAACAGAACTCCGAGTTTTCTTAACCCCAACAAACCTACTCCAAGGCATATCATAATGAAATTGACACAAACCAACAGCAAAGAAAAAATTCTCAAGGCAGCCAGGGAAAAGAAGAATACAACATATAAAGGAAGGCCTATTAGATTATCATCAGATTTCTCAGCAGAAACTCTACAAGCTAGAAGAGAGTGGACCCCAATATTTAAAATCCTGAAAGAGAGGAACTTTCAGCCACAAGTACTATACCCATCAAAGTTATCCTTCAAATATGAAGGAGAAATAAAAACATTCACAGATACAGAAAAGATGAGGGAATCTATCATCAGAAAACCCCCACTCCAGGAATTACTAAAGGGGGTTCTCCAATCAGATACAAAGAACAAAAAAAAAAAACAGAGCCACAAGTAAAAGCTCCAAGAAGAACACAATAAAACCAAATTTAAACTGTGACAACAACAAAAAGAAAGGGGGGGAGAAGATGGAGATTAACAGTAGCAAAGGACGATGGAGTGCAAAAGTACTCAGAAAATAGTTCACTACAATGAGCAGGGTAGGGACCCTTTTCATTACTCAAAGGTAACCACCATTGAAAAAACCACCACAGGAGCACATGAGATAAAAAAGATAGCAACAGAGGAAAGATGTATGGAATACAACCAAATAAAAACAAAAGATAGAAAAAGGAAAGAGAAGGATCAAACAAGACAAAAAACTAACAGAAAGCAATATATAAAATGGCAATAGGGAACTCACAAGTGTCAATAATTACACTAAATGTAAACGGATTAAACTCACCAATAAAAAGGCACAGAGTAGCAGAATGGATTAAAAAAGAAAATCCAACTGTATGCTGCCTACAGGAAACTCATCAAAGTAACAAGGATAAAAACAAATTCAAAGTTAAAGGCTGGAAAACAATACTCCAAGCAAATAACATCCAAAAAAAAAGCAGGTGTAGCAATACTCATATCTAATAATGCTGACTACAAGACAGGAAAAGTACTCAGAGACAAAAATGGCCATTTCATAATGGCTAAGGGGACACTGAATCAAGAAGACATAACAATTCTTAATATATATGCACCAAACCAAGGAGCACCAAAATATATAAGACAGCTACTTATTGATCTTAAAACAAAAACTGACAAAAATACAATCATACTTGGAGACCTCAATACACCGCTGACGGCTCTAGATCGGCCATCCAAACAGAGAATCATCAAAGACAGTGGCCTTAAACAAAACACTAGAGCACCTGGATATGATAGACATCTACAGGACATTTCATCCCAAAGTGACTAAGTATACATTTTTCTCCAGTGTACATGGATCATTCTCAAGAATTGACCATATGTTGGGCCACAAAAACAACATTAGCAAATTCAGAAAAATCGAAGTTGTACCAAGCATATTTTCTGATCATAAAGCCTTGAAACTAGAATTCAACTGCAAAAAAGAGGAAAAAAATCCCACAAAAATGTGGAAACTAAACAACATACTTATAAAAAAATGAATGGATCAAAGAAGAAATAAGTGCAGAGATCAAAAGATATATACAGACTAATGAAAATGACAATACGACATATCAGAATCTATGGGATGCAGTAAAAGCAGTGATAAGAGGGAAGTTCATATCACTTCAAGCATATATGAACAAACAAGAGAGAGCCCAAGTGAACCACTTAACTTCCCACCTTAAGGAACTAGAAAAAGAAGAACAAAGACAACCCAAAACCAGCCGAAGAAAGGAGATAATAAAAATCAGAGCAGAAATAAATGAATTAGAGAACAGAAAAACTATAGAAAAAATTAATAGAAAAAGGAGCTGGTTCTTTGAAAAGATCAACAAAATTGACAAACCCTTGGCAAAACTTACCAAGGAAAAAAGAGAAAGAACTCATATAAACAAAATCCAAAATGAAAGAGGAGAAATCACCACGGACACCGTAGATATACACAGAATTATTGTAGAATACTATGAAAAACTATATGCCACTAAATTCAACAACCTAGAAGAAATGGATAAATTCCTAGAACAATACAACCTTCCTAGACTGAGTCAAGAAGAAGCAGAAAGGCTAAACAGACCTATTAGTAGAGAAGAAATAGAAAAAACATTAAAAACCTCCCCAAAAATAATAATCCAGGCCCTGACGGCTATACCAGTGAATTTTATCAAACATTCAAAGAAGACTTGGTTCCTATTCTACTCAAAGTCTTCCAAAAAATTGAAGAAGAAGCAATACTTCCAAACACATTTTATGAGTCCAACATAACCCTCACACCAAAACCAGGCAAGGATGGCACAAAAAAAGAAAACTACAGACCAATATCTCTAATGAATACAGATGCTAAAATACTAAACAAAATACTAGCAAATCGAATACAACAACATATTAAAAAAATAATACATCATGATCAAGTGGGATTCATCCCAGAATCTCAAGGATGGTTCAACATAAGTAAAACGGTTAACATAATACACCATATCAACAAAACAAAGAACAAAAACCACATGATCTTATCAATAGACGCAGAAAAGGTTTTCGATAAAATACAACACAATTTTATATTTAAGACTCTCAACAGGCCTGACCTGTGGTGGCGCAGTGGGATAAAGCGCCGACCCGAAACACTGAGGTCGCCGGTTCGAAACCTTGGGCTTGCCCGGTCAAGGCACATATGGGAGTCGAAGCTTCCTGCTCCTCCCCCTTCTCTCTCTCTCTGTCTCTCTCTCTCACTCCTCTCTCTCTAAAAAATCAATAAATAAAATATTTTTAAAAAAAAGACTCTCAAAAAAATGGGTATGGAAGGAAAATATCTCAACATGATAAAGGCCATATATGATAAACCATCAGCTAACATCATATTAAATGGCACTAAACTGAAGGCTTTCCCCCTTAAATCAGGAACAAGACAGGGTTGTCCACTCTCTCCACTCTTATTTAATGTGGTACTAGAGGTTCTAGCCAGAGCAATCAGACAAGACAAAGAAATTAAAGGCATCCATATCGGAAAAGAAGGAGTAAAGGTATCACTTTTTGCAGATGATATGATCCTATACATCGAAAACCCCAAAGAATCCACAAAAAGACTACTAGAAACAATAAGCCAATACAGTAAGGTCGCAGGATACAAAATTAACATACAGAAGTCAATAGCCTTTCTATATGCCAACAATGAAACAATTGAGAATGAACTCAAAAGAATAATCCCCTTCACGATTGCAACAAAAAAAAATAAAATACTTAGGAATAAACATAACAAAGAATGTAAAGGACCTATATAATGAAAACTATAAACCATTGTTAAGGGAAATCAAAAAAGATATAATGAGATGGAAGAATATACCTTGTTCTTGGCTAGGAAGAATAAATATAATCAAGATGGCCATATTACCCAAAGCAATATACAAATTTAATGCAATTCCCATCAAACTTCCAATGACATTTTTTAAAGAAATAGAGCAAGAATTCATCAGATTTATATGGAACTATAAAAAACCCCGAATAGCCAAAGCAATCCTAAAGAAAAAGAATGAAGCTGGGGGCATTTCAATACCTGACTTCAAACTCTATTATAGGGCCACGACAATCAAAACAGCATGGTATTGGCAGAAAAATAGACACTCAGACCAATGGAACAGAATAGAAAACCCAGAAATAAAACCACATATATATAGTCAAATAATTTTTGATAAAGGGGCCAACAACACACAATGGAGAAAAGAAAGCCTCTTCAATAAATGGTGCTGGGAAAACTGGAAAGCCACATGCAAAAGAATGAAACTGGACTACAGTCTCTCCCCCTGTACAAAAATTAACTCAAAATGGATCAAAGATCTAAACATAAGACCTGAAACAATTAAGTACATAGAAGAAGACATAGGTACTCAACTCATGGACCTGGGTTTTAAAGAACATTTTATGAATTTGACTCCACAGGCAAGAGAAGTGAAAGCAAAAATTAATGAATGGGACTACATCAGACTAAGAAGTTTTTGCTCAGCAAGAGAAACTGATAACAAAATAAACAGAAAGCCAACTAAATGGGAAATGATATTTTCAAACAACAGCTCAGATAAGGGCCTAATATCCAATATATACAAAGAACTCATAAAACTCAACAACAAACAAACAAACAATCCAATAAAAAAATGGGAAGAGGATATGAACAGACACTTCTCCCAGGAAGAAATACAAATGGCCAACAGATATATGAAAAGATGCTCATCTTCTTTAGCTATTAGAGAAATGCAAATCAAAACTGCAATGAGATACCACCTCACACCTGTTCGATTAGCTATTATTAGCAAGACAGGTAATAGCAAATGTTGGAGAGGCTGTGGAGAAAAAGGAACCCTCATACACTGTTGATGGGAATGTAAAGTAGTACAACCATTATGGAAGAAAGTATGGTGGTTCCTCAAAAAACTGAAAATAGAACTACCTTATGACCCAGCAATCCCTCTACTGGGTATATACCCCAAAAACTCAGAAACATTGATACGTAAAGACACATGCAGCCCCGTGTTTATTGCAGCATTGTTCACAGTGGCCAGGACATGGAAACAACCAAAAAGCCCATCAATAGATGACTGGATAAAGAAGATGTGGCACATATACACTATGGAATACTACTCAGCCATAAGAAATGATGACATCGGAACATTTACAGCAAAATGGTGGGATCTTGATAACATGATACGAAGCGAAATAAGTAAATCAGAAAAAACCAGGAACTGCATTATTCCATACGTAGGTGGGACATAAAAGTGAAACTAAGAGACATTGATAAGAGTGTGGTGGTTACGGGGGGGGGGGGGGGGGAGAGGGGAATGGGAGTGGGAAAGGGGGAGGGGGAGGGGCACAAAGAAAACAAGATAGAAGGTGACAGAGGACAATCTGACTTTGGGTGATGGGTATGCAACATAATTGAACGACAAGATAATCTGGACTTGTTATCTTTGAATATATGTATCCTGATTTATTGATGTCACCCCATTAAAAAAATAAAATTAGTATAAAAAAAAGAAAGCCTCAGTAATAACTTTCCGTTTGTTTGTTACTGTTTATTCTAAATTTTATTTTTAATTTTTATGTAAATAAATTTTATTTTTATGTATTTTATTATTATTTTATTTTGAGGGAGAAAGAGGAAGGGGGAGAGAGAGAGAGAGAAAAAGAAAGGGAAAGAGATAAAGAAAATAATTGACTTATTGCTTCATTTAGTTGTACATTGATTGCTTCTCATATGTGACTTGACCAAGAATTAAACTAGTGACCTTAGGCTCAAGCCAATTACCTTGGACTCAAATTGGCAACCTCAAGATTGTGCTGACAACCCTGGGGTCAAGCCAGCAATCCCATGTTCAAGCTGGTGACTCCAGTCTTAAGCCAATGACCACTATATTCCGGGTCAAGGCTCTAAACACCACTCTACCACCAATCAGGCTATTTTTATATATTTTAAATAAATGTATAGCTATTAACCTTCTGTAGTTTAATTTCTGTGTTTTTGTTAATAGTTTTGAAATGTTTAGGAAAATCATGTTTTCATTTTATTTCACTAGTCCTAATGAAAGTCATACTTTGTACTTTAACAAAATATTTGCATAAAGTTCATTTCCACTGTGCTTCAGTGAGTACATGTTCTGCATGTTCTTTGTTACAGTGTATTTCTTTGTATATTTTGGCTGTTTTTTTTCTGTAACGTCATTTTAAGTGAAGGTTATTTTCTTTCGTTTTCTTTATAATATTTTTCTATTTTTTTTATAATATTTTTCTTTTCTCTTTCTTCCTTCTGTGCTAATTCCACATGGCAGATGATTGTGCAATCTACTGTCCCTCCAGGCACCATTTCTATAATCAGATCTTATCATTCCAGTTCAGGTTTCCTATTTCCAGTGGTATTAGGTGGTGTTACTGGGAAGGGTGCAGATCCAAGCCCAGAACCATCAAGCATTTTAAGATTCTAATTGAAGGAGGCTCTCTGTATTTCTTACCGCTTCTACAGGCGTGTGTGTGGGTGGTGTGTGTGTGTGTGTTTTAGTTCACTTCCCATGTAGAAAATGGACAGAAATTTTGTATTTCCTCACTCGCTATAGTAGCTGAGGTTGTCAGAAGTAGACCAAACTCAGTTCCTATTTTCAAAACATTAGCTTTTAATCATTTTAGCCCATATTAGCCAAACTCTAGATCTCCCGCCCTGCTCAAGTTGTAATCATTTTTTTCTTGAGAGCTGCTTAACATTTTCCAGTTCTTTTATGTCTCTTAGTCATAGTCACATTTTTTTTCTTATTCTCTTAGGTCATTTTAGTTTATTTATTTATTTTAAAATTTTCCTCTGCCATTGCTGTTTAGAGCAAAGGTAGTTTCAAGGCATACACTTTACTCACTGGGTCAACTTCTCCAAAAGTTAAGGTACAGAGGTACAATGCAAATAATAATCTCATGATTGGTGTTAAAGACAAGCACAAGGGAAATAATCTAGTGTTAACTTATGATTTATGCCTGACCAGGAGGTGGTACAGTGAATAGAGCATCGGCCTGGGATGCTGAGAACCCAGGTTCAAAACCCTGAGGTCACAAGCTTGAGTGCAGGCTGGCTTGAGTGTGGGATCATAGACATGACCCCATGGTTTCTGGCTTGAAGCCCAAGGTCACTGGCTTAAACAAGGGGTCATTGGCTTTTCTGGAGGCCCCCACTCAAGGCATATATGAGAAAGCAACCAATGAACAACTAAGGTGCTTCAACTATGAGTTGATACTTCTTCTCATCTCTCTCCCTTCCTGTCTGTCTGTCTGTCTCTCTCTCTCTTTCTAAAACAAAACAGAACAACAAAAAACTTTTCACTAGGTGACTGCCTTTATCTACATACATAGGGTTATCTCTTCCATAAAGACTGTGGAAATAATAAATATTTACTTCAACATAATAATCCACAAAGTAGAGCTTATTGAGAATTTACTATGTGCCAGGCAGTGTTCTAAATGTTTTAAATGAATTAACACTTTTAATCCTCACAAGTGTATTAGGTATATGGGAGTGCTGGTATTTGAGCATGTGTGAATTGGGGACCATATTTTTAACTAATACTATGTGCTGCCTTACAGTGATTGTGGTGGACTAGTAGACACTTTGTAAAGTCACCCATAATAATTCACAAACATGCTTAATCCCTGTGAGTGAGAGAAAGACCTGTGACTTGCTTCTAACCAAAAGAATATGGCAAAGGTACTGGACTGTCACTCCTATGACTGGATTAAATTTTGTGTTATATAAGACACTGTTTTAGCAGATGGGAGGTATAGACTTTTTTATTATTGTTTTAATCCATTGTTTGTTGTAATTTCTCATGCAGCAATAGAAAACTAATAGAGTAATATAGTTATGAGAAACCATGTAATCCATGAAGACACTCTCCTTCCCTAGATGTGCATTTGCCCTTTATGTTCCTATGACCATATAAGCTATTTTATTGCTTTTGTTATTGTTATTATTGCACTATTATCACAATAAAATGTTACTAACAATAATGCTTCAAATAGCATTTTAGCAGAGTTTAAAATGACCAAGGCTTTATTCTTTTTTATGCACGAATTTGCTATTAAATACAAAAATTCTTCTTAGGAAAGGAGTTAAAACAAAATAGAAATAAACACACTTCTTGGTACTAATTTTTTTAATTTTTATTAATTTTAATTTAACATGGATTCAAGTGACCACTCAATATAACACCCTCACCCTCACCCCCGTATCTCCCATTTACATCCCCTTTGCTCCCCTTCCTTTAACTCCCTCCCCCACTTCCCTCTGGAATTTCCTGTCCTGTTTTCTGTATCTATGTGTTATATAGATACTATTTCAAAGCCACTTTAGAGGGACAAAATGTACTTTGAAAATAAGGTCTATGACAGTGTTAGATTGTACAAGTGTGCCCATATCCTTGCACAAATAAGAATGCCCACAGAGAACTAAACCAATATTATATATACATAGGTGGGTCATCTGTCAGCATCAGCAAACTGATGGCTTGTATAAGACATGTCTTAGTGAGACTGGATGTGCATGGCGGTATACCACATCTTTAGTTAATGATATTCCAGCAGTGAATGTATTCAAATGCCTTGGCTCTGAAGATAGTGCCATTTAATGAGCATAATCATAGCATACAACATACTGCCTTAACTTAGAAATACATATGCAACACACAACTCTGAGCGCTTAATAGCATTAAGGACCGCTCATAAACTACAACTGGCCACCTCCTCTCTGAGCCTCCCAGACACATATAAAGTAGTACTGGGGTTAAGTGTGTGCATGCATGCATTTATTATCACCATTTTCCCCAAAGCATTATATTTGTATAAACTACATGTGTTACACCATTTCCAAGAACCTTACATCTCACTCTTAGCCCAAAGGTGACAGTTTAAAAACAAACTCCCTGCTATAATATATGGATAAGTCCACACAACTAGCTTGTAATGTTTAATTAAAATAAATTGTTATCAACAGAGCTCATCTGTCGACAACCATGTATCAGGAGCTTTATCTGTTAAAAATTAACTGTAAGATTGACTTGACTTTTAAAGGCAGTGTATGTGAGTTTCTCATTAGCCTTATTATAATTTCAGAATCATAAATATGTAAATGATGAGTTTCACACCGGAGATTTAATTCTGCACTCTTATTTCTGATTAGCTGGAAATACACTCTGGCTCTGTCAGATAATTGGTAACACTGCACACCAATAAGGCATTTCCCTACACTTCATCAGAAGCAGTTGAAATTAAAGAAGGCAGTGCTCTTACGTTTTTGACAGTTTTGTAACACCAACTTGTTAAAGTTTTAACTCAGCCATTAATGTGGTCCATGAATTATTAATGCAATTTTTATGTCAAGGTCCTTTTTTAAAGTTGAGATCTAAGACTAATGTAAAAATGTTCTGGGAAAGACAATGCTTTTATTTCCTCATCATATTTTTTAAAATTCTATAGTAAACAATGAGCACTAATGTAATTTAAGTACACGGGAGAAACAACACATTGACCACTTGCCATGAACCATCTACCGCTTTGCTCATATTGCCAAGGTATTTGTAATCCTCTAAAAGTTTGACACTAGGTGAACTTTTACCACTTTATTATATAATGTTTTATATTAAATATATATTTTATACAACTTAGTTTCTCTGTTAATGGGAATTGCACATGACGAAAACACATTTTATTTTCCTCAAGTTGCCTAATCATTCTAGAAATGAAGGCCTTTACATTTACTTTAACCTAGAGAGATCTAAGCACTTTCATTCATAAGGATCCACTTTTTTACTGACAAGGTAATGCTTATACCCACAACAAGAGAATAAACTGCTATGGATAAGAAGTGACCCTCTTTGTCTGTACTGTTTTTCACTCTAGCATACAACAAATGTGTGCATTGAATGTTCACTAAATAAAGAAATAAGCTGCCTCAAAGGAATATAATATTTCAAAGTATACTAGTCATAATCACTAGTGGAAATTTATAAGGTTATCTTCATGTCTAATAATTGATCATACTTAAATTTATATAACTTACAAAACGATCACCCCCAATAGTTTAGGATCCATCTGAAACCATTCATAGTTCTTAGAGTATTATTGATTATATTCCCTATGCTGTACTTTACAGCTCGTTGACTATTTTTATAACTTTCAATTTGTATTTCTTAATCCCTTTACCTTTTTTACCCGTCCTCTCAACCCTTCTGCTACTTGATGACCATCAAATTGTTTTCTATATCTGTGAGTTGGTTTTTGTTTTATTTGTTTAATTTTGTTTTTTAGCTTCCACATATAAGTGAAATCATATATGTGTCTTTATCTTTATGGCTTATTTTACTTAGCATAATATGAATAAAATATGTATTATAAATAAAATATGTATTTCCGATGGCTTTAGGCGACCCCTGTGTTTGGGTCGTTCTACCCCCACTGGGGTCGTGACCCACAGGTTGAGAACCGCTGCTCTAGAACCATCCATGTTGTTGTAAATGGCAAGATTTCACTCTTTTTTTATAGCTGAGTAATATTTCAATGTATAGACATAACACATCTTCTTTACTTGAAATTCATCTATCGATGGACATTTAGAGTGTTTTCATATTTTGGCTATTGTAAATAATGCTGCAATGAACATAGGGGTACATACATCATTTTGAATTAGTGTTTTGAATTTTTTCTGATAATAACCAAAAGGTGTGATTGCTGGGTCATAATGTAGTTTTATTTTTAATTTGTTGAGGAAACTCTGTTTTCTATAGTGGCTGCACCAATTTACAATATCAGCAACAGTGCATGAAGGTTTCCTTTTCTCCACATTCTCTTTAACACTTGTTTGTTGATTTATTGATGATAGCCACTCTGACAGGTGCGAGGTAATATCTCATTGTGGTTTTAATTTGCATTTCTCTGATGATTAATGACCTTGAGCATCTTTTTATATTTCAGTTGGCCATATGTATGTCCTTTGCCAATATTAAGAGAAGTGTCTATTCAGGTCTTCTGCCTATTTTTTAATTGGATATTTTGGTGTTAATTTATATGAGTTCTTTATATAGTTTGGATATTAACCCCTTATCAGATGTACCATTGGTAAATATCTTTTCATTTTGTTGATTTTTCTTTTGCTGTGCAAAACATTTTAGTTTGATATAGTTTTTTTTTGTTTCCCTTACTCAAGGAAACATCCCAAAATATTTTATTGAGAGTGATGTCAAAGAGTTATTGCCCATAATTTCTTCTAGAATTTTTATGGGTTTGGGTCTTACATTTAAGTCATTATTCCATTTTTGAGTTTATTCTTGTATATGGTATAAGACAGTGGTTTCATATTTTGCATATATCTGTCCAGTTTTTCCAACACCATTTATCAAAGAAAATGTCTGTACCCCACAGTATATTCTTACCTCTTTTGTCATAGATTAACTGGCCATATAGGAGTTGGTTTATTTCTGGGCCCTCTGTTCTGTTCCCTTGATCTGCTTTTATGCCAATATTATGCAATTTTAATTACTATAGCCTTGTAGTAGACTTTGGTATCAGGTAGTGTGATACCTCCAACTTTGTTCTTTTTTCTCAAGGTTGTTTTAGCCATTAAAAGTTTTGTGGTTTTATATAATTTGGGGGATTATTTGTTCTAGTTCTGTGAAAAATGCTGTTGATATTTTTATAGAGATTGCCTTGAGTTCATAGATTGTTTTGGGTAGTATGAACATTTTAACAATGCTAATATTTTAAATCCATGAGCATGGTATATCTTTCTATTTGTTTGTTTTTTAATTTCTTTATTTAAAGCCTTATAGTTTTTTTGAGTGCAAGTCTTTTACCTTCTCGGTTAAATTTATTGTTAGGTTTTTTATATAAAATTGAAAATAATATTGTTTTTATAACTTCTGATAATACATTATTGGTATATAAAAATGCAACCTTAACTTTGTATCTTGTAAATTAACTGAGTTGATTTATTACTTCTAATACTTTTCTTGTTGGAATTTTTAATATCTATATATAGTATCATGTAATCTGCAAACAATGCCAATTTTACTTTTTCCTTTCCAATTAGGATGTCTTTTATTTCTTTCTTTTGTCTGATTGCTCTGGATAGGGCTTTCCAATACTCTTTTGAATAAAAGAGAAAGTAGACAGCCTTGTCATGTTCTTGTTCTTAAAGAAAAAGCTTTCAGCATTGCACCATTAAGTGTGATATAACTCTGGGTTTGTAACATGACCTTTATATGTTGAGACAAGTTTTCTCTGTTCCAACTTTGCTGAGAGCTTTTATCATAAATGAATATTGGACTTTGTTAATTGGTTTTTATTGTCTATTGATATGATCATATTGTTTTTATTCTTCATTTGTTAATGTGGTGTATCTTGTTAACTGATTTGTAAACAGCGGATCAACCTTGCATCCCAGAAATAAATCTCACTTGATAATGGTGTATGTTCTTTTTTAATATATTCTTGAATTGTTTCCTAATATTTCATATCTATGTTCATTAAGGATATTGGCCTATAATTTTTGTTTTTTGTTATGATATTGCTTGGCTTTTATATAAGGGTAATGCTAGCCTTATAAAATGAGTTTGGAAGCCTTCTTTTCTCTTCAACTTTTTGAAATAGTTTGAGTAGGTTAGCTATTGATTCTTCTTTAAATGTTTGATAAAATTTACCTTTGAAGCTATCTTATCCAAGACTTGTTTGTTGGGAGTTCTTTTATTACTGATTTAATTTTTTTAGTAGTTATCTGTCTGTTCAGATTTTCTATTTATTCTTGATTTAGTCTTGGGAAACTGTTTGTTTATAAAAATTATCCATTTCTCCCAGGTTTTCAAATTTGTCAACATATAATTGTTCACAATAATTTCTTATAATCTTTTGTACTTTTATGGTATCAGTTGTCTCCTCTTTAATTTCTGATTTTATTTATTTGATCCCATCGTCTTTTTTTACTTGATGTATCTATTTATTTACACATTGATCTTTTTTATTTTCTTCCTTCTACTTACTTTGGCCTTTGTTTGTAACTATTTCTCTGCTTCCTTTAGATGCAAAGTTAGATTGTTTATTTGAGATATTTCTTGTTTTGTAAGGAAGACCTGTAGTCCTATGAATTTCCATTTTAAGACTGCTTTCACTATGTCCCATAGCTTTTGGGTTGTTGTAATATCTTTTCTATTTTTTTTAGGATATCTTTTGATTTCTTCCTTGATCTCACTATTAACCCATTTTTGTTTAGTTGTATGTTCTTTAGCTTCTATGTTTATGTGTTTGTTTTGAGGGTTTTCTCTTGTGATCAATTTCTAGTTTCATACCATTATGATCAGAGAAGATGCTTGATACGATTCCAATCTTCTTAAATTTATTGACACTTGTTTTGTGTCCTAACATGTGGTATATCCTAGAAAATGCTCCATGTACTCTTGAATAGAATGTATATTCTGATGTTTTGGGATGAGATGCCCTGAAGATATCAATTAAAATGATCTGGTCTAATATATCATTTAAAGTCACTGTTTGCTTGTTGATTTTTCTGTTAGAATGACCTACCCATTGATGTTAATGAAATACTGAAGTCCTCTACTATTAGTTTATTACTATAGAGCCCTCCTTTTAGGTCTGTTTATATTTGCTTTATATATTTTGGTGCTCCTACAGTGAGTGCATAAATGTTTACAAGAGTTATATCCTCTTGTTGGATTAATTCCTTTATCATTACGAGATGTGATTCATCGTATCTTTTTACAGTCTTTGTTTTAAAGTCTATTTTATCTGATAAAGTTATTGCTACTCTTTTTGTTTTTGTTTCTTTACATAAAATATCTTTCCCCATTCCTTTAGTTTTAGTCTGTGTGTATCTTATATTTTGAGGTGTGATTCTTGTAGGCTGCTTTTAAGATTCTCTCTTTGTATTTAAACTTTGCCATTATAATTATGATATATCTTGGTGTGGGCCTTTTTGGATTCATCTCATTTGGGACTCTGTGTTTCCTGAACTTGTATGTCTATCTCCTTAACCAGGTTAGGGAAGTTTACAGCCATTATTTATTCAAGTAGGTTTTCAATACTTTGCTCTCTCTTTCCCTTCTGGTATTGTTATGATGCAATTATTTTTGTTCTTTATATTTTCCCAGAGATCCCTTATACTATATTTATTTCTTAATTCTTTTTTCTTCTTTCTATTCCAATTGGGTGTTTTCTGCTACTTTGTCTTCCAGATTACTGATTTTAGTCTCTTCTTTATCTAATCTATTGTTGATCCCCTCTAGTATATTATTTTCAGTTATTGCTTTCTTCATTTCTGACATTTTTATCTTTTCTAATCATTTGTTGAAGTTCTCACTGAGTTCATCTATCCTTCCCATAAGATTATTAAGCAGCCTTATAAACAGTGTTTTGAACTTTGTATCTAGTAGCTTACCTGTCTTCAGTTTGTTTAGTTCCTTTCTGAAGTTTTAGTTCATTATTTGGGACTTTTTTTTTGGGGGGGGGTCTCATAATTTTGGATGACTCTCTGCGGTTTTTTCTGTGTTAAGTAGATATGCTGTGTCTCCCAGTCTTGACATATGGCTTTATCTAGTAGGTCTCCTGTCAGGCTCAGTGCTGCTATTTTCCTGGTCACCTGAGTCAAGTGTTCCAGGGCTGTTCCTTATGTGAGTTGTGTGTGTCTTCCTATTCTATTTGATCCTTGATGGCTGTTGATGCTTAAGTGTGTGGGGTTGACCCTCAGGTGGACAGGCTGTGAGAGTTGGCCATGACTTCAGTGGGTAAGCCATTGTGTTGCTTTGACTTCATGGAGAAAATGAGTCACTTTAGCAGGGCTCTGGTGCCAGCCAAGTCTGTCCTTCAAATGTGTCATTTGTTGAGCTAGTTTGGTGGTGTTCTGATGTGGTCTAAAGCCAATCACTAGGTATGTTGGTGCTGAAGCCTTTTGAGAGGGATTTCAGTGTTGGCCAAGTTCAGCCACCAATTTTACCAGGCTTCAGGATACCTGGGAGGATCTGCAGTTGGTTGCCACTTGTGTTGGGCCTGGAGGTCCTTGGAAGAAGCTATGCTCTGAAATGAGACCAACTATACTTGTGCCAGGCTTGAGACACTTTGGTTAGCACCATAATGTGAGCTAAGGGCAGCTGTCACTTATGCTGGGCTTGTGACTACTTATTAAAGCTATGTTCCAAGCCAAGACTGTTTACCATTTATGCCAGGCTTGGAGCGATCTGGTGAGAGTTACAATGCAAGTTGATACTGGCTGATGCTTATGCCAAGGTTAGGCTCACTTAGCAAGAGGTGCAGTGCATGCCAATGTCACTTGGGGCTTATTTGTAGTTTATCAACCTTTGAAAGATTTTGGGAAAGTTCACAGCATGAACCAAGGCAGGCCAATTATAGGGAGCAGCCCCTGGAAGAAGCTTGGTCCAGTGTGCAAATTAGGTGGGGCAGTTTCAGGAAATCTCCAGGGGAGAGAGAATGGGGTTAGCTAAGTAAATGGAAAAAGCAAATTTAGGACCCTCTGCACAGGACCAGCTGCATAGGAGGAGCACTTAAAAAAGAATCAATGGCACCTGCTACTACTTATGTCCCTGAATAAAGCTGCCTCAACCTCTGCCCCTTCAGTGCTCACCCTGAAGCTAGTCAATTTAGTTTCTCCCTGAATGACCCTACCATTCCTCAAGCTGCTGGCCCTACACTAGCAGTGAGTGAGTGAGTGAGTGAGTGAGTGAGTGAGTGAGTGAGTTTGTGTATGATTTCTTTAAGACCTGAGGCTAAGTCACCTGAGCCTAAGTCTCCAGAGTCATTTTCAGATGTAATCCCTGCTGTCATTTTCAGATGTAACCCTTGCTGTTTTTCACAGCTAGATATTATGGGTATGCCTCTTGTAGCACTGGTGCCCTGAGCAGGGGAGCCCCATGTGGAGCTGGAACCCCTTACTCCTCAAGGGAAAACTGCAGCCAAGATATCCCTTCCCATTTGTAATCACCACACAGTGGGTATGAGACCTGCCCATTTCATGTCTCTGCTGCTCCTACCAGCAGCTTCTTCCTTATATCCTTCAGTATCAGACCTCTATTCAGCTAGTCCTCAGGTGGTTCTTAGTGATAGTTGTCCTATAATTTAGTTGTAATTTTGATATGATTGTGGGAGTAAGCGAGCACAGCATTTACTGACTCTACCATCTTAAAAGAAAGTCCTGTGTACTATTGATGTTACATTTATTCAACTTTATTGTTCTACCTGCTTTTATTGATTTTCACCACTTCTTTAAAAACTAATCAATAAAAAGCATCAATTTTCTATGAGTTCAAAACAAAGAGTAGCCCAATTCCCATTAAAATAGTAATATTTTAAATCAATACATTTTTCCTAGGATGGGTTAAAAAAAAGAATATGTTTAAAGTTGAGTAAAGAACATCTAAAAAAAAGAAAAAGGAGAACATCTGTAGTACAGGTAAACAATCACAGCCATTTTCACAGGACTTTATTCTGACTTCTCTAAATCTAACTCATTCATATCTGATTTTTCAGCATAAGTAAACTTTCCCTTAAAAAATAAGTGAGCTATTAAGTGGAAAACTAAATTTAGTGCAAAATGTAACTCCAATTGTCAGCACACACAATTGGATAAAGAACATTGTCTTTAATCAGTTTTGTACTTATATGTACCCACACATTTATTGAATCCACTATAAATTATAAAATAAAACAAAAATGTAAGAAAATCAGAAAATTTGTTGAATATTGCAAAATTGAAAGATGACTAAATGTGTATATTCCAGACATCAATCATATGAAACATATAAAAGCAAGGTATCCAACTCAAGAGGCAAAATTTCCACTGAAATAAGAATGTAGCACTTAGATATGAAGTAACAGTTCTATGACTATAAAAATATGGTACTAGATATTCTTTGTAATTAGAAATAGATGCTTGCTACTGACTGGAGAACTGAGCTCAGGTGCACTTCACACATGAACCAGACACATAACAAAATGAGAAATGAGCTATCAATTCCCAACTCAATTATCAGTCATCATCAGCTGGATAGTAAGGCAGCATAACACCACAATTAAGCACATGCACTGTGGGCCCAAGTAGGCCACAGTTCAAATTCTGGCCCCATCCTTAACTGAGGACCATAACTTTGAGCCACTATTTCCTTATTGATAAGTTGAGGAAAGGAGATTTATTTTATACGTTTTAACAACATATGTATATGCCTGAACAATAAACATTTTTTGGAGAAAGATGTAAAATTTTATTGAGAGAATTTAAACAGTCAACTATTCAATATAAGAACAGTCTGCATGGGTTTACCTTGTCTTCCTTTAAATCTCTGGTTGCCCTTCCCCTGTTTCCCAGCATGTAAATGGGTTCTAATTTTGGTAAAATCTCCACCTTGATATTGGGACCATCTCTGCCCTCTCGCATAGTCTCTGGCTGAGCCAGTTCCCTGAAAACAGCTTATGAGTCAGGCCCTGCTCGGGCATTGGGAAGCACACTAAACTTGGTAAATTCTCTTTGTTGACATCAGTACCATCCTTGCCCTCACCGTCAGTCTTTGAGAGAAACAGTCCTTGCAATTCAGCATCCAGGTCAGGACAATGATCCTCAGGGGCTACTGCATCTTCTTTCTTTTCATCAGGTGTAATATCCTGACTCTAATATTGTGGCTACTCTTCCATAGGTTGCTCAATACTGGGATGCAGTTCAGCCACAGGTCCAATTGGTTGGGAATATACATCATCTTCTCATATTTTCTATATGGCTCTTGATCTTACTTGCCCATTCATATTCCACATTATACTTAAAGTCCTGGGAGGACTGAACTGTGTACCCACCTGTTGAGTGTCCAGTAAAACTATATTTGATACCCTCTTTCATTCTCACAAGTCTCTGAGTACAGGACACTAAATATATGGTTACGCTAACTAAAGTTTATGCTAAAGAATATCACTTAGACATGAAGTAATATTTGACTTTCTAATAAGAAATTTCATAATTAAGCAGATATGTCTGAATAGTCACAAGTATTATGCAGTCACCACAGGCCTTCTCATGTTGTGGCTTTCCCCTGACAAACCTACAAGGAGCAGAATAGAGTGCTCCCAGCTGTCCCCCTGGCTCTTTGAAGAAATAGGTCAAAAAGGCTGTGTGATGCATTCCTGACAATTTTTCTTAATCTACCAATTTGGTAGCTTACTCTTCATCTATAGGGAGGAGTTAGAGCCCGGAAAAGTGCCCAAGAGTGTTTTAATACTGTATGTTAATCAGTGTACAAACACAAGGTCAGAGAAATGAGTGACTTTTCCTAAAAAATATAAATCTAGCTTTCTGTGTTAGAAAGGTCACTCAGTAAAAGCCTGAAAGAGCCTAAACTTTGTCTCTCATTGCATTTTCCAGAGTGACCTGACCTAAGTTTTTATATATTATTATTAAAGAAATGGAAAATTTAGAAACGCAATTTAAAAAATTAAAATCAGGCCTGACCTGTGGTGGCGCAGTGGATAAAGCATAGACCTGCAAATGCTGAGGTCACTGGTTCAAAACCCTGGGCTTGCCTGGTCAAGGCACATAAGGAGTTAATGCTTCCTGCTCCTCCTCCCTTCTCTCTCTCTCTCTCTCTCTCTCTCTCTCTCCCTCTCTCTCTCCTTTCTAAAATGAATAAATAAAATAAAAATAAAATAAAATAAAAATTTAAAATCACCAACAATCCAGTGACTATGACATACCTATTTTCATATATATCTTTCTGGCCTTTTTTCAATATAGGTATAGTTAGATAAGTGAAAAGAAAGGACTTCTTTTACCTCAAAACACTTGAGGATTTTTCTTTTGATTAAATCTTTCTTTTAATGGTAAGTCAAAAAACTTATTAGAGTGTAACAGTATCCTAAAAAAATGAGAATCTGAGAATCTGACCAAGGTAGCATGTACAGAATCAAGCACCTGAAACTTGTTTCCCATATATATATATATTATTGAGTAATAATATAGGTGAGATGAGGTAACTATAGAATTGAATTAGTCATGTGTCTTCTAGAGAGGCTGCTTAACTCTAAGACAGAAAAGCTGAAGGCACCACAGGTCTATTAGCATCCCTGAACGGAGGTGGTTCATAACCAACCAGTGTAGAATTTTGTGTTTATAAAAATCCCAAATGCAAAATGGATAAAATAGATGGGATATTAAGAATTCATACCAAAGGATATTTGGATCTCAACCCCACTACGGAGAGTTGTCCTTTGATTTGGTTTTCTATTGTTGTGCAACAAAACTCAGTGGTTTAAATTAGCACCATTTACTTGTTACCTGGACATGGCAGGAAGGAAACACATCTCTGTTTCATGTGATGTCAGCTGGGATGGCTCAACTGGGGCTCGAGGATTAACATTCACATGTTCCCAGGAAGCTCTGCTGGACTGTCGTGCTGGCACCTTTATTCACCACATGAACCTTTCTATTAGCTCCTTAGCAACTGGGTTCCCACAAGAAAGAAGCATACACTGCCAGACTCTTATCATGCTTAGACTCTAAAGTCCCAGAACATCAGTAAGAAGTTAAAAGTCTAGACCAGATACAAGGGCAATACCTTTTTATTAGAGAATTATATGTAGAAGAATGGGAGGAATTTTGGGGGTTGGGGTAAAACATTAAGTCTGTAGATTTATGGGTTTATTTTGTTACCTATTTTATATTCTTTCTTAATGCAATATAAACTTTTTATGGGGCAACCAAATCTTGCTTCATGAGTTTGATTGGGAATCCAAAACCAAAACCACTGCTGCTGGCTGAATAAAGTGAGTGTTGCAATAGATATATTTGCTCGTAATATATGGATATCTCAGGTTTTGCTGATGCATATAATTTTATATTTACTTAATATTAGATTTTGAGAAAACTATGTAATTAACTATTTTCAAAAACATGATGATTACATACTAGATAGTATTTCTTTTGATGAAGTATTCAAATTTCTTAACTATTGCTATTGTTAGATATTTTGCTTGTTTTTACCTTTTTAAAAATAATTATTTATTTGTGATGTTGTTATATAAATATTGGTTCATAAATGAGTTATATGCTTAGGTTAAACCCCAAAGAGAAGACTTGCAGTGTCAAATTGGCTTAAAGTTTGTAAGTTAGTTTAACAAAATATATTTCAGAAAGTTTTTATATTTTATTATCTTTTCCAAAAAAATTTTGGATGTATAATTTAATTTTTCTTGTCAGTACTTACGAATGCCATCTTGTTTAGTTTTATTTGTGTTTTTCTTGCTACTTTGAATATTGTATTACTTGCTAAGCACAATTATTCTTTCTAAACATTTTTCATCTTTTCTCAAAAATGAAAAGGCTGTCATTTTTTATTTTACTCTAGAAATTTACCTTCTAAATTTTAAAAGTCAGTGATATGTACAACACAAGATGGGTTTTCAATACAATCATCTTGCATATCATGGTCCCCCCCGCCCCAGCCTGTCGGTCCCTTCCATTATCTCAGGAATAAACACGTACACCTCCCATAAAATACAGTCCTATGTCATCATACTGGGGCCAACTCTCTGATTTCTTTGAACTTTATTTTTCTGTATCCCCATTGTGTTTTGTGCAATACTGTTACAGAATTTTCTCAACATGTTATAACTATCTCTATTCCATACTAGACTTAGATTCTTTTTTTTACTAAAACTCAACAAAATTTATGTGCTTACTTTATGAAAAGTAGTATGCAAAGTACTTAAGAAGCGGAGGCAGTAGATGTTGTTCCTCAGTCATGGACAAAAGAGCACATCTTTCCTTGCTCTTTCCACTGGAATATAATAATTGTAGAGTGTTGTTCAATATTTAAAAAAATGAATTACTAGAAAAAAAATAACCTAAACTTAGGGCTATTTTTGAGAGGTTTGAAATAGAAAGTCCTTTTCTAAAAGAATTAATAAAGAAATATAGTCAAAACTGCTCTGGCATGGCTTCGCCTACGGAGTTTTTAAATGTTTTTTTCAATGAGTATTTATCTCCTCAAGCATAATTATTAGGCATCACAAACAAGACAAAATGAAGATTTGCTTTCATCTTCTATTATTTTCATTTAAAAATCACAACGCATCAGGGGACCTTTCTATCCATCTTGCTGGGTAAATGCTTCTGTTCCCTGCTGCTATTAGTCCCAAGGATAAAAATGTGAAGTTTCTATAAATGACTTTGTCAATTTTACTTAGAAATCCAAAGTTTCAAACTGACACCAAGTCAGGCAACTCCAAATGTTATTGAACTTCACCCTCATATGTATACCTTCAGGGGAATTTTCTTGCACAAAGAAGAAAAAGTAGCAGCAGAGAATTGTTTTCCAAAGCACATGATTTCCCTTGCTGCCAGTGTCACTTATGTAATGACAACAATTTTAGAAAAGATACCTTAGTTTTCCAATTTGCTTTGTTAAGTCAATCCTCAGAAGAGATAATTTTTCAATATGTTATATAAATTTATTTTTCTTTTTGTTGTTCCTCTTGTGTTGTATTACTTAAAGCACCTGGGGATAATTAAAATATTCAGGATGACTATAGAGAATATGATAGAAACAGATGAAGTAATATTTTAGCCTGGGTTAAATAAATAAATTTCTTTATCTTACACTGTAAGCAAGATTAATAGGGTCAAAATTTTAAAAATAATAATTTGTTAGTATAAGTGGTATGAAAAGGAAGCAATGAAGTAGCAAAAACAATAAGGGTTTTAAAAAGTCAAATTGAAATCATAATGGAAATATAGCTTTGAGGAAGTTAAAGGGTTTCTGAAATAGTGATACATCTTGGATTTACATCAAAGTTATTGGAGATTCAAAAGAAGTAGTCAAAACAAGCTTAATGATAGAGAAGAAGCTTCAAATTGCTTTTTGAAAAAATTTAGTACATTCTTGTCCATTCACAATACTCCATTTGAGTGAGTATGCTGAGATTTTTGAATTGTTTTAAGAAGACATAATAAGTCATCTCATAGTGTCTTACAATAATATGCTATTACACCCTCAGCTCATGTTGGCTTGACCTCATCAAACTACTCTCATTTGAATTAGAATGAACTTAATAGATTTTTCTCAACCATTTTGAAAATACACATTCAGATTCTCTTGATTTGGATTTGACTCTGACCTGTATCTGAGGTCTATCACTGCACTTAAGCAATGTTACTGAAACACCAAGTTCATCTGTGTCCTAGTTTGGATAATTGTGTCTGCATTCTTTCCTCTACCTTAGTTCCTATTTTTATCATCTGAGAAATTCCCTAATGTCATTGGGACTACATCTCTTCTTTGTTCATGATACTTTCCTAACCAGAGAAGACAGACTGGTTTCTGCATCCCAGGCAAATACTCAAACTCTGGCATTTGCTGATACACCAATCTTTGCCTGGTGGCTTATGCTATTGTTGCCACATTACACTGGCTTCCTTTGTTCACTATTAGCCTCTGTTGAAGAACATTTTAAGATTCAGCCAGCTTTGTGAAATCCATCGTGCGTGCACAAGAAAGCTGCTTTAGAGGCTGCTTCTCGTCACCTTGTACAATAAAATTATTATTTGAATTCACAAGAAGACTTTTCCTTTGAATATGGAAACAGGAATCATTATACTTAATCTCAAACTCATTTGTCTTGTTAATTGGCTTGTTTATTTTTTTTGACACCTGAATTATGTAACTGACTGTTTTCCACCTTTTGATAGCTGTTAGAAAGATTCAGCATCTACCTCTCTCAATTATGCAGACCATATAGCCGATATTTGTTTACTGTAATCTCATTCCTGACTCTACAAAGTTTATCTCCCCGAAGTCCAGAAATGTTCACAGTATAACGTTTAGTTTGCTTTTATCTTGCTGAACCGAGGATGTTTTTATTAGCTGTTCATAGTTTTGAAGAGGATACAAGAGGATGCAAACAGGTAAGTACTACAGAAACACTGCTTTCTGTTCACCCTGAAATCACGGAATGCCAGTGACTTCAGGGAGGATGCTTCCACTTCATATGGTCCTGATGTTCATTTCTAACTGCCAGTTTCAGAATCTACATGTAATTCTGCATCACCAGTGTCCGCCCTAGGATGTAGGGAAGAATAGTCATAGGATCTCAGTTCTTTTCAGTGTGCTCTGTGTTGCTGAAGATGACTTGTAAAATCAAAGTCAAATAGTCTAATCTTTTATTCCTGGGCTTTCAGGTATAATCAGCTTCAACAGCATCCTCGCCTTTAAGAAATTTCATTTTTAAATTCTTCAGGAAAGGGAGTTCTACTACCTCCTTCCATAATCCATTTTAATGTAAAAGATCCTCCAGGTTTAGGAAATCCTATTTGTATCTAAGTAGTCTTATTGCTTTACACTCAGCATATTGTTAAGGCTCAAGGTTAAAAGAGAACATCTATTCACTCTCTCTTCATTATTTCAAAGATGATCATTAATCATAATCCCAAGTCTAAACATTTTAAGACTATTCAACAAATGTATTCTTTAAGTTTTAAATATGTCACCAAACACTTATCAGGCAGTGCATATGGAGGAAGTACATACAGGGTTAGCCAGTATTATTATTATTATGGGCTGTCAATTGTCTTGTATCCAAATATACATATGAGTTTATGTAATCTGCTAAAAAAAATCTTATGAGATGGAAGCTATTATTATCCCTCTGGCACAGATGTGAAAACTGAGACACAGAGATATTCAGAAAATATTCAGGAATTTTAGGATCACAACCACCTTCAAGGAATGAGCCAGAATCCAATCTCAGGACATTTCACACTAGAACCTATGTATGTTCTAAAGCCTCTGAACTCCCGGGCCTTTGCAGGTGGCCAAATATCCCCATCATCTAAGTAATCTAAGTTTTACTAAAACAATACTATCTAATATAACACTGTAAATCTTTATAGGAAATTTGAGTATTTTGATTTAATGAGCTATTATAACCATACAGTTTTCTATTGTTTTCAGTGTGGCAGGGACAGTATTTTAGTTTCAGACTTGTGTGAGTTTGCCCAGACTCAGCTATTCATAATTGTGATCTTGTATCTATGGACAGAGGGAAAAATATAAAGTTTCCACTTTCTATATATTTGGACTTAAGGACTACAAATCAATAAAGGAAGAATATTTATAATTTATAAGTTAAGAATCTAATTCCATTTTACATAAAAAACAGGTCAGAACTATCTTGATAACTATCAGCTATCATTATTTCAATTATGTTGGTGTAATGATATCATCATATCAACTTTCATATCACAGCTCTCATTTTCAACAGTCATTTTCCAGCACTAAAAAAATCATGGATCTAAGCCCTTGTAATGCATTGTCTCATTTACTAAACTTAAGAACTCTCTGACTGAGAAATATTAACCTAATTTTACAGGTGAGAAAAATCAAGGCTCAGAAAAGTTAAGAACCTGACCTAAGCTTACTCATTTAGTTCTGAGGCAGGATCACAATGCTTTTTGCCAAGTGTGTCTAATAAGAAAGAACAAGGTTTTATTATAGGGATCATAAACCCAAATCCAAGCATATCTACTTACAAACATGCAATACTTGTCAGATACTCACAGATGATTGCCCCTTTGCATCAAATTATATTAAAGTTCTCTGCAGACTCTTACTGAACTAATTTTGCAAACCAATCAACAAAAAGAAAGATGGTGAAGTATAGCTCCTTGGCCACCAGGGGGAGTAAGGTCCAGAATCCATACGAAGTCTTGTCCTGCACTCAGCCGGCCTTTTCTTGTTTGTATGAATCTAGTGGTACCTGGAAGGGAAAAACCTCTAAGGAAAAGCTTAGAGTGAATTTATGGGGCTTTTGTAAATCGAAGGTCAACATCTTTTGACCTACACCCGGTAGTAAATGTATGTCTTTGAGTTAGGAAATTTGATTGAGGACTGACAGAATGTGATAAAAAGATTAAAGGTAAAATGTTTTAAAAATTAAAAACAAACAAAAGAAGAAATCAAAGAATGGACCCTCTACTTCCTCTATACTATTTTAAACATTATAAAAATTTGAAAGTGTCTGGCAGAACAGTTAGCCACAAGGGTTTTTTAAGGTATTGATTTCTGGGAGACAATTTCTCTTGATAGCCTGGATGTTTTAATGATGACCACTTCTAAAGGTGACCTTTCCTGTCCCCATGTCAAATCATGAAAATTGCTTAGAGTTGGCTATGTATGCCCAGCAAGGCAGAATGTGGATTCAACTTTGTGTATCTTTCTGTCTGGAAGCCTTGTTTGTATATCTAAATTTACATGAAAGCTTGTTTCCTTGAAGGTACAATGCAACTATGGTCCCATACTAGATCAGTTTTGTTTGAATCTTACCATTGTCATGCAGATTATCAGCACAGTCCACAATTATGAAAGGTCTCTGATTATAATATAAAATAATAAAGAGAAAAATCAGTAGGAAAGTGCCTGGGGTGAATTTATAATGCATTTGAAGTGTGAAGCTGTCCATTTAACCCTTAACAATATTCATTTTCTTCACAGTGTGCAAACCTTGTCAGTAGTTTGAAAAGCTATGAATTTAAATAACCTTAAGCAGCCTGAGAAATGAATAATTTGATAGGTATATCTCTGGCAGATGGTTGAAATCTTTACATTTTGTTTTGTTTTGTTTTTTCTTTTCTTAAGAATATACTGTAGGGTTCCTGCCAAATTTAGGTTGTAAGGAAGGCAAAAATCAAACAATAAATGCTCCATATTTGTTAATCACCAACACTTAGGTAACATTTAAGAATAGTTATCACCGGTCAGGGCACATACAGAAACAGATCAATGTTCCTGTCTCTCTCTCTCTCCTCCTCCTCCTCATCCTCCTCCTCCTCCTCTCTGGCTAAAATCAATACATAAATTTTAAAAAAAAAGAATTATCAGTCCCACCTCCCTTGATTCTTTAGAGGAATGACCTGAAAAGCAAGAAGTTTTTGTTGTTTGTTTTCATAAAAAAAAAAAATTAATTTGTCAAATATTTAATCTAAGATTAAAATCAATGACTTGTTGGTGCTTCTCCAGCTTATTTTATTGTTTTGTAAGATTTAATGTTCATTTCAACATTAATGCAGTACTGACAATTCAACTAACATACTTTGATTGACATCTCATTGAAGAGACTCTTGTGAGAAACAGAACATATCTTTTTTTTTTCCTTCTGGCTGTTGTTTATGTGTGTAGACACACTCTTTATCTTGTGAAAATAGCTGAAAATAATATTGTTGACCCAGGTCAGCACACATTTTTATCAGGATCCATTTACTAAAAACCAGAGTCATTACCAGAAGTATTGTCTGGATGTAAAGTAAATACTTCAATAGCACCGGATGCTGTGAAAGAGGATTCGGATACAAGGATGGCTTGGATCTATCTGATTCACGTTTACAACTGAGTATGGCATGATCCTACAAAGGAATATACGTCCAGTAATCCAAAAATAATTCCAAACAAAACTGCAAATAACATGGCTGCATTCTTTGGAAAGTGACAACAGCTAAAAATATATAATATTGTAAAATGTCAAAACAACTTATGTACATGGTTTTATTCAAACCTGACATCCAAACAATGATATTGTTATATCAAGGAGGTAAAGCAAATTATCCCCTTAATGATAGAAATTAGAATACAGACTTTCTTATTCTAATTCAGTGTCTTTTACTACACGAAAGCTGCAGCATGTTTGTAAAAATTCATTGTGAAAGATTTTGTTTTATAATTGAGAATGAAATGAAAAATCACCTCTATCAACATGCCTTAAAATTTTACATGAAAGATAAATATATAAATAAGAGGTTGATTTTCAAATCTTTATATTGTACTTTTATCACAGTTATCAGAATGTCTTTAGCTTGAGTGTGATGTTTCAGAAAATTTCTTTCAATTGGAATCAAATTTTTCTCTGTAATCTTTTTCACTGGATAAGACAGCCACTCTTCCTGCCTTGGAAGAGCTTCTGTTCTTCCAGGAGAGAAACACCTTACTGAACTGGTACAAAAGCATTTATTCAATAACTTTAGTGTTAAGTGTTATGAACTAGAATTACAGGGCATTATCAGAGGGCATATAAGCTTTCCTACAGTGATTAAAGGGAAGGATCAGGGACTGTTTTTAGGAAAGTAAGAATTTAACTGAGATCTGAAGAATTGATTAGCTTTGTTTAAAAAAAGAAAATGGTCTGACTAAGCAGTGGAAAAGTGGACAGAGTGCCGAACTGGGACACAGAGGACCCAGGTTTGAAACCCCAAGGTCGCTGGCTTGAGTGCGGGCTCATCCGGCTTGGGGCTCACCAGCTTGAATGCAGGCTCATCTGGCTTGAGCACCGGCTCACCAGCTTGAGCACAGGGTTGCTGGCTTGAGCATGGATTCAGAGAAATGACCCCATGGTCGCTGGCTTGAGGCCAAAGGTCTCTTGCTTGAGCCCAAGGTCACTGGCTTGAGAAAGGTGTTACTCACTCTGCTGTATGTAGCCCCCCATCAAGGCCCATATGAGAAAGCAGTCAATGAATAACTAAAGTGCCACAATAAGGAACTGATGCTTCTGATCTCTTTCCCTTCCTGTCTGTCTGTCTGTCTGTCTCTCTCTCTCTCTGTCAGAAAAAAATAAAAATTGGAGTTAAGTTTAGCCAAGGAAACAGCATATGTAAATTTATGAGACTATTTGAGGAACAAGTACATTTGAGGACTCTAAATAGGACCAGTGAGCTAGAGCTCCTATGATAAAAAGGAAGAGTTAAGAATTCAGCCTATACTGTTGATAGAAACCAGATTGTACAGATCTATGTAAGTACAAGTTAAAGGTTTTGCTGCTTATGTAAAGATAAGTGTTTTATACGAGGGAGTAACATGGTTCAATTTCCAATGCTGGGAATTTACTAGCCGCATCTTCCCATTCTCTGTTTCTTGAACATTTGCCAAACTAATCTACTCATTAACTTTTAAGTATATCACTTAATATTTTATTATATTGCTTCCATATTTTCCTTGTCTAAAATTATTCACACTTCTTGCCCACTACCCATTATTTGGAATATAACTAGGCCTACTACTCTATAAGGTTGGAAGTACTTAGCACACCTGTATTTTCACATCCTATGGATACACCTCTAATAGGAAAGGAAAAAACTTTTTTTTTCTCTATTTTCTTTGGTTCAATGTCTGGACCTTGCAAATTAAACTGACAAAACCAGATTAACAGGGAAAAAATGGTTATGTTCTATGCATATGAAGGCTTTACAGAAATAAAATGAAAAACCCCAGAGGAGTGATCAGACCCAGAGGTGTATATACCATTTTAACAAGAACAAAAAATTTGTGGGGAAGTTACAAGAGAAAAGAAAAGGATTTTGAGCTTTGAGGAACAGTAAGTTGTGGGGAGGTAAATATATGGAGGAAATAATGGAAAACAACTGTTAGGAAAGTCTGTACAGACCCGTTTTGGTGCTGACTCTCCATTTTCTCACAGCAATGAAACTCCCCTGGGAAATGGGGTCTGTGGCACACCACATTTTTCTGCTTTTAGTCTCTCAGTGTAGAGTGAAAGCTCTGAGAAGGTAATTTTCTGTATCTGTTGATTCTCAACATCCTTTAATTTAAAACCTGTACATGAAAATAGTATTGTTGGAGCTGGCATATCATGATTTCTTCACTACTCTGAATAACTATAACACATCCATGCTGCATTTTTCCTGGAGAGTGAATCTTTGTAAACAGGAAAATTCTCCAATTCTCACTAAGATACTAGGGAAGACTCAAATGAAGAAAAAGGCCAGGGGGATGGTCAGGATGTATGCCTGAGTATACAAACCTATCCTTCTATTCAAAATTCTTAACATTCAGAATATGTAGTTAAAATTTGTAAATACTTAGTGCTGAGAAACAGAGAATACTATATGTTGGTCTAAAATGTTAGAAATTCTTAAAAGAAATATATGGATCAGATTTATGAAAGTACCTATATTCTATGGATGTTTCTTCAGTAATATAAGTATAGTTCTGAAGAGGTGGGGACTTTTTCATAAATATTCTAAACTCAGAAGTAAGAGAAAAAAGTACAATCAGAATTCCAGGGGAAATGTTCAGGTTCTATAATGTTCAGGTACAAATGTTCTATGTGCTATAATTTGATATATAGCACATAGAACAGCCTAGAAGGTTGGCCTCTCAGGGTGTGAATAGTTGAAGTATTTACTTGCAAGTAAAGGCAATTATACCTAAGAAAGTGGGCAGTGGCCTGAGAAATGGCTTATTCCTTACGGAGGAAATCTGGAAAAAATAATAATGAATATATTTGAGCAAAGTAAAACTAAATTTCATGTAAACTTTACAGAATGAGCTATTTCAGATTGACTACTGCCTACTCATCATAAATATTACTCAGTAAACAAATTCAACAGTGATTTCCGGGTGCTCAATCAGTATGTAGCATTTATCTTTGATACACCATACTCCTATAAGGTCTTTGACTTAGTATTACAAGCAGAATTCCAGCAACAGACAAGTCTTGATGTGTTTCTAATGAATAAATGTTGCAGACTACCTTTCATATCCCTTCTTTCTAGATATTGAACACTGTATCATTATAATTAGCGACATTGATGTAGTTGATAATATAGAACACTGCATACAATTGCAGAATACATATCATTTCCAAGAACATATGAAACATTTTCAAATACTTACAATATGCTAACTCAAAACTTCCACTAAAAAATTCCAATAAATTGACCAAAATACATTGTTAAAATCAATGTAAATAGATAAGCAGATGATGCTCATGTACCAGAAACTGAAAACTACGTATCTAAATAATCTAGGGTAAGATTAGTAATTAAAATAAAAAATTTTAAATATCTTTAAATGATAATTAAGGTGACCATAAATCTATATTTAGAAAAAAATTGTAAATTTAATTTTATATATAAAAAAGAAAAAGAAATAAGCTAAGTATCTAACTCAAGAAGTTAGAAATATAAAACAAATTAAATACAAATAAGTTAGAAAGAAGAAAACAATAAAGATAAAAACAATGATAAGAGAGCCAATTCCAATATGCTGACAGAGTAGGCAGAAGTTTCAATTGCCAACTCCTAGAACCAAAGTGCAGTTTTAACTACATTTAAGAAAAATCATCCAAAAAATGAAATTAGGACAAATGGAAAGGAGTCTATAATAAAGAAATCACAGAAGAAGCCACATCAAGACTGGTAAGAAGGGCAGAGACATGCAAAGGGCTGCTCTGCTCCCAGGAGTGAGTAGCGGCTCAAGATCCAAACGGGCTTTCAGCTGCAGGAAAGTTTCCCCGAGAGGTTTACCTTGAAAGGTGTGGGTCTTAAGCCCTAGGCCAAGCACTCCAGCCTAAAGAACCAAAGACTAGAAGAGGTGCCCACATAGAACTTGGTGTGAAAAGAGGAGAGGTTTCTATCTGCAAAATCGAGACTGAGTTTTGAGAGACACAGGCACTGTCTTAAAAACCAACGTAGGTATTCCCGTTCACAGCCACTTGCCCTGGGCTTTGGAGAAGGGAGGGCTGAGAAATCTAGAGTTGTGTGAGGAGAGTGTGAAATTGGTGGCATTGGGGAGAGTCTCAGTGAGGGACAGCCATCATAACCCCTGTGCCGAAGCATTCTCCAATATTACAGTCGCCATCTTTCTTGGGTGGAATAGTCTCCTCTGTGCAGCATCAGCCTGGGGGAAAGCAACTACCACACACTTGGGAATCTTTCTTGTCCTCATTCTTTCTCTCATCCTATGGGGATTAGTCCCCTTTGAGAAGAAAGAAGCCTTCGCCAGGAAGCAGGGGCCTAAAAAAACTCAGGGGATGATAGTGACTCAGTTGTCTGGTGTTGAGGCTGGAGCTTTTCCTTCCATTTTTCTGAGAATAAAACGAATGCTTCTACCTCATGGGAGTATTGGTAGAAACTGTCCAGACTGTGAGCAGACCAAATCTTTGGGTTTCAAAGACCATACCTACTGGACCACACCCACTGGACTCCTTAGGTCTATGAAAAAATTAAGGATGGACTGAGCTGGGGCCCTGATGTGGGAGCCACACCTACCACCTTTCCTAATCCCTGAATTACTATAGCCTCTGAACTGTACCAGAGCTTTTTCTCAGAGGCCAAGCCCAACAAGAAACCAGCAGACAGAGGCAGCAGGAAGTAGTGCCAGGGAACCTTGGGCCTTTTGCAGAATTGACCCAGGCCCAGGGTTGGCAAAAGCCCACCTAGATGTGCAGCTTTGTCCTTCCATGTGCACTGAAGCCCAGCAGAGGCAGCCACAAACTCTGGATTGCTTATAGCTACAAAAAGGTTGCTGAGGGCCAGTCACAGGCAGTGTCTGATATTGGTCTCAACCAGGTTCCTTCCTAAGGGGCCCAAAACCAATACATCCAGTGGGCAGCTACAAAGAATGTCAGAGCAAGATTCAACTAGCTTTACTAGCAGCATAGCCAAAGAGATAGTGCTTCAGTCACTAAACTCACCTGAGGTGAATTCTGCTTTCTGTGGTCAACACTTACACAGCAGCTCACATTCATTGGATGAGGTAGATCTATACAATCAGCTGGCCCAAATCCCATATATCCTTCCCCACTGGGTTAAGTTATACAGGGGAAGGGAGAGGGGCTTAGAGAACAAACATGCAAACTGGGGGCTTACAGTTGGGACTTGTTGAGGGGCTTAGCTACCTTCTGGGTGGGGCACAATCAGCCCCAGTGGAAGGTTCTCTAAGTCTTCCCTCCCTGACACCAGGACTTCCTATCTGAAAGAACTTCTATACAAGGGACTGTTGGCCCCATCCAATCTGAACCTGCTGTTCACCTTGATGGAGAGAAATAGAATTAGAATATCCTGTAATACTAAGGGACTAGACTCTGTAGTAGGAGTGACTTTCTCTGTACTGAGCTATGGAGTAAAAGATCCCTGAAGGAGGGGGGAGCACAAATGTTGTATCCTTTACTCAACTTCCCTAAACTACCAAGCTTGCAACTAATGGAAGGGTTGGTGGGGTGAGACCAGTGTGACCCCACTCTACAGTCTTTCTATAGAAGACTGCATGGGTAGGACAGGCAGCTGGTAGAGGTAGAATAGGTGAGAGGGGGAGGCAAATCTTAAGGAAGTTGGGCCTTTTTATAGAGCTGCTGTCAGTTCTAAGTAGGAAGAAGATGATTGTAATACATCCCCACACACACACACCCAGGCATCGAAAACAGAAAAATGTAGTGAACAGAATGGTAGATCTAGACAGATAGCCCACAGTGGGTTACAAATAATGGCTGACATCAACCCATACCCAAACCCCACTCAAAAGGACCCAAAACCAACACAACCAGTAGTAGGTGGCAGACCACACCAATGATAAATTCAACTAGCTATACAAGTGGCACACCCAAAAAAGGAGTCCAGCAGGCACCAAACCCTGCTGAAAATATACTGCTTACAAACATTAGGGGATATTTCAAAATTAATATGAAGTGATTAAAAAAAAGCATTTGATATTTTTTATTAAACAAGATATCAGAAAAGCAAACAAGTCAAAGAAAGTTTTTTGATTATGCAAATGAGATGCAAAACCAACTTATTTCATTGGTGTAAATGCACTATACAAAAGGCTGGAAGTACTGAAGTATCTGCATGTTCCCTGATCCCCTAATTTTTGTGAGCAGTGTAATTGTAGCCCATAGGACAGACACTGTACAGCATCTAATATATGTGATCAAGTTTAACCCTAACAGCCAGCCAGACTAAAAGGTTAACTCCACCTACAAAAGGGCCAATAACATTCAAGACTCATATACAACAGAAGTGAAATATAATCCTCAGGAAACATTCCTAAAACAAGGAGTTCAGGTGGCCTGGATGTTAATACCACTGAGTCCACTTGCCTCATAAAGATATCACAACAAATTTGGGAGAAAGAGCAGACCAACTTAGTACACAGACAAAATGAGCAGACAAAGAAATATGACCTAAATGAATCAACAAGAGAAATTCCCAGAAAAAGAATAAAATAAAATGGAAATAACCAAACTACCAGATGCAGAGTTAAAAATAATGTTTATAAGGATGTTCAATGATCTTAGAGTAATAATGGATGATCACAATGAAAAGTTAAACAGATAGTAAGTATTAAAAAGGATATTGAAACCATAAAAAAAGAGGCAGACAGGAATAGCAAATACAATATCTGAAATGAAGACTGCTCTAAAAGGATTCAACAGCATGTTGGATGAAGTGGAGAATTGAATCAGTGTTTTAGAAGACAAGATAAATGTAAGCACAGGAGCAGATCAGCAAAAAGAAAAGAGGCTTAGAAAGACTAAGGAAACTCTAAGAGACCTCTGTGACAAATGAAGCAAAACAACATTTGCATCATAAGGTTTCTGAAGGAGAAGAGTACAAACAAGGGATAGAGAACTTGTTTGAAGAAATCATAGCTGAAAACTTTCCTAACTTGTTGAAGGAAAAAGTCACACAAGTTTAAGAAGCACAAAGAGTCCTACTAAAGATGAACTCAAAGACATGCCATTATTGAAATGCCAAAAAGATAAAGAATACTAAAAGTTGCAAGAGAAAAGCAATTAATTACCTAAAAATGAGCCCCATAAGGCTCACATCTGATTTCTCAACAGAAACACTTCAGGACAGTAGAGATTGGCAAGAAATATTCAAAGTGATGCAAACAAAAACTTACAACCAAGACTAGTCTATCCATCAAAATGATCATTTAAAATAGGAGAAATAAAGAGCTTCTGAGACAAATAAAACATAAAGCAATTTAAAGAGTTCTTTACTAGCAAGCCAGTACAAAAAGAAATGTTAAAGGGCCTGCTATAAAAACAGAAGAAGAAAAAAGAATGAAATTGAGAGAAAGATGATTATATGTTTAAAGAAGAATATGGAAACAAATAAATTATATTAATAATAATCTTAAATGTAAATATAGTAAATGCTCAAATCCAAAGACATAGGGTAGCTATATCAATTTAAAACAAAAACAAAAAAAACAAGACTTGTATATATGCTGTCTATAAGAGACCCACCTCAGAACAAAAGATACACATAGACTGAAAGTGAAAAGGTAGAAAAAGATATTCAATGCAAATGGAAATGAAAAAATTCTGGGGTAGCAATACTTATGTCTGACAAAATAGTTTTTAAAACAAAGGTTATAGTAAGGAATAAAGAAGGTCATTACATAACCAAAGGATATAACCATTGTAAATATGCTGCTCACAAAAATTAGGGGATATTTCAAAAGGAATATCAAGCTATAAAATATTCCCTAATTTTTGTGAGCTGTATATTTATATAGCTACTATGGAGCACCTAAATATGATATATAAAGTAGATTTTGATAAACATAAAGGGCGAGATGGACAGCAATACAATGATAGTAAAGGATTTTAACACCTCATTAATATTAATGGATAGATCCTCCATACAGAAAATCAATAAGGAAACAATGGCCTTAAGTGACACACTAGATCAACTGGATTTAATTGATATTTTCAGAATATTTTACCCCAAAGCAGCAGAATATATATTCTTTTCAAATGCTCATGGTATATGTTCTAGAACAAACCACATATTAGATTATAAAACAAGTCGCAATAAATTTAAGAAGATTGAAATTATATCAAGTACCTTATCTGAACACAATGGCATGTAACTAGAAATCAACTACAATAGAAAAACTGAAAAACATTCAAACACTTATAGGTGCCTGACCTTTGGTGGCACAGTAGATAAAGTGTTCACCTGGGATGCTGAGGTCACTGGTTCAAAACACCAGGCTTGCCTGGTCAAGGCACATATGGGAGTTGATGCTTCCTGTTCCTTCCCTTTCCCTTCTCTCTTCTCCCCTCTAAAATGAATATAAAATAAAATAAAGTGTCTATTTGTAAAACAAAAAACAAACCCTTATAGGCTGACTGACATGTTACTAAATAATGAATGGGTTAACAATGAGATAAAGGAAGAAATTAAACATTTCCTTGAAACAAATGAAAACAGACATATAACAACCCAAAATTTATGGAACACAGCAAAAGCATTCCTGAGAGGGAAGTTAATAGCATTACAGGAATACCTCAAGAAGCAAGAAAAGTCTCAAACTATTTAACCCTGCATATAAAAGAACTAGGAAAAGAAAAACAAACCAAGCCTAGAGGAAGTAGAAGGAAGGAAATAATAAAGATCAGAGAGGAAATAAATGACATAGAGAATAAAAAAAAAAAAATACAAGAGATCAATGAAACCAAGACCTGGTTATTTGAAAAGATACACAACATTGACAATACTTTAACTAGACTCATCAAAAAAAAAAAATAGAAGAAGAAGAAGAAGAAGAAGAAGAAGAAGAAGAAGAAGAAGAAGAAGGGAGGACCCAAATAAATAAAATTAGAAATTAAACTAGGAAAGTAACAACTGATATCACACAGAAATACAAAGGATTATAAGAAAATGCTATGAAGATTTATATGCCAAAAATTGGACAACCTAGCCAAAGTGGATAAATTCCAAGAAACATACAATCTTCTGAAACTGATCTGGAAGAATTAGAACACCTTAGCCAACCAATTACAACAAATGAAACAGTTACCAATAAAATCCTAGTAAACAAATGTCCTGGACCAAATGGCTTCACAGGCAAATTTTACCAAGCATTCAAAAACTAACACTTATCCTTCTCAAACAATAAATTCAAGAAGAAGGAAGATTTTAAAGCTCATTTTATGATGCAAAAATTATCCAAATTGCAAGACATGGTAAAGACACTACAAAAAAAAAGAACCTATAGGCCAATATCCCTGATGAACATAGGTGTTAAAATCTCAACAAAATGTTAGCAAACCTGACCCAGCCATATTTTTAAAAAGATTATGCATCGTTATCAAGTGGGATTTATTCCTGAGAGGCAAGGCTGGTACAATATTTTCAAATTAACAAACGTGATTCATTATGTAATATAAATAGAGGATACAAATCACATGATCATATCAATAGATGCAGAAAAACCATTTGATGAATACCAGCAGCCATTGGTGATCAAAATTCTGAGAAAAGTGAGAATACAACAAATATACCTCGATATCACAAAGGCCATTTTTGACAAACTAACAGACAACATCATACTCGATATGCAAAAATTAAAACCAACCCCCTTACTATCAGGAACAAGACAAAGGTGTCTCCTTTCACCACTCTCATTCAACATAGTACTCAAAGTCCTAGCCACAACAATCAGTCAAGAAGAAATAAAGGCATCTAAATTGTAAAAGAAGAAGTAAAACTGTCATTATTTGCTGATGACATGATACTGTACATAGAAAATTCTAAAGTCTCAGCCAGAAAACTACTAGACCTGAAAATTGAATTTGGCAAGGTGGCAGGTTATAAAATTAATATTCAGAAACCAGAGGCACATTTATTCATCAGTAATAAACTCTCAGAAAGAGAAATAAAAAAAACAACCCTATTCACTATTGCAACAACAAAAAATAAAGTACCTAGGAATAAATTTAATGAAAGAGTAAAGACTTGTACTCAGAAAATTTTAAGACATTGAAAAAAGAAATTAAGGAAGATACAAACAAGTAGAGGCATATACTGTGTTCATGAACAGGAAGAATTAACATCATTAAAATGTCTATACTACCTAAAGCAATTTATAGATTCAATGCAATTTCTATTGAAATATCAATGGCATAATTTACAGATCTAGAACAAGTATTCCAAAAATTCATATGGAACCAAAATAACCTGAATAGCCTCAGCAATCTTGAAAATGAAGAACAAAGTGGGAGGTATCACACTTCCTGATATGAAGCTATACTACAAGGCCATTGTAATCAAAACATCCTGGTATTGGCATTAGAACAGGTATACAGACCAGTGAAACAGAACAGAAAACCCAGAAATAAACCCATTCCTTTATGGTCAATTAATATTTGACAAAGGGGACAAAAGTATACAATGGAGTAAAGACAGTCTCTTTAATGAATGATGTTAGGAAAATTGAACGGGTACATGCAATAAAAGATTGAAATTATACCACCAACTTACATCATTAACAAAAATAAACTCAAAATGAGTAAAAGTCTTAAATGTAACATTTCAAAATTATTAAAATCCTAGAAGAAAACATAGGCAATAGACTCTGAGACACCTCTTGAAGCACTATATTTGCCAATATATTTCCTCAGACAAGTAAAATAAAGGAAAAAATAACCAAATGGGATTATATCAAACTAAAAGCATTTGCACAGCAAAAGACATCATTAACAAGTTAAAAGATATCCCACTCAATAGAAGAACATATTCTCTAATACATCTGATAACGGGTTAATATCCAAAATTTATAAAGAACTTATAAAACATCAGGAAGGTAAACAATCCAATTAAAAAATGGGCAAAGGGCCTGAATAGACATGTCTCTAAAGAGGACATACTGATGGCCAACAGTTTTATGAAAAAATGCTCAATTGCACTAATCATTAGAGAAATGCAAATTAAAACCACAATGAGATTTCACCTCATACTTACCAGAATGGCTTTCATTAACAAATCAACAAACAACAAGTGCTGGTGAAAGTGCGAAGAAAAGGGAACTCTCCTGCACTGCTGGTGGGAATGCAGACTCAGTGCAACCTCTGTGGAAAACAGTATGGTGTTTTCTTAAAAATTTAAAAATGGAACTGCTTTATGACCCTGTTATCCACTTCTAATATATCCTAAGAATCCTAAAATACTAATTCAAAACAAGATATACACCCCCATGTTGATTGTAGCATTATTTACAATAGCCAAGCTATGGAAACAGCCCAAGTGTTCATCAGTAAACAAGTGGATAAAAAAGCTGTGGTACATTTACACAATGGAATATTACATGGCTCTGAAAAAGAAGGAAATCTTATCTTTTGTGATGGCATGGGTAAACCTGGATATTATTATGCTAAGTGAAATAATCCAGGCAGAGAAAGAGAAATACCATATGTTCTCCCTTATATGTGGAATATAATGAACAATATAAACTGAGGAATAAAATAGAAACAGAGTCAAAGTCACAAGAAACAGATGGACAGCTGGAAGGAGGAAATAGGGGACGGGATCAAAGATGGTGAAAGGGTTAGCCAAATTATATATACATAGCACATAGATGCAGACAACAGTGTAGCAATTTCCAGAGGAAAAGGGGAAATGGTGGTAGGGGGAGGGGAAAAAGGTAAAAGGGCAGTGGAAAGAGATCTGCGTGGGACATGCGGAGGATGATGGGGTTGGTAAAGATTGTTGTATTGAGCGGACACTTGAAACCGTGTCAACACAATAAATTAAATATAAAATATTTTTTTAAAACACTGATAAAAGAAAATAAGGATATAAGGAAAGAAGTGACATACAAATGTTGGATATTTAAAAGGCTAATAAAATTAATGTCCTCCTAAGAATACTGATCAACAAATATAAAGAGTCACAAATCACTGATATTGAGAATTTAGAAATAATACTACTAAATTTTTATAGTTATTAAAACTAGTATAATATAATATTATAAACAACTTAATGGCAGTATATTTTTAAATGTAAACATCTACAAGATATATCCCTAGCAATGAACAAAACTGACACTTAGAGATATAGTGAATATATATAATCTTACAAGTGTTAAAGAAATTATAAAGTATTTAACTTAAAATATTTACACACAAAAACAGTTGAGGCACGGATGGTTACTGTTGGTATTTATGCAGAATTTTAAATTCCCAGTCTGGTAATATTAAATTTTCTACCATACCTGAGTTCAATTCTGATACGATAAAATTCTGGGTTTTTTAATGGAAAAAAATAATGCCTAAAAAATTAGGAACAGAAAAGAACATCCTTATTGTGGGTTTAAAAATCTACAAAAATATTTACATACATATTACAAAATAAACCCCCAAATCAAAAACATATATTTAATTATATATATTGACTTTTTTCTCTTTCAAGTAAAACAGAAAAAGGTGTCCAAGACCAACATTCCTTTTCCTACAATCCTATTGATGACTTTTGTGATGGAGAGCACTCAAATACTGTGAAGGTGCTGTAAGCTTTGAATTTTTCATGTTATAGGAAATAAACAGCATTATTTGTGTCTCACATAAAGATTCTGTATTGAGTATTAATAATTATTTCTCTCACCTCCCCAAGCAGTCTTTTCTAAATTACTTCTAATTAATTGAGGAATACCCATTCTACCCATTCTCTTATCTTTCTCTCTCCAAATTAAAGGAGATTAGTTTGACTTTCCTGGATTTAATGGTATCACCTTTCTCCACTTGACTATATTTTTGAGGCATGATGAGTAACCTCACCAAACCATACAAAAATTTTCTGTGCATTTTGAACACTTCTTCTGTTTTATTTTATTTGTTTGTTTGTTTGTTTGTTTTTTAAATAAATTTTTATTAATATTAATGGGATGACATTAATAAATCAGGGTACATATATTCAAAGAAAACATGTCTAGGTTATCTTGTCATTAAATTATACCCCTCACCCAGAGTCAGATTGTCCTCCGTCACCCTCTACAAGACGGGTAATAGCAAATGTTGGAGAGGCTGCGGAGAAAAGGGAACTCTCATCCACTGTTGGTGGGACTGTAAAGTAGTACAACCATTATGGAGGAAAGTATGGTGGTTCCTCAAAAAACTGAAAATAGAACTACCTTATGACCCAGCAATCCCTCTACTGGGTATATACCCCAAAACCTCAGAAACATTGATACGTAAAGACACATGTAGCCCCATGTTCATTGCAGCACTGTTCACAGTGGCCAAGACATGAAAACAACCAAAAAGCCCTTCAATAGAAGACTGGATAAAGAAGATGTGGCACATATACACTATGGAATACTACTCAGCCATAAGAAATGATGACATCAGGTCATTTACAGCAAAATGGTGGGATCTTGATAACATTATATGGAGTGAAATAAATAAATCAGAAAAAAACAAGAACTACATGATTCCACACATTGGTGGAACATAAAAACGAGACTAAGAGACATGGACAAAAGTGTGGTGGTTACCAGGGGTGGGGAGAGGGAGGACACAGAAGGGAGGGAGAGAGTTAGGGGGAGGGGGAGGGGCACAGAGAAAACTAGATAGAGGGTGTTTTGTTTTTTTAAGCAAACTTTTCAAAAATTTTGGGATAAAGTTGTAACTTACCTCTTTTTTAAGAATTGGCATTTGTTGCTGGTTCTAATTTAGTTTAGATCTCTAGGTCAGAAAAAGTAGAAGTCCAGATCTTCTATCTGGGTGTAGTTTATATCCAAAAGGTAAACTCTGAAATTTTAACATTATTTATTATTTAACTTAATATGATATTCTTTCAAGAATAGACCTAGTAAATAAGTTTTACAATCATGCCATTATAATATCATTACATAAAATAAATAGCAAGTACAACTTTATATGTGAGTTATTTTGAATCATTACTAAGACTAATCTATCCTTCTCCTGTGATTTACACCACAATGGAGAGAAGAGAGAAAGGGGAAAAGATGGAAAGATACAATGTGAGGGACATAGAAGGAAGACAAGTGAGGGAAATGAACAAAATGGAGATAATCTGGGTGGGGGGGAAGGCTGGCGGGAAGAGGTCACAAACTCATTTAGAAGAAAAATATGTCATTTTATATATAATTTCATTTTTAAATTAATGTTCAGGTAGAACTAAAACACAATTATTTTACATGAGAAATTTTTCTCTACCACATTTCACAGCTGAAAAACTAAAGTTCTACTGCGACCACTATGATTAAAGAAGTCATTTTACTGGCTGAAACTATGAGGTTAGAAGTGACAGGGTGTTTATACTACTTGCCTGGATGTTTTACACATGGCTCAAGCCTATGTTTAAGAAGATAATAATATATATTCTGTATCATTTAGCAATCAAAACACAAAGGAGACTAGGAATATAGCTTTGACATTCTCCTTTCAACATAATTAGGAGAAAACAATGGAATGCACAAAATTTATTTTCACACACACACACAATCCAGGAAAACTCATCTCTTAAAATCTAGGAGCAAAAGGTAAAGGGAAAATGTGGATAAAGGTGTATTATTATAGCAAATTCACTTTTCTTTTTATATTTTAACCAGATTATTGTTTACAACAGAGTGTTAGAGTACCTGCATATCTAAGTTACATTTCCCAGCACCAATGCAAATTACTCCTTTGCATGAGTTTCATACTTTTACAACAGTATGCATTATATTGAGTCCTTGTAAAGCACAGTGTTACATGTAAAACTTTGATCTCCCAAAATATTTCACGATCAAAGTTTTTCCTGATTAGGACATAAATCTCAGTTCAAATAATGTGATAATAGTCTACTCACAAGGAAGCTACCTAGTACAAATACCTTTGAATTGGTGTTACGATATGTGGTTGATGCATTACTGAGTGCATTAATCATTTCTTTGAACTTCCATATTCTGCTGTCACTAGGTTAAGAGTAAATGCCAGTCACTGTTATTCTACTTGACATTCATTTTCAGTAGTAATATTTTGAAAAGAGAAAGAGAAAATAGAAAATGTGGCTCTAAGAAGCACAATGCAGAGAAATTCCTGATGTAACAAAATTCCTAGACACAATTTAATACCTATACTCTTCTTCATTGAAAAATTTTCATCCTAAATAAAGGACTGATTGAATTTGTGGTTGTTATTTTGTTGTTGTTGAAGTTAATTTGAGTATCAACTGCTTTAATTAATGCACTTATTAATGTGAAGTTGGGCAGCCTGAGCTTGAATCACAGCTCCTCCAATTACCAACTACTTGAACTTCAGCTAATAACATGATCTCTCTAAGCCACTGTTGTTCCATTTTCAAAAAAGAAATGTTAATAGTACCCTTCACATACAATGATCATAATCATTAGTAAGTTAACAATTGTAAAGTATTTTTAGGGTAATTATGTAACAGTTTCTACTCAAAAATTAATCATTGTTTAAGAGATTTCAAAAGCATTAATCAATGGCAGGGGAGCATTTGTTTTCTGTCAGGATCATGATTGACATAGATATTGTATGTAGGTATTTTCTTTTTCTTTTATTTTTAAGTGAGAGGAGGGGAGACAGAGAGACAGATTCCCACATGCAACCCAAATGGGATTCACCTAGCAACACCCATCTGGGGCCAATGCTCATCAAACGAGCTATCTTCAGTGCTTTGAGCCAACGCTAAAACCAATCAAGCCACTGGCTGTGAGAGGTGAAAAGAGAGAAAAAGGGGAGAGATCGAGGAATGGTTGCTTCTCATGTGTGTTCTGACTGGGATAAAACCCATGATGTCTGCCCCATGGGCCAGAGCTCGATCCACTGAGCCAAATGGCCAGGGCCTGTGGGCACTTTCTACATACATAGCCTAACACAGTTTCAAAAATATTTATTGAGTGCCTACTGCAGTCCAGGAACTAAGTAAGCAATCAATACTACTCTGTATCTGATATATATATATATAAGAGTCATGCAAATGTTTTAATTAAATAAAATAGCAAGGCTTTAGGCAAAATTAAAATTAGAAATAAAACATCACCAAATTAAAATATAGATTAAGAAAAAGCAGTGAACAACTTGTGTTCTGGTGTGTTGCTGTTGCTCTTGGTTTTTCTGTTTCTGTTGATTTTATGCACAACATAAAAAGAGAACACAGATACATAAACATATACATACATACATATATAAGTTTACCTGTGCTTGATCCTTGCTCATACCTGCAGCTTATCAAACTGCAGATATGAGTTTATGTACATACAGTTATGTGCTCACTGGCATGATCTACAAATGTAGTACTGAATCAGACGAGGCCAATACAAGAAGTGCTTATTTAATTTTTATTTTTTCAAGCAGAACTCCCTGGTAATCGGCCTTCTGTAGGTCCAGACTGCAGTGGTGTATCCATGCAGGCAAGCACCAAGCATTGATTCTCAAGGGCTTGACTCTGGGATCAGAATTCTAGCATTCAAATTCCAGCTTCACATCTTACTAACGCTTTGACCTTGGAAATTTACTTAAACTCTGCAAATCTCAATGTTTCTCTCCTTTCAAAAGGAAGAAAACTTTAATAACTGTGCCAGCCTCATAAAGGTTGTTGTAAAACTAAACTGAAATAATACATGTCAAATTCTCATTTAAAGAGCATGGTAAATATTTATAACGTAATTATTACCAGTGTCATTATTAGTAGTGATGATCCTGAGGCTAGGTAAGATACTGAAAGAGATTGGATATTTAAAAGTTCTAGAGTCTCTATGTTCATGGTAGCATATGACACAATAACTTTATTGTTTTATTTTCCCTGTTGACTATACCATATACACATACATGTGCACATACATGCATACACCTATAAATATATAAATATATATTTCAGCTTATATATAGGAACTTGATTGACCAAGTATAGTGTATAATACCTTTGCACTAATCCAGCATAATTAACTAAGCTGTATAGGTCCTGTTAAAACTTGTGGATAAACTAAGAGTGTCCTTCCAAAACAACAAGGTTGCAGGTTTGATCCCCAATCAGGGCACACATGGGAAGCAACCAATGAATGCACAACCAAGTGGAATAACAATAAAATGCTCCCCTCCTCCCTTCCTTTTCTCTCCCCTCCTCTCTAAAATAAATAAATACATACATACGTACATACATACCCTGGCCACGGAGCATTGTCCCAGAGCATAGAAGATACTGGTTCAATTCCCCTGTCAGAGCACATACAGGAGCAGCTCAATATTCCTGTCTCTCTCAGACAAACAAACAAACAAAAACTTTTGGATAAACTATAGTAGAAAAACAATAACACTAAAGTGTGAATGAAGCATCCTGAGTAAGCTTGCCTCTTTATAAAATCATCAAGAAACATGAGTGGACTTTGTACTCCTTTCTGTGAACTCAGGTCTTCATCCCTCAACGACAAAGCAAAGGAAGTGAACCTTGTATAGTGCTGTTCAAGGAGATGTACATGAAACATTTGTTTAGAAATGACTTAGGATCTTGCTTTTTAATATACAGATTGCTGTCCTCTGTGCCCACTCCCACTGAGTCTGAAGAAAGAAAAGCTTTTGGAGAAATGGGAAAAGGCATCAGAAATACCTTACTTTAAACCAAAGATCTCAGGTAATTTTCATTCACATTTAAGTGCTGAAAACTGCTGGCACAGAAATGTTATATTCCATTGTCAATCTTCAAGGAAATATGTCAAATCATTACCACTCTATTTGAGATATATTTCTGAACTGGTGATTGTCCTCATGAATTAATGTGTAAATTGACAATGGTCTAAAACATACAGACATTTCTATGTTAAAATCATTACAATTTACCTAATCTTATAACTGTAAGATTAGGAGTTTTTGCATCACCTCTATTTTAACATCCACAGAAAACATGTAGCCTTAATGGACTGTGGAGCACTGAGCCAATCACAAAGGCAACACAAAATTCAATCACAAACACCTGCAACTCATTACGAATTTAGCAGCACAAATGCCAGAGGCTGTAATGGGTCTTAGATAGTTTGTGCAACTCTGCCAATACTCACCTATAATTTGGTTTTGACATTTACAAAAAAGACAACATTTACAAAAAGAAAAGGGCAAAGAGTTTTACCAAACAGTCCCACTCTTTCAACTGCCCCCTCCCTTCTAAGCAACTGCAGGAAAAAAAAAAATCAATTCTAAATACAGGTGCTATTTGTATTCCTTCCGGAGTGCTTGTGAAACCAAATTAATTGATGAAGAATTAAACCAATATTCATTAAGGGATTTGGAGGTATTGTATATTTCCCAGAAAATAACATTCTCTATAAATATCTTTTAACATATTTTTTTTTAAGAATAAGAGGGAAGGGAGAATGGAAATAAAAAAATGTCAGCTTTATTTTTAGGTTTTCTTCCTATTTTGATTTAAGGATTAGCTATATTCTATAAATGTACACTTTAAATCTTACAAATGAAAATTGTCACATTTGCAAATGTGGATCATTCTAGTTGTCATATTGTGAAGTGAAAAGAAAGCTGAACTCAGGAAAGTTATTCCAATTCTGGATTCACTGCTAGCTGGGTGCCCTTGGAAAAGTCATTCAACCATCTGGGTTGTTTCCTCCATTTTATTAGCTTTTGAGGTCTGCAGACTCTGGCTTGATATCATCTCAGTGTTCTCAGTTCCAGAGTAAGGACTTCTCATAAGCTATGACATATAGACAGTTGATATTTTTCTCCACACCTCCTTCAGTGTTCATTCTTCTCTCTATTTTCATGACATAAGTCCGAATGAAAAACAGGCATTGTCATTAAGAGCAGATCCTTGAATGTGGTACTGTTAATGTACCTACTATCCTAATTATCCTAAATTTTACTTTGTTTCTGGGGTGTTTCAAAAATCTTAACATAATTTTCCTTTGCCCATTATCACAGAACATATTGGAAATTACTTTAGTGTCATTTGAAGTAAATTTCAGAAAGTAAACTCATTTTGATATTTGAAATACAAATAGAAAAGTAGTCTGTTAAGAAAATCACAGCCCTGGCTGCATAGCTTGGTTGATTAGAGCATCATCCTGAAGTGCAGAGGTTGCCAGGTTGATCCTCGGTCAGGGCACAAACAGGAACAGATTGATGTTCCTCCCTCTCTCCCTACCTCTCTCTCTAAAATCAATAAAATAAACATTAAAAAAGGAAATTACATGTCCTCATCATTTGTCCTCATGTGGTAGAGAGAGGGGGTGGGAGAGGGAGAAAGAAATCTCTGTTTGTCTTATAAGGCCAGTTTTATTAGATTAGAGATCTACCCTTATGACTTAACTTAATGTTAGTTACCTCATAAAGACTCTATCTATCTCAAGATACATTGAGGGTTGAGGGTGGGTGTTTCAACAAGATGGAGTTCAATCCTCAACGACCAATAATATAATCAATCGTGTCTATGTGACTAAGCCTCTATAACAAACAAAGGACTGGATATGGAAAGCTTCCAGACTGGTCAACATGTGGAAATTCTAGAAGAGTGGCACAGCCAGAAAGAGCATGGAACTTCTGTGCCTTTTCCCCATACCTTGCCCTAAGCATCTCTTCCATCTGACTATTGCTGAGTTGTATCCTTTATAATAAACTAGTAAGTTAGTAAGTAAAATATTTCTCTGTGTTCTGTCAACAGCTCTAGCACATTAATTCAACCCAAGGTGAGGGTAGATGTAACCTCCAATTTATAGCTGGTTGATTCTGCACAAGTGATAACCTGGGTTTGTGACTAGCACCTGAAGTGGGGGTGTGGGGAGGCAATCTTATGGGATTGAGCCCTTAATCTATAGAATCTGATGCTATACTTTCAAGTATATGATCAGAATTTACCTGAATTATAAGACATCCACCTGGTGTCAGAGAATTGCTTGGTGGTCTATAACACACACACACACACACACACACACACACACACACACACACACTAGACTTAGTGATGTCATCATTTGCTTACAAATACTATATCTTAATGTTTTGTATATATTTACACATTCATAGAAAAATGACTAGAAGAATATGCTCAGTGTATTTATGATAGTTGCTTCTGGGTAGTTAGATTATGAGTGATATCTAGTTAACTTTAGTTTTGTTTATAAATGTGCTTGTAATTTAAAAAAATATTAACAAATGTTATCTGAGTGACCTGAAATACTCTGGAAAATAGTCTTATAACTTCTATTGTGATTTATTACCCTCTAACGCAGATCAGTATGAGTGAAACTATTCCCTTTTTCTAATGAACTCTCAACCTCAAAATGCTTTTGTGAGTTCTCCTGAAGTGTAAATTATGAGATTATTCCTAACCTTGTCAGGTTCTGGTGACATATTGCCTACTATAGTATAATAGAAGCAATTCATAAAATATTCCTTCACTTGAACCAGTTTCAAGTTCTGTGGCTTTGCAGCCCCCACTGTTCTTTTTTCTCCCAGAATGTTGAATACAAGGGATCTTTATGGGATAGGAAATATTAGGTGAAAACTGATTTTACTTGCTAATTCTTGACACTGTTACCCTGCTTTCAAGGTGGCCTTAGGAGGATGCAAAAGAGATATTTGAAGATATAGATCCATGTCCATGTTGGTTTTTTGCAAATGCTTCAAAGGCGTGTCATGTGTTATTGAGCCAGTATATCTCAGTCAGGGCCTGAGACAGGTTGGTAAAGACTTGTTCAAAGTGCCTCATCTAAGAAATTTTTGGATAGTTGAATGATGCATCACCCTGAAGTCATCATGGGCAGCAGGCACAGTAAGCAACGTTGAGCACTCATTGTTTCTTTGGGGCGAACATAGTGTGCTCCAACTTCAGTAGCTCAATGCAGAAGGTGAGCCATCTTCCATCAAAGGCAGTTAGGTCTTTGCTAAAGGAAATTGTGCTCCAATCTAAGAAGCACCATGCTCAACCTCAGGTGTGGGCTGTTGAGTCAGGTGTGAGGGATAGAAAGACGCAGGGAAGGGCTTTTTGCATGTACTGTGCCAAGCACCACTCTGCACTTATAAAATGCACACTTCATTTTGCAGCTGATGAGCCCTTTCAATGCCAACCAAACTTGCTCCATGAGTGACATCTGGAACAATGTGTGCTATTTTTAATATTCAATATGTGTGTTTTCCATGACATTAAAATGATTAGGAAGCAATGGGTTAAGCAAATAGCATTTTGTCATCATTTAAATCCAACACAATTATGATAATTTAAAGCAAAGAAAAAAGATTTAAGATACTTGGTAATTAAAAATCATTATATATGCAGACTCAGTATCTGCCCTCTTAGATGCCTCTTTGACTAATGGTATAATCTGCAGATGGCTTAAAATTCAATTCATTTAGTACTTACGTTGCTGCTGAGCAAAACCTACTGCACACACTTCCCTGAGATGCTCTGCTTAGTTGCATCTTCAATCGCACACCACTTTGGCTGGCAGCTTACCTCATCAGAGGGCTAAGAAACCTTGAAGAGTGTTTATTTCACATTACACTAATTAGGTATGTGTATTTGACCTTGCTAATCTGTTCAGAGAAACTTGAACAGAAGTATTGCATTTTTTGACATAATACTGTCTGACTGAGAGCCTAGCATGAAAGGCAAAAGTTTTATTTACTTTCCATCTCCTTCCTCCTCACACAGTATCCTACCACTTTAAACCTAATAAAAGGGAGGAAGGAATCACCCAAGACCCTAACTAAGGCTTTATTGTTTTTCTCCACAGAAAAGGAAGGGTAAATTTATGATTGAGAACCTATGTTCAAGAGTTAACAGGATGTAAATCCCAACCTCATTGTGCAAACCTGGATACAATATTTAACATCTATTTCTAAAATAATATAACAAACCTCAGAGTGTTACTGAACTAAAGGGGTTCATCTGCCTGTGTGCATCAAAGTCCAATAAGACATGAACAGGAGTTTTCAGCCAGGAAAGTATTTATTTAGGGAAATAGAACCAAGCCTGGAGACACAGGTGAGCTAATAAACCTGGCTCCTCCATGGCTTATTAGGGACAGATTATATACAAGAGGGATTGAAGGGATGGGAGATTATTAATTATGGTAACTGAGTTGGGATTGTGAAAGCCATTGATTGGTTTGGACCAGGGTAGGGAGTAGGTAATCATTTTGTCAGATCCTGATGTCAACCATGGTGTTAGTTCTGTCTAGTTCCCTGAGGGTGTGGTTGGTAGGGTTACTCTGACATCAAGGGCCTAGGGCTGAAACCCAACTGAGGTCAAGATATTATCTTTACTTTGACCAAAACTGTGTTTGTTTGTTTTTATCAATAGACCCAAAGCTTTTTCTTGAGACAGTTTGATGCTGATCAGAACCTGATGTCCTAAGGGAGTGGGCATGTAGTATGTGCAAAGGTGGAAAGATCTGTTTGAAAGGAGGCAAGTGAGTCATGGTGCTATCAGACTGGACAAGGCTAGTTTGAATGAAGGAAAAAGTCATATTAAAGAAATAAGGTTCCTATGCTATTATAAGGTTCCTGTGCTTGAGGATGAAGTGAGCATCAGTGTATCAGGCATATGGTGATTATGCAATAAATTTTACATTACTGTTATCTACTTAAGTTCATTACAACATAGTGATTGTTATTCCCCATTTACTATAGAAAAATAAAGACTCAAAATATTAAATATCATGTCAAGAGTTTATATGGTTGGGAAATTACAATCTTTGTTTTTTTAACTCCAGAGTACATTTTTCATTCATATTTAATTTTGGATATATTAGGTTTTTTTAATTTTCAAGTTCCAATAAGCTAGTTTATCAAACTCTAGAAACGAATAAAAAACAAACAAACATTTTCAACCCCCAAATTGCTGATAACTCCTAGTTCTTTATAAAATATATACTAATGATTAATGAAATTCAACCAGAATGGCTGACTTCAACCTTTTCATCTTCAAATCCATCACTATGACTGACATGCACAACAGAAACTATCCAGAATGCTTTTTTGCTAAGTAAATTTGTCTCTTTCTCTCATACTAAGTCTGAATTAAAATTTTCTTTCTTTTATGAAAAAGAAGTTTCAAATGCAGAGAGAAGCAAAACATTTAATTCCTTCTAGTAGGTCAGTGAGACATGTGACTCGTGGAGTAATTTCATCCACCCACCATGGAATTTGAAAATTGCTTCTTCCAACCCCTGCTGTACACAAACCTGAATGTGGAAAGAACAGTTTCAAAACAAGAGCTTCTGAGTGCTGTTTCTAAGAGGCAAGGCCATAGAGGTGTACAACAGTAGGGGTTTATGAATTCAATTTATTCAACTTAAGAGAAGTGGAAGAGAAACAACTGTAGTTCTACTCTCTTACAGAATTCTGGGATGGAATAAAAAAATTCAAGGCATCTGACTTGCTTAAACAAATACAGAGCCAGATTGGACCCAGAGCAGAAGGGAAATCTCTGGAAATTCAGATAGCTCCCATTGATAAACTAATCCCTTGTTGAGCCAAAATTAACAGTGTCACCTCATCCATAATGATGGTGCTTTGTACAAACTATACTAATACACACACACACACAACTATATTCTTTAAGAGTTGCTAATTTATAATATTTTAGATTCTTTAAGTAAAAATAATATAAACTCGCTTGAACCCTCTTTTAAAAGGTTGTTGGATATTATTTTTTAATACACTTGATTAAAAATACTTAATGATGCTTTTTGCAAAAATAAAAGGCTTTCCATTTTAATGAGTTATATGTCCTGTAATAGTCTCATTAATTTGTTCCTTTTTAATACCTACTCCAATTTATTTTATCTTATTATTTTTCTCTTTCTTAGGTTCTTTACTGAACTTTTATTATCTACAGGGTTGGAGCATCCCCAACCATAAACATCATAATTATGTTAATCCAGTGACCAAGAAATATAATTTTTCATAAAATATAAATGCTTCTTTGAGAAACACATTTTGGTAGAGATATTTTCAAGCATTAAAATAATTTCTTTTTTTCATAAAATAATCATAATTATATCCCAGAACACAGCAACACACACAAAAGAAGGCATAGGTGCTTCCTCTAACTGTGTGTCATTGGTGAATTCAGAGTTAAAGAACCTGTTGCCTTATGTTGGTCCTATCTCTTCATCTAACTATCTACTAAGTCAATTGATTTAACAAACAATTTTGAATATTTTAAATCTGCACAGCCTTTGCCATATGCAAATATTGGAAAGACTAAAGCCCTGAAGTCTAGTTTAATGGTTTAGTCGTCTCATATTTGCTCTCTATACCTAGCCAAGTCATTGAACCTCCCTAAGATCTAGTTCTAGCATTTACTGAATAACATACTATTACTTTATAGCATTCCTGAAAGCATTAAGTAATATTCTTTATTTAAAAATACCTGATACATGCCAACTGTTTTAGACACATTAGTTGGTGATGATATAATTTCAGATTCAATGTTAAAGAAAAACAGTTAATATGGAATTATTACCTTGTCTCTGTTAATTTTACCATGATTAAGAAAAGTCTTCTCAACAAGAAAACATGCCATTAAGGGTAATTATGGGGTCAATTAACAAAATTCAAATACAGACAGCAAATTCTATCAAGTTCTTGGGTCAATGATAAATTTACTGAAGTTAGGAAATACACTGTGGGTATGTAAAAGAATACTTTTATTCTTAGGAAATACACACAGAACTATTCAAGGTAAAGGACCATAATGTAAACAATTTACTCTCAAATTCAGTAAAAAGAAACCACATACATGGATATATATTTATATACATACATATATAAAAATGGGAGAGGGACATGTGACAAGTATATGGGAAAAATATTAACAATAAATGAATTTGGGCAAAGGGCATATGGATTTTTTTTTTTTTGTATTTTTCTGAAGCTGGAAACGGGGAGAGACAGACAGACTCCCGCATGCGCCCGACCGGGATCCACCCGGCACGCCCACCAGGGGTTACGCTCTGCCCACCAGGGGGCGATGCTCTGCCCCTCCGGGGCGTCGCTCTGCCGCGACCAGAGCCACTCTAGCGCCTGGGGCAGAGGCCAAGGAGCCATCCCCAGAGCCCGGGCCATCTTTGCTCCAATGGAGCCTTGGCTGCGGGAGGGGAAGAGAGAGACAGAGAGGAAGGAGGGGCAGGGTGGAGAAGCAAATGGGCGCTTCTCCTATGTGCCCTGGTCACGAATTGAACCCGGGTCCCCCGCACGCCAGGCCGACGCTCTACCGCTGAGCCAACCTGCCAGGGCTGGATTTATTTATTTATTTATTTATTTATTTATTTATTTATTTATTTATTATTTTATTTTATTTTTTTGCTATTCTTGTATCTTTTCTGTAAATTTCAAATTAAAACTTACAAATAAAAATTTAAATAATTATAAAATTAAAGACAAACAATGTAAGTATAACTACAGTTCAGCAGTGCTGTATGTAACCAAGGGGTGGAAAAATGAGAGAGTGGGTGCCTGGTGTGTGAGGAAGCACCTACAGAGAATCTGAATTCATCTTGGGGAAATAAGAGAAGTATAAGCTGGTGTAGGTCTCCCTTATGTGTTGTAAAGACACATAGAGAAAAAAAATTAGATACCGTATTTTTAACAGGCAGAAACAAGAACTTTAGATATTCATTATTCTTAAGAGGTGGTACAGTAAAATGTAATATGTTTAAAAATATTTATTTGAGTTCACAGCAGGGAAATCAACCTATGGTGGACCATGGGAATTGCTGTACTGATTCTCTAGCCTACTTTTCTGCAGAACAATAATCTAATAAATTGCTCTTTTGTGGGGAAAATCTGTCAAGTTTGGGAAACGCTGCATAGCAGAATCTGGTCTCAGAAATTTATGATGTTTAAAGGCATGTAATAGTCGCTAAGAATTTTAAAAGTAATAGCCAGAATGATTTTCCAAAGACCTAGTGAGGAGTCATTTTTGTGGTGTCAGAGCTTGTTCTCTCTGATGTAGAATTTGAGATGAGGTTTGAGGTGCCAGGGGAAGGGGGGAGGTTGAACACACACTGCCCATCAAAGTGGCTCTGCTTGGCCCAGGTCTTTAAGCAACATCTTCCCTCAGCCACAGGATGAGTAAGAACAAGAAGGCAGTGACCAGCAGCAGAGGTCAGCCTTATGGAGCTGAGACCTGGACACAGTCTAAGGACCAAAGTCTGCTCTACACACTTCCAGTATCTAAGTAACAACCATTCTTTGAAGAGTGTATGTCTCCATGTTGATCACATTTGATTCTACTGATTTCCATACTTTATAATAAATTTTAGGAAACGATACCCTAAACTTTTAAGAGCAGACACAGTATCTCTCAACCCAAATATTTGTTATACTGCCAAAAACAAAACACTGAAGTATATGACTATTGCTTTCAAATGTAACTTTTCTATTCTTTCATGTCTACCCCTAATTGTACCTTCCTGGTAATTTAAAGTAAGTTATTCAAGGAGTATATTTGCTTGGCCCAGTATTTACACAACATCATAGAAGTAGACAGTTCACATTATTTATGATACCCTCTTTTGCCTTAATGCTTGCTTTCAATAAAACCTTACATGTTGAACATTATGAGCTTTACATGCTTCTAAATATGTTACAGTTTAAACCCACTATGGTCAGAATTCAGTATAATTAAAGAAGCACTAGAATTGTGACAAAAAGATATACCTAGATGAGAATTACCAATACTAACCACCTGTAAATATATAAGTGAAATCAGCTCCCCTTTTCCTTTTCTATAAAAATTGGTTGTCAATGAATGTGAAAATATTTTACAAATTGCAAAGCGCTCTTAACGCGTAGAGGATTTGCTTTGTTATTATTGTTATTGTCATCCTCATCAAACTGGCAATATTATTACATAAATAATGGAATATAATTATAGAAAGATATAGAAAAATTCAACCTTCATTTATTTATGCATTTGTTCATTCAACAATACTCTTTTTGAACATCTCTGATGGATCAGGCCATGTTCCACACATACCAAATGACGAGTGAATTATTGCAGCAAACGAGGCATTAACACAAAAGGTTTAATGAGATGTGTACATAATTTGTTGTTGTTAGGAGGCCTGTAACTTCAGGCACAGCTACCTATTAATTAAAGCTGATTATTAGTATTACAAATCTGTGCCAGCGTACAGCCAAGGGAAGAATCCCCATTGTTAAGTATTTACTATTTCCTGCATTTTCATCCCTGGTCAGGGCACAAGTAGTGGCTCTTTTGAAAACTACTTCATAGCCAATAAATACACTGCTTTCCCTTGAAAAAACTGAAGGTAAAGCACATGATGTATTCTTGAATTCTGTTATCAAGACAATAAAAGTGGACTACAGAAAGACCAACTTGGTCGGAAGGTGTTTTTCTCAATATTTGTGGCATTATTAGTAAAAAGGATTGTGGAGCAGATGGAGGAGAAAGAAAAGCAGGAGAGCTATAGTCTTTTATTTTTTTTTAATTAGAGTTAAAAACTTCCCAGGGCTCTTAAGCATATGAATCATGTATTTCACTCATTTAAAGTATTCTATCTGTTCTGACACTGCTATGTATCACAGAATAAATTAGTAACATCTTTGGTATATCCCAAACCCCTCCTGTTATTGTCCCTTGGAGCAGAGAGGTAGGAGAAGAAAAGAAGGGAGAAAAGTAACAGGAAGGAGGGAGGGAGAGAGGGAGATAGTAAGATGAAAATGGTGTCTTCCATTTTATTAACTAGACATAATTTAAAGGAAGTAAATTATTTAATAAACAGAAGCCAAGTGAAAATGCATAATTTATTGCTAATATGCATAATCTAGTTTAAGAATTCCAAGGTTTTTACTTTTTGGCTAGACTAAAATATTTCCATACACAACCTTGTGTAACATCAGAGGTTAAAGTCACGATCAATTAATTCTCTGCTTAGCTCAGCAATTACACATGGATATGTTTTTTATGTGTTTTGTGGGGTACAGAATGTAATTGAAGTCACAGGAACTTAAAGAAAAAGACAAAAACACCAAAATTGCTTCCTGTCATCTCTTTTACCACATTTTTTATAGCTCTCACCTTGCTCAATTGAGCTAATTTTGACCACATCTTCACAATGCTAGAGTCTGGAATGCTTTTCTCCACTTTTCAGCCAATAATCATATGTTTCCTCTAACACACTATTCCCTGCCTCCCCAGCTGGTGAGTTGATTTGTCTACTGCACTTCATACCTGCACTTGATAAAAATGTATTATAAAACATATCATAGTATGATAATGACTGGTTTAGATAAAAAGTGTCAGCAAGTAGACTGCATGTTCCTTGAGCTCAGGAAAGATGTCTTATTCTGCTCAAGAAATGGATGTTGTGCCCTGACTGGATAGCTTGGTTGGCTAGAGCATTGTGCTGAATGAAGCACAGAGGTTGTCAGTTCGATCCCCACTCAAGGCACATACAGAAACATCAATGTTCCTGTCATTTCTTTTTCTTTTTTTTTTTTAAAGATTTTTTTTATTTATTCATTATAGAGAGGGGAGAGAGAGTGAGAAAGAGAGAGAGAGAAGGGGGGAGGAGCAGGAAGCATCAACTCCCATATGTGCCTTGACCAGGCAAGCCCAGGGTTTTGAACTGGCAACCTCAGCATTTCCAGGTTGACGCTTTATCCACTGCGCCACCACAGGTCAGTCCTGTCATTTCTGTCTGTCTCTCTCTCCCTCTCTTCTTTCCTCTGTCTCTAAAATCAATAAACATTAAAAAATAAAAAATAAATGGATGTTGCTATTATTTATTATTATTAAAATAGTAAACACTGTAAAAAAAGTAAAAAAATTATGAGGTTAAGGATATATGCAGAAAAATGTGCAGTATGGAGATTCTTAAACTTTAGCATCCACTTCTCAGTGCTTCAGTTTCCTCATTGACAGAGACTCACAAAGCTCACATGAATTTTAGCTGTCATCTTTTTTAATCTTTACTAATTCCAAGCTGGAATATAATTTTTCATTTCCTTATCACTCTATGTGTTTTTCTTTTAATATACTGTATTTTATTTCTTCCTTTTATTTTGCTTCCTTTGATAGCCTAATGGTTGGATGTAAGAGAATGTCACATTTATTTACTCTCCTTTTTCTTTCTACTGGAGACAAAGAAATTAGCACCTTGATGGAAAGCACCACTATAAAATTAGAAGGTTCTCTGTGTATAAACTAAAGTACCATAGGTGACATGTAGAATGTAATTTCAAACATTTACAGTATAATAATATACCACTTAAAAATATCATGCCCTGCCCAGGTAGCTCAATCAGTTAGAGCATCCTCCCAATATACCAAGGTTGAGGGTTCAATCCCCAGTCAGGGCACATACAAGAATCAACCAATGAATGCATAAATTAAGTGGAACAAAAAATTGGTGTTTTTTCTCTTCCTTCTCTCTCTTCTTCTTTCTCTAAAAAAAATTAATTAGAAATACCATATTTTATAAAAAGCCCAAAGCAAATACATTTATACCATGTTTAAAATTTATTTTCAGAGCTCAATTAAATAATGTCTGTGGTATAAATAATAGTTCATAGTTTATTAAATTCAGACACAAAAACAATATTTATTGAAATATAAATGAAAGCTTTTTAATAATTAAACAGTATGTGGGGTATTCAAGACTTTGTAAGACAAAAATGTCCACCTATGTTTTAATTCCTCCATACATTCTTCAAAAAATTCTATGAAACCCCAAGGATAACAAAGAAGTCAGCTAAGACACATGCCTTAGCAAGACTAGGAGACACCATTGCACATCTCTACATGAATATCTCAAACCAGCAGAACTAGATCTAGAGCCAACACTAGCAGTAAGAACCAGAGAACTTTGCGCAGGCTATAGTGTGTAGTAAGGGTACATTGGTGGCTCATCAAATATGACACCTCATAGATAATGCTCCTGGAAAGACTGTATTCTCTATTTAGTGGGAAAATATTGAGAGGAGCATTGAGATTGTTAATTTAAGTCATTAAACATCAGGGGCTCTAAGAAAAGAACTTTGTGGTAGTCTTAGAAAGTCAGTGTAGCCCTGGCTGGTTGGCTCAGCAGTAGAGCGTCGGCCTAGCGTGCGGAGGACCCGGGTTCGATTCCCGGCCAGGGCACATAGGAGAAGTGCCCATTTGCTTCTCCACCCCTCCGCCGCGCTTTCCTCTCTGTCTCTCTCTTCCCCTCCCGCAGCCAAGGCTCCATTGGAGCAAAGATGGCCCGGGCGCTGGGCATGGCTCTGTGGCCTCTGCCTCAGGCGCTAGAGTGGCTCTGGTCGCAATATGGCGACGCCCAGGATGGGCAGAGCATCGCCCCCTGGGGGGCAGAGCACCGCCCCTGGTGGGCGTGCTGGGTGGATCCCGGTCGGGCGCATGCGGGAGTCTGTCTGACTGTCTCTCCCTGTTTCCAGCTTCAGAAAAATGAAAAAAAAAAAAAAAGAAAGTCAGTGTATTGAGGGAAAATAGAAGCAACTCTGAAGAAGGAGGTGTTCTTTACAAACTTATTAGTGAAGAGAAAATAAATGTGATTAAAGACACTATGAAGATGCTTTGAAAAAAAATAGTATCAAAATTAGAAAAAGGCATATAAAAACATGCCATTTATTTTAAAAATTAATTTTACTGAGGCTCAGAAGAAGGTGCTAAGCATCAGAGAGACCATCTGAAGTCCTTATGACAGCCCTCATTAAATTACACATTATTGTCTTTAAAAATGCAATAGAAACACAGATAAACACAAACAAACCCAGTATCGATGGAAGTCCATGTAAGAAAAATACAGAAAATAAAATATTTCTTCAGATGTAAATGTAAAGAATACCTAGGAAACAAAAGAAAACTATTATATTATGTTCAAAGATGAATAATATAACATTAAACAAGCAACTGTAGATGTGAAAGAACATCATAAAACCAGAATAGAAAAACTCTGAGTGATTTGATTTTGGGTGATGGGTACACAACACAATCAATAGTTCAAATGATATAGAGTTATTTACCTGAAACTTACACACTTTTATTGATCAATGTCACCCTGTTAAATTTAATTTTCCAAATATAAATAAATAAATACTCTGAATAATAACACTAAAGGATGTGAAATCAGAGCTGACCAATGCTAAAAAAAAAAAAAGAATTTAAAGAGACATAATCGTTTCAGAAAGAAAAATAAATTACAAGATCTAAGGGAGACTATATACAACAAAAAATACAAGGACACATGACTATAAGCATGGTAAGGGATCAGAAAGAAAGTGACAGATATTCAAGACAAGTAACAAAGATATTTTAATTGTCTAACTGGAGCTGCTGAAGAAGAAAAACAAAATAATTGAGATGTTTAATATAAGAAACCATAACTTAAAGAAATAAAAACTATAACTTAGAACCTTACTGAAATAAGATTTGAATCTCATCTTGAATATTCTCATAAAGTAAGTCAGAAAGATTTACTCAGTACCATCAGCTATCGTAAATATTGTAGTAAACTATTATACTAAAGAAAAATCTTGTGGGTCACAGTCAAATATGAAGGAATTACCAAGCAAAAAAATATTGGCAGAAACATACAGTGCAGGAAAAAGTAAAATAATATTTTAAGAAAATAGAAGAAAGAAAAATCAGTGAAAAAATTAATATTCAGACAAACTGTACATCAAAGCTATAAAAGTACTGTTTTAACATAAAGTCTGGGAACTTGGGACTCATGAGCTTTTCCTGAAAAATGTCCTAGAGGAGGAGTTTCACCCACCAAAATATAATTGTACACACCATAGCAAAATGACAAGTGGTGAATAAAATGAATGTTTAATAGTAAATCTAAGACTAAAATAAACATGAGGATAAAAGTAAAAGAATACTATATAGTTGCTATATGCTAATATGGAAGTACAAATTCCAAGAGAAAGGGAAAACTAGAATAAGCTCATTAACTGCCACATAGCCACATAGGGGTTAGTAAAAGGATATTTAAAACTGACAAACTAGAGCCCTGGCCGGTTGGCTCAGCGGTAGAGCGTCGGCCTGGCGTGCAGAAGTCCCGGGTTCGATTCGTGACCAGGGCACATAGGAGAAGCGCCCATTTGCTTCTCCACTCCCCCACCCCCTCCTTCCTCTCTGTCTCTCTCTTCCCCTCCCGCAGCCGAGGCTCCATTGGAGCAAAGATGGCCCGGGCGCTGGGGATGGCTCCTTGGCCTCTGCCCCAGGCGCTAGAGTGGCTCTGGTCGTGGCAGAGCGACGCCCCGGAGGGGCAGAGCATCACCCCCTGGTGGGCAGAGCATCGCCCCTGGTGGGCGTGCCTCGTGGATCCCGGTCGGGTGCATGCGGGAGACTGTCTGACTGTCTCTCCCGTTTCCAGCTTCAGAAAAATACAAAAAATAAATAAATAAATAAAACTGACAAACTGCATCATTTAATTAAAGAATAATAATAAAACTACCACCAACACAGTGTCTTAAATCAATAACCATGCTCATGCTCTCATAAGTGGATTTAACTGCTAGGCAATGCTGCTAATCTCAGCTTGTCCCATTTTCACATTGGACTGTTAGCTGGGGAAGTCTAAATTAGGTGGGGCTTATCTAAGGCACTTTGGCTTTGCTCTATATGTCTCTCATCTGTCTGCTGGGACTTTCTAGCAAGCTAGGCATTTTCACCTCATGACAATGGGAGAGGTGCAATAGAATCCATGGAAACACAAATTCTCTTGACGTTTAGGCTTTAAAAAGTCCTACTATTGTTTTTAACTCATTCTATTGGTCAAATAAAGTCACACAGTTGAACTCGAAGCCAAAATACAGGGAAGAATGCATCTAAGCCACAATATAACTTTAAAGTAATATAAAATTACATAGTGAAGGGCATGGATACAATAACAGTTGGATAATCACAGCTAATAACACGCTACTCCAGAAACAAATAGTAGAAACTTAAGTAAAGAGAAGAGGGGCTGCCTGACCAGGCGGTGGCGCAGTGGATAAAGCATCAAACTGGGATGCAGAAGACCCAGGTTTGAGACCCCGAGGTCGCCAGCTTGAGCGCGGGCTCATCTGGTTTGAGCAAAACTCACCAGCTTGGAACCAAGGTTGCTGGCTCAAGCAAGGAGTTACTTGGTCTGCTGACGGTCCATGGTCAAGGCACATATGAGAAAGCAGTCAATGAACAACTAAGGTGTCGCAACAAAAAATTGATGATTGATGCTTCTCATTTCGCTCCATTCCTGTCTGTCTGTTCCTATCTATCCCTCTCTCTGACTCTCATTCTGTCTCTGGAAAAAAGAAAAGACAAGAGGGGCTATGTCCATTTTTTAAAGTTATCAAAATGAAAATTAACACTAAAATATGCAAAAATTCATAAATACCAAAAGAAATAGAAAGGAAAAATAAAAAATAGAAACAAAAGATATCAGATCACATAGTTAAAGAAACATAGTAAATATAACAATGTATTTAGTAATTTTAACTTAAAATATTATGAGTCAAAACCAATTATAAATCAGAAGTGACCAATCCTAAAAAGAAAATTAAAGAATAAAACAAAATTATTTCAGAATGGAAAATTAAATTGTAAGATCTAAGAGAGAGCCTGACCAGGCAGTGGCGCAGTGGATAGAGCATCGGACTGGGATGAGAAAGGACTCAGGTTCAAGACCCCAAGGTTGCCAACTTGAGCGCGGGCTCCTCTGGCTTGAACAACAACAACAAAAAAGCTCACCAGCTTGGACCCAAGGTCGCTGGCTCGAGCAAGGGGTTACTCAGTCTGTTGAAGGCCCATGGTCAAGGCCCATATGAGAAAGCAATCAATGAACAACTAAGGTGTTGCAATGAAAAACTGATGATTGATGCTTCTCATCTCTCTCTGTTCCTGTTTGTCCCTATCTATCCCTCTCTCTGACTCTCTCTTTGTTCCTGTAAAAATAAATAAATAAATAAAAATTTAAGATCTAAGGGAGACTAGATAGGATCAAAAGTACCATTGACATATGACTGTAAGTACTAAATTATTAACAAATGAAAATAGGCATAAATAACCTTTAAAAATATTTTCTAATTGGTTCACCAGGCATATCTCAAAAAATTCCATTCTGAGTATAAACAACACCTAAGGGAAAATATTACTAAAAGCAAAATCAATACCATGGACAAAATAATATTGGGGAAATTCAAGCAAAGTAATTCAGAAGTTTTGATACTATCTAACAATATTAACATTAAATAAAGAAACATTAAACAAAAGAAAGAACAAGATGATGTTAGAGTAATGGCATCGTGAGAGACACCCTGACCTCTTCCATTGAAATTTCAACAAACTGAACAGTTATAATGGAGAGAAGCAACCTAGCTCTGTCACAAACTTGCCTGAAAAATCTGCATACCAAATGAACTAAAGGTGTAAAGAGTTGAGAAAGGGGTGGAAGATAAGACACACTCACCATCATCTCAGGAAACAGAAAAGAGGGCCAGATTGTCTGGAATTTCATCTGCTAGGGCTCCAAAGCGAAGAGAAGCCTGGACTGCCTAAGTTTTTGTCTGCAGGGGCTCTAGAGAGGGAAGAAGCCCATAGTGCCTGGGTCTCCTTCTGCTGGAAGGAGTAGAGATATTGAGTGACAAATCAAAGTGGCCATAGAAAGAGGGGTCATGGTCAGTGTTTCCACAGTTTGCTGGAAATCCATACCTGGTGCACTGAGAGAGAAAGCCAAAGTGTGGGCCCCCAGCCTCCCAGATCATGCCGCCTCTCAACTCATGGGGTACAGAGACTAGCAGAAACAGACCTCAAAGTTAACTCTTCAGAGCTACTCACTCCCCTAAAGAACAGAGGTGACCCATGTCTGGTTGAGACAAGGGGAGGAGCACACTGAGGCCTGATATCACCATTACTAAAGCCATAAAGCCCTCATGACACACCACACCCACCAACGTGACTACAGCCTCATTTACATCATTGCAACAGTAACATCTGAGTGGAGGTCATCCCAGGAATTTCACAAAATTAAACGTGTAAATACAGCACCATATACTTGAAAAAAAACAGCCTGACCATGGTGGTGCAGTGGATAAAGTATTGACCTGGAATGCTGAAGTCACTGGTTCAAAACCCTGGGCTTGCCTGGTCCAGGCACATATAGGAGTTGATGTTTCCTGCTTCTCCCCTTTCTCGCTCTCTCTTTCCTCTCTAAAATAAATAAATAAAACCTTTTTTAAAAATCTCAACACTGAAATTCTTTTTTTCTTTTGAATTTCATTTTTTTACCTTTTTATTCTATTTTTTGTGGGTGTTTTGTTGGTTTTTACTTTTTTTGTTTTAGCTCTTTGTTATTGTTTTTCTTTTATACCTGCTATTATTTTTTAAATTTTTATATTTTTTATTTTTCAGGTTTTTAGTTGTTTCTTGTTATAATACTTAACAATACCATTCTCAAATGCCATCAGGAAAAAGAAATCAAATACCATGACTACAAAAGACAGGGACATAGTTTAGAAAAAAAATGGAAAATCTCCAGAAAGCAATCTCAATTACATGAAAATTTTGGAGTTAAACAACAGAGAATTTAACACTGAAATTCTGAAAATACTCAATAAGATGAGAGAAAACAATAATAGGCAAATTAATGAGCTAAAAACACAGATTAATAAACAACATGTATACTTCACAAAGGAGATTGAAACATTAAAGCAGAGATGAAGAACTCAATACATCTAATTAAAAACTGACATAGCAAGTTTAGCTAATGAAACATGTCAGATAGAGGAGAAAATCAGTGACATCAAATACAGACAAGAGATGCTACAGAAAAAAATAAAAGAGAGATTTATGAATTTAAAAAAAATTATAGAGGTCTGACCTATGGCGGCACAGTGGATAAAGCGTCGACCTGGAACACTGAGGTTGCTGGTTCAAAATCCTAGGCTTGCCTGGTCAAGGTACATATGGGAGTTGATGCTTTCTGCTTCTCCATCCTTTCTCTCTCTCTCTCTCTCTCTCTCTCTCTCTCTCTCTCTCCTCTCTAAAATAAATAAATTTTAAAAAGGATAGAGCTCTACAAAAATTGTCTGACTCTACCAGAAAGAGCAATATAGAAATAATGGGAATATAAGAAGAAGAAAAGAAGGAGAATGAATGGAGAGCTTATTCAAGCAAATAATTGATGAGAATTTTCTAACCTTATAGAAAAAGTAAGATCTTCAAATCCAAGAAACAAACAAAACACTTAGTTACCTTAACCAAAACAGACCTTCTTCAAGGAACATTATAAGAAAATTGACAAAAATCAATGATAAAGAAGAAATCCTCAAGGCAGCTAGGGAAAAGACAAACATAACATATAAAGGAAGTCCCATTAGGTTGTCATCAGACTTTTCAGCAGAAACTCTAAAAGCCAGAAGAGAGTGGACTGAAACTTTTAAAGTACTGAAAGAAAGGAATAACCAGCCAAGAATACTATATCCATCAAAGCTATCCTTCAAATATGATGAAGAAATGAAAACTTTTGCAGACATACAGAATCTGAGAGAATTAATCACCAAAAATCCCCCACCTCAGGAAATACGCAAGGGGATTATTTAGACAGATAGAAAGAACAAAATAAAACTACAAGTAAATGCTCCAACAAGTTTGCAATAAAAACAAGAATAATCTGTGACACCAATAACATAAAAGGGAAAAAGATAAAGATCTGCAGTAGCAAAAGAGGATGGAGTGCATAAGCACTCATAAGACAAATGAACTTCTGTACATATAAAAAGTTTTCCCTTAATAACCTAATGGTAACCACCCACAAAAAAGTCACTACTGAAACATATAGCTTAAAAAAAGAAGAAACAATTAGAAGGAAGTATAGAATATCACCAAACACAAAACACTGACAGAACAAAGGAGAAGTCCAAAGGAGGAAAAGAGCTACCAGAAAACAAAACAAAATGGCTATCGACAGTCCTCAAGCATCAATAATTATCCTAAATGTAAACGGACTGAACAATTTCATTGATAAGGCATATTTTATGAATATATATCCAGTTTGCCTCTCAAGAACATATTCTAAAAAATCTTCAATAGACTGAATTTTATGTTAATCTTTATTAGCAATAGGGCAAGATTTATTCTTTCAGACACCATTATTCTTTGAATTTCAATTCTTATATACAGTACCATTTTTTTCTTCACCATCATTATAAACAAACTACAATCAAGAATGTGGGAAGTGAGATCTGAATTAGGGAAAGATGGAAGAAACTTAATTTCCTTTAACCTAATTACAATTGAACTCTGTTTCTTGCTGCCTACTGTCTTTTTTTATTTATTGAAGAGATGGCTTTGTATATTCATTACAAACCAAACATTTTCCCTTTGTTTGAGCTTTTGATTCTTTCACTGCTTCAGCCTGCAGCTGGCATGCACTTAAGCTTTTATTTAGAATTTGCAATGATTTTGGAAAAAGGCATGGGCAAAATTTTCATCACAGACTCTGACAAACATTTTACTGACAGTAAATGATTTAGCTATGAGAAGTTTGTATTTAGAACTTTATGAAAAAAAATGCACATTACAAAATTACTTTGAATTTTTAAATTATTCTGATTTGATAATAATATTTATGCAATACCAGTTAGCTCTCACATGTGAATCTCTGAAACTGTTAATTAAATTTCCGTAGGTTTGGAAGGACATGTGCATGCATATAGAGAGATGAAGATCAGCAATTCTTTGAATATGATAATAATATTTTTTCAAGATTGTTTTATTTGTTATTAAATGACTAATCCAACCAATATGGGATCGACAGTTTTTAGACAGATGATTCTGCTTTTGGAAATTCTATTTAAATGCTCTACATACTATTATAAGCTTTTCTGTTTTTGTAATTTTGTTATAGAAATGTCTTTAGCTCCTACACATTCCAAGTTTCTTACCCTTGTTACTTTATGTTAACTTCTATAGTGATAGAAACTATAGCACTTTGTACTATATTACCTACCAGTACCTCTGTTCAGTTTGGAGAAAAATAATTATCACCCCTAACCTACCAACTATGAGAAACTAGACTATTCAATACAATAATAAATTACTTAGAAAAATTTCTTTAATTGTCACTTTATTCATGACAGAAATATTTGACAGTAAAATTGTTGTATTTCTAATGATAAAGTATATGAAGTTAATTGATACATACTTCTAAAAAATATTAGTATTTATATGTTACCCCTAATTATAAAGAAATAAGATCAAAAGTGGTACTGCATACCTTTGACAGAGGGAGGGTGAAAAGAGATTTCATTGGATTAGAAAAAGAAACACAATTTTTACATTTACTTTAGATATTAAATTGACTATTTATATATGTTTTATACTACACATAATACATTTATGTAGCTTTATAATAACTTAGTTTCCTTGATTGGTACTCAACAGAGTCTAGAATCTACTAGATTAGATGGGTTTTGTTTATTTTTTTATTTTTTTATAAACTTTTATTAATTTTAATGGGGTGACATCAATAAATCAGGGTACATATGTTCAAAGAAAATATGTCTAGGTTATCTTGTCGATCAATTGTGTTGCATACCCATCGCCCAAAGTCAGATTGTCCTCTTTCACCATCTATCTAGTTTTCTTTGTGCCCCTCCCCCTCCCCTTCCCTTCTCCCTCCCCCCCCATAACTACCACACTCTTGTCAATGTCTCTTAGTCTTGTTTTTATGTCCCACCTATGTATGGAATAATGCAGTTCTTGGTTTTTTCAGATTTACTTATTTCACCCTGTATAATGTTATCAAGATCCCACCATTTTGTTGTTGATCCAATGTCATCATTTCTTATGGTTGAGTAGTATTTCATAGTGTATATATATGCCACATCATCTTTATCCAGTCTTCTATTGAAGGGCTTTTTGGTTGTTTCCATGTCTTGGCCACTGTGAACAATGCTGCAATGAACATGGGGCTGCATGTGTCTTTACATATCAATGTTTCTGAGTTTTAGGATATATACCCAGTGGAGGGATTGCTGGGTCATAGGGTAGTTCTATTTTCAGTTTTTTGAGGAACCACCATACTTTCTTCCATAATGGTTGTACTACTTTACATTCCCACCAACAGTGAATGAGAAAAGGACGATGCAGTGCAAAAGTACTCACAAGATAGTGCACTACAAGGAACAGGGTAGGAACCCTTTTCATTACTTAATGATAACCACCATTGAAAAAATCACCACATAAGCACATGATTTAAAAAAGATAGCAACAGAGGAAAGATGTATGGAATACAACCAAACAAAAACAAAAGATAGAAAAATGAAAGAGAAGAATCAAACAAGACACAAAACTAACAGAAAGAAATCTATAAAATGGCAATAGGGAACTCACAAGTGTCAATAATTACACTAAATGTAAATGAATTAAACTCACCAATAAAAAGGCACAGAGTAGCAGAATGGATTAAAAAAGAAAATCCAACTGTATGCTGCCTACAAGAAACTCATCTAAGCAACAAGGATAAAAACAAATTCAAAGTGAAAGGCTGGAAAACAATACTCCAAGCAAATAACATAAAAAAAAGGCAGGCATAGCAATACTCATATCTGATAATGCTGACTACAAGACAGCAAAAGTACTCAAAGACAAAAATGGTCATTTCATAATGTTTAACGGGACACTGAATCAAGAAGACATAACAATTCTTAATATATATGCACCAAACCAAGGAGCACCCAAATATATAAGACAGCTACTTATTGACCTTAAAACAAAAACTGACAAAAATGCAATCATTCTTGGAGACCTCAATACACCACTGATGGCTATAGATCAGTCATCCAAACAGAGAATCAATAAAGATATATTGGCCTTAAACAAAACACTAGAGCACCTGGATATGATAGACATCTACAGGACATTTCATCCCAAAGTGACAGAGTATACATTTTTCTCCAGTGTACATGGATCATTCTCAAGAATTGACCATATGTTGGGCCACAAAAACAATATCAGCAAATTCAGAAAAATCGAAGTTGTACCAAGCATATTTTCTGATCATAAAGCCTTGAAACTAGAATTCAACTGCAAAAAAGAGAAAAAAAAACCCACAAAAGTGTGGAAACTAAAAAACATACTTTTAAAAAATGAGTGGGTCAAAGAAGAAATAAGCGCAGAGATCAAAAGATATATACAGACTAATGAAAATGACAATCCGACATATCAGAATCTATGGGATGCAGCAAAAGCAGTGATAAGAGGGAAGTTCATATCACTTCAGGCCTATATGAACAAACAAGAGAGAGCCCAAGTGAACCACTTAACTTCACACCTTAAGGAACTGGACAAAGAAGAACAAAGACAACCCAAAACCAGCAGAAAAAAGGAGATAATAAAAACAGAGCAGAAATAAATAAAATAGAGAACAGAAAAACTATAGAAAAAATTAATAGAACAAGGAGCTGGTTCTTTGAAAAGATCAACAAAATTGACAAACCCTTGGCAAGACTTACCAAGGAAAAAAGAGAAAGAACTCATATAAACAAAATCCAAAATGAAAGAGGAGAAATCACCACGGACATCATAGATATACGAAGAATTATTGTAGAATACTATGAAAAACTTTATGCCACTAAATTCAACAATCTAGAAGAAATGAATAAATTCCTAGAACAATATAATCTTCCTAGACTGAGACAAGAAGAAGCAGAAAACCTAAACAGACCAATTAGTAGGGAAGAAATAGAAAGAACTATTAAAAACCTCCCCCAAAATAAAAGTTCAGGCCCAGTCGGCTCTATCTAGCGAATTCTATCAAACATTCAAAGAAGACTTGGTTCCTATTCTACTCAAAGTCTTCCAAAAAATTGAAGAAGAAGCAATACTTCCAAACACATTTTATGAGGTTTTGTTTAAACTTCAGTCCCTCATATATGACTTGGTGAATTTTGCAATATTTGACTATTCCTAAAGGTAATTAATGCACTGCTGAAGAGGACACAGTGAAGCACTTGGAAATTCAGAAAGTGAAACTCCATACTAGATAGACAATAGTTAGATATATAGATGATAGATAATGGGTGGATAGGTGGATGGGTGGTTGAAAGGAAGGATGGATGGATGGATGAATAGAAGATAGATGATAGGTGATAAATGATAGATAGATGATAGATAGATAGATAGATAGATAGATAGATAGATAGATAGATAGATAGACAGATAGAGGGTCGGTCTTAAGTGTCATTTTCTCAGAAGGCTTTCACCTAATATTTATTTAATGAATACTTAGAATATTCATGGTCCTCCTCAGAACCACACCAGTAATTTGTGTTGTCTTTACCTTATTTTTTTACTTTGTCTTAAAGAAATAATATAGCTGGATACAAATTTTAGTATGCTATTGTTATTTGTACAGTGAAAATTAAGATAAATACATAACTATTAAAATAATATAATTTGAAGTCAATACCATCTAATAGATCTTCCTCATTCACTCCTTATACATATATTCTATTCTGTACTACACTTGGAGTAAATAATAAATGTAACACTAAATGCCTATTTGGCTCAGTAATCAGAGGCAAGTATGTATAATGAGCACGAGAAGTGTCTGATTTTTCTCTTATACCTCTGTCAAATTTAGGCTTAAATTATTAAGCTAATAATTCACATATTCTGACACTCAAATTTCACTGCAAAAGTGGAGATGGTAATATTTACCCTGCATGAGAGTCATGAGACTTTGATACTCCATAGGAGGCTAGCTCAGTGTTAGGCACATAGTAAGGCACTTAATAAATTAGAACTACTAGCTGCTGTACCTATTATTGTCTTTGTCCTTGTGTTTCCACTTGGTCAAAGAAACTTTCAGTTAATATCAATGCCATGAGTCCAGTCTTAATTAATCTTCAGATGCTATCCTATCTCTCTCTTCTGTGTTGAAAGCTTGGATTTATCATTGTGGCAAACCAGGAAATTAATTTCAGATCCAATTTTGCTATCTCCAGTATTCCTTTCTTCAGGTGTCTAAATGTTGATTTTCTACATCGATGTTCATACATCACATATGAGGAAATGATCTGGTATCTATCTCCAAAATTGTTGCTATATCTCAGTGCTCACAGTTAATATTAAGAGTCCTCAAACTCATTTCTCCAAGTTTCTGAGTTCCTTGAACTTCATCTAAGGTGGATACACATAGCAGCCTTTCTTATTCTTTCAAAATAAAATTTCCTTTTTGCCTCCTTCGGTGCCCAAAGCAGGAAACAACTCTCCTCCCCGGCAGTTCTCACTGTTTTTACAATATTAGAAGGCACTGTCTGCTACTTGGAATCATTTTGGCTTATTATAAGGCTCATACTGTACTTCATTAGCAGGGCTGCTGTGAAACTATGAAATGTTTTTGTGAAAATTGCAAGATATTTAGACTTGTTTCTCAGTGGAAATATGCAAAGCCCTTCAGGGAAAATACAGGTAGATGGTGCTTGGGACATTTATTGTATTCCTATGCATTCAGAATGATATTTAGAAAATATAGCAGCATATTAATATACAAACTATTAAATTAAAGGAACTGTGATACCTATTTCCATCTTTCCAGTGGGTTTTTTTTCCTAATCTTTAATGTTTTGAAAGGTTTCAGAATTGATTCAAAATTGATTGTTGAAAAGCTTCAAAAAAAAGCAAAAGCAGTAACCTCTTTTTTTTAGGTACATTTTTTTGTAACTCATGTAAGTTCTATAATTAACATTACTAAAAATCTTATTTCTCCTATATCATATATAGAGAGAAATTTTGCTTAAGTCAACCCAGAAAATCTTATGTAGCACAAATCCACAGCCATCTAGAAAAGAATTGAATTAATTACTTCTGACCATTTAAAGATCTAAAAGTGTAACTTATGGTGTTTATGGATTCTCTCTGGGAAGGTTTGTGATTATTAGGAAGCTTATAGGTGCTACCCTGAGGACTTTGTTGGAGCAAATAATAGCAAGTGAGTAACTGTGTGAAGGCAAATCTTTCTAGTTCCTAGCTACTTTGGCCATGTACTATCACAAGTATCTAAGGCAAGAAGCTATTTATTAGTTTTAATACAGCTTAAACAGGACTCTCATGTAAATCGAAAAGGTATATTTTAAAAGTATAAGTCATCTACATCTCTTCAATAATTGATTTCAGCTTTTCCCCTCTCTCTACTTTGCCTTATGTTGTTTACCCCTTATTCTCACTGCCACCCCACTTCACATTCTATTCTTTTGTTTCCCAATTTTGTTTACAGAAATGTCAAGAAAAGGTCAGAATGAGGTATTTGATCATCAGAAAATGTTTCTAAGGAGTAGGTTGTGGAAATAAAATACCATTTACAGCACACTTTTTAAGTTATGTTATTGATAAGCAATGCTGTTTCAGTGCAAGACATTTTATTGTATTTTGACATTCAGGTTAATCTTCTCTGGCTGACGATGAACACAAATACAGGGAGAAAACATTTTGTTATAGTGGAAAAAGTTAAGATAGTGGATCTTATTGTTATTCTGACTTTTACAAATAGATACAGTCATTATCTAAAATAATCTCAGATGAATTCAAGTTAGATATTGAATTACTCATGCTTTTTTTTCTTACCCTTGCTGTATTTCCTCAATACAATTTTTACACAGAAATTAATAAATGACACATTTCAGAAACTTCTGGGAGTTTATGAAGAGTTATATTGAATATGAAGATGCTCTTGATGTCATGAATAATAGGTGTACCTCTTTTTTATTTTTTTGTTAATATTAATGGGGTGACATTAATAAATCAGGATACATAGGTGTCCCTCTTAAAATCTGATGCTGATGAAAGATGAGCTGTGAATAGTCCAGCTCTACATAATTTACAGACTTTCCACACAAGTAGTTTCATGAAAATCATTCATATTCAGTACTAGGCATGTAAATGTGAAGACAGTCTCATCTATGAACAAGTCTATCATGGAAGATGTAATATAGTGTTCCAACTATTCATAGTTTTATGTACAAAAATAAAGTTAAATAATATTGGTTTAAGGAAAGACCCTGGCAATATACAGTCATCATTCTTTGCCTCTCATGTGCAGAAAATCATTATTGCTGCATTATTATTGTTTATAGAATGAAGTTTCCCTATTACCTCCCTCCCTTTTTTTGCTTCTTCCCTGAAAAGCAAACCCAGGTGTTTAAAGTTTAACCACATAAATAGAGTGAAAGAAGGAATTTCCAGACATTATCCACAAAGAACTGGAAATTAAAACTTGGTTTTTCAGGGTTTTTATTTGTTTAAGAAAGCTTGAAAGCCATTCATAATATAATTACCATCAATACCTTGAAACCAAAATGTGGCTACTTTGGCACCCAGAGCATGTGCTCTAGGAAATAAAGCACCTTAGTCATGTGCACTTTATGGAGTTTCCTGTCTCAACCTGTGGAACTTCAGAGCTACAATCACCTAGGTACTCTGAGATAGTGGATTTGTCACCTGATAATGATAGTTCTGCTTTAAAAATAAAATTGAACACTAAAAATACCATTCTGAACAAATGATAAATATAGTTTCTGAAGAGGAATCATACTGCAACTTCAAAGAATTGAGTTTGACTAAATTGTACTGAAAGTAATAAACCAAGTAACTGTGGCAGAAACAACCTCTCCTATTGTGTGGAACAATTCATACTGGACTCAGGGCCAATGACAGGTACCAGGCATCTTGCCATCTGGAGGAGATTAAAATTTAGCATTTGTGCTAGCAAGTTTTACTAAAATAGGATACAACTTTACGTTTTTGAAATAAACTAGGATGAGGAAAAAGAGGTGGAGCATTTTAGACTCATGAATATATTGAATGAAGAAACATTAAAATAATATTGACTATCACCCTTATCTTATAGATTATAAAAGTAGATCCAAATCAACAAGTAATGTGACCTGAGTCACATCACTAAGTCAAGTTGTACTTAGAATCTAGTTTATTCATTCAATGAATATGTATTAAGTGTCTGCTCTATTCCAGCTATTATTCTAAGTCCTGAGGATAAAGTGGTAAGCAAAATAATGTTTTTTCCCCAATTGAGTTTGCCTTTCAGTGGAAAGAAGAGACAAATACCTAAGTAAATATATAGTATATATGAAAGAGATTAGTACAATGAAGAAAAATAAAGCGAAGGATAAGGAATAAGGTACTAAAGAAGTAAGGGAAAGTTATTCTTTTACATAGTGTATTCAGGGAGGCTTTCACTAACATTCAAGAAGAAACTGAAAGAGATGAAGTGGGCCTTTTACTAATCTCCTCACCCTTTTTCAGTGCTTTCCAACCAAACCAGGCTAACTTTTTGATTGCTCACAACCATGAAGATTTTTAATTCTATGAAACCAATGCAGACTTTGTATCATTGACAGTGCGGCCATTGAAAAGACCACGTTTCTTTAATCAAGGATGCTCCAGAAGCAATTCTCTTGCAGAGTCCATACTTTCTAATCACCTGAGCTAATAACGGTCCTTGGTAGGTCATTTTCTTTGATCCTTCCATCATTGTTGCCTTCACCTTTTATGAAACACCTTTTCTGTCTTGGACTTTGAAAAACTACACAATTAAGATTTTCCTGAAAGTTCTCCAAGCCATGTCCTCCTTCTTTCTCTTCTTCACCAATTCCCTGACTTCATTTGGCTCCTTAATATGAATTTTCTCATAATGTTCTGTGGTCCTCCTGTCTTCTTTCCTTACTATACCCTTTGTCAGCTAAATTTGGGCTTTGTGAATAAATTGTCTAAGATTGAAACCCTGACTCTGACACTTTTTAACTGAGTGATTTTGTGGAATTTATTTAATCTTTTGTTCCTTTCTTCCCTTGTCTGTCAAATAGGCACAATAACAATATTTACCTTTCAGGTTATTGTATGATTAAATGAGTTAAATTTTGCAAAGCATTTAAGACAATATCTGGCACTCAAAACATGCTCAATGTGTGTTAGCCATTACACTTTGTCTTTAAACATCACCTATTGTAGATTATATATTTTTGAATTAATATCTTAAGTTCTCAATTTTCTTCTGAGATTTATCTTCAGATTTCCAAACTTATGTTGAGAAGGTCTTCCTACATCAAAACTTACTGCCTCAGATGACCATCTTCCAATCTTCAATGTTATGCTCCTCAAATTCCTCTTTTACTATTTCTCCTATCACATCATCATATTTTGTTATACTATTCTGTTGGTATAGGAGACTAAGTCAGCATATGCCAAGAAAAACTCATCCCAAATGAGACATTTTTTCTTCAGGGTTGCCTCATTTCTTTAGTAAAGAAAGTTAAAAACCTAAATAAACATTTATTAATATATTTATATTACAATTAATATTTTAAAACTGAATCTAGAAGCAGAGCATGACAGATAAAAGGCTGGGTCAGAGGACAGAAAGGAAAGGCAGTGCACTATATTTTCTTTGCCATTTTCTCCCTTTTCTTTTGATGTATATTTCTGTTTTGTTTCAATCAGTTATGGTTGCTGAAGAAAATAAACATTTTAATGTTTTTAAATAACTATTCATAAATCTATGTGTGTGTAACTACAAAATGAAAACAAAAACATTTTAATTACCAGAAAAATCTCAAGAACTTCTAATAATAACATTCAGAGTAAGAAATGGTACACTTCATGGTACAGATGCTATGAAGTTGCTGGGACTCCATCCATCACCAAGCAGCCTGCATTGACTTGTGAGTGTGCTTCCATAGTCCGAAAGCACATAAGAGATAAAAGGAAACAAGAAGTGAGAACAAAGAGAAATAGATATTTCATGGTTGCCCTGTGAAATATGAGTACCCATGACATGTATTATGCACTGCAAGACTCTTGAGTTGGCCTCTTTGAGAATATAAACAATAATGTTTATATATTTTAAGATTCTAAGTGAATAATAATATCACTAAGGATTTTGAAAAATTTGTGATTTTTTCAACAGAAGCTCCATGAGTAAGCTGAATCATGTATAATATATTATATAATACATATACAGAAGGAATTAGAATATACACTCATAGAGATTTAATTGTCTATTTTTATGACTTGAGATGAAACTATATCACAAGTCACACTAAGTCACCTGTAAATAACGTTTACACAAATCTTAATCAAGAAATCAGTATTCAGCCTGACCAGGCAGTGGCTCAGTGGATAGAGCATCAGACTGGGATACAGAGCACCCAGGTCCGAGACCCTGAGGTCGCCAGCTTGAGCGCGGGCTCATCTGATTTGAGCAAGGCTCACCAGTTTAAACCCAAAGTTGCTGGCTTGAGCAACAGGTCACTCGGTCTGCTGCAGCCTCTTGCCCCCGGTTAAGGCACATATGAGAAAGCAATCAATAAACAACTAAGGTGCCACAACTAAGAATTGATGTTTCTCATCTCTCTCCCTTCCTGTCTGTCCCTATCTGTCCCTCTCTCTGTCTCTCTCTCTTGGTCTCTGTCACACACAAAAAAGAAATCAGTATTCAAACATATACATATAAATGCAAGGGAAAGCAAAATTAGATTTACAGTTGTGAGTATATGAAACAATTTATTCTAATATTACTAATTTATTATTATATTACTATTATTATTAAGCTATTTTTGCACACTCCTGTATAAACTATATGACCTATAAGTCTCTCAGAGTTCTGATTATAATATGCTGTGACCAGAACCTACCTTCAAAACCAGCAGCAGTGAATACAGTAAGTGATATATTTACCCGATATAACAGATAATTTCAAAATAATTGTGCTGTTGAAAGACAAGTGGATGAGGCAGGGGAAGTATACAAACAGGGTCAGCAAAGAGACCGGCATTAACCTGATTCCCACTTTCTTCCTTCCAACTTTTGCTAGTATGTCAGCCTCCTATACTGCTGAGACTGTCTGTTAGAAGTAATGCTTCTGCTCTCATCATCAGTAATGTGACTGCCACAGAGAAAATTCAGGCCAGTTACAATGCATGGTATAAAGCTTTCTAAAATATAAGTGTGGGTGTTTCAGCTTGGACCTTATCTCATTTGAAATTGAAATATGTTTGCAATGCTTGAATGTGGGAAGATTAATTATCACCTCTGTTTCAAAATAAGCAGCTGTAGTAACTCATCACATGAAAATGTGGAAGTGACATTGTCGGCAGCTAACAAGAGAGGTTTTCAGCTGGAAAAGAGTGCGAACAGAAACAAATGCATTTGTATTTCCACTCTGCAGCCAAACGAAAATGGTGTTTGATACTGACTGAGCTTGCTTTAGAAAACCAGGGCCCCATTCTTGTTAGGACATTAAAAGCAGCAAGATGAACCATGGGGTTGGAGTTTTGCCTCCCAGTTATATTCATTTCATATTTCCAAATTCAGTGTAGATATCACTTTTCACCCAGTAAGAGATGAAAAAACCTCTAGTCTCAACGCTGACTAGCAATGTGGCCTTAGGCAGAAAAATTGATCTCTCTAAGCCTCAGTTTCTCTGTGTTAAAAACAGACATGAGTGCATGCTTAATTCATAGAGTGGATGTGAATCTGTAGTGTATTATCATAAACAATTAGCACAGCATCTGGCATGCAGGGAGAGCGCAGCATTCGTTAGTTGTGGCGATTGCAGTTACCCCACTCTGCTGTAAGAGAGCTAAAAAGAAACTTCTTCCTGTCTGCTGGCAGCTCTATCTCAAATAGTGATGGTAATGGGAGGTTTAATTTATCCCTTCTTCTTAAAATTCAGTGATAATAAGAGATCACTTTGATGTTTTAATCCAGAAAGATACTTTTTCATTTCTTACTCTTTTTCTTTTTTAAATGCCATGCTTGTACTCTCATAGTTAATATCAGGTCTTTAAGAAAGGTCTCGTGGCCCATTTGAGTATTGGCATTTTGATGCCCAGGTCTCATTATGGATCCCTTTTGTTAACAGGAAGTTTTGAAGTTAGTAAGACTGCCGCCTGTGCCATACATTAAGATAATGAGATGAAAATGGTATAATTCAGATCATTTGCCCCCCACCCCATCTCTATTTCTCTCTCAATTTATGCTGCACAGTGACATAAAGTACCACTTTGGGAGGTGTGATTGCCCCATTGTTAATCATCCGAATACATACTATACCCCACACTATAATTTAACATGAAGAACAGCTAGGGCTTGTGTTGAAACTGTCATGACTCACAGAAATCTACTAATTTTGTCCTGTTCACCTTCATTCTACAAATTTGCAAGAGTTTTTGCCCGTATTGGAGGGGTTGGAGAGAGAAAATGAAGCTCTTTGTGAAATGGCACCTCGAATCTATGCTGTTGATACCATCTTCCCGATTCCTTAGGCAAGCTCTCTCTGAGCCACTCTAAGCCCTTCAGAGAGGATTTCTTTTATGAAAGTCAAGCTTCCTCTATCAGGCTCTCACATCTCTGGCAACAGTAATCATTTTTGAAGCTGGAAATGTCTGCTATCTTGATGTTGCTGGTGCTGAAAGAGGAAAACAAAATCAGCCTGATTGTTTTAGGTTTGGATTAGTCTGGAGTGTAGAGAAACATTTTAAAAGACTTATTTTGATTATCAAAGTGAATCGATATGATAGCAGTCATTGGGGGGAAACTGTGCGCCCTGCAAACACAAACATTCCTGAGCAACCAGCTTCAGCTACTCTGCAGCAGCTCCTTAAAAGGAAAATTGCTTTCCTGAACATCAGTGAGAAAGGGGGAAGCTACCCAAGTCACTTAAAGAAAAATGGTACAACCACAAAATGGCATCCAGGATTACACAAAGGTCAAAGAAGTTTGGAAATAAACTCTTATGGCACAAAAATCTCATTTCATTGTTCTGTGGTTTGATACATATGCACCTGTGAAAATGTGATCTTTTTAAATCATGCACAGATTGGTAGATAGTGATCAATTATGCCCCAAAAAAACATAACAGAAAGGAGGATAACTTGGGTTAGAAAAGTCAGGGAAAACAAATTAATATATAAACAAACTAAAAGCAAAAGCCAATTTATCAACTAATTATGATAACATTTACATGCTGGAAGCAGCTTTAGAATTCAGCGCAACCCCCTAAAAATCTGAGTTTTGTAAATGAAAAGCTAGATAGACCATTTGAATTATATTATCAGGTCCCTATTTAGATTTGTCATTCAGATGAGAAAACTCAATTACCTGGCATGGGAACTGCATGATTTCTCAGCAAAATGCATGAAATTAGAGGTGGGATTTTTTTGCTAATACTTCCAAATAATCAAATTTCTATTTAATCACTTTGAAATGTCATACGATTGCTATTTTCCAAAAGAAATTCAATCCTCCAGTGTTTATTCCAGTAAAATATTGATGTCTACCTAAAGACAATTTGCATTTACCAGCTCTTTTAGTTAAAATAAAAAGAGCAAAAAATATTTACACACTTTGATATAAACAAGTATTATTTGGAAAAATCATCCTTAATATGTTCCTAAGAAATAGACGCACATTGTTGTGTGATAGGCTCCAAATTACAGACCTAAAAACCATGCAGAGTAATTTCTTCCTATTACTTAGGGAAGATAGTTTCAGATCATCTGGAGAAAATATACAAAATAATATTTAAAAATACTTCTAAGAACAAATACTTGGAATAGCTATTTCTATTTACTATGTTTATGTTCAAATTTCTTGCCTCTTACTAGTTAGATTCCTATACCAAGCAACAAAACAAATTCTAGATTTGTTTAAAAAGATCATAAAAGTAAAATCAACCTTCATCTTGTATGAGAAAAAATGCTTATGATTTTTAAGGTACATGCTCAGAAACTCCTCCCAAAGATGTCGACTTCTCATAGTAAAGCTTGAACCTCAGACCCACCTCAGGATGAGAACTGTTTTAGGACTGGCTTCCATATGACCCTCTCTTCAACGTCAGGAAGATTAGTTCAGGCAGACTTGCAATGAAGTTTCTGATCTAGATTTCCAAACAAAAGGAAATTTGTGCCAAGATAGTCATGATAGAGTAGGCTTGATCTGTGTTCTTGATTTATCTTCATTCTCTCTATGCCAAATCAATTCAGGCCCTAAGTTAAGAAAGAAGCGTTATGATTCGTTCTTTTATTATCAAATAATAGTTGGCTTCATGATAAATATGTATTCCTAGAATAACCTTTTCTATTATTGCACTGAGAGACCCTGAACCAAGAATGCTTTTTAGGTATAATTTACCATTCCAGTGGTCAGGCCTTTGTGGTTTGTAGAGACAGAAATTCAACTTGAATTAGACCAATAAAAAGGCCCATGAACATGGTGCTGATGGAGCAGAGCTGAGACCAGGAGCAGCATGTTATTTTCTGCCCGTTTTTCTCCACTATTGTCTTCTTTCTCTACTATGTGTCACCAACAGTTTCTAAACTCAGTTTATTTTACTAACCCTCTTGGGAAAAAAGGATTCTTTCTTCCCAATTACACTTCCAGAAGATTGGGAGGTGGGGTAAGATATACGGATTCCAATTGACTTAGTTTGAACACAGGCTCAACTCTATGGTTGGTGAGGTGATACAATTGTCAGACACTCCTTAAATCACATGTAAAAAGTTAAGGATAAAGATTTCCCCAAAAGGATTTGGTTGAGGAGAAATGATGATAAAGGCATGTAAGGGGAGTGGAGATGACAAAAACTGTTGATCCCAGCTCCATCTTCCTCCTCTATGGACAGATTGTGGATATTAGGAGAAAAATCTATAATATTAAATATTCATATATGTTTATATTTCTCTAAAATTTACCAAATGCACGCATATCATGGAGAAATATAAAATTACTCTCTGTGTGCTTTCATTCTTTGTAGAAAGCCCTAAATCAAAAGCAACACAAACAAATAAAATAACCACAATTAAGAACTCCACCCAGAGTGTGAGTACCCTCTGTATTAGATGGAGACAGTACAGACATCAACTTAGCAAATATATTTATTTGCTAAAGAATAACACACAGAGAACCAGCTAAAATAGAAGGCAAGAATGAAGTACTATACCAAAAACAGATAGAATAAAATTCTACTGACTTATTATTGAGACCTGTGATGGACATTTCATCATCTACTCCTAACTCAATTTCTACAAGCAGACAGGCCAGGGGTCTCAAACTCAACTCAGCATGTGGGCCGCAGAGCAAGATCACAGCCCTTCGGCGGCCGCACTAGGTCTACAAAAGGCAACTGTTACGCAACACTTTTCTCACTGCAGTTGAAAACAAAAAAAAATCAGTACAACAAGCACAATCGTACATGCAGTTTACTCAGTGTCACAATACGACCAGAAACTGTAGTTCGCATCACAACTGCTGTTAACTAAGCTAATATCTAGCTAGGATGCTAGAGAAATGAAAAATACAAGTAGGCCCCTAGGCTTACTTAATTTTATCCAAAATATTTTGAACTTCGTGGATTAGTCTGCGGGCTGCACAAAATTGTTCGGCGGGCCGCATGCGGCCCGTGGGCCGCGAGTTTGAGACCCCTGAGACAGGCTATATACCCTTCTCCCAGTGAGTGTGGTCTTATTTCCAAAGAAAGTAAGCAGCTTGAGCAGAAATATTTATAAATTTGTGAATAACCTAATAAAAACATCATTTTCCTACCTAAATATCCAATAACAAATCTCATTCTTTATCTGTGCCACTCATCTCCTCAAGGATTTCAATCTATGTTTTATGTTTTTTTGATAAACAGCATGTTATTTTTAAATCACTAAGTGTTTAACAACACTAAACATTTGACAACTCTCAAAAATAAAAATTAATAGCTATTTTCTCCTCACCATAAAAAAACTAAAGATAAAGAGAAACCACAAAACAGAAATGAAAGTTCAAAAAAACTTTAACACCCTCAGATATAGAGAACAATAGCAAGATGCTATATATAAAAAAGAAACCTTCAGAGAATAAAAACATAGAGCTCTCAAAAGTTTAAAATATGATAACAGGAACAAATATCACTTACAGAATAGCTGAAACGATGGAGTTAAAGAAATCTCACAGAAAATAAAGCCAAATTTTAGAGAAAAAAATGTTTTAAATTAAAAGAACAATCTAGAAAGTCCAAACCCCAACTTCACATGTTCTAAAATAAATTATGCAGAGAAAACTGAATGAGAGAAGAATATTGAAGGGATTTTATAAGATTTTATTTTGTAACTGAAAGACATGCATCTCCAAATTTAAGGGCTTGTCAAGTGCCAGCTTAATGACTAGAGAAGAACGCACAGCAAAACACATCAATGTAAATTTTCAGAATATCATGGAGAAAGCAGAGATCCTAAAATTTCCAGTTTGGGGGAAATAACAGATAAAATCAATACAAAACTTAGAAAACTACATTCCAGTTCTCAAAAGCAATACTAGATACTAGAAAATAATGAAGAATAAGACTTCAAAATGATTAAAAATTATTTTCAACATAAAATTCTGTATAAATCCAAACACTGAATCAAGAGTTGAATAAAAATGTTTTTAGTCATGCAAAGGTCAAACATTTAACCTCTTGTTTACCCATTCCATGTTAACACCGGGAGCACATGCTCACTAAAGTGACAGAATAAATCTAAAAAGAGAAGGAAATGGAATCCACAAAAAATGTTCATCAACAATATAAAAGACAAAAGAAAACCCTGAAATAATAACAAAGAAATAATAAAATAAATGCACAGGGCCTACCAATACAACAGTCCAATTGATACAGCACTATAGAAGACTCTAGAAGGAACATTGTGCAGAAGAATATGGAGCTTCTAGTTTAATGTGTGTTTGACTCCAATGAGAAGTTTGTCTACTCTGTCATAGAGTTTAAGGAACATTTTATGATATAGCTATAAAACAATTTCACGAAAGGAAAAAAGACAATTTTTAACTTACAAGAAAACAAAGATTTGCAAGAAAGAAATGTATTCATAGTTACTGTATAGCTTAGCATTGAATTATAATTATTTAATCATAATAATGATTACAATAAATATTGATTGAACCAAAAGTTTAGATATTATTGTGAGAGATATAGAGGAGGGCAGGTGTGTGTGTGTGTGTGTGTGTGTGTGTGTGTGTGTTTAGAAAGAGAAAGGTGGTGTCATAAGTGAATCAATCCTAATTTTCCATACGATATTAATAAATCATGTCATGTCTAATACTGGAAAATCAAAACATAAGTCTAATCATATTACTTAGAATTGGACAATTAAGTTTTAAAAAAGTATCTAAAAGTTATGAGATTGGTATCAGTGTGATTGGACATGGAAAGAGGAGGGAAAGAAGACAAAAAACTCCAGTTTTTTATAGTAAATTTTGGCCATTTATACATATATTCATATATACATATAAATATGCATACATATACACAAATGTGTACATGTGTATATAAACATGTATGAATAAATATATGTGTATGTATATATATGATGCATATTTTGAAAGTAATAAAAGTTTAATTTTAAAAGGCATAAAGAAAAAATAAATAAATTATACAATTATTTACTATAGAAAAAAAAAGACATGAGGATAAGCCCTAAGGAAAATAGAATTTAATGGAACATTAAGGCATAAGTAAATTAGTAAAAGAAAAAACTGTAGAGAAAGAATTTTTATAAAGAATATTATATTTTAAAGAACACTCAGGCTAATCTAATTTTACAAATTTAACAAATTTAAGTGCTTGGAGCAATAAGGCATGCAAAAGGATCCCCATTATTTCTTATGTCTCTTAAAGCAAATAAAAGGTTCCAAGTGTACAGCCTTTTACAACGCTTGTAAAAATCTTCTTATAATATATGGATATTCTAGAATGTCAAATCACTTGACACTCACAGCTACTACACAAATTGAATACTCAGCATAATTTATTCCAAGGTCCTTGTCTTTGCCTCAGTATAACTGACATTAAATGGCTCACAAGCCAGAAACTAATAGAGTATACCTCTTTTCATAGGGTTCATTAAAATTTGGAAACTAAATAAATAATTGGTTTTTAAAAAGCCAGCTTTCTCACTGGTGTCACTCAAGCCACAGTTGTGAATTTTCAAATAGACCATGATGGACAGCTTCTTGCAGGTCTTTGGCCCACGTGCCCACCACAAATGCAGCAGACAAAAAGAATTGAGTAAGATGAGGAGACATAAAACAAAACATGACTTTGAATCAAAAGGTGGTAAGTTAGATTAAATGATTATAAACACTGTATTTCAAGAGTAGAAAGAAAAAGTAAGAAGCCATATCTCCCATTAATTAGTGGAGGTTGTAAATAGATGTAAGAAAATGTTAGTACCCAGGGGTGAAATTGGGGTTAATTAGAAGGACCTGAGGACCAGGTCGCTGTGTTGTACCATTCTACGTACTCCATTGCATCATGGGGACTGTTTTTTACATCCAAGTATAAATGAATGGTGCTCTCTGGATGGATGGAAAGTATAGATTGAATGAACATAAGTGATGGCATTATTTACAAATTTCCACATTTTTGTTGGGGATCCTAACTATTTCTTCCTTTGAAAAGGAGGGGGTCTTGTGAACCTGAAAGAACAACTTATTTGAGTAGTGATTTGGAATCTATAACTTATATTTCTCTGGCATTCCTGAGGCCTTCCCGGGCTTAGGGAGACTTTCTCGATGGCTCTGTTAGTATAACTGCAGTCTGAGATCTCTAGTCTATTGCCTAGTGTAGCTTACTCAAATCTGAAGGAATTTTTTATTCTAAATTCTCAAGTCTTTGCCTTACTTCTCTTCATTACAGGCTTTATACACAGTGGTTTAATGGTAACCTCTATACTTTCCCAACACACACACAAAATAGATGTTTGCAATTGATTTTTTACCTTGAAAATATTTAATGTATATATATTTTTAATTAATTATAGCATGCAACATAATAGTTCACATACAACATTCCCTAACACTGGCTTGTAAATAGGCCATATATATGGATATTTTATGTGATGAAGCATAAGGTAAATACTATGTATTCTTATACAATTTGATCTCTACAAGTTGTAGCTTATACAACTTAGAACAATCTGAAATGGACAAAAAAGTAAGTAAACTATGTCTAGTGGAATGTAAGATTGTGTGTGTTTGTCTTCCTCAGGGGACATAATCTGACTGTCTACCCAGAATGACAGTCCTTTGTGAGAACCTCTCCTCTGTACACTCATACAATGGATATCGTGGCCTTGGTACTGTGTTAAAAGAGGAAATCTATACTAAAGCAACATACAGAATTTCCCTAACTTTGGTCCCGTCACTAGAGTGTCCAAAAGCCTTATGTTCAGTCCCTGTGGTCAGATTTCATCTAATCTTCCAATCATGATACATGCTATTATTCAGCTGGTAACCAGGGAAATCTGGCGACTCTTGCATCAAAGTACTAGAGTAACAGACACATTTACTCATTCAGCAAATATTTATGGAGTGCATTCTATTTCCCAAGCACTAACCTATGTGTTACACCCATGAACAAACAGAGATCCCTTCCAATACAAAGCTTGCATTCTAATGTGGCTGTTGTAGGGACAGTGAGGTAGTACCAAATGACAGAAAAAACAGTAGACATAATAAACAAGTAAATTATAGAGTATATTGGAATGTAATAACTGTTATGGGGGAAAAAATGAATCCAGGCAAGGGAGATTAGGAGTGCTGGAGGCTGTAGTTTGCAATATTAAACAGGGTGATCAGTATGAGCCTCGTTAAGATTTGAAAGAGATAAGGAAGTTTAACAGGCAAATATCTTCATAGGATATGCATTTAAGGCAGAGGAAACCCAATGCAAAGACCCTAATGTGAGAGAGTAGCTGGCATGCTGAGTAAAAGAAATAAAGACATTTTGCTGGAGACATTTTGTCTTCAAGGATCTTTCTTCTTTCCTAACCAGACTGCTCACTTTTAAGTTTCCTTTTCTGGCCTACTCTCAGGATATAGAACATACTTTTCCCCTCTGATCCTCTCTTAAAATAATCTCTCATTTAATAACAGTCTGAAGTTTCACCTATGTTATCCTCTTGGTTTTGAACCTCTGAGAAAAGGTGAACATAAACGCCTCCACTGCAAAGGTGAAGAATCTGATATTCAGAGAACTTAATTCTTTAAATCAGAGGGCCAAACTAAAACACCACATCTTTCACTCCAAGCTTAATAGTCTTTCTGTCTCTGACTCTGATATTCTTGATTCTCTATAACTGAAGAAAATCTAGTAAAGTCTCTAGGAAGATAAAAAACAAAGGACAGAAACTGATAGAAATCAGAGGAAGATGGGGCGTAAGTTGACATAAAAATTAATAATAATTTGGGTCAAAGTAATACCGATTGGGTCACCATTCGGGTATGGATATTACACTACTGCTACTAAAAAAAATTCTGCCTACAGTCTTTGCCTACACACACATGCACACATACACAGACACACACATTTATGACATTTATGAAGCACTCAAGTTCTCCATACTTCTCTGTTTTCTGCCATGGAAATAGCCAACAAAAGTTATCCAGCCCAGTGTATAAAATAGATGATATATAGCATCATCCTCATTAAAAGTCTCCATTCATTCTCTTGAATGCATATTGCATAAAATATTTTTTAGTGTTTTTAGATTGTTTTGAGTCTTAACAGTGATAAAGTTGCATAAGTTTACACAGTTGAAATTTCCCTCATATTTCATCACATAAAGGATCCATACATTTGACCTATTTATAAACCAGTATTAGGGGTAAGATGTAAATTGCAGGAATCATCCCAAATGAGTGTTTCATATATTCGTGTGCATGTTTGAAGGAGAGTGGATATGGTTGGACTCCTTTTCTTTGTCCATACAAAGGGCAATCTCGACCTATACCCTCCTGCTCCTATTAAACATTGCCTTTCCTCTTGCTTTCAGGTCTCATCTGTATTAGCTCTGGGATATGACAGTATTGATTTTGCTTCCCTACACACTGACAACATTGTTTTCAGTGGTCTCTTTTTAAAACTTGTCTTGAATTATCCTAATTTGAGTGTGCCATCTGTTTCCTTCTGAAACCGTGACTGATAAAAAGCACTGTCTTTCATTCTTTTAAGCCCATAGATATGATAACTTATAAAGTAAAAGTAAAATGCAATGTTCGTGTCAAATGGGAAGATAAATACTTCTATGATCCTATAATGAAAGAGGGACATAAAGAATAATCTGTCCTGAAAAGCAGATATACAGATCCTCAAATCTGGAATTAGAGTTCTATTCTAATAGCATTGTGGAGGTTAAAGGTTCTTCATATAAAGAAGGGTAAGCAAACTGGGCCTGGGCCCTTCCATGAAAAGAGAGGTTTGTGGCCTCTCTTCTTGACCTACTGAAGGAGACAGAAAACTAACCTCTCAACCTTAACTGAATTATTGCTGTCCATATGCTAGGGAAAGATGGGAGATAAGCTACTAAATCTCAGTAGCTGCAACTTCCCAAATGCTCACCTCATCAAGATCTCTGTGCTACCAATGCATGATAATCTGGATTGAGACCCTTAGGAGAACAGGTAGAAGCATTTACCAAACTGTTAAGACATTGTAGGATTTAAGAAAAGTGGGAGAAAGAATAAGAAGAGAAAGGAAAAGAAGGTGATTTTCTTATTGATAAGCAATTCAAAATACATGATTAAAACTCATAGTAAGTGAAGCATTCAATGGATTCTCTCTAGAAAAATAATGAAAGCAGCATAATAAAAAATGACTTTTTAAATGTGCATATTAAAGTATTATAATAATAATAAATAAGTCTGTATTAAAAACAGGAAGATCCAGCTAAAAGACACACATTCATAAGTTCAAAAGTAGTCCAATAGGGGTTGCAGAAGAAGAAAATAGAAGAATTGGAGAAGAAAAAAATTCTTAAGTAGATAGCAGGTAAGACTCTTCTTGAATTGAAGAGAAATATGCATCTTTATCTTGAAAGTACCTATCAGGTACTAAGTAGGATATATAAAAAAGAAGTCCATATCTATTTCTTAAAGAAAGAGTGATACTAAAAATATTTAACAATCACCAAAATAACGTAAGCACCAACACCTCAGAGGAACATTAGCCTTAGTGCTAAAGCAGGACTCAGGATGTCCCCAATGTAGTTTCATTGAAACTACAGGTTTTTGGTTCATAGAAAGCTGAACATTTCAAGGAATGGGTTGAATAAAAGAATTACAGGCTTGAGCCAGTAGCTATTTACCAAAAGGTATGAAACGATTTTAATATTTTAAAAACCAGTATGAGCCTCCTCATATTCAGTAATGTTATCTCCTGCTTATACTATGTGTGCAGATGTGTTACTTTCTCTCTACTCATAATATAATGCTGTTTTTCTGCTCCTTATCATGATTTGCCTAGGCAATTGAACATCCCACTAATTTTAATCCAGATCTTATAGATCTCTAATTCTTTTCTTCTTAACTCAGCTCTAGTTAGTGAAAACTCAAATCCTGCCTGTTCATATTTTCACTTGCTATACTTTTGATAATACTACCATATTATAAAAATAGTTAATACTGGCTTTTTTTTTCTTCTCTCCTTTGATACTTTATTGTCTCTTATTGGTATTAGATGGTATAGGTCTTTACTCTTTTAGGGAACTTTCATAAAATAAGTAACATTTTTATATCTTTGTTTTTGATATAGCAGAGATGTGCTTTTGGGGCTGGGAATGAGGGAAAGCAACACTGAAAGGAATGAAATTCTAGTACTTGGATTTCAGGGACCAGTTACAAGCCCTTAAAAATATTAAGGATCCCAAATGATATCATGTTGTGATTTAGGTATAAGCTATTTTGGAATAAATATAAGAGACAAACATTAACCAAAGAAAATACTTTTATTCTTATTTATTTAAAAATTATACATAATAATTATCTTCTTATACAAGTAGCTTTGAAAAAATAATGGTTTTAATATTTCTATTAGAATTGTACCCCAAGAAAGCAGGAATGATTATCTGTTTATTCACCTCTGTATCACCCAGCTAATAGATGCTCAATAAATATTTGTTCTGTGGCACAGAATAGATAATCAAATAATATTTGTTTATAAATTATCTTAAATAGGAACATGAATCTTAGAAAGACAGAATGCCAATGCAATGTGTAAGATTTCTTTTGTTCGGATTTTTATTTATTTATTTTAGATATGAGAGAGAGAGAGGAGGGGGGAGGAGCAGGAAGTATCAACTCCCATATGTGCCTTGAGCAGGCAAGCCCAGGGTTTCGAACCATCAACCTCAGCGTTCCAGGTTGACACTTTATCCACTACGCCACCACAGTTCAGGCTATGTAGGACTTCTTTTAAAAACATTTATGAGAGACAAGGTGTTCCACCCTTAATATATACAGAAAGAATACAACAAGCAAACTAACAGGGCAATTCACAAAAGAACTTAAACAATTGATAAGCCTTAGCAAGCATTCAATTTGCTAATAAGTAGGTGTTTATAAAAATAATGTAAATACTTTATTTCTTCTTTATAAAATTGGAATTTTAAAAATGAAAATAACCAGTTTGGATGTGATCAAGAAAGACCAAATTGGTAACAATTCTAACAAACTAAAAAAAAATCTTTTTTGAGCATTTCAATAAATATTTATAAAGGAATTGTTCATAGCAATCCCTAGCCACAGTTATAGTCTCTAAAAGTGATTCACCCTTTAAAAGAATCAGCACAACTGAGGGCGGGGGGGGGGGGGGGGGGGGGGGGAATGGCTGATTCCAACTGTAGGGCAGGAATTCTTGTCCTCCCAGAAAACAAGTAAATTTTTCAAAGGCTAGCGGAATCATGTCAAAATAATTTAGGAGCCAGCTCAGAGATAACCATAGTCCACAGATGGATAATTTTAGAATTTTCAAAATCTGACAAAAAAATTAAGTCATTTTTTACTTAACATTGCAGGGAATTTTTAAAGAACTACCTCTAATGAGAAAACAACTTTCTTTGGTTGATTTCTAGTTTTTATTTTGTCTGTTAAGTTCTAATATAATTAGTAATTTTAATGGAAATATCATCTTTTTATCCCAATTTTATATGCCTATCATTTTTTCCTTTTCTATATATGTGTATTATTTAAGACATTTTTACCTTAGATGGCTTGAATTTATATTAATAATGTCAATTATTTTTTTAAATTGTATACTTTTCCAAATGAGAATGAAAAAGAAATGAACTTTTAAATAATTAAAGACTATCATTGATTTAACAAAACCCCACTACAATCTCTGATGCTGGATTAAGACCAGCATCTATAGAAGCCTTAATAAAATGATTCTCCCTTCTGTCCTTTATACATCCTGATACCATATAGATTGATGAAAATGTTGAGATAAATAAGAAGGTCATTGTGTTAGACAAGAAGGCATTGTGTTAGACAAATTGACATCTACTTGCTCAAAGCTTCCCACCGTGTATAATGTGAAACGTGAGAGAAATTTATTTATTCCAGTTAATAATTTACTCAAATCTTCAATTTACTCCCAAAGCAGGTAAACTAAAGGAGACACTTAGCTTAATCAAGGAAATTAAACAGGGAATTTCAGATAAAATGAAAGAAAATGCAAAAGTAAGTTTATGCTTTCTCTCTCTCTCTCTCTCTCTCTCTGAGTTTTTACTTGAATAATTTAGAGAATGTGGGTGACTCAAAAATGTATATTTCTCAGGACTTTTATAATTTCAGCACAAGTAAGAATAACCAGAGGAGCTTGGTAAAACTCCTGGGTCCCTCCCACAAAGATTCTAAGTGTGACTAAGTACAGAGGGAGGGAATCCAGAATTTGCATTTCTAACAAGGTCCGAGATGATGCTGATGGTGAATTGGAGCAGCTAGAAGTGTGCATTCCCAGTTCAGCCTACTTTGTCTTTAGATAACTTGTCATTCACCTTTGGCTAATCAGTTTTCTTCTTTCTGATGACTCTCTTTTACTTCTAACAATACCTCCTTTTACTTCAGTTTTTATTTTAAAAGTTCCTGGGAGCTACTGTTCACATGATACAACTTTACCCAGGAGATGACTTTAAATAGTTCTGCTTACAATTTCACTGAAGGAGAAACACTGTAATATAGAGGCAAGTTTATATGGCCTGTGGGTCTTGGTCATTGTACCACACATGGCTGGAGTTAAAAACAGTTTCATTTCTGCTTGGGTAATAATGTTTATATGCTGCTGTTGAACAATTTTTTTTCTGGTGTTGTCTTTGAACTTGAAAAGCTTTGTTCTTTAATAACTCTTTTAGAAAAAGATGATACAATAAGCATTTTCTAATCACCGTAATTCCTGTGGGATCATGTACCGCATATATAAAATTATGAAGTTCCTTGGTTGGTTACCAACTTATCAGTAAATATCAGTTCCTTGTCGTATTTTAGCACTGATAGAAGAAAATAGCAAACACCAATATTTTACAAATAATTTCTAGGATAAAACATTTTTAATAATGTGAAACCAGTGTTCTCTGAACAGCTGGCATCAGAACTCCTTTTAGGAAGCAAAAGGTGTTTTGCTAGAAAGTAACTTGATAAATCAGTGCAGATTGAATATAAGGTGCTGAGGGAATACAAGCAAGAACAAAGGAGTAATTTTTAAATGAACATGTTTGTTGCTTACTCTGTTTCAAGAAATGTTCTAAGTGATTATGCATATTAAATTATTTAATTATCATAACTTTTCTTATGAAGCATGAATTATTTTTTCCTCCATTTTATAGGTGATAAAATTGAGGCCCTGTACAGTTGGTTTAGCAGTAGAGCATCACCCAGTTTGTGGAATTCCCGTGTTCAGTTCCCAGTCAGGGCACACAGGAGAAATGATCCTCTGCTTCTCCACTCTTCTTCCAATCTTTCTCTCTCTCTTCCCCTCCTGAAGCCATAGCTAGAATGCTTCCAGCAAAGTTGGCCCCAGGTGCTGAGGATGGCTTCATGGCCTCTGCTTCAGGCACTAAAATAGCTCAGTTGCTGAGCAACAAAACTGTGGCCCAGCCAGGCAGAGCAACACCTGGTAGGGGCTTGCTGGAATGCCGGTCAGTGTGCATGCAGTTGTCTGTATCAGCCTCCCTGCCTCTCACTTAATAATAATTTTTTAAATGAGGTATAGAGGTAAAATGACTTATCCAAGGTTGTACTACTACAATTGACAGGTCTGGGATTTGAGCCAAAGAAGCCTCAATCCACAACCCATACTTAATGTTGACTTTATCCAATAAAGAAGAATTTTTTAGGTGTTTGTTGTTGTTTTTTCTAGAAAAAAGAAATGGGACAATAGAAATAAAATGAAGCAGGGAAAAAAAGGAACCGGAGAAATGGCAAAAATCTGGAAGATAATGGGCATGACCTCTGATTTTTTGGGCAGTCTGACTGAAAGGATCTTTAAGAACAGGAGTGGGAGTGTTAAATACGAAACATTACATTCTTTTGTTGATCATTGCATTTGTGGTCCCTTCTCATGATTCCTACACCAACAGTAAATCTAAAATAAAAAAACAGCAAGAGAACAGAGTTTCACATCTGGGTTAATGTAGAGAACAGAGATTTCACAGGGGGTAAAAAACCTACCAAAAAAAAAAAAAAAAAAAGAAAAGAAAGCAAAAGCCCCAAAATAGAAGTGATCAATGGGTTATAGTCCCAGAAATATTGGATCATGCTTTACACTTCCAAGCTATGGAATTGTGGTTCAAATAATTTTTTCTAAGTCTCAAGAGGATGGGAGTTCCCAATGGACACTGGCATTCCATTTAAGTTAAAATAATTTTGTTTTCCCAACTCTAAAGAGAAAGGGGAGATTATATTATACAATTCTAACAATAGAGTATTATATCCAGCTTAAGAAATACCATGGGTATTGTTGGGCAAATGAGTTTGTAAAATATAATTTTTGACTTTGCTCACTTTTATTGTTAAAAATGGCACTGCCTAGGTGAAACTGCTATTTACCTTCCTGCTTGGGAAGGGCCATTGTTATGCTAATATTGTCTGGAAGAGAGATTTTTGGCACCAAAGAAGTTTTAAAAGGGAAGGAGCAGGAGAAAGGAAGGAGGAAGCTGTTTTGGGGGAGTGAGAGAGGCAAGGAAGCCAAGATGGCAGGGTGCAGAAGGGAGAAGGTGTGCAGATGGGGAACCAGAGGTGACTGAGACTGGAGGGGCCCTTTGATTCTAGAAAAAACTGGATGAGTCAATGGCTTTGGGAGCCCTGTATGGAAAGGGAAGTGTTTTCCTGCTATGTGTTTACTCACCGGCTGGTTGTGAGGTTAGAATAAAGGAATGGCCCACCAATTTTTGGCTCCACTGTTCCTTTACCATCTGCTCGAATTCATTGTGAACCTGCATGTGAATGGCCACAATGGCGATGGCGGTGGCCCCTAGCTTCACAGGTACTTACTTTAGTTATAGTAAAAAATTACATAAATACTTTTAAAGTTAAGAGTAATAAACAAGAATACTTTTAAACATTCTCCTTTATCTATGGGCAAGTCAGTTCACTTTGGATAGACAGTGTTTGTTCCTGTTTACTTGAATTATTGTAAAGACATAATTTCCACAGGCAAAAGTAAATTTTTTTTTTCTGTATATAAAGGTAAGATTTTTCTTTCTCATAATGTGGCACCAGAACCCAAACCAGGACAGGCTGGGTGAATGAGAGCCATCTCCAAGCTGATGACCTGGTTTGCTGTGTACACTGGCTGTTATTGCACATCTGAGGCCCCCGGAGTCCCTGAGGGTTCCCAGACAGAGCTTTAGCAGGTGGGCTTCTGGTAGAGTCAATGAGAACACTAATAAGCTTGTCTCAGCTGGATAATACTCTTTGCATATCTTTGCATTTCCTTGTTCTTCCAAAGAACTGCCTCAAGGAGAAATCCCATTCAGCTCACCAATTATAGTGCTCCCCAATTGATTTGTGAATGTTTTAGCAGACTTATTTGTTGGACACAGAACTAACTTTCTTGGTTACTTCCCTTTAGTTCTCATAAATTAAAAGAAAATAAACTACAAAACTTCAGTAACTTTAAAAAGAATACATTTTTATTTACTCATTAAGCAATTAATACATATTTAGTAAGGATTCAATTTGATCTTAACCCTTTGGAGATAAACAGATAGCAAAAATAGTATTTATTGTTTGATATGTGCCAGCCACTGTGCTAAGAGCCTTAAATCCACCACCATGCATCACCCTCACCACAACCATAGCAGCTATGTCCCTGAACTACAAATTAGGAAACTCTGGCTCAGAGAGGTTAAGAATTTAACCTCAAATAGCTTCCAGGTTAAAAAGCCTAGGTATCTTCTCTGGTTTATGTAACTTTAAGATTCATTCTCCTAATACTTTTGGTAATAAACCATTCTGGCATGCAAGTTTACAGTTCAGAGATGTATAGAACTCAATTTAAGAAAAATCAGTATGCATGGAGTGCCGTATAATGGCATGATCAAGGTCAATTAGCAAGACAGATTGAGATGGTTTTCACATTTTCCACTCTCCATTGGGAACATTGAAAATTGCTCCAAATCCTTCAGGCAGAGATAGAACTGTCATGGTATTCCAGGTGGAGTGAATATAAGGTAATAGACAACGATTCAGAAGCAAGAACATGCAAGGACAACTTTAAGACAGGCTATAGTTCACTGTAGAAAAAACATTACAAGTTCAGTGTGATGCTTAAAAATAAAGATTGAGACCAAATCAAGAAGAGTATTGGATTTTACAATTACAATCAGAAAATATCAATATGTAGTGGTAGTTACTGGACATGAGCACTAAGGAAAACTCAAACTTTAATCCAGTTCCTCACATTAGTGTGTACACTTAATAAAGACTATCAGGTTTTATGAATTTCTTCTACTTTGTATTATCTTATTTCCTCTATCCTATTAACATAGACTGATTTCACTAAATTGCAGAGACAATCCCACATAATTCTAGGTCATGATGTACAACAAGCTACAACTATACTCTTCCCCTCAGTTTCAAAATTTAGGTTACTGTACTAGTAGTTGAGACAATATACAATTCTCCTTAAAGATTACATGGAAAAGAACTACCTAAACTCCAAGTTCTTCTGGGCTTCTGATTCTGCTCTTAAATGTTAACGAATAGAAAGGGACAAAAAGGAAGAGAGCTAGATCAGAAAGTTCCCTGGTATATATAATTGTTTGTGTGTCTCACATGTATGTGTGTGTGTGAAAGAGAGAGAGAGAGAGCATATGTGATATGGTTTCCCCTTTCTTCTGTCTTATATAAGTAGGCCTTTTTTGCATGTCCCTAACAATAGAGTAGTCAGTAATTCACCTTTTAGTGAAGATTTGAATTCATTCTTTTGTTTAAGGAAACAAGTATATGGTGAAGAAAAAGGTAACAAAGATTAAAATTTTAAAACTAAAAATTTTATTATATGAGTTTTGAAATAACTCATTAAAGCTTCCAAGTGTTTATTCTTCAAATATATTCCATGTTCTTATCTGTTTCAGAATGCTGACTTTGAAACAGCTTAGTATTATATACCTGTACTAGACTGTTTATAGAATTTTTTAATTCTTTGCATATTTCCCATGAAATATGGATTGGAGAGCAATTTTTACCCTTGCAAATCTATTCCTTAGAGATTTTTAAGACTTTGCATTCCAAATAAATGTCTTTCTGCTTTGTTGAGTCTATCAGTTAACACAGAATGATCTATTTTCTTCAGAAGGCCAAAATAGGGATGAGCGATTGGCAGTCTCCTTTTGATTCTGTGTGCAAAACTGTTATTGAGCAGAATTAAATCTGTAGTTCCTCTGTATGACTTTCCTTGGCCCTAACATAGGGAAAGGCAAAGTTTAAAAGGCATCTAGTCAAATGTAAATTCCATTTTGCCCCATGAATGAGAAGTTAGTGCTAATAAACATGGTGCTTTTTTTCTAAACATTGTGGACCGTGGAATATATAATAATAGGTATTATGTTGTTTCTTCTGTGGTAAAAGTAATGCATTGTCATCTAAATTCTTGTGTACACATAATATGAAAGGCTTGGTGAAAATAGGACAAACCTTATCAGGATAAAGAGTTAAGATGATGTCAGTGTCCTTGTTTTGTTTTAATGTCCTGCTCAAATGTCTCTGAAGTTTCCCAAGAGACTTTTTGCTTTGATCAGCATCCTTCAGCCTTCAAAGACATCCTAGAGGTATTTGTAAGATAGCTGCTTGCTGAAATAACCTTGATTGCTTGTTCTAAGAATCACTGCATGCTTCATAGATTTCCAGGCAGACTTTACCAAAAAATTGCTGCCAATGGCACGCAAATTTATCTTTATTCAATGTACTAAGCCTTCTCACTATTTTTCATGAGCGTATCTCACAGTGTGCACAGATATGCTTATGTACAAGTCATCTAAGATATTATCATTTCTTATTTTAAATATTCACCTAATTTTTCATATACAAAGTAACACAGGTTCAATAATAGAAAATGTGAAAATTCACAAATATAAGAGAAGGAATATCTTCTCTGAGATCACCAATGAAATGTAAGAATGTTTCTTTCTAGTTATATGTAATATAAACAGATTTTTTGTATATATTTTTAAGGTTTTTTTAATTCATTTTAGGAGGGGAAAGAAAGAGAGAAGGCGGGAGGAGCAGGAAGCATCAACTCCCATATGTGCCTTGACCAAGCAAGACCAGGGTTTCGAACTGAAGACCCCAGCATTTCAGGTCAACACTTTATTCACTGCACCATCACAGGTCAGATTTGTATACTGTTAAATATAATTTTAATTAAAATATATACAGACTAGAGTGTACTGGTTTATTTTTAATAGTTATAAAATATATGCATTTTAATAGTAAAAAAAATTCATCCTGGTGTTACATTGACTTTCTGATTAATACTATTATTATTCTATTATTATTTTTATATTTTTCTGTTTCAATTGTTTCAATTCCCCAAGCATTACCAATACTCTCTTTTGTAAAAAAAAAAAAAAAAAGGAGAAAAGCCACATTAAATGGATGGACATTTGAAAAAATTTTTGGTTTGGAATGCATTAAAATCAACTTCTGAATTGTAATTTTATTTTTTATTATTAGACCATAAGAAAAAAATATGGTCTTCCAAGTATGCTGATACATGGACTGTGTACTGAGAAAGTGAGTTTTACAGTCACTGTTGAACTGCTCTACGAGAAGAGATGACCAAGGTGCTGAGTGGAAGACAATTAGCACCCATCTGGAATGACCTATAGATTAGAAGGGAAATCAAAAGTCATATAAAGAAATTGGAGGATAAAAAATCATAGAGTTTTAGAAAATTCTGTAAATGTAATAATAAACGAAAGAGATAAGAACAAGAGGAAGATAAGAAACTAATATTTTGATTTGCTATTTGGTCCAGGCACTGTGCTAGGCACTTTCCGAAACAACCTCATTGACTCTTTACAATCATTCTATAAAGCAGATCGACATGTGGAAACACAGAGATGTTGAGTAACCATTTACTTATAATCAAGTAGGGACAGAAAGCTATTGGGTAGATTTTCAAAGCAAACCAAGTCAGAAGAGTTTTTTAAAGAGATTTTTACAGACCACACAGAATTAAAAATAGCTAAGATTTTATATTTGATTGAATTTCTTTAAAAAAATAAATTAAAATATACACGAGTCTTCCTGACCCACAGTCATCTTCCTGTCTTCTTGCTCACGAATGCTACCACTATCATAAATATCATCTACCTTTCCATTTGTGTTTTAAATCTACTATGTAATTTCAAAATTTTGTTTTTAGTCATATATTTTTTTGGATTTTGAAAATGAATAACCATTTTAAAGAAGGTATCAAGAGGAATTTTGGTACTGAAAAACAACCAGTTAGAGAATAATTTAGGAGAGATATTCTGCTGGAAATTCATGTCAAAGTAATCTGTGGCAGATCTATAAACTGAATCAATCAATAATTGAATTTCTATACTGCACATCTAGACACTTTCAAGTTTAGAAAAGTACTGGTGTAGTTTTGTTTTTAAGAAATAAAATATAAAGTTAGATTTTAAAATGATTCAAATGGGCAATATGATATTATATAAGAAATACTTGCAAAAGTACCTAGCATGGTCTCTATTATTTTATTATCTTAGACAACATATGAATGCTATATATTTTTAAATTGTTAATAAATTTCAAATATGAAAACATGAATGCAGTTTTTATCTATTTTGATAAAAACTTGTTTAGTCACACAAAATATAAAATATGGCTTTTTAAATTTTTTGGTCAGCAAAAATACTTTTTCTTACAAACTGTTCAGTGTAAATTAACAAATAAAAGAGACAATAGAATTATATGGTTTGAATATATTGTACATTTATTAAACTAGCTTTATAGAATCAAATACTATACTGATTTAAAATAAAATATTTTTGGCTTATAAGCTATATGACCTGCACCAAAAGTTTAAATTAATGAGAAATTTCTATAACTGTTCAGAGATTTTATGTTATTATGAAAGAGTTTAGCAAGTTAGAAAACAAAAACAAACCAAACAAACAAACAAAAAACAGCAGATGAGAAAATACTATATTGGAGACTCTCCAAGGCCTTCCTGTTCTGAAATGGCATGACTAGAAGATTCTCATCTTTCCTCTACCCAAAAATGGAAGGCCTTGACGGAAAGAAATAGAAAAGGAAGATATATAATAGCTCTGCTGGATCGATTCACTCATGAGGTATAAATCAAAGGAAAAAGTCTACATTGTTTCTAAGAAAATCTATGTACCCACAACCCCAGATGAACTTTCTTGTACAAAACATAATACAACAAAATGCTAAGCTCTGTAGTTAACTAGTTCTCAAAACTATTTTGACTAACAAAACTTAAAATTTTCAAGATAAGCAACATTTCTAATATTGTAATGTATTCTTATTTGTATTTTCTACAGTGTTGATTAATTAACAAATTTAAAGCATTTAGCATTTGGCAAACCTGAAATGGCGTGAAATGACTGATGAATTGAATATGCCTTTTGGCTCTCTTCTGGATTGAACTTTCTGTTGTATTTTGGGGAAGGTAGTGAATGTGCTAGATAAGTAATTAGTGAATTTTGGTGTGAGAATTATGAGGCTTACAGAGAAATATATTTAAGGGTTGAATTCAGCATTATTGCAAATTAGCTAATCTAGTATTTTGGCACAATATAAACAGTCTGCTTTGTACACATTTGGAAGGTTTTAAAAACAAAATCAGTGTAGCCATATACTCAGGACAATGATAAATAGAGCCGCTGATAGGCTCACACTGCTCTCCACAGTGGGGCCATTGTGGAGAGCTGCCACATCCAAACACCTTCCAGCTGTTGGAGGAACCCACAAGAGGAGCGAGTGCAGATGCAGACACCCAGAGTCAGATAATTACCTTGATTAAGATACTCAGAATTAAACGGAGTTTAATCAAGGACCCTGTGAAATTGTGAAGGTGCCAGTTTTCTGGGCTTGCCCTCCTTTTCTGCAGATGGTGAGTTGCCAAACAAAGTCAAAGGAGTCTTAATTATAAGGATGAGAGTCAAAGTCAAAAGGGAATGAGAATCTGTGCTTTGTAATGTAGATGGACCAGCACCAATCAGCAACAAACTCAGCTCTCCTCTGCCTGGAAAGAGCCTCATATATCAAAGCTGAATATACTATCAACATTCCTGACTATTCTAAGGATTGAAATAATAGCTATGCCAGTATATTTGAGCTAGTGCCTCACACTAAAAAATACTCTTATGGTTTAGTGATATATGTGAACTTTTTAGGCAAAATATGAATTGATATTAGAAAAACACCCATCCCACTCCAGCTGTTACTAACAAAGCATGATCCAACTTGAATCTAAACCAATCCATTATTAAAAGTGAATTCCCATATAAAGGGGAAGTCTGAAAATTAGTCATTTATTTTCAATTTTTCTGTTTCCTCTTAGTTTGAATTTGGATCACAAATAAAAGTTATTATAAAAATGATCCATTCCATGATGTGCCAATATTTCTTAAAGTCCACTCTGTTTCATGTAGGTTGCTACTAAGCTTTTTTCTACTATCCTATATATCTATATTTGGTATTTTGATGTGTAGGACCATATGTTTATTTCTATCAGTTTGTTTTGCTTTCATAAAACCTAGCTTACTACTATAAATAATATCAATGAACTATTATCCATTTGTGCTGATTAATTTGGTAAAACCATTCTGAGGACTGAATATCATAAAAACCATGTATTCTTTAGCAAAGTCAATTCTTGTGATAATATATCTTCTCACATAGATTCCATATAATATTTTATAAATTAAACATAAATTCTTGATATTTTCTTATCATCTACTATTATTAGAAGCCACAAATGCAAACAGTTTATGGGTAATCAGTTTTCCTACAGGTTTTTTTTTGTACTCTACAATTCTATTTCCAGGACTTTGGATTTTTTATTATTTTGTTTGGTCCTTTCTTTGAACTACTCTTAATATACCCCTATTGTTTGGCATCTAAAATTTTACATTTTTCTCTCTTTCTATGTTCTGTACCATTACCTTACAGTATTTCAACATCTAGTGAGTGATAGAATCTTCTACTTTGGGCTTCTTGTTCTTATAATTTATTTTTGTATTTTGTTCCATTCGTGGATCTGAAATTATCTCTTTGGCTATCTTTTCTTTATCTGTGCATTTATCACTAATTCTCTGACCATACAGCTATTAATTGCTTTTCTCCTGAAAGGCTCATTTCTACACAGTGTTTTTGCAACTCTTGTTCTTCATTTCCTTTTACTTCTTCTTCCTATAAAGTTTGCTCCACAATTCCATGTAAGGTGTTCTCTTATAACTTTTCTTTGTTTAATAAATAACAAGACTTTACCCCAATCAGGCAAATCCAAGTTACAAGCCCAATTGAGTGATTTGTTCCTCCTGCTGCATGTTGTGTAGATACGCATAAGCACTTCTTATTACAGTTTCGACAACAGATCCATGTACTTTCATTATACTCAAAAATTTCCAATGTGCATATTAAATTCAAAACACTTTCTACAACAGTATCCAATGTATGACTAGTGTGACACTAGTTTAGGAGTTAAGAAATATGAATCTTAGTATTAAATCAGTCACTAATTTTCTGCAAGACTCTGGATAATTTAATGCTACTAGGGACAGGTTTTGTTTTGGTTTCGTTTGGCTTGGTTTGTCTTCATTAGGAACCACAGTCAAGTAAAATGGTTGATTTGCTATAATACTTGGATTCTCAGTAAATATCTTATCCATTGTAATCTTTAAAAACTACTTTAAAAAATAAGCATTCTAGCACTTCCCCTTAAAAAATAACTGGCTTCAAAGTAAAACAAAATACTTTTTAAATATTCTGCATGTACCTTTTATAATTTTGCTTTCTGCTTAGTTTTTCATATCTTGAGTTCTATGGAAATTTATTAGCTATTCAGAAAAATAGCTCTCTTTTATTTACATTTAAATTAAACATGAAACCATAAAAAGTTGCCACTATACACTTATTAGAAAGCAAAAATAAAAAATACTGACCATATTGGCCCTGGCCAGTTGGCTCAGTGGTAGAGCATCAGCCCAGTGAGTGGATGCCCAAGGTTCGATTCCCAGTCAGGGCACATAGAAGTAACCGTTTGCTTCTCCATCCTTTTGCTTTCACTCTCTCTCTCTCTTTCATTTTCCTTCCTGCAAACATGGCTCAATTGGTTCAAGCTAATTGGCCTTGGGCACTAAGGATGGCTCCATGACCTCTGCCTCAGGCAGTAAAAAATGACTTTGTTGTTGTGCAATGAAGCAATGGCCCCAGATGGGCAAAGCATCGCCCCATAGTTTGTTTGCCAGGTGGATCCCGGTTGGGGCTCTCTGCTTCCCTGCCTTTCACTAAAATAAAATAAGATAGATGATAAATAGATAGATAGATAGATAGATAGATGATAGATAGATAGATAGATAGATAGATAGATAGATAGATAGATAGATAGATAGATAGATAGATAAAAATACTGACCATATCAATATAACCATATCTCATCTTTTTAGTGATGTTGTAGGGAAACTGGAACCTTTATTCCCTGTTGGTAAGATTGTAGAATGGTGCCATCAGTTTGAGAAGAGCTTGACAATTTCTTAAAAAATGAAACATTCACTTGCCATATGACCTAGCTATTTCACTCCTAAATATTAACACAAGACAAATAAAACTATATATCCATATAAAGACTTCTCATTAATATTTATAGCAGTATAATTGGTAATAACCAAAAAACTGGTAACATTACAAATGGACATCAAGTGATGAATAGATAACATATGAATGAATAAACTGATACAGGTACTGCAAACCTGGGCAGGACCAGGACCCACAGTGTGGTGTCAGTGGATCTACACATCTTTACAGTGAGTACCAGGGCATCAAAGGAGGGCAAGTGGAAACATCTCTGTTACCAAGAGACCATTGTTTCCTCTGCCTGGGCAAGAATCCCTGGGAACCTGGTAAAAGGTTCAGAGAAGGAGGCATGGAGTCTATATCAATGACGTCTTGAAGAACAGGAAATCACTTCTTTCCAATATCCTATGCACCTGATTAAATTGCCCTGGCTGCTGTGACCTGAGCAAATATAAGTCAGTAATTGTTCATTCTTTCATATCACTTAGCAATTTTTCTGAACTTTACATAAATGATTCTTGTCAGTCATTCTAAACTTGCTCCAGGAATCCTTAGCATCTGATTGACAATAATATGCCTGACCTGTGGTAGCACAGTGGATTAAGCAACAACCTGGAATGCTGAGGTCACCAGTTCAAAACCCTCGGGCTTGCCTGGTTAAGGCACATATGGGAGTTGATGCTTCTTGCTCCTCCCCCCTTTTCTCTCTCTCTCTTCCTCCTCTCTAAAAATGAATAAATAAAATCTTGAAAAAAAAAAGAAAATAATAATGACTTTTTATAGAGAATCCATAATAAGTTCTAGATTTATATTGTGATGTTTTACTAGTGTCAGCCAAAAGTTAATATTTTTCAAGTTATATTTATAGGTGTATTTTATTGCCAAACTGTTCTATAATTTCTCTAACCTCTTGATATTTAAAAAATCACATACATATACATAATTAGATATGATAAATGCTCAGAGAAGTATATAATGAAAAGTCAAAGCCTCTCATGATTCCACACCTCTGAGTCCCTCTTCTCACTATTAACAGTCTAGAAAACCAGAAACAGTATCCATGTGTGCAGTTGTGTGTACATATATATATGAATATATATGTATATGCATATATGTGTGTGTATATATAGAAACATATATTTTTTTAAAAAACATCAAAAGTGATCATCCTATACTCACTGTTCTATACCATATTTTTCACTTATTAATGTATCTTGAAAGTGTTTATTCATACCAATGTCTACATATCTATATCATTTCAGCAGTGTCCATGTCATGTGAAAGTACTGTAATTCATTTACCAGTACCTTATTTACAGTGACTTATTGTGATTATGTTTGTTCTTACAAAGAGAGCTATCCTCACATAATTTGAACATAATTAAAATAATAGTACCAGATGAGTATATCTGGTTTATTTATTAGTTTTAAATTATCATTCTATGTTTCATTGAGTAATTGTGTTTTGTTCCCCCAATATGATATTAGAGAATTTAAAATGTAAAAGAAAAAAAATTACTTGAGATTTCCTTGAAATTAAATGAAAGAAGATAAGCTTTCCTTCTTGTATGTTTTCTACATCTTTCTCCACAAATAAGCATGGAATTATATCAATATAAGAATCCCAAATATTGAATTTTTAGAAAATTAAATATTTGTTTTGGAAAGGAAAAATGACACAGTCACTAAGAATAGTTAAATGAATTTACAAATAAGAAATACATTGTATCATACCAAGAGATATATTTCACCAATATGAGTTTTTATTGTATTAATATTAGGAAATAAATTTTTATTATATTTGTACTTTTTTGCACAGCATATTCACTGAGGAAAGAAGAGTCATGGAAAAAGAAGGGTCATGAAAGGAGAGAATGAGGGAAAGATGTCAGAAGAGTAAGGAAAAAAGGAAGAAGAAAAAAATCACTGGTGAAAAATGGCCTATTTTCATTTCCTTATGGGATTCCCTTTACTTATGGAAAGATGTTTCTTTCTGACATATAAGATTCATGTTTAATAATTCTAGTATATCGTATTTTCTTATGAATTTTGGATTGATTTTGATGAAGCTGGTGCTGAGTACCTGAACAGAATGGCTTCACATTTGGGGGATTATCAGGTATAAACCAGCAGAAAGCAAAATGCTAAAGTGAGAGTCAATGACAACAAACTATGTTTCAGATAATTCAGCTTCAAAGATTTCTCTCATCTGAAGTAATAAGACATTTGCTTGCCATTAACTTTGTTTTAAACAGCATAGGACATTCTAGTGTTGTGTAAAGAGAACACAGACACTTATGCTACTGGTATAAATATTAAATAATGTTTATTGGGTAGAAATTTATAAACAAAAATTGCAGAGCACACTTGACCCCCCAATCTCTCTATTGCACAGAGATATATGCTAAAATGAGCATAACTGGGCTGGATGCTTTCCCACTGTGGGGGTCTCCACGCTTTGAAAACTTTACACATTTATAGGAACCAAGATTCAGGGAGAATCTATGCAACTATGCAACGGTGGAAGCTCCCTTGTCTAGATCAGAAATGGTGGGGGTGCTAGATAAGGCCTCCAGAGCAAAGCATTATTCTATTACACTAACCCAAATTTACTAAGCTACCATAAGCAAATAGGGAATGAGCCTCTAGAGTTTGTCTCTCCTCTGTTAGTTTGCATTTTCTTACACTGCATGATGGTCCTAGGGATACAAATTATACCATTTCACAATACTGTATAAACTTTTGTCCTAGATTTGAATGCAGTAGAAGATAAGCATCACCCAATATTTTTGTTTATCCATTAATTTCACTAAGCTTTTATTCAGTGTTTTGGAATTCTAACTCTGCTACCTATTTTTGACTTTCAGCAAGTTACTGGATTTCATTAAACTTCAGCTTGCTCATTTGTAAACTGGGGATGACAGTTTTTATCTCATGGTATTGTAAAATGAAGAAATAAAAGAAGTCATGTAAAATGCTGATCAAAGGATCTGGGTTTTTTGTTTGTTTGTTTGTTTGTTTGTTTTGTAAGAAAGGAGAGAACAGTTGTTTTCTAATTCAATTATCCTGGATAGGGAAGAACATTTAATACTAAAATCCTCACTTAATAGAATTCTTACCTACATAGGACATGCTAAATCAACACTCTCAAAAGTTGTTACTTCCTAGTTTTTATTTCTCCATGCACAATAATGTGGAATCTTTAGAATTCATAAATCTGATGGGAGGAGGAGGATGTTTCTGAATGGCTGCCCCATCTCTGAAACAATGTGTAACAAATGCTTAAATAAAGCACACATCCCAAACCAATCCGAGTACCTGGACAATTGTTGGAGGAAAGAGATGAGGCTATACAGAGAAACCCACATTTACTGTAGATATTTAAGTACTAAATGACAAAAAGTCCATGATTCTCATCTCTAAGGTCTATAATGTTGGAACTAGACTGTTTAATTATTTCAATGTGAATAACAATGTTATAAAAATTAATCTCCAAAAACTCTTTCTTTTAAATTCATAAAACTAAACTAAGCTCACATTCTAATCACCTAAGAATTTTAAATTCCTTTGCTTGCAGTCCTTGGAAATTCTTAAATATAATATGGTTAATGTTTAAGCTCAGACCTGTTTCAGCCATCTCAACTCATGAACACATGTTCTAAGTAGAATATAATGTCTCTTTGGTATTAGTTTTAGGGAAACATAACAATAATTTCTTGTTCTACAAAAAGCTTTTATTAGACAATGTTTCAAGAATCTGTTTGACCAGAGGCAGATCTGAAATAAAATAATGGATACATGTCCAAATAGGCTATTCTGTTACCGAAAATATTTCTCCAAATTTCCCAATGGTAAAATAATGATATTTTGGTTCTGAAAAGTAGGTCCACTCTGGTGGGAAAAGGCAGAGTCATAAGAGCATTGTTTCTGTATTTTCTAAAATCTTAAGGTACCAAAAAAAAAAAAAGTCATTTACCCATTTGAAGAGTCAAGTTAAAATGTCTTCAAAATAAAATAAGTGAAGACTTTATTGTTTTGTAATTTAAGGCAAACACCTAAATTAAATAAATGTGTTTTAAATATGGGGCAAGCACAAAACCAGTTAAACTCTTTTACGATGTTTATTTCTATAGGACAAAACTTATATTCTGGTTCACCTTACCTCATGCATCAGCTTGATAGGAACCTTTGAAATTTTGATATGCACATAGACCACTTGTCACCCTGGGGGAAGCTAATAAGCCTCAATCTCTCCATCTTTACTTCACAGACTTAAAATAAGGATTAAAATGTGATTATAAATAGTATAACCATTATGCAGAAGAACCTCAACAAATACAATTTTTCCCCCTATGTAAAAAAAATCCAAGGACATTATCACACAAAAGATTTCAGAAATAGCAAATTACTATTATTCTCTGCCTCAATTACAAAGCAGTAGGATCCTGAAATGCATTGCAAGATACAATAAGTTTGACAGTGGAATTCATCTGTTCAAACAGATGGCAATTGGCCCCTCTCCTCACTAGCTGATCTGATTAGAGTAGCATAGTATATTGGTAAGAGATTGGTTTTTATGGTCTAACAATCACAAGTTCAAATCACAACTTCACCACTTAACTGTTGAGTCATTTACAAGTTACCAATACTTTCTGAGGCCTAGTTTTCTCAGGTACAAAATGAGTCAAGTGCCAAGGAACAATGCTTTGTATTGTATATTATAAGAACTCAATAAATGTCTTGCTTTTTCCAATGTTTCTTTTTTTAAGGAAAAAATTGTCAGCTAATAGTTAGATTTTGAAATATCTGATAATCAGGAAAAAGAAGATAACATTAACCAGAGGGCATTGACCAGAAGAAAAAATAATGGTAATAATTAGGTAAACATGAATTAACAAATGGTAAAGAACCCCAAAACAACCTGGTTCAAAAAAATATATGTTTTCCTCTACTATCGCTGATATTAAAACAAAATGCTATGCCATCCATATGACATCTCAAAATATCAGAGTGGGTCACTTTATTTGCTATAAAAAGGTTCTTGAGTTTGATTTCAAACTATCAATCAAAATACTACTTTTAATCTTAACAGTTTTTGGTCACTGAATTTTGATATGAACCCCATTAAGTTTTATTAAAAAGCAATCTTCATAATACAGTTGCCATCCAAAGCTAAATGACTAATGTAATATGTTTTTATATTGACTCATAAAATCCATAAATAATGAGACTTGAAATCTAGTCAGTATATTTTAGACATAAATATTTATTCTTAAGGATGATATAATTGTTTTGTTAAAAGATTTGCAATTTGCCCTGGCCGGTTGGCTCAGTGGTAGAGTGTCGGCCTGGCGTGCAGAAGTCCCGGGTTCGATTCCCGGTCAGGGCACACAGGAGAAGTGCCCATCTGCTTCTCCACCCCTCCCCCTCTCCTTCCTCTCTGTCTCTCTCTTCCCCTCCCTCAGCCAAGGCTCCATTGGAGCAAAGATGGCCCGGGTGCTGGGGATGGCTCCTTGGCCTCTGCCCCAGGCGCTAGAGTGGCTCTGGTCGCAACAGAGCGACACCGGGAGGGGCAGAGCATCGCCCCCTGGTGGGCAGAGCATTGCCCCCTGGTGGGCGTGCCGGGTGGATCCCGGTCAGGCGCATGCGGGAGTCTGTCTGACTGTCTCTCCCCGTTTCCAGCTTCAGAAAAATAAAAAAAAAAAAAAAAAAGATTTGCAATTTAACCCTTATGATGTCTATATCCTGTGCCTTTTAGCTTACTCTCTAGGTAGCAGGTAGCTAGCTGTCTACCACCAAAATAACATATGATAGACTTACTTATAGCTGAGGCATCAGATTTTTCAAAAATAAGACAACTTTCTAGATCAAAAGAATTCTAAACCCCTCAACCCCCAAAACAAAGCATGTGCCAAGTAGAATACAATTCTCAGAAAATAATCACCTCCAGAAATACCAAGAATATAAATTGAATGCATTGTTTCCTAGCCTTGCACTGATTCAGCATAAGATAACAAGAAAATTAAAAGATTGGCTTTGTGTATGGAACACACTATCTTTTTTCAATATTTTTAAATGCACTCATCTCATTATTATTCACGGAAGAAAACACCCACACACTCCTATGAAACCCAAGTCAACAAAAATATCCACATAGCAAAAAAAAGCATTATTGTGAAGGAGACGAGAGATGTGCTGAAAGTCTTTTTTACATTGAATAACTTTTTATATTTTTATTTTTAAAATGTTTCTTTTGCTAAAATAAATGGAAATTCAGTTTCCAAATTTAGAAGCTAAGAACATTACTTCCTTTTTTCAGAACCTGCTCAACTATCTAGAAGTATAAAATCTAAATCTCTTCAAATATCAAGTGAAAGGCATTTATCCTTATAATTACATAAATACAAAGTAAAGCAATATTATAAAATCACTTGCACTTACAAGAAGGACAAGTTTTTAGCATAAACAGTATGGAGAAGCTTGTGGAGAAACTAATACCTTTATATCGTTAGTCAGCATAAAAATTGGTGCAATTGTTTCGGAGGACATTTTGACACTACGTTAAATTAATAATTTACAAACAATAAGTCAGAATTATTCCTGTAAGAATTTATTCTATAAATATACTTATACATTTGAGCATGAAAATGTCATTTGCCACATTTGTTCATAGAAGCAAAACTCTGAGGGCTCTAGGAAAAGTCACCACCAGGTGAAATATGTATGAGTATAAATTTGGTGTTATTAAGCTGAGGATTAAATCTGATTGGGTTAAACATTCAGTCACCAAAAGAATTTTAAATAAAGATATCCTCCTATTTGGGCTAGGAGATAGTTAGCCCCATTCCTCACATCTGATTAAAGGGAAATTTCAAAATGATAAAAATGAATGAATTATCACTTTAGTGCTGAACTGTTAACTTTATAGCTGTAAAATGCAAAACAGTTGGTTTACCATGAAAGGCTATTTCTTTTTTTCTTTTTTTTTTTAAAATAAATTTTTATTAATGGTAATGGGATGACATTAATAAATCAGGGTACATATATTCAAAGAAAACATGTCTAGGTTATTTTGTCATTAAATTATGTTGCATACCCCTCGCCCAAAGTCAGATTGTCCTTCGCCACCCTCTATCTAGTTCTCTGTGCCCCTCCCCCTCCCCCTAACTCTCCCCCTGTCCTCCCTCCCCCCACCCCTGGTAACCACCACACTCTTGTCCATGTCTCTTTTTTTTTTAGTCTCATTTTTATTTTCCACCAATGTATGGAATCATGTAGTTTTTGTTTTTTTCTGATTTACTTATTTCACTCCTTATAATGTTATCAAGATCCCACCATTTTGCTGTAAATGATCTGATGTCATCATTTCTTATGGCTGAGTAGTATTCCATAGTGTATATGTGCCACATCTTCTTTATCCAGTCTTCTATTGAAGGGCTTTTTGGTTGTTTCCTATTTCTCTCTCTTTTCCTTGTGTTTTCATTTTCACAAATGCTGATCCCAAGCACTATGATTCCTATAGATTTACTTTTATTCTCCAGACAAAGATCATGGAATTATCTTTATAATTAGTTTCAGCAATTTATAAGAATAATTTACCTAGTTCATATTAAGCTGATAAACACTTAAATGTAAATTTCTCAATAAAATGCAAGGTCCAGAAAGGCTTGATTTTGTTTTAATGCTGTATCCCCAATCTCTAGCAACTAGAAAAAAGAACAAGTGACATATAATAGGCAGTCAATATATATTTGCTGAAAAATAAGTCCGGTCCCTCTGATGAAGATCTTCAACTATTAATATTTCTGAAATGTACTGCACTGCTCTTCAAAATAATAATAAATAATAATAATAATTTTTGTCCAGGATGCACACTAACTCATGTATGCTTTCAAATACTAAAGAACCTTGGATAATTTGGTTAGTTCACTGATTTTAAAAAGTCTTAAGAACTACTGAAAACTAAAAGTTTTTCTCAGTAACTGCAGTCAGTGTTATATGAAAATGATGGTATCAGTTTTTGTTTTATAGACTTACTAAGATTATGATGTTTATGGAAAAAGCCCAGTAATATATAAAAAGACAACTTTGTCGTAGACATGGCTTATTGCTGATCAGTTTTGTAAATTAACTATACTTTTTAATTCTCGGTTTCCATAACTTTATCTCTAAAATTGCAAGATTTTTGATTGGGGTATCTCTAACGTCCCTTCCAGCTTTAAAAATATTTGATTCGTTGACTTTGCATGTACAGGTATCCCCTGTGTTTTGAAAGTTCCCATTACACCACTTCTCTTTTGTGAAAAACCTGTCTTAACTCCGGTTACCGCGAACCAAAAGTCAAACTGAGAGCGTGTCTGCTGAAATTGCGTCCAGCCTTCACTTTGCAGCAGCCCTTACAGGCGCAGGGCGCACCCTACACCGCGAGAGACACTATTTGACGAGATGTGTTATTTTAGGTCCTATACATGTTATTTGTTATGATTTGGGAGGTTGTTTTAGAGGTCTGAGGTAGCTCGTAAGTTTTTTCCATATAATTTACATCTTAGATTTATGTCGTTTCAATTTACAGAAGGTTTCACAGGAATGCTCTCCTTCCCAATCGCGGAGGAAACCTGTACACATGCTACATATAGGTACAGGTCTTGCTGACAATGACGTTGCTCCACGGAGCATCTAATCCAGACAGCAACTTAACCAATAAGGGGGAAAAACCCACAAAATAGCAATCTGTTGTCATTTCCTCTCTTATTCTGTTGTGTGAGCACTTCCAAAGATATCTGGAAAAAAAATGTTGACATGATATTTTTCTAAACTCAGTCTCCCTTCCTTCTTTCCCGTCAGACCTCTACACTACGCACGTTTCCACAGCCTCCACTTCCCATTCAGAACTTGTTGATGAATTTAGCACAGAGCAGAAATCTCTCCTCTACGTGGATTAGTCATAGATAACTTGCTAATTGAGCAATGAAATAGGTATTCACATACCGCTGTACCACTTATTGGTATAAAATGACAATATAAAAAGAAAGCTTTCAAAACATGAATAGCATTTGATATCATAATTCCACTTATTCAAATCTACTCTTTGAAATTATTATGAGATAATTTCAGAGTTATGGAAGGAGTTGCATAAATAGTTCAAAGAATTCATGTGTAAAGTTCACTCAAGTTATCCAAATGTTAACATTTTATCACATTGTCTTTTTCTCTGTTTCCAAAGATATTAAGGGTTATTCATTAGGGCATAATTTGTAATGTAGAAAATTTGAAGAAATCTAAATGACAAGCATCAAAAAAATAGCTCCTTAAATATGGCACATCCACTATATAGAATATTAAGTAGGATTTAAATTTTTAATGTGAGTATTATAAAGTTTTGGCTTATTAGATTATGTTAAATCAAAAGGAAATTATTAAACTATTCAATGGTTATTATAATGATGATAGTGTAATGCTTATTAAATATTGTCAAGTGAAAATTCAGGATACAAATGTAACAGTATGAAAATAGGTACATATAAAAAAAGAAGGAAATATTCAAAAATAAATGTATTTATATAAATTTGGTTGATTAGAATTATGGCTGAAATTTCTCTTTTCTAAGTAGCATAATTCTTTATAGGCTGTTCTTTAAGATATTTTGGATGGCTACTTGACTATAAACAGGAACAAATACTGAATTTGTAAAATTAATCAGAAGATTATAGAGCTGAAGCTATAAGTTGAACCAGATACTATTAAACTCTGTGTTTCATGAAAGAAAGAAGAAAAGTGGTCATTTTCCCCCAGGATAATGACCTGGGGAAAATAAGTAGAATTTAAATCACAGAACAGATCATTTGGATTGACATTAAAAAAAAAGTTAAACCCGCCCTGGCTGGTTGGCTCAGTAGTAGAGCGTCGGCCTGGCGTGCATAAGTCCCAGGTTCGATTTCCGGCCAGGGCACATAGGAGAAGCACCCATCTGCTTCTCCACCCCTCCCCCTCTCCTTCCTCTCTGTCTCTCCCTTCCCCTCCTGCAGCAAGGCTCCATTGGAGCAAAGATGGCCAGGGCGCTGGGGATGGCTCCTTGGCCTCTGCCCCAGGCGCTAGAGTGGCTCTGGTCGTGACAGAGCTACCCCCCGGAGGGGCAGAGCATCGCCCCCTGGTGGGCAGAGAGTCACCCCCTGGTGGGCATGCCGGGTGGATCCCGGTCGGGCGTATGCGGGAGTCTGTCTGACTGTCTCTCCCTGTTTCCAGCTTCAGAGGAATACAAAAATAAAAATAAATAAATAAATAAATAAATAAATAAAGTTAAACTCACACAAGTTTGTGATAGATGTTTAACAAATAATACTAAACTCTGCTATGTATCAGTTTAATATTTTACTATATTACATGATGCAATTGAATTACTTCTAACCTGATATTTCATTTCACTGAGACATTTTATTCTCTAGGTATTACTAATAGATATGTGCAGTCTCACTGTCTAACTGAGCACAGACCTGCAAACCAATGAAATATATTTTAAGCAGTTAGAATTTATAATAATTAACATCTAAAAAAATAAGAATTTCTTAGCAAAGAATGTTCTATGTATATGACTTTAAAAAGTTAAACTGCCTATTCTACACAAAGGGAAAGATTTCTGAAAACAAAATATTAAAAATACATTAAATCTTATTGCTAATGTAATTTGTGGTATAAAGGAATCTGTGTTGGAGATTTCATGTATGAGATGTTTATTAGACATGAAAGAAGAAATAATTAAATATCTAGTGAGCAGTAATAGCAACAATAGATAGTGAATTTCTGATAAGAAACCTTTTTGTTTATCAGAAAATGTAGTCTACAGAATGCATAGGTAATCAATCCCTTAGTAAAATAATGTAGATATATACAAACTGAATTTTTCCCCAATAAGAGACAAACCAAATAGGTTTAACACTTTAGAAACTGGTACTTGAATCCCAGACTCCATTGAAAGTACTATCTTTATGGTAGTTAGGATATACTTTATGGTGCATTAAAACTTTGCACAAAAAACATTGAAGATCTAAAGCTGATCATAATTTTAGAGGGAAACTCGCTTTTCTCCTTTAAGAAAAGGATGCTTTTATACTGCTTACAGCTGAATTTGTCATCTGTTGTTACTTCACAGATGACAAAATTCACAAGTTATTAAAGGTTTCACTGCAGTCTCAATGTTTTATCCCTACATCTTCCAAAACACTTTCAATTTTCTCTAACTACTCTCTAAAGTAATTTCAGTCCCAAAGAATAGAGGAGGAAAAAATATACTTTGAATATATAAAATAGAGGCAGAGCACTGATCTATTATGACATTTATCCTTATGAAAGAAAAGATAAGATGACTTGCTCATGGCTATATTACTTGTAAGTTAGTTCTTCTCACAGAACTTATAAAGACAACTTATATGAGATGTTAAGAAATCTTTACATTTTATACCAGCTACCTCTCTACAATCTTCATGGTTTTCATAGTTGGTAAGTTTCAAATACTATAAGACAAGTTATTTTTTTCATAGTTATCACAGTGCCCTTCAACATATCTGCTACTATTTAACACTTATCCCTGAATAGAAGTATGACCATTGTTTAATATTCTATTTATAAAATTATATATAGGCCCTGGCTGGTTGGCTCAGTGGTAGAGCGTCGGCCTGGCATGCAGGAGTCCCGGGTTCGATACCCGACCAGGGCACACAGGAGAAGCGCCCAACTGCTTCTCCACCCCTCCCCCTCTCCTTCCTCTCTGTCTCTCTCTTCTCCTCCTGCAGCCAAGGCTCCATTGGAGCAAGGTTGGCCCCGGCGCTGGGGATGGCTCTGTGGCCTCTGCCTCAGGCGCTAGAGTCGCTCAGGTTGCAACAGAGTGGCGCCCCAGATAGGCAAAGCATCGCTCCCTGGTGGGCATGCTGGGTGGATCCTGGTCGGGTGCATGCAGGAGTCTGTCTACCTCCCCGTTTCCAACTTCAGAAAAATATAAAGTAAATAAATAAATAAAACTTTATGGCTATAAAATTTAAAAAAGGCATCCAGGTCTGATGATAATAACCTTCAGCCTCTTTGATGTAATATTTAAAATTATATATTAGGCCCTGGCTGGTTGGCTCAGTGGTAGAGCATCAGCCTGGCATGCGGAAGTCCCGGTTCGATTCCGGGCCAGGGCACACAGGAGAAGCGCCCATCTGCTTCTCCATCCCTCCACCTCTCCTTCCTCTCTGTCTCTCTCTTCCCCTCCCACAGCCAAGGCTCCACTGGAGCAAAAGATGGCCCCAGCGCTGGAGATGGCTCCTTGGCCTTCTGCCCCAGGCACTAGAATGGCTCTGGTCGCTACACAGCGACGCCCCAGATGGGCAGAGCATCGCCCCCTGGTGGGCAGAGCGTCGCCTCTGGTGGGCGTGCTGGGTGGATTCCAGTCAGGCACATGCGGAAGTCTGTGTGACTGCCTCCCCATTTCCAGCTTCAGAAAAATAAAAAAATATATAAAAAATAAATAAATAAATAAATAATAAAATTATATATTACTAAAGTTTGTTCTATAAGATGAATAAGTTCCAGAGATCTGCTGTACAACACTGAACCTTTAGTTAACACTTGTATATTGTGCACTTCAAAATGTTTTGAGGGAGTAGATCTTATGTTAAATGTTCTAATAAATAAATAAAGGTATCTTTCAAGGTACATATACCTATGTGAAAATATAAAATAGCATCAACAGTATATATTTTATGATCTAGAAGAAAATTACATAAATTAAACATGTAAATAAAATATACAAACTCCGTGATTAACCATTTTCTTTGTGGAGTAGAAAGAAGAACAATTATTACTTCTTAGTTATGCATTTCTACATTGTTTGCCTCTCTCAACAGGTATGAGCTGTTTAGAAAACAGGAGAAAAAAAAGTTGTAAGAAAAATATGGGAAATATGTGGAAAAATATATATAAGTAAACATTTGAGCAAATTCACCTGTGTGAATTTGATTCAGAAGCTTAATGCAATGTTGAAAATAATTATAAAATTGAAGATATGTTAAGTGAAAATAAAAATGAAATATATTTAGTATGATCAAGCAGGAGTAATAGGTAGCCCAAAGAGATCACCCTCAAATTCTTCTATTTAATTTAGAAAATATTTAAGCTTATAGTTTAAAAAACGATACATAGAAAAAAATCAAAATTAATAAAAATAGTTTTTTCTTAGTTAATTAATAACAAATATCATATTTGTGTACTCTAATATCTGAACCAAACTATATCGAGATTAATGCTACAAATTCAGCTCCATTATGATTTTAAAGGTACTATAAAATAACAATATTAAAAGAAAATCATCCTTTTGCTAAATCAAGCTTTCAGTTTGCCTTAAAAAATGTTACTTTGTCTCTCAAGAAATTAAGAGGTAAACTTTTAAACTGGGCCAGTTTCTTTTTTTTTTAATTATTTTTATTTATTTATTCATTTTAGAGGAAAGAGAGAGAGAGATTGAGAGAGAGAGAGAGAGAGAGAGAGACAGAAGGGGGGGAGGAGCAGGAAGCTTCAACTCCCATATGTGCCTCGACCGTGCAAGCCCAGGGTTTTGAACTGGCAACCTCAGCATTCCAGGTCAACGCTTTATCCACTGCGCCACCACAGGTCAGGCCTGGGCCAGTTTCATTAACTAGTTTCCTTTGTTATTTTTATACTATTTTTTATTTAGAAATTAAATTTAATGGGTTACATTGGTCCATAAAACACATAGATTTCAAGTATACATTTCCAAAACATGTGAATTTGTCATTGCATTGTGTGCCCATCACCCGAAAACAAAATGCTTTCCATCACTGTATATTTGGCCCCTTCATTCTCCTCTCCCAAACACCCTTTCTTCTGTTAACCACTTTAATTTTGTCTATGTCCACTGGCGACCTCAGCATTCCAGGTTGATGCTTTATCCACTGTTCCACCACAGGTCAGGCTATCTGCCTTGTGATTACAGATACTCTAACAGCTGTGAAGTGGTTATCTCATTGTAGTCTTGATTTGCATTTCTATAATAGCTAGAGAAGTTGAGCTTTTTATCATGTATCTAGTTGTTGTTTGCATGTCTTCATGAAAGAAGTGTCTATTCGGGTCCTCACCCGATTTTTTTAATTGGATAGTCTGTTTGCTTGTTGTTGAGCTTTATAAGTTCTTTATATATTTTAAATATTAACCCATTGTCAGAGCTGTTGTTTCTGAACGTCATTTCCTATTCAGTTGGATGACTTCTTGTTTTGTTGGTTTCTTTTGCTGTGCAGAAGCTTTTTAGTTTAGTAGTCCCATTCACTTATTCTTGCTTTTCCTTTCCTTATCTTCAGGGTCAAATTCATAAAATGTTATCTACAGCGAAGATCCATAAATTCAGTACCAGTGTTTTCTTCTATATAATTTATTGTTTCAGATTTTTATTAGGTCATTGATTCATTTTGAATTAATTTTTGTGCAGGGGAAACAACTATAGTCAAGATTCATTCTTTTGCTTGTGGCTTTTCAATATTCCCAGCACCATTTATTAAAGATACTTTCTTCTCTTCATTGTGTGTTTTTGGCTCCTTTTTCAAAAATTATTTGCCCATATACATGAGGTTTTATTTCTGGGCTTTCTATTCTGTCCTGAGAACTCTATACTCTTCCTAGACTGAATCATGAGAAAGTAGAAAACCTAAATAGACCAATAAACAGAGAGGAAATAGATACAACTGCCAAAAACATTCCAAAAAATAAAAGTCCAAGACCAGATGATTTTACTAGTGAATTCTACCAAACATGTAAAGATGATTTGATACTTATCCTTATCAAAGTTTCCAAAAAAATTAAAGAAGCAATACTTTCTAACACATTTTATGAGGCCAATATAACCTTGATACTAAAACCTAGCAAAGACAACACAAAAATGGAAAACTACAGACCAATACCTCTAATAAATGCAAATGTAGAATCCTAAACAAAATACTTGCAAATCAAATACAACAATATGTTAACAAAATACATTACAATCAAGTGGAATTCATTCCAGGAGCACAAGTATGGTTCAACATATGCAAATCAATCAATGTCATGCACTACATTAACAAAACAAAGGACAAAAATTATATAATCCTATCAATAGATGCAGAAAGGATATTCAATAAGATACAGCATCCATTTATGATTAAAACACCCAATAACATGGGTATAGAAGGAAAGTACCTCAACATAATAAAGGCCATTGGTGAGAAACTGGAAGCTTTTATTCTAAAACTCAGGAACAGGATAAGGTTCCCCATTCTCACCACTCTTTTTCAACTTAGTTCTATGAGTTCAGCCATAGCAATCAAGCAAAAGAAGTAAATAAAACGCATTCATATTGGGAAAGAAGAAGTAAAGGTATCACTTTTTGCAGATGACATAATTCTGTATATAACAAACCTCAAAGATTCCACTAAAAAACTATTAGAAACAATAAAAAAATACAATAATGTCACAGAACACAAAGTCAATACACAAAATGTATTGTTTCTCTATGTGCTAACAATGAAACATCAGAAAATGAATTGATTAAAAAAAAGCAATTCCTTTTACAATTGCAAAAACAGAAAAATAAAATACCTAGGAATAAACTTAACAAAGGATGTGAAAGGATTTAAACATTGAAAACTATGAAGCATTATTGAAAGAAATTGAAGAAGACAATGAAATGGGAAAATATTTCAGTTTCATGGATCGGAAGAACCAACATAGTTAAAATGACCACATTACCGAAAGCAATATACAAATTTAGTGCAATCCCCATTAAGATCCCAATGTTATTTTTTTTAAGAAAGAGAACAAAAAAAGTCACTAGATTTGTTTGGAATCACAAAATATCCTGAATAGCAAAAGCAATCCAGAGAAGAAACGAATGAAGCTGGAGGTGCCGCACTATCTGATTTCAACTTGTACTACAGAGCCACAATACTCAAAACAGCATGGTTTTGGCAGAAAAAGACACAGAGACCAATGAAAGTAATTAGTTTTTAAAACTGCTTCTTTTAATCACTTTGAATATACTTATTGAGTAGCTCTCATGTACTGAAAATACATGGTGAATAAAAGAAACAAGCTACTGTCTTGATGAAGCTTATATTTTAGAGGGTGGACAGAGAATAAACAAAATTAATAACAGAAAATACAGAATGTTAACATGTGATAAGAATAAGGAATAAAAATAAAAAACTGGAAGAAAAAACTTGAGGAGGTGGTTTTGAGTTTAAAAGACCCACTGAGGGGATACTGGAGTCAAGATCAGAGAGAGGTGAGGGAAAAAAGCATACCTCTATGTGTGGGAATGGTTTCCCAGGCAAAGGAGGTAGCAGTTGCAATGACCTAAGATACCTAAAGAGTAAGGAGTCCAGTTTTTGTTTTGTTTTTTTTTTGAATCAAAATGGAGAGGGGAAGAAGTGGTAGAGGAAGTCAAGAAGGTTGGAAAGATTCTGCAAAACCTCTAATTTCATGGCAAGGACTTTTCTTTTACCTTATTTAAGATGGGAAGTCAACAGAGGATTTTGAGCAGGGGAAAGGCACATCTGACTTGAGTTTTATTACCACCCCTCTCACTGTTGTGCTGAGAATATTTTGAAGAGATATAAAAGTGGAAGCAGAAACACCAGATAAGAAACAATTGCTAGGATACAGTAATAGATTATGTCTTAGAGAGCTAGCAAATAATCCAGAACCTTGCCCATATTACCTGGATCTTATATTTCATTTCATGTCCTCCAACTTGTAACTACCATTGTCTACATCCTTTTGCTTGATGGCTGTCTATGTTTTGAAGCCATGAACTCATTATTTGATATATACATATACATATATAATATGGTATATAAAAATCAAAAGTGGATAAACAAAAAGCAAATGTCAGTGCAGCAGTAGAGAATCATGATCCCTGCTCAATTTTCAGTTTTGATCCTGTTCTCAGACCCAAAGTCAGTCAACTAAAAGAGAATGTAAGAGCATTGAGGTAATATTTTGCAGTGCCCCTGCAAGCAGACAGTAATTATTGCCTCAGTTATTTCCCAAAGGACTATGGCCATTTATCAAAGTGGACTGTACACTGTAAAGAAAAGAATATCCAAATCATTTGGAGGATTTGGGATACAGTGTATGAGCTAACACTGATACTAACAAACTCATATTGCCCACCCTTGTTAGACGAGGGGTATGGAAAGGCCATGTGGAAAATGACATTCTGGTCCAGATTTATCTCCTAGTGGAAGCAGCGGATCCCGGAACCTACTTGTTATTTACCTAATCCATGAGTATTGTGCACAGTCAAGATGAACATACTTGTCAGCTGGCAGAATCCTTATATTTTACAGTAGATTAGATAATTGTTCAAAAATATTCACCAATTTCCTTCCCCACCTCCACAGCAAAGTATACTTGCCTCTGCCATGAAACTTCCTTTGGCCAATGTGATATTAACCAACATTATACAGCAGGGACTAGAAATGTTGCTATGCAATGGGTTCTTTGCACTTCTGCCATCACCCAGAGAAGAGGTTTTTCTATGTTGCTCCTGCCACTTCAGCCTGAGCAGAAGAATGAATGCATGTGGAAAGGACCCAAACCCAACTAGGATTGTGAAATCAAGCCCAGCCAGACATTAAGAATCAGAGATTGAAGTAGAGCTGGCCAACTCATCCCAGTCTAAATCAACTGACCCCCAGCCAACTCACAGTCAAATGAGCAAAAATAATGAAATGCTATTATAAGGCACTATGTGTGGTGGCTTATTGAATAGCAGAAGATAACAAATTTCTAAAACGTGTGATATTATTTTGTAATATGACATTGAATAAACTGTTACAGGAGCCTGGAAATAATAGTGATGAAACAGTCATGTGAGGCTAAAAAAATGGTGACCCGTATTATGTACCAGTAACATTTGGTAAAATTGTTGCCTGCAAAATATATGCATAATGAATGAGTAGAACTGGAAAGAGAAATCAATGAAAATTTTTTAAAGAATGAGATGTTTGCTACCAGCACATGTAATAGAGTACTATAAGAATGAGATGTATTTTAAAAATTATTGGCAGCCCTGGCTGGTTGGCTCAATGGTAGAGTGTCAGCCCTGTGTGTGGATGTCCCAGTTTCAATTCCCAGTTAGGGCACACAGGAGAAGCGACTGTCTGCTTCTCCACCGCTTCCCATCTCCTTTCTCTCTCTCTTCCTCTCCCACAGCCATGGCTTGGTTGCAGCAAGTTGGCCTTGGATCCTGAGGGTGGCTCCATGACCTTGCCTCAGGTACTAAAATAGCTTGGTTGCCGAGCAATGAAACAACAGCCTCAAATGGGCAGAGAATTGCCCCATAAGAGGCTTGCCAAGTGGATCCCGGTCAGAGCCCATGTGGGAGTCTGCCTCTCTGCCTCCCCAATTCTCACTTAAAAAAAATTAATACTAATTGGCTACAGTGTAAGCCCATTTTAGGGATATTGAAATCCAAAAACTGCAATGTTAAAAATTTTAACTATTTTTGACCAAATAAAAGGTTTAGACTTTATACCATGACCTCAGCAAATCCAGCAGTTTCCAGATAGCTATCCCTTTAAAGTAGGAGCCTTTATTAATATTTGTGGCAAAATCGGATTGAAGCCTTCTTGATTCTCTTTGCTAGACAAAAGAATTCATAGAATGATTTAGGGCATGGTCTCACAAAATCCTGGCATGTCTCATATATACATAATTGAGTATAGAAGGAGAGTTATGTCCCAAATCAGAATCATGTGAGTCAATATAGCTCTAATACATAAAAACTACAAAATTCTTGAGAAACCTGTATTTTTAAAAACACTGCTAATGCAGCCTTCATATGATTGAGACTTTGAAATGTACAAAGATCAGATATCATATCAAGAGCCTGACAAGTTTTACTCAGAAAGGTGTCAACAATGCTATGAACTAGGTATTTTGTCTTCTTATTTTTCCCTTTTCAAATAGGGATGTTTCTTGGCTTTCTCCATCCCATATTTTACCACTGTATGTTGGCTATTTGTGAGGCAGATAAATTGTTTTTTTTAGTTCATGGTTCTCCAGATCAAAAGGAATCACATTTGGACAATGATCTCCTGGTGACCCTGATGCTATGATTATCCAAAAGATGGGGGGCAGGGGTTTTGAATGGAAATAACTGTATTTAGCATTTGGGAGGGGTACCGGTATTTATGAACAAAATAACAGATGGAGGTAGATTCAGTTATTCAAAATTGTTCACTTGTCCTCCTACTATATCCCCACCCCCTTGACTTGTAACATAACTATGTGACTAGCTTGGCCAATGAGATGTTATCAACATGACACCAGGAGAAGATGAAAATGTGTTTGCATAGTTGAAATATCTTTCTTATACCTCTGCCTTCACCATGAGAGGAGGCCTATCTAAGAAAGCTGCTGTCCCTTCAGCCTAGACCCTACATTAAAAGGCAAATATTACTAAGTCTCACCAGAACCAGTAGTAGGGGCTAGCGTCCTATTCAAGAGGTCACAAGGTATCTGCTTTATTTTTCTTTAGATGCTTCATAATATTGTCTCTAATGAGACACTCACTTTTTAGTGAAGGAAGTTCAACAATGGAGACATGAATACAGAATCCACTGTTCTTCCATGCAGGCATGATTACGGGATTAGATTGGGTAAAACACCTTATAGAGTTCTGCCCTATCCTTTATGATGCATTATATGCCTTGAACTAAAAGTCGTATTGTGCTGCATCTTTAAAAATTAAGAACAAATGGCTACACATAAAAGTGTTCCTTTCACCACCAATCTCAGAGACCCATTAAGGCAGTGGTTCTCAACCTTTCTAATGCTGTGACCCCGCAATACAGTTCCTCATGTTGTGGTGACCCCAAACCAAAAAATAATTTTGGTGGCTACTTCATAACTGTAATTTTGCTACAGTTATGATTCGGAATGTAAATACCTGATATGCATTATGTATTTTCCGATGGCTGTAGGCAACCCCGCCGGGGTCGTGACCCACAGGTTGAGAACCACTGCATTAAGGGAAATATGCTTCCAAGCCCACAAAGTTAATCTCTTCCATGCCAGAGCTTCTTATTGCCAGCAAGAGACGTGAAGGGACTTCTATCAGGGACCAGAATAAGGATCCCACTAACCTTAAAACTATGACTATCACATGGTCATTTTGTAGACACCCTACCTCCAAGACAGTAGAACAGAAGTTAAAAAAATAAATTACAATACTAGATAAGTAGAGTAACCCTGATTATCATTAAGAAATGGGGTTGCTGTTAAATAATAAGGTAGAAGAAGTACCAATATATCTCAAACCCAGGAAACTTACTATGGTGACTCAAGGTGCTTCCATGCCTGGGTTTAACTACAGCAGGCATTTTCAAAACCACTGGCCCCAAATAAGACAATAACTAAGGTTTTTATCTCTTGAACGAAGGGCTACAGCATCCTACCAGGCAAACAACTATCCTGGCTGAGAGCGAAAAGAATGTAGAATAATTAAGGCAGTGATATCTCATATCTGTTTATTCTTAAACATTTTATTCCTTTTGGTGCTGTTATATGTGGAATTGTTTGTTTGTTTGTTTTTTCAATTTCCCTTTCAAATAATCTGTTGTTAGTGTATAGAAACTTTGCTCAGTTTGTTTATTCTAGCAGTTTTTTGGTGAAGTCTTTAGAGTTTCATATATATAAAATCATGTCATTTTCAAGCAGTTAGTTTTAGTGCTTCCTTTCCTATTTAGACATCTTTAATTTCTTTCACCTGCTTAATTGTTCTGGGTAAAACTTTCAGTACTATGTTGAACAAATGTGGCAAAAGTGGATCATGTCTTGCATACCAGTATAATGAGAATTTATTCATTTTGACTTGTGGAATAACCTATTCATAATCTTACTCAAATATGTTCATGACTGGAGCAAAGCCAATCTTGGTCATAGAGGAAAGGAGAGAATTGCAGATACGGTGTGTAACAGGGATAGACTTGGGCTTGAGATACTTAATGTTGTCATCTATGACCTTGTTACTATAATCTGGTCATGAAGTTTAGAGAAGGTGATTAGAAAGGCACAGAATAAAGTTCATCAGGAATGAATATGAGAACAGAATAATTCACTTGGAGGAATAAAATCAATTGGGAATCAATCTTATGTTTACTTGACTTAATCCTACCAGGAGGTAGGTTCCCCATGAATCTGTTTCAGTTCTTTGATACTAAGATCTAAAAGGAAAAGAAACTTTGACACAAAATTTGGTGTATGACTTGAAAGACTATACATTGAGATTGATATAAAATTTACAAACCAATTTTAAATGTACAACTGTTTAAAAAATATAATATTAATAAGGGCTGTGAATATCTAAATACTCAAATCCCTGCAATCTTAAATGTAGGCTAAATTTTTTTAAGGAAAAAAAGGAAACTTTTGAAGGTGAAGGATATGTTTATTACCTTTATTGTGGTTCTAATTTTATTTTTTTTAACAGAGACAGAGAGAGTCAGAGAGAGGGATAGATCGGAACAGACATAGAAGGAACGGAGAGAGATGAAAAACATCAATCATCAGTTTTTCATTGAGACACCTTAGTTGTTCATTGACTGCTTTCTCATATGTACCTTGACTGTGGGCCTTCAGTAGACTGAGTAACCTCCTGCTCCAGCCAGCAATCCTGGGTTCAAGCTGGTGAGCTTTGCTCAAACCAGATGAGCCCGCGCTCAAGCTGGTGACCGCGGGGTCTCCAACGTGCATCTTCTGCATCCCAGTCTGATGCTCTATCCACTGTGCCACTGCCTGGTCAGGCTATTGTGGTATTAAAAACAAAATTTAACCTGATTTGAATATCTAATCTGTTTTATTAGGATTTATGAATCAGACAATTAGATGGGTACTAAAGGGGTTGTACAAATTGGAAGATTTTTATAAGAAGAGTGTGGCAAAAGAACAATTATATCAAAAGACAAAAATAGGATTATACTTAGACTAGGACATCATCTTTTGGGAGGAAAGAAACAGCAAGGGTTTTGTCATGTAGATTGATTTGTTTTCTATGAGATCAGGGGATAAAGAGGACCTGTGACAGATCACTGGGAAACAATTTTTTTCTTTTTCTGTTGCATGAGGTTTTAGAACTGTTTCTATATATTTCTGCATCACTGATTCCAAATATGAAATCTGTTTTTTGGTGCATGCTCTAGATTTTATGCAATTTTCATTTCTTTTTGTTACAGTTAATGGCATGCCTTAGTTTTTAAATTGAAGTTAAAGGGCAATGATTCTTGGATTGAATATAACCACAAGGCAATTAATGTTTTACAAACATTACTTTTACATAAATGTAGTTGTTTTTAAATGTAAAAAATTATTATCTGATAAAAACACCCTCTTATTTTGTTTTAAGATTGAATCATGGCTTCTTCTAGTAGGTATTAATGTAAGAATAGTCCTGAAACCTTCTGTTATATATGTGACTCTTACACACTTCAACGTCAAAGGTGTAATATTTTATCATTTGTGACACGTGCACATATTGCCTATTTTCAAGTTCCCCTTGGCGATCAAGACAAGAATTGGGCTCCTCATATTGTGTGTCATAATTGTGAGGAAATGCTTCGTGACTGGACAAAAGGAAAATGCAAAGGAATGCCTTTTGGTATTCCCATGGTTTGGCGTGAACCTAAGGACCACAGCAGTGACTATTATTTCTGTCTGATCCATACAAAGGGCATCGGCAAGAAAAAACAGCATATGATTTTATACCCTAATATTTCTTCAGCAATACGACCTATCCCATACTCTGAGACACTCCTGGTTCCAGTTTTCAATGGTTTTATTTCTTCTAAGGATGAAGAAAGTGAACATGGTGATCAAGTGTATTTTGATAAGATGCATGAGGAAATGGTTGTAGAATCTGAAGGGTCTTCTTCTGATGCCAAGCAGTCATTAACCCCTCAGCAGTTTAGCCAACCCGAATTGAATGACTTAGTAAGAGATTTGGGCCTATCAAAGAAAGCTGAGTCACTAGCCTCCAGGCTTCAAGAAAAGAATGTACTTCACCGGTCAGCTAAAGTATCCCATTTCAGGAAGCTTGAACAAATTTTTGTGGACTTTTTTTCCAAAGACAAACACTTTGTTTACTGTCATGATATCAGTAGTCTTCTCAGCCAGCTAGGTGTTACCACTTACAGTCCAACAGAATGGTGGCCATTTCTTGACAGCTCTAGATGGAGTCTGAAATTTGTTCTCCTACACAACGGTAATGTTTATGCAGCGGTTCCAATTGGTTATTCAACTCATCTGCGAGAAGATTATAATGACATAAAAATTGTCCTTGACTTTCTGAAGTATGAGGAGCATAACTGGATCATTTGTGTGGATCTTAAAATGGTAAATTTCCTGCTAGGACAACAGAGAGGTTTCACAAAGTATCCTTGCTTTCTGTGTTTGTGGGACAGCCGAGCTTGGGAGAAACACCGGACACAGAAGGAGTGGCCAAAACGTGAAGCTCTGGAAGTAGGGATACAAAATATTGTGAAAGAACCTGTAGTTAATTAAGACAGGATCATTTTTCCCCCACTTCACATCAAACTTGGCTTAATGAAGCAGTTTGTTCAGGCTTTGAATAGAGAAAATGAATGCTTACAACATATTATTTTTGCTTTACCTGCCTTGTCTTTTGAGAAGATAAAAGCAGGTGTATTCAATGGACCTCAAATTTGAACCCTTGTATATGATGAAGAATTTGCCAGGAAGATGAATAAGAAGGAGAAAGCAGCATGGCAGTCTTTTGTGGCAGTTACAAAGAATTTCCTTGGTAACAAAAAAGCAGAAAACTATGAACTTCTGGTTCAAAGGATGCTGTTGGCTTTCCACATTGGATGTAACATGAGCATTAAGATTCACTTCCTGAACAATCACCTTGATAAGTTTCCCGAAAATCTTGAAGCTGTTAGTGATGAGCAGACTACTGCTGGAGCATCAAACAAGACTGTCCTCAACAAGTACACAAATGCAAGAGCTACAAATGCGAATTTTTGCCTGAATAGAATTTAAATAAGTTTTGTGCAAATTTTGTGATTAAAATAAGTGTTTTAATATGTTCTATTTCAAAATTGTAGATAAATTCTTATGTAATCATATCTTATAGTATATTAATGTATTTACTGCATTATATAAATTATTATATTTTCACAAAGATGATGCCCAAGAAGGCATTCTACTTCATTATGTTAAACTATATGTTGAAAATTTTACAATAAGGTGAAAACATAAAATCTTGAATTGCAAAAAACTGTAGCTTACAGAGAAAAACTAATGTCAGATTTGAGATCAGTACACTCGAATTAGGTAAGAACAAGTGTTTTTGTGGATGCAACAAAAATTTTGTTCCCCAGTGTTACCTTACTTTACTGGTGTTTGACTAGAAAATTCCAGTGAAACATCTATTAGGTCAGATATTATTAAATCTAGGTTTAATATCATAAGCTTTAGCACAACTGAGACCATTTTGGACCTGTGAATTTCTCTTTAACATTGGTGATGATATCATATATGCCCAAACTCAGCAAATTATATACATTAAGCTTATAGGTTTTTTTTGCATGTCAATTACACCTCAAAAAATCTGTTTTAAAAATTCTAACAGACCTACGCAAACTACTTGTTCATAAAATTTTCCTGTATTCTTAACGCATTTCCTTCTTCTTCCTGTTCAATGTCAAAGACTTGTCAGAAATGAAGGAAGTGAGAAAGCCATGGCTTGCCAAATGTGATCAGTGTTCGATGGTCTTTCTAAATGTTTGGATAAATTTCAAAATCCATAAAGAAAAAGATTTCTCCTTTTCAATTTATTTTATATCAGATGGGCTGTGATCTAAGTATGTACAGTTTAGTCCAGTTCCACATAAGGGTTCTGTCTCTCTCCCTGAAAATGATTCATAAGAATTAAAAGTTTATTGTGCTAAGGAAGCTTACAGTTTGAGATAATGATGTTCTTAAACTTATATTTCTTTTTTATTTGATGCCGTGTAAGTTATTTTAAATGAATTATAAAAAACAAACATAAAAGAGAAATTAAATATCACATTTAAAACTCCACCACCCAGAGAAACTACTATGATCAATTTGATATATGTTTATCTCATTTTTCTATGCACATTTAGGTATATTTTTACAAAAAAAAATCATTTTGTATACACTATTTTGTAACCTGCTTGTTATTAATATTTTGGAACTCTATTTTCATATCAATAAATATAATTCTACCATATTGATTTTAGTTGCTGCATACTATTTCTGTATATTTTGAAATCAAATTATAGTCAATATTTTGCTACTATAAAGATGCATTCTTCATTAGTTCCACTTTTTTAATAAAAAAGAATACCTGTTTTTTTAAATGTATCATGTTTTTAAGGTTTTTAATATATTTTCCAACACTATACTATTTTTCTAATAATATTTATAAAATTACCCAATCCTAATGTACAAAAACTAACAACAATTGCTCAGAGCAGTATCTCCCGAAGGATAATGGGCAGATCTCTTCTGCCCTCACTTGATGCTTCCCAGGAGAAGAGTTTGATTCAAAGAAGTTTGGAGAACATGATATTATTTCACACACTTTGATATTCACATCTTATATTTGCATTTCAAAGACCCTGAGAAGTCTAGCACTAAAGAAACTTGTTGATGTAATACTTATTGATGTGCTTTAGGATATCCATTGTTACTAAAGAAAATAATTTGAAAATGCCCAAGTTTAAATGAAAGCACATTCAGAATTGTACTCAAAACAAGCATATTTTATATTATTTACTTACTGATTAGCATTTGAAAATCAATTTAAAATAATTAGACCTATGAAGAAATATAGTGGCAAAATCTTAATACTTTTAATAGAATGTCTCAGTCTCATATTGCTGTTTTCAATTTTAGTGACTGTTGTACTTCAGAAAAGAGTTTTATTTTTACTGTATCTGAATCCATATAGTAGCAAGTTGTATTATAATGGGATTCTAAAGTATATCTAAAAATTATATTGAGATCTTGGTTTGTAGCTTATATACATTAATGGTTCAGTAGAGTTCTCAAATATAATACTGTAAAGAGATGCTCTAAAATAAATCTTAAAGTAAAATTAATTTCATGGCCATTATATATAAGCCAAAAAGAGAAAACTAAAATATTAATGCATAATGAAATGCCTGCTAACCATCTTCATTTTGTTTTTGGATAATATCAACTTTAAGATGGAAATATAAGGATATATTGGTTTTATTATGTCAATTAAATGCTTTGTTAAACATAAGTATAACATCACAACCATGTGTAAAAAACTGAGTTGTCAATCAAATGTCTTGTATACACAGGTCTGACATTAGATTTAAGTATAATAAGGTATAAGATTGACAAGTAATTAGTTCAATGTGAGAAAAGTAAATTGTCCTTTGTTTTCTTTTTTCTTTTTAAATGACACAGTTTTTAGTTTTCCATTTATTCATTTCTAGTCCAACTTATAGCATTTCACTTCAGCAATGCCTGTGTCATAATTCCACTTAATTTTTTGTGCCTTTTTTTTACCATATAGATATGTCATCTATATATGTTAATGATTATGTAGTACTAATTAAAAGGTCAAATATCAATGGATATATAGTTATATCAAACAAAAATATGTTTTTAAATGAGAAAGACGATGTTTCACAGATTATCTTTAAAAACAACAAAAATTGAACCTCAGAATAACACACAAACTTTAATTTTTTTGCATTTACTACTAAAACCTATAGCATTTCTGTTTGCCACAAATGTCATTAAACTCTCTCTATTTCACAGGATCTAGGACATTATTGCACTTGCAGGATAGATACAATGTATAATAGAACTCGAGTGCCCCTTTAGGCTTTAAACACCTAGCTAAAGGAACACCTGAGTGGTCACATCAGTTTAGCATTTCTGTGATGGTGAGCCATTAGGAACTCTCTCTTAGTGCTAAATTTTAAAGAAGGTAAAAACAACAGTTGGAAATGCCTGACATCAAACTGTTTACTCCAGTAGGGTTTTGGGCAAGACATGTAGGAGCAAAGCAAAACTTTGCCTATACCTTCAGAGATGCACCACATATATCATGAGAAATTAAAGAAGGAAGAGTCATAGTTATGGCAGATAATTAAAATATATTACTTGAGGTATGCCTTAGGAGAAAGAGTATAATTTTGATTCAGAAAAAAACAAAGACAGAATATCATGATATGGGATTCAAATGCATTAGTTTTGGGAAGACCAGAAGATATTCAATTAGAGAGAAAAGGAGTAGAAAAACTGAAAGATAACTTGTGTGTTCCTTGTAAATTGGCTGAATGAAGCCTGAAGTTTATGTACTCAGTTCAATAGGTAGTCATTAATCAAGTAAAAGCTTCTTTTTATTTTATATTATTAATTTTAGTTTGTTTTGGGTTAAGACAATAAGAAACAAAAAGGCCACCTGGGAAGCTATTGAAAAATTCTCAGCAAATGGTAATCAAAATATAAATTAGAACTGCCAAACGGAAAGTCAATGAGAGAATAAAGATGAGATATATTAGCCTGACAAGGCGGTGGTGCAGTGGATAAAGCATCGGACTGGGATACAGAGGACCCAGGTTCGAGACCTCGAGGTCGCCAGCTTGAGCGTGAGCTCATCTGGTTTGAGCAAAGCTCACTAGCTTGGACCCAATGTCGTTGGCTTGAGCAAGGGGTTACTCAGTCTGCTGAAGGCCCACAGTCAAGGCACATATGAGAAAGCTGTCAATGAACTAAGGTGTAGCAATGAAAAACTAATGATTGTTGCTTTTCATCTCTCTTTGTTCCTGTCTGTCTGTCCTTATCTATCCCTCTCTCTGACTCTCTTTCTGTCTCTGAAAAAATTAAAAAAAAAAAAAAGATGAGAGATGTTACAGAAATAGACTGTATTTGAATTGGCAAATAATTGGGCATGGGAAGTGGGAGAGGGAGACACCAAAGATCATCCCAAACTGTTGTAATGAAACAGAAATGAAGGTTGAACCAAGAGCTGGAGAAAAATATATATAGTTAAAACTTAAAGAAGATGGACATTAAAGAAATAAATTAAAGAAGGTGATGGTGCATATGAAGAAAGAGAAGTTTAGAAAGGTTAAGATATAGACTGGAGAGCCTGACCTGTGGTGGCACAGTGGATAAAGCATCAACCTGGAAATGCTGAGGTCGCCGGTTCGAAACCCTGGGCTTGCCTGGTCAAGGCACATATGGGAGTTGATGCTTCCAGCTCCTCCCCCCTGTCTCTCTCTCCTTTCTCTCTCTCTCTCTCTCCTCTCTAAAATGAATAAATAGAAAATTAAAAAAAAAAAGATATAGACTAGAGAGAAGAAAAATTTAAAAAGAAAACAATACAACATAGGTTTGAAAATATGATATTAATATATGGTAGGTATAGTATTGACACAGAAATGGAATAAAAATAAAGCTATTCAGAGTGAACTAGCATGTCTTGTACCTCTTGCTAAAGCACCAGTAAGTAGCCTTCATGTAGAGTTAAATTGTTGCCTACATATAAAGGCGCCTCCCAGCTCCATCAAAGGGAATCAGACTCAGTCATCTGCTTTCTTCTTACCCCCCTCTTTTTAAATTCTGAATGCAAGCCCACAGTGCATGAATAGCAGAAGCAATCTCACAATTCAGCCATATTCATTTTCTTCTGGCAAGATTTTTAAACTGAAAATGGAAGTTTTCAATGCAATCATGGAATAAAAAGCTAATCTCTATGGCATCTTGTGAGTATGACACCCAGACTGTATTATGGCCATGAAAGACCTTTTCACACTGACAAACATGTGTTTTCTCAACCCAGCCAACTTCTGTGATGTCCTGAGACTGTATGTCACAAGAATATTTTTTGGTAGAGTGTAATCATTTTCTAACAGCTGTGTACTCAAAATACTCTTTCTGAAAGTTAATACCTAAAAGAGAAGTTTTCACTTGAATCTGGTAAACATTACATTTTAGCAAAGATATTGTTAAATAATTTATTCTGATTTATCACATGTTAATCTTTCTTCAAACTAGGTGTTATTTCTTAAAATAAAAACTAAATTATGTTGATTGGAGTTTAGATAGATCATGACATCATCTGGTAGGGTTATTCTGGTGGTATAAATATGAAGAGAGAGAGAGAGAAAAAAAACTGAAAACAGGCAGAGAACAATAATCTATTCTGACGTGTGACCTTACCAAGTTTATAAGTGTCATCATTGTCATTTACATTTTGTGTGGAAGAGATGGTCTGTTACTTTAGGAAGCTGGTTCTATTTATTAATTGAAAAAACTTATGATGGACTAGTAGAAAGAACTTACAGAAATAGGGAAGGAGGTCACACAGACACACAAACACACATACAGAGATATTTCAACAAAACTACAGGTTGAATCTTGAAATCCAAGTGCTTAATTGCCATTTAGTCTTCCTGCATACAAATCAAGGGCACACAATTACTAAATATAATTCTAGCTTCAAGAAGCTGTCTATCCAAATGTTAAACATATACTCACATCTTCATATTCTTTACATTAGCTTTTTTGTTTGAATCAACATGAGTAAAAAGATGGAAATAAATTATTTCTCTGTTTTCATCAAAAGTAACAATCTTGCTTTTGTTATATTACTATGCTCTGAGTAACATTACATGTAGGTTAATAGAAATCATTTACCCAAGGCTTTACAATGTGTATTTTCCATGTTTGAGAATAAAGTTAATTCAATTTTTTACTTACTCAAAAATACTATTTTTACATGAAATGTCATAATTCTGATAAAAAGTACTAAAAACCCCACCCATTATTTCTTAGTATTCTTCAACTTAAAGGTACTTTAATCTTGTAAATCAATATCGGTCAGATAAATACTTCAATTTTCTGAGAAGTAGAAGTTCAGCTGATGTCCAGAAAATAACAATACACATCTCTTCTTTGCAAGAAATAATTTTTTAAATATGCATCTTATCTAGCAAAGATATTTGATTATTGTCAGCTGTACATCTAACAGTCTTGTTCCAGCTTTGCACAAATATTTATGGAACACTTATCTGCCAGAATCTCTTTCAAGCAACAGGAGTACATTTGTGAACAAAATAACCTAAAATTCCAAACCTCATTTGAAAATGAGAAAGTGACAAAGTGGAGGTGGGAATAGAAAAGTTAGGGAATTGGCTGTGCAGAGGGAAGAGCTTGGGAGTAGTAAGTTCTGATCATCTTGAGAAGGTTGTATTTGACTTGGAGATGGTGAAGCAGGTAGGAGAAACAGCCAGTGCAAAATTCCTACAAAAAAGAACATTCCTGGCATATTCATGGGAGAATAAAGAGTGGCTAGAGGAGAATGAGGGAAGAAGGCAGTGGAAAAAAAAGAGAGGGAGTGGGATACCAGATCCAGTAGAATCATTCCAGTGGTAGTCAACCTGGTCCCTACCGCCCACTAGTGGGCGTGTTCCAGCTTTCATGGTGAGCGGTAGTGGAACAACCAAAGTATAAATAAAAAGATAGATTTAACTATAGTAAGTTGTTTTATAAAGATATATTCTGCCAAACAGCAAAAATCTGACATAAAGTATTGGTAAGTAATTATTATTATATGCTTTAACTTGCTACAACTCTGCTTTATAAATTTTATAAAGTAAAGTTACTTCCCTACTTTATAAATCGCCATTACTGGGGAACTGGTGGGCAGTTAGAAAATTTTCCTACTAACAGAGATACAAAAGTGGGCGGTAGGTATAAAAAGGTTAACTACCCTTGATTTAGACCAGGGGTCCCCAAACTTTTTACACAGGGGGCCAGTTTACTGTCCCTCAGACCATTGGAGGGCCGGACTATAAAAAAAAAACTATGAATAAATCCCTATGCACACTGCACATATCTTATTTTAAAGTAAAAAACAAAAACAAAACGGGAACAAATACAATATTTAAAATAAAGAACAAGTAAATTTAAATCAACAAACTGACCAGTATTTCAATGGGAACTATGGGCCTCCTTTTGGCTAATGAGATGGTCAATGTGCTCCTCTCACTGACCACCAATGAAAGAGGTACCCCTTCCAGAAGTGCGGCAGGGGCCGGATAAATGGCCTCAGGGGGCCGCATGCTGCCCTCAGGCCGTAGTTTGGGGACCCCTGATTTAGACCATTGTATTCAAAATGTAATGAAGAGTATGGCAGTGTGTCACAAAAATAGTGACAGGATTTGATTTAAATTTTAAATATTTCTCTCTAGATGCTGTTTGTAGAATTGTGTAGAAGTAAGAAGGGTAGTTAGCTTGTTTGTTGCTGAAAGGTTAATATCCAAAATATATAAAGAACTCACAAAGCTCAGCAACAAACAAGCCAACAATCTAATTAAAAAATGGGGAAAAGATCTGAACAGCACTTCTCCCAAGAAGACATACATATGGCCAACAGATAAATGAAAAAATGCTCATCTTCGCTAGCTATTAAAGAAGTGCAAATCAAAACTACAATGAGATCTCACCTCACACCTGTTATATTGGCAGTTATCATAAAGACAAGTAATTATAAGTATTGGAGTGACTGTGGAGAAAAAGGAACCCTCACTAACTGCTGGTGGAAATATAAGATAGTACAACCATGTGGAAGAAAGTATGGTGGTTTCTCAAAAAATTAAGAATATAATTGCCATATGACCCAGAAATCCCTTTATACAATATCTATCAAAAAACATTGCTATGTAAAAACACATGCACCTTCATGTTAATCACAGCATTATTCACAGTGGCCAAGATATGGAAGAAAGCAGTATCCTTCAATAGAGAATTAGATAAAGAAGATGTGGTACATATATTAGATAAAGAAGATGTGGTAAAGTGGAATACTACTCAGCCATAAAAAATGATGATATATTGTCATTTAGGACACATGGATGGACCTTGGAAACATTTTCCTAAGTGAAACAAGTAAATCAGAAAAAGCTAAGAAGTATATGATTTAACACATAGGTGGGGTATAAAACTTAGACTTGTGGACATAGATAAAAGTGAAATGGTTACCAGATGTAGAGGATTGGGGGAAGGGGAATACAGAGGGACAAATATACAGTGACAGAAAATGATTTGATTTTAGATGATGGGCATACAATACAATCAACAGATCAAATGCTATAGCAAAGTTTACCTGAAGCTTATGTGCTCTTCTTGATCAATGTCACCCTGTTATATTTAATTTCTAAACAAAGAAAGAATTCTAGTTAGGATATAATTACTCTAATTTGGATAAAAGGTAGTGGTAGCCTATAAGAAGATAAAATCGAGTGGAGAGGGGAAATGGTGAGCTGGTAGATATATTTGGATGGTGGAACTTTTTGATAGATTGGATGGATGGTGTTGGGGAAAGAGAATTTAAGGATGATATCAAGACTTTTTGTCCCTTCACCTCTGAATGATGTCGTTGCCATTTATTTTCTTCTGGAAGATTGACTTTCAATATCTACATGACAGAAACAAGTTTAATATGTAGGGAAATGATACTTCTCTGGGGCTATTTATTAAAAACCAATTGATTCAAGTTAAACTAATTCAGAATTTATGGTGACCCACTAAGATTAGACTGGCCAGAGACTTCTTTTATATTCTCTATAAAAAAATTTTACAAAGATTATTAATATTGCTTACAAAATTTTAGGAAGAGTAGAGGGGAACATTAAATTAACTTAGAAAAGAAAGTTTTATTTCCTGTTTTTAGAAGTACCCTTTTGTACAGGAAGATTTTTGTCTGAATAGACATCCTTAAAGAAAGACTCTGTGAAACTAGAGCTTGGCAACACACATTTTTGTATAGCTGTGAACAGCTGCTTTGCCTACACCAGCCATAAAACTAATCTGCTGCTCCCAAAGTCTAATGTATATATGAGAAGACTAAATTAATAAGCAATGTTCAGTCTTCATATTAATCAAAGCCTTGTGAATTTAATTAATAAAATTCTACTTGACATGCATCATATTAGTAAAAGTTAAATTATATAAAAGACCACCTGGTTTTCAGGTTCAAGATGGAGTACATACATTTGTCTATCCTCTTAGCCATAATCTCATTGAAATTAGAGTTGAGTTGTACACACACAGTTATATAATGGGGAATGAGCACTATATGATGATAAGAGATTGACAAACGTCTAGAATGAATTGCTGATAGCATCATTTTAACAATATGCCATAATAGAAAAAAACAAAAGCTTAGATTATACACATGGAAAGACTTCATTGAAGGTGCAAATACCCTAAAGACGTGTCAACTTTGTGGCCAGCGAATTTGTAGACAGCCATGAACTGTGCAGTTAAAATCAGTATAGTTAGTAATGAGAATGTTCACAGAAAAGCTGAAAGATTTCTGCCCAAAACACCATCCTGCACACATACAGAATGTTTGCCTGATGGCATTTGGCCTCTCAGTAAAAACCAGAAAGCTTTCTCCAAAGAAGTGTGAAATATTGAGAGACAGTGAGGAGAAGGGGCTATGAATACATTTAAAATCAAGTCATACTATTCATTATGACATTCATGGAGAGTGTAGATTTTTCTCAGTGTATGCTACCTGTAGATAAAGTTCAATACAAATTCCCAAAAAAGTCTGATTTAATAGGTTGACAGGGGACCTAGGACTATGCATTTTGAACAAATACCCCTAGATGACTCTGATGTTGATTGTGGAGATGAGAGTAAAACAGAAATAAATAGAAAACATAGTTTATGTCTCTCTTGTTTAGCATCTATGGTCTATGTCTTCATTGTTGTCTTTAGAGAAGTCCTCCTTGTTCCTCTATATTTATTCTCCTCCTACCCATACATCAAAATCCAATTAAAAATCTTCACCTGTTCTCATTAGAATTGCTCTCCTCTTAATGCTCTCTTTTCTTTCCACTCCTATGTTAACATGCACTATTTTAATATTACTTGTATTATATCATTGAAATTTTACTGATGAATTTTATTATTATTAATATATTCCCATGATTCTCTCTAGTCTCACTATATAGTAAAGTGCTTTGAATACATTAGCATAGATGATGGAGTCATTGTGATAGTATAAATTAAGTTGATACTTCATCTTTCCCATGATTTCCATCATATCACTATACACTCACACACACAAACACACACACACACACACTCACACACACACACCACACACCACACACCACACACCACACACCACACACCATGGAAAGAAAGAAGAAAAAGAAACATAAGCAAATTCTGGAACCATGTGAAAATTTTAAAATACTTCATTTTTAACATATCCATTTTTTATTATTTAATGAATTTCAAATTAAATAGAGGTGTTAAAAGATAAATCCTTGGAACCCATGAACAAATATTAGTCAACAGGTTTTACAAAGTATCTATTATATATAGATATGCATATCTTTCACCTATGCCCAAAACAATTATTTATCTACTCTTAGAAAGAAAATAAGCACCAAAAGATAAATCCAACATTAAGCTCACTAATTAGAACTTAGAGACCTAAAGAAAAGGATCATTGTATGTTAACAAAAATATAATTTTATTAAGACTAATTTTAGACCATTTCTAAATATAATGTTCTTGAATTTGAAAACAATGTTTTCAATTTTATTGTTTAAACTGCAAAAGCAAAACACAATCATGTTACTAAACATAGACGTTAATGACAGGTTAGTAAAAGTGTTCTTCAAATTCCTCATCCTCTTCTACTTATTACACTCCTCATCCCAGAGCAAACTACTGTTAAAAGCTTATGTGACTTATCTCAGAGGAGGCTTCCATATAGTCACACAGTAATAATAAAGGTAATGGAATGTTTATTTATGTGGAACACCTGGCTATGTGGTTTACTTGTACTATCACGTTGACTCTCATAATTATCCCATTAAATATAAACCATTAACATGTCCATTTTGCCAGTGAAGATAGTTAGTCTTGGAAAGAGTAAATAAACTTGTTCAAAGGTATGAACCTAATTATTGGTGAAATCAAGACTCAAACCAAAGTAGAATAGCTCTAATCTCAGAAACCTTCACACCAAAATATAACTGCCAACAAATATATCAAATCATATATAAGAAATACAAAATGAGATATGCTTCAACATATATGACTTTTGTTATGTAAATGAGGTCATGTTATAGATATTTTACTATGATTGTGAAAATTAAATGGCTTGGACTAAGTAGTGCCAAGCACAGTGTATTGTCTCAACTAGTCTCTCTTCTAATTTATAAACACAGTGAGGTATTGAACTCAGTATTTCTATTTACCATAGCACTTGTCAATTACTAGGTGCTCACTAAATACTTCTTTTAGCTTTCTTTCACTTTTTAGATATATTAAATTTAGGTTAAGAGAAATATTTTTTCTTCCCACTTCTATGGCATACTGATATTAATTTTGTTTGTATACATTTAATTTTACATAATTCAGATCTCATGTTCTCAGTTTTAGCCTTGAAGCCAATTCACCACAAACACACACATAAAAAATATGGCAAGGAACTTAATCAGTTCTCAAAAAATAAGAACTGATGGCACCATGGTAATATATTTTTGATAAATACCTTTTATACATAAAATTAATATATATATGAATGAATGAAAGCAGAAATTCAAATATTATATGTTCTTCCACCTTTTATTTTTTTAAAGAAGAGATCAATAAAAAAAGTTGCAAAAATTGAAAATAAAGTAAAATACAAGAATGTTTTCTAGTTTTAGTATTCAAATTCTAGTTTTGAACAAAGTAAAATAAATGTTAGTTGGTGATCATGCTATTGTATTGTATTTTTTTCAAATAAATTGTGGCTAATAACATTTTTTATATAAAACAGTTTATTTTAAATAAATTAGGATAAAAAGGATTTAATCAAAGTTACAGTAAATGGTTGGTGCAAGCTGAATGATGTGAACTTAATTGCCCATTTAGATTCATTTCTAGTGGAAGTTAAACAGGTTCCTAGAAAACCACACTTCTATTCCATTTTCAGTTCTTTTTAAAGAGTAGCCACTATAGTAACTGCAAAGAGATCAGATATTTAATAAAGGATGATTTCTTTTTTTCAGTAGATCCAATGGTCTTAAATTTACTCATATATACTATAGGTGGTTTGGTCTGCCTCTTGGTTCATGGACGACCAGCAGCTGAGTCACCTGCAGTGGTTGTTAAAAAGTGTCATTTTGGGGAGAGATACAGATTATTTCAAGTGTGATCTGGAAATTAGCATCTTTAATAATCATTCCACTTGAACTTATGTTCCTGAAATTTTAAGAACCCTTGATTTGGATTTTACAGTAGAATTATGTTGCTAGAAGCATCAAAATACACAGAAGAAATGTTTTAATTAAGCCAAAATTTTTCTAATTTTTAATGCAAATACAATAGAAATATATGACTTTTGCCAGGAATCTTTCTTTTGAATGAATGACTTCATTTAAATGCCTTTGTGTATGCATATAAAAGGGCGTTAATATACATTTTGATGCAACATGTCACAACTCCTCATGTCTGGATAATTTTGCCAGCAATAACAAGTATAGCCTTCCTTTAAAAAATTAAATGCTAGATTTTTCACACTTTATTTTGGTTTCTATAACAGGCATCTTCTTTGCACAGGGCAAATTATCAAGTCTTCACTGGTTTCTGTTTTCCTCTATGATGAGAAATTGCAGTTTTTGCATCTCTTACTTTAGAATGTGTGAAATCAAGTCCAAATTTTTTTGAGGAAACAGTATACAGAATGAATGTGAACTGAGTCTATAAGCATGGAGGAAACCCAAATTGAAATAGAACTGAATTTCTGCTTTGATTTAGTTATCTCACTCTCCCTAGAAAGAAAGTTCCACAAATGGTGGGAGACAGTGCTTCCAACTTAACCAGAAAATAAAAAATAGTTTTGTTTTTGCGGCATGTGGGTCTACTGGAGGTTTGATAGAGGGGCAGATGAACTACATTAAATATCAATGTTAATTGTGTACACACAAACATTGTGCTGGCTGATAGACTCACTGTACTGGGTGACATCCAGTAGATAAGGCAGGGTCTCTGCTCTCCAGGAGTCAGCAATCTGTGAGTGGAAGGAAAGCCTGACACAATATAGAAAGTGAGAAATGTTATAGAAGAGTCCTGGGGAAAATGTGAGGGGATTTCACAGAAAAATAAGATTATTTTTTTAATGCAAGAGTATTATCAAGCTCTGCATGTAAAATTGACATTTGAAACTTATTTTGAACTATTAGAAAAGGGAATGAGGGGCCCTGGCCAGTTGGCTCAGCGGTAGAGCGTCGGCCTAGCGTGCGGAGGACCCAGGTTCGATTCCCGGCCAGGGCACACAGGAGAAGCGCCCATTTGCTTCTCCACCCCTCTGCCGCACTTTCCTCTCTGTCTCTCTCTTCCCCTCCCGCAGCCAAGGCTCCATTGGAGCAAAGATGGCCCGGGCGCTGGGGATGGCTCTGTGGCCTCTGCCCCAGGCGCTAGAGTGGCTCTGGTGGCAATATGGCGATGCCCAGGATGGGCAGAGCATCGCCCCTTGGTGGGCAGAGCGTCGCCCCTGGTGGGCGTGCCGGGTGGATCCCAGTCGGGCGCATGCGGGAGTCTGTCTGACTGTCTCTCCCCGTTTCCGGCTTCAGAAAAATGAAAAAAAAAAAAAAAAAAAAAAAAAAAAAAGAAAAGGGAATGAGAATTCAATGTGTAGTGTTTTGACAACTCTTTCTACTTCCCCTAACATTTTGGTGGTGCCATAGTCTTGTTGGTGGAAGAAAGGAGCCAGGGAAATAGAAATTTGCCACAATGTTTTGCTACTCAAGCCAGTTACAAAAATCCTTACACCAGGAGATTTGATTATACAATTGCCCAATCCTAGGGCCTCTTCCCATGCATCAATTGGCAGTAAGTAGAAGAGGTGGGACAATATACACTGAGCAATACCTGTACATATACCCTGTCAGTGGAAGACACCATAAGGTCTACATAAACTCTACAAACTCATAGGCTCATAGACAAACTATAGCCTTCTCTTGTGCATTCATCCTGTGCCTAGTGCAGAATCATCTCCTGAAGTCCTCCCAGACTTTACCTAAGGGCAGAGCTGGTTGAAGCATGTGTTTGTCCTCCCTGATTACTGTTTACTTCATAAACAACATTTAAGTCATTATTTTTAAAAAGTAACCTGTAAAGGGTTTCTATCACCACAGAGTGTTTGCGAACTCAGTTTAAATTGTATTATGTGCCCAGTTTGGTCAAAGTCAAACCGTATTCTTGGCCCATCAGGCTCCCTTGGTAATATGAATGTAAACATGTTCCATACTCCTCCTCCCAACCTAGTCTTCTCTTCTACAATATCTTTCTGACATATACATTACTTTTTTATTTCACTGATCGTATCAGCCAACTACTCATATAATAATAATGCTAAGTTACAACCAACCATAAAACCTTAATAGCATACAACAATATGCATTTATTTAGCTCATACATCTATGGATAAAATGGCTGTTGATTGATCTAGGCTGTACTCAGCTGAGTAACTCTGCTGGTTTTAGGTAAACTTGCTCATGCATCTTATTCTCCTCCTGGGACCAATAGGCACTTATTACTCATGGAATGGCAGAGGTACACAGGAGCAAGCAGAGACATGCTAAGCTCCTTAAAGCTGAAGCTTGAAACTGGCTAATGACACTTCTAGCTCATTCTGTTATAAAAAATAAATTACAAGTCCCATTCTGTTATCAAAAGCAAATCATAAGGCCAAACTCAAATTCAAGAGGCAAGGACATTACACTGACCATTCAATAAGAGGATTATAATGTCTGATGGAAAAATGCTCAGATGCACCTCACACATGAATTAGGCATTTCACCTGTATACTTCCTTAACAGATGGTGCAGTATAAGAACCTTATGACCTGTTGTTTTCCCCAAAACAGAATGATCTTCTTTAGTGAATGTACCCCACCTTATTCATCTTCACAGTATCTCCAGAACTTTGAATAAAGTCTGACATGTAGACATTAACACTTCCTGATAGACAGATGGCAGGGACAGGGCAGGGACAGAGACAGGGAGAAAGGAAGCTGGACTGTCTCAAGTACCAGTTAGATTCACTGTTAAACAACTACCCTAAAGGGAAAATGTTATGCTATTTGCCAAGTATTGTATTATTGATTTGACTTCCTTAAGAATATCTAAAAAATAAGTTCTTAATAATATCTGAAATTGATTATCAAAGAGGAACAAAATATATACTTAATTTTTTGCCCTTAATTTTTTCATGAAAACAGAATAAAATACTTCTTCACTCTGCAATGCTTTTCCAGATCTTGGAAGGAATAATATCGATGGATAATCGTTGCCAGTGTTAGGGGATATGTGGTATGGCAAGGAAAGGTAGTGATAGGAAACTACATACTTAAAGCAGTGGTCCCAACTTTTGGGGGCCATGGACTGGTTTAATGTCAGAAAATATTTTCACGGAACGGCCTTTAGGGTGAGACAGATAAATGTATCACGTGACCAAGACAAGCGGCAATAGTGAGCCTTAGACAAATGTAACAGAGGAAATCTGGTCATTTTTAAAAAATAAAACATCTTTCAGACTTAAATATAAATAAAACATAAATAATGTAAGTTATTTATTCTTTCTCTGCAGACCGGTACCAAATGGCCCATGGACCGGTACAGGTCTGCGGCCCGGGGGTTGAGGACCACTGACTTAAAGGATACTAACATAATTCAGTTTGTTGTATTCAAAGGTCAGGATTTGTTAAGAGACTAAGACATTTAGGATTAAGAAATGTGGATTTTCTTACAGGTCTATTTGAATAAGCTTCTTAAAATTAAACCTCCTTAAAGCTCCTCCAAGATTCAGTTGATTCATATGAACAAATTTAATTACTAATAATGATCAGTTCTTCATAAGGCGTCTTTTTCTTTAACTCAAAAAATCCAACTACTTATTAGCAGCTATGATTACTAGATAATTAATACTACCACCACCCAAGTTTAAACTGTTTATGGTGTGCCTAACAAAATACTAGGTCATTTACATATATTATTTTTAATCCTTAAAGTAGCCCATTGAGGAAACATCTTTTGTTCTTCTTTACAGAAAAGGAAACTGAAGTTTAGAAAATTTGTGACATACTCAAAGCAACACAAAGAAATGTTAGAGTCAGGCTTAAACATGGATTAGTATAATTTTAATGATTGTAGATTTTCTTTATAATACCTAGTTATATTTTGCATTTTAAAGCATTATTATTTCAAAATAACTCCCTTTGTTTTTAGCCAATAGAATAAAGCTTGAGTTTGCAGGTCATACTAAAGTTACCGATTTACTTCCTGTCTGACAAGCCAGCTAAATTCACATATTGTGTTGGTATTTCAGCAAACTGTTAACTGCTTCAATGCCCGGTATTTGAAATGAGACATACTAGAAAGGGAAAGTGCACTAACAATACAAAACCCTGTATTATTAGACTACATGTACTTTAGACACTGTCTCAGGATTTCAGGTAACACTTTTTTAATACATTTTTTAAAGCTTTTGTTAAGTTTATTAGGAAAATAAGGGAAGGCATAAAAGAATGAAACAGATCTGTAGAATATGATTTTACTTTAAATATGAAAAGAAAATCAAGTGGGTCATGACTTTTATTTATATCTAATTCCCAGAGTACCCAGGTACCAAAAAGAAAAGTTTTCTTTTCTCTCTCTCTCTTTAGTGAGAAGAGGAGAGACAGTGAGGCAGACTCCTGTGTGCTCCCCAACTGAGATCCACCTGGCAACCTAATGTAGGGCCAATGCTGGAGTACTGAGTTATTCTGAGCCCCTAAGGCTGATGTGCTCCAATGGAGCTATTTTCAGTGCCCGAGGCCACACTTGAACCAATTGAGCTACTGGCTGTGAGGGGGGATGGAGGCAATAGGGAGAAAGGAAGAGAAGGAAAAGTAGGTGGCTGCTTCTCCTGTGTGCCATGACCAGGAATTGAACCTGGGACATTCACACACAGGACCAATGCTCCATCCATTGAGCCAACAGTCTATCCATTAAGCCACAAGCCATGGTGATTTTTCTCTCTTTTTTTTTTCACCTATCTTTCTTTCTTTGTTTTTATTTTTTCTTTTAGGAGATGAAGAGCAATCACTTGATTTTTTTTAAGTTTATTTATTAGTCAGACAACATTTTAACAATATCCGTGTAGTTTTAAATAAATGCTGATTTTTTTTTTTACTCCAAACCCCTATTAAAGGTAAGGAGAAAATGATATCACATAGGTAGACTGGAATAAATACCAAATAATTACCTCTGTAATGAATTGTTAAAGTGCATAGAAAGGACAGTGCCAGTCAATGAGGATGCCTTATCAGCACATTAAAAAGGCATTTAAAAGTGAACTGTGATCTTTAGCCACTATTGCTTCAGAATTGCAAATAGCAAGATCAGAAACCAAGGACTGGGAATGGCATTAAATTGGAATAATGAATGAGATTGGCACTATGCTTTTGTTTATTTTTACTTGAATCAGGCCTGCTCTGATAAGCATTTGATTTGTGTAAATATACACATTGGATTCAAAATGGGATTAATTAACATGTAATCAATGGTATTACAAATGCCTTTGCCTACACATAAAATCAAGAATCCACACGTAAAATGTAAACTGAAAAGTCTCCAGGTGGGAAACTGAATGCCAGAGCAGTAGTGATAAGACAGAGGTCACTTTGCTGCATAGAATCTTCATTAGACAACCTGAGATTTGAAGAACACCTTAGATTTGAAGAACAATTCTAAGAAACAGCAAATAAGCACACAATTTTTCATGTGTTACTTTAATTGTAAATACAACTCTCAATGACCCATATTACTAACCAAAAACATTTATGTTTTTCCAGATAGTGAATATGCAGCAAAGGAAGGATTCCCATTATGTCTGTCTGACTTAGACTTCCATACCTATACAGCAGCATCATTCTTTTGGAACTTTATTCTCATCTTCCACTGTATTAGGAAGTCCACATAGGTGGATGCTTTCTGGAAAGTGATGGTTGAAGTGTTAATTCCTTTATCCAGATGTTGTTGTGGCTATTGCATAACCTAAGTATGTAGTGTCATAGCTGGTTATATATACTATTGCTCCAGGTTTCCTGAAGTGTTTTCTATAATAGCTATCCTTATGCTAGCTATAAAGGGAGGAGTATAGCCAACATTATACCTCTTAAATATGAGATGAGGAAACAGAATGGAACCTAAGATACAAAAAGATATGAAAATGTGTGTGTTAAATGATGAAAACAAGAGGTAAATAAATGTCCTTGAATGTATAACATGAGTTATATATGTATCACTCACCTGACATTCAAAGATTAACATGAAGCTCTGTGAAGAATTTACCCAGATACGGAAATCCTCTGCTAGGAGATTCATCTGTACCCCACAACTCTGTGTAGAAGGTGATATTATCCCCAGTTAATAGATGAGGAAAATGAGGATAAGAGAGGTTAGTTAAGTTGCCAAAGTCACAGAGCTAATAAAATAGTGAAACTGAAGTATGTGCTCACAACAACACAAATTACTTTTAAACTAGCCACTGCTGTTGCCCACTTATAGGTTTCTTTCAGTCACAAATGCTATTAATATATTCAGATATAAAAAAGAAAATTCAGTATAGCTACACCAAACATAGAATATAGATTCTGACACCCAAATTGGAAGTCACGAAAACAAAATGGAAGACAATTATATCTTTTAGAATATCTTTTTTAATCTCCAAATAAGACTGAGTACCCCTCCTCTATTCTTCCCTTCATCATAGCACTCATCGCTTTACACTGAAACTACCTCATGTTTTGCCCTTCTAATTTTTCCAAACTGGAGGAAGCTAGAAAACACTGAATTTTGAATCTTATTCACCTAAACTGGTTTCTACTATATGGCTATCACTGCATACATGCCTGTTGACTAAACTAATTGAATTACCACCAATGGAATCTGTAGTTTTCCCAGCACTTTAGAAAGTTTTAACACTTTTAGTCCATGTCAAGCTGGAAAATGATGGCATCTTCATCTAGCAGTGTGGTGGCCATCTATCCAGTGGTAGCAGTAGCCCCCTACCCATTGACGTGCTCAAAAAAAGAAAATCAGCTCTCTTGTTTCTTTCCTATGGTTATGCATGCATACTAAGACCCCTTTACCACACACAAAAGAGTCTTTCTGCACAACTTGGACAATAGAGAATGGGTACCCTGTGCCTGCAGTCATCAAAGCATATCTCATGTAATCTCTGCAAAGGCTCTTCAAAAATCAAAGAAGATACAGAGCCTCAAGGCTCACCGTCACATCAGAGACAGATGTTAAATATAACTACCAGCCTCCTGAAATAAGTTCATCAGCTCAGAAACGGACAAACAAGACTTGACAACATTCTTGTCAAGAGAATTGATAGGAAGGGCCAGGGCTTTGCCACATGAGTGCACAATGATTGTTGCTTAGGGCTCAGAGAATGATGAGCAAGTGGAGGCTCTTTGCTGGGAATGCTAGCCATGAACATTCAGAGGAAGAAAAGGGTGATTAGAGGAAGAAAGTTGTGCACTCTTGGATGCCATTGTACCTGAGTACAAACCAACCTTTTCTCTCTGATTTTATTTTTGAAGCTGATCTAAAAAAAAAAAAAAGAAGAAAAACAAAAAAGGAAGGAAAAACCTGTACATTTTTCTTCTTTCATTTGTGATGTTTCAATGCCAATGAGAAAATGTAAATGGAAATGCCAAAGAAAAGAGCTGTGGCATCTATAGCATTTACTATGTTCATACAGAGATTATGCTTCTGGTTGTTAATAGGCTCCAGAAGGTAAGCAAGTGCTAAATCTAGGCATTTAAAATAAAGGAGACCAAGCAGTTCCCACTTTTAAGTAGGACAAAATGATTCAGGCGCTGAATATAATTTCCTTTCCCTTATAATAAAAACTTTGCAAGTAGTTACTCTCTAATTCAGAATTTCTTTACATTTTTTCCCTTGCCTTTCTAAAATGTCTTCATGACAAAAAGCCATAACCAAGCCATTTTGATGTTTTACTGCAAGATATCAACCTGAGCCTGTGATGCTGTTAGAATCATGGACAGAATTAAGAGAAAAATATTCTTGTGTTTGTCCTTATCTGCTCTGATTATGGTCAAAAATTACTCCCAACCTCTATCTAATTGCACCCTACATATGTGTACATAATAGAGCATGAACACACACAGAACATACACATATAATTTCAGGCTTGAGTGTAAGTTTATGCTCAATGAGCTCAGAACGAAAGATAATGTGGTCCATCTCTGGGGGCTGCAAATAAATCAAATTGAGAAACACAGAGGAAATATAGATATGAATAAATTATCCCAAATGACTCCATTTACAATATCCCTAATATTATTGCATCAAGAATGCACCAACTATATTGGTTAAATGCATCATGGCACTGTCATGTAATGGGCTACTATTGAGGCCATTAATAATGATGTCTTAGAAGAGTACATGTGTAACGACTTTCAAAGATGTCCATGATGTATTATTGGCTGATTAATACAGACTACAAAACATACCTAAAATTTATTCTCAATTTTGAGACTGCAAAATAAGATTATTTTACTACTAGTCTTATCTACATCTAACAGCAAAAAAAAAAAAGTCTAACCTGAAACCCTAGTATGGATTTTGAAAAAAATTGAGAGAAAGGATATTCACAAAAAATGGTTTTTAAAAAAATTTTTCCATTGAATGGTAGAATTTTCTTATTTTTACTTATCTAGTAAGCTGAGAAATAACAAATAACAAACAGATAATAAGCAGTAAGATTGCCTACATTTTTACAAAATCCTTGAGTTTGAAGATCCATAAAAAATAAGCTCAGCCCTGGCCAGTTGGCTCAGTGGTAGAGTGTCGGCCTGGCATGTGGAAGTCCCGGATTCGATTCCCGGCCAGGTCACACAGGAGAGGCGCCCATCTGCTTCTCCACCCCTCCCCCTCTCCTTCCTCTCTGTCTCTCTCTTCCCCTCCCGTAGCCAGGGATCCATTGGAGCAAAGATGACCCAGAGGCTGGGGATGGCGCTATGGCCTTTGCCTCAGGTGCTAGAGTGGCTCTGGTCGCAACAGAGCAACGCCCTGGATGGGCAGAGCATCACCCCCTGGTGGGCGTGCCGAGTGGATCCTGGTCGGGTGCATGCGGGAGTCTGTCTGACTGCCTCCCCATTTCCAGCTTCAGAAAAATACAAAAAAAAAAAAAAAAAAGCTCATAGTGAATAAGTTACCATTGGACATTTTCTAATTGAGGCATCTTTCAATTAATAAAAATTTCTTACTGAGCTTATTTGCCTTAAATAGTAAAATGATAAAATACATAACCTAACCAAAGTCATGTTGATCACCATCAAAACAGACAACTAGTTAAAATACACAAATAAAAGTATGGAACTTTATATAATTGAGAGCAGTGAGAATAAGCGAAAGTATGAGGCAAATGAGAATCAGTAAAAAAAACTCATCCCCCTACAATCTAGTATCCATGTTTCTGCTTCTCCATGGATATTTTTAATGAAATTATTTCAAAATTACATGAAATAAAATATGTAAAGGTAAATTATTTATGGCTCATAACATTTTTTTTTCATCTTCATCTAGGCAACCTGAGTTTTCATCTACTATGCTTTCCCATGAAGACCACTGTCCACACTAGAACAACAAAAAATGATTTATAATAGCTGGAGGGGACTATTATCTGATACTAAGTTCTCTTTTCATTTCCTTCAATAAACCTGAGTCTGGATTTTAGTTAGTGCTCATGCTTATTTACTATTCAGTGGGCACTAAAAGCCAACTATATAATAATAATAAAACATCAGAACAACAAAATAATCAAAGCAGCCCCATATTGAGACTTTACTCATATGTCTATATGTATGTATATTTATATATATGTGTGTGTGTGTGTATTATATATAGGTATATAAACATGTATATATATATATATATATGTATGATATTCATAATATTTCTGAGGTATTTTTTAACTCTGTAGTAAAGATTGTAAAGATAAACAGAAGCCTGAAGTTTAGACGCATAGCTATTAGCCGAGACTCAGCCAGCAAACCCAGTGATGGAAACAGAATCAAGTACAGGTTTACACAACTCAAAATCTGTGTGCCAAACATAAATTTCTTATTTTACTTCTGACTATCTCTTTGAAAACAGAGACCTACTCAGTCACTAGTGCTCCACAGTGTCCTTTAAGTTCAATTAACAGTTCTCCATTAATGGGGAGATGAAATTATACAGAAGATTGGTGTACATTCAAATTACAATAAACAGTACTACCACTACATCTAAACTTGCGCAGGTAACAGTGATCATTGACCTGATTTTGCTGGTCCTGTCCTAGAAATGGAACACATGCCACAAGTGGGTATTAAATGAAGGCATATAATTAGCTATTTAAAATCATACATTTTTGTAAGCATTTGCATTTAAGGTGGATAAAATACAGTTATAGCTTTTATGCGTTGTGAGAAAGGAAAGGAGAAAATAGATTATGCTGAAAAAAAGAAAACAGGGAGACTGATTTATTATTGTTTCTCTCTGCTTACAGCATCCAATTTGTTAATTTAAAGTTTTTGAGATGTGATTGGTTTATTAAAAAATTCAAATTGTCAAAAGTGCAAAATAAATCAACACTGATGTAACAAAACAAGTCAGAAAATGAGAAAAAATGACATCTTTCAAAATCAACTGTTCCACGGAGTACAGAACAAGCTGGCAGTCTGCAGAACATCATACATTAGCTAAAATAAGCACTAAAAAAATTTGACAGCCAATGTGTGTCAAGAGTTAGGAGGCAAAGAATCTGTCCTCCTTGGGGACTGATATGTTGTGATATTTCTGACGGTAAGAATTTCTTAACCACAGCCAAAGGTCTTATTTTATTTATTGTATCTACCACAGTACACATTTTGTGTGTCTCTCTTAGAATAGAACCCACAGCTATTACCAAAAAAGAAAAGAAAATCCCATAGAGCCGCAGAAGTGTTAGAAATATCCAGAAGGCCTGCAAGTGCAGATTACTTTCATCAGTTTATGGCTACTTGACAGAATGATTCAACTGTGGGTGTTTTGGATGGGAGAAAAATTCTTAGAAACTAGTTGAAACAATGAAAATGATTACTTATATGATCTTTAGTCAGAAGATCATCATTTATTTCTTTCCATACATATCTTCTTTGCATGAGTTAATTCTTTTATTTCCAGTAAATCTGTATGAACCATCTACAGAATGTTAAATATTTTGGTAGGCATCAAAGCATTAGGGATGCTATGATAAATTAAATTTAGATTTTACCTCTAAGAGACTCAGCTGAGTAAAATTTTTGATGTAAAACATTGATTAATCTTGTAATAAAATGATGTGTTAGGGATTAGGGGTCAATAGCTACCTGAATGTCGAGTCAAGAAGGAAGAGCAAAGAATGAAATGGGAACCAGAGAACTTTGGAACAGGAGGAAAGAAAACAAATAGGAAATGAGAACTAGAATTAGAGAGGATCAGATAGAACTTAGCACAGATAGAACTGATTGACAGGTCACATATTGGAAACTAAAACAAGAGAAAATAGGTCACAGATCTAATAGCTAAGACCTTTGAGGGAACTGATTTTAAATAAAAATTATAAAGTTCATTAAAGATTCATTAAAGTCTGAAATTAGAACAGGTGCACCAGAATTTAAAATAAGCTTAATAAACATGCTAAGAAATGATAAAAATAGATATTAAATTTATAAAAAACAATAAATTACAAGGGTGAGCAAACATAAGTTTACAATTGTGAGTACACAAAACAGTTTATTCTTGTATTGTTTATTTATTAATTATTGTATTATTTGTATTATCTGTCTTTTTGTTGTTATTATTTTATATGTTATGATTTATCTTTACGTAATGATGGCTGACAATTTAACCTGCTTTTGCCCACCTTTATGTCTTAACAGTATATCGGGTAGAAATATTTGGTATGAAAAAATGTTATTTAAACAATACACAGAAAAAAATAGTAAAATGCTTCAAATAAAGAACAAATTAAGAATTGAAAGATAAAATTGTAGAACTCTCCAAAAAGAATTAAAAAGAGGATATAAAAATAAGATTAAGATATAAGGAAGAAAGAACAAAAGTGCTAGTGTCCAGAAGATATTCAGAAAGAAAGAATATAAAAGTGAAGAGAAAGAAAAATTTGAATAAATAATAAAACAAATTTTCATAATTAAAAAAAGATGAAAAACAGATTTAATGGGCCCATATAGCGTCGGAGGATAAAAAACTTTGTAAAACTCACATATAAAGTACAGAAACTTTAAGACAATGACAAAATTTAGAATTTTCGTAATTTTAAGAATGGAAGATCAAGCACATACAAGGGAATCAGAACACTAGATACAAGAAAACAATGGGATAATGATTTCAAAATTTTGAAATAAAGAATTTGAACCAACAATTTTACATTGGGCCAAACTGTTATTCAAATAGAGGGAATGATAAGATATTCTTAGCCATACAAGCCTTGAAATTTTTACCACATAAACACTTCCTTGTAAAATAGTCCTGGTTAAAGTATTTAAGAAAGAAGAGGCAAAATACTAATGCTGCAGGAGAGGTATGGAGCAAAAGGGAATAAAATCTAGGTAATATCTGTTGTGAGCTTTTAAAAGTAGCTGATAATTAAATGTCAACTGTAACTGAAAAATAAAAAATAGAAATACAGTCATAAAAAACTTCATATTAAAAAAATAATCATTAGCACAAGGGATAGAAAAGAAGACCAAAAAGTGTGAGAGCTTTCCATAATGTAATGCTTTAGGTATGTATAACTGTATACACATTTTAGTTTCTGAAAAATATTACTTATCAACTTGAGTTTCCTTCTATTAGTTTGCTAAGAGATTTTTAATGGCAGTGTTATTTAATAGTATCTATATATATAATCATTTTGTCACTATTAATCTATTGATTATATGAACTTGTACTCCATTACTTGTACTCCTGTGATGAACACCAAATGTTCAAGTTGTAATAAATTTTAATGCCTTTTTATATTTTATTTGTCTTATTTAAAATTTCTCATTATTGAGACTAGCCTACAATATTGTTTTCCTCTTGTGTATCTTCTCTTACTTATTTTAAACTTTCACCACTGGTTTGTGATTAAGATGGTAATAATGCTCTCTTAGAATGACTGGGAGATATCTTATTATTTCTGTTCTGGAATAGCTCTAGAGAGTTTCAATCTTTTCTTTAAAAGGATTGTTATACCTTTCACGCTGTCTGTATTTGGTACCAGTGAGGGGTGTCATATACCAAGTATCATTATGGATTTAAGCCTACTTCTGGACTCTACATTGTCCTTTCAGTCTATTATAGTCATGTCTATTTTATTGTCTTCAGTGTTCTAACTGATATCAAAATGTTTACTGTGATGTCCTTTTCCTCAGTGGCTCTGAGGATGTCCATGTAAGAGAACCAATTTATCAGTCCCAGCAGGAGAAGCAGTCCTAGAACAGCAACAGGCAGCACTAAGATTTACAGAAGACATTTAATTACATTCCCAGCTCATTAGAGAATTTGAGTACAGGGCTATAAAAAGATATCCTGTACAAAAGAAAGAATCATTTCATTCTATGGAATAATCAAAACACTGGTCCAGGAATAAATAAATTTTTCTGGTTTGTAGACAAGTCCGGCCGGGGGTGAGGACGACAGAGATGCAAAGACCCGACTCTGGTGACCAGGTTCAGTGACGCAGATCCACTTTATTCAGGAAGTAAGCTAGCTTATATACATGGGTTCAGTCTATAGGGTGTTACAGTGTGTTCCTCAAAGCCAATGGCTGAAAAGATCAGGGAGCTGTGTGGTTGGTGCTAAGTCACTTCCTTATAGCTGGCGAGCTTCCTTCCTGGGTAAAGTGGATCTGCATCACTGAACCTGGTCCCCGGAGTCAGGTCTCTGCATCTCAATCGTCCTCACCCCTGGCAGGACTTGTCCACAACTCTCACCCAACGTCGGGCAGGGACCTAACCAGTATCCAAGGGGTGGGTGAGTGACCCTCTGCAATGGGAAACCTTCTCCCCCACTCTCGAGCCCACAGGCTCGAGCCCTGAACACCCTATTGCAGAGTAGGCGAGTTAAAGTTTGTGAAAAAGATCTGTAAAGCCAGCAGCCAGGGCCAGAGCCACTATCACAGCAGCCTGGCTCACGCAGGTTTGCATTGGATTCGGACAGTCGGTAAAGAAACAACGGAGCCAAAAACTGATAGGCCATTTTCTTTCATTCTAGCTTGCACCTGGCAGGCAAGTAAAAATATACACTGGGCTCCAAAACCCACTCACATTCAGTGCTCACAAAGCCACTGACTTATCTGAGTTTCCTAGAATCAAAGGTTTCTACCTCACCAGCCTTATTCTCCTCAGTTCCCCATCTCCTTCCTTATCCCAGATACAAACTCTACATAAACTGGCATCTCACTCAGCACTCCGCCATCTTGGCTGCTTTTCCTGGCCTCCTGCACATGGCCTCCTTCAGCTGCTGGCTCTACTCTCTCTGCTCTCTCATGCTAATCATCCCAGGAACCAAGAGCGCAAGCTCCCGCTCCGTCCCCATTTTATATTGTAGCTTCACAACCTCTAATCCAATATACAAAATAGGGAAGTCTCTAATACAAAGTCACTTTCTGAGGCATGATAGGATTGTACCATCCCACATCAAAAAGGGTGGGAAAGGCTTAGTCCTAAAACCAAGCCCCAGGCTACAAGGATTATGCCTGCCCACAGAGACACACATTAATATCACATGGGCCTCCTCGTGGGCAGTGCCGTCTTTAACAAAGTGAGCATAATATATTTTATCTGCCCAACAATCCACCCCTATGCTCACTTTACTACCCACCAATTTACATCACCAGCATCCCCGTGCAAGGAAATTAGGCACATTACACAAATTACAACATGACAAATCATACAGTTTCAACAATCACAAAGGTACACTTCACCAGTCTCTGAGCACTTTGACCAAAGCGCAAAATGTCCTCAGCCTTCTTTCTAGCCATGGGAAACAATTCCCGGGGCAGGGGAGTGCTTCCAGCAAAGCCACCCCCCACCCCCATCAGGGTATTTCACATTGTCCAAAATCCATAATCCGTAAGTCCATCCAACAAAGGAGCCAATGCCCACTCCGGTCGTAGTCCAGGAAATCAGTCCATGCACATGGGGCGTCAGCCACCCCCCTCATTCCTGCTGTCCTGGCAGGTCTTACACTGTCCCAAAGAGGAGCACATGGCAATGACAGTCATCATTTCTATCTTGGCTCTGGAGAACATGATAATGTCCATCCTATGTCCCCCAAATCGCAGACCCACCAGGAGCATAGTAGGAACTTCTTCCAGCTGTGCTCTCATCTTATGGAGACTGCGGATTGCAACTCCAGTCCGATTCTCCTCATGCTCCAAAGAGGAACTGAAAACACCAGCTCCCGCTGCCAGGCTCAAGCCCTGGCCTCCTCCTCCAGCACTTCCTCCAGTTCCAGGGTCAGCATCGGTTTCTCCTGCGTTTGCTCCAGCTCCTTCCGCTGCTCGGTTTGCAGGTCCCGGGCAGCCTCTTCCACAGAGCTCTCAGTTTCCTCACGCATGGCTGTAAAAGTCAGCCAGCCTACGATCCCCAAAAGGACAGCCATGGGGAACCCTAACACTAGCCAGTCCTCTACTCCACCACTCAAAGGCTCCTTGCCGATCTGTATCGAATCCTGCCACAGACTACGCCAAATGTAGAGCCAGCAGCCAGGGCCAGAGCCACTATCACAGCAGCCTGGCTCACGCAGGTTCGCATTGGATTCGGACAGTCGGTAAAGAACCATGGAGCCAAAAACTGGTGGGCCATAGTCTTTAATCCTAGCTTTCAACCAGCAGGCAAGTAAAAATATACACTGGGCTCCAAAACCCACTCACATTCAGTGCTCACAAAGCCACTGACTTATCCGAGTTTCCTAGAATCAAAGGTTTCTACCTCACCAGCCTTATTCTCCTCAGTTCCCCATCTCCTTCCTTATCCCAGATACAAACTCTACACAAACTGGCATCTCACTCAGCACTCCGCCATCTTGGCTGCTTTTCCTGGCCTCCTGCACGTGGCCTCCTTCAGCTGCTGGCTCTACTCTCTCTGCTCTCTCATGCTAATCATCCCAGGAACCAAGAGCGCAAGCTCCCGCTCCATCCCCATTTTATATTGTAGCTTCACAACCTCTAATCCAATATACAAAATAGGGAAGTCTCTAATACAAAGTCACTTTCTGAGGCATGATAGGATTGTACCACCCCACATCAAAAAGGGTGGGAAAGGCTTAGTCCTAAAACCAAGCCCCAGGCTACAAGGATTATACCTGCCCACAGAGACACACATTAATATCACCTGGGCCTCCTCGTGGGCAGCGCCGTCTTTAACCAAGTGAGCATAATATATTTTATCTGCCCAACAGGATCCCTGTACTTACTGGGAGATCCTCTCAGGTTTCAAACCTTGGCTCTGGGACGCGCCTCTTGGGACCCCGATATTTGGGTCTGAGCTTTCAGGCATGTTCGTTTGGCCGAAGTACATGGGGGACAAACCTTCCCTCTTGGCCTCATTCCTGCCCTGCTAGCGATACATGCCTGCCTGACCAGTGCTCCTGCTGGGGACCCTCCGCCAGTGCCAAAGATATTGCAGGCTGCCTCTCTCTCTGAGAAGCCCTACCTTCCTATTCACCCCCCTCCACTGAGGAGGAAAGTAGTTTAGCCTCCAAGTTTGACAAAATCGCGGCTGAGCGCACAGAAATGAAACCAACGGAATTGCTAACTGCTCCATCAGCTCTGCCCCGGAAAAAGTGGAAGTCGCTACTTCCGCATTCCCTGCAAGGGCTCAGTGCCCCACCCCAGCCTCTCAGACATGATTTTCTCCAAAATTTGTTCTTGCTGCAGTCCCATGGGCCAGCCTATATGCCTCCATGTGTCTTTTTTCTTTCTGTCTGTCTTGTTTATTTTTTTGTATCTCTCGCTCTCTCTCTTCTGCCCCTCTCTCTGAAATGACGCTGGAAGGACCCAGCCACAGCACAGTGGCGGGGATCACACCCCCTTCTAATGCAAAGGAGAGGTGCCTGACCTGTGGTGGCACAATGGATAAAGCGTCGATCTGGAAATGCTGAGGTCGCCGGTTTGAAACCCTGGGCTTGCCTGGTCAAGGCACATATGGGAGTTGATGCTTCCAGCTCCTTCCCCCTTCTCTCTATCTGTCTCTCCCCTCTCTCTCTCCCTGTCTCTCTCTCCTCTCTCTCTCTCTGTCTCTCTCTCTGCCTCTCTCTCTCCTCTCTAAAAATGAATAAATAAATAAATAAATATTTTTTTAATTTAATGCAAGGGAGTGGTTATGCTTGTGTTTTTCAGCCAATTTGGATCCCAGGAACCCCCCAACCTGCTTGACAGGGTTTCTTGGGCACCCACTAAGTGGTTCAGTCTTCACCCATCCAAAGCCACAGCCCTGGCCTTCTCCACACCAACTACACCTGAGGGGAAGAGGTCCTCAGCGCTCCAGAAGACCTCGCAGCCGGCGTGTGCACTGCATCATCTGGGGGGAATGTGGAGGGTTTGGCGGGGCAGGCCCAGAGAATTTCCCATGACGGGCCCACAGGCCCTGGTGCTCTGTTCTTGCTTATGTGTGCTATAGTAATCGCTGACTCCCAGACGCAGGAGACAGCAGCCCAGGGCTCGAGCCTGGCAGTGTGAGCTGGTGTTTTCAGTTCATCTTTGGAGGATGAGGAGAATTGGGCCAGAGTTGCAATTCACAGACTCCAGAAGGTAAAGGGTGGTAGCTGCGGCAGGAGGATGAATGGAAGCCAGGCTTGCAACGCTGAGTGCCCGCTGGAATGGCAGGAAGTGCCTGCTAAGCCGCTGGTGGATTCGTTGACATTTTGGGACATAAGGGTGAATGCCATCATGCTCTCCAGAGCAGAGATGGAAATGCTGACTGCCACTGCCATGTGCTCCTCTTTGGGACAGTGTAAGACCTGCCAGGATGGCAGGGATGAGGGGGGTGGCTGAGGCCCCACATGTGTGGACTGATTCTTGGACTATGACCGAGTGAGCACTGGCTCCTTTGTTGGATGGACTTACGCATTTTGGACAATGTGAAATACCCTGATGGGGGTGGGGGGTTGCTTTGCTGGAGGCCCTGCCCCTGTCCCGGGAAGCTTTTCCCATGGCTAGAAAGAAGGCCAAGGACATTTTGTGCTTTTGGCTAAGTGCTCAGAGACTGGTGAAATGTACCTTTGTAATTGTTGGAACTATATGATTTGTGCTCTTGTAATTTGTGTAATGTTCCTTGCAACCATATGTAGTACTCAGCCCACGGCAAGCCATCTGTTCTGTGTTTTGACGCTGGGATCTTTGTGGGAAGGGGGCATGCATTGACCTACGTCCATTTTTTACAATCAAAATGGCACTGTGTTTAATGGCACCTAAAAGGTCTCTGTAACACAATGGGAGGGAAATGACATCCTGACCCTTGGAGGAATCCCCTGTTTAAGACCCCCATTCTATTTCCTAAGTAGCCAAACATTACAGAAGCTTGCCTCATTGTTTAATCCATCTAATCTATTAGCATATAGTATAATAGGTATTATAGTTGTTTTAGTTCGACTAGGGTTCCGTTGCATAATGCGTAGCATTCAGAAGCTACAACAACAGCAAGCTGTCATTCATCAAGTCCAAGTGGCCTTAATTAAAAGAGAAGGGAGAGATGTGGGTGGAATGCAGAGCGCATTCCTAGCAGCTGTGGCTGCCTGACCAGGTGGTGGCATAGTGGATAGAACATCGGACTGGGATGCGGAAGGACCCAGGTTTGAGACCCACGGTCGCCAGCTTGAGCGCGGGTTCATCTGGCTTGAGCAAAAAGCTCACCAGCTTGGACCCAAGGTCGCTGGTTCCAGCAAGTGGTTACTCGGTCTGCTGAAGGCCTGCAGTCAAGGCACGTATGAGAAAGTAATCAATGAACAACCTAGCAGCTGTGGCTGATGCAATGCGGTGAGAATACTCCAGCTCCCAGAACCCTCCTGGGCATACCCAGGAAGGAAGCTTTCCTGCTACAAGGAAGTGACAGCACCAACCAAACAGCTCCCTGATCTTTTCAGCCATTGGCTTTGAGGAACACGCTATAACACCCTATAGGCTGAACCTATCTATATAAGCTAGCTTACTTCCTGAATAAAGTGGATCTGCTACACTGAACCTGGTTCCCGGAGTCGGGTCTTTGCATCTCTGTTGTCCTCACCCCCGGCAAGACTTGTCCACACTAATTAACAATATTTAAATGTAAAATAAATAATTATTATCACTTAAAAATTCAAGCTATATAGATGCCAGGTATATATTCTGTCTCTTGGAAGTAAAGCCATACCCAAAGGGTAATTTATTGTTACTTTTATTTATACCTATCTTGAAGTAAATCTTAGAAATATCCACATAACTCAAAATTGACACTGTAAGCTTTAGATCTCTTATAGCCTCTGCACATAGCCTGACAGTTCTTCATCTCCTAAATTTACAGAATCAGCACTTCAAAATGGTAGGTAAACAGAGCCACCAGTGAGTCTCTATGATAAGCCCATCAGTCACCAAAAACAGTCAAGTCAATGGAAGGAAGTATCATTGTGACCCAATGCTTATCTGTGCCAGTTTGCATGTATATCCAAAACAAATATTTTTTTCACATACTAATTTTAAGAGAACAATTATCTGTTGAAAATTTTAAAAAACAAGAAATAAACAACCATCAAAATAAGCTCAGCAAAAAGTTATTTAGGAATAATAATTCAGGTTAGGCTTTCTGTTTTCTTTAGCCTTTACTCTTCAAATGACCATTTCATTCATTCATCTGTTGTAACGATAGTGCTAGATCAAACCAAATTTAGAAAGGACCCACTAATATAGGATAAACAGACACACCGGTGGAAGATAATAATTAAAATATGGAAATGTATAAAATGTAAGTGGTATGAATCATGGTAGAAATTTCATATTACTTAAACAATAAGAAAAAGACAATTAGATAACTATTTGGAATAAAATAAACTTGAGTTCCAAATAAATAAAGAAATAAATAAATAAACTTGAATTCCTGCATTGCATAATATTAAAAAATAAATTCTAGATGGATAAAAAAAATCTAAGAAACACATAAGTATTCATTTTGAAGTGAAGGAGGCCTGTCTAAGGATGACAACAAACAATGATAAAAGGTTGATGGGTTTGAAAACACAAAAAATTACAATATTCTCTAGCACAAAATCCCCATCATAAATAAACCTAATTAGGAAGACAGCTAGTTAACTATTCAGTTAGAAATATTATTGTACCAAATGTCATTTGAGGTGACACAAAAAATATGTTTATATCTATTAATATTTAACTATATTAAAATACATAAAAATATAGAAAATTTAAAATGAAGGTTGATGGGGGGAGGAGAGGGAGAGGGTTGGGGGAGGGGAGGGGCACAAAGATCATGGCTTTTCAGCATTTGCCATATTCCCCCTTTAATCTATAGACAGACAGCAAATATTTACTTATGGTGTTTCCACTATAAAGACTGCTGTCTTAGGGACAAATGCTGATGAACTATTTCAGCAGTTCCTCCTTCTTCAAAGACTTATATGTCAACATAGAGCTCCATGTTTCATAGGACATACTCAAGCTCACTCCATGCACCCTGGAGCTTTAACACAAGGGAATGCCCTTTTTTTTTTTTTTTTTTCTGTTGTTGTTGTATTTTTTCTTTTATTTATTTTTTGTATTTTTCTGAGGATGGAAATGGGGAGGCAGTCAGATGGACTCCCGCATGCACCTGACCGGGATCCACCTGGCATGCCTACCAGGGGGGAATGCTCTGCCCATCTGGGGTGTTGCTCTGTTGCAACCAGAGCGATTCTAGCGACTGGGGCGGAGGCCATGGGGCCATCCTTAGTGCCCGGGGTGGCTTTGCTCCAGTGGAGCCTTGACTGCGGGAGGGGAAGTGAAAGACGGAGAGGAGGGAGAGGGGGAGGGGTGGAGAAGTAGATGGGCACTTCTCCTGAGTGCTCTGGCCAGGAATCGAACCCGGGAATCCTGCACACCAGGCCAATGACTCCTACGGGTCTACCATATCATGCTTTTTACTTAAAAAAAAAAATAAATTTACATTTCTTTTGAAGGCTGTTGAACAGGAGACACCAAATCTTTTTCGCCTGCAAACTACTACCTTCTTTATTAGATCCAGCTAATAACACTGTTTTGTCTTTTTCCAAATAGCTCCAGATATATGGAAAAGATTTATATAGGCGGATGGGGATCCTCAAACCCCTCAGCGAGATCTTCTGAGCATGGCTTTTAAGATACCTAGAAGCAGAAAATGCCCAATAGAGATCAGGGGAACTACCAGCTTTTAGGATACACCCTTAAAGGCTCCAGCGCCCCAAAGGGGTCTCATAGCATGCCATCTGGGTCCTGCTTCAATAGTGGAAAGGAAGGTCATTGAGCTAAAGCCTGCCAGGCTTACATGCCTCTGCTGTGAGGAAACAGGGACACTGGAAGGTAGGCTTCCCCCTAGCTCCTCTAAGGGAGGGTTCAGTCTCTTCCAGCCCTGCTCCAGCCACCTATGACCTAACCTTGCCCAGAAAGCTGGGGTTTGCCACTGAACGCTGAAGGTACCCAGGGCCGTCGGCCCCATCTATGACACTGTGGATGAGCCTAGGGTATTTCTTCTAAGAAGCAGGTAAACTGATCTCATTTGCACAAGGGCCACTTAACTATGTTTTGCCTGAATAGTCAGGTTTTTTATTCTTCCCTCAAAGATCTCTGTCGTGGGGGTTGATAGTCCTACTTTCTGCTGCTTTGCTTAATATATAGTGTTTCCTTTATCCCTCCTACCTCATGTCCCACTCATATTTCAGACTGGGACCTACTCCTAATTTAGAGCTCTCTTTCCCCCTTTTGCCAACTTGTATTATGAACTTACCTTTGCCACCCAGCTTAGTGTATCCCAAGGTTCTCTTTACCATGCCACAGTCGCAGAGCTCCAGGGAAAAGCAACCTGGTCTCAACTCTCCAGGCAGAGGAGAACAGAAGCTCCATATCCATGCATGCTGCAAATGGCTTTTACAGTCTACCTGAATCATTACCAGCTAGAAGCAGCAGTCATTGGGACTTGGACATGAGCTGCAAAGTATAGAATGGTGACAACAATTCCAGTGCCATGCAGACTTTTCCTGTGTGGACTTTTCCTGGTCTCCTGCTCCCTGTGATAGCTCCTAACAGACTGAACTGTGGTTGGGTTGCATTTTTCAGGGATTTGGCATGGTGATGGGGCCAATTTGGACTGGTGAACATGTTAAGGACACTACTCTTTTTTATGGATTCTTGCTGTATTGGCCAAGAGTTTGCTTAAAGGCTTTTAATCACTGTAAAAAAAATAGAAGACTGGATAAAGAAGATGGGGCACATATATACCATGGTATACTATTCAGCTAGAAGAAATGATGACATAGGATCACTTACAGCAGAATGGTGGAACCTTGATAACATTATGCGGAGTGAAATAAGCGAATCAGAAAAAAACAAGAACTGCAGGAGTCCATACATTGGTGGGACATAAAAGCGAGACTAAGAGACATGGACAGGAGTGTGGTGGTTACGGGGGGTGGGGGGAGGGAAGGGGGGAGAGGGGGAAGGGGAGGGGGAGGGGTAAAAAGAAAACTGGATAGAGGGTGATGGAGGACGATCTCTCTTTGGGTGATGGGTATGCAACAGAACTAAATGACAAGATAACCTGGAAATGTTTTCTTTGAATATATGTACCCTGATTTATTGATGTCACCCCATTAAAATTAAAATTTATTTATAAATAAAATAAAATAAAATAAAATGAAGGTTGAATTATGATAATTTAATAAAGTCACAAAACCACACATAAGTTCTCCATATTTTGAACCACATCTACTCCTATATTGAACTTCACATTTTAAAAGTTCCTAACTCTCCATTGTGAGTTAACAGTACTCACACTTACAAGAGATCCAAGATGACACATACCTAAAACACTTAGGTCTGCATCTTTAAAATGAGTTAAATTTTGGCTAAGATGGTAGCACCCTTTTAAAACATGTTTCATGGGGGTTTAGATCTATAGAATTCTTCTAAAACTAATATCTACTGGGAGAAAGTGAGTGCATTTATCATTTTTTTAGAAAAATCATTGTAATATTTTCAACCATATGAGTTAGAGTAAGAAAAAGTGCTATAATAGATCAGAATAATTTTCAGAGTATATTTAATTGTCTGCAAATAACTGGACAGTTCTAAGATACTTAAAGGTGCCCAGAAATTTCTGATTATTAAGCATGAGACATGAGATTGCTTCAGAAAAGGCAGGGACCCATTTGCAAACCCAAATGTAACAATGTAATCTTCAGTGATTCACAGCTTTGTTTCAACCCACAGAACAATAAATAAACTCTTGGGTGGGTCGGTGGGGAAGTTACCTTTAAAGCAATGAAGACTGGAAGCAGGGTCTAGGAAAACAGCTTGGATCTGGAAAGAACAGAGACAGAACAGGCAGGAATGGGGTAGGGGAGTTTGTGGTAAATAGCACCTGTCAGTCAGAATTGAATAGTTAAGAAACAAGAAAGGGGGATGCAGTGGAAAGGGGACTTTAGAGATAAGGGAGGAAGGGAGACAGGGTGATCAGATGTTCTAGTTATGCCCTTTTATTTATTTATTTATTTTACTTTTATTAATTTTTAGAGAGGAGAGAGAATGAGAGAAAGAGAGAGAGAGAGAGAGAGAAGGGGGAGGGAGGAGCAGGAAGCATCAGCTCCCATATGTGCCTTGACCAGGCAAGCCCAGGGTTTTGAACCGGCGGCCTCAGCATTCCAGGGCAACGCTTTATCCACTGTGCCACCACAGGTCAGGCCCTAGTTATGCCCTTTTAGAAGTGATTCAGGTTTGGGAAGCTCAAGGCCTTCTGAGGCCTTTGTTTTTCAAAGAGTATGTTTTCATTATAAAATAATATAAACATATTATATAAAAATAAGGAAAATAAGGGGAAATTACATGTAATTCCACCACATAAACACAACCAATGTCAGACATTTTACTTCTTCCATTCCAATATTTTTCTCCTTTTTATCTGCTTGGATTTAAGAATTCTAAACATACATTTTACAATCTTGTTTATATTCTGCTTACAAAAATTAGGGGATATTTCAAAATGAATATGAAGCAATAAAGAAAAGAAGCATTTGATTTTTTTTTATTAAATAAGAACATCAGAAAAGTAAGGAACAAATCAAAGAAGGTTGTTTTATTATGCAAATGAGATGCAAAGCCAACTTTTATTTATTGGTGGAAATGCACTATACAAAAGGCTGAAAATGCTGGAGTATTTGCATGTTCCCCGATCCCCTAATTTTTGTGAGGAGTATAGTTTTCTCTATGATAAAAAGGATTTACTGAGCTAACATGAGCCCTATTAATCACCAATTCTGTGTCAGGAAAAGTCCATGGTAGTGAGGTTTCACCATATTATGCAGAAAAATCTTTGGATCTGATCCCAAAGTGTAATACTTTTATATAGGAAATGCCTCCTAGAATATGCTAAAAGTATGACATAGGGTCAAAATAGTTAACAAGTGTAATTAAGGTTTTCTATCACATGGTTCTTATTTTTTCTTTTGCATCTAAGTATTATCTGTGACTATCTTTTTAAGAAGCTTATTTTTTATCAGATAGTTTCATATATTAGCCACTTATCCAAAAAATCATTCTTATGTTTTAATTTCAGTTTCTTTTTCCTATTTACCTAATTTTGGGTTATATGATATTTAAAGAAAGTTAACCTTTTAAAATCTTGTATAAGCAGGAAAATCAAAGATACTTATCTACAAGGCTTATGAAATTTTGGGGCACTTGAAGAGAATTCAGTCATCTGTGTGTGAGTTCTGCGTGTAACTAGCAGTGACATTTTACAAATGCAACATGGTCCAAATGTTATAAAAATTGATTGTAAGGCTGTGTTAGTAAAATATCCAACTCGGTGTGAGTGTAATAACGTGGGTTCTTCCCACAGGAAAAATAAAATAGTTACATTTCTTCCAATACATGAGGAACTATATGCAGTTTCTGACTTTGAATGGGAAAAATGTACATTTCTTATGAAATTGATACTATCTTCTACTCTTCCATCATGATTTCATATCCACACACATGTGGAAATTGTACAGATTTAATTAATTTGTATTTATATTTCTTAGAAATTTTACTTCCACAAATTCTTCATTATTTATTTCTTAGTGTTATAACAAATTAGCTAAAAAGTTTTTTTTTTTCCTATTAATAATAAAACAGGCCCTGGCCGGTTAGCTCAGCGGTAGAGTGTCGACCTGGAGTGTGGAAGTCCCAGTTCTGTTCCTGGTAGGGCACACAGGAGAAGCACCCATCTGCTTCTTCCCCCTTCCCCCTCTAGTTTCTCTCTGTCTCTCTCTTCCCCTCCTGCAGCCAAGGCTCCATTGGAGCAAAGTTAGCTCGGGCGCTGAAGATGGCTCCATGGCCTCCGCCTCAGGTGCTGGAATGGCTCCAATTGCAGCAGAGCAACGCCCCAGAGGGGCCGAGCACCGGCCCCTGGTGGGCATGCCAGGTGAATCCCAGTGGGGCGTATGCGGGAGTCTGTCTGTCTGCTGCCCCCCCCCACCTTCTCACTTTGGAAAAATAAAAAAAAATTAATAATGATAATAAGAATAATAAAACAACCTGTTTTAAAAGCTCCTGTCATATCTTAGAGACATCAGCTCTGATATGAAAACTCCATCAGTTGAAAACCCAAAGACAATTAGAACACCAAGCCATGTAAAAGTGGCAAGCGCAAAGGTGTCTTGCTGATACTTCCTTATAATTTCTTATTCATAGTCATGGTGAACTTGGCATTAGAGGATATAGAGAAACCCTGGTGAAGACTCTAACCACACTGTGAAAAAGACTTCAGTGCATTGTGACAATATCGTATCACAAGTGTTAAGAGCCCCAGTTCCTCCAGTAACTATCTGTACTCTTAAACTAATCATTTCCTCTCTGAGTAGTCACTCTATAAAAAAGTGCTGATGCTACACGGACTCAGAAACTATTCAAGTAAAAGAAAATAAATCTTAATTATTAATTGCTGCAAAAGTTCTGAAAAATGAAATGTTTATGATTTCAAATGCTCTCAAGGTAACCACTTTTTCAAGTAAGATGCAGCCAGCTATTTTCTGATTTGTGAACAGCTCTTGAAATGGCCTGCCAATATTTTTCTGGGTGGGAAGGATGGTGGTGGTGGTGGAGTAATTGTCTTCCAGTTCCAAAAATGTGAAAATCTTTCTAGAAATCACTTTCATAGCTTTTCTTATCTTAACCCAGTTTTTTTTTTCCTTTTTTTCCCTCTTTTTTGAAAATCACTTATACATCAATCTTTCCCACTAATTCTTCCTAATAAAAAGCATCTACTAATCCTCTATTTTTTTCAGCCAGATCTTACATCCAAACTCCCACCCTCACCTCACATTTCCCTGCATGATGATGGAGTCAAGTTTGAATTCCATCCACCTAAAGTAGAAAAAAAATGTGGAAGAGTGAGTGTGGGGTAGAGAAGCTAAATCCTTCTGTGATGGTCCCTACCTCAAATACCATCTCGATATTTTCATTATTTTATTTTATTTTTTACAGAGAAAAAGAGAGTCAGAGAGAGGGATAGATAGGGACAGACAGACAGGAAGGCAGAGAGATGAGAAGCATCAGTTCTTTGTTGAGACATCTTAGTTGGTCATTGATTGCTTGTTCATTGATTGCTTTTCCATATGTGCCTTGATGGGGGTGGAGGCTATAGTTGAGCCAGTGACCCCTTGCTCAAACCAGCAACCTTGGGCTCAACCCAGCAACCTTGGGCTTCAAGCCAGCGACCTTTGGGCCCAACCCAGCGACCATGGGGTCATATCTATGATCCCAAGCTCAAGCCAGCTACCTCATACTCAAGCTGGTGAGCCTGCACTCAAGCTGGCGACCTTGTGGCTTCCAACCTGGGTCCTCTGTGTCCTAATCCAACACTCTATTCACTGTGCCACCACCTGGTCAGGCTTGATATTTTCTTGATAGTTCTATGTTATTCCACTCTACAGGCAACATTATTGCCTCATCTTCCTTCTCTCCCACCACAGGAAATAAAAAACCAACTGTGTGAAGAAATTGGTTTGTCAGAGCTTGAAAAATTAATATTGACAGAAATGGAAAAACCAACCATGCAATTTTCTATTCTTCATTCACTGAGGTGCTGCAGCTGGAATAGTGTTTTTTCAAATGTACTTCAGAAAATATACAGGTAATTTCTTCGTGTTATGTACCATCAATTAGCTCCTAATTCAAACTGGATTTTCCTACCCTCCAAAAAAGTCAGTGCCCATTTACTTTGATCTTTTTTTAGTTGTCCTCTCTCTTTAGCTGCAAAGTCTTTTCTTGATGTTAAGCATCTGCCAACTTGGAAAGCTCAAGTACCCGAAACTGGCAGAGATACATTATTGTCATCCCTATGTTTCATTTTCCAGAACCCAGCAGAGGGGGGAAATTTTTTAAAAAATGAAAACCTATTTTCACATGCAACTGACACTAGCTCAGTTGCTGAGATTAGCTCCTGAGGGTGGAGGAAACACGTACCAGTTCCCTTTCATATGTGTATCCTTTTTATCCTCTTCCATCTGCAACTCAATGGGTAAGAAATGTGATGGGTTGGAGAAATCTGTTCATTCTGGTAAACTGTACGGAGGTGTCAAGGCTAAGAATAGTCATGGGCTGACATTAAATAGTAGGGACACATGCTGAGCTGGCTCACCCAAAGCTGGTGTCTACAGCAGCACACTAAATTAGAATTTAGATAGGAGACCTTTTTTAGAATATTCTTAGGTCTGATCACTCAAAGACATTTCAATTTAGAGATGCAATGTGGCATGGATTCCCAGGAACATGATTCATTCAGGTGCTCTTCAAATCTGTATTTAAGCCAGAACTTAGAGGAGAAAACTATAATACCCTCTACTCTTTCCTTCGAGAGGAGAATTTTTGCAGAACACAGGACAAAACTCATCCTGGGCGAGAAGGTTAAGCAGTAAAGGCAACCTAGAACAAATTATAATGCTTTCTAAAATTATGGAACAATCCTGTCCTTTGAAGTTTTTCAAATTGTAGATTTGGCTGAAAACTTAGCTGAGTCAATCTTGGCAACATTCATATTCAGCCTAGGTTAAATATATGCCTAACTCAGTGTCACTATAAATGTCACAATTATGACAAAAATATCCATTTCCTTTGGAAGCCATTTTCACTTTTAGTTATTGCTCCTTTAAATCACTTGTACATGTTTAGACTTAGATGCCCAAGTAGTTAAACCAATAGATTCAGAAAAGAGCAGGTCACTCTTTAGATCAAATTTGAAAAACAATTTGTGCATATAACTGTTATTCTACTCTAGAGATTTTCCTGAGTCTCTATTAAAAACAGACCTTTTCCATGCCTTCAGATTTTACCAAACAACACTTTAAGTCTGTTTTCTTTCACAAACTATCAAACAAGTTTGTTCAAAGAGATGTGTTAATTCACAGCCTCACAGGGCAAGAGCCTTGGGCTTGAGAGCTCAGGTGGCATTCAAGTACAAAACCCTGCCTCGAGGCAGGACCTTGCCAAGAACCCATCAAGAAAGTGGAAAATGTAACTCTTCTAGAGCTGGAGGGAAGAAATTTTCAGTGATTTCAATGTTTAAACTCTGTGTGTTGTTTATCTATATGCCTAAAAGGGATCCCCATCTTATTATTTAAAACTATTTCTTCACATTTATTCACCACAGAGTTCAAATACATGTGCTAATAAACTCTGCTAATCATGCCCTTTCACACACATTAAGTAATATTTTAGTCACCATCACTGTGTCCTTGCTTTGCTATGGCAAGAATTAGGAAAAAATATAAATATATTTTCCTAAACAAATAAACTACATTCTGCTTTCATTTATTCATTCAACTTCACTCCAAGCTCTTATGAGTTGGACTAGTTCTGTTAATCCTAATCCGGAGGGACCCGAAACATTGAAGACATGAACAAAGTCCATCGAGTACACACCAAAGCTTTATTGTCTAGCTTGGCCAAGCGGCGGCAACTCCAACAGTGGTCTGAGGGAGCGCGCGCTGGCCCTTTGTTCTACTTAGTTTTTATAGTTTTGTAAGTGGGAACTACAGAAGCAAAAATTGTAATTAGGAGCCCTTTACCACTATTGGTTATAGTCATATGTCCTTTAACATGATAGGACCATGTTCAATTTGCAAGCCATACATCCTTTTGGAGAAAACAAAATTTACAAGTCAACACAATGGCAGAAAGATATTTTTTTACATATTAAAAGGCATTCCCATATTATCTAGTGTTCATCTGCTACCTCTCTGTCCAGAGTCACACCTGTTAACTATACGCATTTACATAGGAGAGGTAGTTTCCATGGGGACAAATGCCCGCAAATGGCTCATAGGTATAAGAAAAGGTTTATATGGCTTTTCTCTCCCTGCACCTGGCTAGCCATTCACCCCTTTCCCCACAGGTGTGGTGGAATGTCTGGGGATCCATGTTTTCCTCCCCTTTGCATTTATAATACAATGCCAAGGGCCACCCTGGTTATGCCAATCACACAGTACAGAGACTATTCTCACAATTTCTCTGCACACCTTAACCCAAATTAATAAAATGTTCTCCAAGCCTCTTAAAATATTAATATTAATTCTGTAGTTTTGATACCTTACAACACCTGCAGGTGAGGTGGTGCTGTGACTCCTCATTCCCCCCTCTGAATGGGAGGATAAGACGCGGTATCTACCGAGAGGAGAGGCTGGTAGGTAGGCCGAAATGTAGGTCGACGGACCAGGAGGTTGGTGGCCCCTACCTGGCGTTTGACCAGGGTGGGATAAGCAATAATCAGGTATTGCTCTTTGTTAACTGGGCAGATGAGATGGGTGGTTAGGCCCAGCACCTGTCCCCTGTATATAAAAAAAAAAAACCCTGTTTATATTTCAGTTTTCATCAGATATTAAAATTTCAAATTTGTGTGTTGTGATTCTTACTTATCTGAATTCCCATGTTCGGATTTGGAGGCAGACTGGAAAAATATAAAATAAACAACAATATTAAAACAGCCAATGCTAACAGATATTATAACAAGTGTCCTAATATAATGAAGTGATTAAAACCTATTAGATTACTAAGTAAAGTCTTAACTAATACAACAGGATTTAAAATAAAATTCTTAGTCTTAAATGTCCTTAGCATGTTAATGTAATTTTACCAAGTCCATATTGACACCATTCCCGCTTCATATTATTTGTAAATGAAACCTAATCCCACTTCAGTTTGAGGAGTGCCCCAAGGAGCAGGAGTCACACACATTCAGGAAAAGTTTACAAGGCACTGGAGTTGTGGTCACATTTCCATGCTTTGCAGCTAGAGTCCAAGTCCCAATGACCACTGTTTCTAGCCGGTAACAATTTAGGTAGACTGGAAAAGCCGTCTGCAGCACGTATGGAGATGGAGCTTCTGTTTTCTTTAAACTGGAGAGGTGAACCCAGGGTGCCTTTCTCTGGAGCTCTGCAATCATGGCATAAGGAAGAGAACCTGTGGATACACTATCCTGGGTAGCAGAGGTAAATTCGTCTAAATTAGGAGTAAGTCCCAGCCTAAAATAGGCATGGGGCATTGAAGCAAGAGGAATAAAGGAAACACTAAATATTAAACAAAGCAGCAGAAAATAAGACTATCAATACCCACAACAGAGATCTTCGAGGGATGAATAAAAAAACTGAATATTCAGGCAAGGCATAGTAAGTGGGCCTTGTGTCCATAAGAAAGGAGATCAGTTTACCTGCTACTTGGAAGAAATACCCTAGGCTTGTCCACAGCAACATGAGATGGGGCCGATGACCCTGGGCACCTTTAATTTTCAGTGGCAAGCCTCAGTAGGCTGGCAAGGTCAGGTCACAGGTAGCCGGAGCAGGGCTAGAAGAGACTGAACCCTCCCTTGGAGGAGTGAGGGAGCAGCTTACCTTCCAGTGTCACTTTTTCCCAGAGTAAAGGCATGTCCCTGGTGGGGGCCGAGAAGCCTGACAGGCTTTAGCTCAATGACCTTCCTTTCCACTCTTGAAGCAGGGCCCTGATGGAGTTCTATGAAGTCTCTCGAGGGCGTTGGAGCCTTTATGGGTGTATGCCAATAGCTGGTATTTTGCCTGATCTCTTTTTGGCTCTGTATGCCTTTTCTGTTCCTCTCTTGGTCATTACAGACCTTAAATGCCATGCTCAGAAGATCTTGTTGAGGGGTTTGAGGGTCCCTATCTGCCTATATAAACTTTTTCCGTATACCTAGAACTGATTGGAAAAAGACAAAACAGCATTATCAGCTGGAATAAAAGAGGGTAGAAGTTTGCAGGAAGAGAAAAGAAGTTCGGCATCTCTTGTAGGATTTCAGAGTCTCTCAGCTGCTGAATAAACCTGTACATCAGTATTTAAAAGAATTTTTTTTTTCTAAAAAGAGGTCCAAAATGCAAAATTTTATTGAAAACAATAAAATACAGAAACAGCAGATTCTCATTTTAAAGTAAAACTGACATTTCCCAGAACTTTCCTAGTACCGCATCATTCTGATCACTAAAAAAAAAAAAAAAAAAAAAAAAAAAAAAAAAAAAATCAAAGTCCCAATTCCAAAATAATTAGCAAAGCTGTTGGTAAACATTCTTCTCATGGTTCTAGTTATTTTTCTAAATTTTACATTTGCACTTTTTCAAGAATGAGAGTGTTTTTTTGTAAATTTAACTGATTAACATATGTGAGAACTGGACTTTCTTCATTTTTTTTTAAATCTACACACCCTATTCAAACTAAGAGAAAATATACATTTGTTTATTAAAGTGCACCTGCTTTAGATAATTTTTTTCTTCACACATTAGCATAGAAAACCAATGTTTGATTCATGCTGAAAATCTATACAAACAAAAAGACCTGCTATTCCAGGGATACCTTAAGGCAAAAGCAAAAGCCTAATGCTACAAAAGAAAAACAGAGCAGAGGCATGGGGACTGCGAAGCGGGCTCAGATGAATAAGCACCACAAGGATGAAGACAATGTTTGTACAAACATATGCAAGAAGTTTTAAAAGGTGCATTCAACATCCATTTTCCTGCAGAAATAATTGTCATGTCAGACAGCTTAACTCCCGAAACAAGTTTAGATTTTAACAGAACCTTAATTCTCTCCTATATTTACCAATGGAATCAGATCCTTGCTTGGGGTGGCTCTTTTTCCCCCTTGTCACCACACAGACTTTTAAGCATTTGTTGAGTACACTTTATAATACCTTTACTTCAAAACTGTAAGAAATACTTGTCTTTATGTTAACTTAACAAAACATAGTAAATGCATTTTCAAGTAACATTTCCATACTTATTAAAACATTTCTATCCTATTAATTAACAGGCAAATTAAAGTGCACAATAAGGCTGGAAAATTCCTGTGTGGCTTTTATTATTTTTCTATATTATTAATGAAAATCTACACCTTTGTTAGGTAAATTTACTCTGCTTCAAGCTTTACAGCTTGCAGTAGCGGCCTAAAGTTTAAAGCAGTTTAGCCAAAATTAGCAAGTTTATAGGATTCACATTTTATTTTATTTAAATTTAAATGAGCGTGCTATATTTATTCCAATTAAAATTAGAATTTTTTAGGGATGATATCATCTTATTTTTTAATATTAAAGCCAGCATTTCCAATACTTGCATGCAAAGACCAAACATAAACGAGGATCAGACAAGGTAGACAAATCAGAGAGAAACAGAGAGACAAATCGGGATTTTATAGATTAGAACGTGGCCTGCTTGATTCTTATGTAGGGCTATTATGATAGGAACAAAAGGATAGAAACTAAACAGAACTCTCTCTCGAAAAGGTTTGAGAATGGCTGTTTATGAGATTCTGTTTAGCTACATCCAAACAGGTGTTCCCTTCACTCTCATTTCAGGCATAGAACAGTAAAGAAATAAAATGAGTTTAGAGAAAGAAAATAACCGGAAAAATCTGCAACTTTCCCAAACTCTTAAGTATTTCCATTTACCAAAGAGAATCAGACAATAACACAACTTCAAAAAGCATCTCAGTCTTCTAATCACTCCCAAATTCCAAGAGCTGCAACAACCAGCAGCCAAAATTTGTTTCAACCCTCGCTGAAAGGCAGGTCCAGCCTCTTTGGGAGGGGAACACTCTCCCCGCTCCTCCCCTGGGGCTGGGGCCCCCAGCAGAGTCAAACCTCGTTCACACAAAGGTCAGCCCGCAGTAGAGCCGCTACCCCCGTGGCCACAGGGGCCCGGGGCCCCAGGCCTTGGAGGCGCTTTCTCTGCTGCCACTCCTCAAGCTCATAGGAGCTGCAAATTCCAGCAAAGGAGGCTGCGCTGTGCACCAGGCCTGCGCTGCCCATGAGACACATCCCATCCGCCACCCGCGTGCACCCGCGCGTTCTTCACCACCCACGCGAGTGGCCACCTGAGCGTCCAAAAGGGGACCATGGCCGGGCCACACTGGTGGCCGCTGGGACCCAAGGTGGTGTCCAGAGTCTTGTACCTGGGGTGCATCCTCCCCGCTGCACACCTTCTGCATGCGGACTCCGAGCACTGGCCAGAGCCCTCTCCCGCTCCACCTCGGAGGCACGGGGCAGGGCAAGCCGCAAGGCCAGCACAAAACCCAGTCCACGGGAGGCCCTGTCCCCACACGCAGCTCCACTGGCCCTCGGCCCATCACCCCTGCCCGGAGGAGGCCAGCCCTCCGCCCCCCCCCCCCCCCAGCCAAGACCTCCAAGGGCCTGAGACAAAGGCCCTGGGAGCAGAGGGCTGTAGTGCCGCAAAGTTTAAAATGGCCACAGCCGTGACACTTCCATCTTCCGAGTTACTCTCAGACTCCAAGCCTTTTATATTTATATTCCTCTGTTCTACCTCATTCTGATTAGACAATTTATTTGCTTATGGAGGGGAGGCGGCAGTGGAGGGCAGGCGTGTTTGCGAGCAGCTGGGCTCCTTCACTCATGCTCCACCATCCAGCTCGCTGCTCGTTCTCCCCGAGCCGCCTCCTCCTGTCCACAGCAGGAGCCCGGCGGGGCCACACGCCACACGCGCGTCTGGCATGAGGGGAAGCCGCTGCCCGCCCCCTTTCCCCACACTGTACTTAAAAGCTTCACTCTCTAAAACCCTTGACAAATGCAGTGACAAAAACAGATAGACAGCAAAAAAAAAAAAACCCAGACAAACAGCAAAAACAGATAGACAAACAGGCGCCACCTTCCCTCGAGCTCAGAATATCTAAACTCAAATGTGGTTCCCTAAAAACGGGATGCCCTCCCAAATCTCCTAACCTCGCATCTGAGGGGAGATGGCCACCGGCCCCTTCCCAACTTGTCAGCTAGGACTCGAGTGGCAACAAACAGTCGTGACCTTGTTCTACTTACCTGGGGTTGGACAAGAAAGCTCCACTGTGCAGACCGACGGCAGTCCCTAGATCCCAGGACGAGCCCCCAAAACGTTAATCCTAATCCGGAGGGACCCGAAACATTGAAGACACAAACAAAGTCCGTCGATTACACACCAAAGCTTTATTGTCTAGCTTGGCCAAGCGGCGGCAACTCCAACAGTGGTCTGAGGGAGCACACCCGTCGGCCCTTTGTTCTACTTAGTTTTTATAGTTTTGTAAGTGGGAACTACAGAAGCAAAAATTGCAATTAGGAGGCATTTACCACTATTGGTTATAGTCATATGTCCTTTAACATGATAGGACCATGTTCAATTTGCAAGTCATACATCCTTTTGGAGAAAACAAAATTTACAAGTCAACACAATGGCAGAAAGATATTTTTTTTACATATTAAAAGGCATTCCCATATTATCTAATGTTCATCTGCTATCTCTTTGTCCAGAGTCACATGTGTTAACCACACGCATTTACATAGGAGAGGTAGTTTCTGTGGGGACAAATGCCCGCAAATGGCTCATAGTTATAAGAAAAGGTTTATTTTGGCTTTTCTCTCCCTGCACCTGGCTAGCCATTCACCCCTTTCCCCACAGGTGTGGTGGAATGTCTGGGGATCCATGTTTCCCTCCCCTTTGCATTTACAATACAATGCCAAGGGCCACCCTAGTTATGCCAATCACACAGTACAGAGACTATTCTCACAATTTCTCTGCACACCTTAACCCAAATTAATAAAATGTTCTCCAAGCCTCTTAAAATATTAATATTAATTCTGTAGTTTTTGGTATCTTACAACACCTGCGGGTGAAGTGGCTCAGTGGCTCCTCAGTTCTAGAGACTGGTTTTACAGAGGTTAACAATACCAAGACAATCCTGTCCTCTTGGAATGTAGAGCCAATCTAGTGAGGGGAAATAGACATTCCACAAACTGTTCAAGTAACAGAAAAGAAATATATGTATAAATTATAAATTTTTTTTTTAAATAAATCAAAATGTGTCCACAAACTAAACCTGACAAGTTCAGGGAAAGCCTACACAATGGCCTTGTGAACTCAGGGAACTAAGGTAAACACAGGATAGTCTAAATCAAACCTTTCTAAATAAAAGGAGTGTAAGGTGGGTAGTCATTGTTAATCCAAATTCGGAGGGACCCGAAATATGGAAGACAGGAGCAAGGTCCGTCGTTTACACATTAAAGCTTTATTGTCTAGCTTGGCCAAGTGGCGGGAACTCCGACAGAAATCTGACGGAGAGTGCGCCGGCCCTTTGTTCTACTTAGTTTTTATAGTTTTGTAAGTGGGAACTACAGAAGCAAAAATTGCAATTAGGAGCCCCTTACCGCTATTGGTTATAGTCATATGTCCTTTAACATGATAGGACCATGTTCAATTTGCAAACCATACATCATTTTGGAGAAAACAAAATTTACAAGTCAACACAATGGTAGAAAGATATCTCTTTACATATTAAAAGGCCTTCCTATATTTTCTAGTGTTCATCCGCAGCCATCTCTCTGTCCAGAGTCAGAGGTATTAACCACATGCATTTACATAAGAGAGGTAGTTTCCATGGGGACAAATGCCCGCAAATGGCTCATAGTTATAAGAAAAGGTTTATTTTGGCTTTTCCCTTCCTGGACCTGGCTAGCCATTCACTCCTTTCCCCACAGGTGTGGTGGAATGTCAGGGAATCTATGCTTTCCTTCCCTTTTCATTTACAATACAATGGTAAGAGCCATCCTAGTTATGCCAGTCACACAGTACAGAGACTATTCTCACAATTTCTCTGCACACCTTAACCCAAATTAATAAAATGTTCTCCAAGCCTCCTAAAATATTAATATTAATTCTGTAGCCTTTTCGTACTTTACAACATCTGCAGGTGAAATGGCTCAGTGGCTCCTCAGTCATGTCCTAAGAAAGAACTTTCTCTAAACAAAGGTCAATGCTTGCTTTTATTCAAGCCTGTTTGCTGTCTTTTGCATCTACAATTATGCACGGATAACATGCCTTTGGAAAGTAAGGATTGTCTTCCTTCTCCATCAGGCCAGATATCTCACCAGAGCAGAAGCCAATAGGCCCCTCATTGTTATTGTTATGCGAGCCATTAACTGTTAGCTGTCCTGTTCCTGCCTATGTCAACATTTTAACAACATTTGTTTTCACTTTTATCCAATCCCAGAGATTTCCCCACTTTGCTTTCTCTCACCTCCTTAATCTATCACCAATCACTATCGTGCAACCCCCTTACATCTTCCCCTTTGATTCTAATGTGTAAAATAAGTGGTGAAACCACCATTTGCAGGAGCACTTCCTCAAACTGTTGAAATTTTGCTTCCTGGCAATTATCAACAGTTTGGCTCAAATAAACTCATGAAAAGTTTTCACAGGTTTGGAAGTATTGTTTTTGTTTTATCATTACAAAGTAACTATCACTTATTGAGGAGATAGGATATATACTCAGCTAAAAATAAATCTTAAATGAAGAGCAATTAAGCAATTCACTCAAGTTGTACATAAAATGAAGGGCAAGACTCAATAAACACAGGTGTTTTGCCTGCACTCCTGTTTTCTATGCTGCCATATACATATATAATATAGCCATTTAACTCAGGTTGTGCAGTGAGACAAAAAACCATGAGAACTAAATTAACCTTATTTTCTCAAAGCAAACATCAACTTCTCCACTCCTTTCCTTAATTTGGTATGGAACGCACCTCAGAAAAGAGGTTCATTTCTAAAATGGATTAATTTGTAAAATTTATACCATGTAACAAAATTATTTGGATTCAGAGGAGACTGTTTCTTCTTCCCCACATCTTACACTTTCTTTCTAAAATAAATATACATATTGTATTATGCAATTCCCCTAACTTATTATAATGTTTAAAATTGTTCAATGGCTGTGCTTCCAACTATGAGGACAACTTCCAGGGAAGTTTATTTATATGGAGGTCATTTCAAAGTTTCAGTAGCTAACCCTCTTGGATGGATTCCAAGAAATACCTGCCTTATAATGAATTTTTCTCTGTCATAAACAGAATCCCAGAATATGGCAAGCTTGGGCTTACTACATCCCTATTTCAAGATGTAGAAAGAGATGAATTGAGATTGAACTTTCATATGATAACTAGGACCAAAAAAATTTTCCCCAAGCTAGGAAAAAGCAAGAAAGAAATAGATTGGAGGAACAAAGTCTCTTCTAAAAAAAAGAAGTTATAACAGCAGTCTATAATAATTTACAGTAATTTATAACTTCAAGTGATGCTATCACACGTTCTAATATTTGGTCTTGACAACAACCTCGTGAGGTAAGCAGGTGCGGTACCATTATGATTTAAATTATAAATGAGGAAACTGAAGCTAAAGGAGACCAAGTGGACTACCAAGAAACAGAGTCTAAGATATGACTAGAACTTCTTGAGATTTATTAGCAGATAGGCCAGGAAAAGTGAGGAGTGTCTTCATACTACAGTGTAGATCTAACACTTATGGAGAAAAAATGAAGGAAAGAGGATTGGATAGGAATACTATTGGATTACAGCACAGTTGCAAGCTTCAGTGAACAACTCTCACTGGAAGACAAAAGCCCACTGTCTTGCCAGAATGGGCCTGCTTTAATATCCCTACTGTGCTTGGTCTTTGAAGGAGAGTAACCCACAGGAAGCACGGCCTCAAAGTCACATTCAAACACATTCAGGGGGTCCAGAGGCATAGGAGTTGGATATGTTAATCATTTATCCTCCTCATAGCTGGAGATCTGACCAGAACATTTTCATGACTGCCAAAATCCTCCATGAAATTTAGTGAAAATAGCAAGTAGAAATAATGGCCCCATAAGTTTCCTGACATCTTGTAAAGTATTTTATATAGTCTTTAATGTGATTGATATATGACACATAAGTTTTTTGCAACTAAAATTATATGATCATTGAATATAGTTACATGAGTTGTCAGAATCTGTTATATTTTTAAAAGCCAAATTTATAATAGCTATTCATACAAGCTATAAGTTATAGAATGAATCTACTGAAATGTTTTAGATGCACAAAAACTATCCTGAATACAAGTAAAGGGGCAAAATTTTCCAATTTTTGAAAAAAACTATCATAGATTAATTTTGTCACTAGTCACCTCTCTAAATTGTGATTCAAATATAGTATTTTGAAGGCTCACTATGTGAAATTTAATGGCTACATAACATTCTAGAGCTGATTTACTTTTACATATATATAAATATTTAAGTAAATATACTTAAGTAACTATAATTAAGTAAATATGAATGAGTTTTACACAATAATGATTTCTCAAAAAAATTGATATATATATATTAATCATATACCAACTACTTAATGCATTGCAAGGAAACCCTCATTTTATGCTGAAAATAAGTCTCTAGCTATGCATCATTCCTTCAAAGTGTACAGAGAAATTGAGGCTCGAAGTCTTTTAACAACTTAAGGTTAACAGGGCTTGGCAAAGTCTAGATTTAAATTTGGCTCCGTTGCCTTTCAAAAAGAGGTGCAACATAGCCAACAAAAATAAAAATAAAATATTTTGGCTTTAGACACAACTATTTAAATGCTTAAATAATTTTTTTATTACTGAACTGATAATCAGATTTTATGTTTTAAAAGCAGACCATCGAGAAATGGGAAAGTTTTAGAAGTGATACATTACCGTGATTGTATTTGTAACATGGAAGAACAGTTCATTCTATTCTTCACTCATCCCCACTTCTGATAAAATGATCAAGTAGGAGTTATTCTCAGTATTATGGGTCATAAAAATCCTTTTTAATTATGTTTTTCATAAATCATGTCTTTGGAGATTCCAAATGAAGTCAGGTAATTTTTTTAAATCTAATGGAATAAAAATTTTCTTTATCCACAAATACGTAGAAAGTTGATTGAAAGAAATCAAATGTAATTTTCAGGGTTTTTTTCTCACATGCCACAATAGCTATATCATTCATTGTATATGCTTGTTTTTGTGTCTAAAATATTCTTCCCCATATTTCTGCCATTGGAATCAGTCTTTAAGATTCAATTTCAATTTACCTATTTTATTTTTTTCTGTGGAGTGTCTGCACCATTCTTCAGAATGCCCTTTCTTATCACACCTGCATAGTTGACTCTTTCTCTGTACAGTACCCCAAGATTGTACAATACCGCCATTATAGCTGTCATAATACCACTGTGCACTTATTCACATGTCAGCCTTCAGAGACAGCCAAAGAATTCCTCAAGGACTGAAATTCATTCATGCTCAGTATTGTGTATTCAGTGCCTGAGACTTAAATGTTTGCTGAATGGAGATAAGACTACATGATAGATAGCAAACATCATGAGAAATTAACTATAGATTTTAAGAATCCCAATAAAGACATGCCTATTTATACATAAGCTAATTTTCTTTTTACAAATGTAATCATATAATTTTTACAGAAAAAATTAATGTTAAATTTTCATTATTTTTTATGTTATTATAACCATCAAAACCAGACCATAGAGACTAACTCATAATTACATTATATTCTCAAGATAATAGCCAAAATAATACATAGATGGTAGAATGATAGATAGCAAGATGGATAAAGCATGCAAAAGGTAAAGTAAGGACATAAATATTTTAATTATTTTTAAATTAACCAAAATAATGAAAATTTTGAAAAATATTGACTCATATTTCATAAGAATGGAAACACAACAGAAATGACATACTAAGCATGACTTTGGTATTAAATAAACTTTTCTCTTTACACCAACCTTGAAATTATGTTGTCTTAATGTGTCCAAATATAGTACACTATTAAAATTTCATCTGTGGAAAAAATTGACTAACTGCATCATAAGTCTTCTGTAAATTGTAATATAGTGGTTTTAATTTTGTAGAGGCTGCAATAGAACAATGTAAATAATCTTGTTTCATTTGGCTTACTATTATATAATTTATGCATCAGTATCTCCTAATATACTATAAACCTCTTAACATTAGCCCTCTTTATAAAGTTCCCAAAGTGTAGCCCAATATCTTTCACATAACAGACACTAATACATGTTTATCAAATTTAATTGTAACAAAAACAAAATTATAAGAGAATATAAGTATCTTGAAAACAAAGGAAAAAATCAATTTGTGGGTTCTTTTGTGTCAAATGCAAAGTGCCAGTATGTCTTAATATAGCCATACAATGGTTTCATCATTTCTGTCCACCACCAAATGCCTTCATTTCTTCAGCATTAAACGTGCATTGCCTGAATAGTATTATGCTGTAAATCTAAAAATAGAGTATGGAAAATTGCTGTGTCTCGCATTCCTCTAACCCTTTGAGTAGTATGAATGTTCATGTACATCCTCATGCCTCCTGACTATCCAGATAACAAAAATTTTTATTTAAAAAAGTTTACGGCAACATTAAAAAAAAAGGCAAATGTATGTTCTTCTTGTTTTCATAAATAGGTATCAAACAAACAGTATTTTAAGTTAATAAAACTGTAACTCAAACTAATTTGATTTTCTGAAAAAAACTCACTCCCTGTGGTCAGCGAGCATGAAAAAAACTGACTACTCAAAGGGCTAATATTCTTGCAGAAGAACAAAGCAATTTGGTCATCACAAAACCTCAGATAAATCTTTTTAAGAATAAAAAGAAGGAAATGCTTTATATTAATTCTTGAGAAAAGATGACAGTGCAGTTATAAATTTATGTATTCCAAATGTGTTTGTATGGAGAACAGATTTTTAAATGGTAGAAACAGATTGTTATATAGTAGAAAAACATCACAGAGTTGGATAAAGCAAATCTATTCATCATTATTTACCAATGTAACCTCACACATGCCCCTTGATCTCTCAGGTTCAGTTTCCTTTTCCATGGATACCTTGCTCACAGAGTTTTTATATGGAATAAATGAGATAATGCATATTAAACTCATGTTACCTCTAAACTAAAATACTCAGAAGCTATTATTATACCGTGTTTATAAATCTCACATAAACATGCAGACACAAAACATTCACAGAGAATTAAAATATATCCATTACATATGTGCATACCACAAGCACATCATGTCCTAACAGATTGCTGTCACATTGCGTTTGTATCTGTAAGCATTAGTGCCATTTTCACATACCTGTTAAGCAATCTTCTGTTATTACCTTGAAACATATCATTTATGTCTCTCTCTTTACTAACAGAAGACCATTATGTTGCCATTCAACCATGACAGATGATTCATCCAAGATTCCAAATGACACCTCCTTGATGTAAAAAGAAAAAAAACCCAACAACATTGCTTTTTTTTTTTTAACATTCTACATGTGTCTTGAATTCAGTTCCTGAGAAAAAGTCACAAAATACATTCAGTCTCACAAACCACCAGGGATTCATTATATCTTTTCAAAGGGTATGTGTAATGCCAGTAGCCACGGCCACCATCACAGCCGCCTGGCCCATGCAGGTTCACATTTGATTCAGAGAGATGGTAATGAAATAACAGAACCAAAAACTGGTGGGCCATTAGCTTTAATCCTAGCTTGCACCCAGTGGGCAAGAAATACACACAGTGGGAAAATACTTCCCTTTCCATTCAGGGCTCCCAAAGCCACTGACTTATCCAAGTTTCCTAGAATCAAAGGTATCTACCTCACAAGCCTTATTCACCTCTGTAAAGCCAGGAGGCAGGGCCAGGGCCACCATCACAGCAGCCTTCTGGCCTATGGAGGTTCGCATTGGATTCGGACAGTCGGTAAAGAAACCATGGAGCCAAAAACTGGTGGGCCATAGCCTTTAATCTAGCTTGCACCCGGCGGGCAAGTAAAAATACACACTGGGCTCCAAAACTCAGTCACACTCAGTGCTCACAAAGCCACTGACTTATCCGGGTTTCCTAGAATCAAAGGTTTCTAGCTCACCAGCCTTCTTCTCCTCAGTTCCCCATCTTCTTCCTTATCCCAGATACAAACTCTACACAAACTGGCATCTCACTCAGCACTCCGCCATCTTGGCTGCTTCTCCTGGCCTCCTCCACGTGGCCTCCTTTAGCTGCTGGCTCTACTCTCTCCGCTCTCTCATGCTAACCTCAGGAACCAAGAGCCAAACTCCCGCTCCGTTCCCATTTTATAGTGTAGAAATCCAAACCCTTAATCCAATATACATAATAGGGAAGTCTCTTAATACAAAGTCACTTCTCTGAGGCATGATAGGATTGTACCACCTTACACCAAAAAGGGTAGGAAAGGCTTAATCCCAAAACCAAGCCCCAGGCTACAAGGATTCTGCCTGCCTTTAGCCCACCCCAACACACATTAATATCACCTGGGCAACGGCCTCTTTAACAAAGTGAGCATAATACATTTTATCTGCCCAACAACCTCTGTTCCCCATCTCCTTCTCTCTGCACAAACTCTGCACAAACTGGCTTCTCCTTCAGCACTCCTCCATCTTGGCTGGTTCTCCTCTCCTCCACATGGCCTTACTCTGCTCTCCTCCCTGCTCTCTGCCCTCCTCCTAGAACACTATCACTCTTCCCCCGGAACAACGTTGTAGGGCAGATAAAATATATTATGTTCACTTTGTTAAAGATGGCACTGCCCACGTGGAAGCCTGTCTCCCAGGTGATGATATTAGTTGCCCTTATGCTTGGAATAGGAGTAATTATATTAATGTGTGTTGAGGGCAGGCTGTGGGCAGGCAGGATCCTTGTAGCCTGGGGCTTGGTTTTAGGACTAAGCCTTCCCACCCTTTTTGATGTGGGGTGGACTTTGTATCAGAGATTTCCCTATTTTGTATATTGCATTAAAGGTTTTGATTTCTGCAAGTGAGGCAGACCAGGAGCTTGCTCTCTCAGTTCCTGAGATTAGCATTAGAGAGGAGAGCAAATAAAGGCCATGTGGAGGAGGCCAGGAGAGAGAAGCCAGTTTGTGCAGAGTTTGTGCAGGGAGAAGGAAGGAGATGGGGAACAGAGGTGAATAAGTCTGGTGAGCTAGAAACCTTTGATTCTAGGAAACTTGAATAAAGTCAGTAGCTTTGTGAGCACTGAATGAGTGGGTTTTGGAACCCAGTCTGTGTTTTTACTTGCCCGCCGGGTGAAACCTAGGATTAAAGATAATGGCCCACCAGGTTTTGGCTCCGTTATTACTGACTGTTCGAATCCAATGGGAACCTGCATGGGCCAGGCGGCTGTGATGGTGGCCATGTATACTGGCTTTACAAACGGGATCTCTCTTCCTTTTAAAACCTTTTGGAGTGAAAGCCCTCCCCCAACACATATTAACATAATCACACCCATCTCAAGCAATCACCTGGGCGACGGGCTTCCACATGGGCAGCACCATTTTTAACAAAATGAGCATTATTTTATCTGTCCAACACTATTCTACATGGAGATTTTTTAATGGTAAAAGTTTGACATAGCGGAGCAGGAAAGAGGAACAAAATTAATTAATTTAGTAACATAAAAATAGGTCCATGGCCCATTTTTCTAGTTTTTCTTCAGGGCAGGATTGGAACCAGAGGCAAAAGGGTTTTCCTGCAGTTTTTGATGTGGTGGGTTTATTTTCAGTGCAAATGAGGACTTGTTATTCAAGTAATATTTTCTCTGATTTATAAATTTATATGTGAATATTTTATTATCAGTTTATAGCTAAATTTTATCAAATGCTTGCTATGTACTAAGCATTATATAATCTTATTTAATAATTACAACTTTAGACAAAAAGTTGATACAACTAAACAAGTCTTAGGTTATGAAGAGAATTTGTGAAAGAGCATAAATTAGAATCTAAGTGCATTTGAATCCAAAACAGCAGCTCTTAACAGCTACTTTATTTGGCCTGTTAGGGAAAAATGAAAAGGCTATCATAGAAAAAAGTGAAATTAATCAACACTTAAGGATACAATTATCAAATCCCCTTTATTGGAGAAATTCTTTAAAAAGGGGAGAGAGTGCTTGTTATTGCATTTCCTCTATAAACATAGACCTAGTAAGGTCTCTTAAACTCTGTGAGTAAAGATAATGATGATGTGGGTGAGGAGAGGGTTTACTGCTTAGGCCCTCCTCAGTTGTCTTCACGAAGCTTCAAAATCTAGTTATGTTAATAGTTTTCCACTCAGCTCTATTCAGAGGCCAAGTGTACTCTTGGGCTTAATGCTTAGTAAGTAGTTCATTATTCCTACTCTACAGGATTTCTGCCTGCCTCTGAATCACCTTATTGGTGACTCAACTGCCAACCAGGAAATTTGCTCCAGGGAAGACATTTAAAATTTCTAACCACTGACCAAGGAATGGCTTAATCACACAAAGGATACAATCTATTCATGCTGACAAAGGCTTTCTAATGCAAATATTATAAAGGTATTCATAAACTTTCCCTTTGCCTCAAATAGAACCCATTTGTCCATTTGGATAAGTTATTAGAGCTTTAAATGCTTCCACAATGAATATGCTCACTCCTGTGTTCTAATTGTTTTTCTCCCTTCCTTGGAGGGTGACTCTGATATATTCTGCTTTTCTTAGCCATCTGTCCTTCTGCATTTGCTCTTGTCTCATGCTCAGGTCATCTTTTTGTTCAGCCTTTGTTGTAAAGTACCCATACCTCAATTCTGCAGGTTTATGTAGAGACACCAAGTCCAGATGAGTTTTGAAGGGTTTTATTAAAAAGAGGAGATTTCTTAAATATGCCAGCCACATATGGCTAACACGGGACATTGCAGACCCAAATCATTTGCGCCAAATACATCTGAGAGGCTGGTTATATACCCTTGATCACATACAGGCTGGGGGAGCATGACATCATGAAACAAGCTGATAACATTTATTTAGGGAATCCATAGAAGCATTAAACATTGTAAAGTAACATAATCAAAGACATTTACAAATATTTCAGTGTCTATCTCCCTCCTTTGCCTAGAGGTATGTTACTCTCAGGATTCCTGGAATGGAGAAAGAGCCAAAATCAATGTAGGGTGATATGTAAATTCTGTCTCTTATTGAAAAAGAAAAGAAGTTCCTCAGAAAACCTTTACCCTATAGTAAAAACTAAATGACCTACTGTACTTGCAAGCCAGAAACTTCTACATTCTCCTCCCTCCCCTCCCCAAAGGAAGGATGAAAGGAAAGCCTGACCTTTCCTCCTAAAATATCGATATTAATTTTGCAGCTTTTTGGTACCTTGTGTACAGTTCTTTTTCTGGAGGGGTGGGTTGCAGAGTTGACTTCCTAGGGGAAAAAAATTAAATATTCATGAGAAAAATAGCGTGGGCTTATAGGATCTGAAAGAAGGCAAAATGAATATATAGTAAATAAAAAAAATCAAACATATTAATTTTAACACTTTAACAAGCACTGGCATGTCCATAGCCCCTCACAAACATGTCTGTAGTCTTCTTGAAACTGGATATAGTTATTTTAATCATGCATGGTTTTTCTTCCTCTGTCATTAAATTAGAATATGATTACCTCCCACAGCCAAAATAGCTCCCTTGGGTACTAAGTAATAGAATTTATTTTATAAATAATATCAAAACACCTTTATTAAATGGTCGTGACTAGGGGAAAAACATTATTTTATTAACATTTTAATATTGACTCTGTTTTATTACATTTAATCAGAATGGGATTTTGACAGCAACCCAGAAATATACTCTAAATTCTATCCATGTTTCAGTTACCTTGCTTGAAATATGCTTTTAAAAAATTTTTAATGTATAAATCAAACCGTTTGTGACAGTTTCCTTTGAAACTACAAGGTCTACAAGTTTTGTTTGTCTAGGATATGGACTCCTAATGGTTTCTTTGCCTTGCTAAATTCATATGAACAAGACCACAGAGACCCTAATGTACAGAACCCATGGTGGGAGATCCATGAATATACTGACTATTGGGCGGATAAAGTATATTATGCTTACTTTGTTAAAGATGGTGCTGCCCACGTAGAGGCCGTCGCCCAGGTGATATTAATGTGTGTTGGGGTGGGCTAAAGGCAGGCAGAATCCTTGTAGCCTGGGGCTTGGTTTTGGGATTAAGCCTTTCCCACCCGTCTTGATGTGGGGTGGTACAATCCAATCATGCCTCAGAGAAGTGACTTTGTATTAGAGACTTCCCTATTTTGTATATTGGATTAAAGGTTTGGATTTCTACACTATAAAATAGGGGCAGAACGGGAGCTTGCTCTTGGTTCCTGAGATTATTTTTAGAGGAGCAGAGCAGAGAGGAGAGCAGAAGGGCCACATGGAGGAGGCCAGGAGAAGCAGCCAAGATGACGGAGTATGGAGTGAGAAGCCAGTTTGTGCAGGGAAAAGGAAGGAGATGGGGAACAGAGGTGAATAAGTCTGGTGAGCTAGAAACCCTTGATTCTAGGAAACTCGGATAAGTCAGTAGCTTTGTGAGCATTGAATGTGAGTGGGTTTTGGAGCCCAGTGTGTGTTTTTTGCTTGCCCGCTGGGTGCAAGCTAGAATTAAAGACTAAGGCCCACCAGTTTTTGGCTCCATTGTTTCTTTACCAACTGTTCGAATCCAATGAAAACCTGCATGGGTCAGGCTGCTGTAGTGGTGGCCCTGGCCGTGGCTTCTGGCTTTACACTGACTTTCTTTCTTTTTCCCTTCTTTTCTATTTTTAATACACATTTATTGAACACCTGAGTATATGGCAGTCAGCAAACAAAAGCCCTTCCCTTGTGGGTCTACAATATAGGCAATAAAAATAAATATGAGCTACGACAGGGACTGTCCCTCATTCAATACTGGTTTTCTGGACTTCTGTTCTGTGTAAGTACTGTCATGTACCACTGACAGTCTTAACCTTCATGGTGTGAGGCAGTTACACTTGAACATTCTGTAATGTTTTCCCCTGGGAATGATAAAAATAGGATATCAGTTCACTCCTAGTTGAGGCATAAAATGAATTACTGTGAAATTTTAAAACAGGCATTAAAGATCATTTTTTTAAAAAGCTGATTCTTTCATTTACTAGCAGGCAGAACTTGGTCAAGTTTTCTAGCTTTTGTGTCTCAGTCTGTTGCACTATAAAACGATGACAATTGTACCTGTCTGCTCAGGCTGTTGTAAGGATTAAATGAGTTAATATTTGTCGTGTACCTCGCACAGTGCTTCCGGCAGCAGTTAGTGACATATAGATGTTAGTTATTTGTTCTGCTCTCCTGCTTGAGGCTTGAACTTTTTAAGTCTGTTGGTCAGCTTCTGCTTAAACAACTTCACTGATGGAACCCTGAACCTTCTAAAGGTTCCTTTTAAACTTTGACTGTTGCTTTGTCTATTACTGCCCTTGCTCATGTAGAGCTGAAATTTGTCTTTCTTGTGTGTCATCTACCTTACTGTTTTTACCTTTGGGGTTTGAGTCAAAGTAATTCCAGTCCTCCCACATGATGCCTTTCAGAAGTTTGAAACAAAAGTGTTTTTCACTGGGCTAAATATCCTAGCTTCTACAATTTTGTTTCAAAAGACATGGTTTCCAAGTTAGTTCTAGTTTCATGCCAGGTTACTGAAAGAATGCACACCAGTTCCTTCTTTATGTGTCTTAGAGGCTCCTCTAATCTATTTTCTCCTTATCCCTGTTAGGATGGGATGCCCAGGTGTGAATAAATAGCCTCTTGGGTGCCAGAACTGCAGTATACAAGTAATGAGATGGAAGAGGTTCTGAACTCATGGAATTTACATTCTAGTGGGGAAGACAATAATCAAATACAGGAATAAGAAAATTACATGTAATGTTATTTTAGATTGGATGGACTGGGAAAGCCTGTTTTAGGAAGTGATACTGAGATGAGGTCTCAAGGTTGAAGAAGAATCAACTGTGTGACTATCTGGAAAGAAATATTGCAGGCAGAGGAAGGACCATGTGCAAATACCCTTAGCCATGGGATCAAGCAGTAGAATGAAAGCCCACGTTGCTAGAGCAAAGCGAATGGGGAGGAAAGAAGCATAATACAATAAGATGAGGGTTTATCTCTTTACTCATAGTATCCTAATAACAACTCTCCTCTCTTGCACATTGGAAGTTTCAGTTTCTCAAGGTTGTAAGGGTCATTTCCCAAACCCCCTGGGCTCTTTTTTCAATAGTACCCATACTAACCCTTTACTCAAACTGTGCCTAGGTTCTTAGAACATCCTCTGTGTCTGTGAAGTATTTTAAAATTATACTAGGTGACCAAATATAAAAAATTTAATAGATTGCTTTCTCAGACTTCTAGTACCATGTTCTTTCACACTTCTATTCCTTTATACAGGCTATAGTCTCTACCTGGAATTCCTTCCTCCAACTCATGAACTCCTGTGCATGTTCTACAGAACTGAACATAAAGGTGCCATCACCTTTGAGAGGCCTTCTCCACCCTCCTCCATACTCCTCCATACTCCAATAATGAAAGGACACTCTGCCCCTTCAGCACCCATTGAAATTGTTAGACTAGCCATGTGTCATTCTTGAAATTGATTACTTCCTTATCTCCCTCCATTAGTCTTGAGCCTATTGCAAGAAGAAACTTCATCTAGAATTTAACACGGTGTTTGAAACTTAGTCACTCAACAAATACTTGTTGCATGATTATTATCTCAATGATTATGTCTCAATGGGAGCATAGTTTTCATTTTGGGTAGTAGAATTATTTGTGTGGGGACATCTCTTGCCTTGCATTTCTCCTCTACTAAGTGTCTCAGTAATCTTACAAATATAGCCTAGAAGGCAGTAGTGACTCCAGTTGAGAACAATTGTTAACCTTCTAAATCATTTATTCTTGCAAAAGCTTTGAGTCAGTACTATGTGCCAAGCCCTTTGACAAACCCACATGTTTGAGTAACGCCGGAGCAAGAATTCCCTACTTCTCATTCCACCCATCTTGAGTCACCTCTGTAGGACAGTTCTTTCTCGTGATAGCAAAATATGCCTCTCTGTAACATCTAAACATTGATTGTGGTCCTATTGTCCTTTGAATTACAGAAGATCTTTTGTATTTTTCTTTTTTGATAGGCTTTTAACAATTTGGAGTCATTTTTTATATAAGTAAATTTTAATTAATTTTAATGGGGTGACATCAATAAATCGGGTACATATATTCAAAGAAAACATGTCCAGGTTATTTTTTCATTCAATTATATTGCATACCCATCACCCAAAGTCAGATTGTCCTCCGTCACCTTCAATCTAGTTTTCTTTGTGCCCCTTCCCCCCTCCCTCCTTCCCTCCCCCTCCCCCATAACCACCACACTCTTGTCCATGTCTCTTAGTCTTATTTTTATGTCTCACCAATGTATGGAATCCTGCAGTTCTTGTTTTTTTCTGATTTACTTATTTCACTCCATATAATTTAATCAAGATCCCACCATTTTATTGTAAATGATCTGATGTCATCATTTCTTATAGCTGAATAGTATACCATGGTGTATATGTGCCACATCTTCTTTATCCAGTCTTCTATTTTTTTTTACAGTGATTAAAGCCTTTAAGCAAACTCTTGGCAAATACAGCAAGAATCCATAAAAGAGTAGTGTCCTTAGCATGTTCACCAAGTCCAAGTTGGCACCATCACCATACCAAATCCCTGCAAATGCAACCCAACCCCAGTTCAGTCTGTTAGGAGCTGTCACAGGAGCAGGAGTCCAGGAAAAGTCCACATCCAGGAAAAGTCCGCATGGCACTGGAATTGTTGTCACCATTCTATACTTTGTCGCTCACGTCCAAGTCCCAATGACCGCTTCTTCTAGCTGGTAATGATTCAGGTAGACTGGAAAAGCCATCTGCAGCATGTGTGGAGATGGAGCTTCTGTTCTCCTCTGCCTGGAGAGATGAGACCAGGTTGCTTTTCCCTGGAGCTTTGTGACTGTGGCGTGGTAAAGAGAACCTTGGGATACACTAAGCTGGGTGGCAAAGGTAGATTCATAATAGAAGTTGGCAAAAGGGGGAAAGAGAGCACTAAATTAGGAGTAGGTCCTAGTCTGAAATATGAGTGGGGCATTGAGGTAGGAGGAATAAAGGACACACTATATATTAAACAAAGCAGCAGAAAATAGTACTATCAACACCCACAACAGAGATCTTCGAGGAAAGAATAAAAAGCCTGACTAATCAGGCAAGACATAGTTAAATGGCCCTTGTGCAAATGAGATCAGTTTATCTGCTTCTTGAAAGAAATACCCTAGGCTCATCCACAGTGTCATAAATGGGGCCGACGGCCCTGGGCACCTTCAGCGTTCAGTGGCAAACCCCAGCATTCTGGACAAGGTTAGGTCATAGGTGGTTGGAGCAGGGCTGGAAGAGACTGAACCCTCCCTTAGAGGAGCGAGGGGGAAGCCTACCTTCTAGTGTCCCTTTTTCCTGACAGCAAAGGCATGTAAGTCTGGCAGGCTTTAGCTCAATGACCTTCCCTTCCACTATTGAAGCAGGACTCAGATGGCATCCTATGAGACCCCTTTGGGGCGTTGGAGCCTTTAAGGGTGTATCCTAAAAGCTGGTAGTTCACCTGATCTCTATTGGGCTTTTTCCGCCTCTTGGTATCTTAAAAGCCATGCTCAGAAGATCTCACTGAGGAGTTTGAAGATCCCCATATGCCTATATAAACGTTTTCCGTATATCTGGAGCTATTTGGAAAAAGACAAAACAGTGTTACTAGCTGGATCAAATAAAAGAAGGTAGAAGTTTACAGGAGAAAAAGATTTGGCATTTCCTGTTCACCAACATTCAAAAGAAATTTAAAATTTTTTAAGTAAAAAGCATGATATAGTAGACCTGTAGGAGTTCCAGGATATAACCCCCCTTTTAATTTTTTTAAATTGACCTTAAAATATTTGCTGGGTACACTTTAATAACACCTTGACTTTAAAGATTGTAAGAAATACTCATAGTTCAAAAGGTTTGACAAAATACAGTAAATGCTTTTGCTACATATGCAGGAGCATTATCAGTTTAACCAGTTTAGGAAATCCAATAACAGAAAAATGCATACAGACCATGAGCTATAACATACTTAGCAGCCTCTCCTGTTCTGACAGAGGTCACTATAAATCCAGAATAGGTATCCACTGTAACGTGGACATAGGACTGTTTGCCAAATGAAGGTATATGAGTAACATCCATTTGCCAAAGTTGTCCTGGTAGGGGTCCTTGAGGGTTGACTCCAAATGAAGGGACAGTTTGTAGTATAGGACCCCTTGGACAGGATTTCCCAATCTGCCATGCTGCTTCCCATGAAAGTTGAAACTGTTTACACAGGGCCGCAGCGTTCTGGTGATGAATAGTATGAGACTGAATTGGTCAATCTGTCATGGTTGCTCTAAATAATTTACTTTTGGGTAGCTTGATCAACAAGGGCATTCCCTTGTGCTAAAGCTCCAGGGAGCAGGGAGTTAGCTCGAGTATGTCCTATAAAACATGGAGCTCTATGTTGACAGACAAGTCTTTGAAGAAGGAGGAACTGCTGAAATAGTTCATCAGCATTTGTCCCTAAGACAGCAGTCTTTATAGTGGAAACAACATAAGTAAATATTTGCTGTCTGTATATAGATTAAAGGAAGAATATGGCAAATGCTGAAAAGCCATGATAATGGCATATAATTCTAGACTTTGAGCTGATTTTAAGTTGACAGTTTCAGTATAAAGTTGTCCATTGATTTGCAAAAGCGATTTGCCATTTAGTGGAAGTTTTCCAGAGCCATTGTTGTTGATCCTTTGAAAAAAGTAACAATTTTGAGGCTCAAAACCTATACACTGTAAGGGTCGCTTATGCCCCTTGATAATCCAGGAGGCAACAAGATCAAAATATGGAAGTGTATTCCATGGGCTATTAGATGGTTCAATGTGCCCAAGCTGTAGCTGCTCATGTACCAATTGAGCAGCTGCCCTAAGTTTCTCCTGAGAAAGAGGCCATTGGTCTACCCATACAGGATTATCTGATTTACAAGTAATTGGGTCGCAAAATGCATTATTGAGGTAGTAGGAGCTACCAAGGCCCCTATGCTAAATTTTGATATCCTAATCCACACCTTCTGGTATTGGGTGCCATTTTTATGGGGGTGAGAATTCCTCGCTGTTCTTTCCCTAGTCCCTTGGTGGGCAAAAATCCACAATCAAGCATCTGAGTACTGACTAAACCATTAGAACTAACAAGCAATGCTCCCATATTTTTCAAAACATCTCTACCCCACCAATTAACTGGCCATCCAGGGAGCACATAAGGCTTCAAAAATCCAGAATGACCTTCTTAATCTTCCCAATGTAGAAAACTAGAACTTTGTTGAGGGGATTTACTCTGCCCTACATTGCAATTCTGTGGCTGCTGCATGAGTGGGCCAGGGAGAAGGCCAATGTAGCTTAGCAATAACAGATACATCAGCTCCAGTATCTAAAAGTCCTTTAAATTTATGCCCATGTATTCTTAGTTCCATTTCAGGGCATTCCTGACCTATTTTTTTTAAATCCAATTCGCAAAATCAGAGGAGCCAAATCACCAATTTTCTTGGGGCCCCTTTTGCAGGATGTGGCCTGAGAAGCAGAATTAGCATCCTTATACTATTCTTCTAACTCCCTGAATTAGCCATGAGACAAATTCTTTTTTTTTTTTTTTGATTAATTTTAATGGGGTGACATTGATAAAATTGTCTTCTGTCACCATCTAACTGGTTTTCTTTGTGCCCCTCCCCTCTCCCAACCCCCTCCCTCTCCTCCCCCCACCCTGTAACCCCAACGCTGTTGTCCATGTCTCTGAGTCTCATTTTTACATCCCACCTATGTATGGAATCATATAGTTTTTATTTTTTTCTGATTTACTTATTTCGCTCAGTATAATGTTATCAAGGTCCATCCATGTTGTTGTAAAAGATCCGATGTCATCATTTCTTACGGCTGAGTAGTACTCCATAGTATATATGTACCAGAGCTTTTTAATACACTTGTCCTCTGATGGACACTTGGGCTGTTTCCAGATCTTTGCTATTGTGAACAATGCTGCCATAAACATGGAGTGCATTTCTCCTTTTCATACAGTGCTATGGTGTTCTTGGGGTATATTCCTAACAGTGGTATAGCTGGGTCAAAAGGCAGTTTGATTTTTAATTTCTTGAGGAATCTCCATACTGTTCTCCACAGTGGCTGCACCAGTCTGCATTCCCACCAGCAATGCAGGAGGGTTCCCTTTTCTCCACATCCTCCCCAGCACTTATTCTTTGTTGTTTTGTTAATGAGTGCCATTCTGATTGGTGTGAGGTGATATCTCATTGTAGTTTTAATTTGCATTTCTCTAATGATTAGTGATGTTGAGCATTTTTTCATATGCCTATTGGCCATCTGTATGTCCTCTTTGGAGAAGTGTCTATTCATTTCTTTTGTCTATTTTTGGATTGGATTGTTTGTCTTCCTGGTATTAAGTTTTACAAGTTCTTTATAAATTTTGGTTATTAACCCCTTATCAGATGCATTGTCAAACATATTCTCTCACTGTGTAGTTTGTCTTTTTATTCTGTCTTATTGTCTTTAGCTGTGCAGAAGCTTTTTAGTTTGATAAAGTCCCATTTGTTGATCCTGTCTTTTATTTCACTTGCCTGTGGAGACAAATCAGCAAAAACATTGCAGCGAGAGATGTCAGAGAGCTTACTGCCTATGTTTTCTTCTAAGATGCTTATGGTTTCACGGCTTACATTCAAGTCTTTTATCCATTTTGAGTTTATTTTTGTGAGTGGTGTAAGTTGGTGGTCTAGTTTCATTATTTTGCAGGTAGCTGTCCAATTTTCCCAACACCATTTGTTAAAGAGGCTATCTTTACTCCAATATGCTCTTACCTCCTTTGTCAAATATCAGTTGTCCATAAAAGTGTGGGTTTATTTCTGGGTTCTCAGTTCTGTTCCATTGATCTATATGCCTGTTCTTATGCCAGATCCAGGCTGTTTTGAGTACAATGGCCTTGTAGTATAACTTGATATACGGAAGTGTGATACCTCCCGCTTTATTCTTCCTTTTCAAGATTGCTGAGGCTATTCGTGTTTTCTTTTGGTTTCATATAAATTTTTGGAATATGTGTTCTATATCTTTGAAGTAAGTCATTGGTATTTTAATCGGTATTGCATTGAACTTATAAATTGCTTTGGGTAATATAGACATTTTAGTTATGTTTATTCTTCCTAACAATGAGCATGGTATATGCCTCCATTTGTTTATATCTTCCCTGATTTCTTTTATCAATGTTTTAGAATTTTCCGAGTACAAGTTTTTAATCTCCCTGGTTAAATTTATTCCTAGGTACTTTATTTTTTTGGTTGCAATGGTAAAGGGGATTGATTCCCTGATTTCTCTTTCTGACGGTTCATTGTTAGTGTATAAAAATGCCTCTGATATCTGAGTATTAATTTTATATTCTGCCACCTTGATGAATTCCTTTATCAGGTCTAGTAGTTTTTTGACTGTGACTTTAGGGTTTTCTATATACAATATTATATCATCTGCAATTAACGATAGTTTTACTTCTTCTTTTCCAAGTTCAATGCTTTTTATTTCTTTTTCTTGTCTGATTGCTGTGGCTAGGACTTCCAGAACTATGTTGAATAAGAGTGGTGAAAGGGGGTACCCCTGCCTTGTTCCTGATTTTCAGGGGATTGCTTTTAATTTTTGCACATTGAGTATGATGTTGGCTGTGGGTTTGTCATAAATGGCCTTTATCGTGTTGAGGTATGTTCCTTGTATTCCCACTTCCCTGAGAGTTTTGATCATGAATGGGTGCTGGATTTTATCAATTGCTTTTTCTGCATTTATTGAAATCATCATGTGGTTTTTCTCCTTCCTTTTGTTTTGTTTTTTTGTTTTTGTTTTTTTTTTTGTATTTTTCTGAAGCTGGAAATGGGGAGAGACAGTCAGACAGACTCCCGCATGCGCCCAACTGGAATCCACCCGGCACGCCCACCAGGGGCGATGCTCTGCCCACCAGGGGGCGATGCTCTGCCCCTCCGGGGCATCACTCTGCCACGACCAGAGCCACTCTAGCACCTGGGGCAGAGGCCAAGGAGCCATCCCCAGCGCCCAGGCCATCTTTGCTCCAATGGAGCCTCGCTGCGGGAGGGGAAGAGAGAGACAGAGAGGAAGGAGGGGGTGGGGGTGGAGAAGCAAATGGGCGCTTCTCCTATGTGCCCTGGCCGGGAATTGAACCTGGGACTTCTGCATGCCAGGCCAATGCTCTACCACTGAGCCAACTGGCCAGGGCCTACCCTATGTCTTTTGATCAGATCATTTAATCCATTTACATTTAAGGTTATTATTGATATGTAATTGTTTATTGCCATTTTATTCTTTAAAACTGTATTCCTCTTTTGCTATATTCTTTTTCTCCTTTGATCTGTTTACAACAGGCCCTTTAGCATTTCTTGCAGCCTTGGTTTGGTTGTAGTAAACTCCTTGAGGGTTTTTTTGTCTGTAAGCTTTTTATTTCTCCTTCAATTTTAAATGATAACCTTGCTGGATAATGTAGTCTTGGTTGTAGGCTCTTGTTCTGCATTACTTTGAATATTTCTTGCCATTCCCTTCTGGCCTCAAGTGTTTCTGTTGAAAAGTTGGAAGTCATCCTTATGGGGGTTCCTTTGTAGGTGATAGTCTTTTTTCTAACAGCTTTTAATATTTTCTCTTTATCACTTAGCTTTGGTATTTTAATTATGATGTGTCTTGGTGTTGATTTCTTTGGGTTTCTCTTTAATGGAGATCTCTGTGCTTCTTGAACATGTGAGATGTTTTCCTGCCTTAATTGAGGGAAGTTTTCAGCTATGATATGCTTGAACAAAGTCTCTATCCCTTGTTCTTTCTCTTCTTCTTCAGGAACCTCTATGATGCAGATGTTATTTCTCTTCATGTTGTCACAGAGCTTACTTAGAGTTTCCTTAGACTTTTTGAGTCTCTTTCCTTTTTTCTGCTATGCTTCCGTGCTTTTATTTATCATGTCCTCTAACTCACTGATTCGATTCTCCACTTCATCCATCCTGTTTTCAATTCCTTCCATTGTATTCTTTATTTCAGATATTGTATTTGTCATTTCTGACTGATTCTTTTTTATTATTTCAATATCCTTTTTTATATTTGCTATTTCTTTATTTAGGTGTTCGTAATGACCATCTATTGTTGTTCTAATGTCTTTGAGCATCCTAACAATTGTTATTTTAAACTCTGCATCTGGTAATTTGGTTATATCTAATTCATTCAGGTCCTTTTATGGGGATTTCTCTTGGTTCATTTGTGTTGCACTTCTCTGCCTTTACATTTTCTCTGTGTAAAGGAAGGTTTTGGCCACTGTAGTCCACTGGGTATGGCCTCTGTTCCTTAGGTATGGTCTGTCTGCATGCCCGCCACCCCCTCTTCTGTTGCTGCCTAGGGCTTTTGGGTTTGGGCATTGCCGGTGCCTGCCCACTGGGGCTGTTTCTGTGGTTTCCACCTCTCCTTCACAGGAATGGCTCTGATCATGTGCTCAGGTGAACAAGCCTTGGTGGCCTTGGCCTTTACCCTGCCCCTGTAGATGGCGTTATGCTTAGCCCTGAGGGCAGTGGCAAGCACCTTTGCTCAGCTGAAGGTCTCTGCCTGTTTCTGGGCTTTCACCCTGCCCTTGCAGGAGGAGCCCACTCGTGGAACAGCTGCTAGCCTTGGCTCCACAGACCAGGTGGGACTGCATGCCCACGCTCAGTAGTGGGACTCTGCCTGTTTTGGGATTTTGGCTCCACCCCCTTGGGAGGAGCCAGCTCCCAAGTCTGGCCACAAGCCTTGGTTTTGCAGGTGGGGCAAGGCTGTGCTCCTACACCCTTGCTCAAGGGCTAGTCTCCACCCCTTCCAGGGTTCCCATTCTTCTCCCGCAGGCTGGATTACAGGCTGCCCGCAGCTGGGCTTGACCACTTTTGCATGCCCCTTTCTCCCCAGCTGGGCAAGACTGAACTCACCCCTGAGCCCAGTGGCAGCCAGCCGGCTTTTGCCCCTGCCGACAGAACTGCACCTCTGCATCCCACTGCCTCCCGCCCTCCGGCGAGCCCTCAGCCATGTGGGGTGCAGGCACTGCAGCTCAGACCCTAACACACACTACTGTAGTCCCGAAAGCTCACTTCTTCTAAGTGACTCTGCTCTGAGTGCCGCGGGAGAGCTTGTCTGGCTGGTGTCCTGCTTCCCTTTGCTGGTATTGCTGTTTCAGGGGGAAATATTCACTTCAGATTTGGGGAGTGACTCATTCCAGGGGTTAGGGTGGCTGTCTCCCAAAATGATTCTCCCTGTGCCTCCTAGATTACACTCTCTTCCTACTACTCTGGTCCTCTTCTCTCTTCCTGTCCCCTGAAGCCCCTGGTGAGTGGTTGTGAGAGGGTGTTCTGTGCAGTTTCTTTAAGAAGAATCCTGGGACTGAGAAATCAGACTTTTTCTCACAAACAGTATCCTGACTTGTTTCCAGCTAAATACTGTCCATATGCCTCTTCTAGGCTCTGGGGCTGCAGGCTGGGGCTTTGTTCCTTGGACTCAGGACCCTCTCCTCTCTGCTAAACTCACTTCCTGCCACACGAGTATCTCCGAGCTGCCATTTCTCCAGGGAGCTGGGCAGCCCTCGCCATATTTCCACTTTTCCTACCAGTCTCGGTGTGGCTTCTTCAGTGTTCCTTGGTTGAAGAGTCCTCTTAGTTTAGTCCAAAGTTGGTTTTTCCAGATGATAGTTTTTAAAATTAGTTTGTAATCCACTTTGGTTCTGAGAGGTGGGTGTTGGTATTTCTGCCTACTCCAGCGCTATCTTGTCTTTTTTTTTCTGGAGTCATTTTTATTGCCCTATGTGCACCTACATTATCTCCTTTCTCAAATGAAACATTACTGATTTTTTTACCACTCCTTATGACATGAATTTGACTGATCTTGGCTTTTTGTTACAGGAGAGGGATGTGTTAATATGCATTCACTGTGATTGTCACAGTATAATATTTTTACTTACCTGTATGTTTGGCATTTCCCCCCTTGTTTATAACTCAAACAACGCAAGATTTTTGTGAGGGACTATTTTTAAATGCATCAGATCACCATAGCAAAGGTGTCTTTGTGAAATGATTGTTTCTTTCTAGGCTTCTAGCAAATAGCAAAATGTTCAGAACTTATTGAGTGGGTGATGCTATCTTGAACAACATAAAGGACAAAAGCATCCCTATTGTCAAAGAGCTCATGAACTCATTAGAGCTGTTCACATTTGTGAACAGTAAGACATTTACTTGCACATCAGTAAATGTATAACTAGCTCTGTGGCTTGGGATTGGAGGGAAAACCCTGGTTTATATTTGCAGATTTCTGTGGTGTAAATTCTTTCACCATTACTAATTGCAGGCTACCAACATGATGTCACTGCATGTGGAGTAGGAAGCCTCCCATTTTATAGTATTTCATCCTGACACAGAAAATACACATAAATAACCTCAAGAACATAAATGATAGTAAAATACAATGCAGATAACTAGAAAGTGTTATGTTTTGAGTGTTTATTACTTTTGCTTTTAATTATAATTTTATGCAATTTAATTTTTAATAATGGCTGTATTTAACAACCACTTCGCAAAATTCTTAAAACTTGAACAATTGGCTCTCAGAACTAGTGTGAGTTGGCTCTAGCCCACTCCTAGAAATTAAAATTATGACACAATAGGCCCTGGCCAGTTGGCTCAGCGGTAGAGTGTCGGCCTGGCGTGCAGGAGTCCCAGGTTCGATTCCCGGCCAGGGCACACAGGAGAAGCGCCCATCTGCTTCTCCACCCCTCCCCATTCTTTCTTCTCTGTCTCTCTCTTCCCCTCCCGCAGCCAAGGCTCCACTGGGGCAAAGATGGCCCGGGCACTGGGATAGCTCTGTGGCCTCTGCCTCAGGCGCTAGGGTGGCTCTGGATGCAGCAGAGCGACGCCCCGGAGGGGCAGAGCATTGCCCCCTGGTGGGAGTGCCGGGTGGATCCCGGTCGGGCGCATGCGGGAGTCTGTCTGACTGCCTCCCGTTTCCAGCTTCGGAAAAATGAGGGGGAAAAAATTATGACACAATATAAAGGGGCATCAGAAAAATACAGTATGTAGAAAAGTAGCTATAATAGCTTGGAAATTCAGAGAAGAGAATAGTCACTATATTATGTATTAAAATAATCAAGAAAAATTCTCCTGAAGGAGGTGGTAGGACTTAAAAAATGCCCAGGATTTGTATTAAGGAGGAAAAGGGAGAAGCATTTTGGCTTTGTAATATAGATGAAGATTAATAGCATCTTACTTAGTAATAATACAACAACTAAGTAGCAAGTGTTGCACTAAGGGAAAAAAAAAGTGTATCATTTAATGAACTGTTTAAAAATCCAAGAAACAGATACTAACTATTATTAGCCTTCTTTTAAAATGAAGAAACTAAGACTTAAGTCAAGAAACTTGGCAAAGGTCATACAACTATAAAGTTATTTTACTTCTTCTGTTCATCTTATCTGAGATTAAATTCAAATATAATTAGTAGAGGGGACCACATTTATGAGCATCCTTTGGCTTGTCAAACTGCTTATTCATACATCAATATTAATAATTATAGAAGTCAAATAGTCGTTTCAAATACTCTTAAACATTCTCATCCATCTTTCGAGAATATACCACCAAATAATGCTTTCCCATAAATGTCACCATGTATTTGGGGAGAGACAAGATGGCAAGTAACAAAACACCCAGATAAAATTGGCTGAATGAAAAATAAAATTGGCCTGACCTGTGGTGCAGTGGATAAAGTGTCGACCTGGAATGCTAAGGTTGTCAGATCAAAATCCAGGCTTGCCCGCTCAAGGCACATATCGGAGTTGATGCTTCCTGCTCCTCCCTGCCTTCTCTCTCTCTCTCTCTCTCTCTCTCTCTTTCACTCTATCTCTCTTCCTCTCTCTTTCCTCTAAAATGAATAAATAAAGTATTAAAAATTATTTTTTTAAAAAGAAAAAAAAGTGAAATTGGTCACAAAACTGAAAGTATTGTAATAGGTCCAAATACATGCACATCTCGACCAAGGGATCCTTGAAAGATCACTCCATCTCTCCTTTGCATTGGCTTCATTTTAGGCAGGCTTCCCCTTGGTAGAGCCAGGTATCTGCCCACAGCTCATGCTTACATTCTCACTCTTCTAAGTCAGGAAGAAAAGGAAAAGCAGCTCTCTCTTTATAGCCTGAGGAAAAGGGTTAGCCTCCCTAGGCCTCCTAAGCCATATTTTCAGTGGCCCAGTTTGGGGAAGCTGTGTTAGGCTTGCTTGCGGGGTTACCAGCTGCAAGCACTTCGCCTGACTGGTGCATGGGTGCATAGCAGCACCACATGCATATGGCCTATATAAGGAAGGCTACGGGTGCTTGCGCTCAATAGAGGTGGAGAATTGCATTTGTGTGGATTGCTTGCCCTCTACCATGGCATCCATTTTGCTGTTTGTTTGCCTGAGAGGTAGTTTCCCCTGCCTATGTGTTTGTCTGCCATTCTGAGATTTTATTAAATGAAATGACCTAATGCTTTCTGGCTCTGTAGTTTCTCTACTGTCTATCCAAATCCAATGTGGACCTGCCTGGCCTTGACACTCTGGGCATTACACCCAGGTTGGGCTGTGCCTTCATCAACTGCTCATTCTGGCTATGAGGATAATCTCTAGCTAAGGGTGAATAACATGCCTTTTCTCTCTTCCCAATATAGGAACTAACAAATGGGAATTCCTCAGCAGGAAATAAAGTTGTTGTTAGCATAATTTCACAGTACATATGTAAGGAATAGAAATACAGGACAGAGGAAGAGGCAGTCACAGAGAGATGATGACACAGTGAATACAGAAATCAGAGAGAAACTGGAGTATGAAGACAATGTAGAGCATATATCATCCAAATTCTTTTGAATTATAACACATATAGAACACAGCTATATATACATATTAGAACACATATAACACAGAGAACAACAGCTCCAGTGTAGGGAAGCAGACTTTCCCATGAGAATACATATAGTCAACATTTTTGGAGCACCTACTATCTGCTAGCCACTGGACAGTTCACATTCCGATTTTCTTCTTTTGTCTTTATACTTGATGTGTAATTGAAGAACAATAAACTGCACACATTTAAAGTGTATACTTTAGATTTGACATATGTATACACCTGTGAAACCATCAGCACATTTAGAAAACAGTTATTTCTATCACCCTCAAAAGTTTTCTAGTGCCCACTTGTAATGGGATTCAGTCCCCTCCCATCCTTCCTTCCTTCCCCAGGCAACCTTTTGATCTGCTTCTGTCACTATAGATTAGTGATTTGCATTTTCTAAAAGTTTATTTAACTAGGAACATATAGTATGTATTCTTTTTTTTTCTATAACTCCTTTCACAGAGTATAATTTTGAGATTCACCCATGTTGCATAGATCAATCATTTGTTGTTGTTTTTTTGTGGCTGAGTAGCATTCCAATTGTATGGATATACTGTAATTTGTCTATCCATCCACTGGTTGATAGATATTTGGGCTGCTCCTAGTTTTGGCTATTATGAATAAAGCTGCTGTGAACATTCATGCACATGTCTTTGTGTGAACATATGTTTCGGTTTCTCTTCAGTAAATACCTAAGAGCGGAATGCCTAGGCCATATGGCAGGTCTATGTTTAACTTTGTAAGATATCGCCAAATGGTTTTCCAATGGGCTTGTACAGTTCTACATTCTTATGAGCCACAGTGCATAGGAGTTCTGGTTCCTCCACTTCTTGGCCAGTTATATGGTCATTTATTTTTAACTTTATCCATTCTCATGTGTGTGTCAGGGGATCACAGTGAGGCTTCAGTTTGCATTTTCTTGATAACTAATGATGCAATCTGTCTTTAACATTGTTTCATACCTAGAGATGAGCAAGGGTTTCTATCAGATAAACTTTCTCTGATTATATATAAGGTCTACCGGAAAGTTCTGTCCGTTTCTATCACAACAAGTTTCGACACGTAAGCACGTGTTTATTTGACGCATGTGTGCCTCTCTATTTTTATCACTTAATGTATACATACTGACATAGAAAATTAACTAAAACAAAGTTGATTCACGTTAGTCTTATGTGTGAAGTGATAGTGTACCCATGGCTACTGATAAAGTTTATTTACGCCACTGTAATTTTTACAAATTTCAACAAGGAAGAAATGCTACAGAGGCATGTCTGTTGCATCCATCATATACCTCGGACTTAGCACCCTCCAACTATCACTTGTTTTTGTCCTTACAAAATTTTTTGAAGGGCAAAAAATTCAAAAATGAAGAAGATATCAAACAAGCACTGGTTCAATTTTTCGCATCAAAAGATAAAACATTTTTCAAAAATGGGATATACGAATTGCCCTCACACTGGTAAGAAATGATTAATAATAATGGCAATTATATTATTTAATAAAGTTTATTGACGGTAAGAAAAATTTGTATTTTGTTTTATTCCAAAAACGGACAGAACTTTCCAGTAGACCTTATATATAGTCTAAACTCTGAACTCTTTTAAAACTCTTTGTGCACAAAAAAGTGTTATTTCTATGGAATAATGACAATTCAGTCATACAGACTCTTTTTTTACTTCCTTTATCCATGAAACTTTCTCTAAAGAAACTAGTTGCAATGAACCCTCTCAAAGTTCTCTTACTCTTGAAGCCATTGCTGAAAACCAGTGGAGTTTATATATATTAATGTAATTTTAACAGAATGTAGCTGGCCCTACTTTTTTATTCTGTGACTCAAATATTCATATAGAAATTTATTAGGAAGTCTATCTTTAGAAGTAATCAAAGCAAAATCTTTCTCAAATTTTTTCTATCTGGAAAATTCTGCACTCACAGCCAAAGATAAAGTGAAATAGTAAGAGAGAGAAATTTGCATTACTGTCATATGGTGCAATTATCGTTCTTTCTGGAATTGCTTTTATCCACATATCTTCATTATTGAGCATTGTCATGAGGTTGGATTTTTTAGAAATAACCACTTGATTACTGTGCTTGCCTCAGTTCTGATGCTCTACTTTATTTTCCTAATCTTAATTGAATGCTTCTGATTAAGTCAGTATTTTCTGGTGCACATGCATTCACACAAAGCTTTAATTTGAAGGAGGAAATTGGATTATTTATCTTTGTTTTTTGGTCTCCAAATTTCTGGCATTCAAGTCACAGACCTGCTCTTGAACAAGGTTCCTGGGTTTCTGAGAAAGTTATTACCCAGTGTTCTACCCAGAAATCCATCTGCTTCTTTGTGGCTATTGAAGTTGTGGAATGAAAGAGGAAGAGAAAGGATGAGTAAAGTAAGGTTTTTTTTTACAATGTTCCAGGGCTACACAGGCAGCATATATTAAAGAACTCTAAGTTATAATGATCATTTTTAACATATTAAGCATCTGGTGTATAGCCAACATTGTGGTGGTATTTGCCGGCATCCTCTGATTTAATGAGCATAAGCGATGTCATTATCCCCACACTTGTAGATGTGGAAACAGGTTTAGAGAATTTAAATAATTGCTAAGGGTCCTTATGTATGTCTTGGTAAAGCTTGGGTTTGAATCTGGGTCTGTGTTTTCCAGAGCATGTTTTAGTCACTACATTGTACTGACTTGACTGAGACCCATAGTTTATTGGCTTATCAGAAAACATCAAGACTGACCTGTGGTGGCGCAGTGGGATAAAGCATCAACCTGGAACACTGAGGTTGCTGGTTCGAAACCTTGGGCTTGCCTGGTCAAGGCACATATGGGAGTTGATGCTTCCTGTTCCTCCCCCTTCTCTCTCTCTCTCTCTCTCTCTCTCTCTCTCTCTTTCTCTCTCACTCCTCTCTCTCTAAAAATCAATAAATAAAATAAAATAAAATCTGTAAATAAAAAAAGAATACATCAAGAAAAAATTAATAGTTGTAAATATTTTTGGCTTTCTTATTCCTATGAAGCTTGTTTTATGCTGATAAATGATGAGAATTTAATACAAAAATGCGCTAAATATTTATGCGTACCTGAATATTCCCAGAAAGAAACAAACTGACAGCAACATTAGGCAAACAAGCCTTAACAAATTTCCACACTCCTTTTTTTTTTTTTTCCTTTTTCAAGTTCCAGATACCTATATAACCTTCTGATGAAAAGTTCTTAGAATCTGAGTTTTGGAAATGGCTTTAAATGTCATCTTCTGGGTGACCACCAGCTGGGCTCTGAGTCTGCTGATGGCAATTTCAGCCCAAACTTTCTCCTCCGCAGAAATGAGAGGTTGGAAACACCTGTTACTGCTGACTCAGAGTCCCTCTGCCAGCAGAAATGCAGCTCCTTCTTCAATGGCCACTTCGGCTCTTGTGGCTGACAGCTCTTGGCCTGACACTGAAACTGGAGTCTTGAACCTGGAGCCGTTTCTCTAATACCCGTCACTACCAGTGTTTAGCTTCTAACTCACACTGAAGCTCTCGAACTTGCAGCAACTCTTCCGATGCCTGCCACTGTCAGCATTCAGCCTGCAGCTCATCCTGGAGTTTTTGACCTCATGCAGCCTCTTGCAGAGAGATTTTGGTTTCTTTTCACAGGGCTTTAAAAACACCCAGCCCACAGCCCCCAACAGGGGAGCCACAGGGAACCACATGCTCAAGAATGTCATGAGTGCTGCTGGCAGCTCCATACCAGTCTGATCTGAATCCTGCCGGCTACGCCAGATGTAATGCTGGTGGCTGAGGCCATGAAGGTTCACATTGGATTCAGGCACAGTGGAGGAACTGTGGAGCCAAAAACCATTGGGTCATTCCTTTTTATTAAATTCTTATGATAGTGGACAAGCAAACAGGCAGGGGAAAACCTCTTCTCACAGTGGCAGACAAGTGATCAGGAAAATGGCCCCTCACAGTGGCAGGCAAGCCATCCACCAAACACATCCCTGAGAGAAAGTACCTGTAGCCTTATGTAGGCTACACACACATAGCTCTGCCACATACTCACACACTAATGATGCAAAGTGCAAGTAAGCAAGCCTAACACAGCTGTTTTCCCAACAACATAGCACTTGACATAGTTGTCATGGCTAATAGTGACTCTATATTGGATTGTCAAAAATGTTCAGAAAGTCATCTATGCTCTTGCTGTGTATCTTCTGTTTCTTTAGACAACCCTCATCTAGCCCTGGCCGGTTGGCTCAGTGGTAGAGTGTCGGCCTGGTGTGCAGAAGTCCCGGGTTCGATTCCGGCCAGGGCACACAGGAGAAGCGCCCATTCAGGCACAGTGGAGGAACTGTGGAGCCAAAAACCATTGGGTCATTCCTTTTTATTAAATTCTTATGATAGTGGACAAGCAAACGGGCAGGGGAAAACCTCTTCCTCCCCCTCCCCCTCTCCTTCCTCTCTGTCTCTCTCTTCCCCTCTCACAGCGAGGCTCCATTGGAGCAAAGATGGCCTAGACGCTGGGGATGGCTCCTTGGCCTCTGTCCCAGGCGCTAGAGTGGCTCTGGTCGCGACAGAGCAACGCCTCCTGGTGGGCGTGCCGGGTGGATCCCGGTCGCGCATGTGGGAGTCTGTCTGTCTATCCCCGTTTCCAGATTCAGAAAAATACAAAAAAAAAAAAAAAAGAAAGAAAAAGAAAACCCTCATCTACACCAAAGTATATTGCTTATACCTTTTTTTTTTTTTATACCAACCATCTTACTAGTTATTTAGGGTTTCACCCTCTATCTTTTCATCTCTGCAGCTTAAGTCATAATAGGATATTGTAAGGTAGTAGTGGGAGTGAGTTTTCTCATGGGCTGCATCTGTCAGGGGGCAAGCAAAGTCTATGGGCATGTGCAGGCTCCTTCCTCCTGGGCATCAGCGTGCTTGCAGTTCTGGTGCTAGCCATGTCACCAAAGCAGGTAGCAGGCAACAAACTCAGGTACATGCATTATATGCACCTTGTTCCAGGAGCAATTGGATCAGCTGCAAAGGTGGACTTAGTTCTTACCTGCAGGGTTTCTTCAAGTAGGTACTCTCATCCTAAATTTTGCAAACTCTCCTTCCATCTATCTCCAGAGCTGGGCTTTGTTTACTAGTGTAGGTGATATTTTTTTTAACTCTTTCTCATTCCCTAAAGGTTCTAGGCTTTTGAAATGTACATGAAAGGGCTCAATTTTTCTCTGCTTTCTGCTCACCCATTCCCTGACACAATGAGCATAGGCAATAGGCAACTTGGCTAAGAAGAACTTATAGAAGGAAAGGTTATGAAAGAAAAAAATACCTTGAAGGTGGGTAGCAAGAGTCAATTTTTCAAAAAGAGTATCATTACATTTGATTTCATAGTTCCAGGGACAGAGAAGTAACTAACTCCTTTTCCTCCTCCAAACCAAGGAAGACTCATTCAATTTTTGGCCTGTTGTGTTAGCATTAACTTGGCTCCTCCAAGTTTAACATCCCCACTTCCTTCTTTCCTGGGTTCTTCAACCACTTTTTCCCATGTGATGTCCACTAAGTCTCTTGCTCTGCTTGCTTGCTTTGAATGTACTCCTTGTCTCTTTAAAGAATTGTAGCTGACACTGAGTACTGCCTGTGGTCTGACCAGGGCACTTGTATAATTTCAGGTGCTTTAAATTACAGTGATGAAAAACCACCCAACTTCTGGAGGGTAAGTGTCCTTGCGTGAACACACACAGATTCACACATTCACAGTCTCACACATTTAAGTTAGAGCAAATGCAGATGCAGAGTATCTTCCTGTAGCTTTACTTGGCCCTACTTGGCCCTTGGAGTCTTGAATGGGTAGAGAGAGGGCACACAGCTACCAATAACATTATCCAGTTAAAGTAAGATCTTGCAGGATCCAAGAAGCTTAATTTCACATTGGCCCAGTATAAGGAAAACAGCTGTGGTTAGGCTTGTTCCCTTGTTTCCTGGCTGCAAGCACTTCGTATGAGTAGTGTGTGAACATGGAGCAGAAAGCCACGTGGGTGTAGCCTATATAAGACTACAGGTACTTTCCTTCTGGGCGGATTGCCCTCCTGCCACCACAAGGGGCCGTTTTCCTGATTCCTCTGCTGCTGCAAGGGGCGGTTTCCCCTGCTTGTGTGCTTACCCACCCTCATGAGAATCCAGTAACAGGAATGGCCCAAAGCCTCTGCCCGAATCTAGTGTGAACCTGCCTGGCCTCAGCCACTGGCATTACAGCCAGAGTCACTTTAAATTGTGTCTTTAGTCACCATTCAGAAAGAATTTACATACTCAATACAATCTCTTTGCTTAATTCTCCCGTTTAAGGGATATTAGAATACTTTAGGCTCTGCTGGTTGTTGAACTAAAGCCAAGCCTGAGGGTACCAGCCTCACCAGGGTCACAAAGCAGCCAGTGTGCAGGCCTTTCTGAGCTCTGTTGGCCCACAGCTCCCCAGCATCCTGGAAGGCCCACTCGCAGTATTGAAGACTATGAGCACATTATGTTTGTTAATAGTTGCTCCACCTGGCTGCGCAGAGGTGTGTGCTGTGCAGTGTGGCATGGTGATAGGCCTGGCTTACCAGACAGCACAGAATTTAAACCTGGGTTTTATGTGTGTGTATATATGTATGTATGTATGTGTGTGTGTGTGTGTGTGTGTGTGTGTGTGTGTGTGTGTGTGTGCATTTTCCCCCTCTCCCTATTCCTTACTGCCCAGGGTTTAAGAACAAAAAAATTGTGATTAAAATTTTTCTAGAAGGATATAGGCCTGGACACCAAATAATCTCTGTCAGTGTGAAAGGAAAGTAGAACTCTCATCCATTTGGGAATAATAAGAATAGCTACAGAAGGACATGGCCAGACCTTTTAAGATGTAAAATTCCTGACCCAGAGCTTCCACAGCAACTGGCCCACAAAGGTTAAGACTTGGTCAATGACTGCTAGCTCCCTCTTTTTGCCCCCCTTACCATTCAATATCAACCAGAGAACATCTGATATGGTTCTCAAACTAATCAATTAAGATGCTCTGCTTCTAGTTAGCCCACCTCTACCCCCCTCCTGCAAAAGAAACCTTCAATCAAAGCATGCCTGAAGCCTTCCCTTTTTCCATTATAAAGCTTCCTCACTCCCTGCCTGCCTTTGAATCTTTGCCAAACGCGACAATGATGATGTCTGACTCCTTGCAATAGCAAGCTTCTCTTTGTTCTCATTCAAATGGTGTCTATTTATATACATTCTATCATTTAATCCTCACAACAACCCTATGAATAAAATATTACCATTATGTCCATTGTTCTGATGAGTAGAGGTAATGAGATATCTGCACAGGGGATGTGTTATCTGCACAAGGTCACAACATGGCTGTGATTGAACGTCTTTAAATTGGTGACTTCTGTTAGATTGGCCAGAGACATGGGTTTGTAAAAGAATTTACAAAAAGTGGAAAGGCTGATGCAGAAAAGTTTGTTTACTTTCAAGAGAAGAAAGGGCCAGAGACTGGGAAAATATTAGCAGCCCTGAGTGAGGAGGGGAGTTGGCTTTTATTGAGCTTTTTCAAGGGCAATGTGGTTTTTGTTGTTAGACAGCTGGGCAAGGGAAGACAGTTCGTTTCTTTAGTTATCCGGCTGCAGTAGGTTGTAAAAATTATCTCAAGTGATAGCAACTGTTTCACAAGGTGGAGGCAGCTTAGCTGGTGGGTTCTTGCTCTTCCATGTCGCTAAAACAGGTTCAAAATTATGTCAGGAGATTAGGTTAGGAATGAGATAGGAGTTTTGGCTTTCTGTCCTCCTACCTCCTGCTGTCACTGAGCCCTTAGGAGCTATGCAGGATATCAGCTGTAGGATTTGCAAGGCTTGAAATTTAGTAGGAGATCCGGTGGGACCTTTTATATGTCTATTTGAGGTCCTCAGGTCAGAGAGCTAGCTGATGGCTAGGCTGGTGCTCCCTTCCTTGATGGAGTCTTGTGAAGTGCCATTCAGCTGGGTTTATGTTTCCCCAGGCTCTTGAATCTAGCTGAGGCCATGTAGTTATTTTTGGCAAATGATATGTGGGCCTAAATGATGTGTGTTAGTTTGAAAGGGGCAGTTAAGTTTCTGATAGGCCCACACTCTTATCCTTCCATGAAAACTGTGGGGGGTCATGTTGCAGACAGACACAAGCAACAAAAAATTGGAAGGAACCATGAGTTTTTATTTAGAGGAGAGCCACCCAAGAGAACTGCTAGATCAGAAATATTCCCATTGAACTTGGTATAAATAAGACATAAATATTTATTATATTAAATCATTGGGGATTAAGTCATTGGAGGTTTGGGGAGGGGATATCTTAAAACAGCCATTTTGCCCTAACTTATATATGTCTCTTTAAAAATGCTTCTTGGGAATAAAATTTAAAATAAAAAAAATACTTTTATGGGGAGGAGTAGATGCTCAGATTATTTTTCTGGTTACAATTATATTTCACATGGATAACTGAAGTATACAGGCTGATGTTTTCTTAAAAGCATTTGTAGACCTTTCAGCTCACAGAGCAAGAAATGCAGGCACAGTAGACTGTTGTATTATAAGTTGACATTAAATGCAATTGATTGTAGCCACACCGGGAGCAAGAAAGACAAGGTAAATAAATTATGAATTCTGGTAGAAAGGAGGCAGCAATAGCTGCTGTTTCATTTCCCTCTTAACCCCCTGTGACTGTAAACACGCTTATAGCTATATTTTATTAATCATTGTTTTGATGTATTTGGATTTTGCAAGTAGCTATTGTAGCTAAGGGATTTCTGGACACCCCTCTAGCTAATCAGATTAGGGACATGAATGCTGTGGTGTCAAGCTAGTGAATGTGTGAAAAGACAAATGGAAAAGCTCTTTCTTACCGGCACTTGGAACTAGCTGTTTGTTTAAAATCACGGCTTTAGACTTCTTCCCAACTGTGCTGTACTCACTTTTGTCTATACGTGATGGACTTTAGGCTGAAAATTACTTGAGAGACACTTAACAAATGGAAATATTTTAAGGGACATTATCAGAATAAAACACTTCAAAGTTCCCTTCATGCCACTCAAAGAGAGACAACATTGATATGGTATATTGTAAGAGCCGTAGCTACCAGAACTTTCAAAAAACTTTCATTTTATATGAAAGGCAAGGCAAATGTATATTTTTAATTATATAGCAGATTAAATCAATAGGAGGACAAGATAGACTTTGCATGAGCTCCAATTGTACCCACACAAAGACAAACTGTGTGTGTGTCTGCATGTGTGACTGCCAGTCTCAACTTTACATCTTTTCATAAACAATTTCCAGTGAAATATGATCTAATTCTGTGTCACCTCATATCCCATGAAACCTGGAAAAATCACTTTTCATTGTGATAGTACTTCTTAGACAGTGATCTAGCAATAGCAGCTTTTATTATAGAAATATCTTTTTATTTTTATATGCCTTTTGCTCTGCTTTTTTTTTTTTTAATACCACTTGTCTGTTTTGTTCACTCTTACATCTCTAGTGCCTGACACCCTGCCAGGCACATAGAATACAGTCTGTATTTTTAGAATATATACAAGAGTGAGAAAGGTGACTAGAAATTACAGGGATTGGGAAAGTCTCAACATTTAAACATAGGTTGGGACTTAGGATAAAATTTGAAGGTTGGCTAAGTTGTGACTATATAAAAAGGAGGTAAAGTATTCCAGGTGGGAAATGAAACACATCGTGGGCTAAATCTAAGTGTCAGGCGTGAGCTCAGTATGTTTTCAGAACAGTTAGTAGAAAGTTGGGGAGTCCCGGTGACAAAACTGAAGGAGTGTCATGGCCGAGTGCTGGGTTAGAATGCCAAGCATGAATAAAGCAAGGAAATGTTTTTGAAAGTTTTAGAATAACCTTGTTTTAACTCAAAGTAGTTGTAAAAATATCTTTGATGGGCTTTACATGTTAAAGCTGCATTCTTTAATTCCTATTAGCCTATGTAGTTCATCTTCATTAAACCATCTTTAATACTATACATGTAGAACCAGAATGTAAGAGCATTTGTTGGTTTCTTGTTTTTTAAAGGAAAGGATAGAAATTCATTGTCACTTAGCCATTTGTACTTTCCCATTCCTCACTCCAGAATGGAAGATTTTTATTAACCAAAAACCATTTCCCAGCCCTGGCTGGTTGGCTCAGCAGTAAAGGGTCAGCTCAGGGTGCAGAAGTCCCGAGCTCTATCCCTGGTCAGGAGAAGAGACCATCTTTTTCTTCTCACTATGGCCTCACCTCAGGTGCTAAAATAGCTTAGTTGCTGAGCAACAGAGCAGCAACCACACACAGATGGGCAGAACATCAGCCCCAGATCAGATTAATGAGTGGATCTTGATCAGGGTACATGTGGGAGTCTGTTTCTCTGCCTTCCTGCCTCTCATTTGATAAAAGAAAAAAAAAATTTCCTGGAACAGGTGTGGTTACATCATGTACAATGTTAGTGTTTCCCCGCTAGAGCAAATTTCAGCATGTGGGTTCCTGTGTGCCCTCCTGGGGAGAGCTGGAGCAAGGCTGGATCTAATGAAAGTAAAGCCAGCTGCAGCAGTTCCAATCTGTTTGGAGATTCAAGTGTTTTTACATCTGTCTGCCTGCTGCCCATCAGCTCAAGATGGTCAAAGAAAAACAAGTTGTCATTGGTCATTCTTCCATAAACCTCTTACATGTAAAACAGGGCTCTTATCTTTTTGACTCATTCCTTCTTACACAGAAGCAAAGGATTAGCTTGACCAGTGGTTGCACAGTGAGTAGAGCATCAACCCAGAATGTCAAGGTCCCAGGTTCAAAACCTGTGGTCGCCAGCTCGAGCCTGGAGTTACCGGCTTGATACATGGGTTACTGGCTTGATCCCAAGGTTGCCGGCTTGAGCCTGAGTTCACCAGCTTGAGCCCAGGGTCACCAACTTGACTTTGCAGTCACTGACTTGAGCTCAAGGTCACCAGTTCGATCCTGGTCAAGGCACATAAGACAAGCAATCAGTGCAAAACTAAGTGGAGCAACTGAGTTGATGCATCTCTTTCTTTCTCTCAAAACAAGCAAACAAAACCCAGAGGATTAGGTGGTCTAACTACCATCAGCTCGGCTATCTTGGCTCACTTAAGGAAACTAATTTAATAAATCAGAACATTCTTCTGGCTTAGACCTGTTTCCCAGCAATGATAAAAACATTAATTATTAATATGTATTTAGTCATTACTAAATACTTGGTCTACACTAAATACTTTATCTGTTATTTTTTCTTCGAGAATCAAGTATTTATATGACCCCAGTTTTGCAAATCAAGAGACTGTGCCCTGAGAGTTTAAGGAACATCCCCAACATTATGCAGACAGCCAGTGAGTTACAGAGTTTTCTATGGATTTTTGGTATAATTTTATCCAAAATATAATTACTGTCAGATGCTAGCCTTTGCCTCTGTTAATAAAGGGAATGAATTCTAATATTTAGGCTAAAGTCATCTTCACAGTTTGGTGTTAGACCTCAAATTTAGGCAACCACAAACAACTATTAGAGAGATCCCTTGCAGGCATTATTCAGGTAGAACTAGGAACACTATAAGAATGTAGTGATTTCAGCACCCACTATCTGATGGCCCAGGCTCAAATCCCAGGCTACCTTTTCCTAGCTGTGTGACTGAAGCCTCATCTGTAAAAATTGGGATAATATTTGTCAAGGGTTGTGAGGCTTAATTAAGATACGATTTGTAAACTTCTTAATACTGTACCTGGCATATGGAAGAGCTCTGTAGATGCTATTAATAATTTCTTCCCAAGTGCACACAGTTTGAATCAATACTGGTGGAACTATTTTCCTGTGCAAGCATGTAGTGCCTCACTTCCTATTTTTCATAGAGCACATGTCAGGGTACCCGGTGTTCTAGGTAGTAAAAAAAATGTATAGACAGGCGCTTCTAACCTGCAGAAAAGACTGCAGAACTGACTAGGTGAATGCAATGTCATATATTTGTGTGAGGAAATTTTAAAATAAAGTATATCAGGCAGCTGGAATTAAAAGAAGGATCCTGAAGTACTGAAAGGTATCCTGCTTGAACCCTGACATTCCCTGGCAATGTTCTTATAATTTTAGAATCGCAAACCAATTAATAATTGTAGGAAACCAGGGAGGATCTAACATCCAAATGCACTACACATAAAACTATGCAGCCAGTTTGTGGGGTTCACAGGAACATCATCTAAAGTCCATCCATGTGTTGGCTCTCAGGCTAAGAGCACCTACCTGTCCTATTTACAAAGGCCTATGAGGACAGCGATGATACTTTTTCATCAGGAGCTTTTCTTAGGGGTGACGAAGAAATTGGGAGTTGAAGACTGAGAAGGAGTTTTGTAGATAGAAAACAGGAAAGGACATACAGTAAAGGGGATTTTACAGACAAACTTATGAAGAAAGTGAGTGGTGGGGTACCTCCTGGGGAAAAGCAAATAAACTATGTAGGTGAAGAATGGGGTGTGTGTGTGTGTGTATGTGTGTGTGTGTGTGTGTGTGTTTACATGCTGAGGAGTTGTGTCTTATCTTTATAGACTGGCAATCCTCGGAAACATTATAGACTTGAGATGGGGCAAATGAGGGAGTGGGGTGTGGCCTCAAGCCTCTACCAGAGCTACAACTGAAACAGCTACATATTATGATTTATACATACGATGTGGTTTAAATTTTTTAAATTATAGCTCTAAAATGTTGGGGGAAATCTGCCATAGGCAATAAAGACCAAAGCATCCTTTAAAGCAGGGAAACAATTAAAACCAGTCTGAATTTATAAATATAATGGCGGCCACCAACACTTGACCAAAACACCAGTCAGGAAGCCAGAAGCCGTCGTGCCCCTGGATCTGTGCTGTCCAGAGAACTTTCTGCGATGAAGCAGATGTTTTATGTCATTACTGTTCAATAAAATAGCCACTGTTCAATGTGGCTGTTGAACATATGAAATGTGGTTAGAGTGATAAAGGAATTGAACTTGTAATATAATTTAGATTTAATTAGTTTAAATTTAAATAGCTACATAGTTTTGCCTTTCATATTGGACAGTGCAACTTTAGAGTAGTGGTCTCCAACTTCCAGAAAGAAATGCAGCCCTGTGCACACCTGGGGGTTAGCACAGTGAGACCTGTGTCAGAATTCGAAATTGCAGAGCTGTAGGATAATAAGTTGCTGTTGTTTTAAGTCACAAGCTTTGTGGTCATTTGTTATGGCAGCAGCAGAAAAGTAATAGCTATAAACCTCAAATGGCATCTTCAAAGGGTCTTTTGGGAAAACATTATTTCAGGCTAAGAGTTACCAACTGAGACAAGAATTTCTTTTCTTTCTGAAAGCTTATTCTTTTTCTGTTCATCTAAGTCAGTGGTTTTCAGCCTTTTTATACTTGTAGACCAGTGAAAATAGAGAATTATTTTGGGTGCTGCTAAGGCAGAAATAATAACCCTTATTAGTATTTTGTGCATTATCTTTTAATTACATTATAATGTGAAAATTCTCTAAAATAACCAAACAGTAAAAAATACATACTTTTAATAGAATACAACTGAAATTTCTAGTGATCAATGTTTAACTCAAGTAAAGCTAGTGCAAAACCTGCTGTTGCTTCTTTGAAAGAATACTTGATAACCAAAGCTGCAGTTCTGTTTCCAAGAGACGAAGTGCAGCATTGACATTTAGTCTGTTTCTCTGTTTGGTTTTTATTAGTGATAGGGCTGAAGAGGTCTTCTCACACAAGCAGGTAGTAGAAAACACAGTTAAAAAATTAATAGCTTTGAAATTAAAAGGTAGATATTCTTCTTCCAGTGATATTCAAAATTGCAAATTTTATGTTTGCACATCAGAATGACATCAGAAGATAAATCTGTCAGTTTTGTGGTTTTTTTCTCACAATGATTAAGAGAGCAGAAGTTGATTTCTTCCATGAATGTGTTGTTGATCCAGAGGGTTACCTTTATGGGTATCCTCATTTTCAGGGTAATAATGGTCAATGTTTTGAACTCACACTCTTAAATGTTGACTTATTATATTAAATATTAATTTCTGGTTGCTGTATGGAGCAATCAAAAAGTCCTGGAAAAGTGGAAACATTTCTACATCTTCTTCCTGTATGCGACTTTCCCCAAGAACAGGTTTCTTTTTGAATGTCCATTTCTTAGTGTAAAAATATTTGTGTTAAAGCCCTGAAGAGAAATATTTAGTTTACTGAAGAGCCTATATATATATCCACCATATATGCAAAGTTAGCCATCTATCCTTCATTCAACAAAAGCTCTACTAATGTAGCATTTTACTCTTGCAGAAACTGTTTCACTTCTCCTCCCAGCTTGATGAGGCCTGAAAGAACCCTTCCTCTTGACAGCCACCTCACTTCTGTATAGAGAAGGAGATGTTGGTGTTGTAAATACATGCTTTCACATAGTGTTGTGAACAGTCTGGAGTTTACACCTCAACTATGAATATTATTAAGGACCTTCACTGCGCAATTTATCACTGTTCAGTTCAGGGGAAAGTTTATTTGCAATTAAATGCTGCCAGTGAATCATACAGTGCATGGGCAACATTTCAGGATGTTCAAAGTCTTTTATTTTTGCAATTACCCCTGAGTGCTGTCCAATTATGCTTGCAACACCCTCCATACACACTCTGACACACTTTCCTTAGTCCAAGCCCTCCACTTGAATGTACTCATTAAGAGCATTAAACATCTCTGAACTAGTGGTCTGACTAGTTAGATCAAGACAACAGAGTAGTTCTTCCCTAAAATCTTTATTGTCAATGTACCTCACGAAGTAAAATAGAGTAGCATGGTTACTCACATCAGTTGATTCATCAATTTGAATGGCAAAATATTTTGATTTCTTTTATCCTCTCTGCAATTTGCTCTTTAATATTATTGGCCATATCAGAAATTCTTCTCAGAATGTTATTGTCTGAAAGCAGTGTAGCCTCAAGTTTTTGCGTGGCTTGAGGACCCAAAATTTCCCAAGTGACATCTAAGATTCAAGGTTTTACTAATTCCTTACCAATAGTGAATGGTTTTTTCATTTTTGATATTCAAAGGGCAGCTAAAATAAAATGCTCAAAGCAGTGATTTGTCACAAGTCATCTTTTTCTTCATTTGGATTTTCTGACTTTTCATTTGATTGTATAATCTTTCAAAAAGACTAGTGGCTTCTCAATAAGATCACTATGCTTTGAATGCAAGTGACAAGTAAGTTTAGAAGGTTTTATTGCATCACTTGAAAGAATTTCAGAATATACCACACACTAGGGCTGTGTTGATAACTCCCTACCAGGTGCTATAGTGAAACCAAGTTTTAAATACTTCTTATCTTACTGCCTAACAAAGTTTCTTGTTTTTATTTTTTTTTCTTTATTTTGGTTTCTGTTGCACCTTCCAAATTATCAACACATTTCTTTTCCACTGTTTCTTTTAAACTTGAAGCACTAATCCTTGTTTTACTTTTAGTGTTATCACTACTTTTTCTTTGACTATTGTTTTCACTTTTGAAGAAGGTTAAAATGTTTTGTTGTTTTCTTTCCATTTTGTAGGGTTTAAGATTTAGAGCACAATGACACTAAAACACACTATAATGTATTTGCAAACAATATGGATGTGTTGTGAAAAGGCAAGTACATGTACTACTATTTGAGCCAGCATTGAAAAAAAAATGTACTATTGAGAGAGGGAGGGGGCCAGAAACAGAAATACATAACAGATAAATTTTAGCATCCCGTGTACCAGAGTGCATTATGGTACAAGCTGGTACTTAGTTTCCAATGTACAATGTACATTGTACCATATGTACAATGCATTAAACACTATATAAGTTTGTCCGAACGCTATTTGCTCAAGCATGAAAAAACAAAAGAACTACAGAGAGAGAGGGTGGGAATTAGAATCTACACATAACCTAGCTGATAAGAAATAGAAACATGCATGAATAAAATTTTCTCTTACTGCACATAACAGTGCAACATGTTTTAAGCTGGTGCTTGATTTCTTTTAACTCCACATGTGCTATGCATTGAATACTACATAAGTTTTTCCTAATCCTTTTTTCTATTGAGCATGATTTGTATATGCTCTGCACAATGCAAAAGGTTGTTCGAATGAGCCTACAAGTTCTGAAAGATATCTAAGACAACCTCAACAGTATTTTCATCAGTGATACAGGCTGATAAGTGGCTATCACTGGAGAATAAGCAAATTTTACTAAGATCATTGGGTCTATAATTGTCATACAGTATCAGCGGGGTTAACTTTTTCACAGCCTGACATCGGTACATGGGTTGGTGGTTGAAAAACACTGATCTAAGTAGTCTATGGTCATGACACAGAATTTGAAGAAAGCACAGAACAGTATAAAGAGAAAGAAAACTGGTCGTCAGATCTTTCTTTCTGAAGGCAGATGCTAATAATATTTGGATATATTCTCACTAAGTTTTATGGTAGAAGTGATAATAAGCTTAGAGTTGTTGGATGATTATTATATGCCAGGTCTGTTCTAAACACTTTTACTTTTACTAACTTATTTAATCTTCATTGTAATCTATGAAATAGTCTTTCTATTGCAAGGATAAAGAAACTGAGGCAAGATACATTACTTGTATGTCTATATAGGATGTGGCAGAGAAATACATATGTTTTAGGCACTAAATTTAAGAGCACTGCCCACCCTGGCCAGTTGGCTCAGTGGTAGAGCATTGGTCCAGCATGCAGATGTCCCAGGTTTGACTCCCAGTCAAGGCATACAGGAGAAGTGACTATCTGCTTCTCCATTCCTCCCCCTCCCCCTTTTCTTTTTTCTCTCTCTCACTTCTCCTCCTGCAGCTATGGCTCTATTGGTTTAAGCACATCGGCCCCAGCACTGAGTATGGCTCCAGGGAGCCTCTGCCTCAGGCACTAAAAATAGCTTGGTTGCGAAAATGACTCCAGATGAGCAAAGCATCAGCTCCAGACAGGGTTGCCAAGTAGATCTCAACTGAGGCACATGAAGGAGTCTCTGTCTTTTTATCTCCACTACTTTTATTTGGAAAAGGGGGAAAAAAGAGCACAGCTGATTTTTATGCTATACTATATATATTCTGAATATGCCATTTTTAATCTTGATATTTTTCACTTAACATTTCAAAGATGTTTTTTATGTTACTAACAACTTTTAAGTACAAACATAGGTGGCACAAAGATTACACTTTCGGGGCCACATTTACCCCCAAAATAATTACATTGTCATTGACAAGAAACATTATTGAAAATAGAGATCCTTTTTCTTAATGGTAAAATGAACACAATGCTGTCTTATGAATGGAGGTGAGGATAATGTCCAATAAGCTTGTAAAGTTATTTATTTGAAACTTGAAGATAGTTTTCCTTTAAAATAATGTGATACATCACTGGATCTTCAATAGCACCCCCTTCCTACATACCTTTTTTTTTTTTTTTTTGTATAATTTAATGGGATTACTAAATGTTGTCAGTACATTGAGGTTTATACCGAGAGCTTGTGTATGAGGGAAAGCAAATGTCTCTCAGGGAGTACAAGCACAAAATTAATTTAAATTGATCAGAGCAGAGATATGCAAGTTATCATAAAAAATAGAGAGAGAGAGTCCATACAACCGAAAAAGGAAGACATAAGTCAGAAATTTCTCAGCCCAGGAAGAAATGAGAAAGGAGTGCCTCAGACATCCACTGACGAGGTCAAAGGTGGGACGGTGCACTGTAGAGGGAGCTTAGCCAATGACCTCTGAAGGGACCGGCTTCTTTGAAGACAGATGCACGTTATCACCTAATGATGTAGTTAATTTAACATCAGCTAACTCCCTTCTTTTATTTGCATATTCACCCAACAATTTCTGGTTAAAATTTGGCTTCTTAAGTAGGTCTACCTACAGGAAGACATTTCTCTGGGCATGGTACCACAAGTATTGTAGTCCCAACACAATTATAGTATTTATCATTGTAATTAAAAGATAGCTGCTGCAGTTCTATACATGTTTTCTAAATTCGACTAATTCAAATCAACTCCTCAGATTCATCCTTGGTGAGCTGACAAAATCAGATCTTTGAAAGGGTTTATAAGGCTGATGGTCAGTTTTTGAACCAGGGACATGCCAGGTAGCCTGGGTCTTTCCCTTACTTTACCTCCATCAACATTATTATTGGCCAGCTTAGGATCTTGTTATTATTTAAGCAATAATAGTGTATCTTTGTAATAAAACAATAGGAAAAATATAGTTGTGATCTTAGTATTTACGACAACAGGATGGTACGATCAAATAATTTGATCAGAGAGGGATATAGATGCTGCTGCTGCTAATAATAATAATAGTGACAAATAAAATTAATTGGGGACTCAAAAATATGTCAGGCATTGTGTTCCACTTTTTTTAAAAACTTTTTTTTTTAATTTTTTCTTTATTGACTTTTTAGTGTGAAGGGAAGGGAGAGAGAAAGAGAGAAAGACAGGAACATCAAGTTTTTCCTGTATCTGAGCTCAAACCAGCAACCTCTGTGCTTTAAGACAATGCTCCAACCAACCAAGCTATCCAGCCAGGGCGCGTTCTGTACTTTAAATGAGTCATTTCATGTAATCCTAACAACCCCATGAGGAGGTACATTACTATACACAATTTACCATTGAGAATATTAAGGGATCTTCAGGTCAAATGACTCACTCAAGGCCAGGTTTCTGAGAAGTGTAGAACCAAGATTATAGTCCAAGCAGCACAAGTCTTTGCCCAGACTCTTAACCGTAATGCTACCTGAAGGAGCAGAAAGGAGGCTCTGGGGGAGAAACTGAGGGAGATCGCATTTCAGCCTCAGGAGCTGATGTCACTGGCTTGTGGTTAACTTTTCTTCTTTTTGATCTAGTTTTATCATTAATTTTTCATGTTGGTCAATCAGGGATTGATTCCATTCTTAAATGGGGGAGGAGAGAACGAGAGGGGAATTGGAAGGAGCTGGAGCAGGGTGATAAGAAAGGGGCCAAAGATGATACATGTGTACAGGAAAAAATTTCTGGATAAAAAAAATTAAATAAGCTGTGAACACTGACAGAAGAAAAGGGGGAAGTCAGGTTTGATGCCCAATCATAATCCTTTTGAGGGGAAAAAGCAGTGGCTCCAACACCAGTTTCTCGCAGAATTCTTGTTTTTGTCTAGAGAGGAGGTGAGGAGTAAGGGAAGCATGTTCAGCCAGATGTCAGCATGTTTGTTCCCTGGCTTGTAACTGGAAGTCCTTGCTATTGCCTTTGAGCTCTGGAACTCTTTTATTGCTTTTATAAACTACTAGCTATCTTCTTTCGGGGGAAATAACAGATGGTCATGCTGGAACTGAGCTTTTTATTTGAATCTTCAAAACCTTTTTGTACACAATTTATGAGGTTCACTTCTTTGCAAATTCAGTGCTTTCTTGTAGTTTTCCTTTTCAGATGAGCCACTAGAGCCTCATTTTCGTTGGGCACTGCCTATTAGCGGCAAAACTCCTTTCTTATTTAATCAGCTTCTCCAAAGGAAGAAGGCTGAGTCCAGATAGATTCTCTTTATGAGGGAGAAAGATTTTGGCGGTCTGACTAAAAACAACATGTGGAATCTGCCACCTGGGCCTCCCTTCCATATTCATTTGTACTTTTATGTGCTTTGCTCCTGGAGTTCAAGCTAATACATCAGCACCTGTGAGCATGAAAGACATTTGACTGGGTCAAATGTTTGTGGCTGAGGAAGGACTGCTGCGGTGTTGTGGAGAGGCTGACCCTGCCTGGGTATGGGGTCAGGAGGTGAGGCTGACGGAGCCTGAATCCTGGGCCTCTTAAATCCAGAATGTATACAGCATTGTTGCACAATCTTTCTGTTGAATGAAAAAAAAAATTAGTAAAATAGTATTGTCTATGACAAAACCCTACGAAATGATATGTTTTTTCATAATTACTAAAAATCTGCTAGATAGTTGGATATACACCAAGGCTCAAAAAAACAAACAACCAAGCCAAACCAAAATCAACTTTGCAGAGTTAAGCATATTTATAGCTCATTTTGTTCTACAAACTTATTTCCCAAATCACTTGGAATTAATACTGTTCTGATTTCTTATTCAAATCCCTGAGTCCACCAGAGATACTCTTAGCCAGCTTTTGGGCAATCTCTGAATGCTGGCTGGACTGCACAACAACAGGGTAGTGGGGTGAATGAGAACATAAGCTCTGGAGTCAAAGTTATGTACAATCTGGGATCTGCCACTTGCAAGCTGCATGACTTTGGGCTAATTACTCAGGTTCTTCAAGCCCTTCAGGTTTCCTCAACTGCAAAATAGACATAACAAGTATTTCCAGGGTTGTTATATGGATGAACTCATATAGGTATGCATTTATACACCCACATGTATGTGTATATTGTATATACATTATATATACATTGTATAATGTATACTATGTATATGCATGTATAAAATGCTGGCATATAGTACAATACAAGCACCTTAAATGACAACTGTATTATTGTCTAGCTGCAAACTTTGCTCTTGTGTTTTTGTGAAGGAGGAAATTCTAGTCTCAGTGTTGGGTATTACTTGTTTTAATTATATTGGCTTGGTCCTGGCTGGTTGGCTCAGCGGTAGAGCATCAGTCTGGCATGTGGAAGTCCTAGGTTCAATTTCTGGTCAGGAAATACAAGAGAAGCAACCATCTGCTTCTCCACCTCTCCCCATTTGCCTTCCCCATTCCCCTTCTTTCTCTCTCTTTTCTCCTCCCCTCTCACAGCCATGGCTCAGATGGTCTGAGCAAATTGGCCCCAGGCGCTGAGGATGGCTCCATGGCCTCCCCTAAGGTGCTAAAATAGCTCAGTTGCCTGAGCAATGAAGCAGTAGCCCCAGATGGGCACCCTGTAGGGTGCTTGCCGGCTAGATCCTAGTTGGGGCACATGTGGTAATCTATCTGTCTCCATGCCTCTCACTTAATATATATATATATAATATATATTATAAATATTATATATGCATTATATATGATATATATACAATGTACATATTATAGATATTATATATGTGCATTATATATGATATATATACAATATATATATTATAGATATTATATATATGTGCATTATATATATACATAATATAGGCTTAAGGAGAGAGCAATGTTTATGGTTAAAAAATCATTTTTGAAAATTATGTATACTACATAAAATTCTTAAATGCTGAATATTGTCAAAATTATTTGATTGCTAAAGCCATTTTTCAGTTATATCTATTGATATCCTGTGGATTTACTGCTATTCAAACACAACAAACACGCCGCAGAGAATTCTGATCAGGTAGATAGTCACAGCCATGGTCTTGAATACAGAAATGTGTATTTGAATCCTTGATCTACACTTCCTGGCTCTGTGACTCTAGCTAAGTTCTGAACATGGCTGTCTCCTATTATTAGTTAAGACTCAATTCAGATGTTATGAATTCCAGGACCATCAGTGCTCATGAAGCTGTGTAAAAAACATTCACTCTCTGTGCTCAAAATCGGTGCCTTGCAGAGCAGTACTAGAATCTGAGGGAAAAGGACAAATCAATGTTCTCATTTAAAATGAAATTCTTCACTTGTCTCACCCTTTTCCTGGCCCAGCTCATAATGTCTTGTACATGTGTCCATCATACTATAATAATTTTTAATAATTTATTTATATTTGTCTCCACAGACAAATCTCCAGCTCCTGATGGGTCACGGCCATGCTGTATTAATCCTCCCACCTATGGTACCTAGCTCAGTACTGGCACAAAGTTGTTTTCAAGAAATGTCACTGGAATGCTCTTCCCCTGAAGATGCACTCTTTCCCTTCATTCATGTTGCTAATTATATTGTATAATATAATATATTTTATACAATATTTTATAAAATAAATATAAATTATTTTATAATAATTTATACAATATAGGGCTTTACTGTAAATGGTATCATTTTCATACCACCTCAATATTTTTCCCTGTGTTTAATTTTTCTTCATAGCACTTATGAACTGACATCTGTTTGTTTATTTTTTATTGTGTATCTTCCTTGACTTAAACCTTGGTTGAGCAAAGTCTTGGTCTATTCTTTTCCCTCAATTTCATTTCTGCATGCCTAGTACCTGGCATGGTGCCAGGTACATAGTAGATACTCAATAAATATTGACTGAGTAAATAGATTATTGGATGACTGAAAGAATAGATGAATATCTTCTTTTGTCTCCATTGACTCTTCTAGCAAATAAGAATAATGCAACCTACCTCATCTGCTAATAGGGTTAAAAAGAATATATATATGGTGGCATTTAATATTGAGCTTTGCCCATTGGCAGTGTTTAATAAATGTTTTTTAAAATCAGAATCTAACTAAATGAAAATGTTAAATGGTAATGCATATAAGGCTTTTCTGGGACTAATGATAACTCCTGTAACAGAGTTTTTGAATAATGCAAAGAGAATGTTGCATACCACGATGTCATTTATTGAGCAGTATTCTTATAAGCAGAATATTAAGGAAGAACAGTCACAGTTCTTTTTTTAATAGAGTGTATATTCAATCAGAGACTGAGATAACGGTTTTTCATGGTATTACATATTGTGGGACAGAATCAGGGGAAGACCTTGGGCATTAGAATCCTAGCATCTGGGCTTGAATTCTGGCTATAGTCTTTACTGATTATGGGGGATTTCTGATAAATCCTTTATGCTCTTTTTGAGCCTTAGTTTCTTTATTTGTAGAAGAATATAGTAAATAGTTATGTCTCAGATTCAATGTAAGAATCTCATGTGCTCTTTTTAAAACACAGTAAATGTTAGTTATGGCTCTACTTTTTATTATTGTTATTACCCATTACCACCACTGCCACCAACCCCATCACTACTACCAAGTAACATCTCCTGGGAATTTCTAAGCCAAGCTACAAGGAAATAATGCTATCCACTGTTTATTTTTCTCAGAAACCTTTAACATATCTCAAAGTCCAAAAGGGAGCTGGAACCAGTACGAATTGCATTCATGACAGTATCCAATGATAGAACCCATTAACTGTTATTGCTACCAAGAAGCTGTCTTTGGGGTCCTGTGACTCTGATTTCCACATCACCTTGAGATTCTTCTGCTGTCTCAAAGAGGTTCCAATAGAGTCTGACTAATCTTTAGGATAGCACCAATGGGAAGGTTGTGACTTGCATATAAAGAAATGGAAATGATGCAGATTATTGGCCTGTTAACGCTCCATTACTGTTTCCTGTCTGTGTATTTTTCAGAAAGTAAGCAATTTTACATAAATCAGTCTTTCCTATTGAGCTGAAATTGTATCAAGAAAAAGTGTAGAGGTGTGACCTCAGTGCTCCTCGGAAACGGGAGTCAGTAAGAAGATGGGACCCTGGCCACAAAGTCCAAGAACTGTTCTTGAAAGTGAGTTGTGATTTTTTTTAAGGTTATTTAAAGATTACTCTGTTAAAAAAAATTATATTTGTTTCTTTTCAAGTTCTGAGGACTTGAAAAGAGCCAGCTGCTTTTCTTGGGTGCTGTCCCTTGCCCACCTCTACTCTCCTTTTACTGTTCTTTAGTTTCTTTTTGGAGAGATCACAGCACTCTGTGTGTGCGTGTGTGTGTGTGTGTTTGCTCAGTAAGCACCAGAAAGAAAAGATAACCACCTTAAAATATAATTACTGGGAATATGTCTCCTAAAAAGAAGCTGAAATAACAGATTTCATTAAAAGATGTTTTAATGGAGCTGAGGGGACTCTATCATTAAGATGTGTTTGCAGAAAGTAGGTAGCAAGTAATTTTAATTACTAAATAGCTCTATATATACAAATCCACTCATCCCCAACCAAGTAATGAAGATCTGTACTTCCAGGAGAAACGATGTAATACTCTTGAAGGGTGACTAGAGGTATCCAAACTGACTAAGATTTGGAAAGGTCTCTTCTTACTTAACAAAAGAAGAGATAAACCTAGAATTTTCTACTTGATAAGGAAAAATATTTTGCCAAGTTTACCATGTTCCTTTTCAGGCAGGAATGAAGTTTCATGTTCCCTCTTCTAAGAGTAGAACAGAAATTGTTCAGATTTGGGGTTTTATAATTGGATTTTGAAACTTGAGGCACAAATGCACCTCCAAGCTGTTTTGGGGATTTTTCTTTCTGGGTACCCTGTTTTCCAGGAAATCAGGCCCAGGAGATAGAAACTGTGATGGAGAAGTGCGGTGGCCAGCATGGCTTGGAGTTGGAGGTTAAAATAGCTGCTGGAGGTGCCCAGGTGGCGTGGGCAGCTTCAGAGTGTGCTCGCCCTACATGGTCTGGAGAGCAGAGCCCACAGTGTTTGCCTGAGCAGCCAGCAGCGATGCAGAAGTGGCCCGAGAGCTCCGAGCTGGAGAAGCTTCACAGTGGGAACAATTAGTGCTCAGTAAATGCTTGTTGAAGGAGAAAAGGAGAACAATTCTATCTCTTTTGTGTTCTCATTGAAATCCAAATGGATTTCAGCAATTTTTCTAGTGGGCAATTATTACCCTGTGAAATAGAAACTGAGGGAAAGTGTACTACATCTTGAGAGTTTTCTGTGGTTTGGGTTTGTTCTGGCCTAAACATCAGGGGTCATATTGCTGACTTTTCAACACTAAGATGTATATGACTTAGTCAACTCTATTATACAGATGAAGAATACTAAAAAACAAAAGCCATAAAAAGACAGAAGAAACTTTAATGCCTATTGATAAGTGGAAGGAACCAGTCTAATTATGCTGTATAATTCCAAGCACATGACATTATGGAAAAGGCTAGTCTACAGCAATAGTAAACAGATGTCTGTGGTTGGAAGGAGGGAAGGTGGGTTAAATATGTGGAATATAGAGGATTTTAGGGCAGTGGAATTATTCCTTTTGTTACTGCAGTGGTGGATTCATGATACTCTACATTTGTCAAAACTCAGAGAACAGTACAACACAAAAAGTAAACTCTAATGTAAACTATGGACTTTATTTAATAATGTGTCTATATGTCTATTGATTTACCAATTGTAATAAATATATTGCATTAATGCAAAACAGTATTCAGGGAAATTTGTGGGGGTATGGGGCAGAGGTTATAAAGAAGAACTCTGTACTTTCCACTCAATCTTTTCATAAACTTACAACTGCTCTAAAAAATAGTCTATCACTTATTTTTTAAAAAAAACTGTAAATCACAAGACATATAGGAATGATTAGTCTCTTAATTTGAGGGACCATTTTCCTTACTAAAATGTTAGTGAGAACTGGTATGCTTCTCTTTCATTACTAGTTAGAAAGGACTAGGAGGAATTGAGAAAAGAACCATTATTCTCCTCTGTCAGACAAAAGTAAAAATAAATTATAGCTATCGGTTCCTTTCTGCATACAGCAAGCTGCAAGATACAGTAAAAAAAAAGGATGCTTCTTTGACTTTTCTCCCTGGCAATTGATGGCTTATGTTCTTGGCAGTTAAAAGCAACAGACATGTGAGTAGGCATATGGAAATCAAAGGGCAGAATGTGGTTGAATGCAGCCCTCACTCAACATTTGCAGGGTCCAGTATTCAAAAGGCAATGGCAAATCCCATTCCCATACCTTTGATTGTGTTTCCTACTCCAGCATTTCCCTGGAGTTTGTCCTAGGTTACCCTCATTTGGGGCACACACTGACTTTCTTGGTGTTGCCCAGCCTGCATATTGAAGCCAAATGGTATTCCCAGTTTGTATTTAATTCTTATCCAGCTATTCGAGAGGACTTAGCCTTCTGCTGAATTTTCTTTAACTTTGTCAGAAACCGAGCAGATGGATTTCAGTTCCTAAATTTCTTCAAAACTGTGCCAAGCACTTGTTCCTTTGTTCCTTGTTTTGCACTTGACCAATTCCTTGTGGTTTTGGATTTTCCCTCTTTAAAGGCATCTCACTGACTAGTCTTGTCTCTCTGTCTTCTAGCTAGACCAATGTTTTTTAACTGCTGGTCAACCAGAAATTTTGTGCTAATTTGCAAAAGAATTAACCACCCTGATGTTGTATAAAGGTTATAAACCCGAAGCACTTAGTTGAATTTGCTGATGCTCAGAGTGATTTCTACATAGTGGTCCCTGAAATAACTATTTTCATCTGTTTCCAAGTGTAAAAAGGTAGAAAACCACTGTTCTAGGCTAAGCTGTCTAGAATCCTCTCTCTTCTGTTTTGATATGTTATCCTCCTTGTTTCATACACCTAGTGTATGTAGGTGCATACACAAATATTTCCACTGGAATAACTAAAACTCATGTTAAAATGCTAAAATATCATTCATACTTCTTGTGATTACTTATGAAAAGAAAGGAAATATTTGTCTAGTGTTATATTGAGTCCTAACTATGAATCTGTTAATTAGCAAAGTGTTGAAGATAAATTCTCTTAATTCAATCTCACGACTGCACCGAAGAAGGAGACTCAAAGTCCCATTTTACAGAATAGGGTAGTGAGACTACAGAAATGCATTTGCCCAAAGCTAGTAAGCAGTAGAGCTAAGAGACAAGTTTAAATTTCTTATTCTATAGTGAACTTTTCTCTTAATTAGAAGAGCATTGACTTGTAAACTGAAGGGTTTAGATTTGAGTTCTTACTTTGAAGGAGTTGGGATATGCAAGACATTTAAGCAACATAAGTTGCTTAAAACTTTGTTTCTATATCTATAAAATAGGTGTCATTAATTTACTTTCAGCGTTGCTCTGAGGATTAAGAAACACTGAAGGTAAATTCCTTGAGTGAGGAATGGTATGCAATAATTTTTGGCATGTCAATTATTTTTATACTAATGCTATTATTTTTTAAAATTTTATTTAAAAAACTAAATTTAATGAGATGACATTGATCAATAAGAGTACATAAGTTTCAGGTAAATATTTCTATAACAGTTGAACTATTGATTTTGTAGTGTACTCATCACCCAAATTAAAATCATTTTCTTCACCATATCTTTGTCCCTCTTTACTCCCTTTTCCCTACTCCCTCTCCCACATCCTTCTCCCCAGTAACCACTTCACTTCTATCTATGTCTATTAGTCTCAGTTTTATAACCCACCTAGGTGTGAAATCATATAGTTCATAGCTTTTATTGATTTACTTATTTCACTCAGTAGTAAAATGTTCTCAAGGTCCATCCATGTTGTTGTCAATGCCAATATGTCATCATTTATTATGGCTGAGTATTCCACTGTATATATGTACCACATCTTCTTTTTCCAATCCTCTATCAAAAGACACTTTGGTTGTTTCCATGTCTTGGCCACTGTGAATAATGCTGTGATGAACATGGGGGTGCACATGTATTTATGCAATGTTTTCAAGTTTCTAGGATATATACCCAGTAGAGGGATTGCTGGGTCATATAGCAATTATATTCTTAATTTTTTGAGGCACTGCCATACTTTCTTCCATAATGGTTCTACCAGTTTTCATTTCCACCAGCAGTAAATGAGGGTTCATTTTTCTCTACAGCCTCTCCAACACTTGTTACTACCTGACTGTTGATAATACCCAATCTTACAGGTATGAGGTGCTATCTCATTGTAGTTTTGATTTGCATTTCTCGACTAGCTAGTGAAGAGAAGCATCTTTTCATATATCTGTTGACCATTGATATATCTTCTTGGGAGAAGTGTCTGTTCATGCCCTATCCCCATTTTTTAATTGGATAGTTTGCTTGTTCATTGCTGAGCTTTGTAAGTTCTTTATATATTTTTGATATTAACCCCTTATCTGAGCTGTTGTTTGCAAATATCATCTACCATTTAGTTGACTCCCTATTTGTTTTGTTGTCAGTTTCTTTTGCTGTACATAAGCTTTTTAGTTTGATATAGTCCCATTCATTTATTGTTGCCTTTACTTCCCATGCCTTTGGAGTCAAATTCATAAATTGTTCTAATGCTATAATTTTTTTTTCTGAAGTGAAAAGAGGGGGAGAAGCAGACAGACAGACTGTCGCATGTGTCTGATCAGGATCCACTAGGCATGCCCACCAGGGGGCAATGCTCAGCCCCTCTGGGGTGTTGCTCTGCTGCAGTAGGAGCCATTCTAGTGCCTGAGGCGGAGGCCATGGAGCCATCCTCAACACCAGGGCTAACTTTGCTCCAATGGAACTTTGGCTGTAGGAGGGGAAGAGAGAGATAGAGATAAAGGAGGGGGAAGGATGGAGAAGCAGATGGGCACTTCTCCTGTGTGCCCTGGCCGGGAATTGAACACAGGACTTCCATACACCAGGCTGATGCTCTACCGCTGAGCCAACCGACCAGGGCCCTACTGCTATAATTTTTGTTGATAATGATATAATTCATCTTGGGGCAGAAAAATAAAATGCATTAAGTTGAGTGATATGTTACTAAATGTTACTAGATACGTGCCCTTTTCTAAGCCACATGAGCCCTGTGGCTGTAACCAGCTCTTAAATTGTCAGTGTAGTCCTCTACCAGCATCTGCAATCCCATTTCCCAGCCTGTAGCTAAATGTTATTTGGAGGCATGAATGGTATGCCCCTTACTTTTGTTAGAGGTCATGTTTTTGTGGTCAGCAGCTTCCTGTACAATTTAATGCCAGATTTTATTTGCTCATCAGCTCACCTGTCTGAAACCTTCCTCCTGGACTGAAGCGATCTATTTTCCATCCTTAGTGAGACTCTTTTGCATTAAAGGTCAGCCATCCACATCTGCAGCCTTGCATTCCTTCCGTCACTGCCTGTGCAAATAGCAGAATTACACTGACTTGTTTTGTTGGCTTCCTCCTGCCTCTCTTAACACCAGAGGTGGATATTAAAGCCTTACTGTGGCTGGGTGCTTACCAGCTTTTGCCACCCATTTTAGGAGTTGAAATGCAGGCCCAAAATTAACAAAAGGAAACAAACAAGAGTACTAATGAACAACACAAACCAGCTACCAGTGATCTTTCACTCTGTAACAAATGGCATATATGATACTTTAAATTGAACACATCTTGATATTCCTTTTTCTTGCTATAGTATAGAGTTGCTTTTCTTTTTGTTTCTGTTGGGCTTCTTTTTTTTTCTAATCATCCATTTTCAATCTTAGAAAGTCTGCCTTGTTTCCAGGAAACGGACTCCAAATCAGGCCACAACAACTTAATAGGAGCAACGGTGGTGGAGATGCTGTTAGTTCCCTATACCATAGCACTTTGTTTGTGTCAAGTTAATATAAATGGGACAAATATCTGAATGTCTGTGATGTGCCAGATGAAACTTGCATGGCATTGATTGTGAATTAGCCAAACAGAAAATGGCCCAGAATCTGCAGGGAGGGGGCGAGGCAGGAGGGTGGTTAGAGTAGTAAAAAGCAAACATAAAGATGCTACACTAGAGCCAGGTAGGGGGTTAAACTTCTAGTTCTGATACAACCAGGAGGCTCTACTTCCTATGAAGATCTAGCTAGTGAAGGCCTCCTCCCAAGCAACCAGTGTGGCCCAAAGCACAGAGGGTAGCTAGATAGAGAATGCCTAAAGAGGGGGATGAAACAGAAGGGCACATTGCCAGTGGTATCGACAGAAAGCCAAGACTCCTTAGTGGTATAACTGACTTGTATTTTTTATTTAAAACCTGGTCTTTGATCACTTGCAAAAACAGAAAGAGAAGTAGTTTTGTAATTAGAAATCTAAACTCTGATTCAATGAACCAACATCCTGATGTGCCCTGTGATGGAATGAGAACAGAGAGGGAGTGCAAAAGACCATCAGGCATCCAAACTGGACCAAGTTGATGTCATTCTTAGGGACATTGAGCTGAGGATTCCACAGCTTTTTACTAAGGAGGAGTTAGAAGTTGCTACCAGAATTTGGGGTATGGAAGTTGAAGTTTGCTATATATTAGCTATGCTTATGCTGAGTATAATGAACTGCAAATAAAAATCCTCACGTGGAAACACTCTTCTGTGTTTTGTGATAGATGGCTGTTTGGGCCAGGTGGTCCAGACTGACCATTGCAGTCAAGGGCTGTATCAGATATGGGAAAATGATTATGGAATGTGGTTTATCAAAGTGAACTTCTGTTTTCTCTACCATCTATCACAACAACATTGTGAAGAGGGAACACAAAATCCTTTCCATGAAAGAATTTACAATCTAGGGAAAAGGCAGGATACATTAAATTGTTACAAATACACAAAATTAGTTTCATTTCTTATATTGCATTAAAGCATACACAGGGATGGTAAAAGGAAGACAAAGAAGAAAACAACAGAGGAGACTAAACTTTAAAAAAAATGCAGTGCCCTGACCTGCCACTCCCCTCTTCCAGTCTCACCACCAGCTGTCCTCTAACTGCTCTGTTTGTAGAGCTGACAGTCAGGATCACAGCACTAAAAAATATGTGTAAGCTTCTTTATTGATAAACATTATAGATTATCTGTTGTTCCCCATGGCAACAGGAATTAGTTAACCTCCCTCTTCCTCTTATATAAATTTATAATTGTACTATTGTGTTTATTTTTTCTACTAATTACTTTCATACCTAATTAAACCTGTATTTATCTATTTCATCCACTGTGGATGGAATCTTCTTTTTTCCTTTGTTCTCTCTTACAAGCCTCCTTCATCCCTTGTTCAACTCCATTGTTAGAGCCTGAACATTTTCCATGTAAAAGCTGATGAGTTTTACTTTTTGTTCTGTAAGGAGACTTAAGACTCCCATGCTTTATATGCAAATCATTTAAATTGCAATATAAAGTTCTTAACAATGAGGTGCAATATGCATAGTCCAGGTTATTTTTGATGTCAGTTCTGAGACCTGAGACATCAGTAAAGATACACTGGAAAGTAAACAATTAATGGAGTCCTAAGGATATGAGCTGAGTGTTGAAAAGTGTGAAAGACTCAGATGAGCATAAGGGGTCAAAGGTGTGGAGGGCACAAGAAAACAGGATATGCAAAATGAGTGCGGTATAGTCAGGTGATAGACAAGTGACAAGGCTATATGGAGAAAATAATTTCTTGGAGCAAAATGGTGGCTAAAGTTGGAAAGGTAGCTGAGAGCCAGATGGTTGGCTCTGAGCCTCAGGCTGTCTGTTTCCCAAAAGTTGTAGCCTACACTTTTCCTGCCTCCACTTCCTTCTTTCTCTCTCTCTCCACAACCTCTTTCAATCTGGTGTAAACCCACACAGCTCTATTAAAATTGTTCACAAAGACCACCAGAAACTTATCCAACAGTTTCATCCTCACCCACACCCTCCTCTATTTCTTTGTGTATAACCGACGATTGACCATCATCTGCTCCTTGATATTTCTCATCCCCTTTAACCTCTGGCACTGAATTTTTCATGTTCTTCTCCTATTCCCCTTAACATTATTTTGTTGTCTCTTTTAGTGGGTTTTCTTTGAAGGTCTGTTGGGTTTCTGCACCTGACTTTTGTCTCTCTCCATCAGCCATTGTGTCTACTTCTATCTACGCTATGCTCTGATTCCTGAGTCCCCAGCTTTGAATTCCTGCCATGTTCCAAATCTACTTTACATCTCAAGCTGAATAATCAATCAAAACTTTCACTCAGCATGTGCAAAACTTAACATATTCCCTTCCACACTTGTTTCTCTTCTTGTTTTGTCTTCTCATTATTCTTTCTTTATTTATTTATTTATTTTGCTTTGCAGAGAGACAGAGCAAGAGGGACAAATAGGGACAGACACACAGGAAGGGAGAGAAATGAGAAGCATCAGTTTTTCGTTTGACCTGGGGCTATAGCAGAGCAAGTGACTCCTTCTTCAAGCCAGCGACTTTGGGCTTTAAGCCAGTGATCTTTGGGCTCAAACCAGTGACCATGGGATCATGTCTGTGATCCCACCATCAAGCCAGTGACCCTGAGCTCATGATGTTGAGCCTACGCTCAAGCCAGACCACCTTGATTTTGAACCGGGGTACTCTGCATCCCAGGCCAATGCTCTATCCACTGAGCCACGACCTGGTCAGGGCTGTCATTATTCTTTATGTCAGCTGGATTCCAACCCTCTGAATAGCTCTTGACTTCAATCCCTGATTAGCTTTCATACCCCATCAGTTACTGGCGATATGTCACCATGGATATTCTTTTTTTTTTTTTTTTTTTTTTTTAATTTTTATTTTATTTATTCATTTTTTTAGAGAGGAGAGAGAGAGGGAGAGAGAGAGGAGAGAGAGACAGGGGGGAGGAGCTAGAAGCATCAACTTCCATATGTGCCTTGATCAGGCAAGCCCAGGGTTTTGAACTGGCGACCTCAGCATTTCCAGGTCGACGCTTTATCCACTGCGCCACCACAGGTCAGGCACACCATGGATATTCTACCCTGCTTATCACCCTACCTTTACATTCCTGGTATTGCCGCCCTAATGGCCCTGTTTTTTGTTTTATCTGTATTTAGGCAAATCTCTCCTATCTTCTCATCTCTTACCAGTTCAATAAGTCCTTCACAACAGTACTCTTACGTCGTGCCAGAAAGAACAGCCAGAAGTAGAAATAAAACAATTTATTGGAGCATCTGCAAACAGATGGGCTGAGACCCTAGTGCAGGGGTTGGGAAACATTTTGGCTGAGGGAGCCATGAATGCCACATATTTTAAAATGTAATTCCCTGAGAGCCATACAACGATCCGTGTACGTTACGCATTATCCAATAAAAATTTGGTGTTGTCCCAGAGGACAGCGGTGATTGGCTCCAGCCACCCACAACTATGAACATGAGTGGTAGGAAATGAATGGATTGTAATACATGAGAATGTTTTATATTTTTAATGTTATTAATTTTTTTATTAAAGATTTGTCTGTGAGCCAGATGCAGCCATCAAAAGAGCCACATCTGGCTTGCAAGCCATAGGTTCCGGACCCCTGATCTAGTGGCATCAGCCCTGAGCTGCAGGACAGGGTGTTTGATATAGGGACTACTGCAGGCATCTGCTGATTTGGGGGTCAATGCACCTGGTATGCTCAGATTAGCATATCCTGATTTATATTCTTAGTCGCAGGCTGTCTCCTTTATTTAATCATTGGGCTCCTCCGAATGAATGTCTTGTCCCAAGGATACTTCTCAGATCCTCCTGGGGTGCGGGAGTTTGCTTAAGGGGAGGGTAGTTGAATGAAGAAGATGAATTAATGAGGAAATTGCCCCCAGCAGGAGGTTGAGTGAGGGGAGTTGAGCTTAAAGGAACCCTGAACACAAACCTAATAAATATCAGACTGGGGTGGGAGGTAGGGATTATTTCATTCCTTGCTCAGAACCTTCAATGGTTTCACATCATTGGCAGAACACAGGCCCAGTGCTTTCATCTGGCTTGGCCATTGAAGTTTATTTTCATCAACCTTTCCAGTACTGTCTTCCACTATATGCTTTTATGCATCCTGTAGTTGGGAAATATTAGATTTCTTGGTTTTCCCCCAACCTCACGTTTTTGCCCCTCTGCCTGATTATTGATTTGAACATCTTTCACACAAAACTCAGTTCAGTTGCCATCTGTGTCATAAAGCCTCCCTTGTGTATTACCACTTCCGTCCCTGTTACACCACTTACCCCAAACTGGGTTAACATGATTCATTTCATTTCTTCCATAGTATAGTCAGCATTTTGCCTAATACTACTGAAACCTTAATCAGGGATAAGTCAGTGGCTTACTTTTATATTATCTTCCCCCTACTCTTGCTGCTGGTAAAAGTTTGACACTTATATAAGTAGAGTGGGTATTTCAGTGACAAAGACATGCCTTTTGAGGTCAGAAGACTTTGTCAACGCATTAACCATTTTATTTATTTTTTTCATTTTTTTCCATGTGAAAGGAGGAGAGATAGAGAGACAGACTCCCACATAAACCCCGACTGGGATCTATCTTGCAGCCCTCATCTGGGGTTGATGCTCTGCCCATCTGGGACCATTCTTGCAACCAAGCTATTTTTAGCACCTGAGGCAGAGGCTCCACAGAGCCACCCTCAGTGCCCAGGGCCAATGAGCTTGAACTGATCAAGCCATGGCTGTGGGAGAAGAAGAGAGAAAGAGAAAGAACGAGAGAAGGGGGAGTGTGTGACCTGTCTGGGAATCAAATCTAGGACATCCACATGCCTGGCCAACACTCTACCACCAAGCCAACTGGCCAGGGCCTAACCATTTTATCTTAAGCAAATCACTAAACCTCTTGAGCTTCTGTAAAATAGGGATAATATTTCTATCTCAGATTCTCTGAGAATCAATGAATATTTGTGGAAAAACTTTGTAAACTGCAATTTCTATGTTTCTCTTTCTTTTCAAAGAGTTAGTAGTTATATTCCTCTTCTGATACACTTTCTAGCAGCTTGTAGTAATGTAAGATGGGCCTTCCTAATTCTGTTTTACAGAGAGGACAACTATGAGCAAGGGAAGAACTGAGACATATTTATTCAAATAGATATCCTCTCTTTTGAAAGAATTCATACCTCCAAAAAAGGCAGGCCCCAGAATCCCCATTGCCTTATTGTCCCTGTTAAACCCAGTCTGACTCATGGCCCATCTAACCCAGAAGGTAAAATGGATCTTTTAAGAGACTGAGGGTAAAGAGTCTAGAGAAGACCTTCAGGCTAGAATAGCCCTTACACACCAGGGGGCGCTCAAGGCAGAGACAGTGAACCATATAGTGGAAAGACATGGGAATAGACTTTGGAGCCTTAGGTTTGAATTTCTACTTAATTTTTTACATTAGCCAATTTACCTATCATTTCAGATCATGAAAATGGATAACAGCTGTTTTGCATATTAGTTAAGATTAAATAAGGTCATGTAAGTGAGAGCACCCAGCTTTAGTACCAGCGCAGTGTTCTTATCCCTATTGTGCTCTTTCTCTCCCTTTTGCCATCTTCCTACCTCTTTACTTCAATGCTGAGTTTACTCTCTTGGCTGAGGTCAAGAGAGGCTTCCCACAAGGTGTCTGCTGATCAGAGCAGGACCACATCTCTTGACCTGTCTCAGGGTCTCCCAAATCTCCAGGGGTTGTCACTCTAAATATAGCTTTTGGATGAACAAGGAAATGCAACCAGTCAGCAGCTCCCAGTGGCTTCACAGAAGCAGTTACTGGCAGGGAGCCTACAGTTAGAGAGCGTGGAGACAAGAATAGTACGCAAGGCTAGTTCAGGGCTCTTTCTGCCAGTTTCTGCTGCCACTGCACATGTGGGCATGATTGGGATTAACTCTTCCCTTCTCTCTGCCGAAGAGCCACAATTTGTATTTGTATTAAATATGAGCTGAAATCTAGTTCCTTCTAGAAAAAAATATATTTATATACTTAACAAAGTAGCACATTAAATCAATTCTGTGCACAACACCTTTGTTTACCATTCCTATATTAGAAGTATCGATTGCAGGCTTTTCAAGTTGATTACCAGGCTGACCTTGTTGTGTATCCACTCAAGTAGGTTTTGTATAAATCACCACCAAACTGAGACTTAGGCTTCTTGAAAAAGCATGGACTCTATTTTAGCAGACACTTGCTCAGTTATTATTCAGGTTCCTTTTAGGCATGATTACTGCCTTGCCATGCTTCCCCAATCACTTAGTTTTATTATAGCTAATTGCAGAAACCTAAAATATCATTTGGTCTGTTTTAGTGCCTAATTCATTAGTCTTTCCTTGACATAAAAGAGGAAGTATCTGTTCCCCCGCCCTGATGGCTAGTGGCAGTTGATATAGGTCATTGGCTTTCTGTGTCTGTGTCTAGTCTGGACATCACAGAATAATACTTGCTTGGGGGGAGGGAGAGGAACAAGAATAGAAACAGAGTAGTAGGAAAGAGAAAGTACAAACCAGGAACACATACACAAAAGATCGTCGAGTGTTATTTTCTTCGAGTAAAGTAGAAGTTTGGTTCAGATATTAACTGGTTCCTCTTAAAGAAGGTTAGGGGACATGGCATAACACTGAGATTGAAATGCCTGGAGGACAGGCTTTAGTTGAATGGGCACATTCACATTCCAGAATTGAAGACAGGAAGCGGGATTCATGAATGGCATTCATAATGACCATTTAATGAGCATTTACTGTGTTCTAGGCACTGTGCTAAATGCTTTAGGTGCATCATTCTAAATTGATCCTCAAAACAACCCTGTGATGTAGATATTATCTCTTATTACACAGGCAAGAATATTGTAATTTAGAGAGAATGTTACCTGACCAAGGTCCTCCAGCAATAAATTCAAGGTTCCATTAAAGTCAGAGTATAGATAATTTTTATCAAGTAAAAATGTGAGAGTATACTTTACCTAATTTTAACTTCTTAGAAGTAAAAGCAGTCATGTTGATTCAACACACACTACTCAAAACAGTGCCCTTGTCCACATGTGAGGAGGGCCCGATAAGGGATGTGCACTCTCAGCTCAGTTCCACCTGTGAATGCGGAGCCCCTGAGGAGAAAGGTGTGGGACCTCCTGGTGAGTGGCCAGTCAGCTCTCCTGCTGGCAGTGTACAGAGAGGGAGAAAAGAATCATGAGAAAAAAGTCTTTTGACAGTTCCTGAAAGTCCTGTTTAAATCAAGCCAGTTCTGGACTTACCTTAAGAAAAGCTTCTTTTACCCCTTAAGGCTGGTTGACTGCAACCCCTCCATCCCCCGCCATGTACTGTACCTCACCTTGTTCTTTAGCTTTCTCCACACTGCACTGTAAATGCCCATTTGACAGTCCCTTTAGTTTGGGAATGACATACAAGTGGGGTGGTAACTGGGTCCTGTTCATCTGTGTATCTCAACATTGGGCTCAAGGACTATCATGCTGTAGCTGGTCAGTAAATGTTTGGTGGATGAGAGCCAGCCAGCTAAGTCTTTCAATGAGTGGATTCCAGATTATTGAAATGCAGATTGAGCCAACAGGAATTTAGAACAGAATATTAGGAAACAGAAATCTCTCTTTGATTTTAGGGAACCTCCAGATGCTCATACAGAAACAATTATTGAGTTTTTTAGTGGACTCCTGTGGAAATATATGAACACCTGGCTTACATTGTATCATTCACAATCTGATGCCTTCTCTAAGTAAATGTTGGTGTATAGCACCAATTGTAAATATTGTGTGCTAGAGCTGTGGGAGGTACCAGGAAGTACAAAGGATTGTGCTGGGTGTTGTCTTAGTCCATTTGGGCTGCTATAACAAAATGTCATAGACCAGATGGCTCATAAACAACAGAAAATTATTGTGTACAGTTCTGGAGGTTGGAAGTCCAAGATCACAGTTCCAAGGTGGTTGGTTTCTGGTGAGAGCCTGCTTCCGGGTTGCAGACTGCTGACCCCTCCTTATATCCTCACATGATAGAAGAGGCAAGGAATCTCTGTGGGACCTCTTTTATGAGAGCACTAAACCCATTCAAGAGGGCTCCACCCTTATGAACTAATCACCCACCAAAGGCCCCACCTCGTAATTCCATCACTTTGGGAATTAAGATTCAATTTATGAATTTCGGGAGTACACTAACATTGAGATTGTAGTCCATGTACTTTTCAAAGTAAGGTCTCAAAATGACTGAAATTATTCATGATGGTTAGAAAAGGACCTGAACAAAAATATATCCTTATATGGGTTTATATGACTCCCTTCTGGGTTTGAGGTTTTAAAGATCAAGTCAACATAAACCTTTTTTAATTCTGAAGAGGGACTTATTTGAAGGTTTCAGTTCAGTGATTTGTCATTTGAATGTTTGCATCTTGTCTGTCACTTTGTTTTAGAAATAGACATGAAAATCTCAGGAAATGGAATCTCAAGAAATCATTTATGATGATAGAGTATGACTTTATTCTCATTATTGTTTTTGCCAAGTGTCTGCTACTGGACTATGGGAACACCGTTTGCACAGAAGCGTGACATCCAGCCATTTTCAGAGGACTGGGCTTAGAATGTTTCATTATCACAAAGGATTCAAGGTTTGAAATGCTTTGTTAGGGTCAAGTGTTTAGGACTGAGATCACTTACTGGGCTAAGAGGCTATACGTCTCATTATTCCTAATGGTCTTGCAGTAGAGTCTACCATGGTCTGTGCGTAGACATTCAACTAGTAAAATAAAGAACATTCCGTGTTAACCTCATTGTTGGCAGAGTCATGTTCTGTCTCTTTGTTCTCTTTACAAACATGGATTGATGATAGAAATCAACTCTGGCTTACAGAGGAGTCTGCCCGACTCATGCACTTAAGCTTTCTGGTTCCATCGCTGAAGCTAGAGATGTCTTAAGGCAGGGGTCCCCAAACTTTTTACACAGGGCGCCAGTTCACTGTCCCTCAGACCATTGGAGGGCCAGACTATAAAAAAAACTATGAACAAATCTCTATGCACACTGCATATATCTTATTTTAAAGTAAAAAAACAAAACGGGAACAAATACAATATTTAAAATAAAAAACAAGTAAATTTAAATCAAGAAACTGACCAGTATTTCAATGGGAACTATGGGCCTGCTTTTGGCTAATGAGATGGTCAATGTGCTCCTTTCATTGACCACCAATGAAAGAGGTGCCCCTTCCGGAAGTGCAGCGGGGGCCGGATAAATGGCCTCAGGGGGCCACATGTGGCCCACGGGCTGTAGTTTGGGGACCCCTGTCTTAAGGGATGTCTTTGAAAGTATCCACCATTCTATGATTTATACTCTTGACCAATTAGACTGTGAGTTCTATAAGGGTAACTTCTCTTGACCTGCTTAAATAGAGCACCACAAAAGCTTCAATTCCCATCCCAGGATATCTTCCATACAGTTTTGCAGCTGAGAGGAAAACAGACTCATACAGAGCATGCTGTAGTTTTTGCTATGCAGATAATTCAGACTACAGTCATCAGTTTTCCCACAACATTGCACATTGTTTTTTTTAAAAAAATCTGCATGTGATGAACCCATTTCTTTTTACTTTTAAAAGAGGGTTTGGAAAGCATAATATTTAAACCCCCAATATTGAGTACATTGGGTAAATCTAGTGACCATGAAATATAGCTGGATCCTTAAGCTACAGTGAGTAACAATTATTGGAGAACAAAGATCTTCCCTATTTGATTCACTTTAGCCTGTGAAGGGTAAATATGTCAATGAAAGTGCTGAGCGTGATCGTTCAGAATAAGAAAAAACACATTTCTCAAGCTTCATTTTCTTGATTACCAGTTTTCAGATTGATGTGACTTTGACACAGGATATTTCTACTTGGTGCACATCTCAAAATATCTTGTACTAATATAGACTTTCATTCAAATTTTTAGAAGACTTATTCATCAGAAGGAAGTGTGTTATAAGAGAAGGATATGGAATTCAGTGACAGGCAGACCTGAGTTTGAAATACAGCTACACCATTACTACCAATGTGATTTTATATATAATAAAAATAAGTATTTGGTCTTTGTTCACTTCTGATGCAGAACTCCTAACACCCTTGAAATTTACTGTCATTTCTATGCCAATGAGATGACTCATTGGAGCAGGAGGAAAGACCCTATAGTCACAGGATTAAAACTTTCATTCCCACCCCTTGACTTTCTAGGACGGGAGAGAGCCTGGAGATGGAATTCAGTTACCAATGGCCAATGATTTAATCAATTATGTCCACAAAATAAAGCCAAAAATCTCCTAAACTGACAGGTTTAGGGAGTTCTGGGTTGGTGAGGACATTGATGTACTAGGAAGGTAGTGCTTGGGGAAGGCATGGCAGGTCTGTGACAACCCCTTTGTTTTATAATATGTGAAAAACAGAAAGGGGCATTCTAAAACCTCAAAGGATAGTTAGAATAAATGAAGGGATTGGTGTATATAAATCTCCTAGCCCAGTGTATGTCATTTGGTAACTATACATACATGTTAACTCCCCACCCTCATTTTCCACTTGATTTTTAAAGGATTGCTGATGTCTGTGCTTGCTGTGTAGAATGTGGTGAAAAACATTGCAAATAAATGACTGATGATGGCTCTAAGTTACCCAGTGAAGGTACAGAAAGGAAAATCCCAGGAACTCTCTGTGAAATGTAGAAAAGTAGAGTATCCTTTGAAGTATATTAGTAGAGCATTGAACAACCAATGCCCCCAAATATTGTTTGTTTGTTTTTGTTTATTTCTTTTTTTTTGTGAGAAAGAGAGACAGAGACAGAGAGAGGAACAGATAAGAACAGAGAAACAGGAAGAGAGAGATGAGAAACATCAATTCATAGTTACATCATTTTGTTTTTCATTGATTGCTTTCTCATACATGCCTTGATGGAGTGGGGAGGCTCTAGTTCAGCCAGTGACCCCTTGCTCAAGCCAGCAACCTTGGGCTTCAAGCCAATGACCTTTGAGCTCAAGCCAGCAATCTTGGGCTTCAAGCCAATGACCTATGAGCTCAAGCCAGCAACCTTGGGCTTCAAGCCAGTGACCTTTGAGCTCAAGCCAGCAACCTTGGGCTTCAAGCCCAGTGACCTTTGGGCTCAAGCCAGTGACCATGGGGTCATGTTTATGATCCCATGCTCAAGCTGGAAACCCCATGCTAAAGCTGGTGAGCCCAAGATCAAGTCAGATGAGCCTATGCTCAAGCCTGTTACCTCAGATTTTGAATCTGGGTCCTCAGTATCCCAGGTCAATGCTCTATCCACTGTTCCACCACCTAGCCAGACCAAATATTAATATCTTGATAACCTGAAGGAAAAACTCTCATAACTCTCATATCTCAGTCTTGTTGAACCATTTTTTTCTTTTTTCTAATGACTTGGATGAAATTATGGAAGACTTATCTGGCAAATATATCAGGAGAGAACACTTGTGTATTTGATCAGTGAGGATCTCAAATAATTCTTCTGAAGCTCAGAGCTGTGAACTAAAGCCAAAAAGGTGAAATTTTCAAATAAAATGTTTCATGCCTAGAGTTGACATAAAGTTTAACTATAGATTTCTACTCTGGAATGGTCAGAGCTTGTCCAAAGTATTGTCTCATTATAAGGGCCATACAATAAGAGATATTCACTAAGACAGTGTCCAAAGCAAGGCAGCTAGGTCGAAGAAGGGGTGGAGGAGAGGATGTGGAACTTATGCCAACTAGGGAAGAGTTCAAGGACCTGAATTGTTTTGCTAAGAAAACAGGAATTTTAACTTTGTTCATTTATTTTAAATGGTCTACCTTATACAAAGAGAGACAAGCTAATTCTGGTCATGCTAGAAAATAGTATTAGAACCAATGGGTTTATACTATTGAGAGGTAAAATCCATTCCCAATTAGGAAAGACTTTTCTGATAGGGGAATTCAAAAGTTTAGTGGGCCACCTGACAGGACATAGAGCCCCTCATTTCTGAAAATCTCAAGCAGAGGCAGTATGGTGCAATAAAAAGGAGGCTAAATAATGTCTTCTCCAATTCCCATTTTACAAATCCTCTAAATCATTTTAAAAATATTGTACCACATTAAAACCAAAGATAGGCATTCATAATTCAGCTAACTTTGACAAATCAAATTTATTTGCTTTTTTCTGCTATATTAGATTGCCTTTCAAAGTGATCCTAACATATTATGGGGTTGAGTGCCTACTCAAAACATGTGCATCTTCAGCTTTCTTGAATGACCTTTTTTCTTGAACTACCCACTAACTCTAATTCACCAAATCACTATCATTGATAGTGCCTGTCAGTTAGTGATCATACATAAAAAACCTTGCTGTGAAATGTATGTTCTTTTATTATCTTATACTGTTTTTAGTGTAATCTTGTCTTACCATTTAGACTTTAAGAAGGTGGGATGGGAGGACAATTTGTTGAGGCAGACACTGCTAGTTGCTTATCCTAAAAGCAATTCTCCATTCATCCTTGCTAACAGAATGCAGATTTTATGCCCAGCTCCAGGAAAGAGAATCATTTCTCAGGCTCCCTTTCAACTAGGGGCAGTCATATGACACTGCTGATGAGATTTAACTGGAAGTTAGCTGGGGTATTACAAGGTTTATTCTTGCTTTGAACATGGATTCATCATTGCAGCTAATATAACTACCTTAAGACTATAAGAGTAATAAAGAGAGAATTTTAAAAACATTAACTTTGACATTGATGAGCCATTGAGCAAACATCAACAGCTGCCTTTCTCTGGACTTCTTGTTATATAAAAATAAGAAGCACTTACTTGTTTATTTAAATCACTGCATTTATGTTTTCTTCTGCTTTCAATGGAAAGTATTTTAATTGATAAATTTCCCATAACTTTAATTTAACAATCAAAAAATACTAATAAAACTTTGGCCAAGTGCCATGTGAAATGTTGGATAGAAAATCAAGTATGACATGGTCATTCTCTCAAAGAGATCTCAGCTTTAGAGTTTTTTGTTTGTTTTTGTTGTTTATTTTTAATTTTTATTCATTGATTTTAGAGAGAGATAGGGAGAGACAGACAGATTGACAGACAGGAACATCAATCTGTTTCTGCATGTGCCCTGACTGGGGACCAAACTGGCAACTATGCACTTCAGTACAACACTCCAACCCCATGTTTTTCAACAACAGGTCATTGGACTGGTCCACCAGAAATTTTGTGCCAGTCTTCAAAAAAGTTAACCACACTGATGTTGTATGAAGATTATAGACCCAATGATCTTAGTTGAATTTGCTTATGCTCAGGATGATTTTTACTTATCAGCCTATATCATCAATGAAAATACTAGTGAGGCTGTCTTAAATATCTTTAGAACTTGTAGGCCCATTCAAACAACCTTTTGCACAGTGCAGAGCATTTACAAATCATGTTCAGTAGATGAAAAGCATTCAGACAAACTTATGTAGTGTTCAATGCATTGTGCACATGGAGTTCAGAAATCAAGTACCAGCTTATACCATATAGCACTGCTATGGGCAGTAATGTAAAACTTTATTTGTTGATGTTTCTGTTTCTGGCTGGCTAGGTTACCAGTCCCCAACTGTAAAAAGATTGAAAACCACTGCTCTAATCAAATAAAGTATCTGGCTAGGGCTCAGCTTTAGTATTAAGCTCTAAAAGAAATCAGACAGCAGCTATGAAGAAAGTTGAATGCTGTTTCTTTCTACCTATTTTCCTGGAGGCTAAAATAATGAGGTGAATCCACCAGGATGAGTGGAGGACAGTCAGCAAGTATGGCCAGGGGTAACAACATCTAACTAAACTCTGCTTTCATCATGTGCTTCTCTGAGGGCTGTGGTGCTGAGATTTTGGCGGTATCTACACTTGGTGATTTAGCTATTAAAAGAAGTGTGGGTAGGGTTTACATTGATTTAATAGGAATGTTAAAAAGCATTAATTTTCAGAGTACTTGGTTTATTTAAAAGGTAAACTGTAAAATGTAACTGTAACTAAGGTATTTAGAGATTTATATTTAAAAACCATGTGAATGCTCTTTGTAAGATATGTGTTTGAAGTGGAATTTATTCCCAAATACCTTTAAGATCATGTATTAATATTTTCAATGAAAATAATATATATATCTTTTTCAAAAATTATATATAGCGTATGTATTATATATCAATATAATTTCATTGGGATTTCGTGTGACCAACATCTTCTACTTTTTTGGCTTATTCTAATTTTACTGTAATTAAGAAGTATTTATATACTCTAAAAAGAATGAGTGTAAGGAATTATGTCCGAATCATGATAAATGAATTGACATAGAAGCAACAGAAACAATTTTTAATGTGTTTATATAAACAGATCTGTATAATTATCATAATCATCATAAGCAGATACTGCTGAAAAGAATAGTTCTATTTATCAAACTGAACTTTAATTTATTACAATATACAACACAATAAGTTAGAACATATTCTAAAGAGAATAAAATAATGGTGATGTTAAAGCCATTATAGCTAGTATATCTGTGTTTTATGTATCTGTGCTTTATTTAATTCTTAAGTATCTAGCAGAAATGTTACATATCCAAAGCTTCAGTATCAGTAACTTAAATGTGTTGATGCTTTGCTTCTGGTACCTGGAAAAGGGAAAGAAAGCTATAACCTCACTTATCCTTTTTATGTAATAGATTCCAGAATCTTCTATTACGTGATTCTTTCCTCTGAATGAGGATACTTGATTTTTGAACCCATAAAGCCTCTATAAGATCATATAATAATATATTTTCAAGTTTGAAGTGTAACTTATTAATTTTAAAAGATGAAGAAATAGAGGCTTAATAATAAGAGTGTTTTATTTAATTATTTTTTCAACAATCACTCTTATTTGAAGTACAAAGCTGATTAAGTGATGGGTCCTGCATTACCAGCATTTAGTGCTAGGAAGTTGTTCCAGTGCAGGGGAAGCAGGCAAGCTTGGTTCATGGGAAACAAAGGAGGAAAAGTGTACCATGTTCAGATTGAAAGTACCCACTGACAGCAATTGTGGCACACAGGAGTCACTGGTGATCTTCACTCGAATAGATTTATCAGAAAGGAGCAGAAACCAGTTCGTGGAGGAGCAGAGAGGTGAGGAAGGGCCAACATTGAATGTAGACAGTCTTCTTTAAAAGTGAATAGGGGTGCTGGGCCAGAATTCAAGTCTCATGCTCTCAGATTATTACTAAAGCATAGTGACAGTTTAATGAACACCAAATTCTAGGTTTTAGGAAGAATCAGAATATTTCAGTTAATCTGGATATAGCTTGTTGACAAGTAGAAAATAAAATTATTTCAATAATAATGATTTTAAAGACAAGTCAGAGAGTTCCAGGAGGCTCTGATAACAAAGCACAAATATGTGACAGTTTTTGTTGAAAGGGACTCAAAATAGTTTCCTCTCTGGTTTCAACTCTTTTGACTCTGCCCCTTTTCTCACTGCTTAGCTTTATCTGTGTTGTGGCAATTAGATTTGACCTGGGAGGGAAGATCTCTGCTTTTCGTTCTTGCCAGCTGCAGGAGTTCCTCGCTGGGCAAGGCTTTTGCTTCATCCTTTTTAATGGTCAATCAAAGAGATAAGTGCAGGGGTTAAAGGAGGAAATCACCTATTCAGAAACCAGAATAATTCTGAAAGTCCATTGAATGGAGAGGTACCATCTAAGAGTCTGCCTTGGACCTTCCCTATCTTGGCTTTTATAATTCCAATGACTGAATTGGGGTGGGGGGGCAAAAAAGGAGACAAAACGTTTTCTCTCTTGAATATTGAATTAATCTTTCAGGCACATACAGCATTCTAAAAAGAAAAAGGCTATTTAAAATGTCCTAAGCAGAGGACTAAAAATCTTGAACTCTGAGTTCTAATTTTAGCTTTGATTTTATTTGTAAATTTTATTTGAAAGAGACTTAGGGATACTCATAGCTGGAACCTTTCATTTTACAAATGAGCAAGTTGAGGCCCAAGAGAATACAGCAACTTGCTCAAGGCAATGTAATGATGCTCTTTTCTCATCAGTTTCTTTCCAGCATTTTTCCTCCCAAAACAAACTCAAATTCCCTAAGGTCCACCCCGCTTAAATGGTAAAATTCTTTTATACTTACTAAGACCGTCAAAATATTTATAGGCTAATTTTTCTAAAAAGTCAGGACACCTGATAGTCCTTTTCTGTCATTTGACAACACTATTATTAAGTAAAGGACATGGGTTCCTGGGAACAGTTAATGCTCAGAAGGTATAATATGACTTCAAGATAAAAGAGAATTAAGAACCAGAGCTGGAAGTGGCTTAGAAACCAAATCTATGTTTAACGGAAGTTTGGCTTTCCAGAGTATACCCAGCAAGGATGTACTTGAGGTGCTGGGAATTCCTACTATTAATCACACTGTATGGAGGTTGTCAAATGTGATTCTCAATTTGACTTTATGGATTCTTAAGGCAGTTGATTTCCTCACCCTATAATCCTCCTGCTTCCAGGTCAAATCAAAACTAAACAACTCTATACATATTTTTGCTCTTAAATAATTTAACTGTTGTGACTTACTACATCTATTTGCCACCTTGTATTACATAAACAAACAGATCAATAAAAGGCTGATTTCTAATCCCCATCTCTTTTGCTATGATATAAATCCCTTTTTCTGTTCTTTCTTCAGTTGAACAGGAAACAGGGTCTTCATAAGTCATCTAGTCTTCCCTTGGATTTGGCCTGGACAGAGCTTTAGTTTTTTTGTACTTTCTTTGACTGGTCCTTGATGAACTATATGTCTTAAATCTTTCTCCTTTTTTCTATTATCTCTTAGCATTTGACCCTAAAAGGCAATATTTTCTTGTCCGTGTTTTCTGATTCTTCTTAACAGCTTCCCCGTGCTCTAAGTTAAAGCTCTAGGAGTTGGGGCAAAAACAGCATTTGTGGGTCCTGGAAGAATTTGTAATCTTAGGTAGTACTGTGGAATAAAAAAATAAGCAATAATAACATTAATACTACTAATAATAGTTCTACAAAGTTTATAAATGATTTGAGAGTTGTAAAACTGTAGTAAAGTGAGTGGACATTCCACTTGAAGTTGTAATTGACCAGAAGATTTGAGTGGTGGATAATTCTTCATTTTTTACTTAAATTGTAATTTCCTCTAGCATACAAGTCAGAGTAGTAATATTTTGGTTTTTCTCTACCTCACTCTTATATTAAAAGGTCATTTTCTACCACTAAAAGGAAAATATTTAAGTGGCATTTTCAGTAGTATATCTATGATCTTTCCAAAGTATTCATGAAAAGTAAAACATTAACATTATGAGGCAGGGAATTTTTTTCTTTCCTTTTTTTAAAGAGTGTTTTTAAATACCAATGGCTCCCAATTCTATAGTGTGACTTAGGGTGGATAATTACTATAGAATACTGCAGACTTTTTTTTATCCCCTGCAGGGTGATTGATTTTAACCTTTCTCCTCTGCCAATCCTTTGCTTTGTGCATGACATTTCAACCCCCACCACTTCCTGTATTTCATTTCACTAAAGAAAATTGCATTTTCTATTTTTGGATAAAGCATGGTTGTTTGTGTCAGTCAATTTAACACAGCACACCAGTTCTTACTTGTGCAGAGGAAGCACTAATACGATTACAGCAGAAGATGGGTCCTAAGCCCATGACCAAGCTTCCCATTGAACCTGGAAGACAGAAGCCACAATAATCCATTACCAACAAGGCTATTTAATGGTGAGGTAGTACCTTTTTGTCTCAAAGACCTCAAGGTAGTCTGAAGTCCCATTTCCTGCCCTATGTACATTTGTCCTGCAAATGATACATACACATGAAAGAACATGGTTGTATGACAGAAAGAAAAGGTCATGCATTTTGGTGAGTCTAACCCAACTTTTTTATTTTCTACCAATTCCCTCCATCTTTCTAGGCCTCTTAATTTAATATTATTATTATTATTATTATTATTATTTTATTAAATTCTTAAATTTAAAGTCCTGGACAGTTGGCTCAGTGGTAGAGCATCAGCCCCAAGTATGAATGTCCCAGGTTTAATTTCTGGTCAGAGCACACAAGAGAAGCGCCCATATTCTTCTCCACCTCTCCCTTTCTCATTTCTTTCTCTCTCTCTCTCTCTCTCTCTCTCTCTCTCTTTCTCTCTCTCTCTCTCTCTCTCTCTCTCTCTCTCTCTCTCTCTCCCCTTTCTGCAGTCATGGCTCAATTGAAGCTAGTTGACCCTGGGCACTGAGGATGGCTCCATGGCTTCCACCTCAGGCACTAAGAAGAACTTGGTTGCTGAGCACAATGCACCAAATGGGCAGAGTATTGCCCCCTAGTGGGCTTGCCTGGTGGATCCCAGTCAGAGTGCATGAGGGAGTCTATCTCTCTGCTGCCCCTCCTCTCACTGAATAAGAAAAAAATACTTTTTAATGTATTGTGTTAACATGAATTCAAGTGCCCCAGTCAATATAACACCTTCACCCCCATAACCCAACTTTTAATCCCTGTTCTGCTGTTTACCAGCTCTGAACCATTAAACATATTTTATATGCTTTCTGATCCTCTGGTTTTTCATCAAAAATGGGGCTAAAGATATTGTTTCTAACTTGCAGGGCCCATGGAAGAATAAAGTAAGATAATGAACACAAACCTCTTAGCACACTGCATGTTCCATGGGAGGTGCTCAGTAAGTAACTATTATAATGAACTAGCTTCTATAGATAAGAACATACCACATTTTTATGAAGTAAGCAGTTCTTCTTATGAGATGTCTCTCAGTAAAAAAAAAAGAAAAAAAGACTTCCTATCTTTTTGTTCCATAGAGTAGATCAGCTGCGGGAAAAGTCTAAAATAATTTGATTTCACTGCTATTTATTCCTTTATTCATTATACAGTCATTGAATGAATGCCTACTGAATACTGTGCTCTGTTCTGCATGCCTAACTAGAAGAAAAAACAAAGAGCACAGTGATGGAACGGACAGAGCATGGTCCCTGGTGTAGGCAGACATGGCTTCTCATTCTGGCTCTGCTATTTACTAACTATATGATTTTGGCAGGTTATTTCCCTTCTCTGAGGCTAGTTCCCAGTTATCTAAAATGTGGATAATAAAACATACCTCACAGTGTTGTGATAATAGATATAAAGCAGTTGTAATCTGAGATGATAATCAAAATATTTACTAATCAGTATGGTAAGGGACTTGACTAATCAGAAAGAACAGGCTGTAGAAAACTAGTAAACTGGTACCTAGCAGCGTATCAGTGGAAAAGAATATGGTAGAGCCTAGGTTTTAGTTTGGGGTTGGGAGTTGTGTTATTTGTATTTTTTATTTTCTATATATCATATAATGATGTTGTGACATCTTTAAAATCTTTCTGTCTAGGAAGAGCTGGCCTTTTGGGGACTTAGCCAATTCTTATAGATAGCAAAGGGCTCAGCCAGGAGCATACCTTTGATAAGCAAACTGACCAATCCTGAGACATACTTCCTTTATCTGGTCCATATAGCCCAAGAGGCAATATTCCTCTACCCAGGTCACCCCGGAGTTCCAGGAAACTAGGGACCGCCCTTATAGCCAATCCTAAAATGTCTAACCTGCAAACTTTGTCTTCCCTGAGGAAACCCCAATAACAATATGACCTAGACTTCTGCCTCCTGACCCAAATCTAGCACTTCCCCCGTGACCCTGTGTGGTGTGCCTCCTGTTTCGAGAATCTCTAAGATAAGGAACACTCTTTTCCTGAGCCTCTTTTGTGTCTCCTCCTGTGGCTGCAGGTAACTGACCATCACGTAAAAGAACCTAAAGCAAGAGCAAACAGGAAGGCAAGCTTACAGATGATCACCATACAGTGAGAAACACACTATCATGAAAGTACATAATGGACAGAGAGCTCAGGATAGGGAGCAACTAGGTCTATTGGCAGGGGGCAGATCCAGGAATTGAAAAGTAGAGAGAACATTTGAGCAGAGTTAAAGGAGGAGTGGGATGGTTCATCAGGGCTGAGAGGAGCCCATGAGGAGGGGAACTCATGCACACTCATGCATGAACTCAGTGTGACACGTTTCAGGAGGTATGAAGGGTAGAACTGGAAATGTAGGTGAGGGTTTGATCATGAAGAATGTTAGAAGTTACGCTGCTATTGTAGCGTGGGAAGTAATTGGAATGCAGGAGATATGGGATGGAGAAAAACCAGTGAGCAGTGTGTCTGTGTCAGTCAGTGAGAGATATACAAGCATATCTTGCAGTCAAGGAGGGCACCGTTCCAGAGATCCATGAATCACAGAATACATGGAGCCATGTCAGTGATTGAATAGATGGCTGAGCGAAGGAAGCAGCTGAAGACCACTCTTGAGTCTTTAACTTAATTGATAGGTACATATAGGGATCTCAGAAAAGAGAACACTTTTCTGACAAAGCATTTCTTCATTATTTGTGTAGCTGCCTCATTTCCCTGCCTGTCAGGTCAAGTAAGGCCTTTTTTTTTCTTTTTTTTTTTTCTTTTTTTTTTTTTTTGTCTTGCAGCTGTACATATTTCATGCCAGTGACCATGAAATATGAGTACATTTTGAAAAGTAGAGAGAACATTTGAGCAGAGTTAAAGGAGGAGTGGGATGGTTCATCAGGGCTGAGAGGAGCCCATGAGGAGGGGAACTCATGCACACTCATGCATGAACTCAGTGTGACACGTTTTATTTTGGGAATGGCGTTTTAACTGGTTGTTCAGTTTAAACGACTCAAGAACAGAAGGGCCATTTTTGTCTTCAGGGATATGTTTGGTGCTAAAGATGGTAGACAGTTGGGTATGGGTGAGGACAGATAGTGCCTGAGGTCTTGCAGCTTAAAAGTAACATCTTGTCATCTAAGGATAACACTGCCAAAGGTATGTGGGTGTGTCATTGAAGAAATAAAACAACAACAGAAAAGCATGACCAGTAATTTGATCTATGCTGGATGTCTTTAAAAATTGTTTTATTTATTGTGTTAACTCCTGTGGAACTACCTTACTGATCTCTGAAGTGGCCCCTTTGTTTAAAGTAAAGTGTCCTGTTGCTTTCAGAGAGTGGTTGGCCAGCCTGTCAGTTGAATGTTGTGTGTGTGAGTGGGAAGAGGGCACTGTCCTTTTACACCTATTCATTTAAAATACTGCTTTTGTGTTTCCTTTCCCATCATCTTTAGCAGTAGCTAGCAATCCCCAACTCCCAGGGCTGTAGAGCCCAGTAAGCTTCTGTGCCAGTGTACAGAGTAAGCATAATTTCAAAACCAGGGAGGCTGCACAAAAACAAGGCCTTTCTGTTCCTGTACTGCTCTGCTGGCACAGAAACAATATCTTTTTTTTTTAATTAAATGAGAGGTTGAGAGGCTGAGTGGCAAAGAGACAGACTCTCAAGTGTGCCCTGACTGGGATCTACCTGGCAAGCCCCCTACCAGGCAATGCTTTGCCTATCTGGAGACTCTACTCCATTGCTCAGCAACCAAGTTATTTTTAGTGCCTGAGATGAGGTCATGGAGCCATCTTCAGTGCCCAGAGCCAACTTGCTTCAACCATTCAAGCCATGGCTATGGGAGGGGAGAAGAGAAAGAGTGAGAGAGGGAAGGGGAGAGATGGAGAAGCAGATGGTTGCTTCTCCAGTGTGCCCTGACCAGAAATCAAACACAGGACTTCCACATGCCGGGCTAATGCTGTACCATTTAGCCAACCAGCCAGGGCTCAGAAACAATTTCAATGGGAGAATAGATTTATAAAGGATTCTTTTCTTATCAAAACAAGTGCCCACTCAGCTTTTTTATTTTAAAAAGGTTTTTAATGGTGTCTAGAATTATCTTGACGACACATTTTTCAGTTCTTTCAAGTTTCCTTTTTTTTTGAAAAACCTACTAAGAAACAGGTTCTTCATAACCATCTTTACTACTATATTGCCCAATGTGGACTACATGTATTGAGCTCTTGGATATGTCATGTCTCATGTTAAGCACTTTACATAGATATTATGAATTCATCTTCATGGCAAACCACAGGTAGCAACATGATCATGATTACCTCTAGTTCTCAGATGAGGAGACTGAGGCTTAGAGAAATGAAGTCTCTTGCTCACGTTCACTCAGCAATGAGTGGTCAGGTCAGGAGATTGTACTCCTAGCCATCACAGTCTACAACTCTATGAAATAAACAAATACAAGTAATTATCAATGTTAAAGAAGCTGAAACTAAGGCTTAGAAAGCCTAAGAATCCGGAACCCAGGACTCTCTGACTTGAGACATGTTGTTCTCCCAGGTCAACAACTGGCTCTGGTTATACCTTGTGAGCAATGCATTGCTGTATATGATTAGCTTTATCACACACTGACCCTGAATCTTGGGATCTCCAGATTGAGCTTATGAAAGTGGTATTAGTTTGTGGTGTGATAGTGCTTCTGGTCTTGCATCTGATTGCACCATTACTTTTCACCCTTGATGGTAGAATGTACATAAAATGAGAATATTTGCATCATAAATTATTAACTATTAAATCCCAGAGTCAGTTTGAGCTTGTAACATTGCTGACTCATTACTGTATACTCAGTGATCTGTCATTAAGGTCAATATATGGGAAGATTTCTATCTCCTTCTTTAGAATTAGAATCTTCTTTAGAATTAGAATCTTTTATGTTTCAAATCTTAAAACATAAAAACAACATATGGTTTAGAAGTTCTATGACTGTATCAGGCATCTCCTGATGTAGAAATTGCACAGCTGCTAATGACATGGGTTCCTCAGAGAAAAGAGATCACAGACTCAGCCACACTCCAAAAACATGAGGTGAGGAGCTATGTAGGGCTGGGTGCTGTTTTTATGTTCACAGTCTAGTTTTTCAGTTTTACTCATGATAAACAATTGCATGTTAAGGAAGGTTGATTGGGAGATAAGATGAGAACCCTGAGGTTATAAGAGAGGACAGAATAAACATCAGTTGTAGGACCCAGCCAGCCCTTTCAAGTGGAAACTAGTCAGAACCACTGAAGTGTATCATTGAGCAAATCTGACACACTTTGCAGAATTTGAGGCTCAAGTTCCTAAATTAGAAATATTTAGAAGACAGCATAGAATCATCTCCTAAGCAGCCCAATCACTTCCCACCTCTCTTTCTAATTAGGAAGAAATGATAAAAAAAAACTAAAGAAAACTTGAGGGGGATGAGAAGGAGGAATGAAACTGAGAGTTATCAGACTTCACCTACATTCCCGGGTTGTGGTTTCACACCATCTTCACAATTAGGGGTAGCGAATACTGTTCTTCACTCCACGTTGGAGATGGAAAAACTGAATGTTTAGAGTTTAAGGGATATGGCCAAGATCATTCAACTAGAAAGCAGCATACTCAGACTCTGTATTCAGCTCTGCAAGGAAAAACTTGTTCTTTCCTACCCTAGTGCAAAGCTTTCCTGAAAGACTGAATCACTGCCAAATGGCGTTTGCAGTCTCTGGGTACACACTGCCTTGATATTTGGCAGAAACCCTGGAAACCAAAGGTGAGCATGTGGCCAGAGCTCAGCTAGGGACTCTTTAGTTCTCTCTCCTCCCGAGCTGCTGAGCGGTAAGCACAGTTCTTGCTTTACACCCCAGACTTTGTTCTTTGCACCACAATGCAGCCCCAGTGCCTATTGTGCAGAAGGCAATTAATTTCCCCCATATTTTCTAATTTTTGGCATGGACTGGATGCAGCCAGAGAGACTAAGCCAGGATCGCATCCATCAAGGACTTATGCCTGTGTCTGTGCGGAAGGATGTGCAGTTGCCATAGCAGCAATCAATCTGCTAAATAAGTGGTAACATAAACTGATTCAAAGACAAAGACTGATTTGGGTCAGGGAATCACACTCTATAAAAAACAACTTCTCTCTGACTTTTGAGGATCTTATAGATCTATGGATGGCCCTAGAAGTACACAGTGAGTGACTGCTCAGAGGCAAGAGGGGTCTGTGTGCCTGAAGAGATGAGCAGTATACTGTTTCCAAGCAGTTCGAGTGGGGTAGTCTGTGGAACATGTTGTGAGACTGATCTTCTGCTGCGTATCAATTGCCAAAAGCTTAGGGCCAGTAGCAAAAATAATAGAGGGCAGGTATGAGTTCCTCCCACATCCTGGTATGCCTCTTGGTGCTTTCCATGTGTTTGGTCAACAGTCTTGCCGAATGAGATGTATCACCCTTCCACAGATATGGACACCTAGTAATATGCCCAGAGTTGTGTGTCCACACAGGGGTGATGGATTTAGACTGAGATCTGGTTGATACAAATGATGTGATCTCTATACCTGCCTGCCAGACTGCATTCCTTCCTTGGATTTTCTCATAAGGAAAGGACATTTCTTTTTGGCCATTCACGTGGCAAAGGCTGCAGTGTTCTGATTCTGCTTTGTATACTGTGAAACACTAACTAGTTTTTTGTTTGTTTGTTTTTCTTTGTTTTTTTATTCATTAAGTCAGAGGCAGGGAGGCAGACAGACAGACTCCCACATGTGCCCCAACCGGGATCTACTTGGCAAGACTCCTATGGGGGATGCTCTGCCCATTGAGGGCCACCCTCTGTTGCTTGGCAGCTGAGCTATTTTAGTGCCTAAAACAATGCCATGGAGCCATCCTCAGCACCTAGGTTCAGCACTTGCTCAAACCATTAGAGCCATGGCTGTGGGAGGAGAAGAGCAAGAGAAAGAGAGAAGGGGGAGGAGGAGGGACGGAGAAGCAAAAGGTCGCTTTTCCTGTGTGCCTTGACTGGAAATCGAATCTGGGATTTCCACATGCCAGGCCAACACTCTACTGCACAGCCAACCAGCCAGGGCTGCTGCTAACTAGCTTTAATCCAACATGAAAACTAAACCTTAGGACAAGAGGACTTGGCATTCCTAGAGATAGCACTGAGCAGTTTGGGGGTGATTCAGGGTGTCATGTTGAAATGGGGAAAATAGGTCTTTTCTTTATCTCTGGTGTTCAGAACAGTGCAGGTAGTCTATTGTCTTCATTTAATCTAGCCTAGGTCTTGGGTAAACTTGGGCCAGGGAAAAAGCATTTCTGAATCATAAGAGGTAGCATGCTGTAAAGCAGAAAGCACTGACTTGATAGTCTGTTGAATTATGGGTTCTGCCACTTTCTCTCTGTGTGATCTTGGGGATTTTATTTCTGTTATTTTGTCCCCAGTTCTCAAGTCTATAAAATGGGGATTGTTGTGGTGATGGTGGTGGTGTTACCACCTAACTCTCAGTTGCCTAGAATATTTTTTGTAATAAAAGGTAAAAATAGCCTCACTTAAGCTTAGGGAGTCAAGATGCCTGCAGATTCCTTTGCATCATGGAATATAGTCTCTCATCTATGTATCTCATTTTTAAAATTTTTATTATGTTGTTTACTGCCTCTGACTTATATAGTTATGGAATGAATGACATCTAGAAAAGCACTAAACAGAGTGCCTGTCATATGGTAATGTTTTAATAGATGTTAGTTTCCTATTTAAAGAAAACCTAAACATCATTAGATAATTTTTAGATCTGGTTTTTAGTTGCTAGACTCAGGTCTACAGGGAGCTTGAGCCACAGAAGCCTGGAAGAAGATTTAGACTTGCCTTTATGTTTCCTGTTACTTATTTTTTACTCTGACTAAAGTTAGAAGAAGGTTAGGCAAAGATTTGGACTGAATTCCTGTCTGGAGACCTCACCTCTCTAGGACTTCTGACCACAGAGCTGGGTCAAGGCTGCTGTAAATAAACTTTATGCAATGTGTAATTTGACTCAGCTATGCCAGCTGTAATACACCGCTAGGAGCTGAGTAGGTGAGTTCATTGGGGGAGCCTACTGTTCTTCAGCCTCTCAGTTGACAGGGTGGCGATTTCTGGCAAGAATTCAGTCTTCTTGCCAGCTCTTTCCACATGACTGTCAATGGGTTAGAAACATCATACAAGAAGGGCTGGGCTACATTCTAAGCTTGTGACCAGCAGGTGCAAGTTCTGCCCATCGTTCTAATCATTCTCCATGAACTGGTATTTTTGCATTAACTTAGAGCCCCTCTGCTGGTTTTCTGTGCATGCAGTGCTATAATCTGTGGCATCAAAATACCTGCTCAGGTTTTTTCTTATGTGTGGACAATGATTTTTCTTTAAACCTAATGCAAACAGAACCTGTGCTTGCTATTTGAATATCTCTAAATTAGACTACTTGAACAAGTCTACCAACAGACTTTAATAGATTGAATCCAAGTCTGCAATTCTGCTGGGGGGAAATGCGATTTTCTTGCATCCCAAGTTATCTTCAGTACTTTGTCTGAATGCAAAGAGATTTCCCCAATTCAAGGTACAATGGTAGGCAAAAGTTGTTCAGAGCCTGGAGGCAGAATGTAATCATCACACAGGTGAATTATTGCTGCCGTGAGAAAATTGGAGCAGTAAATGAAACATTAGTCTGCTGCACTAGGAGGTCTGCACGTCAGGGTGCCACACCGACCTGCTTCTCTGGTTGTAGTTAAGAGTCCAGGCTGCCGTTCATGCCTTCCTTTCCTTTTGTTCTTTTCCTCTTTATATTCTAGTGAGCTTTGGTTTACTTCAGCTTCTCTGCATTCTACCAATTAAGCCCAAAATTGGCAGTTAAGACAAAATATAAAAGAAAGCGAGGCAGCAATGAGAAATTGGACAAAGACAATGGCGAATAAAGTTGAAAATTGCTCTTTTCTCCTTTTCCAGGTCATTCCTCTCTTGGCAGCTGTTTTGAGCAAAGGGGAGCCTGAGCTTTGCATGACAGGGAACCCGTAACTTACCAGTTTTAAATCCCTGGGTGGTCTTGAGTAAAATTGTAGAGGGAAAGTGTGTTATTTGAACCTATTCCCCTCTTACCTCACAGCTCAAGTTCCGGATCACACCTGGGCTCCCCCATCTGCACCAACATTAAGTAACCTTTGTCAGGTTTTCTTTACAGCAGCTACTGTTCTAAGTGCTTTCTGTGGGTTATCTTATGATCATCTTGTCTGAAGGTCACACAATCACCAAGAAGTGGGAATAGGACTCACACCCAGGGAGTTTGACTTGAGAGCATTCTTAGATTATTTTTTAATTATGAAAGAATTTTGTGTTCATTGTAGTGTTCACCTGGGAAATAATAAAAAAAAACATACAGGTAAAATAAACCATCCACTCTCTCTATTACTCTGATAAAGCCACAATTATAACATTTTTTTTGCATTTTATTCCATTGTTTTATCTAAAGATATATAAATGTATTTTAAATATATATAGTTGAGTTTGGTCCTTTAGATGTACTAACTCCTTTTTTTAGTCAACATTCTAAGTGAATACGTGCCATGTTGTTATAGGTTGTTTCCCTTGCATAGTCCCTGAAGCAGTTTGCCTCCCTCTATTGTTGGACAGGTAGGCTATTTCTTTTTTCTTTTTTATTTTTTTTTCATTTTTCCAAAGCTGGAAACAGGGAGGCAGTCAGACAGACTCCCGCATGCGCCCGACCGGGATCCACCCGGCATGCCCACCAGGGGGCGATGTTCTGCCCCTCTGGGGCGTCACTCTGTTACATCCAGAGCCATTCTAGCGCCTGAGGCAGAGGCCACAGAGCCATCCTCAGCGCCCGGGCCATCTTTGCTCCAATGGAGCCTTGGCTGTGGGAGGGGAAGAGAGAGACAGAGAGGAAGGAGAGGGGGAGGGGTGGAGAAGCAGATGGGCGCTTCTCCTGTGTGCCCTGGCCAGGAATCAAACCCGGGACTCCTGCACGCCAGGCCAACGCTCTACCGCTGAGCCAACCGGCCAGGGCCTGGTAGGCTATTTCTAATACTGACATTTTAACAGTGAAATAAGGCCTGTTTCATTTCAGGATGGACACAAATGTTTTTAAGTTGTAAAGGCAGGAAAGAGTGGCATTCTGGGGATCAAAACGTCCTCTGATACATATTTATTTTTCTTTTTCTGATTGACATGTTTACTTTTTATTTGTATATGTTTTCTATAGTTTCTGTTTCTCAACCCTGCTTTCCCTTTATATCTGTACTTACAGATGAGTGCAGTTCAGCCTTAGGATTGGCTGACTGGCTGACAATCTATAAAGCAAATCTTCTTTAAGGGCAGCAGTGGACTTCTTCTGATGGAATATTTCTTGGGTTTTCTAAAAAATCTCTTATAGTATTCTATTTCCTCTGTTATATTTGCACTAGACACTGCAAGAAGCTCCTAGTTTTCAACTCAATCATATACCCATTGTTCGATAGCTTTGTGTGCGTGTGTGTGTGTGTGTGTGTGTGTGTGCTCACAAGTGCACCAGATAACGAGCTGGCCAAGGGGAGTGAAGACCAGAGTCACACATGGTTCTCATTATAAAGGACCTAAAGCTTAGTGAATGAAAAGAATGAAGGGCAATGAATATGACTTTAATGAAAAGTGTGATGAGACACATGGTTAATTGTTTTTCACATATAAAGGGTAATGGGAACCCAGCTTAAGAAGTAAATTTCTTAGGGAGAACAGGTATCGGCAAAGGCTAGGGATAAGCAAGATATTTTTAAGCTTAACCGGGAAGGATGATTATGACTTCTGAAGGCAGATAAGGTGAGGGAAGGGACAGTTATGCATAAAGGCATAGAGAGTGAGCCTGTTCCTGATACACGTGTAATTAATGCAGGATGGGCCAAGCAGAGATCAGAGAGTGGTTGAAGATGATGTTAAACAGGTAGGCAGGAATGAAATCATGGAAAGTGAGATACACACTTTAGAGGTTTTGGACTTTATTCTAAAGACACTGGTACATAAATGTGGTGTTTCAGCAAAAGAGGGACATGATCACAACTCTCAGGAGCTCACAAGCTTGGAATGAGCATCTTAGTCCTGTTTGAGCTACCCTTACTCATCTTTCCTTCTGTCCTCTTCCTGTTTTATAACCTTGCTCCTTTTAAATGCCTTGGCCTTTGGAAAGTCATTCAAATACTTTACAATATCTGAATATAGAGTTTCTCAACTATCAATGTCAGTGGACCCTTTTAGGGCATCTGAAACACCCTATTTATGGCCTGCAACATGGTCGTCTGCTCCAGAGGATCATCTTTTATTTCTGCCTTTAGTGTGTATTAGTTAGGTTTTATCAGCTGCTGTACAAGCAATACACAAAGCTCAGTCACTGAATGCATTTGCTGCCCCATTTTAGTGTAGAGCAGATCAGGGCAGATGTGTAGGAAAGAGAAAGATGATTGTACTCCATGCTGTTATTCCTGGCCCCAGGTTTCCCTAGGATTTCATTGGCCAGAGTTCAGTCTCAAGGCCACACTTGATCCACAGGAGGCTAGAAATATGGGGAGGGGAGGTGGCCCCCAGAAGAAAAGGAAAGGGATTTGGTGAACACTCAGCTACAGTGTACATGCATATGACTATAGCATAAGACTATCACTTTTAAGAGAGGTGTCAGCAAAACCAAAAGTCAGGCTTTCTGATTTGAGGATTTTCTATTCTTACAACTATTTCATCAATAATGAAATTTAGATAATCCAGTTTGGGTTCATAGTCTGGCTTATTGGCCTAGATTTTCTATGTCTGCTCCTTATCCAGCATTTATTTTTCATCTTTGCCCCCTCTTGGTACATCTCTTATAGAGTAGTGTTTATACCTTCTACTTTCAGCCTGTTGTAGAAATGATGATTGTGAGTCAGCCTTCAAATTGTGAATGCAAAATTGAATCATCTATCAAACTATTTTTCTCTGTTAATTTAGTGAAACCTTAAACAGAAGGTAAATCAGGAGCCTATAGAAGGCTGAAAAATAGTAAGACAGCAAATTCAGATTACATTTGTAATAGAAGAAACTCCAAAAATTATTTTCTGTTTGATTTTATTTATCTTTATAAATATGTGACTTTACAGTGCCTCTTCTCCTAATCTTCATATTTAACATTTGCTGTGTTTACCCTGTTTTTCACTAAACTGATCAGTCTGTCATGTAAACCACATACAATTTTTTGTTCGATCACCTCCATACCTGCCTTATTTACTTCTGTGTATTCAATAATGTGTGATGGAGAATATAATTAGCACTACCAATAGAGCAGCAATGAGATTGTGTGTGTGTGTGTGTGTGTGTGTGTGTGTGTGTGTGTGTGTATGTAAGAAGAAAGGGATGCTGCTGGGGAAGGAAATAAATTTTAGTTTCAAATTACACAGCAAGTGTTGTAAACACCAAGAAGAGGAGATTTTAAAATACAAAATACATTTTGGTAACATCATTTGACAATTAAAAGTTGAGTTTTTTCAGGTTTCTCCCTTCTTCCCTGGCAGCCCATCAGTCTAGGAGAGTCAGAGTGAGAGCTGAGGCACTGGGCAGCCCTTTGCCACCAGAATAACCTTCCCACTAGAAAAACAGGTTGGGCCCCAGCCGGCTAGTTCAGTGGGTTAGAATGTCATCCCAAAACATCAAGGATGTTGATTTGATACCTGCTGGGGCACATATGGGAGGTGACTGATGAGTGCCCAACTAAATGGAACAACAAATGCATGCTTCTCTCTCTCTCTCTCTCTCTCTCTCTCTCTCTCTCTCTTTCCCTCTGTCCCTCCCTCTCTCTTCCCCTTCCCTCCCTTCCTTTCTCTGTCTCTCTTAAAATCAATCAATTAATAATTTTTTTATAAAAGAAAAGTAGGTTACCTTCTAGTGACACTTCAGATCTCAAAGGAAAGGCACTGACTTGAAGAGGGCTTTCCTGACCTGTGAGGCTAGGCTTGGAGCTCCTGCAGTCTACTTCCTCAGCCTTCACATTCCCTACCCAGTACCGAGCATGCTTCATCGTACCATAGTGCTCTTAAACTTATCTTCTGGTACATTATCCATTATATCATGGTACCTAGCACAATTCCTGGCACATGGTTGACACTCAACAAATATCTGTTTGAATGGATCATTGAAGCAATGAATAGTGTCAATAGGAAGGAGAAGCTTTAGAAACATGTACATCTGGTGTTTTTCTTTGACTCTGGTGGTTCCTTGCTACAGATTTGTGAGTAAATTATTTAATCTTCTCATGACCTAACACACCACTGCTGCAAAATAAAGAGGATAGGTGCTAATTGCATGCTTGTTCTGAGAATTGAAACAATGTACTTGAAGCCCCTGGGAGAATTCCTATTGCATAGATGCAAGTTAAATGCCAGTTTTGTAGTCCTTGGGGATCAGTGGAGGATTTTGAAGAGGGAGTGACAGAATGAAAGTCGTGCTTGGCATGGTGCAAAAGAGATGAGAAAGGGAGTGGAGAAACTGTTGCAATATGCTTAGAGGGAGGTGATGAGCTCTGAACTTGTTTGGAGTATACTTATGTTCCCAAAAGTCATATCTGGGGGGGCAATCACTTTGTCAAGCTATTTAAGTTACATGTACATGTGTCAACCACTCAGTGAGCCCCCTAATTGAGCCACTGGCCACAATGACCATAGGTGCTGGTTTGGGTTAGTCAGGCTCCTAACCAAATGAGAAACAGTGATGCATTTAGATCCTCTTTTAAAAGGGATTTTAAACGGGAAGGCTATGAGGATCTAAGACAGTCATTGTCTTCATCTTAACTCTTACCACTCACTGTCACGGTGTGCCCACTTCTCTCTGTATGTTTATTTTTATTTCTTGTTGATGATTTTCCAAACACCTCTAGTTCAAATATCACACGGCAGTTATCTGTTTGTCTAGTTAGCATTACCCCATTTAGACTGGGTTTTGTGCTAGACCAGCTCATGTCTCTCAGCCTGGCTGTAAATGAACATTCTTTGGGCCTCTTCTCTCTTACAAAGAAAGGTACTGGTGTAAACTAGAAAGGAACATTGGGGATGGTAGATAGTATGTACGGCATACCCAGGACAGCAGCTGAGAGAGTTACACAGCTTCTTCTCCAGTGCTTTTGGAAAAGCTGAGTCTATCTCTTGGCATAATTATAGGTATAATGGGAAAGGCCGAGTGGTACAAGCAAGAAAAGGAGCATGGCTTCAGGAACATCTGACAGAAGAGGTAAATAAGAAATCATCAGATAGAGTTCCCCATGAAAACTGCATCTAGTAATTTAAAAAATAATCGTTGGTGCTTTCATTGTGCCAAACGCTGTACTAGGTACAAAAGATACAGTGATTGATAAGACAGAGTCCCTGTCCGTGTGAAACATATGCTCTGGTGTGGGTAGGCAATGAAAAGGGTAAGCCAATAAATATGTAATATAGTAACAAGTGAAGATAAGCCTATGAAGACAAATATAGAACCATAAGGTGTCACTGGGTATGGTGGGTCACTAATCCCATTTACTCTTTCCATGGACACAGAGATAGATTTTATTTCCCAACCTCACTTGTAGTTCAGCTGTGACCATGTTACTGAGCTCTGGCCATTGGAAAGTAAGAAGAAGTGAGGTGTCCCACTTCTAAGCCTAGGCCATTAGAACTTCCCACTTGTAGTCCTCTGTGCTCTTTCTCATCATGGCTGGTTTGGAGGGAGACAACTCCTGGGAAAACTGTGGGCATCCTTTGTAAAACAGAGTGGAGCCATAGGATGGGACCCCTGAATAACTGAATGCAGGAAAGCTGTGCTGCTAAGAATGCCTACATTTTATGGTTACCTGGGTGAAAAATAAACTTTAATTTTGTTAGACTAGTGGTTCCCAAAGTGGGATCCTTCAGTGAGCACCATCAGTATCACTTCTTCTTATAATTACAAATTCTTGGATCTATCCCAGACACATAAGTCAGAAACTTGAAAGGGTGGACCCAGCTATCTTGGGTTTTTGTTTTTTTTTTCTGAAGCTGGAAACAGGGACAGTCAGACAGACTCCCGCATGCGCCCGACCAGGATCCACCCGGCATGCCCACCAGGGGCGAAACTCTGCCCACCAGGGGGCGATGCTCTGCCCCTCCGAGGCGTCGCTCTGCTGCAACCAGAGCCACTCTAGCGCCTGGGGCAGAGGCCAAGGAGCCATCCCCAGCGCCTGGGCCATCTTTGCTCCAATGGAGCCTTGGCTGCAGGAGAGGAAGAGAGAGACAGAGAGGAAGGAGGGGGGGTGGAGAAGCAAATGGGCATTTCTCCTATGTGCCCTGGCCAGGAATCGAACCCGGGTCCCCCGCACGCCAGGCCGACGCTCTACCGCTGAGCCAACCGGCCAGGGCCTTATCTGGGTTTTAACAAGCCCTTTGGATGATTCTTAAGTTTAGGGTTGTTCTAAATCACAGAGATTCCGGGGTTTATCTGTTATATCAGCAAGCATTATTTTAATAAATACAGAGACAAATTTAAATGGTGGGGGCGGGGTTAGCAATTTGAAATGAAGAGGTCATGGAAAGCCATTCTGATGACATGACATTTTATTAAGGGAGGGAGGGATAGATAGAGAGATGATCATTTTAGGCACTGAAAAAAATGCAATGAACTTGAGTAGGAAACAATTCTGGTATATTTGCATATAAAAGGAGACCAGTATGTCCAGAGTAGAATGATTATGGGGAAAGGGCAGGGGATGAGATCAGAGAGGAAAGCTGGAGCCAGGTCAGATGGGGTCCGAGGCTAAACCCTATCGGGTAGAGCTTTACATCTCTTCTGAGTGCAACAGGACTCATTTATTCAGTTAACTTCTTTTTTATTTTTGATTTTTTTGTTGTGGTGGCAAAATATATGCAACATAATTTTAAGTGTACAATTAAATAGCATTAAAGTATATTTGCAACCATCACCACTACCCATTTCCAAAACTTTCCATCATCCCAAACAAAAACTCTGTACTCATTAAACAATAACTTTCTATTTCTCCCTCCCTCTCAGTCCCTGGCAATCTTCATTGTATTTTACATCTCTATGAATTTGCCTATTCTAGGTACTTCATATAAGTAGAATCATATAATATTTGCTCTTTTGTGTCTTACTTCATTAGCATTAATGTTTTCAAGATTCATCCATGTTGCAGCATGTGTTAAATTTCCTTCCCTTTAAGGCAAATAATATTACCTTATATGGCTATACCACATTCTGTTTATCCATTCATCTGTTGATAGACCCTTGGACAGTTTCCCCCTTTTGGCTCTTGTGGATAATGCTGTTATGAATATGGGTGTACAGGTATCTGTATAAGTCTCTGCTTTCAATTCTTTTGGGCCAACAACTTATGTGAATGCTCTGGTGCTGTGTATTGAGAACTGGGGGGTGTAGGGGGTCTGGCCTGGTCAAGGCACTCACCCCAGTGAGGGATGAGGCAAGTAAGAACCAGTTGTGATGACGTGAAACAATAGGGTATGCTCTTGTAAAGCACCTAGGGGGATCACCAGGTGGTGTCAGGGAGGATTTCCTTGCCGGAGGAGGCAGTGCTGAACTCAGTCTGAAAGAAAAACTGGAAATTAGTCAGGTAAAGAAGAGCAGGAGGGTCATTGGTGGCACACCAAAGCAGGGAAGCCTGAGTGTGTAATCCTGTGGAGAAGCCAAGCTTGCCCAGAATGAAGTGCAGCCAGGGAAATGGGAGGCGGAGGGGGTAAGAGATGAGGCTAAAGAGATAAGCAAGGGCCAGGTTGCAGGAAGATTTGGCAAGAGATGTTAAGGAGCTTGACACTAATCCCTTAGGGCAGTGCTTCTTAATCTTGACTGCACTTGAGAATCACTCAATGGCTTTCAAAAAACTCAGCAAAAGCGGAGCTGGAATTCCACCCCTATCGATTCTGGCTTAATTGGTCTGGGTTGGGGCCAGAACGTTGCGTTTCTGACATTTTTCCAGGTACTCCCAGTGTGCAGCCGGGGCCGAGAAGCACTGCCTCAGGCAGTGGGGGAGCTCTGGGAAGGTTTTAAGCAAGGGAGAAGTAACAAGATCAGATTCTTTCTCAACTGCTTGTACATACATTTCAATGTGAAGTGAATTTTCTGACTAAGGAGGCCTTTGGGGAAAGAGACCCTTCTCTATTCTGCGATCCTCAGTTTGTTCCACTGTGTCATAAAGATACTGCTTACACATAATACCAACAGACATGGAGGGCTATTGGGAGGACCGCATTTCATCCCTGCCCAGCGTAAATGGTCAAAGGTGACAGTGACCGAGGTATCCTGGATGGAAGCCCTTTATACATCACCTTCCCCTGAGAAAGTGATGCCTTCCATTGTGTGGCTCAGGGTCCTCCCACCCTGTAGAGAGCTGGCTGGGAGTCCGAGGCCTCTTTGGCCTTGGCTCTCTGCTGGGATCAGTCGTTTTCTTAACAGGTGACTTCCTGATGAGCAGGATGAATTTACAGTGTGTTCGACTGAATTAAAAGTAGAAGCTGATGCAGCTGTGTGTGATAGGACAAGGGAGAGGGAGGCGGCACCTGCCTGCTGACTTCATCACAGGCTTCATGCTGCCGCAGCAGTTGTGTGGTGTTTGCTTGTTTCCGTCTCTTTCTGGAGCAAAAATCCTATAGTGGAGCCATTCATCTGCTCCCTTCCCCGCTTCCCAGAGGGAGGTGTGACTGGGTTCAAATAACCAAGAGTAGGAAGCCTGATTCTAAGTTGCATCTTTTCTTAGGAAAGAGCAGCCAGCCTTTAATATATATATATACACACACACACACACACATACATACAAATATATATATACTTAGTGAGGGGTAGTGGCAATATTTTTCTTAATTTTTACTACATCTTGAAGTTCTGAACCATGCCTTTGGTTACTATGTGCTTTGAGCATATTAGGTAGACTCAAAAAAAGAGAAAGCATGCTGGGTTGATTAAGGATGAATTAGAATTGATTGTGCTACAAAGAGGGGGAATGAAGATGATTTGGGGACCTTGAGACCCAGAGAAAATAGGATGAGGAAGGGGTCTCCATGTATCTCCTTCAAATGCAAGTTTAAAAGAATTCTGGCCACTGTGCTATGCTTGTGATCGTTATGTGTTAAAGTTGCTCCCAGAGTAGTGAAATTCCAAGCCTCTCCTACCCTCCCTGGGGTGGGATACCCAGAAACACCAGCACGTTCAGAGGTATGCACTAAAATCTCACACAATCTTGATACTCTTTGCATTCTGAGGTCACACATAATATCCAAATCATGGCATACATTTGCTCTCTTCCATTCATGTACAGAATTGAGCAGTTGATGGTAAATTTTTTGGGATCCTAGATCCAATAGCTTAAGTGTTAAAGGGAGCAGGGTTTCTGTTCTCTCCAAATCAGAAACCTCACCTTGTTAGGTGGATTTATTCTTTAGATTTTGTACTGTCATTTCCTAATGCTGAGTCTCCATTATTTTAATATAGCACCTTGGGGTTAATAGTGCATTCAGAGTAGGGTTTCTGCCTGTGGCTGTCTGTGGGATGGTCCTGTAGCCTTGGCCCAGCAGGGGGCCCTGTGATTCCTAACCTCAGTAACAGGGCCTGGCCATGCATGTATGCTCAGATGACGGGCCATCTGTGGCCTGCTTGGTGCCAACTCGTAAAAGTACCTCACTTGACAAATTAAAGGTGAGGAAGCCTTAGGCTTCCTAGTTCCTTATGAATTTGGAAATCAGTCCCTTTTAAGTTAGGCCAACAAGAGGTAATAAGAGAAAGGACCCTCCTAAAAATGTACCAGACATGTTTTGTTTATTTATTTATTTAACTAGACATGTTTTATATATTATTTCATGGAACCTTCACTAACCCTGTGAGGCAGGCATTTTATTCTTATTTTACAGATGGAGAAATTGAAACTCCAAATGATTGAGCAATCTACCTGAGATTATACAGCTAGACCGGTGGTACCCAGAGTTCAAAGCCAGGCATGGTGTGCTGGGCTCTACACCTGAGTTTCTCAAAATGTCAACTATTGACATTTTAGGATGATAATTCTTTATTGTGGGGGCCTTCCTTGTGCCTTATAGGATGTCTAGCAGTATCCCTGGCTTCTGTTCTAGATAACAGTAGTACCATCTCTCCCGACCCTGATTTTGACAACCAGAAATGGGCCCAGACATTGACAATTGTCCCCCTGGTGGACAAAATCACCCCATCCCCAACTGAGAACCACTGCCCTATGTTAATACAGTACATATGTTTTCTCAATTCTCACAACAACCCTATACTCTAGGTACCACTATCATCTCCATTTTTCAGATAAATATACAGAAGCTAGAGAAATTGTGCATGTACCAACATCATCCATCTTGTAATTAGGTTGGGAATACGCAGAATTCCCATGAATGTCTTGTTTTCTTCCTGGGTATAAAGTAGTAGATCCTGTATTAAGATCATGCAAGTGCTATATCAGAGTTCTTTTTCTTTGCCACTTTACCAGCATTTGAAAAGGTTACCAGGGGGAGATTTTAAAAATTCAGATGCCTGGTAGATCAAATCCTATTCGCCTGTGGTGGTCCCAGGCATGTACATTATAAAACAACCAGCTATTCTGAATGCCGTGGTTCAAAGAACCTGTGTTTAGACACACTGAACACTGTATTTTGCTGTGTTTCAAGTGACCCTAAGCTAAAAATTCAGAAAAAAGAATGGAGAAGATGAATGGAAAAGGAAAGGGCTTGGGATGACCTGACATACAACTACTTGTAGAATTCAGTTTGTCAAACAAAGAGGGTGTTAAGTGTGTATTGTACTGAGTGCCCTGCAATGCCCGGATGAAGGAGCTCCTGTAGACTTCGGGATGATGTGTCCAGTATGTTCAAATCACGCCCCATCACAGCCCTCACTCCCCACCCCACCCCTGGTAATGTTTAATCCTAAGGTTGAGTGGGCTGCCTAGTTTGGCAGCTTAGTGCATCCTAAAATTCTAAAAATGGTTACAGTTAAACAGAAACAGCTGTGTCAATTTCCAATTTCCGCTCTATTCAGATTCACACTCTACAGCCTGTCTTCTCTCAGAGGCGCTGGGAGGGACACAGGCATGCAGGCACAAACACTGGCGCGCGTGTGTGTGTGCGCGCACACACACACACACACAGCTGCCTCTCTCTCACTCTCACTCACTTGAGTTCATTTCTTCATGTGGAGGTAATGTTACTAGTTTTCCAAAAAAGAATCACAAACAAGAGAAGCCACAAGAGCCCAGACTACAATAAAATGCTACAATATGCTTTCAAGCTGGAGTGACTAAAAAGCTGAGAAGAGAAAGCAGCAGTATAATGACTATTTTTATCTTCAACTATAATCTACCCACTTGTAGTTTCATCGCTGTCAGGAGGCAGAAAAGGACACGTAATCAACCTACAGCTCTCTGCTCTCGTCCTTCCTCCACTTGTGTGACACAGATGTGGGTGTGTGTGCACATACATAGATATTTTAAAACAACTATCAGAGGGTTTGATTGAACTTACACCTGAAGCCAGGTTGTTTTTTTCTAGAATCTGTCCTTTTATTCATCGCTTCTTAGTAGCCAGATACTGAAGGTACAAAGCAGGCAATTAAAACCCATTTCCTGAATGCCTAGGAATAATGGCTACCATTGGATGCCCAGAGGAACCGCTGTGCACCTATTAGTCTTCTTCATCCTTAGCCAGACCAGACTATGTACATATCCTTAATCCTGGACACTATTCACTAATCTGGTAATAACCTATCCTTAGAAGAGGCAAACATGAACCAGTGGAAATAGCAGAGTCAAGAGACCTGGATTCTAGCCTCATTCTGCAATGTACAAGCTCTGTGCCCTCCAGCAAGTTACTCAGCCTCTGTGGACCTCAGAATTCCCATCTGTAGAGAGGGTAAATATACCTATATGATGGGTTGTTGAGAGAAGTCAACAGTGAATGTAAACCCTAGGCTAAGGAAATGCTGCTTACTAATAGTATTATTGCTGTTTTATTTGTATTACTATTTTAGTAGTAGCAGCAGTAGTTTGGGGTTTGATTTCTATATCTGTTCTATATCCTTTTTTGTTTTCAATGGTTACTTTTCTGTATCGGTCACGTAAGGTATTTCATGATGCTACTCTGTTCCTACAGCATCATCACAGGCAGGTCAGAGAAGTGAATTCCTTCAGGGTCCCCAAACTTTTTACACAGGGGGCCAGTTCACTGTCCCTCAGACCGTTGGAGGGCCACCACATACAGTGCTCCTTTCACTGACCACCAATGAAAGAGGTGCCCCTTCCGGAAGTGCGGAGGGGGGCCGGATAAATGGCCTCAGGGGGGCCGCATGCGGCCCGCAGGCCGTAGTTTGGGGACGCCTGCTAGCATTTTCCCTAAACTTGCTGGCCAATAGGGTCTTAAAATCTTAATGGAGAAGCCTGGCTCCTTGAAAGCTCCTTCTGTCAGAGGCTCTCTCTTTAGCTGTTGCAGTGACATCTCAGTGTAAACAGAGGGGCTGAGAGTCAGCTTGTTGATAATTTTTCAGTAAGTCATGACACTGGGAGTTGCACACAGCCTAATTCAGGGACTATCCTGGCCTTTATTAGCTGTGTGACCTCGTGTATGTTGTTGAACCATTCAAGTCCTCAATTTCTTCATCTGTAAAATAATACCTTTAGAGGGGTATAGTAAGGTTCAAAGTGTGAAAACACTTAAACTCTACAGTCTCAGATACCCATTAGCTAGCTACCATGATTGTTGAAGATGGCAGAGGGATGACCTCACCTTTCCAAGGTCTGAAGTCTGAAGGAAACATATCAACTCATGTGGGCCCCAAACCAACTTTTATAAATGAAATAATAGGATTTTCAAGTGTATCTTTTGCTCTGTGCTTTGTCTCCAGCCTGTGTATGGACCCAGAACCCTTCCATACAGGCAGTTCTTTGTCTGCATGCTCATTAGTGCGGCTACAAGTTCAACAGAAGAGCAGCTGTTTGGTGGTGCCTGGCTCACGGAGTGGGACACACAGGTATTGCTGCCGCTATTAGCATTCACAAGATGACAGGTTGCCTCAATGAAGTGTCCATGTGCTGCTCCATTATCATTCCTCGAAAAAAAAAAAAGCTTGGACCCACCAAAACTCTTTCACAGATTGGCAAGTACACAGTTTGGGTGTGTTTAGCACTTTAGCACATGCTCTGTGACTGTGCATTCAAGGCAACATGTCAGATGAAATTAGTCTGCAGCAGGCCACATATGGCAGCCAGCCGGGGGAAGCATGTGCCTGAAACCCAGACTCGGGACTCTGAAGAAAAGGCGGCTCACCTTACAACCTCCTCAAGTTCAGTGCATTGGCGAGATTGGCCACTCATGCTGGGTCAGGTATTCCCGAGGAGGAACATGAGTGTGCATAAGGAAGAAGTAACTAGCCAATGCTGAGGAGAAAAAGAAAAGAATCTATCATTTACTCTTGAGTTGGGCAGAGAGAGAGGTCCATTGCACACAATGTCACACTTAATACAGAACCTCCCAAGTGGAGAGTATTAATATCTGAATTTACAGATGGGAAGGTCAAAGGTCAGGGAGATCATGCAGTGTGGGAGTCATTATCCAGAGAACCCCCCAAAAGCCTCTCAGAATCTAAACTGTTCTGACACCACTTTCCTTGTACTCGGCATATGCCTGTAAGGTGATGGGGTTGATTTTTCTTTTTTAACAAATATGCCAGCACTTACATACTGAATTGTCATCTTCACAGAAGCAGCTCTGGCAGCCACCCTATTCCACAACCAAGGGTTATGTCCAAATCTTGTTGGATTCCCATTTGGGAATTTCCTTTGTTCTTTTGAAAGAGTCAATAGCAGTGAGTTATTGCCTCTTGCAGCTGGGTTCGACAAGTGGTCAACACAATGGTAAAGATTCCAGTCTGACTTGTGGTGGTACGGTGGATAAAGTGTCGCCTTCAAGGTCACCAGTTCAAAACCTTGGACTTGCCTGGTGAAGGCACATATGGGAGTTGATGTTTCCTGCTCCTCCTTTCTCTTCTCTCTCTCTAAAATGTTTAAGAAATGGTAAAGATTCTGTTGTTAGCATCCTAGCAGGAGGTGAGCTAAGGTCAAGGCAGCAGTGGTTGAGGCAAGGGCAGACATGAGAATGAATTGCAAAGAAGCAGTGACCAGTTTGATAAGAGAGGTTAGGAGAAAAGCATGTTCAGCTTGGGAAATTGTGTCAACTAGAGTGCAGCTTTCTAACTGAATACAGGAGGAAAAGGAAGGATTTTCTTAAGGGATCGAAGAGGTGGGATTGAGAGGCAAATGGCCAGCACACGCTGTCTTTGAGGCTTACAGTGTGCTGTTCTAGCATTTAGAAGTTAAAAGGGGGTCCAAGCTGCTGGTAAAAGTTGGGAGTTGAGAGTTAAATGAATGATCAGTGGACCTATGTGGGATGGTAAATTTTATGTGTCAACCTCATCCTGGGCTGAAGGATACTGAGACAGTTAGTAAAGTATTAGTTTTGAGTTCGTCTATGAAGAAAGTTTTGGTAGAGATTAACTTTTGAATCAGTAGATGGAGTAAAGATGATCTGTTCTCACCAGTGTGGGTGGGTATCACCCAATCAGCTGAGGACCAAATATAACAAAAAAGATGGAGGAAGGGAAAATTCTCTCTCTTCTTGAACTGGGATGTCCATTTTTTCCTGCCCTTGGATATTGGAGCTCCAGTATCCTAGCCTTCAGAATATGGGACTTACGACAGCTGCCTGTGTCCTCCCTCCCATCTCCCCATGCAGGTTCTCAGGCCTTTTGCCTCAGACTGCAAGTTATATCATCATCAACCCTGGTTCTAAGACCTTTGGACTCAACTGAATTATACCACCAGCATTTCTGGGTCTCCAGCTTGCAGGTGGAAGAACATGGGACTTCTCAGCCTTCATAATTATGCAAGCCACTTCCTATAATAAATCACTCATATATTTCTATATATTGTATTGGTTCTGTTTCTCTGGAACACCCTGGCTAATACACCATGAGAGGCCCTGGCCGGTTGGCTCAGCGGTAGAGCGTTGGCCTGGTGTGCAGGGGACCCCGGTTCGATTCCCGGCCAGGGCACATAGGAGAAGCGCCCATTTGCTTCTCCAGCCCCACCCCCTCCTTCCTCTCTGTCTCTCTCTTCGCCTCCCGCAGCCAAGGCTCCATTGGAGCAAAGATGGCCCGGGCGCTGGGGATGGCTCCTTGGCCTCTGCCCCAGGCGCTAGAGTGGCTCTGGTCGCGGCAGAGCGATGCCCGGGAGGGGCAGAGCATCGCCCCTGGTGGGCGTGCCGGGTGGATCCCGGTCGGGCACATGCAGGAGTCTGTCTGACTGTCTCTCCCCGTTTCCAGCTTCAGAAAAAAATACAAAAAAAAAAAAATACACCATGAGAGGAAATACAATGGAGAGAGAAACAATGAAGAGGAGAGAACACTAAAACTTAATGATGTTTGAGTGGTATGTGAAGGAGAGGCGTGTTGGTAACCCTTGAGGGCATCACCTCTGTTTCCAGTATACCCTTGAGGAATAGCTAGATTTAAACTGACTAAACACTTTTGAGAACAGGGAGGAAGGAGGACATGGTCATATCATTAAGGCCAATCATCTCATACTGGTTTGGCCTTACTCCGATGGTCAAAGAAGGCAGGCTGATGCCAAGTAAACAATCAGATGCCGGTGGCCATGTGTGCACACAGACACACACACAGTGCACCCTCAGCCAGCCACAGTCATGTGATGAGGGCTAAATTGGCTAAACTCTGTTTTGAAAGGGAAATTTGGGAGAAAAAAATTCAAGCAAATATGGAATCTCTGTTCTCTGGAATTCTGCATTGTCAGCAAGGTCCTGAGGAGCCTGAGTGTGGAGGGAAGTAGCAGTGTAGCACAGAGCAAGGGTAAATGCTAACCAGTCAGTCAGCCTTCTTGTCGAGTTCAGTGGCACCAAGACACCGGTTTAGAGTTCTACCTTCTGCTTAATTGACTATCTTTCTTGGATGGGTATGTCATATGCTTCAACTATATGGACTGAGTGTGTCCATTAGAAGCCAGACTGTGTCTGGAAGAAGCTCAGACAGAGGAAAAAACAGAGTTAAACTGTGGCTCTTGAACAGCTGTGCACATTTAGACAAGTGACTTCAGTTCTCTGTGCCTTAGTTTCTTCCATGTAAAATGAAGGACTTGGTATGGACTCCAAGTGTGCCCCCACTGTGACATCAGAGAATATATCTGAGACTTAACACTGTGTGTTCACAAATGGTTGCACAACAGAGAACATGCTGAGCTATTAATACAGATTTCTGATACAAAGCCAGAGATTACCTAAACCAGGTTAAATAGGCCATGGTTTCTTTAATAGCAGAATTACAAAACCTCTTACCTCTATCTGTTTTCTTCCTCAAACATCCCTGTCGTCCCCCAGGTGGTACCACTTGTACAGAGGAACTCTCCTTCTTGCTTATTTGCTGCCTCTTCCCAGGACAAAAATAAAAAGTCTGATGCAGCCCTGAAAGCTGCCCGCCGTAAATGTGAACATCTGGTCAAATAATAAAATTCATGCTAAAATCCTAGAAGTCCCAAAGAGATTGAGATGGGCCAGGCTTCTTGCTCCTACTTTCCTGGGGCATTTCTTGATTCTCCTGAGACCTAAGTATAAGCCTCCACAGCTTCTCTCTGTGGATCTGGCCCTACCAACCATTCAGCCTCATTTTTTACCTATGTCCCCTTCATACTCTCTCAGCCACCCTGGCCTCCTTGCTGTTCCTTGGCCACCATACTCCCACCCTAGGGCCTTTGCATTTTCTACTTACTCCACATGCAATAATTTTTACTCTTTAGTATCACATAGTAACTTCCTTATTTATTTTAGGTCTCTGCTTAAATGTCACTTCCTTAGAGAAGCCTTTGTTGAATACCTCATATAAAATACCAATTTAAGCATCTTTTTTTTCATACCCAGTTTAATTTTTTTCATAGTATACCTAATATTAATATATTTACTTATTGGCTATTTCTGCATATTAGAATTTAAGCTCCAGGAGGACAGAGATTTTGTTCATTACTCAATCCCTGGTCCCAGGCTCAGGGCAGGTGATTAATATTTTTTTTTAATCAATAGAATAAAAGAATAAATGAATGAATAGTTGAGGATCTACATATGGCTCTAAGAGTTATTTCTCTTTGTGGTATACATTTTCAACTCATTAATGTCATCATTGAAAAAGATAAGAGTTTCATTTTCATGGAGTTTGTTATGTTCTAGTGGTAGAAACAGATTTTAAAAAGTATACACATACTTTAATTTCAGATGTTGATAAGTATTGTGAAGAAATTAAAAGAGAGAGAATTGGAAAAAGAATAGAGGGGTTAGGGTGATGCAATTTCTTTTACATAGGGAAGTTAGGAAAAGTCTCTGATGGTTTTAAAAGAACTGGAAAGATGAAAAACTGAGGAAGTAGCATATGTAAAGCCCCTGAGGTTGGAATAAGTTTAGTTTATTTAAGCAACACTAAGAAAGACAATGTGGCTGGAGCTAATGAATAAGGAGGGAAGCACCAGGAGCCTGGACTGGTGGGCGGAGGTCCAGCCATTTAGGATCTTGCAGGCCATGGTAAGAAGCTTAGAATTTATCGTAAGAGTAATGAGAAATCACCCATGGAACCAGGCTGGCAAAGTCAAAGGTGGTTCAAGTTTCACTGTACGCAAGTACACCACTTGTATAACTCCACTGAACTTGACCCTGCTATTGGGTCTGGTTCACACAATTGAGAGCCCTACCCTCTGGAGAGTTTCCTTTCTAAGGTGCATGATGTCCTTCACCATCATCTGGTTTTGGTTATGGCAAGACAATTCATCACACAGTTTTTATTTTTACTTTTTAAAATTTTTTATTTTTGATTTTAGAGAGAGAGAAAAAGAGAGTTAAAGAGATTTGTTGTTCCACTTATTTATGTATTCATTGGTTAATTCTTGTATGTGCTCTGATCAGGGATCAAACCCACAACCTTGATGTATCGGGAAGACATTCTGACCAACTGAGCTACCCAGCCAAGGGTCCATCACACAGTTTTTTAATAAATATATTTGACAATCATCTGGGAAGAGTCAAGAGCCCATCCTCATGTTTTCCAGAGGCCTTCCCTATTTCTTGGGTAAGTTTTACAGTTCTTAGGACAGGGACTCTCACTCATTTCTCTCTTAGTATCAATAGGTAAGTCATGGAGGGAGATGGTACCTCAATGTCTGAATTCCAAGCCATGCCTTTGATCTGCTAAAAATTGTGCAAACTTCTCCAGATGTGTAGTACATAGACTCTCAGGTTTGAAAATCCTTAAAGATTTTCACCTAAATGTTTCTAGTAAAAGCAGGTTATTTTGGGGTAATCTGGAAAGTTATTGCTATTTCTTTACCTTTTCAAAATCTTTTTGGAAAATACTTTAATACTCATTTAGGTGATTGACGCAAATCCAGGTATGGCATAATATAATAAACCTCCCAGTGGAACATTAGCTTGTGGTTGCCTAGTTAGTTCATAAAAGTAGAAATCCTCTTAAACTTTTTAGGGGGTATAAAATCTGTCTTTTGTAGAGAAGATAATTTTCTCAAAAATTTCTCCCAAAGTTCACCCTTAAACTTCGATGAGTGCTTCCACTTGTCTGGTAGCAAGCACTAACAAACCACCAGAGAAATGAAAGAGCCACAAATGAATATTAATGGAAAAAATTCTAAAACAATTGATCATGCCTGGTTTGACAGCTAGCTTCTTTGTGGACATGTGGGCTCCCAGTTCTGCATACCGAACTATTCTCTTAGTGAAATAGTTTGTGCTTCATCTGATACAGTTCACTATGGTGATATTTTAAAGTCTTTGGCAAAGTATGGCATGTTGCCAAAGGCATTATTTCTTCCAGTTCTTCTTTTTTTTTCTTTTTTTTTTTTTTTTTATTTTTCTGAGGTTGGAAATGGGGAGGCAGTCAGACAGATTCCCGCATGTGCCCAACCAGAATCCACCTGGCATGCCCACCAGGGGGCGATGCTCTGCCCATCTGGGGCATCGCTCTGCCACGATCAGAGCCATTCTAGCTCCTGAGGCGAGGCCACAGAGCCATCCTCAGCTCCCAGGCAAACTTTGCTCCAATGGAGCCTTGGCTGTGGGACGGGAAGAGAGAGACAGAGAGGAAGGAGAGAGGGAGTGGTGGAGTGGTGGAGAAGCAGATGGGCACCTCTCCTGTGTGCCCTGGCCAGGAATCGAACCCGGGACTCTTGCACGCCAGGCTGACGCTCTACCACTGAGCCAACCAGCCAGGGCCTCTTCTTCTTTTTCTTAAGTTTGAGAATCGCTGAGTTTTAGGAATCAGCTGAGGTTCCTCTCTTAGAAAGTTCCCAAATAAGATTCTCTGTTTCAACCATCAGAACATTAGAATGTTCCTGACTAATTTTTTAAAGGTTCTATGAAGATGTGGCTACTTCAAAGTTTTCAGGCATGGAAGTTCATGTTCATTTACTCATTTATTCAGTAAGCGTGGCCTCTACCATGTTGTGCTAAGCTGTTTGTTGTCAGCTTTAGATCATGTCTATCTATATAAGGTCTTGCAGAGGAGAAGCTGAGAACCACATTTCCCAGGATCTCATTCCACCATGTAATTCCAAGTTAGAGTCAGCCAACAAGAGCCACACATCTACAATTTAGGAGGTGGATAGAAAAAGAGGCCATTATACTCCAGAGGCAGTCTAGGGAGGCTTGCGGAAGCTTCTGGCAAGTCCTTGTGAATTACCTGCTTGTGTTCTAGGTACTGATTAGGAGACAATGTGGCTATTTTCTGAGTCCTCAGTTGAATGTTGTCAGCTGGTTTGGAACCACCCATTAAACTGCCACTGCAAAGATCTTCAGCAATGACTTATCTGTTCTTTACTGCCCCAGCCCTTCCAACGATTGTGTAAGCCTCCAAATCCCTGTGTTCAAGCCCTTTGTATTTGTAAAATTTACAGGTTGGAGAATTAGAAACTAGGATGTGGAGTTGGTCCTATCAGACACTTAGACTGCAGCTAATCTCCACAGTCCCATAGACTACAATCAGATAGGTCAGATTCGTCCTTCAACCAGCCTAATGTAGCACTCCCCACTTATCTGTGGTTTTGCTTTACACAGTTTCAGTTATCTGCAGTACACTGCAGTCCAAATATTAAATGGAAAAATCCCAGAAATAAACAATTCATAAGTTTTAAATTGTGTGTTGTTCAGAGTAGCATGATAAAGTCTTATATCATCCCACTCTATTTTGCCTAGGACATGAATCATCCCTTTGTCCTGTGTGTCCATGCTGTAGACCCTACCTGCCCCTTAATCACTTAGTAGCTCTCTGGGTTATCAGATTGACTGTCACAGTATTGTGGGGCTTGTGTGCAATAACGACCCTGAAGCACAAGAGTAGTGATGCTAGCAATTCAGATATGCCAAAGGGGAGCTATAAAAATGTTTTTTTGTTTGTTTGTTTAAGTGGAAAGGTGGAAGTTCTCAACTTACTAAAGAACAAAAAAAATATCATATGCTAAGGTTGCTAAGATCTACAGTAAAAATACATTTTTTTTTATTTTAGTTGAGAGAATGGGAGATAGTGAGATAAACTCCTGCATCTACCCTGATCGTGATCCACCTAGCAACCCCCAGCTGAAGCAGATGCTGAATCAAACAAGCTATTTTTAGTGCCTGAGATTGACATTTTGTCCAACCACACTATCCTCAGTACCTGGGATGATGCTGGAACCAATAAAGCCACTGGCTGCAAGAGGGGAAGAGGAGAGAAGCTGGAGAGAAGCAGATGGTTGCTTCTCTTGTGTGCTCTGACCTGCAATTGAACCCAGGACATCTATATTCTGGGCCAACACTCTATCCACCAAGCCAACCAGAGCGGGCCAAGAATGAATTTTTTTTTCCATGAAATTGTAAAGAATGAAAAACTAATTTGTGCTGGTTTCGTTGTCTTTTTTTATTTTTCCTTATAGGTATCATATTTAATGTAAATCTTAGCTGGTATCACTCTAACACTTCTTTCAAGACTCTCCAAGTTAAACATCAAAGCAAAGTAAAATCAAACTTTTTCCTGGGAATGTACTCTTGCCCAATATCTGTGTTAATTATTGGACTTAAAGCTGATCAGGGAAGGGTGCTGAATACAGTGATATATCAGACATCTACTACTTCCTCCAAGTTAGCTCAACATGTTCTTGATTGTACAAAAATGTTTTCGTCTTAGCTGTTTCACAGAGAAAAAGAAGCAGAGAAGTTCAAACAAGATAAATTTAAAATACATATGGAAACAGAGTGAGGAGATTAGTTACGTAGCTTGACTGTTTAATGGATGCAGATTCAAGAGCCAGCTAGGTCCATCTCCGCCATCGATTAGTTTTGCTAAGTGGGTGAAAGTCTATTCTGGATTTGCACTTGGGTAGCATTTGCCTCCCTGTCTATGTTCTGTGGCTAACAATACCCTCTTCTGAGCAGCACATTCTTCTTGACATGTTAAAATATTCAATCATATTCTCATTAAATTATGTTTTAATCCAGGACTGATGTTCCCTATTTTACCACCTTTTCAGACATAAAAGTTTTTACAATATTGAAATACATTCTTACTAGTGGGTAAGTTGTCACTGCTTTGAGTCTCCCCATTGTACCCCATATCCTTTCACATGTCCCCACTAATCAGCAATTAATAGTTTATGATGTCTGGCACAGCAGGAGAACTTCGAGGACCTTCCCATTCTCATTGGTTGACACCTATTTCATACCTTCTGTTAAATATTATCACCCCAGAGCACATCTGTTGATTGAAGAGTTGAAATCTCAGAGAAGGCTCTTACTTCTATTTCATTCTCTTACTCCCACCTATGGACAGACTATCAGGAATAATTATACTTTTAATGTAATCATGTCTACTTCTGGTTTAAAAAAACAAAGATAGACCCCACAAGTGTGGTTCTTAATAACCTGATTAGGTACTTCCTGGATTAGGGAGTGAAAACTCACAGAAGAGTGCCTTAATTCTCTTCTGCTATAAAGAGCATAGGTATAGAGATGGACTTTCTCAATAGTTCAATTACCAGATCCAGACACAGCACACAAAATAGTGAGGGTTGATTGGGGATAAGAGAGCCCCTCTCAACCTCAGGTCAGAGAGAGAGAATAAAGAGGAATGCATGGTCCTAAAGGTCTTCTGGATTCATAGCTTATTTACTTCTAAAGAGGATTTATAGTGTATGTGTGGGGTGGAAGGAAATATTGGCTTTGTTGTGACAGACCTGATCTGATTCCTGATTTGGCCACTTTGGACTCTCTGACAGTGGACATTTTCCATTGTGTCTTAGTTTATTTATTTTTAAATACAAATAATTTTAGGGTGGCTGTGAGGATCAAATAAGGCAATTCCTATATGTGAAACACATGACACTCAAATGATAGCTAAACAAACCAAAAAACAAGCAACTTGCTCTTCAGAGTTCTCATTCTGGGCAGTGTGAAGGAAAGGCAGAGAAGAGGCTCCTGGCCAGTGGCACTCTTTGTGCTGTAGTATTGCTCTGTTAGTGTCTGGGATGGACTTCTTTGTGTACTAGAACACTGACAGATGTTTCAGGAGAACTGAGATCCAATGCTTTCCTTTATCACTTCAAGGAAGGGCTAGCCAAGGAGAATAGTCTTCCAATACCTATCCTGTAGCCTGCTAATCCTGATAAACCAGCTCCTTAGAAATTGCCCTAGGCCTCCTCAGTTTCTACAACGCAATGTAATACTCATCAATGACAGGGAGACACGTACTGAGGCAGATGTAAGTCTACAAAGTTGTCACCTGAACAAGTTCTTCCTCCTCCTATGGTGATCCCTTACTGCCCAACCCACAGGCTGTAACCCACGGCTCCTTGTGAAAACCAGCAGCAGTTCCTGACATGCCCTTTTAATAGTAAAAGCTGCATTCCAGGGGCTTCTTAGTACCTATTGAGCAATAAAGCTCATTTCTTATGCTTTAATGTTTGGAATTATATCATTATTTCTTTAAAGTGAAAGTGACAAATAGGAGTAACCTCAAATATAAGCACGGATTGCTTGGTAGAAGCTGCTAGCATATTGTGCTTTATCCTGATTCTAAGGCTGCAATCAAGGTCTTGATTGATTAGCAATGTCTATAATGGGTATGGGAAAGGATGATGTCAGAGTGCTTATAATGCTTTTGCCAATCTGTTTTATAGTCTTTGATTCTTTTTCAAACAATATCTTTTTTTTAAAGGTACAGAATATCAGACTGACTGGATTAGAGGAGGTTTTCTCAGGAAAATGATGGAACACAGATTAAGAGATACCCACCTCTATGCAGAGATTATGATTTCAAATTGGACAGTGCATTGTTACCCATGCAAGATGAGTTTTCTGGTGCTTATGTGTACATGAAATGAAAAGAAAATATGTATTTAAGTGTGCATAAGCAGCATGTTCTAGCTTTTATTTCTATCTTCCGAAGTAGGGTATATGGGCTTAGAATTTTCAGTCAGTATTTACTTTTTTGAGTTTGGGGTGTTTGCACTTCTCTCTCACAATGAGATGCATCTATTTTTTCCTATTCTTTTCCTTCAGCTTTCCACCTACACCGATGTACTGGGAAGCCACTCAATGCTACAGGCACCCACAGATGAATTTGATATTAGTGCCAAACATGCTATCTCCTGATGCTCTGGAAGCTGTAAATTCCCAGGGGCCTGTGGCAGTGCTGCTGAGGGGTGGGGGGATGGCTCCTACCCCTGTCTGTGTCACACTGTGTATCCTGTGCAGTAAGGCAGCACTACACGCAATGAATCCATGACTTCTCTGCATTTGTAACCCCTGTCGTGTAGGTTTGGGTGGAGTTCAGAGGCCAGGCTAAGCTCTCGTTCCATCCCCTGCAGATGTATCCACTGCACTTCTTGCAAAACTACTTGTACAAATAGCCAGTTGGTGAGCCTGTCATGGGACATAGCACTTGGATGGTTAGAGTTCTTGGATGTTTGAGACCAAGAGTATTTAGTGATTTCAGATTTTCTTTCTAATTCCTCACAGCCATTTTACTTCCAAGTAAAATATCATGGTTTTTACTGAGCTTACAGGAATATCATTTGGAATAGTTGGGGTATAGAGAAAATGTTTGACTTTCAGATTAGACACTTTCTTCTTTCCATTTCATTATATTCTTTTTTGTATATTCTACCATTTTAAAATTTATTTTATTCATTTAGTCAAAATTTATTGAGGTGCTCTGATGTACCAGAGAATAATATTAAACACTAACTTGAATAATATGAACACTACCATCTCTTTCTTCGCAGCTTTCCTAATTTAGGTAGAAGGGGAGATAAACATAAAACCGAATTCTATTTCTGAATGAAAAAAGAAACATTAAAGCATTCATATCCAGAGAATAGTCTTGGGGATAAAAAATTAATCCAAGGCACATGAGAGGTAATAAATGATATTTCTGACCTGACCTTTGCCACCCAACCCTGGACACCAGTCTCTCTGGGCTAATGTTGAGTTTGTCCAGCTCACAAAGGCATAATTAGTAAGCACTGGACTGCTGATATGGTTTAAAAACTAAAACAAATTTAACAATCTCCTGAGCTGGAGGAAATCCTAACTGAGAACTGCAAGGAATGGCTGCCTTGGCATAAGCTATGAATAATCTTAAAAGGGAGCAGGTTTTGAGGCCAAGATGTATGTTCAACAGCTAATGCTTTAAAGACAGAGCTGAATGTAGAAAAACTGATTCTGTGTTTTTCCTTTAGGAATACAAATCAGGGTCTGTAACCCATGTTTATTTATTTATTTACTTTAGACCCTCACATGTTACAAAAGGTGAGCATAAGTCCAAACCAAAGTGCAGAGGTCTGCAGGCCCTGCTATGAGGCAGAGCCAAAATGAAAGGCAGAAGGAAGACTAGGAAAGTCAGCTATCGCTTCGCCCCTAACCGTAGGGGTTGGCTAGCCGTAAATGTCAATAGTCCTAACAAGGACTGTGGAGTAATTTGTTAAATAACAGAGTGAGCATGCCAGTCAGAAGCTGCTTTAGGAGAGTACTGCGCCAATTAGAGACAAAGGAAATCACTGCTTCGCTCTGTATCAAGTTGGCCCTTGGAAGCTCAGAGCTAGCTGGTCCAGAAAGAGCAGAGAAAGCAGAAGGAAAGAGTGGGGGGAGGACCAGGCAACTCAGCCTCCTGGAAGTCTGAGGGACGGTGAAGAAAAGGGAGCCCCCAGTCATACTGAAAAAAACACACACGACTTGAGCAGAGAATCAAAAGAAAGCCCTGAAGTCCCCAGGGAACTTGACAGAGAGCATCTGACAGCCAGACTGAGTGACCAGACTCACCATCTGCTCCTGCACATTTCTCCCCAACAATGGGGACTTCTGCAGCCCTTCTGTCCCTTCCCTTCCCCCACCTTTAGCATGCATTTAAATGAGGCCCCCTAATTTGTGGTGGGAGGCATCCACTCCAGTAGTGATCTCTCCCACTGAAGCAGCCAGCCCAGCATGCCCACCCCCACCAACAGGAGGCCCAAGGGGAGAGGTTAAAATCTCAGCAGCCCAGAGAGATGATTACAGAGCTGCTCCCAAATTAAGCTGCTTCACTGCTGGTGCTTGGGCATGTGTTGGGATAATTGTGCTTGAATACTTAATGCTTGATTGACTTGGCTGTTTTGTGTTTGACCATATTTTGAAATGCAATCTCACTGTTGGGGTAGGCAATTAGCATTGAGCCCACAGGGTTGAAAATAGTGAGACAGAGTTGCTTCTGTGGTGATTTCTTGCTTCTTCTCTGGATTCAGCACAGAAAGCTGAGTGTTCTACTGGGGCTCATTTGCCTATATTTGGATCATCTGGAATTTTGATCTTAAAGAGGAAGTCTCTTAATCCTGAACCTTAGTGTAGCTGCCAACTTTGATCTTTGTGTCTTTAGTTACAGCTGAGACTTGCTTCTATTTCAAGTGACCATTGTTCCAGTTCAGCAGTGGAAGAATATAATAGGAGAAGAGAGTTCAGAGCTCATAAAAGAAAACTTCATGCCATGTATCAGAAAGGCTAGGCCAGAAAGTGAGTATTAAGTTATAACACAGAATCCAGAGTTTTGAGATGACAGTGAGTTCAGTGGCTTTGGTGCCCTGTCTTTCTAAACTTCTTTATAGCCCCAGACCCTAGAACACTACCTGATTTTTAGTAAGCATTTAGTATTTATATCTGTGGAACATGTAAATGAAAGCTAGCACACTTTCTATGGAACAGAAAAGGGTAATTTGTTATTTTAAAAATGTATTTGCCCTGGCCGGTTGGCTCAGCGGTAGAGCATCGGCCTGGTGTGAGGGGGACCCGGGTTCGATTCCCGGCCAGGGCACATAGGAGAAGCTCCCATTTGCTTCTCCACCTCCCCCCTTCCTCTCTGTCTCTCTCTTCCCCTCCCGCAGCCAAGGCTCCATTGGAGCAAAGATGGCCCGGGCGCTGGGGATGGCTCCTTGGCCTCTGTCCCAGGCGCTAGAGTGGCTCTGGTCGCAGCAGAGCGACGCCCCGGAGGGGCAGAGCATCGCCCCCTGGTGGGCAGAGTGTCGCCCCTGGTGGGCGTGCTGAGTGGATCCCGGTCGGGCGCATGCGGGAGTCTGTCTGACTGTCTCTCCCCATTTCCAGCTTCAGAAAAATACAAAAAAAAAAATGTATTTAATTTCATTTGCAAATGATGAACTTGAGCATCACTCAGTCTATGTCCCATATTATTGAAATAAAGCATTCCAGTTAAAAATTACAAAAGACAGGCAATGGATTTCACAGATTCAGAATCACTTTGGGGATACCTGAAACTACTATTTTTCTATAACGAAGGAAGTTCATGGTCTACTCATTTAATCTTATTAAAAGCAATACAAGCAGGTACTGGTTTATTTAAGGAGAAACAAGGCAGTTAACTATGGAATAGCCAGATGACTTATACGTATTACTAATTCCATAAATGAAGATGTCCATTCCATACATGACTTCATGATACCCCATTTTCTGAGTTTTACAAGGAAAATAAGAACCAAGAAATAATTAAAACTATTATTAAACCTTCATAATGGGTCTTAAGCAATTCCAGGAGTACAGAAAAGTGTAATGGAGGTATAAGACCAAATGATGGGAAAATGCATGTAGTTTCAATTTCAGTATTGTCTTGGACCTCTGAGGACTAAATCTTATCAAAATGAAAAAGTTGCTGACTTTGCATTAGTGCTGTGAATTTTAACATATCTAGGATATAGAAACTTGATTTATTTGTAAATTGATCATTAATATCCCTTAGCCAAGGCACAGTTTCTATGTTGTTCTTGTTATTGTTTTGAATTAAAATGAATACTAATTTTTGGCTTCTCTTTTGTCCTGTGTTCTTCACTTATTGAAGACTTTTTCTTGTCCTTGATGTTTAATCAACTCTTTCAAGATTATTTATATTTCTGGCCCTGGCCAGTTGGCTCAGCGGTAGAGCGTCGGCCTGGCGTGTGGGGGACCCGGGTTCGATTCCCGGCCAGGGCACATAGGAGAAGCACCCATTTGCTTCTCCACCCTCCCTTCCTCCCTGTCTCTCTCTTCCCCTCCCGCAGCCAAGGCTCCATTGGAGCAAAGATGGCCCGGGCGCCTGGGATGGCTCCTTGGCCTCTGCCCCAGGCGCTAGAGTGGCTCTGGTCGTGACAGAGCGACGCCCCAGAGGGGCAGAGCATCGCCCCCTGGTGGGCAGAGCGTCGCCCCTGATGGGCGTGCCGGGTGGATCTGTCCGTGCAGGAGTCTGTCTGACTGTCTCTCCCCGTTTCCAGCTTCAGAAAAATACAAAAAAAAAAATTATTTATATTTCTTCTGTTTCCTCATCTATAAAATCAAGATTTTAATAGTACCCACTTCATAAAATTGTTATAAAGATTAAATAGTAAATATGAAATAATTATAACTCTGTTTGGCACATAGTATCTATGTATATATTTTAATGATAATATTTGTAATTATTAATTTCAGCACCTTCTTGTTTATAAAGAACATAGCTCATTCATACCTTTTTTTTCTGTTTAAGATGTATGACTCTGCTTAAGAAGACTGTAGATTTCTTCAAAAGATTGAGTGCAGACAAATTTATTCTAGTCAATACTTTTCTAAGTTCACATAATAAATGATAATAATTCTGTCACTGCCCCAAATTTGAAATTCTAATTATACAATTATCATAAATTTCTAGCAACTGGGGAGTCTCGGTTAAGTATTAACAAGGCTAAATATTTTAGTGTATCATGTAAGGCAGAATAAAGTAGTGAGTAAGCCTTGAGATTTTTATCTTTTAATGGAGTAATAACATGTACATCACAAAATTGAAGAAAAAGTTAAGTAAGAAAATATATATAAAGGACTTAGTACTTTGGCCTATAGAGGAAAGACCCAATAAATGAGAAAGTGGTGGTGGCTAGTGTGGTTATTGTTGCTGTTATAGCTATGATTAGTATCCTAGGTCACAGAAACCAGAATATGGGTCGCTTTTTACTCCTCCTGGTGAAACAGCATTCAAAACAGGCTCTCTGAAGACAATTTGGCCTTTTAGAGGGTATGCTGTGGTTTATTGCAGAAAGCCATTTCTTGAAATGAATGGCAGGTTTCCAGTCCCTGTTGGATTACTCTACAGACCTGATGATGGCTTTGCTGGTACAGGATAAGGCTGACTTTGCTGCTAGGTAAGGAGCAAAGGATCAGTCTCCTTCTGTGCTCCTTTTGTCCCCTGTGATCACAACAATCATCATAATCAAGACATCTTGAGATGAGAGAGAGAAGCATTCATTTTCTATTCCACTTTAGTTGTGCATTCATTGATCATTTCCCGTATGTGCCCTGACCAGGAATCAAACCCATGTTTCAGGAGGATGCTCTACAGATGGCACTAACAGGCCAGGGCCTAAAGGCACCATTTTTTTACTTCCTCATGTGTGCAATGACTTTCCTGGCATTATTTTTAATAATCTTAGAAAATCTGATCTCAAGGTAGATGTTATTCCAGTTTACAGTTGTGTAAAGGTCACTTAACTAGTGGGCAGCAAACCAAGGATTCAACTCGGGCTTTCTGACTGCCACACCTGAGCTTTTACCTTGTCCTCTGGCATGGTTTACCACTTTAGCACTATCTCAGATTCTAACCTAACAAAAGTCTAAAAACAGTTCTAAAGAAACATATTCAAGGACATTTTTTTTCTCAAATTGAGTTGTGTTTTTCTTCCTCCCCTACAGAGTACAAAATTCTCAGAATCCACACATATACACACTTGCAAAGCTAGTGTGAGTCACTACTCTGAACTATGTTACATATAGTTTGGCTGCAAGAAAATTAAACTCTAAATCAGAAAATAGTTCCCAAGACCAAAAAAATTTTTTGGTATAAAAACAGCTGCCAACAAAAGAGTAAAGCAAATTAGAAAAAGTCTCCTAAACAGACATCATAAATACGTACAGTATTTAGTTCAGCATTCTAAGGGGGTTGAGCCATGCTCAGTCTTGGTCACACAGTGAGTTATATTAGAATCCAGCCTTTGGAGATTCTTTCTAGTACTTTTTTTCCTGACACTTCTGCAGCCTTTCAGTATTGGGATTTTAGAACAGAGAACAACTTGAACAAAAACTAACTGGGGAAGGGAGTGTTTAACACACTCTAGGAGTAGTGTTATATGAAGAGGTTCTCCAATTTTTGAATACTTTGGATGTTGTCCATATCCATGTATCATGTGCATAAACAACATATTTTGCTGCAGGCTTCCTCTCAGGCCTGAGCATACACTTCACTGAACATGTTGTAAGGACCACTCATTCCAGCTAAACACCTGGACAAGGGCAACTGGAGATATAGCATAATTCGTCTCAACTTCCCTCTTTTCCTCTGATGATCTTTTCATTCCTTTTGGTATACCTACTAGCCTTCTGGCAGCCCCTGAAATTCTATCTGTGTTTGATACTGAGCAGTTGGTTCTGATGTGAAAACTTAGTTTTTAAAAACTCTACAAAAAATTTATGTGATAATAATAATCACTGCATTTGCATAGTTCGTTACATTTTATCAAGTGTTCATGTACACTTCATTTTTCTTCTTAACTCTGGATAGGTGCATTATCCATCTTTTACAAATAATAATACAGGGTTAGAAAGTTTTTAAAAGGCTTTCCCACTGAGCAGTCATATCAGATGGAGCTCATGTCTTCTGAGACCTAACCAGGCATTCATCACTGAGATCCATTTCCTCAGACAGTATTTTCATTTTGAGAGAAGAGCCTGAATATTAAAAGTGTTCAATACACAAAGACTCTAATTGTGTAATTTTAGGCTTTATGTCAGGAATTAAGCAAAGGTATGCCTAAAGGATACCTCGAGTCATACCATGAGAGCCTGAAACTTTAATGAAGGAAGGTTACGAGAAGCATTTATTTCTTTAAGGTCTTAACCCACTGTAAAAAGTTGTCAATTTTTTTTTTTTTTCAGAAAAAAGGAAATACATTTTTATTACAGTCAAGGGTAAACAAAAGTCAATGTCAAGTAAAAAATAACAGTATTTCTTCCATTTATCATGGTATAAGGCATTTTTATTAGAAGATTTTAAGTTTTTAGATACAAGTTGAGCAAATGAATACATAACTCAAAATTTATGGGAAATTGGTAAACAAGTAACATAAAACAGTGAAATTAACTGCTGGTCATAAATTGTGCATGTATTGGTTTGCAGACTCTGGAATTTCCCAGGTGAAATCTGAAACTGGCCCTTTTACATGAAGAACAAGGAGAGATGGAAGAAAAGAGGCCGACCACTCCAGACCGTTATGTGGCAGGTTTAACGTGCATGGGAACTTACGTATGAGGTTTGTCTTGAGCACTGCAAGATGAGAAGATCCATGCACCTCCCACCAGAGTTCTAAAAGTTTTTATGAGGGCATTAAATAGATTCAGTCATGTATTCAGTCCAGATCATCTTAACACCACCTAATCTCTCAAGGCTTTGTCCTTAACAGCTCCTAGTGTGGGAATGGTTGGCAGACCACATATTCCAAGGATGGGTGGGGGGTGAGGAGCCTGGAGTGCTTGGGTCCAGCTCATGGGTCAACTCAACTGGAAGTCACATCCTCTAGATGGCCTCCTCTAGCAGCATCATGTTGGCTGTGGGTCCTGTAGAAGATTCAGTGTCATAATAATATGTTAAATTTTTGGAAAATGAGAGCCAGCACTGTAACTATTTTTCAAATGGATACAATTTTCTTATTGTTATGCAGCAAAAAACTTGTGTACTTTGAGGAAGAAAAGATGGTATAGCCACAGTTGCTAGTTATATAAACTTGACATAAGAGATAATGTCGATAATTATTTTTTTATTTTTTTCATTCATCTCAAGGCAATTTATAATTTCTTTCAAAGCACTTTTATGATGATTGCTTTAAAGTCCTCCTCAGATAATTTCAATATCTGTTTATCTCAGTGTTGGTGGCTGTGCATTGTCTTTTCTTATCAAGTTATGATTTGCCTGGTATGATGAGTGATTTTTAATTATATCCTGGACATTTTGCATATTATTTTATGAGACTCTGGAGTTGGTCAATCTTTCAGTAAGTAGTACCCCTGTTGATGTATAGCTTGAGAGATAGATGGATATATATGTCTAGCTTCCTGATGGGCTCTGCCAATGGCCGAGCAGAGGACTGACTCACCTGCTTTGTTGCTATAGGGTGGGGCAGAATTCCTGGGGCCATCTTTGGCCAATAACTAACTCTCAGCCATAAACTTTCTATATCTGTAAAATATGAAATGGGAAGAAGGAAACAACAGTACATATATTACAGAATTGCTATGAAAACTTAGGAGATAATGTGTATATCAAGCTTAGAATGGTCCTTGGCATATCGTAAATAGTCAATACATTTTAGCTAATTTAGCTAATTTTGGTTCATAAGAGAATGGAAAATCTTTGCAAACCATTTAGAGAGGAGCATACCTTTTCTTTCAAGGATGTTATATCTTTTTATAAAAGTCCAGTGAGACAATTTTACTGGTTAATATTTCCTTTGATATCTTTACTTAATGCATTCTCTTTGATGTGCTTCCTACTAAACAACTGATAGAGATTTAAAAAAAAAAAAAAAAGGCCTCAAATTAGTATCCATCAAATGAATAGAATAACCCGCAGTTTTGTTGTTTCTGTTGGAATCCTTTTTCTTTTTATATTCACTTGTGGGTATTTTTCTTCTTGATATCGCTTATTAGTTCCTCCACATTGTGCTTTGAAAAAGCAGTCCTCTAAAGAGATATGATGAATGATATTGGAATGACATGCCCTTGGAAGCTGCTCTTGGTCCTCTCTTTGGAACACTGATGTGCAGAATTACCCCTTTAGAAAGGTAACAGATAAGCAGAGATCATTAGCCTGATAAATTCAAGGTATAACCAGTGAAACCAGGTAAATTGCAAGGAAAATAATTTTTACATGTTAGCAATTCTGACAAGATAATTTCTTGTTTCTACATCAGAGATAAGGATCAATGCAAAACAAAGTGCTACTAAATTATATAAATTCTCTATTTTTAGCAGTTGCAATGTTAGCCAGATCAAACTTTTCATTAACTAATACATGGTGTGTTTGTGACTATCTTGATTTTATTTTAAAAAATCAGATTTCTGTCATGTTTTCATAGCACTACTGATTTCCATTCTTTTCTTTTGATTCTGTGCTTTACCTGTAATTTTCTCCCAGTGATTAAAACCCCAAGTTATTTCTTCCACAACTGACATTTCCTTCTAGGATTATCCCATTTCTTTTTTTTTTTTTTTTTTTAAATAAATTTTTATTAATGGTAATGGGATGACATTAATAAATCAGGGTACATATATTCAAAGAAAACATGTCTAGGTTATTTTGTCATTAAATTATGTTGCATACCCCTCGCCCAAAGTCAGATTGTCCTTCGCCACCCTCTATCTAGTTCTCTGTGCCCCTCCCCCTCCCCCTAACTCTCCCCCTGTTCTCCCTCCCCCCACCCCTGGTAACCACCACACTCTTGTCCATGTCTCTTAGTCTCATTTTTATGTTCCACCAATGTATGGAATCATGTAGTTCTTGTTTTTTTCTGATTTACTTATTTCACTCCTTATAATGTTATCAAGATCCCACCATTTTGCTGTAAATGATCTGATGTCATCATTTCTTATGGCTGAGTAGTATTCCATAGTGTATATGTGCCACATCTTCTTTATCCAGTCTTCTATTGAAGGGCTTTTTGGTTGTTTCCATGTCTTGGCCACTGTGAACAGTGCTGCAATGAACATGGGGCTACATGTGTCTTCACGTATCAATGTTTCTGAGGTTTTGGGGTATATACCCAGTAGAGGGATTGCTGGGTCATAAGGTAGTTCTATTTGCAGTTTTTTGAGGAACCACCATACTTTCCTCCATAATGGTTGTACTACTTTACAGTCCCACCAACAGTGAATGAGGGTTCCTTTTTCTCCACAGCCTCTCCAACATTTGCTATTACCCGTCTTGTTGATCATAGCTAATCTAACAGGGGTGAGGTGGTATCTCATTGTAGTTTTGATTTGCATTTCCCTAATAACTAATGAAGCTGAGCATTTTTTCATATATCTGTTGGCCATTTGTATCTCTTCCTGGGAGAAGTGTCTATTCATGTCTTCTTCCCATTTTTTTATTGGATTGTTTGTTTGTTTGTTGTTGAGTTTTATGAGTTCTTTGTAAATTTTGGAAATTAGGCCCTTATCTGAGCTGTTGTTTGAAAATATCATTTCCCATTTAGTTGGCTGTCTGTTTATTTTTATATCAGTTTCTCTTGCTGAGCAAAAACTTTTTATTCTGATGTAGTCCCATTCATTTATCTTTGCCTTCACTTCTCTTGCCATTGGAGTCAAGTTCATAAAATGTTCTTTAAAACCCAGGTCCATGAGTTTAGTACCTATGTCTTCTTCTATGTACTTTATTGTTTCAGGTCTTATATTTAGGTCTTTGATCCATTTTGAATTAATTTTAGTACACGGGGACAGGCTGTAGTCGAGTTTCATTCTTTTGCATGTGGCTTTCCAGTTTTCCCAACACCATTTGTTGAAGAGGCTTTCTTTTCTCCATTGTGTGTTGTTGGCCCCTTTATCAAAGATTATTTGACCATATATATGTGGTTTTATTTCTGGGCTTTCTATTCTGTTCCATTGGTCTGAGTGTCTATTTTTCTGCCAATACCATGCTGTTTTGATTATTGTGGCCCTATAATATAGTTTAAAGTCAGGTATTGTAATGCCCCCAGCTTCATTCTTTTTCTTTAGGATTGTTTTGGCTATTCGGGGTTTTTTATAGTTCCATATAAATCTGATGATTTTTTGTTCCATTTCTTTAAAAAATCCCATAGGGATTTTGATGGGAATTGCATTAAATTTGTATATTGCTTTGGGTAATATGGCCATTTTGATTATATTTATTCTTCCTATCCAAGAACAAGGAATATTTTTCCATCTCATTGTATCTTTTTCGATTTCTCTTAACAATGCTTTGTAATTTTCATTATATAGGTCCTTTACATTCTTTGTTATGTTTATTCCTAGGTATTTTATTTTTTTTGTTGCAATCGTGAAGGGGATTATTTTTTTGAGTTCGTTTTCTAATATTTCATTGTTGGCATAGAGAAAGGCTATGGACTTCTGTATGTTAATTTTGTATCCTGCGACCTTACTGTATTGGTTTATTGTTTCTAATAATCTTTTTGTGGAGTCCTTCGGGTTTTCGATGTATAGGATCATATCATCAGCAAAAAGTGATACCTTTACTTCTTCTTTTCCAATATGGATGCCTTTTATTTCTTTGTCTTGTCTGATTGCTCTGGCCAGAACTTCTAGCACCACATTAAATAAGAGTGGAGAGAGTGGACAACCCTGTCTTGTTCCTGATTTAAGGTAGAAAGTCCTCAGTTTTATGCCATTTAAAATGATGTTGGCTGATGGTTTATCATATATGGCCTTTATCATGTTGAGATATTTTCCTTCTATACCCATTTTGTTGAGAGTCTTAAACATAAAATTGTGTTGTATTTTATCAAAAGCCTTTTCTGCATCTATTGATAAGATCATATGGTTTTTGTTCTTTGTTTTGTTGATATGGTGTATTACGTTAACCGTTTTGCGTATGTTGAACCATCCTTGAGATTCTGGGATGAATCCCACTTGATCATGATGTATTATTTTTTTAATATGTTGTTGTATTCGGTTTGCCAGTATTTTGTTTAGAATTTTAGCATCTGTATTCATTAGAGATATTGGTCTGTAGTTTTCTTTCTTTGTGCCATCCTTGCCAGGTTTTGGTATGAGGGTTATGTTGGCCTCATAAAATGTGTTTGGAAGTATTGCTTCTTCTTCAATTTTTTGGAAGACTTTGAGTAGAATAGGAACCAAGTCTTCTTTGAATGTTTGATAGAATTCACTAGTATAACCGTCTGGGCCTGGACTTTTATTTTTGGGGAGGTTTTTAATAGTTTTTTCTATTTCCTCCCTGCTGATTGGTCTGTTTAGGCTTTCTGCTTCTTCATGACTCAGTCTAGGAAGGTTGTATTGTTCTAGGAATTTATCCATTTCTTCTAGATTGTTGTATTTGGTGGCATATAATTTTTCATAGTATTCTACAATAATTCTTTGTATATCTATGATGTCTGTGGTGATCTCTCCTCTTTCATTTTGGATTTTATTTATTTGAGTCCTGTGCCTTTTTTCCTTGGTGAGTCTTGCCAAGGGTTTGTCAATTTTGTTGATCTTTTCAAAGAACCAGCTCCTTGTTTTATTGATTTTTTCTATAGTTTTTCTGTTCTCTATTTCATTTATTTCTGCTCTGATTTTTATTATCTCCTTTCTTCGGCTGGTTTTGGGTTGTCTTTGTTCTTCTTTTTCTAGTTCCTTAAGGTGTGAAGTTAAGTGGTTTACTTCGGCTCTCTCTTGTTTGTTCATATAGGCCTGAAGTGATATGAACTTTCCTCTTATTACTGCTTTTGCAGCATCCCAGAGATTCTGATATGTCGTATTTTCATTTTCATTTGTCTGTATGTATCTTTTGATCTCTGCGCTTATTTCTTCTTTGACCCATTCATTTTTTAGAAGTATGTTGTTTAGTTTCCACATTTTTGTGTTTTTTTCCCCCTCTTTTTTGCAGTTGAATTCTAGTTTCAAGGCTTTATGATCAGAAAATATGCTTGGTACAATTTCAATTTTTCTAAATTTGCTGATATTGTCTTTGTGGCCCAACATATGGTCAATTCTTGAGAATGTTCCATGTACACTAGAGAAAAATGTATACTCTGTCGCTTTGGGATGAAGTGTCCTGTAGATGTCTATCATATCCAGGTGTTCTAGTATTTCGTTCAAGGCCACTATATCTTTATTGATTCTCTGTTTGGATGACCGATCTAGAGCCGTCAGCGGAGTATTGAGGTCTCCAAGTATGATTGTATTTTTGTTAGTTTTTGTTTTAAGGTCAATAAGTAGCTGTCTTATATATTTTGGTGCTCCTTGGTTTGGTGCATATATATTAAGGATTGTTATGTCTTCTTGATTCAGTGTCCCCTTAATCATTATGAAGTGACCATTTTTGTCTCTGAGTACTTTTTCTGTCTTGTAGTCAGCATTATCAGATATGAGTATTGCTACACCTGCTTTTTTTTGGGTGTTGTTTGCTTGGAGTATTGTTTTCCAGCCTTTCACTTTGAATTTGTTTTTATCCTTGTTGCTTAGATGTGTTTCTTGTAGGCAGCATATAGTTGGATTTTCTTTTTTAATCCATTCTGCTACTCTGTGTCTTTTTATTGGTAAGTTTAATCCATTTACATTTAGTGTAATTATTGACACTTGTGGGTTCCCTACTGCCATTTTATAAATTGCTTTCTGTTAGTTTTGTATCTAGTTTGATTCTTCTCTTTTGTTTTTCTATCATTTGTTTCTGTTTGTTTGTGTTCCATACTTCTTTCCTCTGTTGCTACCTTTTTTAAGTCATGTGTTTTTGTGGTGGCTTTTTCTAGGGTGGTTACCATTAAGTAATGAAAAGGGTACCTACCATATTCATTGTAGTACCCTATCTTATAAGTATTTCTGCACTTCATCGTCCTTTGCTACTGTTAATCTCCATTCTCTCCCCCCTTTTTTTTTTCCTTTGTTGTCACAGTTTAAGTTTGGTTTTATTGTGTTCTTGGTGGAGCTGTTACTTGTGGTGTTGTTTTCTTTTGTTCTTTGAATCTGGTTGGAAAACCCCCTTTAGTATTTCCTGGAGTGGGGGCTTTCTCGTGATAAATTCTCTCATCTTTTCTGTATTTGTGAATGTTTTTATATCTCCTTCATACTTGAAGGATAGCTTTGATGGGTATAGTATTCTTGGCTGAAAGTTCCTCTCTTTCAGGGCTTTAAATATTGGGGTCCACTCTCTTCTAGCTTGTAGAGTTTCTGCTGAGAAATCTGATGATAATCTAATAGGCCTTCCTTTATATGTTGTACTCTTCTTTTCCCTGGCTGCCTTGAGAATTTTTTCTTTGTCATTGGTTTGTGTCATCTTTATTATGATGTGCCTTGGAGTGGGTTTGTTGGGGTTAAGAAAACTCGGTGTTCTGTTTGCTTCTTGAATTTGAGGCTTTAGTTCTTTCCACAGGCTTGGGAAGTTCTCGTCTATTATTTGTTTGAGTATATTCTCCATTCCATTTTCTTTCTCTTCTCCCTCTGATATACCTATTATTCTTATGTTATTCTTTCTGATGGAGTCAGATAATTCCTGTAGGGCTTTCTCGTTTTTTATTATTTTTGAGTCTCTTTCTTCTTCTCTCTGTTGTGCCTCAAGTTGTTTGTCTTCTATTTCACTAATCCTATCTTCAATCTGGGTTGTTCTGCTAGCTAAGCTTGTTACCTCGTTTTTCAGCTCGTGAATTGAGTTTTTCATTTCTGTTTGATTTGTTTTTATAGTTTCAATTTCCTTGGTAATATATTCTTTGTGTTCATTGAGTTGTTTTCTGATCTCCCTATATTGCCTTTCCGTGTTTTCTTGTATATCTCTGAGTATTTTTAAGATTTCTATTTTAAATTCTCTGTCATTTAGCTCCAAGGCTTCCAATATGTTAAGTCTTTTCTCCATAGATTTTTCCACATCTATTTGTGTTACCTCTCTTTCTTTTGTATCCATAATATTCGATTTCCTCTTTCTTATTGGCATCTGGTGGTGGTCTTGTTGATAGCACTAATTAGAATTAATAAGGAGTAAAAAGTAAAAAACAAAAAACAAAAACAAAAACAAAAAAAACAAAAACAACAAAAAAAAACAAACCAGAGGGTAAAACACCCCACAAAAAAAGCAGTAATAATTTATTGTTTCCCCCTTTTTTTTTCTTTGTTCCCCTTCCCTCCTCTCCCCTCCTCAGGGAAATATCGTGCCTATAATGGAGGGCCTGGTTTGCGGTGAAGAGTTCAAGGGGGCAAAAAAAATAAATAAATAAATAAATAAAAATAAAAAAATTAAAAAAAAAAAAATTAAAAATAAAAAAAGGAAGAAAATCTTAGACAAGCATAAGTTGATCTGCCACAAGCGAACTTTCTCGCGGCTTGAATGAACGTCCCTGCGGTAGCTTCCTCCACACCCTCGTCTCTCAGATTCGAGCGATAACAGTCCTTTTGCTTTCAGTTTGCTCCGAAGATAAATTTTCCTGTTTCTAGTTGATAAATTTGTTGTGATTTTGGGGAGATCTGTCGGACGCGCTTCTCACGGCGCCATTTCCGTGACGTCACTCATCCCATTTCTTTAGTTTTTTTTTAACAGCCACATTTTATTAATGATCATTTACTACACAATAAGAAACTCTGTGTCATTTAGTCCTCCTGGAATTTTCTGATCCTTGATTCCAGTATAACATATTGCCTGATTAATTACTCATCATTGCTATTTATAGTTTCTGCATGCACTAGTTAAGGTTATTTCTTCCCTTTTTGGCTATTTTCATTTTCAACGATTTTGTTAGTCATTTCCATTTCTCTCACTTCCTTTTCGCATTTGCTGATACCACAGAGTATATACTGAACCTTTGCAGTAGTCACCATTTACTCTTGTTTCAGTCTAGACCAGTGGTTCTTAGATGTCGGTGTGCCTTAGAAGCAGCTACAGGGCTTGTTAAAACAGAAATTGCTGAGCCCCACTCCCAAGGAGGTCAGGTGTGGCCAGAGAATTTACATTTGTAGTAAATCATCATGGTGGTTAGGACCCTATGCTCTGGTTTCTACCCTGTGTGTTGGGAAAGTTGAGATCTTACTGCTTCATCTCCATAAACTGTGGCTTCCACCTTCCTAAAATGGGAAGAGGATTAATCTTCTAGACTTGTAAGGATTACTTGTTCCATGTAAAGTTTTTAGTACAGTGGTGAGATGTAGATGCTCAATAAATGTTAACTATTGGTATTTTATATGAGATGTGAGAAATTACTATTTAAGCTCAATTATTATAATTAAAAAAATGTGCCTCTTCAAGAAAATTGGTTATTTTTTATGGATCTTTTTTGTTTTGTTTTGTTTTGTTTTTTTAAGATTGGCCCTCTAGACAGGAAGATGCAGTGGAAAGATCATGAGATTTGAAGTAAAAAAATGCCTGGGTTCCAGTCCATTCTGCTATTTCTAGCTTTGTGACTCATTGTCATTTTCTTCATCTCTCTGATCCAAGCAAGTTTCCTTTAAATATTTTCTAAAGTGGTGACAAATGGTAAGGATTGTTTTATGGATCAAATGAGCTAGATTGTTTGAAATATTATTTTGCTTTAATGTTCTGTAAGGCATAGTTATTGTTAGTTTTATAGAAAATAAGGCTGTAGAGCAATTTTTATTACACATAGTTGTTATCATCATGAAAAGTTGTTCTTTTGTGGTGTGACAATTATGGGGGGGAAAAAGTTCCATTAGAATTATTTCGAGGTAGTAATGACTCTAGGAATTGCTAAACACTTTCTTAGATATGTGGATATGTTATTTTCTATTTAACTCATTCTCATTCTTATTGACTAAAATGCTGGTTTATCTTTTAGATTTCTTACCTGGAAGAAATTAACATCTGAGTGACCATATTTCAAAATGATAGTGAGAGAATGAGGAAAAATATATAATCTATTTGATAATGATTGGACCAAAAGCACACTTAAGGAAGTTTTGTTTTCATCATATGAGCTTCTCAGCTTTGATAATAGATGTTAGGCAAAAATAGGGGACTTGTTTTCAGTTGGTATTACAGGATTCTTTCAAAGAAGAAGAGACATTCCATTTAACCAAATTTTGAAAGATGTATCAGTAAACATTCCTTTAGGAACCATGAGAGATGCTTCATGCTTTAGATACATTTTTCTCATGGAAATCAAGACACATGCAAAAACCACTACATATGTCACAAAGATCAAGTCAGAGGGCTGAGAGTTTGAAGAGGAAGAGATTATTTCTGGCTAGGAGATCAGCACTCTCCCATTTTCAGGCCACATGCTGAGCCACATTAAGTCAATGTATCTGAGTATCATAAGGAAAGTGGAAAGGACTTGGTAAACCTTATTTATTGACCTTCACAAAGGATTATATTTAAACCATCCCAGACAGATGAGAATCTATCCTCCACTGGGAGAAGAAATCCTTCCCTTGAAGGAGATTCTGTAACCTTCTTTATCAACTCATTTCAGTATTTAACAGCCTTTGCTTGCTGCCGAGAAAACCTGTTGCAACTCCCGCATGAACATCAGGATTTGTCCTCTCTGGACTTGCTTAATGTTAGGCAACCACCATCACATTTCTGGGGACCCTAATGTCATTGCTTCATTAGTTATTAACTAATTAAATAATTCTGAGAGTCACAATATAGTACTGGTTAAGAGTATTGAGAGGTAGGTAGTTGGGATTAGAGTCTTGGATCCTTCTCTTTCTTGTCTTTTGAACTTGGGCAAAGTTACTTAAAACTTCTGAGCCTCAATTTTCTTACCCACAGAATGGGGATAATAACATATCTATCTGTTAAGGTTTGTTGTAACAAATAAAAATTTTAAATGCCTAGTTTAGTCGAACTATATGAACTCACCAATATGAGACCATTCTAAATAACAAAAATAGCAATTTTATGTGGTTCAAACTAATAACTGGCTTAGAAAAGTACCTAAAATCTATCAAAAAGTCAACATTACTGGCAATTTTTAGAAACAAAAGACTATTATTTTTGTTGTTGTTGTTATGGTCTAACAGTGTTTTCAGCCACTGGTCCTGGACAGTGCTGGTCCTCCAGAATTGTCATGCTGGTCCACACAAGAGTTAACCATCCTGATGTTGTATGAAGATTGTAGACCCAGATCTTAGTCATATTTGCTTATGCTTAGGGTGATTTCTACATTAACAATCCCTAAAATATTTTTCCTATTTTCACTGGTCCTTAAATGTAAAAAGGTTGGAAACCACTGGTCTTCAGTATCCAGGCTCAGTGCTGGAGGATATTCCTGCAAAGCATTATATGTATAAAATGGTGAGAACCCGTCTGACCAAGCAGTGGCGCAGTGGATAGAGTGTTGGACTGGGATGAAGAGGACCCAGGTCCGAGACCACAGGGTCGCCAGCTTGAGCTCGGGCTCATCTGGTTTGAGCAAGGCTCACCAGCTTGGACCCAAGGTCGCTGGCTAGAGCAAGGGGTTACTTGATCTGCTGTAGCCCCATGATCAAGGCACATATGAGAAAGCAATCAATGAACAACTAAGGTGTCACAATGAAAAACTAATGATTGATGCTTCTCATCTCTCTCTGTTCCTGTCTGTCTGTTCCTATCTATCCCTCTCTCTGACTCTGTCTCTGTAAAAAAAAAAAAAAAAAAAAAAAAAAAGGTGAGAACCCTGATTATGGAGCTGTGTATGGTGTCACAACCTTTATTAGTTAAGCCATTCAGTCTATGGTATTTTGCTATGCAGTCCAAGCTAACTAAAACACTCCTTCTGGGACTCTTTTTTAAGATGCACTATATCTCTGCTGTGGGCTCCTACAATGACATGACAGTCCTCAGTATAACAAAGTCCCTTACCTTGGTAGCAGCCCAGTCACTCACTGATGAAAAACCCAAGCTAAAATTTGCTTTTTGTGGTTGTGCTTTTATGAACTATTTAATTGAGCTTTGTCCCTCCCTTTATTTAATAGCACTCACAGAGTGTTGGCATTAAGAATCCTACAGAAGACAAAGCATCAAAGTAGGCATTCACATTCGTGCAGTAAGGGCACTGCACAGAAATAACTTGGCAGAATTGTACTCAAGGGCTGATATCTTCAAGTCGTCATCATTGACGCTAGAGCAGAAAGGCAACCAAGTACAATGCTGAAAAGTGGGGCAGTGATTGGAACTATTATCCTCAGGAAAGCCCAGTGCTCTTCTTCTTGGCTTGGTTGTTAACTCATGGTACAAATGAACATGCACTTTTTACCTATTCACCTTTGCATGTACTGTTTCCTCTGACAGGAAGACTACCCTCCCTCCCCCACCCTACTTCTTCTGGATAATTTCTTCATGGCCTTCAATACCTAAATAAAAATAATGATACTAGCAAACGCTGACGTAGTACTTACTACAGTATTTATCTGGTAGTATACGGGTTGGAAGGTAGAGCCGTGGGAGTATCTGCTTCAGATGCAGTCAATAAGGGGTTGCATTCTCTGCAGAGAATTTTTTTTTAACTATAAAAAAAATGAGTCTTCTTTTTCTACCCACCATATGTTGGCAATTCTAAACAATGTCAGTAATAAAATAGTCCTCCCCCACCAAGGCCAAATTTTTCTATTGAGCCTCTCTTCACCCTTGTTACCCATTGTATATGCCCAGCATCTTTCTAAGCATTATTATATACTAACCTAAGGTTATTCAGCCCAGTCATACTGTCTAGCAGGTAAATGATGTAGCCACAGTTTCAGTCCAAGCAGTATTGTATTCTTTTTCTTTGTAGGGAATTTGTTTTTTATTTAAGTATGACATACTACAGAAAACACACAAGTTAGCTTAATGAATTATCAAGTGAACTGCCCATGTGACACCACTCAGAACAAAAAAAGAACATTACTAACTCCTTAGTAACCTCCCCGCTACTCAGATGTGAAGCTCCTTTGACTTCTGAAATCATATACTAACTTTCTAGTAAATGAAAAAATTTGGTATGTGTTATTTTGTGGTATAAAATAGGGAAAAAATTCTTGTATTCAACATAGGTTGTAAGCTCATCTATGCTGTTGTGTTTAACTGTAGTTCATTCATTTTTCCTTACTCCCTAATATTTCACTGTATAAACAGACTACAATTTACTTATGCATTCTACTAATTATCAATATTTGGGATTAATACAAAGGAAGCCAAACCTAGTGAATCATGCAAACTGTCAAAAAATCAATACAAAGATATCTATTTTAAATGATTCACTTTTTTCCCTAAGAATGCTGAATTCCTTCCCCCTTTCTGGGAAATCTTCCTTTTTTTTTTGTAATCCAGATGACAACTTCTATCATATCCTGAACCTCCTTCTCCAAATTGTCATTGATTGGCTGGATCTGGATACCCAAGCAATGCAGGCCAATCATGGTTTCTGTGCCTAGGCCCACACTTCTTAAGTCCAGAATAATCACACACAGAACCGTCTTTCAAGATTTTTGACCATGGGATCATAGAGAAGGTTATTATCAGAGACTTTGCAACTGACTGGGGCCATGTTCCCTATGAGGAAGAAGTCATTCTGTAGTAGAAGATAATCAGGCTTACACCTCCCTAGAACTAGTGTAGAAGAAGGAGAGAACTCCTCTGTCATAGCCCTGGCTTCATTTATCCTGGAGGCCTTGTTGTTATTTATTTGATCCATTAAATTACTTCTGGCTTAAGTTAGATCAGGTTGGCAATCTGTTACACCCAAAAGAAATCTTACTAGTCTAGACATGCTACACAGACCAAAAAAATGTATCAAAACAATAAATGTGAAGCTGCTCTGCCTCATTGCCTCATATCACAGCAGCCTCTTTATAAAAAAAAAAAAAGATAAAGAAATATAAAAGAATTGAACGGTATTTTAAGATCTCGATGCATTTTTTAAAGAATGTTGAGGGCGGTAAATTTTTTCAGTATAAGTATTAGAAACTCATAAAATAGCATTTTATGAGTATCACAGTACTCTGGATGTCTTCCCAGGCCTTTCTTCAGTGCTATCACTTCTACCCAAAATAATCCCCTCCTTGACTCTCTGTTCCCATGAGTCTAGGTCACAGAACACTGCTTGTGAAAGATGTAAATCCCGTACTCTGGCTTCAAGTACTCATGCCTGGCACATAGAAGGAGCTCAACAAATATTTATTTTGTGAATGCTACCCAAATTCAGCATTCAGCTGCAATTTCTTTCCTTATTTGTGAGTAACTACATAGTACACATCTACCAATAGCTACTGCATTATCTCTTGATTCTTCTAAAATCTGCATTATGTGATAAACGACTCTGCACTTTATTTGTAATGAGCAACGTTAGAGTTTACCTTCTTTCTAACACATTTCCCTCCATGTTTACCCCTCTTGTCCTTCTCTCCAGGTCAAAGGAATCTGTGTCCATATTTTTCTCTAACTCTGGATTCCTTCTGAGAGACATTATTGCTATATTTATTCCCTCTCTCTAGCATCTTCACACTTTATCTGCATAGACTTCCTACCCATCCAACCTGTGTGTTTCTCCTTCACTGGAAGGAGAAGATCGGTGTGACATTGGTGTCTACTCTAACTCCCATCTTATTATGTGTCCTTTATTGACACATTTCTTTAAAAAGAAGCTCAAAGATTTATTGATCACATGTCTTAAGACCTTGTAATACCATCTATCCATTTACAAGGTAACTCATCCTATCTCCTTGCTCAATTTCTATCTTCACCCCAGCCTTGCTCTTTCTGTCCTTTAACTCTGAATACTGAAAGTTTGTGAAAGTTTAGCCTGAGTTCTGGGCTCTTTCTCCTGCTACAAATGTTCCGTCTGCTTCCTGGATAATGTCTGTACAAATGACACCCAAATATGTACCTTCCATCTTGTTCTCCCACTCAAGTTCCAGTTGTGTTGTCTTTAATTCTTACCAAACATTGCCACGCAGCTGTTCCATTTTCTTCCCTCAAATAAACACTAACTGACCTGAACTCATCTTTCTCCTTCCATCCAAGCTGGACTCAACATGCTCCATTGCTCCATTCCTTTCCTTCATCAATACCACCAGCATTTCCCCACTTAGGCAGGTTTAAAAACTCCATCATCATTGATGGTCCCTATATTTCATTGCACATGGTAATCAGTTACTATGGCTTTCAGAGATTGTTCTTTGGACTATCTAACAATCATGCCTTTTTCTTTTTTCCACTCCTGCACTAACCCATGGTTTATGTTAGCTGATGCTATTACAGAGCTCATAGAAGAATGTGACATCTTTCTTTCCCCATGTTTTCCCTTCTTGATGGACCTATAAATTCTTCTCTCTGAAAGACATTTTAAACTCCAAGCTATTCAGAACCAAGGTTGCTCATCAACATGAATTCCAGGAATGGGCAAGTCTTTGGCTAATTCTCCTGTATCAGCTCAGGTTCCCTAAGCTCTTTATAACTTCTCACTTAGAAGACTCCCAAAGGGCTAGGATATTATAAATCAGAATTTTACAAAATTAAAATACCTTAACACATTTTACAACAGCCATCATTCTTATCTAGAAAAGCAAAAATAGTTTCCACACATCCTTATTTTGGTAGTCAGAATAGTTGACTACTTCTTTCTTTATATTGTAAGGAGTGCAGGGGCTGTGTTTATCATTCTCTAAACCCTGCAGTGTTAGCTCACAGTTTTGCATGTAGTAAAAATTAATTTTTTTTGATGAATGGATTGATGTGAGGGCTGTGTAACCACCTCAATAATAGGTATTTTTTTAAAAACTTTATAATTTTAAAATTTTAGAACCCCAAGAATCAATCATTGGGGTGGATAGAACATGTAATAATTTTGCCACTTTCTGCTGAGAAATCTGAAGTAAAGAGAGATTGTGAATTGCCCAAAGCCATACAGTTATTTAGCAACATGACTAAGCCATGAAACTGTTCTGTTTTCTATAGGCCTGTATCTGAGCCCTAAATCATGTTTTCTCAGTAGGTTAGTAGACCAGGGTTTGAAACAACTTATATTTAGAATTGAAATCTCTAAATGTGAATTTCCTCCCTTAGAATATTGAGGAGGCTCATGAATATTAGCAAATTAAATGTATATATATATATATATATATATATTAAAGTTAGTGTGTCAGTTATTTTCATAAAGAATTTGATTGTTTCTCTGTTAATGACAGAAAAATAATTACCTAAATTTAGATACTTTTGTTGCTATTATTTTATAAAATTACCTAATATTTGGAAATTGAAGATCTGGAAAGAATGTTAGATGTTGTCTGGAATAACCTGCCATTATAGGACTTTCTGTCACTAAGTGGGAGATACATTTAGGCGCTTAAGTATATACTATGTGCTGTTTCTTCAGCTGGACTTAAAAGATGAGACATTTGGATGCAATAAATTGAAATGTGCTAGAAAACTGTACTTTCTTGGCTGGTATTCTCTCCACACCTGCTCTTTGTTTTATCTGTGTTATTTGTCTAGCATCTCATATTTCCTCACTGTGTATAGAATCACCTTAGAATTACCTGAATAATTCATGTCTGTCTTAGGAAAATTTGTACTTGTCTCCCTAACAACCTAAACCTTTCATCTCTCTTTATTCTAGACAGTCTTAAAAATTCCTGATCCATGGATATCACTTTCCTCTTATGAAAGGGATATCTGCTCCTTAAATGGGCCAAACTCATATCTACTCTAGGCGTTTGAACTTGCTAGTTTTGGGGAATATTCTATCCCAAAGATTTTTCCAAGTCTGGATCTTTAGATCATTTAGGTCTCCGCTCCATACTACCTCCTTTAAAAGGATTTTACTGACTGCTATTGATGAACAAGTCTATTTATGTAATTTTTTTAGTATACACCATTAGCATATTCTTGTGTATTTATTTATTTGTTTGTTTATTCTGTTATTTTCCCTGCCTTCTTACCTTGACTAGAATGTATTCTCCATGAGATTAAGACTCTTGCTTATTCTATTCACCACAATAGCACCTAGAGCAGGGGTCCCCAAACTTTTACACAGGGGGCCAGTTCACTATCCCTCAGACCATTGGAGGGCTGGACTATAAAAAAAAAACTATGAACAAATCCCTATGTGCCACAATTGGCCCACCATAAAAGCTGGAATGCCCACTAGTGGGCAGTAGGGACTAGGTTGACCAGCACTGCAAAAGTGGGCAGTTTTTATAAAAAGTTTGACAACCCCTGTTTTAAAGTAAAAAAACCAAATGGGAACAAATACAATATTTAAAACAAAGAACAAGTAAATTTAAATTAACAAACTGACCAGTATTTTAATGGGAACTATGGGCCTGCTTTTGGCTAATGAGATGGTCAATGTCTGGTTCCATATTTGTCACTGCTATAGCTGTAACAAGTGATATGATGCGCTTCCAGAGCCGTGAGGCGTGTGTCCCGTGTCACCGGAAGTAGTACTGTACGTGAGCCACGCTATGCTTTGTGGCGCCGCCACATACAGTGCTCCGCTCACTGACTACCAATGAAAGAGGTGCCCCTTCCAGAAGTGCAGTGGGGGGGATAAATGGCCTCAGGGGGCCGCATGCGGCCCATGGGCCGTAATTTGGGGACCCCTGACCTAGTGTATAGTTGGGGGCAATAGATATTTGTCAGACGAGTAAAGGATTAATTCTTATAAAAATTTTTCTGTCATTTTAAGGAATTTTGGATATTGGGAGGTGAACCTGTATGCTCAGTTCATCTAACTAATTCAATTTCTTCTCTGGATTTTAAATTCTCAACAACCTGGGCATAGAGAAAGGTACCTCAACATAATAAAAAACATATATGCAAGCCCACAGCTAACATCATACTCAATGGAGTAAGATTGAAAGCTTTTTCTTTAAGATCAGAAAGAAATCTCACCACTTTTATCCAATATAATAATGGAAGTTCTAGCTGAAGCAATTAGATAAGAAAAAAAATAAAAAGTTACAAATCAGAAAGGAAGAAATAAAACTGTCTTTACTTACAGATGACATGATATTGTATACAGAAAACTCTGAAGGCTCCACCAAAAACTATTAGAACTAATAAGTAAATCCAGTAAAGTTGCAAGATACAAAATCAATACACAAAAAATTATTTCTATACACTAACAATGACTATCATAAAAAATTAAGAAAAAAAATTCTATTTACTATATCATCAAAAAGAATAAAATACTTAGGAATGAATTTAACCCAGAAAATGGAGGACCTATAAACTGAAAACTATAAAATATTGATGAAAAAAATTTAAAAAATAAAATAAATAGAAAGATATCTCATGCTCATTGATTGGAAGAATTAATATTGTCAAAATGATTATACTCATAGTGATCTACAGATTTGATGCAGCTCCTATCAAAATTCAAATTACATTTTTCACAGAAATAAGAAAAACAATGCTAAAATTTGTAGAGAGCCACAAAAGTTCATGAATATCCTAAACAATCTTGAGAAAGAAAAACAAACCTGAAGACATCATACTTTCTGATTTTAAACTAAATTACAAAGCTATAGTAATCAAAACAGTCTTCTATTGGCATTAAAAATACCTGACACATAGATCAATGGACCAGAATAGAAAGCCTAGAAATATTACAACAAAGGAGCCTAAATTGTACAATGAGAAAGAGATAGTCTAACAAATGGTGTTGGGAAAATTGCATATCCAATAAATGAATAAATTCTGGAATCTAATGTACAGCATAGTGATTATATTGTAGTTAATAATACTGTATTACAAAATAATACTATATTAAATGTTGTCACTACAAAAATGGTAATTAGGTGATATGAGTCAGGAATTAGCTAATACTATGGTGGTAATTACAAATTTTGCAATATAGAAGTGTATCATATCAACACACAGTTGTACAGCTTAAATTTACACAGGTTATATGTCAATTATATTTAAAAAAATCTGGAAAAATATGTAGGGTCTTGGTAATATTAGTAGTCATCTCGAGATATTGATAACAGACCTTGCAGAGAACACTATTGTATGTGTAACTATACATTACTATTGTACACATAACTATTGTACAAATAATTGGTATGCAGCACTTGACTTTACCTGGACATTTTATGACACCTAAAGGATTATGCCATATAAAAAGATGCCTGAAGCCAAGAAGAATAAAAGACAAACCCTTCTAGAAAGAAGGCAAAATTACACTTCCATACTATTTTCTAATCCCATCTGAAAAGTGCCCTCCAGTCATTGTATGTGGGGTATTATGGTAGTGAGAATATTGTTGAAATGATATCATGAAGTTGTTGCAAGTGTGAGAAGGTTTTCTTAAAGCTGTATCAAAACACCCTCCTCTAAACTGGTATCTGGTTACTGCCTTGCCAGATTCTTTGATCCTGGCAGGCATTGTGATGCCCCTATATTTTTCTGTGGTTTTATGAGCCCAACAGTTCTCTTTTACCTTGATTCTCAGGGAGGCCAATACAATATTTGCTTTAGTTTTTTTGGTGGTGATAGGGGGTGGTTTCTTATAACATTTAATCTTCAGAATAATCTTAAGCTGGTAGGTATACTTATGACCAATTTTCACATTAAGGGAACAGATTCAGAGGGGTTACACAACTTGCCCAAGGTCTTGCCACTAATAAGTGGGCAGAAAGAGGATTTGAACCCTGATCTATCATATACCAAAGCTATAAATGCTGTTACATGTCAGCATTCAACGGTGTTCCTATTTGTGGAGATGGAGAGTTTACTATTTCTAATCTATTATTAATTAGATTAAATTTTTGGAATGCGATTTTAGATACTCAACCCAAATCTATTTCTTTTTATTTTTATATAAAATTGCTCTGTGGGAGAAATTCATAATGTCCACCTTTTCTTTTCCTCGACAATAATGTTTAAATACTTGAATACAATTCTCAAATATGAAAGATATGCCCGGCCTTGGCCGGTTGGCTCAGTGGTAGAGCATCGGCCTGGCGTGCAGAAGTCCTGGGTTCGATTCCCGGCCAGGGCACACAGGAGAAGCGCCCATCTGCTTCTCCACCCCTCCCCCTCTCCTTCCTCTCTGTCTCTCTCTTCCCCTCCTGCAGCCAAGGCTCCATTGGAGCGAAGGTGGCCCAGGCGCTGGGGATGGCTCCTTGGCTTCTGCCCCAGGCACTAGAGTGGCTCTGGTCGCGACAGAGCGACGCCCCCTGGTGGACGTGCCGGGTGGATCTCAGTCGGGCTCATGCGGGAGTCTGTCTGACTGTCTCTTCCTGTTTCCAGCTTCAGAAAAATACAAAAGAAAAAAAAGAAAGATATGAATGAATTTATAAAAAGGTGGAACCTGAGGAAGAATCATAAGAATGGATTAGTGGAAATCAGAGAAATAGACATAATAGGTAATCAAATAGGTTAACAGTAGAATGTTATGTTGAATGCTCATTGTGTCCAGTATTGTGCTAATCATTTCTTTTACATTATCTCAAGTATTTCTTATGGTGATTTTTCAGTAGATGGATGATGCTCTCAGTTTATAAATGTGAAAAAAGACTCAAGAGATGTGATGTAGACCAGCTCATCCAAGTATTGAGTGACAGAGATTTGAAACCAGACTTCTCTCATACCAAAAGATACGTTTTCTGTACTAGCCTAGGCTTGCATCTTGGTTACATAAATTAAGTTACAAAAACAGTGTAACTTGTTTATTAGTCTGAATTCAATGGATTACAAGCCTGGAAAAGGTTTATTGTTTGTCAGTCACCATCTTAAACATGCTCTGCCAACTTATACTATTTTGTCCTCTGTTAACATTAAAGAAATTTCCACTGCCATTTGGGCCTTTTTAGTTGAGACAAAGCCCAGTGACTCTAAAAGTCCAGTCTCATTTATTTCCCACTCTCCAGCTCAGACCCAACAAACTAAACCCAGGTGACCTGTAGGGAAGAAGTGCATGTTATACTCATTTAATTTTTTTACCTACTCTTTTCCCACAGGCATTTGAGGCAGAGAACAAGGAAATAGTGAAGGTCAAATGACTCTTAAGTGGTGGTGCAGTAATCCTTTCTTGACTATTGCTACTTGTCTAGGTAATTGATCAACTATCTGTGTTCTCATAAGGCTGGAATCCACAATTGGGCTAGATTTGGGAAAATGAAGGGGAATGGGGAGAAAAATTAAGGTTTGGGTGCTAAATAAATTACATTGTTGAAATGGGAGACTGGATGGGGTGAGCTGGTTAAGGATAGGCATAATGCAATGGCATGGTAGACGCTTCCATATGATAACAAAACAAAGAGGGAGCATTTGCTCTATGGAACTGGTGTGTTCTACCTGTTGGTTCTAAAATGAACTAAATTTTCCTTCTCAGCTGCTATTATGAAATCAAGGATGCATCCCTACTGGAGAAAAAAAGGAAGTACTCAAAAGATTCAATGAAAACTTTTGGTGAAGATGTAGTTGAAATGGTGGCCAGCTTCCTAGTCTCTGTGGGATTGTTGTCCCACTTTCACTGCTCCTTTGTTGTGATTTTTTGACTCCTTGGTCTCTCTTAGGGTATCAGGCCCACTGCTGCTCCCTTTGGCACAGTATGTTAGTACAGTATCTTCTCTTACTCAGAGTGTCCATAAAGGATAACTGTGACCTGTATCTTTTTATCTATTCATGAACAAAACTGCTCTCCAAAGTTGCCTATCAACATGGCATTTTATATTTCACCATACTCTTAGTTATCCTATAGATTTGTCATTCTCTGTGTCTATATACTATTTATTGGTCTGTCTATTGTGAAAGAGCTTTCTCCAGTTATAAGATAATCCTATTTCACAAATGTTAATTTATGTCCCTAACTCTGCCTCCTAAATAATTTGATCTTCGGCACCACAGAATGTTGCTGAGGTTTAAAAGGAGAGCATGTGTAGGAGCAGAGGTGGGTTTAACATGGATGCACCAGCACATACCCTGGACCTCAACTTCTTAAGGGTCTCACAAAACCTCAACTTTACATGTTTTTCTAATGTAAGGGGCCCAATATTTTCTTCTGCACCTGTGGCCTCAACCGACTTTAATCCACCTCTGCATAGGTGACACCAGGAGATAGAAGAATTTAGGAACACCTTCAGGCATAAGGAGGGAGAAAGGACTACTGGCAAAGATAAAATTGCTTTAGAAATATTCGTACACTGGTTTCTATGCAGACAACCTGTAATACCAATCCTGTTGAAAAGACTGGTCAGTACAGTCATTTGGACTCTCAGTAGATAACATCAACACTTCCTCTAACTTTGTTACAGCTGAAAGAAAGAGTCATTAACAAAACACTATTATAGCTCTTCTTAAAAAGAAGAAAATGATTTCATAAATGCTTCCCATTTCATTTATTGTTGCCACCATTTTTCTCCAGATTACTTTGATTCTTGTTTCATGGAGAAAATCAGAAGATAATTTAAAATTAATGATGATAATTCAGGATTTAAAGCACTTAAAAAAAAAAACAGGGTAGGGAAGGAAAGCATCATATTTTGATGGGGCTGGGAGTGAGGGTGACAACAACAGTTGACAAGTGGGTTCTTAGAACATGCTATGACCACAGAGAACCCCCCAAAATTATCCTTCCTTATTGGGTAGTGATTGATGTCATGTAAGCCTCACAGAGAGAGTTGAGAAAAGATGAAAAAAAGGTACAAACAGAAAGTTAGTGAGTTAGGAAAACTAGGTTGAATTCTCAATTTATAATTACTATTTTCTAATATACCTTTCTAAGCATTTCTTTCTCTACCTATAAAAATATCTTCATAGAATGTGAGAAATAAATCAAATTGCACACACAGATTTATATATAGTTACATGTATGTGTATAGGTGTGTATATAGGTAAAAAACTGTATATATCACACACCACACACACATATATATATATATAATTCTTAATCAGCACAGAGATCAACATACAAAAAGTTCCTTTTAATAGTAACAATATACACTATTCTTATTATAGGGTATAAAGTCAGCACTTCAGCTAACTTTAAACTTAGTTTCATTTTCCCATATATGATGCTGTGAAGATCACAAAAAGGATCTTCTATTTCTTTACAAGGTTGTCTGACTGCTAAAAGTTAAAAGAGCATAAGTGTCACAGTCTGACAAATCGAAATTCAAATTTGTGCTCTGCCACTTATGAGCCATAGAGCCTGGGACAAATTATCTCTCTGAGTCTCAGAATGTACATCTGGGTAATGGCATTATTTATTATTTTACATCATGGCTTTGAAATTTAATGAGGTAAAAATAAGCAACATTGCTGAACCTATTGCCTGGTATATAACATACACTAAATCAGGGGTTGGCAAACTTCTTCTGTCAAGGGTCAGATAGTAAATATCTTGAGTTTTCAAGGCCTAACTTATATCATGAAACAGCCAAGGACAATATATATAGCAATGAGCATGGCTATGTTTCAATAAAACTTTATTTAAAAAAGATAAATGAGGCAACAACATGCGTATATCAAGAGGGTGTTATGCTAAATGAGATAAGTCAGCAAAAAAAGTCAACTCTCTTGTAATTTCATTTATATGTGGAATCAGAAGGGCAAAACAAACAATCAAGGCTGCAGGTGTAGCTTGAAGTTATAGATCAGGATACGGAGAGAAGATAGTTGCACAGATAAGCTAGCTTCAAAAAGCTGCATAAAGGTCTACTTGATTAGACAGAGAACAACTATTGGATAACTATAAACCAAACAGAATCATGGAGGTTGCATAGTGCAGGAAAATGGAATTTCAATCATCTAAAGTAGAGGGAACTTGTAAACAGAATGAATAAACACTCTAGAAATTCAATCAAAATCCCCCCAAAATATTCAACTTACAAGTAGGGCTATTCTAGTTCTAGAAAAAGAGCTACTCTAGATCCCTTACTAAAAAGCTTAAAACTAAGCATTGATACAATAAAGCTGATCTATCAATAAATTGCTTGTCAAAACAAACACAACAGTCTTTAAAGGAAGGCAACATAATTCAGACACATAATAACAGCATAAAACTCACAATCAAGTATATATAAATGTATTTGAAGACATGAGGAAATAGGAAAATGAGAAAGATGAGTCAGTAAGAACAGAACCAGAAATAACACAGATCTTAGAATTAGCAGGCATGTTGCTCTTTCCTTGACATACCTATCTTCCCTACAATCCCCCATTCCTGACCCCTGGGAACCATTAATGTGTTCTTTATTTCTATAATTTTGTCAGTGCAAGAATTTAGTAAATGGAATAATGTGGTAGTCAACCTTTTGGTATTGGCTTTTTTCACTCAGCATAATTCCCTGGAGATGCACCCAAATTATTGGATGTATAGATAGTTTGTTCCTTTTTATTACTGAGTAGTATTTTATGATGTGGATGTATCATGATTTGTTTAACCAATCATTCAATGAAGGATCTCTAGGTTGTCTCCACTTTCTAGCAATTACTAATAAAGTTTTATGAACAGTGCTTAAAGGTTCTTTTGTGTGTGGACATAAATTTTCATTTCTCTGGCATAAATCCCCAACTGTTGGGTTCTATGGTAGTTGCATGTTTAGTTTTATAAGAAACTGCCAAATTGTTTTTCATAATGACCTTATTATTTTACATTCTCAATAGCAATGTATGAGTGGCCCAGTTTTTCTGGACAATTGACAACATTTAGTACTGTCATTATTTTTTATTTTAGCCATTCCCGTAGGTTATATAAGATTCATTTTAAATGTGACATAGTTTACAAGAAAGCAATTATTGATGATATAAATATGCAGTAAGTACATTAATGACAAACAAAGTAGAGTTCAAGGAAAAGAGTATTTTTTTAAATTTACTTCTAGTTATTTTATATTTTTTTAATTTACTTAATTTTTATTCAGAAAATTAAGTTTAACAAGGTGACATTGATCAATAAGAGTACAAAGGCTTCAGGTAAATATTTCTATAGCAATTGAACTGTTGATTATGTTGTATACCCATTACCCAAAATCAAATTATTTTCTGTCACCCTATATTTGCCCCTCTTTACTCTCTTCTTCCCACTCCCCTCCCATAGGTCCCCTCCCCCTGGTAACCACTTCGCTTTTATCTATGTCATGAGTCTTGAGTTTTATATTCCACCTATGTGGGGAATCATATAATTCTTAGCTTTTTCTGATTTACTTATTTCACTCAGTAGAATGTTCTCAAGTTCCATCCATGTTGTCATAAATGGCAATAGGTCATCATTTCTTATTGCTGAGTAGTATTGTATATATATACCACTTCCTTTTTTTCCAATCTTCTATCGAGGGTTACTTCAGTTGTTTCCATGGCTTGCCCTCTGTGAATAATGCTGCAATGAACATGAGGGTGCATGTGTCTTTTTATGTACCAATGTTGAGTTTTGAGGTAGACACCAGTAGAAGGATTGCTGGGCCATATGGTAGCTCCATTCTTAGATTTTTGAGAAACCACCATACATTCTTCCATAATGGTTGTACTCATTTACATTCGCACCAGCAGTGAATGAGGGTTTCTTTTTCTCCACAGTCTCTCCAACACTTGTTATTATTTGTCTTATTGATAATAGCTAATCTAACAGGTATAAGGTGTTTTCTCATTATAGTTTTGATTTGCATTTCTCTAACAGCTAGTGAAGATGAGCTTCTTTTCATATATCTGTTGGCCATTTGTATACCTCCTTGGGAGAAGTGTTCAGGTCCTCTCCTCATTTTTTAATTGGATTGTTTGCTTGTTTGTTGCTGAGCTTTGTGAGTTCTTTGTATATTTTGGATATTAACCCCTTATCAGAGCTGTTTTTTGCAAATAGCAGTTCCATTTAGTTGGTTGCCTATTTGTTTTGTTGTCAGTTTCAAGAAAAGGAATATTACAAGAGATAGGAATATTTTATGATATATAAATTGTGAATTAATTATTATTCATTAAGAAAGCATAACAATGCTAAATGTAAATGTATCTATAACAGAGCCTCAAAATAGATGAATCAAAGCCAGTTAGGACTGAAAACAAAATAAAAACATCCACAGTCAGAGTTGGACATTTCAACATTTCTCTCTCAATAACTAATATGACAAATAAACTAAAATATATATTTATGAATGTTTAAATACTGCTATCAGCTAAATTGACCTAAGAAATAATTACAGAACTCTATATCAACAATTGCAGAATACTCTTTTTTATAAAAATTACATGGGATATTTATCAAGAGAAACTAAATGCTGAACCATTAAAAGCTGTTTGTAAATTCAAAATTTATTGAACTCTTACAGAGTGTATTCTCTGTCCATAAAGAATTAAATTTAAAAATCAATAACAAAACATCCATAAAATCTTCAAATATTTATAAATTAGGCACCACACATCAAAATAATCCATGCACCAAATAAAAAAAATTACAAAATTAATGAAAAAATATTTTCTAAATGGTAATAAAAACAAAGTATCAAAGTTTGTGGGGTGCAGATAAAACATTGTTTAAATGGAAATTTATAGTGACAAATACTTATATTTTAAAAAATGGTTTTAAATCAACCATCCATGCTTATACTTTAGGAAGATAGGAAAAGAAAACTAAATAGAAGGAATAAAGTAATAAAGTGGAAAATGATGAAACAAGAAATGAACAGAAAAATGAAACAAAAAATATAGGAACAAATTAGTGAAACAAAAATACTGGTTATTAGAGAGGATAAAAAAAGAATTGGTCTTTAATAAGTGGAGTTCTGCAAGAAAATTAGACTTAAAGAATATTAGTGTATTATCTATTTTCGCAATTCTTTTAAGGAAGTTACATAAGAAATACTATTTTAAATCTTTAGGGAAAAAATATTTCATTTTATATAATAGATGCTTCAAACATTAGAGCCTGATTCTTTCATGGAACCTCAGTTGAGAAGACTTACTCTAGCCAAACTGACAAAAAAAATTAAAAAGAAAACAGAAATTACAAATTACTGGTATAAGAAATGTAGAAGAGACTATCACTACAGATTTTACAGGCATTAAAAATTAATTAAAACTATTATAAATAAGTTTATGTGAAGAAATTTAAAAACTTAGTAACACCATAACTCTGAAAGTTGAATTAGTAATTTAAAATCTTTTTGTAATACAATTCCAAACCTAATGAAATTTCAGTTTTATTAACTGGAAAATTTTAATTTATATTTAAGAAAAGAATATTCCCATTTTTTCAAAAACTGCTCAGAAAAGGGGGTTAAAGTCCTACTTGGCTTTATGAGGCTAACATAAACTTGATGTCATACTTAAATATCATTCATGAACATATATGCAGAAATCTCAACAAAATATTAGAAATAGAATCCAAAATTTTATAATTAGATAGTATATATGACAAAAGGGGATTTATTTCAGAAATTAATGCAAGTCTGTTTTAATATTTGAGAATCAATTAATGAAATATATCACTTTGAAGGAACAAAGAAGAAAATTATGATGGGCTCAAATAAATACAGGAAAAAGATAAAATTCAACACTCATCTATGATAAAAATTTTCAGCCACGTAGAAACGATAGGGGGCTTTTTCAATATAATAAAATCATAAAACCTATATAATGATGAAGAACTAATTATTTTCCTATGATACTGGGAACAAGGCAAGGAAAACAGCTCCTATCACTTCTATTCAACATTGCGCTAAAAGACATGGCTAATGCAATAAGGCAAAAATAGAAACAAAAGTGGCAATATAATGATAAAATGATGAATACATATACATAGAACATTCTATGAGATCTACCATAACTAACTTGAAGTTAGCCAGGCCACAGAATATAGGATCAATATACAAAAACCAATTACAGAGAGAGACAATATGGCGCTGGAGTAGGCAGACGTAACAACATCTACCTCCCAGAACCAAAGTGGATTACAAACTAATTTTAAGAACTATCATCTGGAAAAACCAACTTTGGATTAAACTAAGAGGACTCTTCAACCAAGGAACACTGAAGAAGCCACACCGAGACTGGTAGGAAAAGCGGAAACACAGAGAGGGCTGCCCAGCTCCCCAGAGCGAACAGCAGCAGGGAGAGACTCGCAAGGCAGGAAGTGAGTTTAGCAGAGAGGGGAGGGTCCTGAGTCCCAGGATCAAAGCCCCAGCCTGCAGCCCCAGAGCCCAGAAGAGGTGTAAGGACAGTATTTAGCTGGAAACAAGTCAGGATACTGTTTGTGAGAAAGAGTCTGATTTCTCAGACCCAGGATCCTTCTTAAAGGGACCACACAGAACATCTCTCTCACAACCACTCACCCGGGGCTCCTGGGGACGGGGAGAGAGGAGAGGACGAGAGTAACAGGAAGAGAGTGTAATCTAGGAAGCACAGGGAGAAACATTTTGGAAGATAGCCACCCTAACCCCTGCGATGAGTCACTCCCCAAAGCTGAAGTGAATATTTTCCCCGGAAACAGCAATACCAGCAAAGGGAAGCAGGAGAGCAGCCAAACAAGCTCCCCCATGGCATTCAGAGCAGAGTCGCATAGAAGGAGGGAGCTTTTGGGTCTACAGTAGTGAGTCTTAGGGTCCGAGCTGCAACACCCCCACCCACGCGGCTGAGGGCTCGCCAGAGGGCAGGTGGCAGCGGGAGACAAAAGTGCGGTTCTGCTGGCAGGGGCGGAAGCCAGCTGGCCACCACTGGGCTCAGGTGTGAGCTCAATCTTGCCTGGCTGGGGAGAAGGGGGCGTGCAAAAGCGGTCAAGCTCAGCTGCCGGCAACCTGTAATCCAGCCTGCGGGAGAAGGGCGGGAACCCTGGAAAGGGTGGAACCAGCCCCTGAGCAAGGGCAGAGGAGCACAGCCTTGCCCCGCCCGTGCAACCCAGGCTTGAGGTCTGACTTGGTAGCCGGCTCCTCCCATGGAGGTGGAGCCAAAAGCCCAGAAGAGGTGGAGTTCCACTACTGAGCTGAGCTTGGGCACGCAGTCCTGCCCGGCGGTAGAGCCAAGGCTAGCAGCCGTTCCTCGAGCGGGCTCCTCCTGCAAGGGCAGCTGAGCAAAGGTGCTCGCCAGTGCCCTCAGGACCGAGCATAACATCACACACGGGGGCAGGACAAAGGCCAAGGCCACCAATGCTTGTGCACCCAAGTGCATGATCACAGCCACTCCCGTGAAGAGAAAATGCAGAGGCAGAGAAATACAACACAAATAAACCAAGAGAAATCCCCAGAAAAGGACCTAAGTGAATCAGATATAACCAAATTACCAGATGCAGAGTTTAAAATAATGATTGTTAGGATGCTCAAAGATATTAGAACAACCATAGATGGCCATTACGAAAACCTAAATAAAGAGATAACAAATATAAAAAAGGACATTGAAATAATAAAAAAGAATCAGTCAGAAATGACAAATACTGGCCCTGGCCAGTTGGCTCAGCAGTAGAGCGTCGGCCTGGTGTGCGGGGGACCTGGGTTCGATTCCCAACCAGGGCACATAGGAGAAGCGCCCATTTGCTTCTCCATCCCCCCCCTCCTTCCTCTCTGTCTCTCTCTTCCCCTCACGCAGCCAAGGCTCCATTGGAGCAAAGATGGCCCGGGCGCTGGGGATGGCTCCTTGGCCTCTGCCCCAGACGCTAGAGTGGCTCTGGTCATGGCAGAGCGACGCCCTGGAGGGGCAGAGCATCGCTCCCTGGTGGGCAGAGCATCGCCCCTGGTGGGCGTGCCGGTGGATTCCAGTTGGGCGCATGCAGGAGTCTGTCTGACTGTCTCTCCCCATTTCCAGCTTCAGAAAAAAAAAAAAAAAGAAATGACAAATACAATATCTGAAATAAAGAATACAATGGAAGGAATTAAAAGCAGGATGGATAAAGCAGAGAATCGAATCAGCGAGTTAGAGGACACGATAAATAAAGGCATGGAAGCAGAGCAGAAAAAAGGAATGAGACTCAAAAAGTCTGAGAAAACTCTAAGTAAGCTCTGTGACAACATGAAGAGAAATAACATCTGCATCATAGGGGTTCCTGAAGAAGAGAAAGAACAAGGGACAGAGACTTTGTTCAAACATATTATAGCGGAAAACTTCCCCCAATTAAGGCAGGAAAACATTTCACATGTTCAGGAAGCACAGAGAACTCCATTAAGGAGAAACCCAAAGAAACCAACACCAAGACACATCATAATTAAAATACCAAAGCTAAATGATAAAGAGAAAATATTAAAAGCTGCAAGAGAAAAAAAGACTATCACCTACAAAGGAGCCCCCATAAGGATGACTTCTGACTTCTCAACAGAAACACTTGAGGCAGAAGGGAATGGCAAGAAATATTCAAAGTAATGCAGAACAAGAACCTACAACCAAGACTACTTTATCCAGCAAGGCTATCATTTAAAATTGAAGGAGAAATAAAAAGCTTTACAGACAAAAAAAAAAAAAAAAAAAAACTGAAGGAATTCACTGCAACCAAACCAAGGCTGCAAGAAATGCTAAGGGACCTGTTGCAAACAGATCAAAGGGAAAAAAGAATATAGCAAAAGAAGAATACAGTTTTAAAGAAAAAAAATGGCAATAAACAATTACATATCAGTAATAACCTTAAATGTTAATGGATTAAATGATCCGATCAAGAGATATAGGGTAGCTGCATGGATAAGAAAACAGGACCCGTACATATGCTGTCTACAAGAGGCACACCTTAAATCAAAAGATGCACACAGACTGAAGATAAAAGGATGGAAGAAAATATTTCACGCAAATGGAAATGAAAAAAAAGCTGGGGTAGCAATACTTATATCAGACAAAATGGACTTTAAAATAAAGATTGTAGTAAGAGATAAAGAAGGTCAGTACATAATGATAAAGGGAGCAATCCAAAAGGAAGATATAACCATTATAAATATCTACGCACCTAATATAGGAGCACCTAAATATAAAATGTAGACTTTGATGGACTTAAAGGGCGAGATCAACAGCAATACTATAATAGTAGGGGATTACAATACCCCATTAACATCATTAGATAGATCCTCAAGAAAGAAAATTAACAAAGATACAGCAGACTTAAAGGACATATTAGATCAACTCGATTTAATAGATATCTTCAGAACCTTTCACCCTAAAACAGCAGAATATACATTCTTTTCAAGTGATAATGGCACATTCTCTAGAATAGACTACATGTTAGGGCACAAAAGCGGTCTCAACAAATTTAAGAAGATTGAAATCATATCGAGCACTTCCTCTGATCACAATGGCATTAAACTAGAAATCAACCACAATAGAAAAATTGAAAAACATTCAAACACTTGGAAACTAAATAGCATGTTAATAAATAACAAATGGGTTAACATTGAGATCAAAAAAGAAATTAAAAAATTCCTAGATACAAACGAAAATGAGCATACATCAACTTAAAATTTATGAGACACAGCAAAATCAGTCCTGAGAGGGAAGTTTATAGCATTACAGGCATACCTCAAGAAGCTAGAAAAAGCTCAAATAAACAACTTAACCCTGCATCTAAAAGAACTAGAAAAAGAACAGCAAGTAAAGCCCAGAGCTAGTAGAAGAAAGGAAATAATAAAGATCAGAGCAGAAATAAATGACATAGAGGCTAAAGAAACAATACAGAGGATCAATGAAACCAAGAGCTGGTTCTTTGAAAAGGTAAACAAGATCGATGAACCTTTAACAAGACTCACCAAGAAAAAAAGAGAGAGGACTCAAATAAAATTAGAAATGAGAATGGAGAAATAACAACTGACACAACAGAAATACAAAATATTGTAAGAAAATACTATGAAGAACTGTATGCCAAAAAACTAGACAACCTAGATGAAATGGACAAATTCCTTGAATCATATAATCTTGCAAAAATCAATCTGGAAGAATCAGAAAACCTAAACAGACCAATTACAACAAATAAGATTGAAACAGCTATCAAAAAACTCCCAAAAAAGAAAAGTCTTGGGCCTGATGGCTTCACAAGTGAATTCTACCAAATATTCAAAGAAGAACTAACTCCTATCCTTCTCAAGCTATTTCAAAAAATTCAAGAGGAAGGAAGACTTCCAAACTCCTTTTATGAGGAGAGCATAATTCTGATTCCAAAACCAGGCAAAGAAAACACAAAAAAAGAAAATTATAGGCTAATATCCCTGATGAACTTAGATGCAAAAATCCTCAACAAAATATTAGCAAACCGGATCCAGCAATATATGAAAAAAATCATACACCATGATCAAGTGGGATTTATTCTTGGGAGGCAAGGCTGGTACAATATTCACAAATCAATCAATGTGATTCATCACATAAACAAAAGAAAGGAGAAAAACCACATGATAATTTCAATAGATGCAGAAAAAGCATTTGATAAAATCCAGCACCCATTCATGATCAAAACTCTCAGCAAAGTGGGAATACAGGGAACATACCTCAACATGATAAAGGCCATCTATGACAAACCCACAGCCAATATCATACTCAATGGGCAAAAATTAAAAGCAATCCCCTTAAGATCAGGAACAAGGCAGGGGTGCCCCCTTTCACCACTCTTATTCAACATAGTTCTGGAAGTCCTAGCCACAGCAATCGGACAAGAAAAAGAAATAAAAGGCATCTGAATTGGAAAAGAAGTAAAACTATCATTATTTGCAGATGATATGATATTGTATATAGAAAACCCTAAAGTCTCAGTCAAAAAACTACTAGACCTGATAAATGAATTCGGCAAGGTGGCAGGATATAAAATCAATACTCAGAAATTAGAGGCAATTTTATACACTAATAAAGAACTGTCAGAAAGAGAAATCAAGGAATCAATCCCCTTTACCATTGCAACCAAAAAAATAAAGTACCTAGGAATAAATCTAACTAAGGAGATTAAAGACTTGTACTCAAAAAATTATAAAACATTGATAAAAAAAAATCAGGGAAGATACAAATAAGTGGAAGCATATACCCTGCTCATGGTTAGGAAGAATAAACATCTTTAAAATGTCTTTATTACCCAAAGCAATTTATAAATTCAATGCAATACCAATTAAAATACCAATGACTTACTTCAAAGATATAGGACATATATTCCAAAAATTTATATGGAACCAAAAGAGAACACGAATAGCCTCAGCAATCTTGAAAAGGAAGAATAAAGTGGGAGGTATCACACTTCCTGATATCAAGTTATATTATAAGGCCATTGTACTCAAAACAGCATGGTACTGGCATAAGAACAGGCACATAGATCAATGGAACAGAACAGAGAACCCAGAAATAAACCCACAGCTCTATGGACAACTGATATTTGACAAAGGAGGTAAGGAAGTACTATGGAGTAAAGACAGCCTCTTCAACAAATGGTGTTGGGAAAATTGGACAGCTACCTGTAAAAAAATGAAACTAGACCACCAACTTATACCACTCACAAAAATAAACTCAAAATGGATAAAAGACTTAAATATAAGCTGGGAAACCATAAGCATCTTAGAAGAAAACATAGGCAGTAAGCACTCTGACATCTCTCGCAGCAATATATTTGCTGATTTGTCTCCACAGGCAAGTGAAATAAAAGACAGGATCAACAAATGGGACTTCATCAAACTAAAAAGCTTCTGCACAGCTAAAGACAATAAGAACAGAATAAAAAGACAAACTACACAATGGGAGAATATATTTGACCTTGCGTCTGATAAGGGGTTAATAACCAAAATTTATAAAGAACTTGTAAAGCTTAATACCAGGAAGACAAACAATTTAATCCAAAAATGGGCAAAAGAAATGAATAGACACTTCTCCAAAGAGGACATACAGATGGCCAATAGGCATATGAAAAAATGTTCATCATTAATGATTAGAGAAATGCAAATTAAAACCACAATGAGATATCACCTCACACCAGTCAGAATGGCGCTCATCAATAAAATTACACAGAATAAGTGCTGGCGAGGATGTGGAGAAAAGGGAACCCTCCTGCACTGCTGGTGGGAATGCAGACTGGTGCAGCCACTGTGGAAAACAGTATGGAGATTCCTCAAGAAATTAAAAATCAAACTGCCTTTTGACCCAGCTATACCACTGTTAGGAATACACCCCAAGAACACCATAGCACTGTTTGAAAAGAAGAAATGCATCCCCATGTTTATGGCAGCATTGTTCACAATAGCAAAGATCTGGAAACAGCCCAAGTGTCCATCAGTGGACGAGTGGATTAAAAAGCTTTGGCATATATATACTATGGAATACTACTCAGCCATAAGAAATGATGACATAGGATTTTTTACAACATGGATGGGCCTTGATAACATTATACTGAGCGAAAGAAGTAATTCAGAAAAAACTAAGAACTATATGATTCCATACATAGGTGGGACATAAAGATGAGACTCAGAGACATGGACAACAGTGTTGGGGTTACAGGGTTGGAGGAGGAGAGGGAGGGGATTGGGGGAGGGGAGGGGCACAAAGATCATGGCTTTTCAGCATTTGCCATATTCCCCCTTTAATCTATAGACAGACAACAAATATTTACTTATGGTAATATTTCCACTATAAAGATGGCTGTCTTAGGGACAAATGCTGATGAACTATTTCAGCAGTTCCTCCTTCAAAGACTTATATGTCAACATAGAGCTCCATGTTTCATAGGACATACTCAAGCTCACTCCATGCTCCCTGGAGCTTTAGCACAAGGGAATGCCCTCTCTCTCTCTCTCTCTCTCTCTCTCTCTCTTTTCTTCTCTTTTTTCTTTTTTTTTTTTTGGTTGTATTTTTTCTTTTATTTAATTATTTTTTGTATTTTTCTGAAGATAGAAATGGGGAGGCAGTCAGACAGACTCCCGCATGCGCCTGACCGGGATCCACCTGGCATGCCTACCAGGTGGGAATGCTCTGCCCATCTGGGGTGTTGCTCTGTTGCAAACAGAGCCATTCTAGCTCCTGTGGCAGAGGCCATGGGGCCATCCTTAGTGCCCCGGGGTGGCTTTGCTCCAGTGGAGCCTTGGCTGCGGGAGGGGAAGAGAGAGACAGAGAGGAAGGAGATGGGGAGGGGTGGAGAAGTAGATGGGCGCTTCTTCTGTGTGCTCTGACTGGGAATCGAACCCGGGAATCCTGCACACCAGGCCAATGCTCTACCACTGAGCCAACCGGCCAGGGCCTAGGAATGCCCTTGTTGACCAAACTACCCAAAAGAAAATTATATGGAGCAACCATGACAGACCGAGCAAGTCAGTCTCATACTATTCATCACCAGAACGCTGCAGCGTGTAAACAGTTTCAACTATCTCAGGAAGCAGCACGGCAGATTGGGAAATCCTGTACAAGGGGTCCTATACTGCCCCTTCATTTGGAGTTAACCCTCAAGGACCCCTACCAGGACAACTTTGGCAGATGGATGTTACTCATATACTTTCATTTGGCAAACAGTCGTATGTCCACATTACAATGGATACATATTCCGGATCTATAGTAACCCCTGTCAGAACAGGAGAGGCTGCTAAGCATGCTATAGCTCATTGTCTGTATGCATTGTTCTATTATTGGATTTCCTAAACTGGCTAAACTGAAAATGCTCCTGCATATGGAGCAAAAGCATTTACTGTATTTTGTCATGCTTACAATCTTTAAAGTTAAGGTATTAATAAAGTGTACTCAGCAAACATTTTAAGGTCAATTAAAAAAAATTCAAGAGGGGGTAGTCATATCCTGGAACTTCTACGGGTCTACCATATCATGTTTTTTACTTAAAAAAAAAAATTTACATTTCTTTGGAATGCTGATGAACAGGAGACACCAAATCTTTTTTGCCTGAAAACTACTACCTTCTTTATTAGATCCAGCTAATAACACTGTTTTGTCTTTTTCCAAATAGCTCCAGATATATGAAAAAGATTTATATAGGCGGATGGGGATCCTCAAACCCCTCAGCGAGATCTTCTGAGCATGGCTTTTAAGATACCTAGAGGCAGAAAAAGCCCAATAGAGATCAGGGGAACTACCAGCTTTTAGGATACACCCTTAAAGGCTCCAACGCCCCAAAGGGGTCTCATAGGATGCCATCTGGGTCCTGCTTCAATAGTGGAAAGGAAGGTCATTGAGCTAAAGCCTGCCAGGCTTACGTGCCTCTGCTGTGAGGAAACAGGGACACTGGAAGGTAGGCTTCCCCCTTCCTCCTCTAAGGGAGGGTTCAGTCTCTTCCAGCCCTGCTCCAGCCACCTATGACCTAACCTTGCCCAGAAAGCTGGAGTTTGCCACTGAAGGCTGAAGATGCCCAGGGCCATCAGCCCCATCTATGACACTGTGGACGAGCCTAGTGTATTTCTTCCAAGAAGCAGGTAAACTGATCTTATTTGCACAAGGGCCTCTTAACTATGTTTTGCCTGAATAGTCAAATTTTTTATTCTTCCCTCAAAGATCTCTGTTGTGGGTGTTGATAGTCCTATTTGCTGCTGCTTTGCTTAATATATAGTGTTTCCTTTATCCCTCCTACCTCAATGCCTCACTCATATTTCAGGCTGGGATGTACTCCTAATTTAGAGCTCTCTTTCCCCCTTTTGCCAACTTTTTTATAAATATACCTTTGCCACCCAGCTTAGTGTATCCCAAGGTTCTCTTTACCATGCCACAGTCGCAGAGCTCCAGGGAAAAGCAACCTGGTCTCATCTCTCCAGGCAGAGGAGAACAGAAGCTCCATATCCATGCATGCTGCAAATGGCTTTTCCAGTCTACCTGAACCATTGCCAGCTAGAAGCAGCGGTCACTGGGACTTGGACATGAGCTGCAAAGTATAGAATGGTGACAACAATTCCAGTGCCATGCGGACTTTTCCTGGATGTGGACTTTTCCTGGACTCCTGCTCCCTGTGACAGCTCCTAACAGACTGAACTGTGGTTGGGTTGCATTTTTCAGGGATTTGGCATGGTGATGGGGCCAACTTGGACTCAGTGAACATGTTAAGGACACTGCTCTTTTATGGTTTCTTGCTGTATTGGCCAAGAGTTTGCTTAAAGGCTTTTAATCACTGTAAAAAAAAATAGAAGACTGGATAAAGAAGTTGGGATACATATACACCATGGTATATTATTCAGCTAGAAGAGATGATGACATCGGATCACTTACAGCAGAATGGTGGAATCTTGCTAACATTATGCGGAGTGAAATAAGTGAATCAGAAAAAAACAAGAACTGCAGGATTCCATACATTGGTGGGACATAAAAGCGAGACTAAGAGACATGGACAGGAGTGTGGTGGTTACGGGGGGTGGGGGGAGGGAAGGAGGGAGAGGGGCAGGGGGAAAGGTACAGGGAAAACTGGATAGAGGGTGACGGAGGACGATCTCTCTTTGGGTGATGGGTATGCAACAGAACTAAATGACAAGATAACCTGGAAATGTTTTCTTTGAATATATGTACCCTGATTTATTGATGTCACCCCATTAAAATAAAAATTTATTTATAAATAAATAAATAAAATAAACCAATTAGACATCTATGTAGTAATAGCAAGACATAATTTGAAGATTGAATTTTTAAAAATCCCTTACAATAACATCAAAAACTTAACAATTAGATATAAGTATAAATATGTGTAAGAACTTCTCACTGAAAACTAAATATTATTGAGCAAAATTAAAGATCTGCATAAGTGAATATATACACAATATTCATGGATTGAAGGATTAATTATGTTAAGATGTAATAGTAATTACCTTTTTGTGCATGGTTAAGATTACTTAAGGTCTACTCTTTTAGCAAATTTCAAATACACAGCACAGTGTTAAAAACTATAGTCACCAAGTACATGTACATTAGATCCACAGAGCTTATTCATCTATAGCTGAGGGTTTGTACCCTTTGATCAGTATGTGTGCATTTACCATACTCCTAAGCACCTTGGTAATCACATTTCTATTCTCTGTTCCTATGAATTTTTTCCCATTCGATTCCATATATGAGTGAAGCCATACAATATTTTACTTTCACTGTCTAAAAAATCTCACTAAGCATAATGTCCTCTAGGTTCATCAGTGCTTTTGCATATAACAATGTCCTTCTTTTCTTGGGTGAAATAATATTCCATTTTATATGTATATATCTACATCTTCTATATCCAGTTATGCAGTAATAGACAGTTGCTTCTGATTGTTTTATAGTTCCTTTGTTCTTTTCTTTCTCTCTTGCTGTCATTCTTTCTGAATTAATGATTATGCATAGTATGTGAGGTGATGAATCTGATAATTAGCTTGTTTTGATAATTATTTCAAAAATTGCATATATATCGTCATCACATTGCACATTTTAAATATATACAATTTAATTGTTAATTATACTTCAATAAAGCTGATTTTTTAAATCTTTAAAAAAGATATAACAGGCCCTGGCCGGTTGGCTCAGCGGTAGAGCGTCGGCCTGGCGTGCGGGGGACCCGGGTTCGATTCCCGGCCAGGGCACATAGAAAAAGCGCCCATTTGCTTCTCCACCCCCCCTCCTTCCTCTCTGTCTCTCTCTTCCCCTCCCGCAGCCAAGGCTCCATTGGAGCAAGGATGGCCCGGGTGCTGGGGATGGCTTCTTAGCCTCTGCCCCAGGCGCTAGAGTGGCTCTGGTCACGGCAGAGCGACGCCCCGGAGGGACAGAGCTTCGCTCCCTGGTGTGCAGAGCCTCGCCCCTGGTGGGTGTGCTGGGTGGATCCCGGTCGGGCGCATGCGGGAGTCTGTCTGACTGTCTCTCCCCGTTTCCAGCTTCAGAAAAAAGAAAAAAAAAAGATATAACAGTAATTTCTTTATAGCTTTTCAATGCAATCTCAAAAATTAGGTGAAGGGATTAAGCAAAGGAAATAATTAATTTATACACACAGACAACAGTGTGGGGATTGCAGGAAGGAAAGGGGATGGGAGAGGTGGAGGAGGGAAGAGAGGGGATAGATGGTGATGCAGGGAGACTTGGGGTAATGTACACACAATGCAAAATACAGATGATGTATTCTAGAATTGTTCACTTGAAACCTGTATAATTTTATTAACCAATATCACCCCAATAAATTCAATAAAATTAAAAAGAACAATTAAGGCTATGTTTTCTCTAGTAAAAATTTTTAAGGTGATTCTACAGTTATTTGCAAATGCAAAAGACTTAGAATAGTAAAAAAAAATTAAAGAGGAAAGACAAGTCAATAGATATAGTCTTCTTGATTTTAAAACATACAACAGGTCCTTTAACATAATTTCCTTTAACACAGTTTTGTTATGTTGTTGATGTGATGAGCTGTTGTAGGAACTGAACTCTTATCAATTAACATATGGTAAAATTGGTTTTGTTACACATTATTTCACTTAAAGTTGTGGAATCTCCCCACTTGACAACATTAAGTGAAGACTTACTCTACTGTGATGTTAGCACTAATCAAGAAAGTATGATTTTGGCCTAATGAATGATCAAAAGAACAGAATAATGACTCTAGAAATAGGCCAACACTTACCTAGTCAATAATGACTCGAAATAGGCCAACACTTACCTAGTCAATGTAATTTTTGACAAATGTGCAAAGCTACTTAATGAGAGGAAAGAAATTCCTCTCAAGAAATAACACTGAATACCTGGATATCCACAGTGAGGAAAACATACAAAAAACTAAGGCAATACTTCATACCACAATTAGATATTATGTCTTTTGTTTTATTGAATTTATTGGGGTGACAATGTTTTAAAATTATATATGTTTCAAAGATACAATTCTATAATATAATAAATCATCTATATATTGGATTGTGTGTTCACCAACCAAAGTCAACTCTCCTTCTAACACCATTTAGCTCCCCTTTCCCCTCTTCTACCTCCTTCCACTTCCTTTCCCTCAGATAATTATTATTCGTGTCTGTGTATATGAGTTTATTTTTCTTAATCCCTTCACCTTTTTTACCCAGGCCTCCAATCCCCTCCCCTCTATCGGTTATCAATCTGTTCTCTGTATGTATGAGTCGATTTTTATTTTGTTTGTTAATTTATTTTGTTCAATAGATATCACATACAAGTAAACTCATATGGTATTTGTCTTTCTCTGACTGGCTTATTTCACTTAGCATAGTAATCTCCAGGTCCATCCATGCTGTTGCAAAAAGTAAGATTTCCTTCTTTTTTGTAGCTGACTAATATTCCACTGTGTAAATATACCACAGCTTTTTTTATCCACTCATCTACTGATGAGCACTTGGGCTGCTTCCCAATCTTGGCTATTGTAAATAATGTTCATAGATTCTTTTGAGTAAGTGTTTGAGGGTTTTTCAGATATATTCCCAGATGTGGAATCACTGGGTCATAAGGCAGATCCATGTTTAAATTTTGAAGAAACTCCATACTGTTTTGGATGATCATGCACCAATATACATTCCCAACAATTATACACAAGGGTGCTCTTATCTCCACATCCTTGCCAACACTTGTTTATTATTTACTTGATGATAACCACTCTGACAGGTATGAAATGATATCTCATTGTGTTTTTTTTTGTTGTTGTTGTTGTTATTTAGAAATTAAATTTAATGGGTTGACACTGGTCAATAAGAATACATAGATTCATGACGTCAGAATAATGGCGGGGTAGGAAGCGATACCGATAAATCTCCCCCAAAACTCAACAAGATCTTCAACCAGAAACAGAAAAACCTATACTTGGAGCTTCCAGATGCTTCGCAATACACCCAAAGGTATGAATGAGTGAAAAATTGGCTAAATATATAACCAAACCCCGAAGGAAATAGGGAGTAAGAAATGCTCCGCCTTCCTCACTAACCTAAACAGGGCGGCTTTCTCTGGTAACTGTGAATATAGAAACTGAGGCGGGCAAAGGGGGTGAATACATCCAGGCCGCGAAACAAACGGCCGAACCAGGCTGTGGCACGAAGATCCAAGCCGAGGAAAATCTGATCCTGTGGCAACACGGGCAATACAAGCTAACACTCGCGCCAAACCCAAACAAAGAAAGACAAGCGGCGCGGCCATTTTACCCGGTCTCCTGGCTGGTGCGCAGTTAGTGGGCGAGAGATTTCTTCCTAGGCCCCGGGAGTCAGTGCCCGTGTTGCCTCACGGAGAGGCAGGGTCAGAGGCCTTTCTGTGGGCTTAGGGCAGAGTCTCTGGGCAGCCCCAGCGCCCTGGGAAAGCCACGCACGGGAGGGAGTGAGAACTAATTCCAACGGTGGAGATTTTCCTTGCCGAGGGTGTTGCACTCAGAGGGAAAGCGGCCGGCCTCATATCCTGGTTTGCGCGCGCAGATAAGTAGTGAGCGATTCCTCCGAGTGCCTAGGCAGTGCGCGCCCGTGTCATCACACAGAGGAGCAGAGTCAGGGGCCTTTGTGTGGGCCAAAGCGGAATCTCGGGCCGCCCCAGCGCCTTGCAAAAGCCGCGCACGGGGACGGAGCGAGACTCAATTCCAACGCTGCAACTTTTCCCTGCGGTTGGGGGTTTCACTCAGAGCGTGAGACTGCTGGCCGGATATCCTGGTCTGCGCGCGCAGCCAGTGAGTGAGAGTTTCCTCCAAGCGCCCCGGAAGTGGGCGCCCGCTTGTGTTACCGGACAGAGTGGCAGAGCCAGAGGTCTTTGAATGGCCGGAAAGCCCGCCTGATTATGCTAGCAGCTCTGACTGACTGAGCCTTTCCCAGAGCCCTGTGCTGAGTGGAAATAGAGTGGGGAGTTGCCAGCTCTTTGAGCCTCTTACTATCCAGGCAGAGGCAGCAGCAACCCATAGCTGGATTATCAGGCTACTAATTGAGGAAGGAAAGACTAGGAGAAAGGCTCTAGGAACACGGACTCTCTCACTGTCGGAGCCTATAAATGCTAATAGCCTAGACTGCCAACGAGACTAAAGCACAATACATGACATTGCCATAGAGACTTATCAACTGCAAACCTCCACCTGAGCGTGGCAAAGGGGCAAAACCCAGGGTACAGAGTCACCGACCAGGAAGAGGGAGAGAAAAGAAAAAGCAAGAAGATAACCTCTCAAAATCAAGAATAATCTGCAGACTTTATAACCTATCCCATTTTATTATATTTGTTCGTTTGTTTCTCTTATCTTCATTCTTGATACTTTTTTTTTCCTCCTCCAATTTGGCCGATTAACTCTCTACCGGTCTTACTCTCTCCTCTCCTTGAACTACACTACCCATAAGTGTTACATCTCCCATTATCTTTTTCTCTTCTCTTCCTTTCTCTCTATGAGGGTTGCACTCCAAAACCCTTAACTCTCTCTCTCTCTCTCTCCTTTCTTTTTTCTTCTTTTAGTGGTTCCCTCTTTTTTTTCTCTCTCTCTCTCTTTCTTTTCTCCCTCTATATTAGTTTCTTCCTTTCCCCTTTACATCTCCTCTCACTCAAACCTCAATAACAAACAAATTATCTTATCTGGGACTCAAACTTATGTTTGTGGCATTCTGGGGGGTTTTTACTTCACCTTTTTAACTTACTAGCAGTGCTCCCATCCCTGGCTCTCCATATTATCTAGTTCTTGTTCCACTAAATACAATAGTAATTTTTTAATTTGTCCCCCCATTTTTCCGTTTTCCTCTTAATCCTCTCATCATAACTCTTAGACAACCAACACCTAAAAGCAAATCATTTTATTCTTGACCCAAATTTTTTCCTTATTTGCTTTTTGTGGGTCCATACGCTCTTTTTTTTTTCTTCTTTTTTCTTTTTTTTTTTTTTTTTGTTTGCCCCTTTATTACTTTCCCCAATTCAGGCCCTCCATCACAGGCATTGTTTGTTATAATTCACAGTCCACCACAAGATTTTATCAAGAAAGAGGGGAGAGGAGAGGAGAGGAAAAAAGGAGGGGGGAAATAATTTCCTTTTTTTTTTTTTTTTTTAATTTTTATTTTATTTTATTTTTCTTTATTTCATTATTAATTTTTTTTTAAAAAAACAACTTTTTTCGATTTTTTTTTATTATTTTTTTAAACTTTTTATTCTTTATTAAATCTCATTAATACTATCAACAAAACCACCCTCAGATGCCATTAAGGAAGAGAAAATCGAATATCATGGATAAAAAAGAAAGAGAGGTAACACAGCTAGATGAGGAAAAATCTATGGAGAAAAAATTTTATATATTGGAAACCTTGGAGCTAAATGACAGAGAATTCAAGATAGAAATCCTAATAATCCTCCGAGATATACAAGAAAACACAGAAAGGCAATTTAGGGAGCTCAGAAAACAACTCTATGACCACAAAGAATATATGTCCAAGGAAATTGAAACTATAAAAACAAATCAAATAGAGATGAAAAACTCAATTCACGAGCTGAAAAACGAAGTAACAAGCTTAGCTAATAGAACAAGTCAGATAGAAGAGAGGATTAGTGAAATAGAAGACAAGCAACTTGAGGCACAACAGAGAGAAGAAGAAAGAGACTCAAAAATTAAAAAAAATGAGATAGCCCTACAAGAATTATCTGACTCCATCAAAAAGAATAACATAAGAATAATAGGTATATCAGAGGGAGAAGAGAGAGAAAATGGAATGGAGAACATACTCAAACAAATAATAGATGAGAACTTCCCAAGCCTGTGGAAAGAACTAAAGCCTCAAGTTCAAGAAGCAAACAGAACTCCAAGTTTTCTTAACCCCAACAAACCTACTCCAAGGCATATCATAATGAAATTGACACAAATCAACAGCAAAGAAAAAATTCTCAAGGCAGCCAGGGAAAAGAAGAATACAACATAAAAAGGAAGGCCCATTAGATTATCATCAGATTTCTCAGCAGAAACTCTACAAGCTAGAAGAGAATGGACCCCAATATTTAAAGTCCTGAAAGAGAGGAACTTTCAGCCACGAATACTATACCCATCAAAGCTATCCTTCAAATATGAAGGAGAAATAAAAACATTCACAGATACAGAAAAGATGAGGGAATTTATCATCAGAAAACCCCCACTCCAGGAATTACTAAAGGGGGTTCTCCAATCAGATACAAAGAACAAAAAAAAACAGAGCCACAAGTAAAAGCTCCAAGAAGAACACAATAAAACCAAATTTAAACTGTGACAACAACAAAAAGAAAGAGGGGGAGAAGATGGAGATTAACAGTAGCAAAGGACGATGGAGTGCAAAAGTACTCACAAAATAGTTTGCTACAATGAACAGGGTAGGGACCCTTTTCATTATTCAAAGGTAACCACCATTGAAAAAACCACCACAGAAGCACATGAGATAAAAAAGATAGCAACAGTGGAAAGATGTATGGAATACAACCAAATAAAAACAAAAGATAGAAAAACAAAAGAGAAGGATCAAACAAGACACAAAACTAACAGAAAGCAAGATATAAAATGGCAATAGGGAACCCACAAGTATCAATAATTACACTAAATGTAAACGGATTAAACTCACCAATAAAAAGGCACAGAGTAGCAGAATGGATTAAAAAAGAAAATCCAACTGTATGCTGCCTACAGGAAACTCATCTAAGTAACAAGGATAAAAACAAATTCAAAGTGAAAGGCTGGAAAACAATACTCCAAGCAAATAACATCCAAAAAAAAGCAGGTGTAGCAATACTCATATCGGATAATGCTGACTACAAGACAGGAAAAGTACTCAGAGACAAAAATGGCCATTTCATAATGGCTAAGGGGACACTGAATCAAGAAGACATAACAATTCTTAATATATATGCACCAAACCAAGGAGCACCAAAATATATAAGACAGCTACTTATTGATCTTAAAACAAAAACTGACAAAAACACAATCATACTTGGAGACCTCAATACACCGCTGACGGCTCTAGATCGGTCATCCAAACAGAGAATCAACAAAGACATAGTGGCCTTAAACAAAACACTAGAGCACCTGGATATGATAGACATCTACAGGACATTTCATCCCAAAGTGACTGAGTATACATTTTTCTCCAGTGTACATGGATCATTCTCAAGAATTGACCATATGTTGGGCCACAAAAACAACATCAGCAAATTCAGAAAAATTGAAGTTGTACCAAGCATATTTTCTGATCATAAAGCCTTGAAACTAGAATTCAACTGCAAAAAAGAGGAAAAAAATCCCACAAAAATGTGGAAACTAAACAACATACTTTTAAAAAATGAATGGGTCAAAGAAGAAATAAGTGCAGAGATCAAAAGATATATACAGACTAATGAAAATGACAATACGACATATCAGAATCTATGGGATGCAGCAAAAGCAGTGATAAGAGGGAAGTTCATATCACTTCAGGCATATATGAACAAACAAGAGAGAGCCCAAGTGAACTACTTAACTTCCCACCTTAAGGAACTAGAAAAAGAAGAACAAAGACAACCCAAAACCAGCCGAAGAAAGGAGATAATAAAAATCAGAGCAGAAATAAATGAATTAGAGAACAGAAAAACTATAGAAAAAATTAATAGAACAAGGAGCTGGTTCTTTGAAAAGATCAACAAAATTGACAAACCCCTGGCAAGACTTAGCAAGGAAAAAAGAGAAAGAACTCATATAAACAAAATCCAAAATGAAAGAGGAGAAATCACCACGGACACTGTAGATATACAAAGAATTATTGTAGAATACTATGAAAAACTTTATGCCACTAAATTCAACAACCTAGAAGAAATGGATAAATTCCTAGAAAAATACAACCTTCCTAGACTGAGTCAAGAAGAAGCAGAAAGCCTAAACAGACCTATCAGTAGAGAAGAAATAGAAAAAACCATTAAAAACCTCCCCAAAAATAAAAGTCCAGGCCCTGGCGGCTATACCAGCGAATTTTATCAAACATTCAAAGAAGACTTGGTTCCTATTCTACTCAAAGTCTTCCAAAAAATTGAAGAAGAAGCAATACTTCCAAACACATTTTACGAAGCCAACATAACCCTCATACCAAAACCAGGCAAGGATGGCACAAAAAAAGAAAACTACAGACCAATATCTCTAATGAATACAGATGCTAAAATACTAAACAAAATACTAGCAAATCGAATACAACAACATATTAAAAAAATAATACATCATGATCAAGTGGGATTCATCCCAGAATCTCAAGGATGGTTCAACATACGTAAAACGGTTAATGTAATACACCATATCAACAAAACAAAGAACAAAAACCACATGATCTTATCAATAGACGCAGAAAAGGCTTTCGATAAAATACAACACAATTTTATGTTTAAGACTCTCAACAAAATGGGTATAGAAGGAAAATATCTCAACATGATAAAGGCCATATATGATAAACCATCAGCTAACATCATATTAAATGGCACTAAACTGAAGGCTTTCCCCCTTAAATCAGGAACAAGACAGGGTTGTCCACTCTCTCCACTCTTATTTAATGTGGTACTAGAGGTTCTAGCCAGAGCAATCAGACAAGACAAAGAAATAAAAGGCATCCATATCGGAAAAGAAGAAGTAAAGGTATCACTTTTTGCAGATGATATGATACTATACATCGAAAACCCCAAAGAATCCACAAAAAGACTACTAGAAACAATAAGCCAATACAGTAAGGTCGCAGGATACAAAATTAACATACAGAAGTCAATAGCCTTTCTATATGCCAACAATGAAACAACTGAGAAGGAACTCAAAAGAACAATCCCCTTCACGATTGCAACAAAAAAAATAAAATACTTAGGAATAAACATAACAAAGAATGTAAAGGACTTATATAATGAAAACTATAAACCATTGTTAAGGGAAATCGAAAAAGATATAATGAGATGGAAGAATATACCTTGTTCTTGGCTAGGAAGAATAAATATAATCAAGATGGCTATATTACCCAAAGCAATATACAAATTTAATGCAATTCCCATCAAACTTCCAATGACATTTTTTAAAGAAATATAGCAAAAATCATCAGATTTATATGGAACTATAAAAAACCCCGAATAGCCAAAGCAATCCTAAAGAAAAAGAATGAAGCTGGGGGCATTTCAATACCTGACTTCAAACTCTATTATAGGGCCACGACAATCAAAACAGCATGGTATTGGCAGAAAAATAGACACTCAGACCAATGGAACAGAATAGAAAGTCCAGAAATAAAACCACATATATATAGTCAAATAATTTTTGATAAAGGGGCCAACAACACACAATGGAGAAAAGAAAGCCTCTTCAATAAATGGTGCTGGGAAAACTGGAAAGCCACATGCAAAACAATGAAACTGGACTACAGTCTCTCCCCCTGTACAAAAATTAACTCAAAATGGATCAAAGATCTAAACATAAGACCTGAAACAATTAAGTACATAGAAGAAGACATAGGTACTCAACTCAGGGACCTGGGTTTTAAAGAGCATTTTATGAATTTGACTCCAATGGCAAGAGAAGTGAAGGCAAAAATTAATGAATGGGACTACATCAGACTAAGAAGTTTTTGTTCAGCAAGAGAAACTGATAACAAAATAAACAGAAAGCCAACTAAATGGGAAATGATTTTTTCAAACGACAGCTCAGATAAGGGCCTAATATCCAAAATATACAAAGAACTCATAAAACTCAACAACAAACAAACAAACAATCCAATAAAAAAATGGGAAGAGGATATGAATAGACACTTCTCCCAGGAAGAAATACAAATGGCCAACAGATATATGAAAAGATGCTCATCTTCTTTAGCTATTAGAGAAATGCAAATCAAAACGGCAATGAGATACCACCTCACACCTGTTCGATTAGCTGTTATTAGCAAGTCAGGTAACAGCAAATGTTGGAGAGGCTGTGGAGAAAAAGGAACCCTCATACACTGTTGGTGGGAATGTAAAGTAGTACAACCATTATGGAAGAAAGTATGGTGGTTCCTCAAAAAACTGAAAATAGAACTACCTTATGACCCAGCAATCCCTCTACTGGGTATATATCCCAAAAACTCAGAAACATTGATACATAAAGACACATGCAGCCCCATGTTTATTGCAGCATTGTTCACAGTGGCCAGGACATGGAAACAACCAAAAAGCCCATCAATAGATGACTGGATAAAGAAGATGTGGCACATATACACTATGGAATACTACTCAGCCATAAGAAATGATGACATCGGAACATTTACAGCAAAATGGTGGGATCTTGATAACATGATACGAAGCGAAATAAGTAAATCAGAAAAAAACAGGAACTGTATTATTCCATACGTAGGTGGGACATAATAGTGAAACTAAGAGACATTTACAAGAGTGTGGTGGTTACGGGGGGGGGGAATGGGAGAGGGATAGGGGGTGGGGAGGGGCACAAAGAAAACAAGATAGAAGGTGACAGAGGACAATCTGACTTTGGGTGGTGGGTATGCAACATAATTGAACGACAAGATAACCTGGACTTGTTATCTTTGAATATATGTATCCTGATTTATTGATGTCACCCCATTAAAAAAATAAAATTATATTAAAAAAAAAAAAAAGAATACATAGGTTTCAGGTAAACATCTCTAGCATTTGAACTGTTACTTATGTTGTATACCCATTGTGGTTTCAATTTACATTCCTCTGATAATTAGTGAAATTATACATCTTTTCATGTGTTGGCCATCTGTATGTCTGTTTGGAGAAGTGTCTATTCAGGTTCTTTGCCTATTCTAAAAATTAAATTGTTTTTTTTTTTGGTGTTTAGTTGTATAAGTTCTTTCTAAATTTTGGATATAAACTTCCATTAGATGTATCACTGATGAATATTTTCTTCTATTCAATGAATTGTCTTTTCATTTTGTTGATGGTTTTCTTTGCTGTGAAAAAGGGTATTTTATTTGATATAGTACTATTTATTTTTGGGGTTTTTTTCCCTAGCCTGGGGAAATATATCAGAAAAAAAATATTGCTACAAGAAATGTCCAAGATTTTACTGCCTGTTGTCTTCTGGCATTTTTATGGTTTCAAGTCTTACATTTAATTCTTCAATCCATGTTGGGGTTATGCTTGTGTTTGGGGTATGAAGGTGGTCTATTTTATTTTTTTGCATATATCTGTCCAATTTTCTGAGCACTATTTATTTATTTATTTATTTTTATTGATTGCATTTTTAGGGAGACAGAAAAATAAAGGGAGAAAAGAAGAAGAAGAGGGAAAGAGAGAGAGAAAGAAAAAGAGAGAAGCATCCATTTGTTGTTTCACTTAGTTGTGCATTCATTGGTTGTTTCCCATACATGTCCTAACTGGGGATTGAACTTGAAACCTTGGTGTTTTGGGATGATAACTCTAACTGAGTGAGCTAACCAGCTAGAGCCCTGAACATCATTTATTGAATAGACTGCCTTTACCCCATTGTAAGTTTTTGCCTCCTTTGTTAAATAGTAATTGACCAGGAAGGTGTGGTTTTATTTTCAGGCTCTCTGTTCTGTTCCATTATCTGTATGTCTGTTTTTAGGGCAGTACTATGCTATTTTAATATTATGGCCTTATAGTATAGTTTGACATCAGTGTGATTCCTTCAACTTTGTTCTTCCTTCTCAAGATTGCTATGGCTATTTGGGGTCTTTTGACGCTCCATACAAACTTTTGGAATATTTGTTCTAGTTCTATGAAATTCATCAATCTTGACAGTAATTGTGATGAATCTATAGATTCTTTTGGGTATTATGGACATGTTAATGAGATTAATTGTTCCTATACATAAACATGGTATATGCTTTCACTTATTTGCATCTGCTTTGATTTTTTTCTTCAGTATCTTACCCTTTTCTGGGTACAGGTCTTCTATATTCTTGCTAAATTTATTCCTCAATATTTTACTATGCAATTATAAATGGGATTGTCTTCTCTATTTCCTTTTCTTTTTTTTTTTTCCGTACTTTTTTGAAGCTGGAAACAAGGAGGCAGTCAGACAGACTCCCGCATGCCCCCAACCAGGATCCACCCGGCACGCCCACCAGGGGGCGATGCTCTGCCCATCCGGGGCGTCGCTCTGTCGCGACCAGAGCCACTCTAGTGCCTGAGGCAGAGGCCACAGAGCCATCCCCAACGCCCGGGCCATCTTTGCTCCAATGGAGCCTTGGCTGCGGGAGGGGAAGAGAGAGACAGAGAGGAAGGAGAGGGGGAGGGGTGGAGAAACAGATGGGCACTTCTTCTGTGTGCCCTGGCCGGGAATCGAACCCGGGACTTCCGCACACCAGGCCAACACTCTACCACTGAGCCAACCGGCCAGGGCCTCCTTTTCTTATAATTCATTAATGGTATACAAAAATGAAACCAATTCTTTATGTCAATTTTGTATTTTGCTACTTTACTGAACTCACTTATCAGTTCTAGCAGTTTTTTTGATGAAATCTTTAGGATTCGCTATATACAGTATCATATCATCTGCAACTGACAGTTTTACTTATTTTTTTCCAATTTGGGTGCTTTTTGTTTCTTCTCCTTGTCTGATTACTATGACTAAGATATGTAGTACTTTGTTAAATAAAAGTGGTAAAAGTAGACATTCCTGTCTTGTTCCTGATCTTAAGAGAAATGCTTCTAGTTTTTTTCCCATTGAATATGATATTGGCTGTGTGTTTGTCATATATGGCCTTTATTATTTTAAGGTATGTTCCTTATATTCCAACTGAAAATTTTGATCATACATAGGTGCTGAGTTTTATGGAATGCTTTTTTTCTGCATCTATTGATATGATCATGTGATTTTTATCTTTCATTTTATTTATGTAGTGTATTACATTTATTGATTTGCAAATATTCTATCAACCTGGCATCACAGAATAAATTCCACTTGATCATGGTGTATAATTTTTTTAATGTATTGTGGGATTTGCTTTGCTAATATTTATTTTAGAATTTGAGCTTCTGTCATCATCGATATATTGGCCTATAATTTTCCTTCTTTGTAGTGTCTTTATCTGGTTTTGGAATTAAGATAATGCTGGCTTTGTAAAATGAGCTCAGGAGTTTTACCTCCTCTTGAGTTTTTAAAATAGTTTGAGAAGGATAGGTGTTCTTTAAATGTTTGGTAGAATTTATCTTTGAAGCCATCTGGCTCAGAACATTTGTTTGATGGGAGTTTTTTGTTTGTTTATTTATTTATTTTCTTTCTTCCTTTCTTTCTTTCTTTCTTCTTCTTCTTCTTTTTTTTTTTTTTTTTTTTTTTTTTTTTACTGCTTAATTTCACTAGTTGTGATCTGTCTATTCACATTCTCTGATTCTTCCTGTTTCAATTTTGGAAGATTGTATGTTTCTAGACATTTTTCCATTTTGTTGAGATTGTCCAATTTGCTGGCATATAGTTATTCATAGTATTTTCTTACATTCTATTGAATTTACATGGTGTCAGTTGTTACTTCTCTTCTTTCATTTATAATTATCTCTTTTGAATCTTGCTAAAAGTTTATCAATCTTGCTGATCTTTTCAGAGAATCAGCTCTCAGTTCCATTGGGCTTTTTTGTATTGCTTTTATTTTAAACTGTTTTATTTATTTCTGCTGTGATCTTAATTATTTCCTACCTTCTACTCAGTTTGGGCTTTGTTTTGCTTTTTCTAGTTTCTTTAGGTGTAAAGTAAGTTCATTTATTTGATATTTTTCTTGTTTCTTGAGATAGGTTCTTATTGCCATGAATTTCAATCCTTTTATATATATATAAATTATTTTAAAGACTTTATTTATTCATTTTACAGAAGAAATAGAGAGAGAAGGTTAGAGGAGCAGGGAGCATCAACTTCCATATGTGCCTTGACTAAGCAAGCTCAGAGTTTCAAACCAGTGACCTCAGTGTTCCAGGTCAGTGCTTTATTCAATGGGCCACAGGTCAGGCTGAATATCAATCTTAAAACTGTTTTTTGCTGTACTCCATAGATTTTGAGAAGTTGTGTGTTCATTTTCACTTGTCTCAAGATACCTTTCGATTACTTCCTTGATCTTATTTTTAACCTATTCATTGTTTTTCAGTGGAGTTTTAAAATCCCTTATTATGACTGTATTATATCAATTGCTCCCTTTATGTCCATCAAGATTTCTTTTATATATTTAGATGCTTCCATGTTGAGTCCAGAGATGTTTACAAGGTTTATATCCTCTTGTTGGATGGATCTCTTTATTGCTATGTTCTTCTTTGATGCTTATTATATACTTTCTTTTAAAGTTTTTTTGTCTGATGTAAGTATTGGTACCCCAAATTTTGTTTTCACTTACATAAATTATCTTTTCTCATTCCATTACTTTCAGTCTATGTGTGTCTTTTGTTCTTAGGTGGGTCTCTTGAAGACGGCATATATATGGGTCTTGTGATTTTTTTATTTACATTCATCTCTCCTATGTCTTTTCATTGGAACATTTAATCCATTTAAATTTAAAGTAGTCATTGATAGGTCCACTTTTATTTCAATTTGATTCTTTAAAATAGTGTTCTTTTTTTTTTCATCTTCCTCCTCAGAAAAAGTCTCTGACATTTATCATAATACTAGTTTGGCAGTTAAGAACTTCTTTAGTCTTCTTGTCTAGGAAGCTCTTTACTTCTGTTTTAAAAGTTAACCTTGTTGATGAGAGTAGTATTGGTTCTGATTCCTTGCTTTCATCACTTTGGATATTTCTTGCCAATTTATTCTGGCCTGAAATGTTTCTGCTTAGAAATCAGCTGACAGTCTTATGAGATGTCCCTTTTAGGTAACCAACTATCTCTTGCTGCTTTTATTATTCATCTACGTCTTTTACCTTAGTTAGTATATTTAGGATGTATTTTGCTATGGGCCTCTTGGGTTCATCTTGTGAGAAACTTTCTGTGCTTCCTGGACTTGAATGTCTATTTTCTTCACCAGGTTAAGAAAGTATTCAGTCATTATTTCTTCAAATATGTCTTCAATTCTTTGCACTCTCTTTTACCCTTCTGGTGCTTTTACAATGCAGATGTTACGCTTGATATCCTCTGAGAGGTGCCTCAAACCATTCTCATTTTTTAAAATTATTTTTTTTCTTTCTGCTACTCTGATTGGTAGTTTTCTCCTATCTAGGCTTCCAAATCATGGATTTTATCATCTGCTTAATTTAACCTGTAATTGATTCCTTCTAGAATATTCTTCATTTCAGATATTGTAGTTTTTATTCTGACTGGTTCTTCTTCTTGATGGTTTCTACATCCTTTTTTTATGTTTACTATCTTTTTTCTTTACATTTTTACTGAGTTCATTCATTTTTCCCTGAAGTTCCTTGAGCACCTTTATAACCATTGTTTTGAGCTCTGTGTCTGCTAGGTTTCTTACTTTTATTTTACTTAGTACTTTTGGGGAAATTTCTCCTCTTCTTTCATTTTGGGGCATGTTTCTTTGTCTCACCATTTTAGCTCTCTCTCTGGATATTAGATAGATCTGCTTTGTCTTCTAGTGTTTGCACGGTGGCCTTATGTAGTAGATGTCCTGTGGGGCTCAATGTTAGGTGCTCCAAGAATGTATGGGTTATGTGAGCCTTCCTGTTGTAGTTGAGTCTTGATTGCTGTTGGCCTATCCATGGGTGGGATTGACCCTCAGGCTGTCTGACTAAGAGGATCAACCCTAAACTACTGTGCTTGGGCTGACCTCACCAAGATGAATTTGTCCCATCAAGTTACCTGCCAAGATATCCTTTTAGTTGAGCTGCTTGTGGAGCTAATTGGGTCATGCTGTTATGGGTTCTGAAGCTCACCACCAGGTGTATTGGTTTTGGGGTCTTTTGGGAGGGACTCAGGTACAAGTCAATATTAGATGTTGCCTGTGACTGGTGCTGGGCTACCTGTTTGGAGCTACAAAAAAATGCACAATTTGTGGCTACCTCTACTGGGCCTGGGTGCATGTAGAAGGGTGAAGATGAATACCAGGAATGGCTTGTATCATTACCAAGCCTGTGGGTAGCTCAGCAAAATACTCAGAGCACCCAAAGATTTGTCTCTACATTCCTGCTGTATTTTAGTCTCAATCACTGAAAGAGCTTCTGGCAGTATGTGAGTTGAGTAAGATGGTTCTGAGTAAGTCACCAGCTAAGGGCTGGTGGTCTTCAATAGCAGTGTTCATAGATTCAAACTTGGTTCAAGTGCTGGGTTTGAACTTACTCAGAAAAAGTCCCAAAGTCAGCTACAACCTGACTGAGCCCTGCAAACCCTTTGTGTTAGGGTGATGAAGCTGTGCTTGGTGAGTCATCAATGTGAAGCCAGTAGAGTTTATCAGTTTAAAACAGATTATGATTTGGCCATATGAAAGGAGGGCTCTGCACAGGAATAGTTATGCTGGTCAGGCATGCAATGGAAAAATGACCTTTGTCCTAGAGCCACACACCTCGGACTCTGCCTGTGCATCTGTGACATCATCCAAGACTGCCCAGACTTTCTGAAGAACCCAAGAAAGTCTGCACTATAGACCCAGGTTGACCACAGCCAGCAGACTCCTCCCAAGGGCTTGTCAGGGAGGGGCCAAATGTAGTCATGCGAGTAGGGCTAGTACAGGCTGAAGCCTTATAGAAGGGAGTGCTTGGCCTGGGAAAGATGGCATTTGTGGGTGGTGGGGGAGATGGACTCAACACAGGGAACTTGGAAGCTGTCTCTCCAGCTCTCTCCCATCATGACTCCAATCTGTTCTGGCCACTGCCCCTCTACCAGAACCCATGAATGAGATTTTGTTCACTTGCCCTTTAAAAGGGCATCCAGTTTTCTACCAGATCCCCTGTCTCTCCATGTCTGACAAAATCTCCACTGATTTTTATAGCCAAGTGTTATGTTGGTACCTGCTCTGGTGCTCTGGGTTGGGAAGCCTGTCATGGGACTGAGACCCTTTGGTCCCCTAAGGAAATCTGCAGTGGAGATTTCCCTGTGATTCTCTACCAGCTCACGAGATTGTGGGGCCAGGCCTTTTTGTGGATCCTCCTTCCTATCAGTCTGGATGTGGCTTCTCTGTAATCCTTAGTCATAACACTTCTGATCAGCTAGTCTTCAGTTGGTTATTCAGGGTGATGGGTCTGTAATTTATTTGCAATTCTAGATTGGTCCTGGGAGGAGGTGAGTATAACTTCTACCTACTCTGCCACCATTTTGGATCCCCCACCATCTGTTTATCTTTTCTGGTGAGGTTTCAGTTGAGACCTTATGCTCATTTCTAAATCGGGTTTTCTGTTTTCTTATTGTTGAGGATTAAGAGTTTTTATTCTATATTTGTATACCATTTCTTTATCAGAGATGGGTTTTGAAAACACCTTCTTTGAGTCTGTGGCTTCTTTTAAAATCAGTTAGAAGACTGACATCCACAAAATTGTCCTCCTCCCTCCCTCTCTCCTGCTCCTCCAGCAGCTTCTCTCTCATCCTCTTGGGAGAGTCTAGTGCATCCGCAACTTGAGGACAGATGTTCTCTGCTTGGGAACCAGGGGCCCATTTCCAGGCAGACAGGATAAATATTACTGACCATGGCCTCACCTGGCAGCCTCAGACCAAATGGATTCCACCGGACCTGACTTTAAATGAGATAAGGACTCTCTCCCTTGTCCCTAATGAGCAGAGCCCCTGACTCCCTCCCAGAAACTGAATGTGCTGGTTATGTGGGCTGCAGGCTGACACAGGGACATGTCAGGGGTCACTGCTGGATGACTCTGACATGTGGTTTGGGCTTTGTAACCTACCTCAAAGACCCAAGCCTGATGCTTTGTCCTTCTTGCATCCTCCATGAGGCCCCTTGTAAGGTCCCTGTTGCTCACACAAGCTAATGGGTTCTTCTTCTGCAACTGAAAACTTCACCTGGATAGAGCACACTCATGGTGGTAGTCCCTGTGACTGGCTGGGCCTCTCTAGACTTGGCTGAGAGGAAGGTTCTCTACATTTGAAGAAAGAGGGAGCTGGCCAGAATGGGCAGGCCCACACCCTCCTGTGTCCTGGATGGCAGGGCCAGGTAGCAGCCCAGTTGAGTTATGGATTGGGTCATGGGATTGTATGGGTTAGGGGATGAAGGGGCAGTGGGAGCTATGGGGCAGGGCAGAGGCAGGATGGATGGGACGCTCTAGCTGGGCATGTCATCCAGGTACCTGCATCCCTTCTACTCCCATCCCCGCCTCTCCCCTCTCATCCCCTAAGGCCTGAGCCCCAGGACTCAGGACCCCTGTTTTATCAAACAAGGCTCAAAATGTACAAGATGACCTCAGATGTAGGGAACTGCACCCAACACTTTAAAATCCTGAATGCATTAGACCAAGAATCTTTACTTCTAGAGGCCTGTCTTAAATAGATAGACTTAAGAACATAGATATTCCCTTCATCATAGTGATGAGAGAGAAAAATGAAAAATGGACAAGGTTCCACAGCAGAGAACTTTGGAAATTCTGATACAAGATCACAGAAAATGCCACAGACACTAACTGGCAGTGTCCACTCCTAGGGAAATGAGTGTTTGGAAGAGCATAAGCCCAAGAATCCTTCATGCCGGACACCCACAGGTGCATATGCACACACATGTAAACAGGTCCAGGCAGCCACACATGAACACATGACCTGGGAACACAGGTGCACACACCAACACTATGTGCACACACAAGGAAAGGACGGGCATGGGGAGCCCCCTTGTCAGGGCTCTCCTCCCTGGAAGGACTTTGTTCTTTGTTTCTGAATTTCTTCAGAATTCAGTATTGTACTATTTAAACCTTTATTTTCCATGTCATAAATTCCTTAACAATAAAAACTAAATAATGTACTTTATAGATGAGAGATACATGGATAACATTGAACACATCACTTCGATATATTTAGAACTATCACTGTCATGCATGCATTTTAAAAAATAGACATCAGATCAAGGAGAAGATCAAAGATTAACAAGTCTCTACCCCACAGGTGAACATTATGAGTAGCTTGGTGGGTATCTCTCAGGGTCCGCCTCTCTCACTCAGTCTGTTCTATGTTACACTCAGGTTGATTTTCATATATGCGTATCTACCAGTTGAAATACCATGTAGGTGGTCTAACAGGTTAAATCCTAGATTCAGATGCTGGGTCATGTGTCTCACATGAAACGACCCCTGAGGTCTTTTTCTGTCGACACATGGAGACCCCTGCACCCACTTTAGCTGCCGTTCATCTTCCCTCATCCATGTGGACTAAGATTGCTGGGTCCCATCCCTGTCAATGGACAGTATTATGTTTCTCAATTTCTGGCTATTTCCTCAGTGTTCTGATGGGTAGTCTCATAAATAGATCTTTGAGAAATTGTGCAAGTATTTCTGTAGTATAATGCCCTGGGGTGAGTATTGCAAGGGGCAGGTGAGCACCTATGGAACTTTGATGGGTCCTGCACACTGTCCCCCCAGAAAAGGGGCCTTTTCCACTTCCCTCCAGGGAGCTGCTGAAGCTTCTCCATCCTCACTTGTCCCCGGGGCTAGTTGGCACCAGACCAGAAGCATTCCACTCTTACAGGAACAGGGATCTCCCACCAGTGTTTACAGTGCATGTGTCCCCATCGGGAGGTTGGCCATCGTCTGACTTGTACTGGCGTGTCCTGCCTCTCATTGGAAGCACACGTGTTTGCCTTCTGTTCCTTTAGAAAACTCCAACTTTCTAGAGGGTTCTGCACCACAGGGATGTGAAACCTCTCTCTGGCCTTGGGTTGTAAGGAATGCTTTCCAGCTTGTGGTTTGTCTTTCCAGATTTCTGCATTTTTCTCATGTTTGTTTTAGGCCCAGGAAAGGCCAGGCTTCACCTGACTAACTTCTGGACCTGGCTCACACTTAGCACAGAGGTCTGTGCTCTGAAATGATGCACAAATTTACTAAAAGGGCTTTTTCCCCCCTTTCCTGTTTGGTCTCTATTCCACTTGGGATTTCTCTTTCAAAACACAAAAATGGTATTTCAGATTTAAAAAAAATGTGAGTGCATCCAAAAAGACACCTATTGTAACATTTCATTGATAGGAAGCACCCAGAATAGGTAAAGGAGCAGAGACAGGAAACAGATGAGAGGTTGCCAGGGGTGGGGGGAATGGAGAGTGATTCCTTTTGGTTTCCTTTCAGGGTGATGGAATATTCTGCAATGTTATAGTGGTGATGTTTGCACAGCATAATGAAGGTGTTTCACACTGAGGAATGGCACAACTTAAAATCTAAACATTCACTTTTATTTCTTATTTAGAATGAATCTTACTAGGGGGGTAAAAAAGAAAAAGACAAAGACCGAAACAAAGAAAACCAGAACAATTCCAGAGAAATTTAAGAAAATGAAAAAATAAATGACGCAAAGGTGAAAAGAAAAATATAACAATAAAAGAAAATAAAAGAAGACTTTCAAAGGGCAGTGGAGAAATAATTTCTTCTGATGTGTCAGAGAGAGCTGATTGGAAAACAAGTGGCTCCCGAGCTGGCCCTGAGGTGTTGTTCAGGGGCAGCGCCCCTTGTCTGGGCAGAGTCAGGACAGGTTCAATGGAGGCTTCTTCAGGCAGCGATTTTCCTGCCTCAGTGTGGTCAGGAGGCGCAGCAGAGGCTGGTCCCAGCTCCATCGCTGCATCTGGAGGAGTGTCAGAAGATGGCTCAGCTTCTGAATTTGGACGCCCGTCCAGGTCTGGGTCAGGCTCCTGGTCTGTCAGTGCAGCCGGCTCCTCCAGATGTCCCTCAGGTGGAGCAGGAGCCAGCTTGGCCTCCTGGGCTGATGCTGAAGGGGCTACAGGAGAAAAGATCACCCATGTGCCTGCATTCCCATGTTTTCCCCTAAAACAGAACACACTTGCAGCCCAAGGCTCACCACAGGACGTCCTTCTCCCCCCCCGCCCTCCCCCCCGCCTTCCAGCAGATGGGTGGTCTGGGGCCTGTCTTTGCTTCTGGCCAGCCTCTAGGGGTGCTCCCAGTGTGTCTGACACCAACCCCTCCCAGTAATCTCACATGTACCTCCAATTCCCCTACTTTCCCCACCTTCTTACCCTCAGGCTCTGCTTCCTTTGGTTCCGGGTTGTATGGCCCAGTTCTATTAGCATGGGCCCGGTGCTCCAGGCAGGAGTCAGACATGGTGAGGTGTGCATGGAACCTGGGTGGATTTGGGGGAGGAGACCTCTGGACCCTGGGTGACTTCAAGAAAAGAGGACTCCTCAGACCATCCACAGTCCCCGTTTCTCCGGATGCCCCAGTGGCCATGCTCACTGCAGGCTCACATAGAACATCAGCAGTGCTGCACACCTGGCCCACAGTGGTGGAGATGGTGTCCTCTTCCAGCAGCTGTTGCTCCTCCATGTTTTTGATTGAACCCTGCAATGACATGACCAGCAGCCAGTGGGGAGGCCTCATGCCCAGCCTAGCCCTAGTCTCTGCTGCTCCTGCCCACTGTACCTTCTGCTCTGGAATCAGACCCAGTCCTGTGTATGAACAGACATCCACCCAGGGAAAATGAGATTCACCTCCAAGGCTGGACATAAACCTTAGGCAGAGGGTGCCGATCACATGTCCCACCCCATCAGCCAGTCTTTACCTGGGCAGTGAACTGCCTGGTTCACAAGGCTTCTGACCCACCCCCTCAGCCTGTTCCTCCTAAGGGCAGGCTCTTCCCATGTGAAAGCCACATACACATACACACACACACACAAACACATATGTAGGGCACATAGACCTGCCCAGGTGAGATCAGAGGGGTGACCTGGCCAGGACAGAACCGGCCATGGGTCTATAATACATGTGTTACCTCTGTGTTCCGCCGAGAAAAGGGCCACAGGCGTCTGGGCTGAGTCTCCACCCGGCGACGACCACGACGGAAAAAACCATCACGGCTGCTTTTTGGGGTGGCACAGCCTCGGGAAAGAGGCAGGCAACACGAGAACATGTTGACTTTACCAAAGTCTCTGGGCAAGTGAGCTGGGTAGAGGTTGTTTCAGAATGTGGTTGCCTGGTTACCAGGGTTCCAAGTTCCTCTGGGCTCTGTCAGGTAGTGAGGGCACTGTGTGGTGAGGTTATTGGTCTTGCCAGGTAGTGATGTCACTGCTCTTGTCTGAGGAGATGCTTGGGGTAGGGGACCAGGAGGCAGAGCCGACTCCTGCTTCACCTGAGGGACACTTGGAGGAGCCAGCTGCATGAGCAGACCTGGAGGCCGACCCAGACCTGGAGGGGCGCCCAACTTCAGTGGCCGTACCTCCTCCAGCAGCCACTCCAGCTGCAGCTCTGGAGCTGGGCGGCCTGTGCAGCGTCTCCGACCACACTGAGGCCCCCTCACCACTGCCTCAGGAGCCCTCTACTGCAGGGGTCCCCAAACTTTTTACACAGGGGGCCAGTTCACTGTCCCTCAGACCGTTGGAGGGCCGGACTATAAAAAAACTATGAACAAATCCCTATGCACATTGCACATATCTTATTTTAAAGTAAAAAAACAAAACAGGAACAAATACAATATTTAAAATAAAGAACAAGTAAATTTCAATCAACAAACTGACCAGTATTTCAATGGGAACTATGCTCCTCTCACTGACCACCAATGAAAGAGGTGCCCCTTCTGGAAGTGTGGCGGGGGCCGGATAAATGGCCTCAGGGGGCCGCATGTGGCCCGCGGGCCATAGTTTGGGAACCGCTGCTCTACTGAATGTGGCCTGGTTATGGCCAGACGAGAGGAGTTGCCTCAGAACAGCCCATCAGGACCAGCTCGAGAGCCGCTTGTTCTTCAGCCAGCTGTTCCTAGCACATCAGAAGAATTTGTTTAATCACCTCTCTTTGATAGTTTTATCTTTTTTTAACATTATATTTTTATTTTTTTCCATGGCATGATTCACGTTTTTATTATTTTAACTTTTTAATTGTTCTGCATTTTTATATTTGGTTCTTATTTGTTTTCTATATTTTGTTTTTCCATAGTGTGATTAATTTGAAGTAACAAATAAAAGTGATTCATTATCTTTTAAGTGGTACCATTCCTGAGCATGAAGTACCTTCATGATACTGTGCAAGCATCACCACTATCCGTTGCAGAACGTTCCATCAACCCAAATGGAAACTCTGCACCAAAAGGACTCGCACCCCACTCCTCCCGCCCCGGTAACCCCTCATCTGCTTTCCTTCTCAGCTCCTTCACCTATTCTAGACTTTTCCTTTATATGGAATCTTACCATAGGTACCTTTTGATGTCTGCTCACATATTTAAGTTTGCTTCTATCTGAAATAGCATTTTTGTCATTTGAAAGTGACATCCCAGATAGCTTAAAGATCATATGTAAAAAAAATAAAGCCATTTTACTAAGTGTATACATCATCTAGGGGTAGAGACTGCTGTGCTAAGTGTGACCCCAGGGCCAGAAGCCAATCAGGAGACTGCTTTATCCAGATGCAGAAGTCTGGAAATACAAACCACAAGCTGGAAAGCATTCTTCACAACCCAAGGCCAGAGAGAGGTTTCACATCCCTGTGGTGCAGAAACCTTCTAAAAGTTGGTGTTTTTTAAAGGGACAGAGAGCAAACACATGTGCTTCCAATGAGAAGCAGGACACGCCAGTGCAAGTCAGATGATGGCTGATCTCCCTAATGGGCACACTCACTGTAAACACTGGTGGGAGAGCCCTGGCCAGGTCAGATTGAAATGCTTCTGGTCTGGGGCCAAATAGTCCCAGGGACAAGTGAGGATGGAAAGGCCCAAACAGCTCCCTGGAGAGAAGTGGAAAAGGCCCCTCTTCTGGGAGGACAGTGTGCAGGACCCATCAAAGTTCCACAGGTGCTCACCTTCACCTGGCAGTGCTCACTTTAAGACATTATCCCACAGAAATTCTTTCACAATTTTTCAAAAATATGTTTTCCATAGTACCCATTAGATCACTGGTGAAATGGCCGGGAATTGAAAAAAATTACTTATATCTATGAAGGAGAAATGGTATCCATTAATCCTGGTTCACATGGATGAGGGAAGCAGAGTAGCTGCTAAAGTTAGTGCAGAGCTCTACATGCTAACAATACTTAGACAAAATAAATTCTAAAACAAATGTTAAAATAAGATGCATAGAAAGACACTACATAATGATACAAGAAGATATAACTTTTGTAAACATTTATACAACATAGGAGCATCTAAATATACAAAGCAAATCTTGATGGACTTTGATGGATGTAAAGGAACAGATTGACAGCAGTACAGTCCTAATACCCCATTGACATCAATGGATAGATCTTCTAGCCCAAAAATCAACTTGTAAAAAGATGGATTTAATATATTAAATCCTGAAGCAGCAGAATAAGCCATCTTTTCATGTGCATGTGGAACATTTTCTAGTTTTCACTATATGTTAGGACACAAAAAATAACTTAAGAATATTGTAATCATATCAAGCATCTTCTCTGACCATAAAGGTATTAAACTAGATACCAATCACAAGGAAAAAAAACTGAAAAGCACACAAAAAAATGGAGGCTGAATATAATGTTATTCAGGAATGGGTACCACTAAAATCAAAAGAAAAATCAAAATATAATTTGAAACAAATATGTGTGAGAACATAACAACCCAAAATTTATGAGACACTGGGAAAGCAGTCTTAAGAGGAAAATTCATAGCATTATAAGCCTACCTCAAGAAACTTGGAAAACTCAAATTAAAAATATAACTTTATACCTAAAAATATTAGAGGAAAAAACATTAAACAAATCCCAAAGTGAGTAGATGAAAGAAATTAACAAAGAATAGAGCCCCCCAAAAACAAAATACAGTCCAAAAATATAATACAAAAGATCAATGAACCAAAGAGTTGGTTTTGTGAAAAAATACTATTTGAAGATGGATCATGGACCTGAAATAAAAGTTAAAAGTATGAAATTTCTAGAATAATTTATAACAAGAGACATTTATAACCCTGAGAAAAATAAAACAGTCTTTGACATCACTGACCATAAAAGAAAAAAATTGATACATTTTTATTCAAATTTATAAAATTCAGCTCACAGGTAAGAAAATGAATATATAAGCGTCGGATCAAATAGTTACACTATAACGTATTACAAAGACTTGTATGCAGATTATATATAAGAAAGGCACAACTTTCAATTTAACAATAAGAAAACATCTCAATAACAAACAGGCAAATTATATATACACTTGACAAAGGAAGATATTTAAATAGCTAATAAGCACAGAAAAAATTGAACATTATTAGTCATTAAAAATATATAAATTAGTATTGAAATATGACTATACTTCTTGAATGGACTAAATTTAAAACCTAACAACCCTGAATGTTAGCCAGGATGTGAAGCAACTAAAATTTTCATATACTGCTGGTTGAAGCACAGAATGGTACAACCAGTTTGGAATCCTGGCAGTTCCTTATAAACTGAAATATGCTGCTACCTTATGACCAAATAATTTCACTTCTAGGTATTTACCCAAGATATCTGAAAGCATATGTCTAAAAAAAAAGTGTGTTTTTTAACATATATTTATAGCCACTCTATTAATAATAGCCCCAAACTGAAATGGCCACCAATAAAATAGTGGAAAATTGTGTTATAGCCCTGTAATGAAACTGTATTCAGCAATTAACAGGAGGGGATAGATTTGGACATTGGCAAGGAAGAATCAGCGTTAGTGACTGATTGAGGGTAGTATAAGATAAAGAAAGAAACTTTTGATGTCCTTGAGGGGATTAGCCTACTAGCCTAGGAGAAAGATTGAAGGGGGAAAAAATTCATGGGAAAGAGAAGGTAAGAACAGGAGTAAGGGTAAGATGATGATTGTGTAAGAACTACTTCAAAATGGTTTCGGGGTGGGGGGAGGAGTTGTTTTTTTTTCTCAATATGAAGTAGAGAAAGTTCCTCTATTGATTGAAGGTTCCAGGTATCAGAATTTGCTTGTTTCAGTATTTCAAACTTTTTGTGTCTTTTTCCTGGGCAGCATTTCCAACCATTTCAAAGGGTATTTTGGCATTGCGAGGGCACTGGGAATGGTCTTGGGAGGAGACTACTTACCATGCTTTTGTACTCCTTGTTCTCATTTTCCATGAAATATTTAAAGCTCACATATTTGTGGGTCACTGAGGGTACAGATGCCTCTTTGTTTACCCTTCTTTGGGTTGTATTTCTGAGGGAACTTGGTCTGAGGTACACTATTTGGAGTGTTCTGGAATGACATTAAGAAAGACAAGGCATCATATTGTGCTACATAGCAGGTCCTTCAGGATTCAGTAATTGCATCCATGTATTCATTTTCTATAAGAGAGGGTTTTTTTATTTATTAGTTGGTGGATTTCTTAAGGGTGAGGACTACCTTATTTATCTTTTTCCCTTTCCTCCCTGCATGTTATCATGAAGAAAAGTAGGTGTTCAATGCATAAATGCTGAAGGAAGGAGGAAATTTGCCTCTACAAGATTTATTACTTTTACTTCCTCTTTAATATAAAGTTGTGTTATTAGAAAAACAACAAAGTTAAACAACAGCAACAAAATAGATTTTTAAAGAACCATTCCTCTCAATATAAAAGGAAAATAAGGCAAACCCAATATAAGAATTGAAAGACCCTTGACTAAAAGTGACATTGAAAGATAAGATTGGAAGATAAGAGAAAAAGGAGAGGGAAATCATAATCTCAAGCTCTCTGAACTCAGAAACCAAAAAGAGCAAATGAGATGGATCAAAGAATCAAAACTCCATTAAGGTTAACAAGTGGAAAGTAAAGGAACTAGGGTATCCCTGCAAGATATAGAAGAAACCTTTGGTTTAGCTATAGAAACAAGAGAGGTCACACTAAAACAAGGGGAACTGACATGAAAATTTCTCACTGTTAATCAGGAAGGAAGCTGGGATTGACATTCTGCTTGATCTCACTCTCCGTCCAGTAATCTCCTCTCTTGCTCATGCACACCTTGATCTTTACCCATAAACTTGACATCCAGCCAGACTAGTGCTTACCCATGAAGGATCCATGCAGTGACAACTCAGCCACCTTGCATTTTTCTAGCCACTGTCATGTCCTGTTAAACTCTTTAACCCTGACCATAAAACCATTCTGTTTCACTGTTTAATGTGTTTCATTCAAAACATAGTGTAAATTCTACTACCTTCCATTTCTAAGGAACTTATCAGAGATGTATGTATATATTTTTTAGTATACAAGAATGAATACAAAGGGGGAAAAAGTAAAATTATTATTATTTTAACAAAGAGAATGTATAGCTATCTTTCTCAAAAATTATTTAGCATTAGAGTTAAGTCTTCAAAGTTGATACTGTGGTCTGAGAAGTAAATATCCCAGTGTCACCTTCTACAAAATCAAAATAGGTTAGATTTGATTTTAAAATATAAATATTTTTTAAAGAATATTAGAAGGTTCTTTTTTAAATTTATTTATTCATTTTTTTAGAGAGGGGAGAGAGAGCAAGGAGAGAGAGACAGAGAGAGAGAAGGGGGGAGGAGCTGGAAGCATCAACTCCCATATGTGCCTTGACTAGGCAAGCCCAGGGTTTCAAACTGGCAACCTCAGCATTTCCAGGTTGACGCTTTATCCACTGCGCTTCCATAGGTCAGGCTAAAATATAACTATTTAAAGAGAGTTGATATTTGATAATGAAAGATGTTATAAAAATGCTTTCAGAATGAGATTGCCATGCATTGTATATGAATCACAAATATTTCAAGAAAAGGAAAATCAGCTGTCTCTGTATATATCATTGAAGATTGCCTCCTCAGTAAAAAAAAAAAAAAAAAAATTGGGGTGAAGAAAATCTGGAAAGAAAGAAGCAGTGGTTTCATGTTTTGGGAGTTTGGATGTTCATTAGTTTCCTATTTGCATTTGTAACAAATTATCCCAAATATAGTACAGATTTATTATCTTATAGTTTTGTAAGTTATAAGTCCAACATGAGCCTCACTGGGCTAAAATGAAGGGTGCTGCAGGGTGGTGTTCTTCTCCGAGGACCAGAGGAGAGAACACAACCTCCGTCTTCTCAGTACCTAGACACTGCCCACACTCCTTCGCTCATGGCCCTCTCCCTCCTTCTTCAAAGCCAGCAGTAGCAGTCACTCGAGTCCTTCTCCCCTCTCAACACTTTGACTTCCTTTTCTGTATCCTTAATCTCATTTTAAGAATCCTTGTGATTACATTGGGCCCACTGGATAATCTTTCTATTTTAAAGTCAGTTGATTAGGAAACAATTCCAGCTGCTAACTTGGTTTTTCCATTGCCATGCTTCATAATATTCACAAAGTCTGGGGATTCATGTGGGGACATCTATGGGAGACTACCATTTTGCCTGCCAGAGCTGGCTTTTGATACAGCCTGTGATACATCATGCTAAATGATGACTGTCCCTTCTGAACTTGGACAGTCCTGGACACATTTGCTTTAAAAACTCAGACATTCCATCAATGTGCAGAATTGGTCCTGGTACATTATGGGAAAACATTTGAGACCATTAAGAACATGGAAAGTGTTTGGGAGTTGCCTTTTTTGGCAATCTCTCACCCACCATAACAAACTTATGAAATCTTGATTATCCTGCCAAATGACCCCATTAAATTATTTTGTAAATATGTTTCTAGTTAGTACAAATGAAGGTCAGCTAGCTCTTGTTAAAGATTCCCTGTCACACTTGACTGACATTTTGGGTTTTTTTAAATCATATGTAATACTTTCCTGAATTTTGACTAGCTTGTTGCCTTTTATTGGCAGGTGAGTATCACAGAGGTGTTTGTTTGTTTGCTTGCTTGCTTTTTTCGTTTGTTGTAAATACTGTCTTGATCCAGCTTTGAGGCTCTGGCTAGAGGCAGGTCAGTTTCCTTTATTGAGCAACTGACTAAGCCAGACCACCAGTTAACTTCCTTATCAGGTTCTCACAATGGAGAGCCACTGAGGCCACTGTGAACCTGCCCTAATTACCCAGGGGCCAGGTACTGGACAACTAGCTCCTACACCCTGGAGTCATAGAACTTTTTAAATTAGCCAACCCATGGGGAATCCAAGAAACAAAGGAAACTAACCCCACTCCATTTTGCCATACATGGAATTACCCCTCCAGCTCCAGCTTGCTGTTGTCTGTGCCTGGGTGCAACCCCGTGTGTGACCCTGATGGTAGCCTTTTCTCATCTGAAACTGGAAGTTAAAAGAAGTCTGCCTTTCATCTCTATGAGTGTCAGTGTGTTCTGTCCCACCATCAAAGAATCTTTAAATCTATAAAACAGTGAGCCTTTCATCCATCCACTTATGTCTCATACCACAAACATTTAATGCATACTCACTATGGGCAAGCCCTGTGCCAGGTCACACAGGTGACTATTGTGGTCTCTATAAGAGGCAGATTTCTTTCCTACCTGAGATCTAGCATATTGTCAAGTCACCCAATTTTTTTTTCAATCTTTTGCTGCTGAAATTAATAGTTCTGCATTGCTTTTGCACAACCCAATCAAGGTAGCTGGAATCTGTGTGCATACAAATTGTAGGAATAAGACATTTTATTTCAGTGTATACAGATTTCATTTGCCACAATTCTGATCACATATACTCTTTTAAACAGTTATGGCCACTTGAAGATACTATCGTCAATAGTTTTCTTCAAAATGCCTTTGATACATGAACTACAAGGGAGAAGAAAAAAATAGAAAACCTATTATAGTTAACATTGTGAATCAGCTGTGTAATAAAAAAAATTCAAGCAGCATTTTACTAAATGGTGCCATCTGTAAAAAGAGCATTTTTTCTACCAGAAGCAGCAAGTATAGCATTTGTTTGAATGACCAGTTCCTTATCTTGCTTCTGTATGCCAGCCAAAGCCACTTTAGGATGGTGAGAGACGTGTCACAAGCTCATTTGAAACACGTCTCTGGTGGACAGGGAACTGAATGATTCACACTTAAAGTTCTCTGTTGTTAGAAAGGGATGAAACCGCTTTGACTTCAGGAGTACTGGAGGTGTTAAGAGCTGCCTGGCATTTTGACTGTTTTTGGAGACAAATATGTATGTGTGACTGCCTGGGGAAAAAAAGCACACACAACAGAACCTGATGTGAATAACATCGGGTGATAGATTGCCCCTTACCATCAGTCACATCATATGCAATGTAAACAGAGTGAAGTAATTTGCTACTTTCCTGGGTTCCATTATGTATATGTGTTTATTTAATCAGAACTAAATGATATTACATGAAGTTCCCCTTGCCCTCCTGAGGAATCCAGATTCAACACTTTCAGCGCTGTTCAGTGCTGGAGAGTGAAGAAAGTGTAACCATAGTGATGGAATGGAAATGATTTTCTTTGTTCAGAGGCTTCAATATCCAACAGACATTACAGTTTTCAAGGTCAAAAATATATTAGGATGAGATAAAAATTAAAGAAAAATGTGCTGGCTTAGCTACAAAAGCTAATTTTGTTTATGTATTATAAATTATGTTAAAATGACTAAAATGAGATTTCTCAGCAAGAACTAAATGTGTGGTTTCACAAAACTAATTTCCAAAGATGAACACGATTACAGAATTTAGCTTTAAAAGCTTTTCAGGCCATCAGAGAAAACAGCAAAGCTATCAATTATCAGACTTTAGCGGTGCCTCTGTCAGAAATATAATGGTATTTTTAGCATTCTGCTCAGCGTTTACTAAATTAAGAATGTCTACAAACAAATCAATTAATTGGGACATTATTTAATTAAGTCAAATATGTGATCTGCCAAAGAACCTTAAGCAAACGATTACAGCAAACATCCCAGTAGCCTTCCTCTTCTATTGAGGAAGAAGCAGCCGAGCAGTGAGAGGAAGGCGGAAGCTACGGAAAATGAAACGGGGCTCAGCCAAGCAAACACAGCCTCATGCTTTTCCGATTCATTCTGCATTCTTATGTGATTTTAAAAAGTGCTTGTTTTGAAAATCTGTCATTTCCTGGGAGAAGGTCAGTGCTGTCAGTCATTCCAGTCCTGTTAGGTGAATATGTGACATTTGGTTTTTTGTAAGGTGGTGTTTTTTTTATATATAACAATGTACACATAAAAGAATCTCTAGCCTCATGTGTGATACACTTAAGTCTCTGGATGCTAGGAAGTTACTGGGTTCTGATGTTTGTTTTCATATCACTGGAAAGCCAAACGGTTTGGATTCAGTGAAGGTTCATTTTGGACCTACTGTAAGTCAGGCACTTTCAAATAAAGTCCTATAAGTTAGATGTCAAGATCCCAGTTTTGTAAATGGGAGACTGAGGTTCAAGGAGGCTATTTCCCTGCATTCATGCACCAGGTAAATTGCAGAGCTAGGATTTAAACTCATGGCATGTGGTATCAAGTCTCAAACACATTATTTCTTTCCATTGTTCCAGAAAATCTTTTCTTCAGGAAAGCCAGTGCAAACCAGCCTGGACATAAGCAGGACTGCACCAATGAAATGAGTACCCTGATAGCCAACAGAGTCATTGGAAATATATTGTCTCAAAAAGGTTAGCAATAAGGTGGTTAGAAAGGTAGCAGAGGTTATCATCAAAAACTGCTTAGACAAGTCAAAGTATCTAATTGCCTAATCCCACTGGGCTTCGTGGGAAAGATAAGACTGCCTTTTCACCTACAAACAACCCAGAATAGAGTTATATCCTTATTTGAAGTGATTGCAAGTATGAACCAGGAATAAGTTAAATGAGGTGTGATGGAAGCAGGTGTTCAATAGCAATGTTGTGACCTGTTACAAACCTTAAAATCGGATTACTTCCTTTTGGTTAATGAAGACTATCTTTTAACAAATATCACAATGGTGAGCTTGTCTGCTCGGGAACACCTCATGAGCTGTCACACATTCTTGAAATCATTTTCAGAACTCATTTGATCTAAGCAATTATTATTGGTCCTACCCAAGTGACTCTCATCCAGGCCAAGTAAGTCTTCTAGTCCCCTTTCTTCTTTTCTTGTTCGCTTTTCTCCTCTCAAATCTGGCTGCATCCCTGATGCAATCATGCACCTGGGTATTCTCATTCTGCTGCATCCGTCTTCCAGAAATTTTCTCAAACAAGGCATGGATGTAAATCTGCAAATCCCTGGCACCTGCTGATCTGAGAATGATAAAGAAACCATGAGAACATGAGGATCCTTTCAAATCGTCTCCCTAAATATTAATTATAAGTCAAAGTTTTGTTACTTGTTTTTATCACATTTTCATTGCTAAGTAACAGGTTAAACTTTGAATGAAATGGCATGTGGGAAAATTGTAGTTTCCACTCCATTCTAAAGATAAAAGAACTTACTGTTTCATCATCAAACTGGAGAGAAAACATCTTACTGCTTAACTTGTCCTGATGACTGATGTGGGATGCTGGCTGTTCTGGCTGGAGCCACAGGGAGGGACACACATGGATCTCAGGCTTTGCCCTGATTGACAGCATGTGAGCAAAATGCTTTGTATAATTAGGGTAATTTTGTATGCAAAGGGAAAAAACAGCCCCTTAAATATCAGTGTGGGATTAAATAGCAAAATATGTCTAGAATGTGAGACTTTCCAAACTGAAAGAAGTTATTGAAAAATGATTCATTTTTACATCCTCCACCTGCTGCCTGATTCTTCATAATATTGATTGGTGAGAGAAAGGACTCTTTCCAAGTGACAGAACTGAGATGTGTTGCAAATAAGATGCATTGTTTTTAGCTCTCAGCCTATGAGCTTCAACGGTGTGTTAGAGGCTGTTTAGAAAATTCAGAGTAACTGTTTTTATGTTAATAATTCAGTTTTCATAAAAATTCTCTCCTGTCATTTATATTTATCAGAATTTAGAATCAAGTAAACACGGATGATATTGTTTTAGAGCAGGAAATTATGACTTTAGAAATATGTTTTTTATGTCATCACAGATATTTATTATAATAAAATTAGTTGTTTTTATGTTATCCTACTAATCTGGGTACTTTACTGACAGTGTTTTAGACATTCTCCTGTATCAGTTCTTTTTTTCACCTGTAATTAAAGACTACTGACTAACGGTGCCTTAAATAGTTTGTTTTATTCACGTAGCAAAGAGACACGATGTAGGTGTCTACTCTTACTGTTTGAGCAGCTCTATGTCAGGGGCAGCATCGCTGCAATATTCATCACCTTTTCCTGATAGTCACAAGGTGATTGCTACTGCTCCCGGCATCGTGCCTTTATTCACACAGAATAGAAAGGGCCAGGTGTAGTGCTAGAGATGTATGCTTTTTATTTATCATTAAACAAAGCTTTCTAGATCCTCCAGAAATTTTTCATTTATAAACCATTGGCTAGGACTCAAGGAATCTGACCATTACAGGCTTCAAAGAATCTGACACAGTAAGTATTTAGGTTTTTGGGAATGGGTCTTAGGTTAGCTCTCCATCAGTGCCTGACAACTCTTGCAGCCAAATTTGTATTTTAATGACTAGGATTGATGCTGTGACTTAGTGTAATTAGCTATAAGTTGAAGCTTTGTTATAAACAAAAAGAAAATTGACATAAATCATCTGTGTTTAAATCTCAACTCTGTAGTTCCCATGTTATGATCTTAAGCTTCAGTTTCCTCATCTCTAAATGGAGATAAGAATTTCTTTTTATAGGTGTGATGAGGATTAAATAGGTTAGATGTCTTAAAATATCAAGTACAGATTTGAATATATAGAAACTATCAATATATTATTCATATATTCATTTTTTTTTCATTCACATATTCAATTGACCAATATAAACTTTATTTAAGAGAAGCAGTTGAGAAGAGGTCACCATAGGAGAGAGGAAGGAAATTAATTTATATTGGTCACCTCCTACATATATTTCTTATCCTCATATCATTTTCTTACCCAATGTAGCAAACATTTATTTTGTTTTCTGATTAACTAGGCTCATAAGCAAAAACCAGAATGGCTTTGACTTCCCATATTTCTAAGTTGCATGTACTGTACAGGTTTTTCATCTTATTCACTTTTTAATTGAATTTATTGGCGTGACACTGCTTAACAAAATTATACTGGTTTCAGGTGTTCAATTATACTACACATCTCTTCATACCATACTATGTGTTCACTGTCCCCCCTCCCATCTCATCACATTTTTATTTCCCTGGGAACCCATCACAAGCCCTTGGGGGCTGGATGGAAAGATCATTTTGTAAAATGCTGTGCAGGATCACACACCAAATCTTTCCTTCTTTTCAACATTTGTTATTCCACAAATAGATTGGTATCAAATTAGCTTTTTCCTGAAAGTATATGTCTTTCCTATATAGAAGTCCTCCTTTCAGTCCATCCAGAGATAAAGGATAGCCATTACTCAATACTTATTTGGAATCTGAACTTTAGGAAATGTTGTCCATTTAAATCTTCAAGTCTTGCTTCTTCTCTGAAGTTCATCGTGCATTCCTACTGTCCAGATAGGGCCAAAGTGGCATACCCTCATTTGCCATAAGTTTGGTCATCAGGCCCATGACCTAGGAACTTTGTCACATACAGGTTATTAACACTGTGTTATGGGCAATAATTTCTAAATATGAACAGGTGAACATATGAACATAAATATTTCTACCGAAAAAGAAAACAATCTTTTTTTATTCTTTGTTTTTTCCTTTACCCATCTATTTATCCTTTTTTCACTTCCTCCATCTGTGTTTGTCTCTGCTCTTCTCCCTCTCTCCCTTTCTCTTTCTCTCTCTCATATCTGAGCAATCTGCAGAAGTGGGGAACACCCTGAGAGATGACTAGGCGTGATAAGATCACTAGGGCTAAATACTAATTCCAGACTTTCCTCTAGAGGGAGCTGATGGTCAGGCTAGTAAAAGCTGGTGCAAAGCTTTAAATATAGACAGTATGTTATTTATTGTAAATGATGTTGTAATGAACATGGGGGTGCAGATATCTTTTAGAGTTAGTGTTTTGGGTTCCTTTGAATATATACCCAGAAGTGGAATTGCTAGGTCATAAAGGCAGTTCCATTTTTAATTTTTTGAGGAACTTTCATATTCTTTCCACAGTAGCTGCACCAATTTCCATTCCTACCAACAGTGCACAGGGTTCCCTTTACTCCACATCCTCACCAACATGTGTTGTTTGTTGATTTATTGATGACAGCCATTCTGAAAGGTATGAGGTGATATCTCTTTGTGGTTTTAATTTGCATTTCTTCTGAGTGCTTATCAATAGATGAGTGGATAAAAAGTTGTGAGGATTATATATATAATGGAATATTATTCAGCCACAAAAAAAGAATAAAATCTTACCATTTGTGACAGCACGGATGGACCTAGAGGGTATTATGCTAAGTGAAATAAGTCAGAAAGAGAAAGTCAAATAGCATATGATTTCACTTATAGTGGAATCTAAAGAATAAAAGAAATAAACAATAACAACAAAAAAACAGAAACAGACTCATAGATGCAGAGAAGAGACTAATGGTTGCCAGAGGGGAGGGGGTTTGGGGGGCTGGGTGAACAAGATGAAGAGATTAAGAGTACAAATTGGTACTTACAAAATAGTGATGGCAGTATTGCAAGACTGTAGACTTATAAAACACCAGAAATTCTCAGTGTAATATTAGAGAAACAACTGTTATGGACCACTTCTTAGTGCTACTTGCTCATGCTATAGTGCTAACATCTTGATTTCAGCCCTGTAAACGAATTCAAATATTTCATATGAATTTTCAGCCACCCATTCATTCGTGTATCTACTTCCCATTGAATATTTGCTGAGCTTATATTATGTGACTAATGTTGTATCAGATATTGGGGATTCAGAATTAAATAGTCTTTGTTTCTAACCTCAAAGAACTCACAATCTAATAGAGAAAATAATACAGAAACAGTTAGTTACAGTTCAATGCTAAAGTGCTAATTTGAAGATATGTGTGTGACATACAGTTGGGAAGAAAGTATATAGGGGACTAATCTAAGGATATGAAATGCATTTATGGTTAACCTACCTGCAACCATCTCTGCAAACTAGGGAACAGTCTGACAAGGCAAGAAAGAGGGCCATCAAAAATGCCATTGAGATAGGAACTCCCCATCGTCTACCATATAATGCTTTTGACTGAAATGGAAGGCTTACCGTCCCATTCTTGGCTTTCAACTCCCATTGATGGTTCCCAGACACATTTTATATGTTCATTTCAATGCATATTCTGTTTCCTGCGCTTGGTATCCTCCCTTCTTTTATTCTGCCTTCTTTTGCTCATCTGCTATTTCAAACATGCAATGCTATGATTTTAGATTGACTCACTCTTCATTGGATGTCAGCTCAGTTATTACCTATTCATAGATGTCTTCCCTTCTTACCCAGTCTAAAATGGAAATTCCATCCACATGCAACATCACATCATCACTCTTTCTTATTTTCCTGATGGTACTTTTCTGTATATGAATTTCTAGTTCTTTTTTTTTTTTTTTACCATCTGTTTCTAACTTGATTAACAAGTAAACTCCAAGAGACAGGGGATTTGACAGTCTTATTCACTGCTGTATTATCAGTGTCTAGAATCAAGCCTGATAAATAATAAGAGCTTAATAAATATTTGTTGGGTTGACAAGATAATTAATAGACCATTTCTCCATTGGAGTGCATGCCTATTGGAAAAAGAATGAGTAATTAATTAATAGACCAATTTTTTCTGAGGAATGTGTACCCTTCGGATAAGGAATTGCCAGTTTTTATTTATGTATTTATTTTTTTTGAGAAAGAGGGAAAAATGAGAGAGGCTTGAACTGGTGCCCACAAGATAGAGCCTTAACAGGGCTCAAACCAGCAACCTCGTGGTGGAGGTGGTGCCCTCAGAACCTAGCCTGCAATCCTGGGATCCTGAGATGGAACTGGTGGCCTCAGTGCTCCAGGGCAAGGCTCTATCTACTGCAACTCTGGTCAGTGCACAAGATCACCAGTTTTTGATCTGTGTATTTTACTTACTTGGTACACTCTCTGACACAGAGTAGATGCTCAATAAATATCGAATGAATAAATGGGTGCTGACAGAGATTTTGCAGATGACTTCAGACCAAAGCTAAGATGCTAATACTGAAGTTTTTTTGGAACATGAACTAACTGCTGAGTTAGGATGGTTTTCAGAGTGATTGCTGCTCCAATTAGAGCATGACTACTGACCTGGGAGTGCAGCTATGTTGCCTCAGTTGACAAATTAAGCTTGCTAGCCCCGAGCACAAGAACAGTTTGCAAACTCAGATGGCCCCAGGATGAAAGGAGAGCCACCACACAGCCCTTTCATTCCATACTCATGGTTTCTACAGTAATTATGGGATTGATATTTAAAAAAAAAAAAACCTCTGGGAGAATTTAGAAGTCAAGTTTTAAAGATTTTATATCCATTATCTTGAGAAATGGTACTCACAATTACAAATTTAGAGGTTAGGATCTTTGTTAAAATTAAAATGTGGTATCAAATGCCAGAATTAATTGCCAAAAGTTATTCACTTACTCAATCTGGTGGCTTAAAAAAGCAGTCAATTTAGAGTGTCCTCAATCTGCATGTTCCTTTCTTCTTTTAAAAAATCTATTTCTTTGGCTCTGGCCAGTTAGCTCAGTGGTAAAGCATTGGCCCAACATGTGAATGTCCTGAGCTTGATTCCACATCAGTGCACACAGGAAAAGTGATCATCTGCTTCTCCACCCCTCCCCCTCTCACTTCTCTCTCTCTTCTCTTCCTCTCCTGCAGCCATGGCTCGAATAGAGTGAGTTGGCTCCAGGTGCTGAGGATGGCTCCATGGCCTCCGTTTCAGGTACTAAAAAGGCTCTGGTTGCAATACAGCAAGGGCCCCAGATGGGCAGAGCACTGCCCCATAGTGAGCTTACCAGGTGGATCCCCGATGGGGCACATGCAGGAATCTATATCTGCCTCCCCTCCTCTTACTAAAAAAAATTCAATTTCTTCTAGTTTTAAAACATTCCCACCTTGCTGAGGAGGTTGCATTGGGCTACATGGAAATTTTAAGATGCAATTGCTTGAGCAAAATGTCCCAATATTTAGTAAAATGATTGGTTTGAAACACAAAAGATTTTTTTGTATCTTAATCCAGCCAGTGTCCAAAGTGGGGTTTTATGCTATTTAGTAATAATCAGGTAAAGTTTCATATTCATGTAAGTATGAGTTATTCTGATGAAAGCTTCCAGGAAACCAACAACCATCCTTGGGCTCAGATTCTCTCCAAAACCTTTGGCTACAAGGGCAAAATTATTTAATAAAATTATTAAGAATAAAAACATCTCCTCAAAATAGTTTCACTCAAAAAGATTTCCTGTGTATTGATTTGATTTTTAAGAGCAATTACATAATCTTAGTACCAAGTTGTACCAAAAAGCCTTTATTTAACTGTTCCGGTGTGAAATGACAAATTCACTGGTGAGGGAGAGAAGAGTGAATTGGTGTCAGGTTTGCTGGTGGAGAAAGCTTCACTGTTTACCTTACATTTCTCCAAAGGCCCAGGGGAAGAGTGGGTGGTGAGGAAGACCCTTTCTGCCTAAAAACACAGCCAGGATCTGAAACCTGCACTTGAAAAGAAAGTAGTAAAAATTCTTTCAAATTAATCACATATTTTGATCAATAACAACCTTGGAAATATTTAAAATACTTTATAAATCTGAGTGAACCTTTACTTTATAAATCTGAACCTTAATTTATTCAAAATAATGTTTTGAATCATTAGAAGATGAGGATATCAACTTTTTGCTCTTAAAAAGCTTATGATCAGTTGATGCAGACAAGATAATTTGTACATGAAATGTAAACTCCCCAATGAATGGGTCAGTCATGAAATAAAAAGGAATTTAAAAAAATAGCTGCCACCTTAAACTAATAGAAAATTGTTTATCAACTGCAATTGAAATTTTAAAAAAATATATTTAAAAACCGAATGGCTAGCATTTCTAAGTTTTGTGCTGAACCCTTCCTTTAAACATTTTACACATATTTCCAGTTAGAGTGGAAATATTGGAAGTGAGGAGCATATTATTTCAACTGTTTGAATACTTGGAAATACCTAATGTCACATTGTGGATATTTATTCAAGGTTATATAATTGATATTTTTCCCGCAAGAACATCATATATTATAAGAATAAAATGATGTTAAAAGTCATATCCTGTAAAGCATTTCCCCCAACTTCCTGTATGTTCCAGAGGCTTCCACTGTTTTTCACGTATCAGTGTATGACGACTCATCATGAATGCTTACCTCCCTCACATGAACATAAGCTATGCGGCACTTGTCTTGTCTGAGTATTTGATGGATTAGTTGGTAAATGAGTGTTCACTGAATTAAGGAACAAAAGAATAAACTCTTTTATCCTCTGCTGTGATGTACTTGGTTTATTGTGTCATGTATCACTCACCACATTGGATTCTTTTTGGTTGTTTGAACATGACAATTCTTTCCTGCCTTAGGCTTTTCTAAATATTTTCTCTGTTATGAAAAAGTTCTCCTTGTTTTTATTCTCTAGCCACATCCTCAGGAAGCATTACCTCCTCAGAGAGAACTTTTCTGACCACTCTGTCTAAATGGGGTGGCCATCTGCTACTAGCTCAGCCCCTTGTTTTATTTTTTTTCTTCATAATGGCATATATAATGTTTTATTATTGTTGATTTTCTTTTTCTCCTGCAATTCTGTATTGTAAACTTCATGATGGAGGCGTATGTCTTACTGTCTACTGCAACCTCAATGCCTGGCACATGGCTGGATACATAGAAGTCAATAAATATTAGCTGAAGGAATGAATGGTGTTTACATTCAGGACACTCTCATTAGTAACATTTACTCTCAGGCTTCAGTATTCTGTATATTATAGTAGTTTGGATTTATTTATAAGGCATGATATGCAACTCCACATTTTTCTTTTCATTGATCTAGCAATTTGGTGTATTGAGGCTATGACCATAGTAGAAAACAACCTGGATGTAGTATATAGTTTATGAGGGTACAGAGGGGAAGGGGGAAAGTATGCTTCTTTAGGACAGGATATCCCATTTGGGACAAAGAAGTGTGTGAAGGCTCTGGAAAGCCCTATGCTGATAACTTCTCATGGCTTACTGTCTTGGTTTTCTTGGTCATCTGGATTTTTTCACACAGTCTTTCATTCTCCCTCTCCATCACTCTGCCTCTCTTTTTCTTGTAACTGTTCTTTTGTGTGTATGTTTTTTGCTATGATAATGCTGAAATTCTATATCAGGCTTATCTCTCTGAATATTCTGCTTGACATACATTGTTTTTCCTACCTACACAGTTAGTTATAATTAAAAATCGTGCCCCACTTGACTCTCCAGTTTTACATGTACTATAGAAACACCAGGAGAGTGCAGCTGCCCACAGAAATGTAGTGGGTTGGGGAATACTTTATCCCCAGTAACAGTGTCAGAGATATCATCCTCTTACAATGAGCATGTTGATACTAATGATGCTTGTAGTAACAATAAAATGTAGAAGATTACAAAGCCCACATTACCCCAAAATGACATTAGCTTGAGACCACCAGGCTTACAATAACAGCAAAAAATGCTCTGACTCAATGCCTTTTATCAACATCATTGGAACTTCAGACTAAGCTTCTTCATGATGGTCATCCAGGTATCACTGGATAGTCTCATTTGCTCTTGATTGTCCTTGACAGTAACCTGCTTCAACTCATAATGATGGTCATATTTTCCCCTGCCAATTCAAACAGTTCTACCTGTCATTAACTCTCTTGACATCACCTATCCTGTATTTAACAACATCAGTTATTTCTTCTCCAGAGTCCTCTGTGCCTATGCTATCATGGAGAATGCCCCAACATCTTTAATATGTGACATAATGTAGCCCTAAATTGTGATCTCACTTTCTCAAAATAACTCTAGTATTTCAGTCCTCTAATTTCATCCCTAGGACCTGGTGCAAATTTCATTAAGGGCTGGTCTAGAATAGATCTTTGTCACTCAAAATGTGGTTTGTGGACCAATAGTATAAGTATCATCTAAGAGTTCATTAGAACTGCAGATTCTTGGGCTCCGCCTGAGTCCTGCCAAGTTAGATCTGTAGTTTAGTGTGATTCTCAGGTCATGTGTAGCACAGTGAGGTCTGAGAAGCACTGAAAGATGGATAGGGAAACTTTTCTTACTTTCTTCCTGGTGATTGCCACCAAATTAGCTCTTTCATCACCAACCACTCTCTCTTTCCTTGGTGGTTATGGGATAACTGAGTCTCTTAGTTTCTTAAAGGTCTTAGTTCTCTGAACAGCCATGCGTTCCTGTGATGTCTGCCTCATAGGTGTTCCGGGTACACAAATAATTGCCTGAAGGTGCAATAGATCTTTTATGAGCACTTGCATTGGTGCTTCAGTCACATAAGTTATACTTTAAAAAAAATAGTAATACCAATAATAATAACAATAATAATAATAACAATACATGCCTTGAATTTTCATTATGCTTTTCTCTTCTCAAAGCATTTGAATTTTGGAGTAATGCCAAATTCAAGGGAAGGGGGTAAAACTGGTATTAACTATCATGCCTCTTTTGCCAGTGAAGATCTCAGACTCACGGTGATGAATCTCAGGCCCAGAGAGCATAGATGGCACATCTTTTAACTTCAGCTCTCCTTTCACTACACAAGCTAAATCAAGTTAAGAAAGAACACAGGGCAGGTGAGAATGCAATTATGACAAAATGTGGCTGCTGTTTTGAAGAAGTGTTAAGTCATCAGGAGAGATTTAATATGAGCTTTAAGTCCCCAAGGACATGTCCTCATGTCTCGAAGCATTTTTATACTAAAAACTTTCATTGAAAGGGGAAAAGAACTAACAGAAAAATATTTAAAGTAAGATAGAATACTTGAAAACAACTGAATGGCTTACTTGGGTAAAAACAGTCACTATCTACTTCTATTACCTTTGAAAATCTTAAAGAAATGCTACCTTGGTGTTTGCATCTCTTAAATATATGAACTCAATTTTAGTTTAAATGGTATTGGATTAGAAAGAAATGTTTTATGCCAGCTGTGGAATGAACCCTCAGGAATAATCATAAGACTGTTTCTCTCTACTGATGAGGCAAACTCTTAGAAAGCAAAACGTTCTTTTAAATTCCTACCTGAAATAAGCATAGATGAATTGCTTTTACTTTTAAACTTTTACTGTCCTTTGTACTTTCTCAAGGAGAGATTGATTTGGCACCTTGGAAAGGACTAAACATTCTTTCTTCAGTTTTCTTCAGAACACTTAGTTTTGCTTTTGTGTCCAACATAATAAACTTCTTCCCATCAGTGGGAGGGGGTGTCTGATTGCTCAGGGGCACCCAGAGATTTTCTTGGCTCTGAAAATATAGGACCAAAGACAAATTGGGCACTAGCTCAGCTGGGAGATATTTCTTACCGTGCTTTCTCTGCTCTGGATATCCTGATGAGACTACCTACAGTTATCCTATTCCCAGGCCAGATCTTATAGCCTGCATCACCAAAAAGCCACACTCTTGTGTTTCCAGTTGCCTTGGTCTCTATTTGGGTCCTTTCCCTCGGCACTCTGAGCAGCATCCCTATTTTGGTCCTCAGGCTTCCCAGAACTAATGAGGCTTTTTTCTTCTCTCATTTACTCTTTTAAAGCACTCTGTTCTTTTCCTTTTCTATCTCTCTTCTCTTCTTCCCCTCCTACACCTCCTCTTCTTCCTCCTACTTTTCCTATTCTGCCTTGTAACAACACTCTATTTTCCCTTTCAGTTTCTTGGTGATCAACTTCTCATTTTAGATAAGACCTCTTTTTCCTAGTGAAATCATAGAAGTCTTCAGGATATTAATGGACAATCTGAAACAATCACTGTAGGAATTTACTATTTTGATGGCATCCCAAACTTGGACATTATCCCTCTGAAGCTTGTGTCTTCAACCTGGACCAGCCCATCCCTGGAAGGCACCTAGCACTCATTAATACAGACTCCAATTCACTCAGCTCTGTTCATGACAAGAATCCTCTACCTTTTCATCTTGTTGCTACACTTGCTGGACATTTTATTTTTAGCTGCAGTTGTGTAATTACTTATGTTTTATACATTTTCCCACTGTTTTTAATTTTACCTTCACCCTGTTGGGTCTGTTAATAGGTTTTTCTTCTGTGATTTTTGGTAATTTGAGGTTTACCCTTTGGTCCTCTCTGTATATAATGTGATTATTCCTGACCCTTGTAACCCAAACCTGGGGCTGTGTGATGGCGTTGGTTTCCCCTTTATCTTATCTCAGCCTTTCAGAAGTGCTGGGTCAATAGACTCAAGCCTTAAAATTCTGTTTCATAATAAAATACAGCCAATAATCCATGTTCAATAAATCTTCAGCTGATCAACAAAGGGTAGGGTGACCCCAGTTATAATGAACCTGGTTTTGTTAAAAATTCCCCACCTCTTTCTTTTAAATATTATAATTAATTTTTAAATTTTTAAAAATTTATTTATTGAATTTTAGAGAGAAAGGAAGAGGTGAAAGAGAGATAGAACATCGTTGTTGTTCCACTTATCTGTGCATGGTTGACCCTTACATGTGCCCTAGCCAAGGATCAAACCCACAACCTTGGTTCATCAGGACAACACTCCAACCAACTGAGCCACCCTTGAAAATTTATATAGGTGAAGAAGGCAACAGGCAAGATTTGGCTTATTTTCTTCAATAGGTATATTCCTAAAAACATGTTGTATGAATAGAAGGTCTGTCATGAATTTATAGTAAATATTGTAGGAGATATTTAAAGAAACCTCAAGATAAAACTTTTGCAAAGTAAAAATAAATAAGTAAATAAAAATCCTTATATCAGTCAGGACAGGCTGGTTTATGTTGCAATAACAAGTAATTCCCTAGTCATGACAATTATATTTCTTGCCACATTTGAAGTAGGTATTAGAAAATACATGTTTCTTGAGAGTTAGACTGACTTCTTAGCCTGCATCCTGTCCAGTGATGTTGAAGTTTTGGTATTAAGTCATGAATTGTCACACTATCTTTTAGTTCAGGCAGATTATCAGTATAATTCTCTGAAAAATTTCACTGAATTTCTCTCTCTTTGATGTTAGTCAGCTTCACATACCGAAAATCTTTGAGAATTCCTTTCTAGATATAATATCCTTATTCCCTGAGTGTCTGCTTCCTCACTCCTATGCCTCTCTCTCTCTTGATTTCAATGTGGATATCATGTGCCTATCAGGGGTTCAGAACCACACATTTCCCTAAACAGTTTCATCCATTTTAAAAGATTTTCTAAGTTTTACTGTGAGGTAGGCATAATAATGGCCTCCTAAAGATGTCCACATGCTAATCCTTATATTTGTGAATATGCCACATTATGTAGTATAAAGGGGAATTGCATTAATCAGCCAGCCTCAAAGCAGGGAGAATGTCCTGAGCTATCCAGGTGGGTCCTGTGTAATCACAGGTTCTTTAAAAGCAGAATGGGAGGCTGCAGAGTCAGTGCCTGAGCCAGAGTCATACAGCATGAGGACCCTCAACCGGCACTGCCTGGCTGCAAAAATGGAAGGGAGCTGTTAGCCTTTAGAAACTGGAAAAGGTAAGAAAATGAATTATTCCTTAGAGCCTCGAGAAAGGAACACAGTCTTATTTACACCTGAATTTAGCCCAGAAAGACACATTTAACACGGTCAGAACCAGTAAATTTTCATAATTTCAGCCACCAACTTTGTAATAATTCGTTACAGAAGCAACAGGAAGCTAGTACACATTTAATTTTTCTCAGAGCTTTTAACACTGTTGCCATATCCTTAATTTAGTGTTAGTTGTGAGGCTTTTTCATCAGTCTTCTTGCTCAAAGACGATTTCTCAATTACATAGTTTACTGTTTCAGTAAAAGCGGTCATTTCTTCTAACTATAAGCCCATGAATTTGTGAACTTTCTGTTTTCGTTTTATTACATCTTATAAACCAACTAGTTCCTTTAGCTCGTCTCTACTATAACACCTTGTCACATAAAGCCAACAGCATTCAACATGCCTTACCAACCTTTTGTTTTCCAACTCACTCCCATAGCTTTCCAAGTTTATTAGGCATATAGTATGCCTTCTAAGTAATTGCATTTGAAATTTTACCAAGTGTTCAGCCACTGCGCAACATGGATCATCATTCTTTCAGCTCCATGGACAGTTTCTCACCAGTTTCTGATCAATGCTACATTTCTGTTATGGTAAGAGCCCACTTCTGTATACTAATTACTGTTAGGTAAGAGTTGTATTCAGTCTGCTCAAGATGGGAGAGATAATGCTATGGAACACATAACCCTAAAATCTTAGTGGCTTAAAGAAGAAAGATTAATTTCTCTCTCACAATGTGCCTATTCTACAGGCTCTGCTCTGCCTTGTCCTAACTCCAGAACCTAAGCTATCAGAGGAACCCTAGTCTAGAACATTGAACTAAGGCAGAGGAAAAGAGTATATAGCTAATCACATACTGGCTCTTAGGCTTTCATACAAACATTCACTTACAATTCCTTGGCTAAATCAAACACCCTGGCTATCTCAAACACCAAGGGAGCAGGGCACTGTAATCCTGTGATATGCCTGTAAAAAAGAACAGGAATATTCGGTGAACAGTAATAACAACTACCACGCCCTTACTGATTATTCTGAATTGAAGTTTATTATACTAGGGGACAAGTACATTCAGAAATGGGTGCCATACTATGAGAACAGATGACTCTGCATAAATATTTTTTGCATATTTGTACTGAAGTTGTAAATGACAGGCACATGTAGTCAGTGCTTATTCTGATTTCACATTTTAAAAGCTATTAGTTGCATGTACATTTTAGAGTGTTAGGAATTAAAAAAAAAAAAATACCCACCTCAATATCTAGGCATATATAAAGAAAGTAATCCAATATGCCAACAAATATGTAATTCAACATTACTTATAATAAAAAATTTGCAATATCCCATATACCTCTAAATAGTTTAAATTAAAATACATTTGTTTACTATAAAATTATAGGCCCTGGCCGGTTGGCTCAGTGGTAGAGTGTCGGCCTGGCATGCAAGGGGTCCCGGGTCCGATTCCCCACCAGGGCACACAGGAGAAGCACCCATCTGCTTCTCCACCCCTCCCCCTCTCCTTCCTCTCTGTCTCTCTCTTCCCCTCCCGCAGCCAAGGCTCTATTGGAGCAAAGATGGCCCGGGCGCTGGGGATGGCTCCTTGGCCTCTGCCCCAGGCACTAGAGTGGCTCTGGTCGCAATAGAGTGACGTCCTGGAGGGGCAGAGCATCGCCCCCTGGTAGGCAGAGCGTCGCCCCCTGGTGGGCGCGCCGGGTGGATCCCGGTCGGGCGCATGCGGGAGTCTGTCTGACTGTCTCTCCCCGTTTCCAGCTTTGGAAAAATACAAAAAAAAAAAAAAAATTATATACCAATTATGTAAATATTAAATGCCACAAATTACTCCCAACATTACATTAATTTAAGAAGTACACTATACTATTGTATATAGATTAAACTTCAGCTTTTAAGAATATGTGCAAAGAAAATGACTGCATGAAAATATATAAATGCCAGTAATGGCTAGAATATACAAATGATGGAATTAAGACTCATTCTAATTATTTTTACCATTTTTATTTTCCAAATTTTCTACAGTGACAACTTCTTTTTTTTATGTCCCAAAGAATAAACATAATAAGTAAGAATAAAAAAAAATTTTTTCTAAGAAGGATTTATGGTGCCTATTCTTAAGGCTTATCAATAAAACTGTTAAAATTGAAATAGAAAATTAAAACCATATTTGGTAGGCAGAATTCTAATAATGTCCTCCAAGATTCTCATCACCTCCTGTTTACTCAATTAAACACTAATATAAGTGTGCTCTGGGAGGACTTTGATGATGGAATTAAGGTTCCTGATCACCTGATCTTTGAATAGGGAGAGTATCCTGGGTTATCCAAATGGGCCCAATGTAATCACATGAGCCCTTACAAACAGGAGAGGCTGGTGGAAGTGTCAGTTAGAGAAACACAGCAGAAGGGAAGGTCAGAGATACTCATGGCAGAAGAAGGACCCAACCCGCTGTTGACAGTTTTGAAAACAAAAGAAAGGAAGCATAAGTCAAGGAATGCAGGTAGGTTCTAGAAGCTGTGAATGACCCCTGGCTCATAGTTAGAAAGGAAACTGAAACCTAAGTTCTACTATTGCATGGAACTAATTCTGTCAACAATATGAACGAGTTGGGAGGTAGATTATTTCCCAGTCTCTAGTGAGAAATATATGTGCGAAGAAAATGACTGTAGAAAAAAAACTGAAACACCTTGATTTTAGCCCAGTGAGATCTGTGTTGAACTTCTATAAACTGTGAAATAATAAATTTATGTTGTTTTAAAGTTCTAAATAGGTCATAATTTATCATAACAGCAATAGAAAAATAATATACCATGAAATGAGGGTGAACAAAAATACTAGCTGTCTCAAAGGGCTAGTACAATTACTGTTGATAAGGATTAAATATGGTTTTGAACTCCTTGACAGTCAAGGTAGGAATGAAAACAAACAGTGGAGGATAATTTTATTTTACTTTTGAGAGCTCCCAACATTTCCCTGACAACTGCTTTAATGAGGACCTGCATACGATAACCTACCGCCTCATAGACCTCTTTGCAGAATCTAATCTTTATTATACAGAATGATCTTTCAAAAGTCAATTCAGATCATGTCATTCTACTGCTTACCCTTTGGGAGCTCCCTATCACTTGCAAGATGAGTTTCAAATTCCTCAACGTAACACAAAAGTTCCTTCAAAATCCGATCTCTACTTTTCCTTCCAGATTCACTTTGTACCATTGCACAAAAGCACCTACGATCCATCTACATCCTTATAGTCTATCAAATCAACACTCCTTTTATGCTCTTACCACTTACAGACATTCTCTTCTGGGCCTAAAATGGGTTTTCCTTCTTTTCCTCCTGTGGAATAGTACCATATGCCATGAGTTGCCTCCAACATCTTCCCTTTGGTTAAGCCTTCTTCATCACTCCCTTCACCCATCACCCATCCTCAGTAGGAAAAGTAAGTCATTTATTTCTCTTTCCTCCTACAATGCTCTGTTCCTTGTTCTATTGCAGGACTTAGATATTGCAACAAAATTACTGGCTTACATGGCAGTCATTCCCACTAGATGGTAAACTCACTAAAAATTAGTACTATATTACATTCAAATTTGTATCTTCAAAATGTACCACTATAACTGGCACAATGTAGCCTCAGGAAATATTAGTAGAGCAAATGCCTGTACTAGAGCCTCAACCAGGGTAGAATAAATAGAGACACAATAATTTAATGGAAAATGCCAGATTTCAATTTGAATTATACCCCATGACATAGTGCTTTCTTACTTTGTGACTTTGGCAATTATCTGAGCTTCCCCTTTCTCATCTACAAAACAGAAGACTATAATTTATCTCATGAGGTTATTATAATAATTAATTATAATGTCTATAAAATGGATAGCATAATGGCACATTATAGATATTTGAAAGTGTACAAGAAAAAAGTATATATTCATGAATATGGTTATTATTTTTAAAAATCTGTTTTTGTTTAAGACGTTAAATGAAAATATCAAAGTAATTTTGAAATAAAAGTTAAATCCTAGAAATAATAATTTAATAACAAAAAGTTAGCTCTAAGTTCTCACATTATAATAAAAAAGATTGAGGAAAGATATGGATAGTGGTGAAGGAACTTTAAGTTTACAAAATTTCTTCTCTTACCTAGGTAGGAGTCAAAAGTAAGCATTTCAGTCGTGAATTGTATTACTATAAAGTAATATAGGTTAACGATTACTATAATCTTTAGTAGATTTAACAAATTAATTCATATATTTTGCATTCTTTTCAACTGAAGACATAAAAAGTAGACTTAGCAAGAAGGAAAAATAAATAAAAGATAATGCAATAATGCCAAATATATTTGTTATAAACAGTGGCAAAAAAAAACCTACTACAAAAGCTTTTACATGACGTTAATGATAAACCAAAGGAGGTAGCAGAGTTGACATAAGTCAAAGTAGAATTCAAGTAAAAAACACTTAATAAGAAAAAGATAATTTAATGTTGATAAAAGATACAATCAGTAGTAAAATGCATCAAAATGTACAAGGCAAAATGTGTTGAAAGAGCCAAAAGAAATAATAAATAATGCAAATATACAAAATGTTGTTAAATCTATTAGATATTTTTGGCCTTTTAATATATTAAGTAGGCAGAAAGATTGCATCTATATGGATAAAAAGAATTTGATCACTATCCTTAGATTATAATTTGTATCAAATTTAATACCTTATTAACAGATTATAATTTTTTGCATGTATCATAAAAAAGTTACAAAATATTAATTTCAAATGTGAAAATTTCCTAACCACAACATTTTGTAGAAAATAATTCCTTTGGAATTAGAAAAGGAGAACTTTTCTATATATAACTTGGATTAAAAGAAAGATTGAAATTATTGATTATTAAATATAACAATATATATATAAAACCTTGAGAGAATAGCCACATCTATATGTATAGATATATTTTAATGCTATAATACTTAAGAAAAATTTTATTTATTTATTTTTTCTTTTTTTTTTTTTTTTTTCATTTTTCTGAAGCTGGAAACAGGGAGATACAGTCAGACAGACTCCCGCATACACCCGACCAGGATCCACCCGGCACGGCCACCATGGGGCGACGCTCTGCCCATCCTGGGCGTCGCCATGTTGCGACCAGAGCCACTCTAGCGCCTGGGGCAGAGGCCACAGAGCCATCCCCAGCGCCCGGGCCATCTTTGCTCCAATGGAGCCTTGGCTGTGGGAGGGGAAGAGAGAGACAGAGAGGAAAGCGCGGCAGAGGGGTGGAGAAGCAAATGGGCGCTTCTCCTGTGTGCCCTGGCCGGGAATCAAACCCGGGTCCTCCGCACGCTAGGCCGACGCTCTACCGCTGAGCCAACCGGCCAGGGCAAGAAAAATTTTAAATGAATTAATAAGCATTAAATGAAATTAGAAAAACAAAAGAAAAACCCACATATTCAGAAATCAATAAAATCTTGGAATAATAAACAGAATTTTTGGCAATTTCAAAATCTCATGCTTTGCAAGTAAAATTCAGATATTAAGTGGCTTAACAAATGACCATAATTTTCAATAAAAACAAATGAGACAAAACAAAAATACTGTACATAAAAGCAGGACCAAGTATACACATATATCAACCACATTCAGAGAGTGGAATTATCAAAGTGCTGTTTGAAGAGGTAGATAATTTAACTTAAAATAAATAAAATAAAGAAACACAGGAAAGTTTGGCCAGTTTTATGAACAAATATCCTAACTTTTTAGGACCATATAATTTTCATGATTTTGAACTATTTTAGAAGACAAACGTTTTGCTGTTTGTTTAATCTTTGACATTAATAATTCATCTTGATAAATGTATACTCTACTCACACAAGCACACTGAACTATACGTAATTTCACTAATAAATAAGCACAAGACAAAAGACCTAATGAAAACCCAGCAAATTATTTACAGACATATACTGAAAGAATAAGACTATGACAAAATAAAATTTACTCTAAAAATATAATCATACAATGTTGTACTAATATAAAAATAATGATGCAAAATGTATGACCTCAAAACAAATCTAAAAATATAAAAGAATTTGATATTCAATAGAGGTAGTAAAATTTATCAGCAAGGCGGTTGTAAGAATTATTTAAGGAATAGTGCATGCTATTGGTTATTTGACAAAATATAAGTTTTGGCCATTATTTCACAATTTATGTCAAAAGCAGATAAAAGAGTTAAATGATTAAAAAATAGGAACTGAACAGGGGAAAGATATACATATATATCTCTGTCTATCTATATCTAGATATATACATATAGAGAGAGAGAAGGAAAGAGAAACAGATGGATAGATGAATGGATGGATAGATTAAGAAAGAGAAAAAAGTAACTGAAGGGAAGTATAGAGAAGGTGTATAAAGACATACATAACGAGAATGTAGAAATAACTAAAAATCTAGTGTGGGAAGATTATCTTTCTTAGCAATAAGAAGTGCTTTCTAAGTATAAAAGCCATGGTGAAAATCACAAAGAAAAATATCAATTGATTTAACTCTATAAATATTAACATTTTGTACATACAAACCTATCAGCATGATAATTCTATGTCAAGCAACAAACCTTTTTAAAAAGGCACCTCAATTTTTTTTTTAAAGATATCACAACTAAATATTAACTGGGTTGATAGCCTTAGTGTATAAAATGTATTCAAATAAAAAACGGACATACAAAAAAAGAAATACAATTAATATCAGTATTATGAGAATATACTATTGACAGCTTCTAATTAAACAGAAAAGCTATGGTTTTAGGCAAGGAAGTCCTGTAACTATGACCTGAATCCCCAAAGAAGAAAGAATTAGTAATCAAAAGATTTACAAAATGTTAGAAACCAAACAAAAACTTTTATTATAGAATGTTTTTTGGAATAAAATTATATTTAATGTTTATTTTTAGTGAGAGAATTCTCAGATAAAAAAATATAAAAATCTGAGCATGAGAAAGATAAATTTGGTTAACTTCATATATTTTAAACTACAAAGCATAATTTAGGTATATTTCAAAATTATTACATAATTTTCTGTCAAGTATAACTGATATAGGAAAAGTCAAATCATCCTCTATGGTAATCTCAGGTTGCTGGCTTGAGGATCAGCCTGAAACAGAGAATCCAGTAACAAGAAGGCAAGGGGATGCTGTTGAGAGCGCGGGAGCTGGCGGCCATTCATTCTCTGCTCACATGCTATAGCCAAGTTACCTGGCCTGGTGATTCAGTATCTGCAAATCTCATGTTTCATTTGAAAAGTAGGAAAATATAACTGTTGAGAGAATTAAATTATATAATCTATGTAGAATGTTCAGCTTAGTTTTGGACACTTAGAAAGTGTTCACTAAGTGTGTGTTATTCTCATCACACTGGACACAATTCATGAGAAAATGTAATCTGGTCCTACTTTCGGACTGGTTATTGAAAAGAGACAACATGAAACCAGCCAAGAGGTTTGGGGACCCAGCTTTCACTACCTAATGAAGTCTAGGCTTGGCTGAGTCGTGTTACCTTTGTCATCAATCTTTAGATTCTTTCCTCTAACATGGGGTTGTCACCTGCCGTGCCTCCCTCCTTGAGCATGTGAAAGTGCTTTGGAAATGGTAAAACTGTGTTGGTGGGATTTACCACTACTCGTCTGCCACCACTGTTACCGTTGCAAGTGTCCCTCCTTTCTCTCTTTTTTTTTTAATTATGGGCACCATTTCCCACCCTAGAAAGGAAACTCACAAAGTGATCTCAGAAAACTTTCACTCAGCATCTCTATACTGTGTGGTCTACTCTAGTTTATCAGGGTTTAAGAAGGCATATAGATTAGAAACTCTGGCTTCAAGCAGAAAGATTGATCTGCTAGCAATATCAATGACTGATTAGAAAGGCAGAGATTGGACTTGGGGAGACGAGTCTGGAGGATTCTGCAATAGCACTGGTAGGAAGTAATGAGGGCCTGCTGCAGGATGGTGCTAAAGAAAAGAAGTGGTTGAGTCCCTGTGTCTAAGCATGAGCTTTTTTTTTTTTTTTTTTTTTTTTTTTTTTGGTGAGAATTTTTCTCATATGGCTGTTCATGGCCATGATCCTTGCTACTAGAATTCAGCATATCACCATCCAGTGACTTCCCATCAACCTCAAAATCCTGGAACAGAAATGGTGGTTGATAGTAATAATGATCACAATGACACTAGTTGATATTTATGGAGTGCTTATTATGTGCCAGACACAAGTGATAGGTTACTGATGTTAGCATCTCGGAGCAATCTGAAAAACATGGATGCTGTTATTACCTCTATTTTTTTAGATAAATAAATGGAAACAGAAAAATATTAAATAATTTACCCCAAGAATAAATTCTAGTAAGTAACACTATATTTAAACCCCAGCATCCAGAGACCACACTTTTAGCCACTGTTCCATGGTGATAATAATGATGATAGTATTAAGAACAAAAATTGTGGGTTTCCTCTGCTGTACCCTGTGCTGAAGTCCACATGTGCACTCCCCACTTGATTAAACAATTAATGGCAGCTCCCTCACATGAGCTCTTTCAGCAGGGCCCCTACTCTTATATTAAAGCACTAATCCAGGTCAGTGCTGCTGACTGCAGCTACAATTCCGTTGAGTGTATGGTCCACATTCAGGGCAGGGTGCATTCAGGGGTGGAAGTGGGTCTTGCAGAAAAGCACATTCCTGTTCTCTGAAGTTCTGCCTGCTGCCAGAAGCCCTTCAGGTCTCATTCATCTCCTCCATCCAGAAGGAAGACTGCCAATGCCTTGACCCACTATTGTGACATCCTTAAATCAAGGGAAATACCTGAGTTGTCTATGCAGAGAGGTTTCCAGGCCACCAGTTTACTAACATGAGGCTCGGGAGCACAGTATGCAACTTACCATTATTAGTAGTAATATCTTTTCACATGCACTTTTTAAAATTTTTTGTGGATTTTACTTACCTCGCTTTCTTGGGCAAGTTAATTGATTTCTGTGAACCTTAATTTCCTCATGTATAAAATGAGGATAATATTTGTTGTAGGGCTTAAATGAGACAATGCATGTAATATAGTATTTACCACAGTGTTTGACCCATATAGTAAGTACCAAATTGGTGTGAGCTCTTATATCATCTTCCTCATTTTTAACAACTTCACCCATGTAGAAGATATCTATAGCACTCTGGCATAACTGAAAAAAAAAATTAGTAAGTATAAAGATTTTCCCAAGGAGCTGCCTTATATAAAACAAATATAAAAAAAGATGGAGTTCCTGTTACCATCTATTTTCATGCACTTTTAGGTTAAGAATAATTTAGGAACACAGGCTGGTAGAAAATTAACTAGCCTTCTGAAACATAACCTAAATTGCTAGAGAAAATGCACATTTTTCCAACCAAAAGGCTCAAGGGGGAGCTATAATTATTGAGATATTAAATCATTTCAATACCTTATCCCTCTCGTCAGCACTTTTGTTTTTCTTTTAGAGGAGAAAAGAGGTTGAATCTTGTGTGGTTAGGGACTTGGAGAAGGAAGGATGGAGAGAGGGTTAGGAAAACAGAATAGATCTTTAACCCTTATAATCCCTATTAGAATGCCAATGTAAAGGAAAATTCCAGGGTAAGAGAACAGAATCAGAGAAAATTTGAAATGCAGCAGCCTATGGACATCAGTGTTCAATTGACTGAAGAGAAATGTACATTAGAGTTAGGGATTAGAACCTTCCAACAGTGGTTCCAAAGTGTATAAAAGAGGTTATTTGGGGAAGCAAAATGGGAAGAGAGACAGTAAGCCACAACACCTGGTACTGCTCACCCTTTGGAACCAGTTGCTTCTGTGGAGTTCTCCTGACTCTGAGAACTAGGACCTTCAGGGAAGGGTGTTGGCTGGTCCTGCCCAGTCCCTTTACATCCTCATGTCTCCCCTGAGGACATGCAACCAGAGCCAGGTGCAAATATAGCTGTCACCTCAACTTTTTCATGACCTCTTCACTAATCTAATTCTGACCCATTTTGTACTCAGTCCCTGAACACTTTCCATTTGTCTCAGGTTTCTGCTACACTATTCTGATACGTATGACTTTCCTGTGATCCTGGACCTATAATCTTTCAGCTACAGATTGGCATCTCCTCAGTTCACACATGTCTTTTCTACCCTGGTTCTCAGGGAACCTGGTAACTTGGTATAAATAACTGGTTGATACACCTATAGGGTTTGTTCTGACTCTATAAGATGGACCAGGATACCCAAACTATTGCTCTGCCTATGCCAAAAAGTGCTTGGGGACTAGTAGGAGGGGCATCGGAATTTCATGCCATCCCACTGCCTGTCTTTACTCACCGCTCCAGATGAAGCTGGAGGCAATTGCTGCACTTCCTTTCACATAGATGTGATTTGTGATCTGCATATTTAAATTACACTGATGATTTTAAAAATTTAAATGAACAAATCTAATAAAGATTTTGTAAACTGGGCTGAGAAGTATTCTGAAATGAATATAAACGATTTTACTATATATGTTTAATGCATAATACACTCAGCCTAGAATAAATATTAGCTTTCCAGGGAGCACAAGGTTTGATTAAAGAAAAGTGTGCGCTTTTATGAATCCAAAAGAAATACAAGTTAAATTTTCTAAATGCAGACAATTCCTATGAAAGAAGAACAAAGAAAAAGAAGTCAAATGAGAAAACAGCCTCAGATATTAACATAGGAAGAAATAAAAAAAGAGGCCTCTCTGCTTCTAACTTTTCATGATAAGTTTTGGAGTTAAGAGCAAATAAAAAATCCTTAACTCATTTATGTGACTTGATTATCTTTTCAAATGTAAAACAAAGAAAACCTTGAGAGTAAAGAAATACTGGGAAATGGAACATGTTTCGTGCAACGTTTTCTACGTGAAAGAGAAAATGTGTTCGACTTAAAGAGAAGTATATAAGCATGGATCAATAGCTTTGATATTTACCTTCCCTTGTGGAAAAGATTACAGCAATCTATAGTATCCGATGTAGATAAATGGTGTCTACATTACATAGCACCTTTTATGGTTGCCAATGCTGAGTCAGTGGCATGTAACCCTGTGCAGGAGTGACTTTTTAAAGGTAAAACAAAACAAAACAAAAAAAAAAACACCTTTGTTCATTCTAGAAAAGTATCCTTTGGAAACAGGACATGAAGATTACTGCATGGTAGCAAAAATGCCCCTGGATTTCACTCAAAGATAAGAAATGTAGAAATTGAGCTAAAAAATTAGATTGCCTAATAAAATCATTGATAAATACAAACCAGTGGGGATCTGTATAAAGGAGAATGGGCTATGACAACCCTAGAAGACTGTTTAATATAATGTCAAAAGCTACCAATATAAAAAGACTCCAATTTACTCCTGTCTCCAGATGCTGGAAAAGCTTTTGACAGTTAATTGGAAGCTTTTATTTTTGACATTGAAAAGCATGGACTTGCCACAGGAATTCATTTCACAGGCAGAAACATTATCTGATCATCCAAAGGCCAAAATTATGTTAATATGTATAATTGAAGGCCATTTCTTTTTCTCTCTCTTTCTCTTTTTTACCTTTTTTAAAATAGGAAGCAGCCATAGGCCATCCACATTTACCTCTATTATTTGGTTCATCAATAGAGTCTCTGGCAGGCAAGATGAAGGAATAAAAATGGGTACTTAAGGCCTACAGTTTTATTGTGATTAGATAATGTGGCTCAATTCTGAGTTACATGTATACTTGTGAAATCCACTTCTGGGGAGTCAAGTGGGAGACTGAATCCCCTCTTCTAGTGGAGGGGCCTATTTGGTTTAGTTCAAAAGGTATTTTCCTCTGAGGAGCAAATTCTTTATTGCTAAATAAAGATGTGTGTCACAGATGGTGCCTTTTTGTCCTTGGAAACAGTAACATATCCCAATTTCAGTTTGTTTCTTCTGTTTCTGTACATTTTTCCCCAGAGTAATCTCCATGAAGCAGAAGGGCAGAGCTTCTAGTAATAGCCATGTACTATTACTTATTCTAATATTTTATTCCCTAATCAACTATATAAAAAACTAAGACTATCTAATGAGTAAAAGTAAATGAGAACTGTGAGTTCTCATATATAAACAAAAATACACATGTTCACCAAATCATAAAGTATGGGAGAATTACTTTAAAAGCTACTTGCACCCAACTATGAAAATAGTGAGAGGTATGGTGCATTGTATAGTTCTATCCTCTCTGTTTCTTTTTGAACAGCTGTAATAATAACTCATATATAATGCAACTCACTGATTTAAAATGTACACTCCAGTCCAAAGGTTTTTTATATATTCACAGATGTGTGAATCCATTGCTATAACCAATTTTGGAATATTTTATCATCTCAAAGAGAATCTTATGTCCATTACTAATCACTCTCATATCTTTTCAACTCTGTAAGCCCTAGGCAATCATTAATACACTTTCCGTTTATATAGATTTTCCTATTCTGGACATTTCATATAAATGTATTCATTCAATATGTGGCTTTTTATGTCTGGCTTCTTTTACTTAGTATAGTGTTTTCAAAATTATTTCATGTCATAATAGAAATCACAACACCATTCCTCGTATGACATTTAATTGTATGAGTGTACCACATTTGTTTATCCATTAATCAGTTAATGGACATTTGGGTTGTTTCCATATTTTGTCTATCATAAATAATGCTGCAATGAAATTCATGTAAAAATTTTTATGTGAATATGCTTCCATTTCTCTTGAATATATATTTAAGAGTCGAATTTCTGGGTTATATAGTAACTCTATATTTACCTTTCTAGGAAGTGCCAAACTGTTTCCAAAAAGACTGTACCATTTTACATTCCTATATTATCTACTCATAATAAAATTGTGGCCCTTAAGTATCCCATTTTATTCCTTTATCTTGCCCACCAGAGGGTATATGGAGATTAGAGTTTCTTTGTATTCTCACCAACACTTAGCAGTCATTTTAATAGTCATCCGAGTGAGTGTGAGGTGGTATCCCATGCTTTTGACTTCTGTTAATATCAAGGCTAATGAAGTTAAACATCTTTTTAGGTGCTTACTGGTCATTTCTACGTATCTTTTTGAGGAAATGTCTATTCTAATCATTGCTTATTTTTAAATTTGATTGTCTCCTTACTAATGAGTTTTGAGAGTTCTTTATATATTCTAGATACATGTTCCTTATCATATGTATGATTTGTGAATATTTTTTCCATTCTGTGGGTTGTAGGTTATTTTTTCACTTTCTTATAATGTTCTTTGACCCACAAAAGTTTTCAGTTTTGATCAAGTCCAATTTATCTATATTTGATTGATTGTGTGCTTACTAGCATATTTAAGAAATTATTGCCTAATTCAGTTATGAAAATTAACACCTGTGCTTTGTTTAAGAGTTTTATAGTTTTAGCTCTTACATATAGATTTTTTATTCATTTTTAGTTAAGTTTTATATATGGTGTGAAGTAGGAGTTCAGCCACATTCTTTTGCCTGTGGCTATCCAGTTCTCCCATTGCCATTTGTTGCAAGACTGTTTTCCCCATTGTATGGTCTTGGTACCCTTGTCAAAATTCAATTGCTTATGGAGATATAAATTTATTTATGGATTCTCAGTTTTATTTTATTGATCTATATATCTATTCTTATGCCAAGACCACACTGTCTTGAGTACAGTGTCTTTTTATTGTAATTTGAAATCAGGAATATGAGTTTATCAGATTTTTTTTCTTCACAATTATTTCACATAAATTTTAGGATCAGCTTATTCATTTCTTCAAAGAAGTCAGCTAGAATTTTGATCATCAGAGAAGTGACCATCTGTTTCCTTTTCCTTCTTCCTCCCTCTTCTTTCTCTCTCTCTCTCTCTCTCTCTCTCTCTCTCTCTCTCCCCCTCCTGCAGCCATGGCTCAATTGATTTGAGTGCATTGGCCTTTGGTGCTGAGAATGGCTCCATAGAGTCTCCCTCAGGTGCTAAAAATAGCTCAGTTGCAACCATAGGCCCCAGATGGGCACAGCATCATCCCCAGACAGGGGTTGCCAGGTGGATCCTGTTTGGGGCACATGAAGAAGTCTGTCTCTCTATCTACCCTCCTCTCACTTAAATTTAAAAAAATAAAATAAAAATAAATGGGCAAAGAACCTGAATAGACACTTCTCCAAAGAGGACATACAAAGGGCTAATAGGAATATGAAAAAATGTTCATCACTAATTATTAGAGAAATGCAAATTAAAACCCCAATGAGATACCTCCTCACACCTGCCAGAATGACTTTTATTAACAAATCAACAAATAACAAGTGCTGGTGAGGTTGTGGAGCAATGGGAACCCTTCTGCACTGCTGGTGGGAATGCAGACTTGTGCAGCCACTGTGGAAAACAGTATGACATTTCTTCAAAAAATTAAAAATGGAACTGCCTTATGACCTAGCTATCCTACTTCTAAGAATATATCCTAAGAATCCCAAAACACTAATTCAAAAGAAGATATGCACCCACATGTTCATTGCAGCGTTGTTTGCAATAGCCAAGCTCTGGAAACAGCCCAAGGGTCCATCAGTGGACAAGTGGATAAAAAAGCTTTGGGTACATTTACATAATGGATTACTATACAGCTGTGAAAAAGAAGGAAATCTTACATTGTGCAACAGCATGGATGGACCTACAGATTATTAGGCTAAGTGAAATAAGTCAAGCAGAGGAAGACAAATACCATATGTTATCACTTATATGTGGAATCTAATGAACACAATAAACTGAGGAGCAAAATAGAAACAGAGGCTGGGTAACAGGGAACAGATGAACAGCTGTCAGAGAGAAGGGGAAAGAGGAGATGGCATAAAAAAAAGTGAAGGGATTAGCCAAAAGCATATATACATAATACATATATACTGACAAGAAGGCAGCAATAACCAGAGGAAAAGGGGGTATAAAGGTCAGGGGAGGAGCAGCAAAGGGAGGAAATAGGGATGAAAAGAGACTTTGCATGGGGCATGGGGGGTACGACACAGTGTATAGAATGTGTTATACTGAGTGGGACACACACACACACACATATATACACACACATACATACATATACACTATATATATATTCCTCTATAAAGCTTCATATTATTAGTCTATAAACCTTTTTTATTTCTGTAAGGTCAGTAGTAATGTCACTTCTTTAATTCTTGATTTTAATAACTTGAAACTTGCCTTTAGTTTTTGGTCAGTTTAACTACAAATTTGTCATTTTTGTCTTTTTTATCTTTTCTAGGTATATACTTTTAGTGTAGTTGATTTGTCTAGTTTTCTATTTTTCATTTTGTTATTTACATTCTAATTTTTTTTTCTTCTGGTTGCTTTATTGACATTGACATTTTAAATTACATAATTTTACATAATAAAAACATTCTCCTTAAAGAGAAACAGAATATAGACAAATCATCTTTTTCTTCTTCTCCCAGGTTTTTTCACGTCCATTTGCTTTTTCTAACCTCTTCCATGAAAATGTTTGCATATGTTTACATATGAATAGACTATGTGGGGTATTGTCTGTACATGTATTTGAATGTGTAATTTGTTTATATAAATATTATCATACTGTACATGTTTTTCTGAAAGTTGGTTCTGCCTCTCAACATTATGACTAGGATCCAAATTATTATATCTTATCTAATATTTTATATCTATTTGCATGTCTACTCTATGAAGTACCTAGTTTGAATTTTTTTGTCTTATAAGTCTATTGGTTTATGTGTTTCATTTTAATTTCATAGAAGTGATTTATTTATTATGATTATTTGTTCTTTTTCTGTTATACAACATGCAAATATATATTTCTCCTGGTAAATTACTCATTTTCAGTTTATTTGTGGTAACACCCTTCTTACAGAAGATTTAGTTTTGATGGTGCCAGATTTGTTAGTTTTTTCTTCAAGATTTTCTCTTTGTGTTTAAGAAAGGTTATCACATACTAAGGGATTAATATTTACTTTATATCCTTAATATCTACTTTAAATATATTATAGTTTTCTCCAAATTTATGTTGGTAATTTGAAACTAGCTTTTCTGAATTCTTTAAAGTGACATCTAAGTTTAACAACAAAAATAGTCAATTGTTTTTATAATTATATCAAATATTAATCTCTCTTCCATCTGGGGTTAAAATGTTAAATCTTATAGTATTAAAGGTTTTCAAATAAGTTTTTAATATATTTTCTCATATATACATGGGTTAAATTTTTGGCTTGTTACTTAGTTATCTTTAATTCACAACCAAAGTAATAATATTCTATTTACAGTAGTTAAATACTGTGCCAATATTTGGGAAGAAACCATCATCCTTTTGATTATCTTTTCTTTTTAAATTTCTCAACTGTTCTCACAATTTTAAAATAGACACATGAATTTTAAAATACACATATAAGACTATACCTGAAAAATCCCATTGAGATATTAATGGTAATGTACATGAATTTAAAGATTAATTTGTGGGAACTTGTCAACTGTACAGTATTGAATCTTCTTACCCAAGAATATAAAATATTACAGTATTTGAGGTTTTTAATATAATTTAATAGTTTTATTTTCTCCATGTGATTTAAACTTTTTTGTTTATTCTTAAATATTTTATATGTACAAATGGAAAGACTGAAGCTGCAAAAGGAAAATCCATAATCTGGTGTGTTTTCCTGGAGCACCTCTTACACAATATGTTAGTCTTCTCTATTGTTTGGTGGACTTCTCATGCTGGTGTTTGCAAAACAAAACAATATCCAGGCTTACATGAGCACACTTAACATCAGAAGCTCTATGGAAGAATAAGTTTTATCAATAGTTCTCTCTAGAGAGCTTTTGCTTACTTGTCTTGGAAAGCCAACCAAGTAAGCCAAAAAAATTAATCAACTCTGTTCTGCCCTCTAGAGTATTGGATTAGGTAGTATGTCTGGGAAGGATAAAGAATTAGTGTTCACAGTATTGAAGAAAGAGTGTGACCCTCAAAGAGTTTCCAGACTTGTATTAAGTATCTTCCTTTTGATCCAAGGGAATAATATGACCATTGATTCTGGTCTTTTTATCAAATGATCACACAGACACACAGCTGGATTGGTGATGAGTCCAAATTCATGCAGTTGGGACAGAAGAGATTCATTTGACTACACTTCCAGCACTTTATTTAATTGATCTAACTTCTATCCCACATAGTTGATACAAATAAGACAGTCACTGTGAAAATGGGAAAAGTGAATAGTAGGAGCTAAGCATTTTGGAATATCAAAATAATTTAATTGGATCCCAAATGAATTAAGATATGCGTGAGTCCAAATTATATCCCAGATATCAAGTCTGCATAAAGCCAACTTTAAAATAATTTAAACTAACTAAATAAAACAACATTCTTATGCTGATAAAAAGAATGCAAAAAGTTAAAATGAATATGCTGAAAAAAATTATATTCACATCAAATCATAATTATTAAACTTGTATTACAACCAGGAATCTTGTTGAAGTTGGAATCAACTTGAAGTATGAAAAAATGAGTTATCTGTACCTAATTTGAAATATACTATAGGTATTAGTGAACAGAGAGTCAATGTTAGATTTGGTTTATTTTATTTTATTTTACTTTATTTAGAAAATTAAATGTAATGGGGTGACATTGATCAACAAGACTACGTATGTTTCAGGTAGACATCTCTATAGCATTTGAATTGTTGATTGTGTTGTGTACCCATCACCCAAAATCAAATCACTTGCCATCACTGCATTTTTATCCTTCTTTATTCCCTTTCTCTGTCCCCTACAACCTCCTCCCCCTGGTAACCACTTTACTTTTATCTATGTTTAAGAGTCTCAGTTTTATATCCTACCTATATGTGAAATCATATAGTACTTAGCTTTTTCTGATTTCTTTATTTCACTCAGTATAATGTTCTCAAGGTCTATCTATGTTGTCGTAAATGGCACTATGTTATCCTTTCTTATGGCTGAGTAGTATTCCATTGTATATATGCACCACATCTTCTTAATCAAATCCTCTATTGAAGGACACTTTAGTTGTTTCCATGTCTTGGCCACTGTGAATAGTGTGGCAATGAACACAGGGATGCATGTGTCTTTATGGACCAATGTTTTTTAGTTTTTTGGGTAGGTACCCAGTAGAGGGATTGCTGGGTCATATCATCGTTTTAGTCTTAGTTTTTTGAGAAACCACCATATTTTCTTCCATAATGGCTGTACCAGTTTACATTCCCACCAGCAGTGAATGAAGATTCCTTTTTCTCTACAATCTCTCACATACTTGTTATTACCTGTCTTATTGGTAATAGTCAATCTAACAATGTGAGGTGGTATCTCACTGTAGTTTTTATTTGGTTTATTTTAACGACCAACATATTACTGAGGGTGACACTAGTTTTGTTTTGTTTTTTCAAGCAATTAGTGTATACACATAAAATGGACCCTACAGAATTCTATCTAAAAAATTGTAGGTTAGCACCTTCTGTTTGTTAAGCCTAAATGCAAAAGGAGAATGCCCAGTTTTCTTTTTGCTTTCTTTATCCCTTTCTCTGCCTCTCTCCCACCTTCTAAGGTTCTCTATGTGTACTACAGGAGCTCAGTAAGCCATTCTTTTGCTCTGACTCGATGAAGCCCCCAACTTCCACCCTTTTCTCTGTTTTGCTCCAATTGAACTTCTGTGATCCAACATGACTTTTTTATTCCTTCCATGGAAGGCATCCAGTAGTCAAGATATAAACTTGAACACATTACTATGCATCCTGCACTGCAGTTCTCCATAGTAATACCTAACTTGGGAGATTGGAGTAAATGGTTGACACATGGAGTTGTAGCCCATCTATAACTGTGATCTTTATCTGAGAGGAAAAGAGGGAGAATCAGGACAGATCAAAATGATGCTCTGGTTTCTCTCATGGTTTTGGGTTTCTTTCTGGGGCAGTCAGATGTTAGGACCTTCTTTGAGTACAAGATTTCCATGGCCTAATTGCTCTAGAATTCTCTAGTTGAGGGTAATCTACTTCTGTGTACATCAAAGCAGCCAAATATCTATCTAATTCTTGATGCTGGAATGAACTCTTCTGTTCCTTTTTGAACTATTGAATGCCAGTCAAGTACTCTGGCTTTGGGCTATAAATACAGCCAATTGGAGAAATGGATGGGGGAGAAAGACTTAAAGTAATGATCAACTTCTTCCAATTCTTTCTTTGGGCAAGTGTTAAGGTTAATGAGTGAACCAGCAAATGGACAAGAATGACATTTTTTGGCTCTTAGTTCCTGCAAGTGCAAGATATTGAATGTTCCTTCCCTAGAAATCACTTCAACTGCTGCTCCAGGAGTGAGGCAGAATGGCCTCCTTCTCTGCTCAGTTACTTTTCTCTTTTTTTCTCAGTTGGTTCTAGAATGATTTGCTTGTCTTAAATAAAAGCAACATTACTTATATCTATTTATATTAACTGTCTGACTTTTGTGTCCAATGAACTTATGACACTATAACAGTTATTCATATCATTAAGTATAAGTTAGATTAACTTCACTATAAATTATATATGATAATAGTGCTGAGTTTTATTTAAATGAAGTTAATGGTGTTTCTCATCAAATGTAGTCATTTGACTTTATGTTTTAAAATTTTTAGGAAGTTTCAGAAGTTGGTAATTAAAATTGTTGCAATGAAATGCTGGATATAATTATGACTAAATTATGAATTTATTTATTAATGCACTCAGTTAAATTTATTCAGTGCCTGATACTGTATTAGTGCATTAGGTGTATGAATGCCATGACTCTATCTTCTGGAAACTAACAGTCCAGAATGAGAGACATAAATAAGCAAACAATGAAAACAAATAGGGGCAGGTTACAAGATAAGGATGGGGGGCCCCCACACTAAAGGGCAGGAATGGGGGACAGTCAGGGAGGCTTTCTGAGGTAGAGTACACTGGGGCTGAATCCTAAGTAACCTAAGTAATCCTAAGTAGGGAAATGGGAAAAGGGGAGATTCAGGCAAGGGGATAGTGTCATCAGGGGCATAAAAGCAAAAAAGACATAGCGTGTTTGACTTTTTTTTTTTTTTTTTTCTTTATTCATTTTTAGAGAGGAGAGAGAGAGGGAGAGAGAGAGAGACAGAGAGAGAGAAGGAGGGAGGAGCTGGAAGCATCAACTCCCATATGTGCCTTGACCAGGCAAGTCCAGGGATTCGAACCGGCGACCTCAGGATTTCCAGGTCGACGCGTTATCCACTGCACCACCACAGGTCAGGCAACATAGCGTGTTTGGAGAACTCTGAATATTAGTGTAAGTATAGACTAATGTGTGGTAGGGAGACTGTTTAATGTGATTGTAGAATAGTATGTAGTGGAGAGAGTGGAGGAGATGATGTCAGAGAGATCAGCAAGAGTCAGATCAGAGAGGGCTTTGACTTTCTCTTTCTTACTAGGGGAGAACAATCCATATAATATGCATTTTATTTTCTTGACCACATGCTAGTCTGTTATGTAATGCTTTTTTATTTCAATAATTATTTATAGTATGTCCACTTATGCTTAGAATTGTACTCTGCTCTGTGATTAGTATATTTTCTATAAGGAGGACTCAAATGAAGTTATGACTTGAGCTTGCTTTTGATATATAATATAAAATTTAAAAAACTAAAACTCGTTAAGTGTAAACATGCTTTTCTTAAATACATGTTCTATATTTTTTAAGCAAAATTTATTATCAATCTACCTATCAACTGAAATATCCCTGGGGGGGATATTTCAATTATTGAAATTGATCATTGTCTTTCCAATATGAAAGTATTTAATCTTGTAGTTCTTCTTTTCGGTTAATTGACCAAAGTATGGAATCTCCAAAATACATGAGGAAAAATGGGAGGCTTTAAATCACAATGGTGGCCCTGGCCGGTTGGCTCAGTGGTAGAGCATTAGCCCAGTGTGTGGAAGTTACAGGTTTGATTCCTGGTTAGGGCACACAGGAGAAGAGCCCATCTCCTTATCCACCCCTCCCCCTCTCGCTTCTCTCTCTCTCTCTCTCTCTCTCTCTCTCTCTCTCTCTCTCTCTCTTCTCCCTTCCTACAGCCATGGCTCTATTAGAGCAAGTTGGCCCCAGGCACTGAGGATGGCTCCATGGCCTCAGCCTCTTGTGCTAAAAAATGGCTCTGGTTGCAATGGAGCAGGTGCTCCAGGTGGGCAGAGCATTGCCCCCCAGTGGGCTTGCTGAGTGAATCCCAGTTGGGGCGAATGCAGGAGTCTGTCTCTGCCTCCCCTCCTTTCACTAAAAAATAAAAAATAAATAAAAATAAAAATAAATCACAATGGTAAACATGTTATGGGGTTTCCAAAATGGACAAAGATTATCATAAATTTGGAAACAATGACCTTTTGAAGCTGCTCTGAAATGAAGAGGAGACAGTACCTCTTGATTGATAGGTTCCATGTACTTCCTCCTGCTATCACAATTCTGCTTTTATTTTGATAAGATGGTAATTATGCCACTGGACAGCAAACCTCTGGAAACTATTTTACTAGCTTAAAGGTTTAGGGAAAAGTCTTCCTAGTTGTGAACCTCTTAATATATATTCTGCAATATTTCCGAGAAATTGTTTATTGAGAACCTACTTTACAACAGATGCTTTACACATGTTATTTCTAAACTTTATAACATTAAAGAAACCCTAGTTTTAAGGTTAGGAAACCATGGCCATGAGAACCTAAGTAATAGTCCAGCTCATTGGGAAGCTAATATTAATCCTCATTACATCACAATCATTCTCACAAGGAATGCTGATCCTTTGCAGGTCAGGCTGATTTTTTCGCACTGAAGGAATATTTTCTTTTAACTACTGTTAAAATTGTGATAAAAATACATACCATAAAATTTACCCTTTTAAATTTATAGTTCCTTATTTTTTAGTACAGTGTGTCCGTAAAGTCATGGTGCACTTTTGACCGGTCACAGGAAAGCAACAAAAGACGATAGAAATGTGAAATCTGCACCAAATAAAAGGAAAACTCTCCCAGTTTCATACCTATTCAGTGTAGTTCGATGTGGGCTCATGCACAGATTTTTTAGGGCTCCTTAGGTAGCTATCTCATATAGTCTCTACAGACTCATCACTGACTGATGGCCTACCAGAACGGGGTTTCTCCACCAAACTGCCGGTTTCCTTCAACTGCTTATCCAACCAAGTAATGGTATTCCTATGTGGTGGCGCTTTGTTATAAACGCGCCGATATTCACATTGCACTTTGGTCACGGATTCGAATTTAGCAAACCACAGAACACACTGAACTTTCCTCTGTACTGTCCACATTTCGACTGGCATGGCCGTGGGCTGCTCCGCTGTATACACGGTGTTATGTCATCATCTGCACATGCGCACATGCTGCCACATCATCCTACAGAAACTGGGAGGGTTTTCCTTTTACTTGGTGCAGATTTCACATTTCTATCATCTTTTGTTGCTTTCCTGTGACCGATCAAAAGTGCACCAAGACTTTACGGACACACTGTATATTTGCAAGGTTATACAACCATTATCATTATCTAATTTGAGAACTTTTTTTTTATCATCCCTAAAATAAACTTTGTACCCATTCATCCTTTGACATTCTTCTATCCTCCAGCCCGTGGCAGCCACTAATTTGCTTTCTGTGCCTGTGGATTTGCCTATTACTGCCTTTTATATGATTTGGACAATACAATATGTGGCTTTTTGTGTCTAACTTCTTTTATTCAGCACAGTGTTTTCAGCATTCATCCACGTTACAGCATGCAGCAGTACTCCATTCCTCCCTTGCATGACTGAATCGTATTCCTTTCCATGAATGGACTACATTTTTGTTTATTAATTCATTAGTTGATGGATGTTTGCATTGTTTTCCCTTTTTGTCAGTTTTGAATAATGCTGCTCTGGTTTGGTTTTTAGGCTTCACTAGGAACCTACTATCACAAGACATATTACATTGTATTATTATTATTTTATAATTATAATGTACTGTAAGTATTGTGTTGTGTCTTTCTCCTGACATTCTGTAAACTCTGTAAGTGCACAGATCATGGTTCTTATTATCCATTATATCAAGCATAATACAACCATGTGTAAGAAACATGTGAATGAATAAATTAAAGGAGGCAGTTCTCTAGCTGGATGTAGGAACTTCAAACTGCTCATCTAGCTTGCCTGCTGTCACTTAACCAAGGGGCTGTACTCTTTGCTCAGTTTAGAGTGTGTGTTTGAGGTTGAGGATTCTGCTCTAGATATTTTCTGACATTTTTTATTATTGGGAGAGTGGAAGTTGCACTGATATAGCAGCTTCACAATTTGTTTGGTTGAGTTGAGAGTTACCACCTATCAACAAAAGTCCCAGGAAAGCTAGATTTGTTTTGACAGCTTGTGCTGGAAGCATTTGGGACATTTATTAGTAAGGGAAGTAGACCATGATCCTAAGTTTGTCTCTTGTCTTGCCAATTAAAACTGCCTGCCAGGGCATGTGTCACTGCCCCACAATGGGATTCTTCCCATTGGGGACACTGATAAAGTCCAACAGTGTTAAATTTATTTTCTCCTTTGCTTCCCTCGGTCCCTCGTTGCCTAACTCTTCCTTGATCATCTCTGAACTTGTTCAGAAAGATTTTTCTGTGCTTAGTGCAAAATGTTGACTAACTCTTAATTCTCTCTTTCAAAGATAAGAGGATTTAGTCAAGGCAAGATCATGTCATTTATTTGTTGCTTCAAATGAAGTCCTGGTTGTTGGGGTCTGCCTTTCTTTTGGGACACCTTGCTCAGGTGCTTAGCCTTGTTTCCCAGTCTTGAGCCCTGCAAGAACGCCCAGGGAATGCACGGCACTAAGGGTGGGGGCTACGGGGGCAAGTCCGACTGTGGCGAGCTCCCTGGCAGCCTTGCTCTCCCCCACTCCTGCATCTGCCTACTCCTTGCCTTGTGAGAATGACAGGAAGGGAGAAGGAGGCTGCCAGGTTTCCTGTGTGCATGTCTGTGGGAGGCAGACGCAGAGGGCTGGCAGCCATGAACTAAGTGGGCTCTATTCCATCTATCCTTTCTGATGAAAGTGAAGCAGATTCAGACTGCTGCCTGTGAGCTGTGATGGGAGCCATAGCTCAGAGACAATTCCTGGAATGACTGTTCTAGATTTTGCACCTATTTCTATCCCAAAGCAGTGTGCAGGCTGAAGGGGTCAAGTCTAGAACTATCTTTAATATATTCTTGGTATTTGGATAATAGTCTCCATGTACTAGTATATAAACTTCAAAGAAAATGCTGTGAAAATATAAATAAAAATTTCCTTAAAAGTATAACATGATTTTGGTATGGTATCTCATGGCTTTACTTTTTATGCTATTTTCCTGCTGTTCGGCTCTCCCATTTGGAGGAACTGGGTTTGGCTTCCAAGTAGTTACCATTAAAGGCTATGGTTTAAAGACCCAATGCATCCATTGTTTCATTAAGAGCCAATGAATGCATTATTTTATCTAAACTTTTGTGCCTGATAATTTCAATAAATTCAAGATCCTCTGGATTATTCTAAAAATATGTATTTTTACATGATTTCTTAACTTTCTAGTCAAGTCTAAGGGAAAGACTGTCAAGAATCCAGGTAGCAATCATTATGGCAATAAAATCCTATTTTTGGTCTGAGCCTCCATGGTGGAATTTTTGGGACACAAGACCCTCCCACCTCCCCCCAAGCAGTACCAAGGCATAGCTCATCAGGCTCTTCTTAAAGCAAATAAATTCTGCTGTGGGCTCTGAGGTTACTTTCTGCTCAGCCATAGAAGGTGTTAACAGCTGACCCCCTTCCTGCAGCTCATTTTCTAAGGATCTCACTGGCACACATGTGAGCACCATTGTCCTTAATATTCTTGTGAGTCAGTTATGGCCATTGCTTCCATGGTCACTTTAAGACCTACTGAAGTGACAAAGGGCTTACCAGTAAATTTTTTCTGTGTTCCTTGTCTTCTCTATTATTCAGAGGGTTTCTATTGTTACACCTATTTTTTGAATTAAACGTTTAGGTTAGCCTCCCACTTTCTTGAGAAACATGAAATAAGTTCTCTTGGGATGTATCAGAGGATATTTCAGCAGCCTTCTATATCGCCTCTCAAAATAACTTCTCTAGTAATCAGGGTCCCAGGATAGAGATCAAACACTTCAACTCTTTCATATATCAGTGTAAATTCCCTTATCTTTTAAAAGTCTTACTCTATCATCTTTAGACACACCAAATTCCTTAGACTTTTTCTTCCTAAGGAGGGAGGAAGGACTACCAGGTGCTCATAAATAGGATTTGTTGTGGCTTTTCTCAGGATAAACTATGTCATGTTATTATAAAAAAACAACCCTAAAATCTCAGTGGCTTAGAACAAAAAAAAGGTTTTTTTTTTTCCTTTTACTACATGTCCAAAGATAATTGCATCATAGTTATTTAAAGGCTCAGACTGACAGATTTGCCACCTTATGGTCCTTTCATCTCATCCTGATGTTCAGGGTCTGCTTCAGTAGGAGAAGGCACTGGTTAAACATGCTTCCACTGGGAAGTGGCATATTTTATTTCTGTTCACTTCCACTAGCCGAAGAAAGCCTTGAGTACGAATTTTGGTGAATTCTGGGAAGTGAGGGGATAGGGACTTAGACACCAAGTAGCTTGGAAAGAAGTTTGAGTGGGTTAGATGATAGACATGACAAGCCCAGAATGACCACAATTGATTTTCTGCTTGGAGCATTTATCATTTCTTTCAAGGGAACCAAAATATGCTGAAATCAGGAGGCACGAGCTCTGTAACCAAATGATGCTCTTGCAGGGGTAAGGCTATTTGGAGCTTCACTCCTTCCTAAGAGCGTGAAATGTCACAGGAATGGTAGAAGTCACAGGAATGGTAGAGCCACTCCGGGTGCCTCTCATAGTCTGCCACCATCAAGTGACAACAGGAGAGTGTGGGAATCACTGAATGCACGCAAGGTCCTGCTTGCTGCACCTGCGGGGTGAGCATGCACCATCTGTCCATAGGAATGACAGCATGCTCTGTGGGTTTAAAGGGAGTCTGTAGTGAGCACGAAGCCATTCCACAGCCTTGAGACAGCAGGTTCGTGAGAGGCATATGACACATCTAAAACGTGCTTGGAGTAAAACCAAAATGGGAAAAATGCAATTCTTTAAATGATATAGAATTTCTAACCATTGCCTTAGATTTGTATAAGCACTTTTGTTATTATATACTATCTCATTTTGTTCTTAAAAAGTATAATAATCAGTTTTAGCCTCCTGGGCTATTCATCTATCTCAGCACTTATCTTAATCTAGCAATCTGAATTATTTATCTATTTATTTTAATTCTCTATCTTACACACTAGAATCAACTTCCTTGAGGCAGTATGCCCCCAACTGTTATTTCCTCAGAACTAAGCACAGTACCTGGCATAGAATAGGCTCTCATCAAATATTTACTAGATACTTGAAAGAATCATACTAATCCTAACTGAAGCTAGTTTCGTAACACAACGATGCACAGTGAGTCCTTAAAACCTGGCTTTATTACATTCTTTTATGTTAAAAATTTATTAATTCTGATTTACTTTCATTTACTATTCAATAGTCAATATTTTGTGAGCATGCACTAAATGCCAGGCATTATATACATCACTGAGTAAAACAAGGATCCCTGACCACAGGAGGTGCATCTTCTCAGGGGGGAGTGGAGAGAAACGGTCAATAAACACAATAGGCCCTGGCCGGTTGGCTCAGTGGTAGAGCATCGGCCTGGCGTGAAGAAGTCCCAGGTTCGATTCCCGGCCAGGGCACACAGAAGAAGCGCCCATCTGCTTCTCCACCGCTCCCCCTCTTCCTTCCTCTCTGTCTCTCTCTTCCCCTCCCACAGCTGAGGTTCCATTGGAGCAAAAGAGGGCCCGGGCGCTGGGGATGGCTCCTTGGCCTCTGCCCCAGGCGCTAGAGTGGCTCTGGTCGCGGCAGAGCCATGCCCCGGAGGGGCAGAGCATCGCCCTCTGGTGGGCAGAGCGTAGCCCCTGGTGGGAGTGCCGGGTGGATCCCGGTCGGGCGCATGTGGGAGTCTGTCTGACTGTCTCTCCCTGTTTCCAGCTTCGGAAAAAATACAAAAAAGAAAACAAAACACAATAGGTAAATAATCGAATGTTTTTGGAAGTGACACATGCTATGAAATTTTAAAAAAAAAGAGTAGGTGGAGAGGATTAGACGTTCCAAGGATGGGTAGGGCTGAAGGAGAAGCAGAAGCATTACTTTGGGTGGTCAGGGAACATCTCATTGACTAGGTGAGGCTTGCACAGATAAATTAAAGAAGGTAAGCATGGGGGTGCAAATCTTCTTTTGAATCAGTGATTTGGTATTCTTAGGATATATTCCTAAAAGTGGGATGGCTGATTCAAAAGGCAGTCCCATTTTTAATTTTTTGAGGAAACCCCATACAGTTCTCCACAGTGGCTGCACCAGTCTGCATTTCCACCAGCAGTGTAGGAGGGTTCCCTTTTCTCCACAGTCAGCCCTTATTGTGTGTTCTTTTGTTAATGAGTGCCGTGCTGACAGGTGTGAGGTGATATCTCATTGTGGTTTTAATTTGCATTTCTCTGATGATTAGTGACCTTGAACATTTTTTCATATGCCTATTGGCCATCTGTATGTCCTCTTTGGAGAATTGTCTATTCAGTTCTTTTGCCCATTTTTTCATTGGATTGTTTGTCTTCCTGGTGTTGAGTTTTACAAGTTCTTTATAAATTTTGGTTATTAATCCTTTATCAGACGTATTGGCAAATATGTTCTCCCATTTTGTGGGTTGTCTCTTTATTTTGTTTATGGTGTCTTTTGCTGTGCAAAAAGCTTTGCAGCACTGTTTACAATAGCCAAGATCTGGAAACGGCCCAAATGTCCATCAGTGGACAAGTGGATTAAAAAGCTGTGGTACATATACACAATGGAATACTATGCATATGTGAAAAAGAAGGAAATCTTACCCTGTGTGACAGCATGGATGGATCTGAAGATTATTATGCTAAGTGAAATAAGTCAGACAGAGAAAGAAAAATATCATATGATCTCACATATATGTGGAATCTAATAAACAAAGTGAACTGAGGAACAGAATAGAGGCAGAGACAGGGTCACAGGGACCAGAGGGACAGCAGTCAGAGGGGAGGGGGATGAGGGAATGGGATCAGAGAAGGTAAAGGGATTAGTGAAACTATATACATATATATATATTTATATATATATATATATATATATATATATATATATATATATATATATAACACAGAGATATAGATAACAGGACAGCAAATCCTAGAGGGAAGGAGGGCGGGAATTAGGTGGAGGGGGCAAAAGCGGTATAAAAAGGGACACAGGGGTGGGAGGTGAGAGAAGTATATTCAGAGGTACTCTTGAGTCTATGTAAACACAATAAATTAAAAATTAATTTTAAAAAATCCAAAAAATTTTAATTAATTAAAAGAGGTAAGAAAGAAAGCCCAGTGGATATAAAAGAGTGAAGTTGAGGGAAAGAGTGTTCAGGGAAAGGTGATAGATAGCCGGGTCTAGCTAAGGTGAGAGGTTTGAAAGACAGTGAGGAGGCCAGTGTCGCTGATGCTGAGAGAATGAAGGGAAGGGCAGTAAGAGACAGGGTCAGGGTGGGTACTGGCCAGGAAAGGCCTCAAAAACCATCTAAAGACTTGAGCTTTTCCTCTGAGTGAAACGGGACACCTTTGCAGGACTCTGAATAGAGGAATACATCAGTTGCCAGAGATAAATATTTCTCTGGCAGTCGTGCTGAGAGCAGACCCTGTGGTGGAAAGGCTAGAGGTCATCAGGCCTATGGAGACCATAGCCGGGTCCAGTGGGGAGAGAGGATGGTGGCTTAGACTAGGACAGTGTGGTGGACGTAGTAAGAAGTGGTCAGATTCATAAGTATTTTTCAAATTCATGTCTGGTGGCTGCTTTCTGCCCTGCCTTGTGGTAGGTAGGGGAGGATGTGGACACATTGTGAAGACCCTGGAGCCTGCCTTCCACGCCCAGATTCCTCTCGTGATACTCTGAACTTTTGTCTGAGGACCCTTCCTGGGCTTCTGAGGCTGTGATGTCCTTGGCACCTCCTTCTTTTATCAAACAGCTGCCCTTTCTTACAGAAGAAATAGGGTTTGAAATTTATCTGCATTTTCAGCCTTTTCTACTTAATTGTTTAATATGAAACATGTGATCTTTCCTTTTTAAGAAATTGCAGGCACCACTAGTCTGGAAGAGGGTGTCTGGCTTTAGCGCCCAGCGGCCCTGGTTTTTCAATTATGATTCTAATCTTTTAAATTTGGCCCAGTGGTCAGATTCAAATAATTTAACAACTGTTTCTCTGCCCTAATGACTGTTTTAAGTGTGTAAAGCCAGGAGCCACAGCCAGGGCCACTATCACAGCTGCCGCCCGACCCATGCAGGTTCGCATTGGATTCGGACAGTCGGTAAAGAAACAATGGAGCCAAAAACTGATGGGCCATAGTCTTTAATTCTAGCTTGCACCCGGCAGGCAAGTAAAAACACACACTGGGCTCCAAAACCCACTCACATTCAGTGCTCACAAAGCCACTGACTTATCCGAGTTTCCTAGAATCAAAGATTTCTAGCTCACCAGCCTTATTCTCCTCAGTTCCCCATCTCCTTCCTTATCCCAGATACAAACTCTGCACAAACTGGCATCTCACTCAGCACTCCGCCATCTTGGCTGCTTCTCCTGGCCACATTGTCTCTTTCTGCTCTCTGCTCTGCTCCCTCTGCTCTCTCATGCTAATCATCCCAGGAACCAAGAGAGCAAGCTCTCGTTCTGCCCCCATTTTATATTGTAGCTTCACAACCTCTAATCCAATATACAAAATAGGGAAGTCTCTAATACAAAGTCACTTCTCTGAGGCATGATTGGATTGTACCAACCCACATCAAAAAGGGTGGGAAAGGCTTAATCCCAAAACCAAGCCCCAGGCTATAAGGATCCTCAACACACATTAATATCACCTGGGCGACGGCCTCACATGGGCAGCACCATTTTTAACAAAGTGAGCATAATACATTTTATCTGCCCAACAAAGTGTGAAAAAACAATATCCCAAAAAGTAGTTTATTATTTCATCCATTTAATACTTAAATAAGAACAATACAATAGGTACACAAAACTAGATTGTTATAAGAAAGAGTTTTAAAATATTAAATAATACCTGACAAAAATTCAATAAAACTGTCATTTAAGATATTTCCATATTGCTTCTTGATCGGCGTACTCACTTGCAAGTTTTTTCACCTACGGACGTTATGAACATTACTACAGGAGCTTAGAATACGCCATTGCACAGATGAACATTAAAAAAGAGTAAGGCGGTAGAGCGTCCGCCTAGCGTGCGGAGGACCCGGGTTCGATTCCTGGCCAGGGCACACAGGAGAGGCGCCCATTTGCTTCTCCACCCCTCCGCCGCACTTTCCTCTCTGTCTCTCTCTTCCCCTCCCGCAGCCAAGGCTCCATTGGAGCAAAGATGGCCCGGGCGCTGGGGATGGCTCTGTGGCCTCTGCCCCAGGCGCTAGAGTGGCTCTGGTCGCAATATGGCGACGCCCAGGATGGGCAGAGCATTGCCCCCTGATGGGCAGAGCATCGCCCCTGGTGGGCGTGCCGGGTGGATCCCGGTCGGGCGCATGCGGGAGTCTGTCTGACTGTCTCTCCCCGTTTCCAGCTTCAGAAAAGTGAAAAAAAAAAAAAAAAAAGAGTAAGGTATGTACATTTGTGATTTCCACAAATTACAAAAGGCACCCACCTTAAAGAGAACCCGGATTACAAGTGCCATTTAACAACTGGTTCGCTAAACTCAACAAAAAATGAAGTATCAGTTCTGCAGAACCAGTAGCAAAAAGCTAAATCCCACCACTAGTTTGGCCCCTCAAATCTCAACAGCTGCTCAGTAGGTGAACCAAGAAACAACCCTTTTTTATCTTTGTAATGTGTGGGAAAAGAGTCAGAAAATAAGCCCAGGGTGCCCTGTTTTTGTGGGCAGGATATCTGCTGCTCTTAGAGAAGGGACTAATGTCGTTGGCGGGCAGGTCTTTTCCCTTCGGCCTGCTTGCCCTTCACGCCCCTTCACATCTCTTCTCTCCTTTCTCTGCCTACTTTCTCACTCACCAGATGAAAAAATAAAACCCAAAACTTTTCTAATTGTCTTAGGTAGAATAGTTTATCTCTGATACCTTCAGTCTCATTTCCTTTCACAGTGAGGTATTTTTCTTAAGCAAAGTTTATTTCCTTACTAAAGAAGAATTCTGATGCCAGCGATTAGCATAAATAATTGTTTTTATAATCGCTTTACATGTGTAAATGAAATCATCTCTTATTTTCTTTCTTTCTTTTTGGTTAGGCGATGACCCAGTTGAGGTAACACAAGGTCTCCTTTCTGCATCCATGTGCCTTCTTTTATTTAGACTAGGTGCTCTGCGAAGCCTATGATTTGCAAATCATGTTTTTGCAGCATGGTCAGGTTACTATAAAATTAAGATAGGAAAGCGACAACGATCTGGAGATGTGTTGCTGAGATTTGAAGAGGCCTGGTAGCCCTACGAAATGAACTCATTCTAAAATGCTTTTTGTTGTTGTTGTTATTGTTGTTAATGCAGTGGTTTCTTATTTATTTGGCAAAACTGAATAGGAGCAAACACAAACGTTGTTTTTTTTTTTGTTTTTTTTTTATTTTTTTTTTTCTGAAGCTGGAAACGGGGATAGACAGTCAGACAGACTCCCGCATGCACCTGACCGGGACCCACCTGGCATGCCCACCAGGGGGCGACGCTCTGCCCACCAGGGAGCGATGCTCTGCCCCTCTGGGGCGTCGCTCTGTCCCGACCAGAGCCACTCCAGCGCCTGGGTCAGAGGCCAAGGAGCCATCCCCAGCGCCCGGGCCATCTTTGCTCCAATGGAGCCTCGCTGCGGGAGGGGAAGAGAGAGACAGAGAGGAAGGAGAGGGGGAGGGGTGGAGAAGCAGATGGGCGCTTCTTCTGTGTGCCCTGGCCGGGAATCGAACCCGGGACTTCTGCACGCCAGGCCGACGCTCTACCACTGAGCCAACCAGCCAGGGCGCAAACACAAACTTTTAGGTGCTTATATACTATAATGAAATTATATCTCACCCCCAACTTCTTAGACTGTGCACAGATGGACCCAGTATTTTTCTTCAGAACTCTGTTCATTTCCGGTGGTTTCTGTAAGATGTTACCACAAATTGGTGGTATAAAATAATAATAATAAAAATTCCCCTCAAAATTTGGAGGTCAGAATTCTAAAATCAAGGTGCCATCATGGACAAGCTCACTCTGGGGCTGTGGGGACAATCTGTAACTTGCCTTTGCCAGTCTCTGGGGGCTGCCAGCAGTCTTTGGTGTTCTTTGGTTTGTGACTGCATCATTCCAGCCCTGTCCTATCAACACATGACATTACCGTGTGTGCACGTGTGTGTGAGTGTTTGTGTGTATGTGTGAGTGTAATCTCCTCCCAGATCATCTCTCCTCATTCTAAAACCCCTCACTAAATCCCATTTTCAAAGACCCTTTTCCTAAATAAGGTTGCAATTAGAGAGTGCAGGGATTCAAAACTGATCATCCTTGGGGTTGCCTTCCAGCTCACTACAAGCCTTAACCTAAATGCTTTTCTTTGTCTCCCTTTCCTTCTGATCTCCTTTTCACAAGTTTTAAGAACACAGTACTATATTACATATATATTTACATAAACATATACCTGCCAAAAAATTCCATAGGCCTAGGCCTTTTTTTTCTGATTTCCTAAAGCAGGAGTTGGTAAGCTTTTTCTGGAAAGGGCCAGATGTAAATGCTTTAGGTCTGTGTGCCCCCAGTCCCTATGACAACCACTATCCTGGCCTTGCAGCAGGAAGCAGCAGAGCCCGCAGTGAACCAGTAGAGCCCGCAGTGAACCAGTGGGAGTGCTGTGTTCCAGCGGAGCCGAGACCAGATCGACAGGTTGGCCTGTTCACTGGCCCCTGATCTAAAGACTTCCCTATGCCTCTTATTAGTTCTACTTAGGAGTGTGAAGTTTTGATGTTATATTGCAGTCTTCTTTGCTATTAGATATTACATTTACTTTGTAAGTGTTTTGCTACCATCAAACAAAAAAATTGACATAGAAATTCAGTGAATGCAGTTTGGTAATTCCTAAGTAAAGAAAGTCAAAGAGGTTCTTTTCTTTTTTCTTTTTTCTTTTTTTTTTTTTTTTTTTTTTTTTTTTGGCTATGCCTTCTTGCACATCTTATTTAATTATGCATTCATTAGTTCAACAAGTGTTCTCTATAAGTGTACTGTATACCAAACATCGTGTCCAGTGCTGAGACCCATGTGGCCAGATGTACATTATGAAGAGAGGACTTAGGAGGAGGTGGTTGTTTCTGAGATACGTAGGCGAACAAGTCATCAAGACAGTGGTGGGTGTAATATGGGTGGGAGAGAAAGGAGATCTCAAGGATAACTGTGTTCCTGACTTGACTGTGGCTAGCAAGTGTTGTCACTCACTGGGATGAAGACTGCTGGCAGAGGAATTTCTGGTGAAGCTTATGAGATGATATTGGATGGGCTAATTTTGAGGTTGCTTATCTCGGGGGCTTTTGCTCACTACTTACCTCAACATTTCTTCCTCTTCTTAATTTACTTTTAAAAATCTCCATGGATATTTAAATGTTATATGTGTATATGTATGTATGTATATGTATATATAAATATGAATACATACATATATTATAAGATATTATACCTTCAGGGACTATTACAGTAATCTACCATACTTTTGACAACTTGCTTCACATAGAAATTCTGGTAAGAGAAAACTAAGGATAGTTATTCTTATACCAATTTATGCAAAAGGAAAGAACTAAAACAGCAAGTATTTGTTAAGCACCAGCTAGAGCTCCACTCTTATTTTGTTCTTACAACTAATTTATGATGTACAAATTAAGGTTTTGTGTATTGTGCTGGAATATAAAGGGAGGCATGAAAAGGTTAATTAATTTGCTCAACCTTCACGCTACGATTTGAACACAGCCAGCTTGTTCTTATTCCTGAGTGAACTGGTAGACTTGTAAACAATTTGCTTATAATTTCTCTCATTAAATGACACTTTACCTTGGAGGGCTTTCCGGAACACTCCCAAATTCTAGGAATATAGTCTAGATGCCCTTCCTATGACCTCTCCAATTTCCACGTATTTCCTTTTTTTATAGCACTTATTCATTCTCTTTTTGCAGATTGTAAGTGTTTTGAGGGCCAAGACTGTTTTATTTTTTATTTTATATCCATGTCTTATAAAACTAAGCAGAAAATCAGTACTCAGTACATGTTTTGTGAATTAAGAATTAATCTCCTCTACTTAAGAGCTATTAAACTGATACCATATTTTACCTTTTACAGAGTCTGTACATATCGTCACAGATGGTTTATTAGTTTGGGAAATCCCTGTTCCAATGCTACAGTAATTTTATTCTTGAGAATTCTTAACTGCAAATAAGTGAAAGCAAGCAAAGCATAACAAAACAAACAATGCAATAAAATACCAAAACACTTAATGAATCTCAAATCAATAGACATCCAAGAGAACTGTTTGGGGTTATTTGGTCATTTATCTAAAGGAAAGTGAGTTCTTGTGGAAAATAATGCAAATGAGACAAAATTGCATTCATCACCTTCTAGTATTGACTGAATCTAAACTGACTGGCATTTGACCAAAAATAATTTTTTTAAGTAGCTTTCAAGCTCTCTTCTTGTACTTTGAGTTGATGACTTCAAATATCCAACTACAGTGGCCCAGTCTTAGGTTATATATTTTAGATATGTTGTTTCATTTAATCCTTACAACTTTGAGGTGTAAGTTTTGTGATTATTAGTTAGCATATGAAGAAACTGAGAAACGGAGATATTGAGTAATTTGCCTCGTGACACACAGCTGCTAAGTGGTGAGCACAGGAGACATTCATAGGGCTACTGCAAAGCCCATGTTTTCTCCATTATACCCTCAAAGTAATGAGACTCATAGGTAATTTGCTCTGAGTGAAACCCTCCAAGTTTCACTAAAGCACTTCTCAAATTTTAATTTGCATCAGAATCACTTGGGGTTCTTGTTAATATGTAGATTCTCATTCAGTGTGAGGCCTGACTTTCCACATTTCTAACTAGTTCCCAGGTGATGGCCATGCTGCTGGTCCATGGACCACACTTTACTCAAAGCTATGAGAGACTGCTGAAGTTAACCTCCACTGTGATTGGTAAAGTAAGGTACAAACTGTTCCCAAACAGCAACCAATGCCAAACCTTAGGTTGCGTAAAAGTAATAAACGCTGTGGGAGTGGGTCTCAGCAGTCTGTAGTGCTTGGTGCTACTCTTTGAGACACAGTAGTTCACAGGAGAGGGAGAGACTGATGACAGTACTGTATGGACAAAAGACAGATTAGAAATAAAGTGAATATTTGTCTGTCATGTCCTTCATCAACAGTAACTGCCTTCAGCACACTCAGTTACTATTCATTTCTTAATAAAGTTTCACTGGTTGTTATATTAGAAGGACCCCAATAAAATAGCTCCTTTCACTTTGGCCCTTTCTGGAGGTTAATCTTTTGTTGAAGTTTTTTCTCAACACAACATTCTGATGAGTGAGAGATGGTTGAGATGATGGCCTCTCTTCTCCCAGCTGTTCCTTCCCAGCTCAGAATGTTGGAGAGCCCAGGGAGTGGAAGCCCGATCAAATGGCACAGAGGGCTGCAACATCTTCTCACTCTCCCTAATACTTTCTGATGTGTCCTACGTCTTTGCTTACAGCTCAGGAAGTAGTGGTATGTCTAAAATTCCATCTCTTTCTAACTGATAATGGGTTTGGAGCTTGGGAAGCTCAGCATCTTCCATGTAGCAGTGAATAATTATTGAAACAAAGACAAGAAGAAAGTGAAAAAGAGAGAAAAAAAAGAAGGAAGAAAAAAAAATGATATAAACGGCTAATTTTTCATGTGCTTTTACTATTTTAGTTTCTATAGAATAGTACGTAATGTAGTAGGTGTTGAAGGGATCTTTCAGTACCTAAAAAGTATGTTTCATTTAAGAGGCATTTTCCCATTATTTCAAATATTATCTATCCATTTCATTTGTTCTATGACAGGTATGTTTTCTATAGCCTTTTAGAATCTATATAAAAGGAAATGAAATCGTGAGGCAGCATGAAATTGTGGCACAGAAACTGACCTAGGGTCTACAGGCCTGGATTCTAAGTTTTTTCTCATCTACTGTGGAAGTCCGCTGGAAATCTATGAATTTTAGGATTAACTGAAACCTTGTTGAAAAGGTTGCGGAAGTCTGAAGCCCTTCCCAAGATTTTTCCAGGTTCTCTAGGAGCTTATACTTTGATGGTCACAGTAGCCTCAATTTTCTGCCACTACTGAATTGTGTATCCACCCTCCAAATCCTTTATATCCAGCTAAATGTGGGCCACTCATATCAGACATAATCATAAGGTTGCTGCAGGAAGTACAACTTCAGATTTTACGTTGGTGACAGGGAGTGGTCATGGTCCCGAGATACGCACTAACCACCTACAGCTATGGCTTCTTGTCACATCACGCAGGGGCTTATCCTGGGCATGACGAGTCCCTACGTTAATATGTGAGCTTTCTGTCATCTTGCTGTTTCCCTTTCTTTCTTCTATTCTTTCCCTTTGTTTTCTTTCCTTGTAACTCAAACGTCTGAAAATAAAAATGAAAACTTTTTTCTATTTTTCTGGTAGAGAACACTTTATCTCAAATACGGGTCTCACTGTCTATCACAGTTTGGTATTATTTATAAAACAAGGAAGAATTCTAATGCTATTACTATAGTGAAGTTTTATCTCATTACATCTGTCACTTAACATAAAATAATCTTTTATATTGCTTTAGGTGATGGACCAGAACTTATGACAATCAAGGTTATAGAATTGCAGAGTTGAGACAACACAGAAAAACACTGTCTTTTTAAGTTAAGAATAGGTGTCCTCCAAAGCCTAAGATTTGCAAGTGTTATTTGTGGAGCAGAGTCAGGTTAATATAACAAGAAGGGAAGTGTCTGGGATTTGAAGGTGTGTTGCTAAGAGTGGCATAGGCATGGTAAGTTAGCACTGGGAGGCAGGATTCATTCTCCAGTGCTATTTCTTATGCAATAGCTGCTTCTTTATTTGGCAAAACTGAATGAAGCCAAATACAAACTTTTGGGTACTTTAAATATTGTGATAAAAATAATGTTATTGAAATTAAGTGGCAGTTCGAAATTCATGAATGAATAAGAGAGTTTAAAAATATATAGGTTTTAAAAACTTTAGAGCAACATATCAGTACTAGAGAAAATGTAGGAAAAAAAGAGAAAAGAAAAAGCAATTTGTAATTCCAATATCCAAATAAAACAGGCACTGATATTTTATATTTTCTTTTAGATATCATCATTATGCATGCTATATAGTCTGAGATCGTAATATATAAATACATCTAATTTTATATCCAGATTTATTTCATAAGCAAATTTTCTATGTTCTACATAATTTTTATGTCACTGTTTTAAATAGTTATAAAAAAGACACTTGATTCTTCTCCTTGGTTTATGTTAAAGTTGTCTATAGTTTTACATTATTACAAATCATTATTATGTGACTATGACCTATAAATAGAATATATTTTCTTAGAATGAATTCCCAAAGATTAAATTAATGAGTCAAAGCCTCATGCCAATACTTATGAAAAAGATCTTTAGAATACCTTTATCAAACAGAGTATTTTCATTTTAAATTGCTAATTTAATAAATAAAAATGTTACTCAGTGTTTCTAAGTTGCTCCTTATTATTAGTAAGTACAACTTTTTGTTAGTCTATGATTTGTACTTTTTATGAGTTCAGAATTTATATCCTTAGCACATGTAAACTGTTATTATTTTATTGTCTTCTAACCTATTTGTAGGTATCAAGAGGCTTTTTAGAAGAGTGACTAAGGTAAGAAGTGCTTTGTTTAATGCACTAGGCAATTGCTGATGAGAGGTCTTTGCTACTAAAAGCAAAGGGGTGTGGAATTCCATTCCATCCTGGCATATGCTGACTTCTTCAGCAGATTTCAAAGCTGTCTCTGGGCTTCATGTCACTGTGACCTAGAAAGGAATGAAAGCACAGCCAGCCCAGGTTGCTGTCAGAGCTGTAACCTTCACTCTGATTTCCTGTTTCCCTAAGGTTGGCCTCAATATAGATTCCACATTCTCAAGCAAAGTACATTACTGTTTTTATATACTTTTTGCTTTGTCAAAGCAGATTAATGTATATTACGGTTACAGATTGTCCAAGAATAAATCGTGAAGATGGCAAAACTCATTTTGGGATCTCCAGCTCATTGACCAGTGATTTCACATCACTCAGAGAAGAATCCTTCTAATGTACCACATATTCTGGTTTCTCTTGTCCATCAGAACCTCCTTGTCAATAATCTTATTTCCTCTGAAGTCTGTTGTGTGCCAGCTGTTCACTGCAGTGTCCTTGGGTTAATGTTTTACCCATTTTGGAATGCTCATTTTGAAAGAAACATATATGCAAACAAAGAAGGCTCTGCAGCCTGACCAGGCAGTGGCGCAGAGGATAGAGCATCGGATTGGGATGCCGAGGACCCAGGTTCGAGACCGGGAGGTCACCAGCTTGAGCGCGGGCTCATCTGGTTTGAGCAAAGCTCACCAGCTTAGACCCAAGATCGCTGAATTAAGCAAGGGGTCACTTGGTCTGCTGAAGGCCCACGGTCAAGGCACATATGAGAAAGCAATCAATGAACAACTAAGGTGTTGCAATGTGCAATGAGAAACTAATGATTGATGCTTCTCATCCCTCCGTTCCTGTCTGTCTGTCCCTGTCTATCCCTCTCTCTGACTCTCTCTCTGTCTCTGTAAAAAAAAATAAATAAATAAAAGAAGGCTCTGCTTTTGCTCCTGTCTCTGTTTCTTTTCTTTTCTTTTTTATTGATTTATTTTAGAAAGAGAGAGGAAGAAAGAGGAAGAGAAAGAAACAAAGGAAGGGAAGGGAAGGGAAGAAGAAAGGAACGAAGAAACAAACAGCAATTTGCTGTCCCACTTATTTACGCATCCATTGGTTGATTCTTGTATGTGCCCTGAGGGGGATCAAACTTGCAACCTTGGTGTATAGAGACGGCACTCTAATCCTTTCCTTCAGTGGGTTATATACTCTATAAAATAGAGATTGCAACTAATTCATTTATTTTCCTTTCTCACAATTAATCAGTGTACTTCCCTCAGATAGTACTGAATGGTTGTTTAATTGAGTAATTTGACAATAATAGTTAGAATTTTAGGCACTAAGGAAGCTAAAGCAAAAGGAAACTTTTTTTTTTTTTTTTTTGGCCTCACGTGTTATTTAATCAAGATGGCCATCAACCATGGCTTTCAGGAAGGGCAAACATTATTTAAGTAAGGCAGTTCCTCAATGAAAGTAAAAATTTAGCCAGTTGGGTGATGTTCAGTCATAGTACTATTCTTAAAATTCAATTTTATACCTGGGTTTTCTGGAGATAAGCTGCTTGTAAAATTAAGTAGGAAAGGATGAATACCTTTCCCAATCAGTAGTATGTAATTGTTCAGAAACCTCTTGAGTAAAATGCTGTGTTCTGGCCACAGATTATTCTTTACCTCACTTGGTGTTACCTGAACAAGCAGAAGAAAGCACAGGAGTTTAGGGTTGCCCTTGTGGTTCTTGGCTGTTTGAAGAGCTGTCAAGCCAAAGCTCCAGAGTTGGCTCTTGGAGAAAATTCCACTCAGCAAATGCTAGTGTACTGAGATATATCTGTTCAAGAAACTTGATTTCTGGGAGTGAAGCTTTCATCCAGAATTTTATTTTTTTTTATTTTTTTTTTATTTTATTTTTCTGAAGCTGGAAACAGAGAGGCAGTCAGACAGACTCCCACATGCGCCCGACCGGGATCCACCTGGCACGCCCACCAGGGGGCGATGCTCTGCCTATCCGGGGCGTCGCTCTGTTGCGACCACAGCCACTCTAGCGCCTGAGGCAGAGGCCATGGAGCCATCCCCAGTGCCTGGACCATCTTTGCTCCAATGGAGCCTCGGCTGCGGGAGGGGAAGGGAGAGACAGAGAGGAAGGAGAGGAGGAGGGGTGGAGAAGCAGATGGGCGCTTCTCCTGTGTGCCCTGGCTGGGAATCGAACCTGGGACTTCCGCATGCTAGGCCGACACTCTACCACTGAGCCAACCGGCCAGGGCCCAGAATTTCTAATATGCTAATGTGTCTCGACTCTTCACTACAATGAATACTTGACTATTTCACAACCTTTAGTCAGGCAACCTTGGTTTTTTAGTTAGTAAAGCATTAAGCATTTAGGACTTAAACTTTCTGTTTTAACCTATTTCAAAGAAACTTTTTAGACACATCCCTTTCCTATTTTGTTAAATAGAGCATACTATCAACAATTCAATGACTTTCTACATAATTTTTCAAACAGCAGTTTTTTTTAATAAATTTAGATTAATAAATGTTAAGTAGCATTATTTCAAGCACTAGGGAGTGCTGTAAAGATGAAGAAGGTTTTGTCCCTATTTAAGATAAGCTTCGGGAATATTTTTCGTAGTATCAGTATATAAGCCAGTCTGTGAAAAGCCATGTAGTAAAGGTCACAGTGCTGTGAGGTTCATTACCAGGTGAAGACTTGCAGAGATCCCACCTCCCGTCAGTGTGCCAGTGGAACTTGCTTTTCAAGAAAAGCTTCAGATTTCAGTTCACTTTCTAATCATTGGAACCTACTTAAAGTTGTATTTGACATTTTGAACAGTAGACATGGCTAATTTTCTTCACTCTGTATCAATGAACCAAAGGCTTAAGGTATATTTTTCTGATTTTCTCAACTTCCAGAAAAGTATCATCTTGACTGTGATTGGTGTTTTTGATTTTTTGGCACTATAAAGCATCGTTTCCAGTTTCCACATTACCAACACAGGACCAATGGCAAACTCTTGTAAGTTTGTACTCACCTGCTCCGATTTTGATGTTGTGGTCAAAGACACCCAACTGCTTCTGAGTTTGAATAATTGTGAAAGGTCAGTGACTATGGAAAATGGGTAATCATGTAATAAAATCTTTTAGACTATACTCTTTGCTTTACCTTCTAATTAACTTGTCTTTCCCTCTCTTCCTTTCTTTATACTGAAATTTTGAAAGCTCAAAATGTGACAAAGTCTTTTGTGGAACAGAGGATATGATTACTGAATTTAGACCAAAGTACATTAAAGTACAAGACACAATTGACATTTAAGTTCTTTTGTGTTCAATATGTAAACATTCTCAATTGTGTTTTAAAGTACTACCCTCTCCTAAATGACTCAAAGGTCATGTGAGCAGTCTAAGCCAGGCATAATTTACAACATTGTCCTTGACAATTACTGGGTTAGAAAGAAGCACATGAACTTATTCTGGCCAATAATACGTCAGAAGATAGCTGGTGAACAATTATAAAATATTTTCTCTCTGATAAAGATATATAGGACAAAATACTTGCTTTTCTTCTGGATGTTACTGTGTCTTCGTGGGATGCCTGGAATTAGAGTAGGCATCTTGCCAGCATAAAGATTAGCTGGGACAAGCTGAGGGACATGACATGCTGACTTGGGAAGATCAACGACCTGGACAGCTTCACATCTATTTAGTGCTTGGAGCATCTCATGTACAATAATAAATTGCCTTATGATTTTGGCCATTCAAGTCTGAGATTTCATTGCAGCCCAAACCATCCTAACTAATAGAGTGTGATTGCTGGAGTAGGCTCAAAAATAAGTACTTTTTTTTTTTTTCATTTTTCTGAAGTGAGAAGCAGGGAGACAGAAACAGACTCCTGCATGCGCTCAACCTGTAAACACCCGGCATGCCCACTAGGGGGCAACGCTCTGCTCAACTGGGGCATTGCTCTGTTGCAACCAGAGCCATTCTAGGGCTTGAGGTAGAGGCCTTGGAGCCATCCTCAGTGCCCAACTTTACTCCAATGGAGCCTTGGCTGCAGAAGGGGAAGAGAGAGACAGAGAGAAAGGAAAGGGAGAAGGGTGGAGAAACAGATGGGTACTTCTCCTGTGTGCTCTGGCTGAGAATCAAACCCAGGACTTCAACACACCAGGCCGAAGCTCTACTGCTGAGCCAACCAGCCAGGATTCAAAAGCACTACTTTAAAGAGTTTTTCTTCCATGCTATCCTACCAATTCTACCAATAGGCTCTTCCATGAGTTAAAAAAAATCAAGGCCTCTACAAACTATATACATTGGCTCTCTAGAGAGTGTTACCCATTAACATTTTAATGCATTATTTCATAAAACACTCACTTGTCATCAAATCCTGAGGAAGTAGCAAATGAAACAGCAACGTTTGATGGTGAGAAAGAAGCCAGGAAAAACTAGAGGAGAGGATAATGCCAGGTAGAGTAGTTTGAGAGGATGGACTTCAAAGTAGACACACTGGGAGCTGCTGTGGGACAGCAGAGTGGAGGCAGTGAGGACACGCTGAGCACAGACAAGAACCAGGAGCACGTACAGCTGATCCCAAATGTACAATAAGTTTTAGAATCCAGGGCTGCCTTCGCTGGCAGTGTCCTGAGCAGGAACACTGAAAAATACAGGGCTTCTCATTTAAACTTGCAGATTCTGTGGTGCTGGCGTCTTCCACTCCATAGATGCTATCAGGTTTTACCTGTCAAGGTTTTTCAGGTTGGCTGAAGAAACTCAGCCCCTGCAACATAATGGGATTTAATCTTAGGGCAAAATATGTATTCTTAACAAGTAGACTCTGGGTAATGACTAGGGCGTATACAATTTGATTTGGGTTTGATAAGGTATATTGATTTTGAGTCTAGAAAAGAACATTTTCTTCTCTCCTTTTTTCCTCCCTCCCACTATATGCCATCCTCTTAAAAAGACAGATTCTTTTCTCCTGTGTGTTTCAGAGTAACAGAAAGGTGTATTTTTTTTTTCCTCGTGGACATAGAATGGAAAAAACCCAAATTGAATGGACTCTGAGTGAAGAAATATGTTACCCAGAGGCCAGGGACAGGTGCAGATTCTGCAGTCTCACTAGGTCTCATTTTCTAAACAGAAACTTCCAAACTCTCCACTGGAGTCTGAAGCTCGTGTACGCCCCCCCAGGTGCTGCCCACACGAGCAGAGCATATGGTTCTGCTAATGTGGAATAAAACTTGAGAGAAACCAGTGAAGCCTTCTCTCTTCTGGGAACAGAGAATCTTTCCAATCAATTCTCCAATGATCCACCCATGTCCTCTCAGCACCTCCTTTCTAGGTCCTGCCAAGCATAAGCTCCTAGCTGCCTTTCCTCTCTGCCTCTGTGCTCCTATGAGGCTAATCCCATGAATTCTATTTGCTACTTTTAGAAAAGGGAGGAGGAGGTAAATCAAGAGATGAAGTTGTTTTGGAGATTACCTTAAGGCAATTTCAATAATAGATGACTACAGCGCTGAGTTTCACATCCTAATTATAAACGACTACTTGAGTAGATGGGCTCCTCTAAAGTGCTTCAAATTACAGTTTGCTCTAAGCTTGGTACTATTTCAGAAATACTCCTTAGCTTTATTATGCAGCCCACAGAGTGACCAGTATAATTAGGTTGCCAAAGCTTTCCCTCTTTCTTTATCAACCTCTCTTCAATTACTACAAAGTTTCTGAAAAATTCAGCTTAGTGCTTTTAATTTCCTACTTGATGCAGGCAAAGGAGACCAGAGTAGACAGATGGTGCCACGCTGCACTCCTACAGGCAAACCACCTCGGAAGCTGTTGGACTAAGAGAGAGAAGTGAATGGATTGTAGTGCTTTGGGGTCGACGTTGTAGATTTCCTGACACCACCATTCAGAATCGCATGTCAATCAGTCTGAGCAATGGGATCATCTGAGCTCTGTGAGATAGTGCCCAAGGAAACATCTAATTCATTAGGGCTTCAGCAGCAGGATTCGACATTTTAATAAATAATTACACATTTATTAAGGTGAAAATTAGTTGCTCTGGCACTCTATCAGCTTGAACTCTCAATTAAAGTAGCAATTTTGTCCATTTTTAGTAAAATATAATTAGTGCTTCTGATGAGGACCCTGAATCCCTGCAATTATTGGAATGCCTTTTGAATTGTCCAAGAGAGCAACTACTGTGATCAGCACAATTAATGTTACATTTACTGTGAATTCCATTTTAAAAAGTATGGGGTTCTTTCCTTGACTTAAGTAGTAAATCACAATATTATGAAATTTACTACATATTTTCTGTTGGGATGTTGTTGAAGATATTGTGTGCACAAGACATACTGTGTGTGAGGATTACAGGAGAAATTATTTTAGGTCTGAAAATCAGAAAGATCTGCCTTGCTGATTATTTAAACTGGTTGACTTATTTAACCTGTGGTGTTTCCCGCTTTGCTTTGGCCTCTAGGGAGCTTAGTGTCCTTAGGCTAGATTAATGCATGGGATGAGATGCTAATCTTAATCTTTGATTTATTCTCTTGCCTATCTTTCCTTTTTTTATTGTCTTGTTCTCTCAATCATCTATTGTGTCCTATCTTGTATGTGTTTTGGTACATTTTCTCACTTGTGGATGCTAGAGGAGGTCACTGAGAGAACATGACTGCCAACTGACCTAAGAGCTAGCCTAGACCCAGGCAATCGGAGGTTTCTCACCCTTCCCCTGTCCTTGGAATGTATGTTCCGCCCACCATTCCCACACTAGGAGTCATTTCAAGGGTGCAACTTTAAGAGTGTTGCTGACACCATCAGGACTGTGCATGTGATCAATCCCCATTAATACTTCTAAATACATCTTTAAGATTCTGGTAGGGTGGTATGGAGGTCTGCTCATTTTGTGGCTGCCCAAGACTATTCTTGAAATTTCCCTTGCTTATTAAAACTGTCCCCTACCCATCTGTAATAGCCTACCCCTCTTTCAATCTCTTCCTGTCCCCCTTGTATGGGAACCAGCCAGGAAGCTTCCAAGCTTCTAAACCAACAGTAGAAAGACTGGAAATGTAAATGCTTTGTTTCCTTGCCTGAGCCATGTTTACTTATTTTGTAAATGAAGCTCACCTAATTTTAAATGATGAATGTTAGTTGAGAGTCAGATTTTAAGGGGAAACTATGAAATGAAATGTTTAGACTCTACATGCAATTTTATGAGTAGATATGCATCCAATTGCTCTCTATTTTTATCTCTAAAACTTAAAGCTCATGAACGAACATATACAATATATATCACCACAAAGCTGGCAGACTCAAACTCAGGTTTTCTGTGACTTCTCTGTTGCCTGATAGAGTAATCCTCCCAGTGGATGCCTAAAACCATGGATAGTCTATACATACTGTTTTATATTTCTATACATATATACCTATGGTAAACTTTATTTTCTAAATTAGACAGTAAAAGATTAACAATAAATATAATAAAAATAGAACAATTTTAATAATATACTGCAATCAAGTTATATGAATGGCTTTGGGGGCCACTACCCAGTAAAGATTACATGAACACAAGCACTATAATGCAGAGACAGTCGATAACCAAGGTGGAATGGAGCAGGGTGGCACGAGATTCCATCATACTACTCAGAACAGTACACCATTTAAACTGACGAATTGTTTATTTCTGGTATTTTCCACTTAATATTTTTGGACCGTAGTTGGCCATGAATGGCCATAGATAACTGAAGCCACAGAAAGTAAAAACTTGGATAAGGGGGAACTACTGTACAGACCATTATGTGGCTTTAAGTCACAGCAATCTGACTTCAATATATAGAGTCTGATTTTTTTGTAATGCATTGGAAGATACTACATGAGGAAAAGAATGAATTATGTAGCTGCTTAAACCTTGAATGTCCCATCTTGGTCACAGTCTCATTATCCACTTTTAATGGAGCATTATACAGTATTAATACTCATTTTTCAAGTCTGTAGCCTTTCTGCTAAATGTGTTCACACAAAAGGCTGAGGAAGAATTTTTCCTATTTAAATTGATGATGAATAAGTGGGTCATATGCTTTCAGTGGTGTGTTTTAGGGGAAGAGAGAGTGAGGACAGTGTGAGAATAACAGGGGTGTTAGGGTGGAAGCCGGAGCCATCACACTTCCTCACGTCTCCAAGGAACAGTAATCCCAACTCCATTAGTGCAGAATGAGAGGCCATTTGGGTAAATATAGTCACATAAATATATCATTAGGCAGTTTTGTAAAATTCACATTATTTACTCAAGCAAATATGTAATTAGAACATTTTTTAAAACACAGATTATCTACCAAAGAGACTCAAACTGTTCCTTTGGAGCATGTAAGCCTATTGGGTAAAACTGTAATTAGGCCATTAATTAAACCCTAATCATATTATTTATTAAAAGGTGCTTTGCTGATCTGATAAGCATTTTCTTTGCTCTTTTAAGGCATTTTAATAATAGATTATTGTAAACCCCTTGGCTATCACTTGCCCGTCATTCTTTCCTTTCTGATTTGCTTCTTGTTTCATTTTATGGTGATGGTTATAGATTTAGATTTCCCTGTGGATATTATGTGCAAAAATGCCTGATCCAGCATTGCCACCCTCTTTCCCAGCTCAGTCCTTCAAAGCTGTGAGGATGAAAAAGCAGCTCGCTGTATTTTTAAAGTATATCCTCTTTGAATTTATTTTCCAGAGGAAGTAATTAGTAGTAATTGTACCTTTATTGTTTGTTTATTGTTACATATGGACTTGATAAAAGTCCTTTTCAAATTCTAAAACACTGAGGTTGTGTGAACTTTCTGAAAATGGATTTATTCTGAACCAAGTCAGAGTCCCTTTTAGGGTCATTTTTGTACCCAAAGCATGTATATTTTAAAATGTTTAATTCAGTGCAGTCTTCTATTTGTGATCTTGAGGAGTGATGACCCATATAGGAATCAAACCTTAAACCACAGTCTGGTTTATAGAGAGCTTGACTCACTTAATGGTCTTCCAAGGAGTACACGTCCCAAAGGATTTTAGTAGATATTTGAAAAGAGTAACCTATTTTTGGCTTGCCTTGCTCCAGTCCAATATCTTCATTATAGCTAATGTCCTTTTTTTTTTTTTTTTTTTTTGCTTTCTTTCTTTCTAAAAATGCAAACTGATCAATCAGTTTCTCAAAAGATTAGAATCCTTTTTTGTCTCAGAGTCTTTGCTTTTGCTCTACCCTTTGTTTGGAACCCTGCCTGTCTCTTGACTCTCGTTTGCCTAGGCAACTCAAACACTCAATGCAGTGTGGCGTTAAGAACACAGAAGTGGGAGCCAGACTGTCTAGGTTTGAATCCAGCTCCTCTTCTAATTAGCTGAGCAAACTTGGCAAGTCACATACCTTCCTCACTCTTTAGTTTCCGTATTTACCTCCCTCTCAGATGAAGGTCATTGTGAATTACTTTGCATAAAGTGCTTACATAACAATTGTTATTATTTAGATCTTTTGTTTCTGGGAAGCCTTTCTTTGCCCTCCACATCTTGGGTTTTTTTCTGGAACCTCTTCTGTTTTAATCCCCACTACACACTGCATTGCACTTGCTTATTGATTACCTTTCTCTTTAATACTAGACTAAAAACTCCATGAGCAAAAGATGGAGTCTATTTTCTTTAATGTTCTACATGTAGCACCTAGCACAATGCTGATAAAATAGTGCCTGGCTCCAAGAACACCTACATTGTTTGAGGGGTAGTGTGTAATGTGCTAAAGATACAGTAGTGAACAAAGACTATTACCTGTTCTCATGTAGTTTACAGTCTAGATAGGGATGATAGATGTGAAGCTACTAATTACATAGAAATGATAAAATTGCAAGTAAGACAAACACTATAAAGGATAGGTATTTAGTTTTCTGACTCTAAAATAGGAGAATTTGGTCTCATCTGGGAGTTAAAGTAGACATCTGCAAAGTAGTAATGCTTTCATAAAATCTGAAGGATGAGCAGTTAATAAATAATAGAGGAAGAGAGAAATTCACAGTCCAGGTGGAAGCAATAGTTTGTGTAATGTCTTAAGTATGAGCCCAAGAGGTGTATTAAATTACAAAAGGTCCATGTCTTTCTTCCAGTTGGAGACATCGAGGAAAAGAGAAACACTAGATGAAGTTAGAGAAATAGACAAGGGCCATCAATGGAAGGTGTTGAAGGCCATCTTGAAAAGGTTTTATCTATCATAAGTTAAATGAGAAGCCACTGATATAGTTTAAGTAGAAATGAGACATGATTATTATGGCACTTTTAAAATATTACTCATTTGGATATAATGTGAAGAATAGATTGGATGAGTATGGTTGATGCAGAGTAGATGTACATACCGCCAGATTATATCTTGTAAAATGTCTAAAAAATGGACTATGTTTAAATGAACTAAGCTTGTGGTTGTTAAAATAGAAAAAATAGATGGTTATGAGAAAAATTTAGCTACAAAGTAAGTAGGATTTGATGATTATATCTGGATGGTATGGGAGATAGAGTCACAAAATGAGGCTCTGGTCTTGGTAAGCAAATGAATGATTATTTTCATCACTTCCTGAGAGTAGACTGTGGAAGAAGACAGTGTTTGTGAGGAAAATAACAAGGTTTATATTTGACAAATTGAACTTGAGAAACTATTAGGATATCATGAACATGATTTTAAATAGGAAGTTGGAAATGATTCTGGAACTTAGAGATGAAGTCTGAGATGTATATCTCTATGTAATCAATTATCTAATCTATTGATATAAATCTGAGCATCATATGCAAAGAGGTAGATAATATAATTATGGATGTAGATGAAATAACCTAGAAAGAGACCCTCAGGTGAGTAAAGGAAAGAGCCTAGGACTGAGTCCTGATGACTTCAAATATTGTTGGCTGGCAAGTGCTTGGTAACTGATAAAGAACTAACCAGAAACATATTGAAGGAAGAAAACCAAGAGAATGATATTGCAGAAGCCATATGAAGAGCATGTTTCAAAAGACGTGCAAGGCCCATTGTATCTAGAGATGCTAAGAAGTCCTTTAGATTTAGTGGCACAGAAGTCATTACTGAGTTTTGCAAGAATGATGCAATGAATGACTTTACTGATGGAAAAAGTAGAATCTATATAATCAAAGAAAGAAAGAGTTCTTTAATGACTACCTTCTCAGGGCCTTTAAGAAGATGTATATCATAGCTCTCAGTGTTTTCCAACTTTATGGTCCTTGGAATCATTTTCCTGCTGCGTTTTACAGAACAAGTCCTGTGTAATTCCAGTTTGGGAAATGTTGAGCCAGAAGTATTCCTTGGGCAAAAAATCTCGGTCCTGTCAAGTTTCTCACTTTATACAATGGTTTTGCATCTACTTTCCTTGTCTAATGTGTTGCAATTTTTTTTTTTTTTTTTTTTTTTTTTTTTTTTTTTTTTTTTTTTTTTTTTGCATTTTTCTGAAGCTGGAAACAGGGAGAGACAGTCAGACAGATTCCCGCATACGCCCGACCGGGATCCACCCGGCACGCCCACCATGGGGCGACGCTCTGCCCACCAGGGGGCGATGCTCTGCTCATCCTGGGCGTCGCCATGTTGCAACCAGAGCCACTCTAGCGCCTGAGGCAGAGGCCACAGAGCCATCCCCAGCGCCCGGGCCATCTTTGCTCCAATGGAGCCTTGGCTGCGGGAGGGGAAGAGAGAGACAGAGAGGAAAGCGCAGCGGAGGGGTGGAGAAGCAAATGGGCGCTTCTCCTGTGTGCCCTGGCCGGGAATCGAACCCGGGTCCTCCGCACGCTAGGCCGACGCTCTACCGCTGAGCCAACCGGCCAGGGCTATGTTGCAATTTTATATTGGGTAAAAGGGAGGTCTCTAAACCAGATTTCTAAGGTTTAAATCGTCTTGCATATTGGATGACCTAGAATGTTATGGTTAACTTCATATTAATTTGAGTGGGCTAGGGTACGCTTTGATAGCAGGTGAAACATTGTATTTAAATGTTTCCAGTAGAGATTAATATTTGAATCAGGAGACTGAGTAAAGAAGTCATGTCCTCACCAATGTGATCAGATATTATTCAATCTGTTGAGAGTCCAAATAGAAGGAAAAAAAATCAGAGAAAGGACGAATTTTGTCTCTCTCCTTGAGCTGGGACCTCCATCTTCTGCCTTTGGACATTGGAGCTTCTCCAGCTTGAAGATGGCAGATGATAGGACTTCTTGTCTCCATGACAAAGTAAGCCAATTCTTATATCCATGTCCTCTTGTATATCTCTCTATATATCTTACAGTTTTTTTTCCTCTGGAGAACCTTGACTAATACAAGAGATTTACTTAAAGTCTCTGTCCTCAGTTTCCTCACCTGTAAAATACAGATGGTAATAATTATGTAATACTTAAATGAGTTAATGCATGTAAAGTACTCAGTAAGCTGTCTAGTATTTAATAAGCAATTTAAAACTGTTAGTGACGGTGATGATAAAAACATCAGAAGGTGCATTAGCTCTTTTTACAGTAATAAGGAGTGAAATAAGTAGTTTACATACAAAGGAAAAAAATGTTTTCTTTTGGAGGAGTGTACTTGGTTTTAAAGATGGAGAAAGCAGCCCTTGCCAGTTGGCTCAGCGGTAGAGCATTGGCCTGGCGTGTGGAAGTCCTGAGTTCAATTCTCAGTCAGGGCACACAGGAGATGTGCCCATCTGCTTCTTTACCCTTCCCTCTCTCCTTCCTCTCTATCTCCTTCTTTCCCTCCCGCAGCCAAGGCTCCATTGGAGCAAAGTTGGCCTGGCACTGAGGATGGTGCCATGGCCTCTGCCTTAGGTGCTAGAATGGGAGCAACGCCCCAGATAGGCAGAGCATTGCCCCCTGGTCTCCATGCCAGGTGGATCCCAATTGGGCACATGTGGGAGTCTGTCTGACTCCCTCCCCACTTCTAACTTCAGAAAAATACAAAAAAATAAAAATTAAATTAAAAAATAAAGATGGAGAAACACAAACTGGAAGATACCCTATTCTCTGCATGTTGAACCTTTCAGAGAATCTAGAACTATCCTGATATTGTGAGTGTGTGTGTGTGTGTGTGTGTGCGTGTGTGTGTGTGTTGTGTGTTGGGCATCTATCTATTTGGATGCATATCGGGTTAGGTATTTTCAATTTCACCGAAGAAACTGGCCCTGTGTTCCATTTATTTGATTAATGAAGCCTGCAGTTTTATCATTCATATGCAATCCTTGTTTTTGCCAGAGAATATTAATTGTCTGTTGCTCGACTTTTATCAAAATCTTTGTTAAAAAGAAAATGACTGATATTCTTGGAAAATAGCATAAATGATAATTAGACATTTCTTCTAAGTCCTCTAAAATTTACTCCTAGGTCATCAGACTATGAGACTGGTAGGTTTATAAACTGTTATTGTGACCTCGAAGAATTACTTCTCAACTGCTCTGTATACTGGGCTCTCGTTTGCCTAAGGCATGCTATAAAAAAGAACTCGATGAAAATCTCTCATAGGAATCGCCATGGGAGGTTTTTACCTCAGCCTCTGTGCCTTTTTACAAACTACTGATATGCTATTGATGATAAATTCTCTGATTTTTGAACCAGTTATGTTTCTCATTGTGTTCAGGCTGGTTGCAAATCTGTCTATAACTGAATTTGCAAGCTTATACTATGTGTTGATGTCTTCTCTTTACCCTTCATTTCTGCACACTGCTCTGTGCTCTGGGACCTGACACATATGGGCTATATCAAGAGGATACAGCCCTCTAGTCTCCATTAAGATTTGGTCCATGAGAGGTATGAGAAAGAGATCTAAAGGCAAAAAGGGAATAAGACTAAGTACTTATTCCCTGAGCTCTCTGCAGGTTAACTACTGCCCTTCCTAAGTCCACAGCTTCTACCACGTGGTCCTCTCCATATAGTTCTTTCTCTGGGTGCTACTGACTACTCACCTTGCCCTTCAGGTCTAAAACTTCTGAAGGGTTCTTTTCTGTTTCTTCCCCAGAGGCACTCCACTACCCACTTTCTTTCTTTTTTATTATTTTTTTGTATTTTGTTGTTGTTGTTTTAAGTATTTCCAGCACCTCTGCAAATAGTCCCTTTATTACACTCTCCTTAATGGACTCCATTTGAGAGTGCCGTCAGATTCCTGCTGAGACCCTAACTGATATATTCTAGCAACTATACTGGGTATCAACTAATCACCTCTTATTTTGGCTCTGCCCTATTTTTTTTTTTTTATGGATTTACCTTTTAGTCCTTTGAATTATAAATACCTCTGTTCAATAAAGAACCTCAAAATAGTCTTTGTAAAAAGACAAGATGTAAATGAACAAATGTATATGCAAATAAATATGCCAGGTACTCTGTAATATGCAAAAGTGAAAAGAAAATTAAGTCTTAGTCTCAGTCCTGGGGGATAACACAGTCTGTGCAGAAGATATTCAAGGAAGCAAATAATCACAAAGCATTGTGGTGAGTTATAACAAAGATATAGACAAAGTCCTAGGGGAATGTGAGGGATGAAGTTCCTTATGCAGCAGAAAGGTGGGAGGACGAATGGTCAGAGGGACCAGAGTGGACAAGGGGGGAGGGAGAACAGAACTGAATTGGTCACAAAAGGCAGAGCTATTGAAGTCAGGTGAACAGGATGGTACCAGGCACTTCATGTTAGAGGGCTAGTCATTTATTTCCCTGAAGCAGCCACACTCTTGCTTGGTGTATTTGAAGTTCCCGTTCATCTCCTGCAAGACTAATTGATTTATTATTTAAAAAGTCTTTTAATTTTCAAGTCTTGATTTAGAAAAAACTTGGAAAATGAAAAATACTTTGTTATTCTCCAAAGATTTAAGTTTAATTCAAATGTGACTAATGAGCCTTGCAATATATGCCTAATTCCTTTCCTCTTTCCTGTACATAGTACAAGGCTTATATAAATCACATACTTACTTCATCAAAAATGCTTTTAAAAGCAAGATACATTATTACTGGGAATATGAACAGCAGGTAAGTGATGTCCAAGTAGTAGAATACATACACATTGGTTTCAATAATACATAGGTAAAAATTATAACATTGCTTTAAAAGGAAATTGAGATTTGCTATCTGATTTTAGAATAAGTCTAAGAATAGTCCATCAAGAGCCTACAAGAAAATCCAATGTGTCTTGTTATGTGTACTAGGTATGGCTATTTATCATTTGTCACATATGTTTTTAAAAAAGGACTAAGTGAGGCTCTGGCTGGTTGGCTCAGTGGTAGAGTGTCGGCCGGGTGTGCAGGAGTCCTGGGTTTGATTCCCGGCCAGGGTACACAGGAGAAGCGCCCATCTGCTTCTCCACCCCTCCCCCTCTTCTTCCTCTCTGTCTCTCTCTTACCCTCCTGTAGCCAAGGCTCCATTGGAGCAGGGTTAGCCCTGGCGCTGAGGATGGCTCTGTGGCCTCAGGCACTAGAATGGCTCTGATTGCGGCAGAGTAACGCCCCAAGATGGGCAGAACATCGCCCCCTGGTGGGCATGCTGGGTGGATCCTGGTCGGGCGCATGCGGGAGTCTGTCTGACTGCCTCCCCGTTTCCAACTTCGGAAAAATACAAAAAAAAAAAAAAAAAAAAAAAAAAGAAAGAAAAAAGAAAAGATTAAAAAAAAGACTAAGTGATAAAACTCCCTGAATTGTTTAGTTTTGGATTAATCGAAAAATGAAATAAGGGCTCTGTCTTTTATCAGCCTTCAGAATGAGTCCTGACCTAGTCTGCTAACTTAAAAATAAAACCAATGCAGTTTCCCTGCTGTGTGAAAGATTTGGCTAGCAGGTCTCCTAGTCTTTTTTGTCTGTTGGGTTTTTAATGAGGACCAAAGTCTAGGTTCTGGAACACTGTGAATTTTGATTACAGTGGGGTTCCATCCTGGTTGGATTGGGGGAAATGTCAGAAACCTCGTGAGATCACCAGCCAGCTTCTAGATTAAAGGCTTTAAAGAAGCTTCTCAAATGCTGCTCAACTCTTGTTTTTTATCCAAACCCAAACTCTGTACCCACAGAGATTCAGTAAGCACAAAATCCCAGACAATCATTGACTTAGTAAAATGCCAACTTCTCTTTTAGCAAACAATTATAAGGAGAAAAATCAATCAACCTTCATAGATTTGTAATTGCCCATTTTATTTTGCTTCTTTATAAGTATCAAAAAGATGACATTGGAGTTAGTACAATACTGTGTTTCTGTTGAAATCCTGACATTTTCAAAGAAGGAGGAGCCTCGATGGTCTCCCATGATCTAAGTGCCTTTTAACAGCTGTCCCGAGGGACAGCAGGCTTCACTAAAATCCATACTTTATTTGTTTCCTTATTTTTACCTAATACTCTTTTTCTGTTCCAGTATCTTCCCTAGGATACCATAATAATTTAGTTGTCATGTGTCCTTAGACTTATCTCTATTGTGATAGTGTTTCTGACTTTCCTTGTTTCTGATAACTGGCAGGTTTGAGGAGTACTAGTTAGGTTTTTTGTAGACTTCCCCAGTTTGGAATTCGTGTGATATATTTTTTTTCATGATTAGACTGAGTACGAAGACCACACAAGGAAAGCATTATTTTCATCACATCATGTCGAGGGTACATATGACCAATCTGACTTACCACTGCTGATGTGAGGCTCAGTCACAAGGTGAAGGTCATGGTCGTCAGGCTCATCCACTATAAAGTTATTTTTTCCTCCATTTCTATATTGTACCTTTTAAAAGAAAGGCACTGTTAAGTTACTTAGAACTCTCCTGTATTGGAGACTTGTTACTGCCTCTATTTGTTCAATCATTTTTATATCAAAAGGGACTCATGGCTATTTATTTAGTACTTTGAGTAGTAATCCCAAGCTACATTGTTTACACTCTTGCCCCAATTGTTCTAGCTTTGATCACTGAGAACTCTTTCAGTTAATGTCCATGTCCCATTGGAATATTCCAGACCCATTTTGTACACCCGTGCCCAATATTAGAACCAGCCATTTTTCCACAGAGTACTGATTCCTTTTTTTAAAGAATAATATTAAAAACCAAGGTCTGGAACTAGACATATTTGTTGTTAATGAGATGTCATTTCTTCTACATCTTCTTAGAACATAAAAATAGTTTAATGTATTTTAACTGATATGTGTGTATGTATGTATATAAATATATATATCTGTATTTCTATCTATATTTTTATTTATAAATATGTTGAATTTGTCAACTGAAGGTTGTTGGCACCAATTCAATGCCAACAGAAATTCCCAATTTGGAATGCAATGAAGACAGAAACTGTATTTGGTGGGAACAGCGCAAGAGTGAGCCAGCACGGCTGTGAGGACAGCACTGCTGTGGAACAGCTCAGTAGAGCTGCAGCATGGCTGTAGACAGTGCAGTCATGATGCAGCAGGGCTGTGCAGCTGCCTGGGGCCAGGCCACTCCCCAGCTAGGCAGCTCCACAGTAGGCTCTACAATGGACTTCTCCACTCTGCTCCTGCAAGACAGCTTTGGTGTTTCAGCTCTAGCTGGGAAAACACAGTCTTCAGTCCTCAGTGCAAAGAGAAAATGTGTGCTTAATGGGTGGTTTCTATGTGTTGATAAACATCAAGACAAAAGGATCATTCCAGGCAGTGATCACTGAGCCACTCAGTTATAAAATATCTGTAATTAAGTTTAACCTTTACCTCAATAAATAATCTTTTTTTTTATTTTATTTATTCATTTTTAGAGAGGAGAGAGAGAGAAAGAGAGAGAAACAGAGAGAGAGAAGGAGGGAGGAAGTAGCTGGAAGCATCAACTCCCATATGTGCCTTGACCAGGCAAGCCCAGGGTTTCGAACCGGCAACCTCAGCATTTCCAGGTCGATGCTTTATCCACTGCGCCACCACAGGTCAGGCAATAAATAATCTTGGTCAAAATAAAATATGAGATATTATTGTTGCATTCATGCTACTGTGATAAGGTAATGGATTTCAAACTATTCAATTTTCTACTCTATGTGGTGAAACAGAGGTTCTATAGGCCACCAGCTGTTTGGTTCTCTCTGCTCTGATGAGAAGATGGGGTATGTTAGAGAAGAGAGAGAGAGTGTAGGGGAGGCAGAAAGTAGGCATTCTTTATTAGAAGTTGAATAATATGGCATTAGATGGAATAATCTGAGTTGATAGTTAGTTTTTGTTAAATATAGCAAACATTTATTATTTTTTCATTCTTTGTTTATTTATTGAACCCTGAAGCCCTGTGCCACAATTCTGAAATAAATGTTAGTTCTTGTCCTCATATAAACATCCTGATAGGTAAGCACAAAGTGATGGGGAGCTCACACAAGGAGCATCTAACTAAAATCAGAGAAATGGAAGTTTCCCTTGAGGAGGTGATACTTAAGCCAAATCTTGAGGGACAAGTGAAGCGTCAAAACAGAGAAAAAAGTGTCATCTAGATAAAGAGAGCAACATTACAAATGGCAGAGACAAGAGAGAACATGACATATTTGGGGAGCAAATATTCTAAAGCAGACACTGTCAATGTCAACATTTCACACTGCATCTGCGGACAAATATAGTGTATAAATTCAGTAGATAAACCTCACTGTTGGAGTAGCATTAGGTGATCTGTATGCCCAAATACATTTCAAGTAGAAGAGAGAAATCACTATCTTCTTCTAGTAATAACACCCCCTACTTTTGTTTGAAAAATTATCCTTCCTCTACTCTCATCAGAGTAGTTGAGATAGCTTTGATTCATTTCTGTAAGTCTGACCCACAAGAACCTGGTATCCCCCGGCCAACTATAGTTGTAGTTCAGAGTGACCGTAACATAGAGGATTAGGGTGGATGACTGGGAAGGAATGAGGCTGAAGTAGTAAACTGAGGCCAGACCATGAATGATCTTGTCAGCTGTGGTGACAAGTTTTGACTATACCTGAAGTCAGGAGGTAACTGTTGGATTTTAAATACATGAGTGATATACTTCAACTGACCTCTTAGATCAGGGGTCCCCAAACTACAGCCCGCGGGCCACATGTGGCCCCCTGAGGCCATTTATCCGGCCCCCGCTGCACTTCTGGAAGGGGCACCTCTTTCATTGGTGGTCAGTGAGAGGAGCATAGTTCCCATTGAAATACTGGTCAGTTGTTGATTTAAATTTACTTGTTCTTTATTTTAAATATTGTATTTGTTCCCGTTTTGTTTTTTTTACTTTAAAATAAGATATGTACAGTGTGCGTAGGGATTTGTTCATAGTTTTTTTTATAGTCCGGCCCTCCAATGGTCTGAGGGACAGTGAACTGGCCCCCTGTGTAAAAAGTTTGGGGACCCCTGTCTTAGATAAAACTTTAGAGGTGATAGGAGCTCATTGAAATGTAGCAAGTAGTTCTTCCATTAAAACAGGTAAAACTGTAAAAGGCCTGAACTAAAACAGTGGTAATGGAAAAAAATAGAAGTCAAAAAAAGAGGGGGAGAAGATCTGGGAGATATTAAAGTGGTGGAAACTACAAAACTAATTACCGAATTATTGAGTTTGTAAAGTATGTTAAATATCTAAGAGAAGCTATCTAGTCAATCTTTGTATATAAATATATAGAATTAAGCTAAGAGAAATGAGCTTAAGGTATCAATTGCAAAGTTGCCAGTAATAAAGTTAATGTAACCGATGAAAAGTGTTCAGGGTAGAGAATGATTTTTGTAATAGTTGGCATCTTATGAGGTCACTGTCGTGCTAACAGAAGGACCACAGCAGTAGTGTTTCAGCGATTTGGTTAAATCAGGTGCCACAGTGGTGCCATAAGAAGAGCCCTTGGCTAAAGTTCTAGTTTTAAAATTTAGTTACAATTATAAAAATAAAACTAATCTATTTTATTATTATTTATTTTCACTTTTGCAAAGCTATTTACCTTCTGATATTTGATTTCCTCAACTCAGAAATAAATAAATTGGTAAGCATACTACCTGCATGAATTTTATATTTTTTATTATTGCAATAAATCAAATCCCTGCCAATATAGAAATTTCTTAAAGAATGCACATGGCTAAATATTTCCAGTAGAAACGGGGTGTAAGGAAAAAAGAGCTGAGCACACTTTCCTTAAATCCCCTTTGACTTCCATTTTGCCTCTTCATCCCAACCTCCTCAAATATCCCTAAATCTTGGTGGTCACAAACGGGTCTGAGGGTAAATTTGCCTTACTTTCATGTTTTATTTAGCCTGTAGAGTGTTTTTTAATTGAAATGGTTGCATCACTGAAAAATCATATTTTACATAAAATTCTAGTTTCTTAGTCTATTGAAAAGTTAGAAGATCTATAACACTGGGTTTGTATCTTTTCTACAGTAATAATAATTTGGAACGGATACGGCTTTGCCCCCTTTACAAGGAACATCTGCTTTTTGGTCCTCCACATTCCTACCATTCCCTTTTTTCTTGCATATGGCTGGATACTCATTTTTCTGGTATAGCCGGGCAGGTTTGGTTATGATCCTGGGTTACCTAACTTCTCAAATAATGACTGAAGAAAAAAAAAGTAAAACATAGATTCAAAAGTCAGAAGAAAATATAGAGTGAACTGTATTTCCATAGTTCATTGTACCCTGCTTTTTTCAAAGCATTGATTTTTTTTTTTACTTGCATTAAGATGTATTTTGAATAGGGATAAAGGTGCTTTTTGTAAAGAGTGGCACAGTTCAGCTGGATTTGCAACCAAATTTGCAATTATTTTGCAGTTACATCATTGCAAGTGATTGTGAAGAGGCACCAGTCTACTTCTAATACTACATATTTTCTAACTGAAGTGCTCAGGTAGCCACAGTTGCATCTTAATTCATACATGGTATTTCCCACCACTCCTTTTAATTGATGACTGTTTATTTTTCAGTTTTGAGAACTGCTGCAAGACATTGAGTTGGTCTAATGACATTTGTTTAAAAAACTACACTACTGAGTGCTGTGAAGATTGACCAATAGGACACATTTAAAGTCATAAGCTCATAAGACATGCATATCCTCTATTTTCCTAAAATGAAGAGTGGAGATATTAACATAGGTATTGAGCACTGAATATGTGTCAAGCTTTATAAAAGAACGTTGTGCCTTACCTTGCTTCATCCACAAATTTTATGAGGTGGCTACTAACCATACTTTGATGAACAGGAGTTAAAATTCAGGGAATTGAAGTGTCTTGCCCCAAATCACACTGTCAGGTTAAAATCTTAAAGAACTATATGTTGAAAGGTTACCAAAACTTAAGTTTTTATGCTTCTGAGAAAGCTGAAACATTACAAAGCTCAGCTTCATTTGAGTAAATTTGATCTATTATCCAGACATCTTAAAATTCTGCAGTTTAGATAATTAACTTTTTGCCATTAGAAGATTTCTATTTTTCTTTAGATAGCACTTCTGTGATTGTTAATACCTTTTTCAAACTATAAGTTAATTTAATTTGGCTTGGGACTAAGTAGGAGAATAACTCTTGCTTAAGAAAACTCTAAATGTGAATGTAAAAGGCAATACATATCCTCATTAATTATTATAGTAAAATTATTTTAAAATCTATAGCTTTATCAATTAATTGCAAAGCTCAGCATTTTAGACAGTGACTTTGAACATGAGCAGCCCTCTAGTAGAGGAATCAAAAATTTTATTAGTAGTTTGTGGATGTGCATATCCCTTTATTTATTTTAGCACATCTAGAAGACTTACTGGTTTTATTTATTTGAGAGCTTGTTTTGAATTTGGTCATGTAACAACTCTACCCTTAGGTATGAGCTTTACCAGTTGGGGATTTTTCTAAGCAGAAGATTCCCAATAGAGAAGAGCAGGATAGTGTACCCATCTTGAGTTTGGAATTCTGGGAAACATACCTACTGCTAGAAGAGTAAAAGCGAACACTCAGCTGCTGAGGGAGGGGAAGGAGGAAGCCTAAATGCTAAAGAAGATAGGATGTGACTATAAAATTAAGAAAGAGAATCAAAAGCTGTCCATAATCTATCTGAGTCTTATTTGCTAAACTCACTGTTTATATGTATAATTGCTCGCTCACCCTCAACCACAAAAGCAAATGGAGCAGGCATTTTCCCTCACATTGGACATATTATGCTTTGCTCTGTTTTTACACATTTTTTAAAATCTACTACCCCGGGAATATGTCTGAATCAGTAATTCTACATTTTCACACAATAGTTCTGAAGTGAGAGAGAATAATGAAATAAGGAAAGATAAAATAAAAGACCACATGTGTCTGCTCATGTAAAGCGGGCAGCAACATGAAAGCTAGGCGAAAATTACAGTTGTGTGGCACTTATAATTAATAGTATCATGGGGACAGAAAGGAGATAAGATTGATTGAACATCTTCTGGGTGTCAGATAATATATTGAGAAGTGTGGACATAATACAAAACAGACTTGGACTCTGTCTTCATGCAAGTATATTAGGAAAGAGAAACAATGACCATGTAATTAAAAGCGTTTTGAGAATTTCCAAAGGAAAGTACCAGGTGCTAAGGAAATATATGCAGAGTGGATTGAACCTGTCTAAGCAGTCTGGGTAGTGTCACTAAGAAAGGACGTTACTAATTAGACAAAGCAATGGAGTTGTCAGGAAAGAACTTCCAGGCAGATATATCCTCCACCTCCATGAAGGAGAAAGGTAACAAGAAACATAAATACAGAAAGACAAACTGAAACAAGCTATAAAAAAAACCAACAGATACCGTGACAGGAAGACATCATTTATAAAGTGGTCTGAAAAGACCTCTTTGAGGAAGTGATAGTTAATGAATGAGACGGACCTATCTATGAAAGAACAAGGAGTTAAGGTGGTTCAGGTAAAAAGGACAGGACCTGAGGAGGCCTTGAGAAGGCACACTCCCTGGTATATTTAAGGAACTGAAAGTAGGTCAGAGTCCCTAAACACGGTGTGTCAGCAGGAGAGTAGCATGAGATAGAATTGAAGAGGAAGGCAGGGGCCAGATTTAGCAGGCCTGGTGGACTCGATGCAATTTATGGAGAGCCATTGGGATGTTGTTGATACACGGCTCCACAGCATGCATAGAGACCTCACAAGGACTCTAGAGGTGAGGAAATTGGGGCCATGAAAAATTAAATAGGTGTCTAAATGTTTGGCACACTGTGAATGACAGAGCCAGCTTTTGAACCTAGGCTTATTTAACCCCAAAGCTCATGTTCATTGGAAAGGTGTATGTAAGTGAATCCTGTAGACTAATGATTGACAAGGAGGAGCCCTGAGAGAAACATATTCAGAAAGAACTTTTGGATTTTTCAAGATCCCCACTCCATAGAGAAAAGCCCTATGGAGTGTCAATGGACACTCTTAGTGTTTTGGGATTCACTGTACCCAGATCAAATGCTAAAGAGAGAACAAACTCTAAAAATAATCAAAACAAACACCAGCACCTACCAAAATAGCTCCCACACAGTTGATCTTTTTAAGTTCTCTTTATTTACTTAAATGTGTGAAGGCAAAAAAAAGATATTCTTTTAGACTGAGCAATGTTCTCCTATTTTATAAATGCAAATGAAATTGATTCTTCTCTCCTTTCTTCTTTGTAGTCCATTTGTGACTTCTTTCCTGTTCTATTTAAATGTTAAATATATATTAAAAAAAAAAAACAAACTTGGCTTTTGGAGTCCTAAAATTATCTTGTGTCTTTTATTGATGGTGACAGTCAATAACCTAGTGAGCAGGCATCTGCTTCCCGATTCCCTATCTTTTTTGGCACAAAAGGGTGTCCTCCACTGAGCACCTTGGAAGAATGACCAGTCATGGGATGGGGTCATGGGCAATGAACAGCTCATAGAGGCACACTTTTTATCTCTTTTTTTAGTTGCCTCCTTGAAGAAGCCTTCTAGTTAAGAAATTTCCAACGACCAGTTTTCATAGTCTTTGAAGAAAAAAGAATGGATTAAATCATTAGATTGGAGAGAGTGGTTTGAACTGAAAACAAGGCCTAATCATTGTGGTGAACACCGTCTGTTCACTGGTGATCTGGGCAAGTCAGGGAGTCCTGGAGACCTGACAGCTGGCTAGCAGATTTCTGAATGAGTGAGGAAATTTTCCAGTTCATCGGTGGGGAATTTAGTCCAACATTACAGCATTAGGCTACCCATCTGTAGCCTGCAATTGGTACAGACAAGAGAAACACTATTACTTTGTGGAGACAAGCCACAAATCTGGAATGAAGCAGACTGGCATGTCTATTTGGGATTGGCAGGGCTGAGGTTTAGTCTATTGTTGCAAGACTGCATTACCAAAGGAGAGTGAGCGACCAATTGCATTAGGCATTCATCACACAGTGTCTTAGAATGGACAGAATGTGTGGAATGAACCAAAAAACCCTGACTTTGCAAAGGCCGTTTTTCATGCTCTCTTGCTTGCTGTTTGTGCTCTTTCTAATGGGTTAGTGTCTTTTTCCTTCAAAGGCCATTTATTACTCCAATTGGATGGCTCTGTTTGATGCTGATATCAATTTATGGGTTGTTATATCCATTAGCAAATGATGACTCAAATGAGAAAGCTCTGGAATGCAAATCACTCCATATGCCCATAAATCACAAACTGATTAGAAGTTGGCAACATGAAAGTGATTGTGTTGGAAGTTTGAAAGCCTTAGTCAGTCAACCTTTATTGAACCTCTGATATTGGATGCTACATTACTTGGGGGACTGCAAAGGGAATAAAGAATATGGAAGAGTATATGCAGAAAGTAACTTACAGATCATGCAGTCCAAATGGCCATCACAAACAGATGACTGATTCCTTGCCATTGGAATTGTATGTTAAAGGGGAGTAGAACTTAAAAAGAAAAAAAAAGTCTATGTTGGCCCAAAAAGAGCAAATTGTATGTGGCCCTTTTTTGCATTTGCATGAAGTTGTTTGATTGATTCTAAAATAGTTATACAACTAGTAATATTAATTTTAAAAAGAAAAGTGATTGTAATTTATTGAGCTGTTACCAAGTGTAGTTACTTTATAAGCACTCTATTATTAATTTTTATTATAAGACTCTATAAAGTAAATACAATCCGTAAACTGTCAATAAAATATAAGAGTTTTGAAGTACACCTAGATTTTGTGATTTGAGAAAACCAAGATCAGGGAAAGAGCAGTGGACAGAGACAGAATTTAAACCCATTGGTAAAGAACCAAAGGTTATATCTATATGGTAGGGAAATATATATCTCCATCATAAGAATTGAGATAAATGCCTTTTCCAGCACTTATATGTCTTCTCCACTCTGAATCTCAATTTACTCAGTTTAAAAGCAAAAATAGTAGACTGTCAACACAAAGATGATTGGGATGCTCATACAAAATAATGTAATGTGATTTGCTTTAAAAATTCAAAAAGATTACTATTATGATATTTCATTTAGGCAACCAACATTAGTTGGGCACATCCATTACATTCAACACCTTGCTAGCATAGTGTTAAAATAATAAGACATGGTGGAGGCCACAGTGAGCTCAATATACATATACTGGAAAGAGGCAAGGACATGATTACATTGTAATGACATAACTGTCATGGCATCAAGAGAAAAAAACTAAGAACACTGTCCAGAGAGGTTGAAGATGATTTTATAGAAGAAGCGTTGTCTTAGATTTTTGTCTAATAAAGAAGTAGGTTCACATCTGGACAAGAAAACATAATATTTATAATGTTGAGGACAGATGAGAAGAATATGATAAGATAAAGGTGACAGTTTAAAATATTTTTTTTTTACAATTTATTTTTTACATTTTTTTTAATATTTTATTTATTGATTTTTAGAGAGAGGGGAGAGAGAGAGAGAGAGATTGAAAGGGGAGGAGCAGGAAGCATCAACTCCCATATGTGCCTTGACCAGGCAAGCCCAGGGTTTCGAACCGGCAACCTCAGTGTTCCAGGTTGACGCTTTATCCCACTGCGCCACAACAGGTCAGGCATTTTTTACATTTTTTTTATTTATTCATTTTTTTAGAGAGACACAGAGAGAGAAAGAGACAGAGAGAGGAAAGAGATAGAAAGAACAGAGGGAGGAGCAGGAAGCATCAACTCCTATATGTGCCTTGACCAGGCAAGCCCGGGGTTTCGAACCGGCGACCTCAGCATTCCAGGTTGACGCTTTTATCCACTGCGCCACCACAGGTCAGGCACTAAAAATATTTTAAAATAAGCTTTTTATTTTAGATTTACAGAAAAATTGTAAAAATAGTGCAGTTTCTATAGGTATACCACACCCAGATTCCTTTATTAATGTCTTACATTAGTATGATAAAATTGCCACAATTGATGAAACAGTATTAACATATCATTTAGTAAAATCAATACTTTATTCCAATTTCCATAATTTTTACCTTATGTCTTTATTCTGTTCTGGGATCCAACCCAGAATACTACATTGCACTTACACATAAAGTTTCCTTAGGCTTTTTTTTGGCTGTGATAGCATGTTTCCTTGTTTTTGATTACCTTAAAAGTTTTGTGGAGTACTAGTCAGGCAATTTGTTGAATATTCCTCATTTGGGATTTGTCTGATGTTTCTTTTGACAGACATAATATCAATATGTCTGTCACTCTTGAGCTTAACCTGATCACCTGGTTTAGGCAGTGTCAGGTGTCTCCTCTATAGTTACTCTCTTTTCCTTCTATTGATATTGTATTCTTTGAAGAGTTACTGTGCACAGCACTACTCAAAGAGTGGGAAGTTATATTCTACTTCCTTGAGGGTAAAGTAGTGATTTTTCTATTACCCCATTTATTTACTCAATTATTGTACACACACGCACACATGAATACATGGATATTAATTTTATACGTTGGACTATAATCCAATATGTTTTCATTCTGTTCATTAAATTAATTCATCTCTGGCCACTGGAAGCTCCTTCAGATATCTTGTCCCTTTGATTTAGTCATTATGTTTTGGGGGTTTTTCCTCCTACTTCCTGGCACTACTAAATGCTCCAGACTCATCTTGTATACTTTGTGTATTTTCTATTTGTGTCCTAAATACAGCCTAGTTCCTAAAAACCCCTGGTCCCTTTTATTGGAAAATGTTATTAGAAATCAAGATCTGGCTGCTAGATGTGCTTGTTGCTACTGGGATGACATTGCTTCAAGGCTTTCTAAGGTGACAGAAAGAAAATATATATGTATATAAAAACCAGTGTAGATACACATATTTATAAGTACTTTTATTTTTTAATATTTAAAATCATTTTTATTTTTCAAATACAATTGACATAAAATATTAGCTTCTTGTGTGCACCCCAGTGAAATTACATAACTTACTAAGTGGTCATTCTAATAAATCTCACACCCAACTAACATCATACATGGTTATTCAACATTTATTGACTATATTCCCTAGGCTGTGCCTTACATCCCTGTGGCTATTCTGTAACTACTAATTTTTACTTCGTAATTTCTTCACCTCTTTCACCCACCCCTCAACTCCCCTTCCATTTGGCAACCATTAAATATTCTCTGTATCTATAACTCTGGTTTCAGTCTGCTTGTTCATTTATTTTGTTTTTTAGAGTCAATTATTGGTAGATATGTATTCATTGTCATTTACTGTTCACATTTTTATCTTCTTCCTCCTCATCATCTACTTCTTAAAGAAGACCCTTTAACATTTCTTGTAATACTGATTTGGTGGTGTTGAACCCCTTTAGCTTTTTCTTTTTCCTTTTTTTATTTTTTTATTTTTCTGAAGTGAGAAGTGGGGAGTCAGAGAGACTGACTCCCATATGCGACTGACAAGGATCCACCTGGCATGCCTACTAGGGGGCAATGCTTTGCCCATCTAGGTCAGTGCTCCGTTGCAACCGGAGCCATTCTAGCACCTGAGGTGGAGGCATGGGGTCATCCTCAGCACCTGGGCCAACTTTGCTCCAACAGAGCCTTGGCTGCAGGAGAGGAAGAGAGAGATTGAGAGAAAGGAGAAGGGAGAGGGAGGAAAGCAGATGGGTGCTTCTCCTGTGTGCCCTGACTAGGAATCAAACCCAGAACATCCACACGCTAGGCCAACACTCTCTAACACTGAGCCAACCAGGCAAGACCTAGCTTTTTCTTATCTGGAAGAATCCTTATATGTCCTTTGATTCTAAATGATAGCTTTGCTGGGTAAAGTAATATTGATTGTAGGTTCTTGCTTTTTATCACTTTGTATATTTCTTGCCAATCCTTTCTGGCCTGCAAAGTTTCTGTTAAGAAATCAGCTGACAACCTTACGGGAGCTTTCTTGTAGGTAACCAACTGCTTTTCTCTTGCTGCTTTTAAGGTTCCCTCTTTGTCTTTAGACTTTGCATTTAAATATGATGAATATTGGCCCTGCCCAGTGACTCAGTGGCTAGAGTGTCAACCTGATGTATGGATGTCCCAGGTTTAATTCCACATCAGGGCACACAGGAGAAATGACAAACTGCTTCTCTCTCCTCCCTCTCCCCTTCTCTGCCTTTTCCCCTCCTCCAGACAGTGGCTCAATTGGTTCATGCATGTCCCTGGGTGCTGAGGATAGCTCCATTGGAGTACATCAGCCTCAGGCATTAAAAATAACTTGGTACTTAGCATTGGCCCCAGATGCGGTGGTTGGAGAGCATGCAGGAGTCTTCCTTACTATCTTCCCTCCTCTCACCTAAAAAAAAAAAGTGTCTTTGTGTGGTCTTCTTTGGGCTCATTATGTGTGAAACTCTGTACTTTCTGGGCTTCTATATCTATTTCCTTCATCAGATCAGGGAAATTTTCTGTCATTTTTTTTTTCAAATAGGTTTTCAAATTCTTGCTCTCTCTCTTCTCCTTCCAGCACCACTAACACAAATGTTGGTACACTTGAAGATATCTCAGAGGCTCCTTACACTATCTTCATTTTCTTTATTCTTTTTTCTTCTCACTGTTCTGATTGGGTGTTTTTTGCTTCCTTATATTTCAAATCACTGATTTGATTCTTGGTGTCATCAACTCTACTGTTGATTCCCTCTAAATCAGTGGCCCCCAATCCCCGGGCCGCGGACTGTTATCGGTCTGTGGGCCATTTGGTACTGGTACGCAAAGAATAAATAACTTACATTATTTCCATTTTACTTATATTTAAGTCTGAACGATGTTTTATTTTTTAAAAATGACCAGATTCCCTCTGTTACATCCATCTAAGACTCACTCGTGACGCTTGTCTTGGTCACATGATACATTTATTCGGCCCACCTTAAAGGCCGGTCCATGAAAATATTTTCTGACATTAAACTGGTCCATGGCCCAAAAAAAATTGGGACCACTGCTCTAAATTATTCTTTATTTCAGTTAGTGTAAACTTCATTTCTGATTGGTCCTTTTTTATGCTGTTGAGGTTCTTAGTAAATTCATTGAGCATCCTTATAACCAGTGTTTTAAACTCTGCACCTAATAGTTGCTTGTCTCCATTCTGTTTAGCTCTTTTTCTGGAGTTGTGTCCTGTTCTTTCATTTAGGACATGTTTCTTTGTTTCCTCATTTTGGCAGCCTCCCTGTGTTTGATTCTATATATTAGATAGAGCTGCTATGTCTCCCAGGCTTGGTAGAGTGACCTAATGTAGTAAGTTTTCTGTAAGGTCCAGTAGCACAGCCTCCCTGATCACCCAAGCTGGGCAGTCGAGGTGCATCCCCCATGTTGGTTGTGTACACCCTCCTCTTGTAGTTGATTGTCATTGGCACATCAATAGGAGGAATTTATCCTCAGGCTGATCAATTGCAAGGATTAGCTGTGGTTACAAACCTCTGACCACCATGGAGGGTCAGATATGCAGGGTGTGAGAACAGTCCATTCCTTGTCTCCCTGTAGCTTCTTTAATTCACTAATTGTAGGACATCCATTCAGCCAGACTTTAGGTCATTCTGAATGATGGTTATTCTATAATTGTAATTTTGCTATTATTTAAAAGTATTTTTCCCTGGCCGGTTGGCTCAGTGGTAGAGCGTCGGCCTAGCGTGCAGAGGACCCAGGTTCGATTCCCGGCCAGGGCACACAGGAAAAGCACCCATTTGCTTCTCCACCCCTCCGCCACACTTTCCTCTCTGTCTCTCTCTTCCCCTCCCACAGCCAAGGCTCCTTTGGAGCAAAGATGGCCCGGGCACTGGGGATGGCTCTGTGGCCTCTGCCTCAGGCGCTAGAGTGGCTCTGGTCGCAACATGGCAACGCCCAGGATGGGCAGAGCATCACCCCCTGGTGGGCAGAGTGTTGCCCCATGGTGGGTGTGCCGGGTGGATCCCGGTCGAGCGCATGCGGGAGTCTGTCTGACTGTCTCTCCCTGTTTCCAGCTTCAGAAGAATGAAAAAGAAAAAAAAAAAAAAAGTATTTTCATATGAAACCATCTGTGTCAATGTTAACCTAAACATGAGTTCATAGTGATGGGCCAACTCTAATCCATTAAAACACAGATTATTCTAGCCTTTTCCTCTTGTACATTCTTTGAGATTTTTATCATAGACAATCATGTGAAATAACAAGTTTTATTTCTTGCTTTCCAATGTGTATTATTTTTATATATTTCTTTTGTATTGTGCTAGCTAGAACTTCTATTAAGATATTGAATAGGAGTGGTGACAAAGAACATCTGTGCCTTGTTTCTAATTTTAGGGAGGAAGCATCCAGCCTCTTACTAATACAGCTGATGTAGAATGTTTTTGTAGTTGTTCTTTATGAAGTTGAAAACATTATCTTCTTTATTCTTAGTTCACTGAAAATTTTTTTTTAAATCATGGACAGTCATAAAATTCTTTCAGATGCTTTTTTGATATTGTTTAATATGATCATATGATTTTTCTTTATCCTATTTATATAATAGATTACATTAATTTATTTTTGAATGTTGGCTCATCCTTACAAATATGAAAATAATTCCATTTGGTTGTTGTGTTTAGTTCTTTAAAAAATTTATTGGATTCAATTTGCTAATATTTTATTGTGAATTTTGCATTTAAGTTTATATGACTTACTGTCTTTAGTTTTCTTTCTTGTAATATTTTTATCTGGTTTTGTTGTTAGGGCAATGTAGGCCTTATACAATGAGTTAGGAAGTCTTCCTTCTGCTTTTATTTTAAAAGAAATTATGGAGAATCAATGTTATCTCTTAAAAGTTTTGTAGAACTTACCAGAACAACCAATTTGGCTTAGTAATTTTCTTTTTGAAAGTTTGTTAATTATTGACACAACAAACCATTTACCTATCCTACCATTTTATACCTCCAGTGGGTTCCCAACACAGATGAGGAAATCTTCACTGTGTTTCTCTGGATGAGCCCATTACTCCAGCCTTGCCTCCCTTTCCTTGTTTGTACCTCCCAGCCACATGAGAATTGTCTCCTTGGACTTCCAGCTTCAACTCCAACATGTAAAAAGCCAAGAAGTCATAATTCCTATCCTTATAATAAGTAAAACCTGGAAAAACTAAAAATTACCTCTCTTGGGACCATCAGAGAACTGAGGTTGCCTGGCAAACTAAGATGCTGAAGGCTGGAGTAATATGTAACCCAGGCTTGGAAATCATTTTAACTTACACTTGAGTGCTTGAATTGTTAGAAAACTCAGGGAGAGGCCCTGGCCATTTGGCTCAGTGGTAGAGCGTCGGCCTGGCGTGCGGGGGACCCGGGTTCGATTCCTGGCCAGGGCACATAGGAGAAGCGCCCATTTGCTTCTCCACCCCCCCCTCCTTCCTCTCTGTCTCTCTCTTCCCCTCCCGCAGCCAAGGCTCCATTAGAGCAAAGATGGCCCGGGCGCTGGGGATGGCTCCTTGGCCTCTGCCCCAGGCGCTAGAGTGGCTCTGGTCACAGCAGAGCGACGCCCCGGAGGGGCAGAGCATCGCCCCCTGGTGGGCAGAGCGTCGCCCCTGGTGGGCGTGCCGGGTGGATCCTGGTCGGGCGCATGCGGGAGTCTGTCTGACTGTCTCTCCCCATTTCCAGCTTCAGAAAAATAAAAAAAAATAAAAATAAAAAAAAAAAAGAAAACTCAGGGAGACCAAAAGCTTTTTTTTTTTTTTTTTTTTTTTTGCTTATAAAAGGAATTAAAATCTTCTACTATACATATAAAAACTTTTTGACTCTGTATTAAGAATTAGGTCTTTAACTTTCTTTTTCCTATATTTCATAACAGCTTTCAAAATGATCTCCCTGCCTCCAGGCTTGCTTCCTGCACTCTATCCTCCACACACCTTTATCAAGGTTATCCAATGTAACCTTGATAAAACCTAGATTTGATCAGGTTAATAATTCTTATATTCCAAAATCCCTTCTTGGTTCATAAATTCTTTCCTTAGCATGGCGGCAAATATCCTTCACCTTCTTTTATTGTCAGACCCATCCCGGTCAGGCCTCTTTGCCCACAGATCTCATTCTTGAATGTGCTCCAGCACACTGCATTTCTCACGATCCTGATCCCTCGGAACTTTTTCTCTTGCTCTTCCTTCTGTCTTATACGCTCCTTTCTTAACTTTCATCCTGGCAGTTTCCAACTCCTCTGTCAAATCTAGTTAGAATGTCACCTTCCCTGTGAATCTTTTCTTGACTCATCCAGACAGAATTAATCACATTTTTGTGTTCCCATACCTTAGAGTGAACAGATGGAAGTGAACATTTTGGAACCAGAAAGATCTCATTTCTATCCTGGTCCCCTGCTTACTGTGACTTTGAGCCAAACACTTAAAGTCTTTGAGCCTCATATTTCTCATCTACAAAGTGGGTATAATATCAATATATCAGGGTTGTTGTAATGATCCTGATCATGTGTACAAAATGCTTAGCATAGGTTTTGGCTACATAGTAAAAACCCAAAGAAAAGTATCCTATCTTCTCATTTATAATAAACTGACTGATATTATATATCACTGCACACCTGCTTATCTACTAGATTATGAGTCATTAAAGGCAGGCCTATAATATTCATATTTTTATCCATGGCACCGAGGAACAGAATCTGACTCAAACATGGTGCCAGCTTATTGCTTGCATTGGATAAAATGACTTCCTGAGTGTTGCTGGTAAATGTACCACTATAACACAACTGTTGATTCATGTGTATAAAATCATGTACATACTTCAAATCATGTGTATACTTTAATATCAATATACGGTACTAAAATGGTCTTCTTTATAGCTTTGTATATAATAATCTCTGAAATACCAACAGGATAGGAAATATTCCTTTCACCCAAAAGTATGAAATTAATATGATATTATAAGACTTTAAAAAATAATATATAACTTCACCTCTCACCTATGTTTCTAACAACATGGCTACTGAAGATAGCTTGGGGCAAAATTGCATTGAAACTCCTGAATTATACAATTCATTTAGCTCAATTGCTATTTATTTATTTATTTACTTACTTACTTAAAAGAGACCGGGAGAGAGAGATAGGGACATCAAGCTGCTTCTGTATGTACCCTGACCAGGGAATCGAAACGGCAACCTCTACAACACCGAGGTGACGCTCCAACCAACCAAAATTCAATGTGCTATTTAAGTATGTGCATTGATAAAGCAGTGTGGAAAAGAACAACACAAAAAGCTTTTTTTTCTAGTTAAATGAAATAAACAAAGACATGTGCCCTGTTGGAATAACAACTAAACAAAAAGCATTAAATGCACTTAAGATAGCTGAATTGCAGGAGTATGTGTAATGTGATTATATAAGTCTTACCAGACTGTGCCTGCGCCTCCACATCTCAGGGGAAGTACTATTCCTCTGCCACCAGTGCCATCCTTTTGGTTGTGTCACTACCCAGCTACAGCTCTTCCCTGGTTGCACATTTCAGGCCCATAGCATCTAGTCCAGACTAGAGCCTGATACAAAGGACTTGGAGCAGCCAAACCACAATAAGAGCTAGTCCAAGAAGTTCTTCTTTTTTCTTCTGAATTCAACACAGAAAATACAACAACGAAACATGAAACAGTGTTCCAATCTAGTCATGCCTGGTATATTAGTCAACATTCTTTTATTATTTGAAAAATAATTAATTTCTTCAAAGTGCCAGGCATTCTTTTATTCAAGGAAATTTATTGAATACGTACTAGCACTATAATAGGTGTTAGAGATAGACTGGGGAACAATAGGGTTGGCTTGCAGAGGGTTTATTATGTAGCAAATTTGGGGTGTGGTAGGCAAGTGGCCAAACTTTAAGAGAAAGCATATCAAATTTTAAAAGAAACATAGGACCAAAATTTCCTGTTGGTGAGATTCTTTCCAGAATAGATCTAATTCTGCATGCATACCTCACTTGTTTCCTCTTTTGTGTTAAAACCAGTGCTGGCTTCCTCCGGTTTCTCTTTCCTTCAGGTGTCTCTCCAGATGTGGCAAGTTTGGGGACCATTAGTTTGCTTTGTAACTCATACCTTGCTCCAAGTTACTCGAACTGTCCATTAACTATCATGAGCTGACTCAAAGGATACTCTTATGAACAGGAAGAGTTCTCTTTCTTCTCCCTCAATATAGACTCTTGGTCCTTGGTACGAGACCTTTGATCATAGTGGTCTTCTTCAGACTAAATATTGTTTTCCTTAAACAGCACTGGACTTCAGGTACCTGAACCTTCAAAGTTAAAATATGTTTCCTAATGATATCTTCTATGGCTATTTTTGTGAAAACTTAAATGGATTTGCGTCACCTAAAATGTTGCAATCTTAAAATGAATTTAGAAAGAGTGGTTAATAAATCCCATTTTGTGGCAGAAGAAAGTCAAAACAATTCTTATGTTTATTCCATGTCATTGTAGTTATTTTACAAAATATGGAAACATTTATTTGTTAATGGTTAAGCTAGAAAGGGTAGGAAAATAAAATGTAGTCTGGAACTAGGGTGAGAAGTTTGGGTGAAATCCATGCATTAACTAGTTAGTATCAATGGAATATTTTACAGAATTGGTCATAAGCGGTTTCTCCATTTCTGGAGAGGTCAATGATGGAGCTGGAGAGTGGGAAGAGTTTGAGAAAATGGATAAGCTGATTCCTTGCCACAGGAGAGTGCAGATCCCTTGACCAAGACCTCATTAATTGGCAACTGGTCTGCTTGGGATTGGAACAGGCTCTCATCAAGTGAGGCAGACCATCATAGATGAGCCATCTGCTCCATCTCCTCAGCAATGGCACTTGTTCAGTCCTTACCTTAGAACCTGCTCTTCTTGATGAGATAAACAATATGCTTGAAGCACCAGAGATGCTGTGCAGCTTAGCAGAGAAATGATGTTTTATGAAGTGTCATCCTGTGCAGCCATCTGGAGAGAATCACATTTTACCACCCCTGGAGACTTCTCCATTTGTCCCAGAGTTCTAATCCCATCCATTGAAAACTGTCAATGTTTTCCTTGGTTTAAAGACAGCATACTTCACTGCCCTTTTCTTACGTGGAGAAAGGTTTTGCCATTGTGTAGTGATTCGTGGATAAAAGTCAGAGTAACTGAGTATGAAGCATTTAATGGAAATATGACATATAAAATGATAATGGCTCAAACCTTAACAAGAATTCATTGAAAACCTGGTTCCTTCCTCCTGTAAACTAATTAAAACTGAACTACCCCACCACAAATTGGCTGGAAATTGAGTCAGTATAGATAAAAAATTTGTGAAAGATTTTACTTGTGTTAGTCAATAACATATAATTTAGAATATTTTAAAGTTCCAATTTATTGAAAATAGTGTAATGAGACAAATACGGTATATTTAACACTAAATGAATACATTGTGTCATTTAAATTCACATCTGTTTATATTTATTTTAAAAACATTTTCTCACATATCCAAAAATATCATTAATATATCTAACAAAATTAACCATAACTCCCTAAGAATATCCAGCCCAAATTAGAATTTCTTTCTCTCTTCTCTTCCACTCTCCTTTCCTGTCTCTCTGTCAAAATCAATAAAAACATAATTAATTAACTTTAAAAATATATAGTATTTTTTTCTTTTTTTGTTACAGAGACAGAGAGAGGAACAGATAGGGACAGAGAGGAAAGGAGAGAGATGAGAAGCATTAATTCTTCATTGTGGCACCTTAGTTGCTCAGCAATTGCTTTCTCATATGTGCCTTGACTGGGGGGCTACAGCAGACTGAGTGACCCCTTGCTCAAGCCAGCAATCTTGGGTTCAAGCTGGTGAGCCTTGTTCAAACCAGATGAACCTGTGCTCAAGCTAGCAACCTCAGGGTTTCGATCCTGGGTACTCCGAGTCCCAGTCCGATGTTCTATCCACTGGGCCACTGCCTGGTCAGGCAAAAAATATATAGTTTTAAAACAAGAGAGATGAAATCATTTTATATTAATATTTCTAATTCAACTTTAAGATAATAGGGTTTTGGCCCTGGCCAGTTGGCTCAGTGGTAGAGTGTTGGCCTGGCGTGCAGGAGTCCCGGGTTTGATTCCCAGCCAGGGCACACAGGAGAAGTGCCCATCTGCTTCTCCATCCCTCCCCCTCTCCTTCCTCTCTGTCTCTCTCTTCCCCTCCCACAGCCGAGGCTCCATTGGAGCAAAGATTGCCCGGGCGCTGGGGATGGCTCTGTGGCCTCTGCCTCAGGCGCTAGAATGGCTCTGGATGCAACAGAGAGACGCCCCAGAGGGGCAGAACATCACCCCCTGGTGGGCATGCCGGGTGGATCCCGGTCAGGCGCATGTGGGAGTCTGTCTGACTGCCTCCCTGTTTCCAACTTCGGAAAAATGAAAAGAAAAAAAAAAAGATAATAGGGTTTTTCACTTAAATTTTTGAACTTCTTTTCTCTCAAACCGAGAACCTTTGTTCTAACATTAACACAATCTGTTATTCAATCTATCCTACAACACCCTATGATTGTTTTAAAATAGAAATATTAATTTTAGTACTGAAATTAAGTCAACAGAATATAGTTTAAGATTTCCATTGCCCTAATTATGAATGAGAAGTGAGCATTATTTAAACACACACATACACACACAGATTCTTTCTTCATATCTCTTGCCAATTTTTGTATCGGATACTTGATCATTGCTTATCAATTATGATTGCTCTAAATATAGGGATATCAAAACTCTAAGTTAACATTTTTCTCATTTTACCATTTATTAATTTTTAAGTGAACAGAACATCAATATTTTACTTCTTTATTGTAAAACAAAAGACAAAGCTTAGAACTGGCTCACGTGCCCTTTCTCTTCTCATCTCCACCCAGTTTCAACATATTTGCATCTCTTAATAACCAGCAGTGTATTAGATTTTTCAGTTGGGCTCAATAGATTCAAACCTCAGCACAATCTTCTTTGTAGTTTTAACCTCTTCCTAGAAAACTGACTTAGTTTGCTCACCATAAACACTGTGCTTCTGTCGTAATGCATCTTTTCCTGGGCCACACTGAATCCTTGCCTTTCTTGTACTGTGTCAATTTTTGGGATTGGTGTTTGCCACATTCTTTGTAGAAAGTCCAGGTATTAGGATCATTCACCACATTTGTGGGAGCTCTATCAGCATGAAAAGAACATTTATTTTATTTACTCTGTATATGTTTTTACAATGCAAAATTTTATTTTTAACTTTTAGATAGTCAGATTTATTAAGTTGTCCTTGCATTATGCTTCTAGATTTTAAATCAGAGAAAAATTTTATCTACCCCTAGCTTATAAATGAACCTGTCCATGTTTTTTCCTACTATGTGGTTTCTTATTCTGATTCACTTGATATTCACACAGGTATACAGTGTGAAGAACAGCTTTAGTTTGATCTTTTCTTATATGGTTCCATAGTTGGCAAACCTGTTGATTAAAAAATATTTTAGACCTCTGTTTCTGGATGGAATGGACTAGCTTTTATCTTGATAATACAAAAATAGGAACAGTAGAATAAATAAAAATGATAATAATAATAGGCCCTGGCTGGTTGGCTCAGTGGTAGAGTGTCGGCCTGGCGTGCAGGAATCCCGGGTTTGATTCCCAGCCAGGGCACACAGGAGAAGCGCCCATCTGCTTCTCCACTGCTCCCCCTCTCCTTCCTCTCTGTCTCTCTCTTCCCCTCCCGCAACCAAGGCTCCATTGGAGCAAAGATGGCCCAGGCGCTGGGGATGGCTCTGTGGCCTCTGCCTCAGGCGCTAGAATGGTTCTGGTTGTAATAGAGGAATGCCCCAGATGGGCAGAGCATCGCCCCCTGGTGGGCATGCCGGGTGGATCCCAGTTGGGCGGATGTGGGAGTCTGTCTGACTGCCTCCCTGTTTCCAACTTCAGAAAAATACAAAAAAAAAAAGATAATAATAATAATAATACAAAATGAATTGTTTGTCGGTATTGCTGAGTGGACCTGTAGGTATATTCTTCAGGACTTGAAGGGCCCAGTTACTGGAAAGCAGAGAGATGTATTGAAATTAACCAAATATCTTCTCCTTCTGTCCTTACCTTTGAGGAATTTGGTGATATATGTATAAGTAAGTGCCCGTGGCTGAGATGCTGAGAAGCTAAATGTAAAGGAGACTAAAAGACTGAGAAGATCTTGAGTTCACAATTTAATGAGTTTTGAAAATGTACCCTGTCTTGTAACTAACACTCAAACAAGAAAAAGAGTATTTCACCACCCTAGAAAATTCCTCTCTGCTCCTTTCCAGTCAATACTCTGAAGAAGCAGCTACTGTTAGGGTTTCTTTCACCATAGTTTAGTTTTGCCTGTTTTTGCCCTTTTTATAATGGAATTATATAACATGTATTCATTCATGTCTTTATTACTTTATTAAACATAATGATTCAGATATTCATTCATAGTATCTGTTTTGGACTTTGACTGTTTACTTCTGGGGGATGGAGCTCTACCCTAAACTATAATTCAAGTACTTGGTCATTGGCTATTTTGTAGCCCTGCCTCATTTATTTACCTTCCCTCTGGGTTAGACTTCTCTGTTCTTTGTGCCTCCACTTGGCCTTGTGTAGACAACCATGACACCATAGTCTTTGAAGGTAGATACTATGACCTAACCATCCTTTATCTCCAAGTTTAGCACAATTTATATTCCATGGTAGATAGCCAGTATATAAAAGACTTGACTAGAATTCTGCTTTCAATGGATTGATCACTTCTCCACAGTTGGTTCCCTTTGGACTACCCCTCCTCTCTTGCCTTGAATAAACCTTTAAATGTGTTGCTTTGGTTTGATATACTAGGTCAGTATTGTAAGTTGAAATTCAAGCACTGAGTCAGTTAAGATAAATTAAAAATGCAAAGTGACTAGCATATTACTTGGCATGAATTGGTTGCTTAATAAAGTGAGGAGAAAGAAATAGGGAATTTATGCTCAGTCCTCTTGGACCAATTATTGAGGGCCAGAGAGATTCCATTATTTCCTGTAGCCAAGCCTGGTCAAACTATAAAACTATTCTTATTGTTTCAAAATTACAGTAAATTTGTTTTCCTTTACTGGTGTTTGCCATTTTTTTTTTGAAAGTCATGCTACTTTATATATTCTATTTCTCCATCAGAAAGTAAGTACCTTGCAGCAAGGAACTATGTTTTCTAGTACTTTTTTCACTTGCTAGGAGCCAAGTGTTGTAGACACTGGACACCAAAATATGTAGAGAAAGGGTGTGAATGAATGCAGAACAGAATAATGAATAGATCTAATCCCTTAGGTGCTTGATAGCATACAATGCCTTTTAAAAGCTTATAATAACTGTCACTCTTGATAGCACAGCAAAAGAACAAAAAGATAAAAATCAAACAGAACATCTGGATGAAAAGTGAGAGGAATCAACAGAAGAGAAACTTAGCCATAATATTGTTCTATCACTGTGAAATCCAAACTCAAGGGAAAAGTTTAGAAACTGTGATAGGCTCTACTTACAAGGAACTTAGTTTTCTAAGCAAATGGATTCAGCAATTGGAATTTTTGTTCCTTATTTTCCTCTGGGAGTATGTAGATGAGAGTTAATTAATGTAGTAAAATTTTGCAGTATCTTTGAAAATTGTAACTTGTTAAAGACCTAAATTGTACTATATCTGTGTAATTTGGGTGATGATATGAGAATGGGTAAAGAAGAACCAGCTCTGCCAGATCTGTTCCTTTTGAGGGTTCAAGCCTCAGATTTAAGATTATATAACTAGAGAAATACATGGAGGATGACAGACACTACAAATTTATGAGATGATTATCAGCCTAAGTGCATATCTTTGTGCATAAACCTCACCTGTCAGGCTAGTAGGGAAACTTTCAAATATGCATACTCAAGTTGCAGTCCACAGTCTCTAAATCTTCATCCACTTCATTATCTTTTTTTCTTTTTCTAAGTGAGAAGAGGGGAGATAATGAGACAGACTTCAGTATGCACCCCAACTGGGATCCACCCAGTCACCCTATCTGGGGCCAATTCTAGAATGAACCCAGCTATTTTTAGTACCTGAGGCTGATGCACTCAGACCAACCAAGCTATCCTCAGTGCTGAGGGCCACACTTGAACCAACTGAGCCACTGGCTGTGAAAGAGGAAGAGGGAGAGAAGGAAGAAAGAAAGAGGGAAAGCAGATGATCACTTCTCTTGTGTGCCCTTACTGGGAATCGAAACTGAGACATCCATATGCCTGGCTGACACGCTATCCACTGAGCCACTGACTTACCTCTCATAGTATTATAAGTCATCCATCCAAGTGACTATTGCTGATTAATAAACCAACCCAAACTTAATAATGAAATTCAACTATTTTATAATGCTTCCAAATTCTGTAGGTCAGAAATGCAGAGAAGATACTACAACTACAGGGGATGGCTTGTGTCTGTTAGGATCCATGGGAGTCCGAAAAGACCAGAGTAACAGGCTTTATTGAAAGGAAGGAAGGAAGGATCCCTGCCAGGCACTTCTCCCGGGGAGAAGAGCGCCAGTACAAGCTAGGGGGACGATTTATAGGGTAAAAGGAGAGTCTTGAGCAAGTGGGTGTTGAATCAAAAGTCCTGGTATGTCCGGAATGCTCCTCCTTGGGGGGCTTGCCAGTTTCTTGGTCCGGAGCTGCAAGGTCTGCAGAGCAGAAGGCTGCAGCAGCCTGGGGCTCGAGACCAGCAGCAGGAGCTGGTGTTTTCAGTTCCTCTTTGGAGGATGAGGAGAATTGGGCTGGAGTTGCAATCCACAGTCTCCAGAAGATGAGAGCCCAGCAGCAAGGAGTACTTGCTATGTTCCTGATAGGTCTGTGATTTTGGGATATAGGGGTGGACACCATCATGCTCTCCAGAGCAGAGATGGAAATACTTACTGCCATTGCCATGTGCTCCTCCTTGGGATGGAGCTGCCAGAACGGCAGAAATGAGGGGGGTGGCTGATGCCCCGTGTGCATGGACTGATTTCCTGGACTACGACGGGAGTGGACACTGGCTCCTTTGTTGGGTGGACTTACGGATTTTGGACAATGTGAAATACCCTGATGGGGGTGGGGGGCGGCTTTGCTGGAAGCACTCCCCTGCCCTGGGAAGCTTTTCCCATGGCTAGAAAGAAGGCTGAGGATATTTTGCGCTTTGGGCTAAGTGCTCAGAGACTGGTGAAATGTACCTTTGTAATTGTTGAAACTGATAGATACGTGAATTTACCAGGAATTCCAAACTGCCCTCTTGATGTTCCACTTATCTGGACTATCAGCCCTGAGAATGGATGTTCCACCCTTACTGGACTATCACCCCTGAGGCAGAGGAATTCCAAGAAGCTGGCAAGCCCCCCAAGGAGGAGCATTCTGGACATACCAGAACTTTTGATTCAACACCCACTTGCTCGAGACTCTCCTTTTACCCTATGAATTCATCCCCCTAGCTTGTACCAGTGCTCTTCTCCCCGGGAGAAGTGCCTGGCAAGGTTCCTTTCTTCCTTTCAACAAAGCCTGTTACTCTGGTCTTTTCGGACTCCCATAGATTCCAACATTTGGTACCGAAACCCAGGACAAGGTACTGGTTGCCTGGACGATCCCTCTTTGCTGTCCAAACAAAGCCTGGACAAGCAATTGTAGGTCAATTGGCCAGTGATCTGTCCCTGTCCTGAACCCTTGCCGAACCAGAAGGTAAGGAGTTTCTCCCTTTCCTCTCTCGGCTGGCTTTAATTCGACCCATAAGTCTCTAACCCATCATTGGGCATCTTTCTCCGGTCAGCCTCACATTTTGAAGGGTTTGCCATTTTTCTGTCCCAGGACAGCACAGTCTAAAAGTCTAAGCATTTAGCCAAATCCCTCCACATTCTCTTTGAGCTCCTTCTTAGGTGGTGATGACCCCTAAGCAGGATGACTCCATATTCCCAGGAAAGTTTTCTCCTTTGAGATTGTGATTGGAGGCAGGGACACCCTCTCTAGATCACTAACTTCCTCATTGACTCTTCAGAGTCAAACCTATCTGACCAAACCCTGTTGGGCTGTCTTCTACTCATTTTCTTTTGCCATACTGCCTGGCCACAATATAAACTAGACAATGACTCCCATTGGTCTGAAAATACAACATTTGAGTACAATATTCTGAGAGACTTTGACTTTTGCCACCGGACTGGGAAAGCTTCTGAAATTCCTTATGTGCAGACTTCCTTCTACCCCTGTCCTTAATTACTGTACCACTTGTTCTACACACAGGCTGTTTTTTGGCCAGAGAAACCTCATCTAAAACCTTCGCTCCTAATCTTTCCTTCTCCGTGGACTCCAACTCTCTTCCCCTCCTGCCTGACCCCGGGGGCACCCCTCTCTCAGGACCCCTCACTTGTCCCTCTGCAAATCTCTTTTGCTTGAGTCTCTTTCCTCCAGAAAGCCCCCTCTCCTCTCTTCGCTAAATCCTGTTTCTCATTCACCTGCAAATACCATTCTCTCTTTCTCCTCCCCTGCTGGCCAGGGGCCTCTCCCTTCTCCACTGTGTTCTTCATCCCCTCCCCCCTCCTTAAAAGCTGTGGTTCCAGCTCCGGTGCCTGTCTCTCTTCTTCGACCCCTCCCCACTAGCTTTAGCTGTATTTTACCCATTTCCCTCTCCCCACCAACTTCTGCTACAGCTATGCCCTTCTCCCCTCTCTTCAGAGCTCTAACACTTTAACCTCCTCCTCCTCCTCCTCCTGCAGATTCTGACCTTCCTTCTTTCCATCCAGCTGTTCACACTGTCCATCCATCTGCTTTCTCTCTTCCTCCCCTCTATGCTGGGAACTCCCTGCCATCTTGAAAAACTTAAATAAACAGTATTGTATTTTAAGCTATGTGAGTAAGTAATCCGTCTTGTCTCTTTGTTTGTCAAAAAATATCTCTAATTTATTTTTAATTGAAACAAGTAAAGCATGCTCATTTAAATTCCTTAATTCATAATGTGTATCTGAAGTCTTTGTTTAATGTGTAACTATGTCTGTTTCTAAGGCCTTAAACTAATAATTACCCATCTCTTAAACCAGGCTTACTCATCCCCATGGACTCTCCCTGCAAAACCCCCATCCTTTCTGTTCAAAAACCTTCAGGGGCTTATCGCCTCGTACAAGACTTACACCTAATCAGTGAGGCAGTAATTCCCCTCCATCCAGTAGTCACTAATCTCTACAAGTTACTGTCACACTGTCCCTCAAACACCACTCACTTCATGGTCCTAGACCTCAAGAATGCTTTCTTTACCATTCCTCTACACCCTGACTTTTACTTTCTGTTTGCCTTTACCCAGACACTAATGCAGCCCAGCAATTTACGTGGACTGTCTTACCCCAGGGGTTCAGAAACAGCCCACCCCTATTTGGGCAGGCACTAGCTCAGGATTTAGCAGCATGCAATCTAAAAACTAGTACTCTCTTACAATATGTAGATGACCTACTCCTCTGCAGCCCCTCCCTGCCTGCCTCAAGGAGACACACCTCCACTCTTTATAACTTCCTTGCTATGAAGGGATATTGTGTCTTCTCTGCTAAGGCTCAATTTCACTCTTAGTCCATAGTCTATATGGGCATCACCTTAACCCCCACCACCTGAGGTCTCACACTAGATTGAACTCAAACCCTTTGCAGTCTCCAACCACCTACCACTGCAGATCAAATCCTTTCTTTCCTAGGTCTAATAGGCTTCTTTAGACACTGGATTCCCAATTTTGCTCTTTTAGTCAAGCCCCTCAGTGAGATCTTCTGAGCATGGCTTTTAAGGTCTATAATGGCCAAGGAAGTAACAGAAAAGGCAAATAAGGCCCAAAAGAAGTCAGGAAATACTAGCTTTTGGCATATACTCTTAAAGGCTCCAGCACCCTAAAGGGCTTCATAGGATTCCATCAGGGCCCTGCTACAGAGTGGAAAGAAAGGTCATTGAACTGAAGCCTGCCAGGCTTCCTGACCCCACCAGTTGACGTCTCTGCTGTGGAAAGAGGGACACGAAAAGGTGAGCTACCCCCTTGCTCCATGGAGGGAGGGTTCAGTCTCTTCTAGCCCTGCTCCAGCTACCTGTGACCTGACCTTGCCCAGCATGCTGGGAATTGCCACTGAAGACCCAAGGACATCCTTCAAGAGCCTAAGGCAGGCATCCCCAAACTACGGCCTGCGGGCCACATGCAGCCCCCTGAGGCCATTTATCCGGCCCCCCACCGCACTTCTGGAAGGGCCACCTCTTTCATTGGTGGTCAGTGAGAGGAGCACTGTATGTGGCGGCCCTCCAACGGTCTGAGGAACAGTGAACTGGCCCTCTGTGTAAAAAGTTTGGGGACCTCTGGCCTAAGGTATTTCTTCCAAGTAGCAGATAAAGTAATCTCATTTCTTGTAAACACAAGGGCCATCCACTATGCCTTGCCTGAATATTTAAGTTTTATTTATCCCTCAAAGATCACTACTGTGGGTATTGACAGTCTGGTTTTGTTACTTTATTTAATGTATAGCATCTCCTTTATTTCTCTTGTCTCAATGCCCCATGCCTATTGTAGGCTGGGACCTGCTGCTGATTCCAGCTAGAAGCAATGGTCACTAGGCCTTAAACTGTAACTGCAAAGTGTAGAAATGTAACCACCCTTTCCCTAAGTACTTGCAGGATTTACAGGTTACTCAGCAAACTGTTCAAAGACTGTCCAAGAGGCGCTTCCAGCATTACATCACCCAAGGACTAACTTTCATGTGGACAGGTTCACACACCGTGAGCCTGACAACTCCCACTGCTGCTAAGGGCAACTCTTTCCTCCACCCTGACCATCTGGAGCTTCAGAAACAAAGAAATGAAACTGACCCCTTGTCCTTCTATTCTCTATTCACCTTTCAACCTGCCTCAACCAATCAGGGGCTTTCTACTCGTGTGGGATCAACACCTATATGTGTCACCCTACTAATTGGACAGAAACCTGTACCCTAATCTATCTCACCTCAAATATCAACCTAATCCCACCCCATGAGCCTCTTCCAGTTCCTAGTACACTGCCCGTCAATCTAAGGACCAAATGAGCTGTACAGGTAATCCCTCTTCTTGTTGCTTTAGGAATCTCTATAAAAATAGGTCTAGGGGCAGGGGGACTAGCCACTGCCCTGTCTTATTCCCACTCTCTCTCTCTCTCTCTCTCTCTGAAGCCCAGTGAATTCGTAAAAAACAAACCAAGTCATGAAATCAGTGGTTTCACACAAACTGGGTGTCTTGACTATTGCTTTTCATGGATCCATACACTCTCCTACTTATTTTTCTAACTTTTGGGCTCTGCCTCTTATGTTTGTTCACTAGTTCTTACAGGACCGCATGCAGACCTTTGCCAATCAGAAAAGTGGAAAAATCTATCTAACCCTACACATCAACCCTGAAACCTGCCCTCATGAAACAAAAATACCCTACTCCAAACAATGGTGGAAAAACCTCTTGTTCTTGATGCTAGCACCAATTATAGAACCAACCCTAATTTTATACCTAAATTTAATGTTTGCCTCTTTCTTAATCAAGTTCCTACAGGCCCAAATGAGAGAAATCTCTAGGATTACCTACAATCAAATGCTCCTACACTCCTATTCCCCAATACCCCAAGGAGAACTTCACGAGGGAAATATCAAGTAGGTAGGGATGACAGCAGAAAGAAGTCGCCCCTCAGTCCGAGAAGTTCTCTCCTGAATGTTCTCCATACCCCCTTCCTTTTAAACCACACATACTCAGTCCTTCTAAAACTTACACCAACAGGTTCCCTGTCTCTAAAAATCTTCACATGTCCTCCCATTTGAGAGGAACCAGACCAGCATGTCTCATGAGGCTCATCCAGGAGACCATGTATCACCATGTCACCCTGTTCTATCAGCACTCACAGCAAGCAACTAACAATTATTACCTCGCAAATTTTTTTTTTTTACTTCCTCACTCAGGTTTTTGAAAACATCGCTTTGTTCAGACCTCACATTTCGGAAATTGATGACCTCCTTAACTGGATGGGGAACTTGGCTTGGCAAGGTTCCCTTCTTGAGTTCTCTCCAAAAGAAGCAATAATTTTCCAATTTTTTCTCCTCTTTCTCCTCGTCATCCCTCACCATATATTATAAAATTAATAACTGCCTTTCTTTTATATGTAACCACAGAGTTGAGAAATGACAGATACGTGAATTCCAAACTGCCCTCTTGATGTTCTGCTTATCTGTCAGACCTCACCCTTACTGGACTATTGCCCCAGAGACAGAAGAATTCCAAGAAGCTCGCAAGCCACCCAAGGAGGAGCATTCCAGATATACCAGGACTTTTGATTCAACGCCCACTTGCTCAAGACTTTCCTTTTACCCTATAAATGCATCCCCCTAGCTTGTACTGCTGCTCTTCTCCTCGGAGAAGTGCCCGATGGGTTCCTTTCTTCCTTCTAATAAAGCCTGTTACTCTGGTCTTTTCAGACTCCCATGGATTCCAACAGTGTCTGCTTTACAATATCTCAGGCTTCGTATCACTAGGTTGTGGGTATAGTGGGGAGAGACATCTGGAAGCTTTATTACTTGCATGTCCAATATCTGGGCTGGGGTGGCCCAATCTGATCTTGGCCAAGAATGCTTCTTCAGCTTCTTTCAGTGTTATGGTTATGTTCTGAGAGGGTGAGTCTTGAGACAAAGCATTTCAAGAAAACCCGTCAGCAGTTCGATGGTCCTGAACCCCACAAGTCTCACATTTTCACTTCTGCCGTATTCTATCCTCAGAGCAGCCATAAGAACCTTAAAATTCTAAGGGAGAGAGAGGACATAGAACCCTCCTTGATGGCAAAAGTGTCAAAAAAAATCAGCAGCCATAAAAAAGAAAAAATAATGATCACAACCATACATTTAAAAATAAATTTTAAAAACTAATTTTTTTATTAAGCAACACTTCCCTAATTTGCTTAAAGGAAAGGTTATACATTTGTTTCTGGCCCTTTGGCTATTAACAGTAATAAGACCTGGCCACTAGGGTTCTGGGTTAGATCCTGACAATGAGGCATTTGCATGATATTTGGAAACTGGAAGAGAGGTCATGTTTATTACCTGGCAATGGCGAGCAGATTACAAATCTCTGCTTCAGAGCTACAGTCAGCCGACTTCATTAGTGGCAATTCCCTTAAATGTCTACAGCTTCCTCATTTCCTAAAACCTGGCAGCCTTTTCCCCTGCCGTTTCCCTCAGCCCTTTCTTCAGTTCTGTAAGCACTAATTCCCTGTAGCAAGTTTCTTCTTACTGAAATGCCTTTTCCTGTTTCCACAACTGACCCTTTAAACTATATAATTCATTTGCATATTTATGTTTATATTGAATTAGGGAATTCTTTCACAGATAGTTTCTAATGGTGAGACAAACTCCTTTTGGGGATTGGCAAAAATTACCTTTATTAACAGTAATAGCTAATTTTACTTAATTAATTTATATTAAAGGTCTCTGAAAAAATTAAAATAATTAGAAAAATTATTTTTGCAATCAAATTCTTAATTTGCATTTGATATAAATTTTAAGAAGAATGAAAATAAGGAAGAGAAGAAAGACTATTCTGACAATATCCCATTTGGGGATAAAATAACATAAATATAAGGTAAGCCTGAATAATTGAATAAACTGCTAGGAGATATGATCTATACTGAACAAGCAATAATACCTGTAGAATTCTGGTGTCTTAAAATACATTTGAAATAGCAAAGATGAAAACATGTTCTAATTTAGCCTATTTTGTCTTTTTTTTTTTTTTTTTTTTTTTTTTTTTTTTTTTTGGTGTTCTCTTCCAGTTAGGTTTTTATCAGAGTGTCTGTCTACATTGCACTCATGAACATAAATATCTGTGACACTGCTCATTTATGGAACAGAAAGTGGTAATAAGATAGTTCATGTATTTAGTCATTAAATAAATATTCAATATAATATAATATGCAAGAATACTACTAAGTATATAAAATAACACTGTCTTTGCTCCTAAAGATAATATTATTATTCCAGTAATTTCAAAGAAAATAAGAATAGTTTTTAAAAAGATTATAGTCAAGCTTGAATATAGAGATTGGGGCAATACAAAAGATAATTTGGGGCAAATTTCCAGGAATTTTGACTACCTGTAGGAAGTTCCAAGAAATAACAATTATTCTTGATCCTTTCGATGCCAAGACTCCCCCACAGAGTCAGACTGTTGAAAATTTTTTCACTTGGAGTTTGCTAGGCAAATGTCCCTTTGCTAGTTGAGTCTGTTTGAACTAAATTTGGAAAATTTGCTTTGGTAAATATTATGCCTTGAATGCTTTGCACTCTGGTGTCAGCTTATAGATAAATCTGAACCCAGAGCCTAGAAAGCACACGTGTGTATGTTTATGTGTGTACATGAGTGATACCTGTTATTGTGTTGGATATATTGCATCACCCTATTCACTGGTGAGAAAATAGGGTTATTATTGGATTGTGGGTCACCTAGACCACTTGGATGCACTTTGCTGTTTGATCATGTTCATAATCTTTGCTCATTATCCTGCTAATTAATGTTTTTAATCACTGAGGGAATTGAACAAAGCTTGTTAAAGGATGGGAATATTCCAAATTCATGCTTGTGGATTGGTGGAATATTTGTCATATAGGATAATATTAACAAACAAATTCCTGGAGAAAACTGTCTCCAATGATATTCTGTCATGTATTCTGGATAAAATATTATTAGCATACATGTTCAAGGAGCTTAGAGACTTATACAGAGAGACATGTGATAGAAGCAAATGAACATGATGATGAGTTACAATAGTTCTGATAGTCTCTATAAAGTAAATTCAGGGCAAAAAGCAGGGACTACAGTGGCTATAGTTTCAGGAAAGCATGAAGTAGAGGAGGTGACACAAAAAATTTCTTTGAAAAATGAGTAAATTTTTAGGGTGAAAGGAGGGAAAGGGATTGTCCTCAGAGGAAACAGCATGAGCACAGATACAGGGCCATTTGGAAACAGAGGTTACTTGTTGGAGATGAATAGGTTGAGTAAGTGGGCTCTGGGACAAGTTCTAGTGAAAAGAGGGGCCAGAGAAAGGAAAAGGCCAGATGTGGAAGCACTTGTCTGCTGTCTCAGAGTTTCATTTTGTGTAAAATGGGGACTCAGACAGAATTTGAATTATCGTATTGCAAGGCCTACATCGCATTTTAGAAAAGATCGCTTTGGCTGCATAACAGAGAATGCATTAGAAGTCTCTTGAGGGACAACTTGAGAGAACTTTAATATAGTTTATACAATAGCAGCAAAAATGTCTTCTTGAAAGCTGAATGTGGGTGGGGCTACCTTTAAGGACTTTCTAATACTTTTCACCTTTCATTGTGGGGGTGGGTGGGCGGAGATATGTATCTACAGAGAAAATGAATCAAATGTGCAAAATCTGTAGCTATTTCTCTCTACACCTAGGTTCACAATTGAGGTGCCTATCCCTGCCTCTTTCTACACAGAGCAGACTAGTGTGATAAGAACAGGGAGGAGGTAGGAGAAGGAAGTATTTATAAGAAGTCAAGACAAATAGTTAAACATGAATTATGTAAGCACAACAACCCCCAATTTGATGATTCTTAAAAGACAACAAAGGGTTACAATGGTTAGGGACTAAAGGTTACCAGAAGATGCTATGTGGAAAGAGATCAATAAATGAAGTTGAATCAAAAAAAATCTACAGCTAAGAGAGAAAATATAAGGATGCCTGCTGAGGTAGGTCAGTCTAACTTAATTGGTAATGCCTTGAAGAGAAATAATTTTCAAGCAAAACTCTGGAAGGACAGGAGATTTGAGAAAAAAGAAGAGATAATTAGAAATATGCTTACTAGCAGGAAACACTGCATTGACTTCCCCTTAATAAATTGTTAATGGCTTCCTCAGAAGAGTTTTTACTTTAAAATTTGGAGGAAATACTAGACTTTGTGAAGAAACCAAAAACTTTGACAAGGTATCAAACTACTGGCAAAGTATAGCAACTCAGGACTTACCTTTAAAGGAGCCAATACCAGTCATAAACAAAGACTTCAAAGTGGAAGAATTAAGACAATTTCATTCACAAATGCCAGTGAAAGTAGTAGAAAAATTGTGTGAGTGTGTATGTGTATGTGTGTGTGAGTGTGTGTGATTTTATGGTAATTGAAATTGAAAATAAGACATAAAGATGCCAGATGCACAGTTTTAAATTAAGGAACTCCCAGGAATACAACTGAACTGAGTGTTTAACCCTGGTTACCATATACCTTTATGAGTCTCTAAAAGTCTGAGGTTAGGGCCAAAAACAATTTATGTCCAGAAACTTGAATGTTTTTATTTTTTTTAGAAGTGATCTGTTCTAGGAGGTAAACTACACAACCAGACTTATATGAGAGTGATGGGCAAATCAGGGTAATGCATACATTTATAATGAGAAATTTAGCTTCTAAACAAATTGGTATATTTGTGTCACCTGATCTGCTCAGTGTGGGAAAAGCTATGTAGGAAGGCAGCCTATAATCAGACTTCCTGGTAAACTGAAACAGGGAGAACCAGAATAAGTGGACTAATCCAAATAACTGGAGTCTTATGGGCACAATATCTTAGGGTTTTCAAGCACTACAGATGGATCTGAAACCCCAAACTAGGCTTGCTGGCTCCTGAGTGTGTGCTCTTCTCTGAATTAAGTACAGACACATTTATAAATGGCTCCCTCTGTGTTCGCCTTCTGGGCACCGTCCAGACTATATTCCTTCTAGTTCTCACAAATATTAGAAGATAGGAAATCCAAGGTCTTTTTAATGAGTTTAGTACCTGAGCGAGGCAAGAGGTAGGAGTTTCCTGGGGCTAGAGCTAAACTTTAGGAATGTAAGGATGTTACGACTTTAGCAGTTTTGACCTGAAGCAAGAATGATAAATTGACTCTCCAGGGACAACCATCAGGATGCTAGAATTGCTTAGAGCTGAGGGCAACTGGCTTGTGTAGGGTAGGCAGCTATGATGTCAGTGGTTTTCACCTGAAGCCATCGAGATTGATGTGGGGAAAAAGTCTTTTTCTGCTATAGAGTAAATGGGAAGCTTGAGGGTTAAAGGCAAATAAGAAGATGGTGTAACATCCTGAGTCCCAAAGGAAGATAAAGAAGCTCTGAGTAGGAAAGCGTCTATGAGATTTTGGTAAAGATTGCTTTTAATTGTGAGCAATTTGGACTATTTCAGGATGTTTTTATTTCCATGCATTTCCTCAATGAAGGAACAAACTCCTAGCAGGAGATGGAAAGTCAGAGGCTGAACATCTTAGGAACGACCAGTAGTCTAATCCACCCAAGACTGAAGTTCACAGAAAATTCACAGTGTTAAACTGCTCTTAACTAGTGTGGATACCCCTCTGGGCTGAGCCAGGGGGAGATAGCTGCATGAAGTGCTTGCTCATCCCTCTAAAAACTGCTTTTTTTGTTTAATATGGTCCTATGGGATTGTAAATGCTAAGCCCTGTTAGCTATCAGAGCTAGGTGGTTGGAGGACCTGTCCCTCAGATGGCAGCCACCAAAGTAGGGGTGCTAACCGTGTGGACAAGCTCCCCTCAGGGAGAAGCCAGAGAATTGGTTTGATTATTGGCGCTAGCCAGAAGGAAAATTGGAATGGATATTAAGGGTGATGTAGACATGAAATCACTCTGCCCATATTTCCACAAAGTGGGTGAGTACGTTGTTGCTTTGTATCCCCTTTTCAGAAGCTATTTTCTCCATTAAAGATTTATAGTAGATCATGGCTTCCATCACAGCAACTCATCCCCAACCCCACTCATATGGGGCACTCAGATGTGGGAGATGAGCTACAGCATCGAGGAACCAATATAAGAACCAATCAGTGGCAGATGCTTTTCAGCGCGTGTTGCAGGATGCAAAGCCTTCCTAGAACTGCAGTTCTTAAAGCTAGCACCTGAATAGCAGGTTCATAGACTATGAAAAGTATTGTGATAAAAGAAAACATTTTTTTCAGCCTGGACTGGTATGAATAAGCATGGCATGGGGCCTACGAAAGAGGTTTAGCAGGGCCTGTATATTGCAAAGGAGAGGAAACCAAGCTGGATTAGAATTAAAATGACTTTTAACACCCGGGCAAAGAGTTGTCAGTAACCTTTTAGTGGAGAGAAGATGACTGTATTTCAGACCTCCCACTATAATAATTGCATGTGAGTATGCTCAAGTTAGCTATATAATAAATTATATATTGTGTTCATTCGTGGTATAAATAAGATTTTAAAAATAAATTCCTTCCTCTTTTTAATAAATGGTACTTATGAACCACAACAGCAACACAACAGAAACAACCATGCCTCTAATAGATGGGAATTTGGGTAGAGCAAGGTTGACCGATGATTGAAATCGGGGCTCTGAATCTAAGTGGGTTAAACAAGGTAGGACACATAGCATCTATGCAGTGGTAGTCAACCTGGTCCCTACCGCCCACTAGTGGGCGTTCCGGCTTTCATGGTGGGCGGTAGCAGAGCAACCAAAGTATAAATAAAAAGATAGATTTAACTATAGTAAGTTGTTTTATAAAGATTTATTCTGCCAAGCTTAGCGAAAATCCGACATAAAGTACTTGGTAAGTAATTATTATTATATGCTTTAACTTGCTGTAACTCTGCTTTATAAATTTTATAAAGTAAAGTTACTTCCCTACTTTATAAATCACCATTACTGTGGAAATGGTGGGCGGTTAGAAAATTTTACTATTAACAGAGATACAAAAGTGGGCAGTAGGTATAAAAAGGTTGACTATCCCTGAATCTACAGAATGCTGTTCTCACTCAGCTTGTTTCTTTCTCAGAATGACACATAATAAATAGAAAGGGATATTAGACGTAGCAATTGTCCCAGCACCCAAATTGGGGACCTGTGAAAGTGACAATATGGAAGGATTGTCATAGATTAGGATTTAGATCAAGAAAGTGAGTGGGTTGGAAGGTGAGTCTGCTATATTAGGCATACATGACAAAGGTTATACAGAGTTGGGCAAAAGTAGGTTTACAGTTGTCCATATGGAAATAACATAATGATTAATAAATAATAATACAAGAATAAACTCTGAGGACTGGCCGATTTGCTAAGTGGATAGAGCATCAGCCAAGTGTGTGGCAGTTTGATCCCTGATCAGGGCACACATAAGAAGTGACCATCTGCTTCTCTCCCCTTCCATCTCCCCCTTTTCTCTCTCTTCCCCTTCTGTAGCCAGTGCCTCAATTGGTTCAAGCAAAGCCCTGGGCTCTGAGGATAGCTTGATTGATCCAAGCATTGCCCTCAGATGGGGGGTGTTGGGCAGATAAAATATATTATGCTCACTTTGTTAAAGATGGCGCTGCCCACGTAGAGACTCATCACCCAGGTGATATTAATGTGTGTTGGGGGTGGGCTGTGGGCAGGCAGGATCCTTGTAGCCTGGGGTTTGGTTTTAGGACTAAGCCTTTCCCACTCTTTTTGATGTGGGGTGGTACAATCCCATCATGACTCAGATATGGAACTTTGTATTAGAAACTTCCCTATTTCGTATATTGGATTAAAGGTTATGAATCTAAACTATAAAATGGAGGCAGACCGGGAGCTTGCTCTTGGTTCCTGAGATTATCATTAGAGGAGAGAGCAGAGAGGAGAGCAGAGAAAGGCCACGTGGAGGAGGCCAGGAGAAGCAGCCAAGATGGCGGAGTGTTGAGTGAGAAGCCAGTTAGTGCAGAGTTTGTGCAGAGAGAAGGAAGGAGATGGGGAACAAAGGAGAATAAATCTGGTGAGCTAGAAACCTTTGATTCTAGGAAACTAGGATAAGTCAGTGGCTTTGTGAGCACTGAATGTGAGTGGGTTTTGGAGCCCAGTGTGTGTTTTTACTTGCCCGTCGGGTGCAAGCTAGGATTAAAGATGATGGCCCACCAGTTTTTGGCTCCATTGTTTCTTTACCGACTGTCTGAATCCAATGCAAACCTGCATATGCCAGGAGGCTGTGATGGTGGCCCTGGCCACTGGCCATACAGGGAGGTTGTCGTGTGGATCCCGGTGGAAGCACATGCAGGAGTCTATCTCTCCTCCTCTCACTTAAAAAAAAAAAAATAGACTAAACTCTGTGTTTTGAATACTCACAGCTGTTAACCTACTTTGTCCACCTTGTATTCGCTTTCAAATGTGTTTCCAGAGCTTGCCCAGTACAGGTAAATTCATGCCTCTGCCCTGAAATATCAGCTTTGGAACTGTTTTCTGATACCACTTGGTTGGTCAGCTGCTGGATCTGGCTCCCAATGGCTCAGGGCCTACTGTTCATGGAAGCCCCAAAGTGTTCCCTGTCATTTGGTTCTAAAAACAAGTTAATTCCAGACCTTACTAGTTTGCTGAATTGGAGATATACATACAGGTGCTAATTTTAAAATCCCCAGATATGACTGCTGTGCAAGGCTGAGAAGGCTTGGTCTGACTGCAGAGTTGAGCACTCTGTAAAACTGTCAGCTGACTTCGGTGATAGAGTAGGATAATTGCTGGGGAACTGATTTATTTGTGCTATCAAGGGCTTAAAGCCTTATTTATTGTTAACTGTACTCTCTAAATCTTTTGTTTACAAATCATTTAAATTAGTTTTTCCTCCGAAGGGCTGCTGGATTAACTCAGATGCCAGGGAAGAAAGTGCAGCTGAAACCGGTTAGAAGACTGCTCAGGATTACCGAGGCTGAGGGGGCGCTGCGCATGTGAAAACAGCACTCCCTGGAGCCTGCTCAGCCCACTGAGGCGCTGCCTGAGCTGTGAGACTCACCATACCCTCCGTGCAGCTACCTTTGTGATTCTTAAAACTACTCTCGCCACAGGCAATTTACAGATTATCTATTTAGTGCTCACTGTAAATCTCTTGGCAAAATGTATTTGAGCTTCAGAGAGTAAGTAATAGAGTTAAAATGTCTTCATTTGACTTTTGAGTCTGGTAAAAACTGTTTCTGTTCAGCCTCCCTATACTCAGTGTACAACTTCTCTGGAGGCCTGTCAGACCTCTAGAATATTCAAGGAAAGAGGGTTTGTGTTTGAGTGAAATTATGTTCATTTCTGGCCTTGGCTGACTGGAATAATGGTCTGAGAAATTTAAGTATGAGACAGTTATTAAGACAATGTCCCACATCTGCCTCCCGCATCTGACAACCCACCTCCATAAACTCTCATGCCTTTTGACTTACAAAAAGTAAGTACATCAGTAAAGCTATTGAAAATTACCAGAAAATGTTATTATTACTGTTAGGGGTTATCAAAATGTGGAATTTGAAGATATATGGAGATCTTTTAATCACACAATTAATGACTTTTGAGATGATATGTCTGTTTCTATGGAGTATTGAAGAGATGAAAGCTGCTTTTGACTTTAATCTTTTGGTGTTAACTGTTATACTGTTATCTTCCATATCTGAATAGTCAGGAAGCAATATCACACTGAAAACTGGGAGCATGCCTGACCCAGGCCAGATTTTTGAAGTATTTGTTCTTTATTTTTAGGGCCTTCATACTTCCCTTTACTCCTCTCTTCATCATGCCTTTGGCTGCTCTAACCTTCATTGTTTTTTGTTTTTGAGACAGAATCAGAGAGAGACAGAGAAAAGACAAATAGGGACAGACAGACAGGAAGGGAGATGAGTAGCATCAGTTCTTCGTTGCGGCACCTTAGTTGTTCACTGATTGCATTTTCATATGTGCCTTGGAGGGTGAGGGTGCTAAGGCAGACTGAGTGACCCCTTGCTCCCTCGCTCAAGCCAGCGACCTTGGGCTCAAGCTTGTGAGCTGCGCTCAAACCAGAAGATCCTGTGCTCAAGCCGAAGACCTCGGGGTTTTGAACCCGAGTCCTCTTGTGTCTCAGTCTGACGCTCTATCCTCTGCACCACCGCTTGGCTGATCAGGCTAACCCTCCATTGTTAAGTCTGACCTAAGCACATCTATACCTAAAACCCTTCTTGTCATATTCCAGAATTACTCTTCTGTTTTCTAAGTGTCTTCTATTAAAGTACTCTTTTCTCTGGGGATACCTCAACTGATGTTTAGGAGGGAAGCAATTTAAAGCAACCAGTGCACTCTCCATGAAGGACTTAATTGTTAAACTAATTCTCTTAGAGTTATTTACCTTTCAAAATGGGCTTGTTAACCCAAATGAATCTTGATTTGGTAGAATTTCACACCTGAGAAGAGGGAAAGAGACATTTAGGCAGTGTGGAGAAGATATTTTAAGGCAGTGGTCTATCCTTACTCCTTGCTTAGCCTATGGACTTATACATGAAGTAGGATAATTGTAAATATTGATAAATTTATAATTTTATCACTACTGCCTGCAGAATATTAATCAATACAAACAGGTAATTCTGAGATGACATAGATGAATATTTAATAAGAGGCTTCTGGCTTGTTGGTCTTATTCCCAACTCAGAAATAAGGCAGACAACTTATTTAGACTCAGTGGTGCTCACGCGTGTCCTGCATTGCTTGGTATGATAACCTTCTCACCTTGCTTCAAGTTCACACTATAGGTCACTAGTAGGTTATAAAACTAATAGAAATAATCCCTGTTGTTTAGTAGTGGTTTTCTCTCCCTCTCCTACTGGTATATGGCTGAGTTAATGACATTTACCACTTGGTGACTTAGATCTACAGAATGAGCATGAAATAATTCTAGGCTACAGTTTTCTCACAGCTGGGATAGAATGACAGCATATATTCAAAGGAACTATCTGGGAGCTGTCAATTATGGGGAGATGGAAGAAAGAAAGACTGATGGCAAACTTCACTCCTTTCATATTTTCCCCACAGGGACATGCAGATTTAGTCTTCAGTAAAATGAAAAACTTTCAATGTCTAGTACTAGGATTTCAATTCATTGTTCACATTCCTTTGAATTTCTGAGGTAACAGTAAAGGAAAGGACCTATTTGGTTTTCTGGAACTTGAGAAAAATTATGACGATTGTGAAGCCAACAGGCCTCATGGGAGACAGGCAATTGGATAATTTAAGATTATTTTTAAGCTATATATGTTAGATCGAAGACATATGTAGGTCACAGAAATCACTACTTAAATTAGCCTTACTTAAATATTTCAGCCTCCAGCCAACATTGTTACTTGAGAGGTTGTGGTACAGATGAAAATATTTACAAGAGAGACAAGAGGAGTCAATGACTTTGACCTTCACTGGAGCATGTTTATCTTAGCAAGTCCCCATTCATATTCTCCTTATGAGCTTGTGGCACTTTACTACCCAGGACTGGGTATCTTTTAACATATTGGCAGCAATTATACAGTGTCAAGCCAGTAGGCATGACCGCCATCACAGCCACCTGGCCCATGCAGGTTCGCATTAGATTTGGACAATCGGTAAAGAAACAACGGAGCCAAGAACTGGTGGGCCATTAGCTTTCATCCTACCTTGCACCCGGCAGGCAAGTAAAAACACTTACTGGGTTCCAAAACCCACTTATTCAGTGCTCACAAAGCTACTGACTTATCCGAGTTTCCTAGAATCAAAGGTTTCTAGCTCACCAGTCTTACTCTCCTTTGTTCCCCATCTCCTTCCGTCTCCCTGCACAAACTCTGCACAAACTGGCTTCTCACTCAGCACTGCACCATCTTGGCTGCTTCTCCTGGCCTCTTCCACGTGGCTTTTCTCTGCTCCCCTCTCTAATGCTAATCTCAAGAACCAAGCGAGCAAGCTCCCGGTCTGCCCAACTTTATAGTGTAGAAATCCAAACCTTTAATCCAATATACAAACAAGGAAGTCTCTGATACAAAGTCACTTATCTGAGGCATAATGGGATTCCTCATGAGTGTGCACCACCCCCAATCATGCAACAGTCAAGGGTGTAGGGCAGGGGTCCCCAAACTTTTTACACAGGAGGCCAGTTCACTGTCCCTCAGACTGTTGGAGGGCCGGACTATAAAAAAAACTATGAACAAATCCCTATGCACACTACACATATCTTATTTTAAAGTAAAAAAACAAAATGGGAACGAATACAATATTTAAAATAGAGAACAAGTAAATTTAAATCAACAAACTGACCAGTATTTCAATGGGAACTATGCTCCTCTCACTGACCACCAATGAAAGAGGTGCCCCTTCCGGGTGTGCGGCGGGGGCCGGATAAATGGCCTCAGGGGGTCGCATGTGGCCCGCGGGCCGTAGTTTGGGGACCCCTGGTGTAGGGAAAAGCTTAGTCTTAAAACTAAGTCTTAGGTTATAACCACCCTGCCTGCTTACAGCCTGTCCCCCACCCACAATGCAAACTATAAACGAGCAAACATATATATCATATTTAAAAACTTATTTGACCAACATACAGTTATTATACGCACGCGCGCACGCACACACACACACACAATAGTTGTGTATTATACCAGTTGTCCCCACCCCCGGGTCAACAAATCGGTCTGTGGGCCATTTGGTACCAGTCCTCAGAGAAAGAATAAATAACTTTCATTATTTCCGTTTTATTTATATTTAAGTCTGAACAATGTTTTATTTTTTAAAAATGACCATATTCTCTCTGTTACATCCGTCTAAGACTCACTCTTGATGCTTGTCTCGATAACGTGATACATTTATCCGTCCCACCCTAAAGGCTGGTCCGTGAAAATATTTTCTGACATTAAACCGGTCCGTGGTCCAAAAAAGGTTGGCGACCACTGTATTACACAATTATTCTACCTTAGAGGCAAAAATAATCAGAATGACGCTAAATTTGCTTAAACCTTAGTTACCTACTTAAAAAGTTAAAAGCCATCTGAGGCAATAAGGCATTACAAGTTATCACTAGTTACCTCTGCTTAGTAAAACAAAGGAATTAAAGACCCGAAATTTCTTGAGACTAAATGGCAGATGTTGGTCAAATAAGCTTTTAAATATGGTATATGTTTGCTCGCTTATGGTTTGTATTGGTGTAGGGCAGTGGTCCCCAATCTTTTTTGGGTCACGGACCAGTTTAATGTCAGAAAATATTTTCACGGACCGGCCTTTAGGATGGGATGGATAAATGTATCACATGACCGAGACAAGCATCAAGAGTGAGTCTTAGACGGATGTAACAGAGGGAATCTGGTCATTTTTTTAAAAATAAAACATCATTCAGACTTAAATATAAATAAAACAGAAATAATGTAAGTTATTTATTCTTTCTCTGTGGACCAGTACCAAATGGCCCATGGACCGGTACCAGTCCACGGCCTGGGGGTTGGGGACCACTGGTGTAGGGGACAGGCTATAAGCAGGCTGGGTGGTTATAGCCTAAGACTTAGTTTTAAGACTAAGCTTTTCCCCACACCCTTGACTGATTGCATGATGTGGGTGGTACACTCTCATGAGGAATCCCATTATGCCTCAGATAAGTGACTTTGTATCAGAGACTTCCTTATTTCTATATTGAATTAAAGGTTTTAATTTCTACAATATAAAATGAGGCAGAGGAGCCTATGCTGGAGGAGAGCAGAGAAAGGCCATGTGGGGGAGAGGAGAAGCACCAAGATGGCGGAGTGCTGAAGGAGAAGCCAGTTTGTGCAGAGAGAAGGAAATGAGGAATAGAGGTGAATAAGGCTGGTGAGCTAGAAACCTTTGATTCTAGGAAACTTGGATAAGTCAGTGGCTTTGGGAGCCCTGAATAGAAAGGGAAGTATTTTCCCCACTATGTGTATTTCTTGCCTGTCACGTGCAAGCTAGGATTAAAGCTAATGGCCCACCAGTTCTTGGTTCCGCTGTTTCATTACCGTCTGTTATAATCAAATGCAAACCTGCACTGGCCAGGCGGCTGTGATGGTGGCCATGGCTACTGGCTTTACAGACAGAAACAGTTCTTTTGGGAGGAGGGAAATGGATAGAGAACAAATGATATTTCCTTTCTTGCAATGCCTGGCAGACTCCCTTCTTGGAACACTTACATATAGACAGTTGTCACACATATTAATTATATGGAGCACAACTATAGATGATACAGAAAATTTATTTGCTTCTTTTAAAACATATTTGATAGAAAACATATTAACATCAATCTGAGAAAGCCCACAGTTCTTGAGATACAGTAGAACTATCCTATGGGGCTAGCAGTGTCAGGAGAGCTTTGCTATATGCTTGCATTACCCTCTAACACCTTGTTTTCTTCTCCTCACATAGTGAGAACCAGTGCTGCTAGAACATTATAAGTGTTGCCTTTTCTTCTGTTATAGTTAATGAACATATCTCCCACTATTGCCTCTGCTCACCTTGTTTTTGAAGTTTTCAATCAAATGATATTCGCTATCATTCAACTCAAAGAGAAACATATTTTGTTTATAATTATATGCTACAGCCTGACCAGGCAGTGGCGCAGTGAATAGGGCGTTGGACTGGGATGCGGAGGACCCAGGTTTGAGACCTCAAGGTCACCAGCTTGAGCATGGGCTCATCTGGTTTGAGCAAAGCTCACCAGCTTAGACCCAAGGTCGCTGGCTTGAGCAAGGGGTTACTTGGTCTGCTGAAGGCCTGCGGTCAAGGCACATATGAGAGAGCAATCAATAAACAACTAATGTGTTGCAATGAAAAACTGAAGATTGATGCTTCTCATCTCTCTCCATTCCTGTCTGTCTATCCCTATCTGTCCCTCTCTCTGACTCTCTCTCTGTCGCTATAAAAATAATAATAATAATAATTATCAATACGTGCTACAAGTCCCCTGTCTATTACTAAACCTAAATCACTTGGCCCAATAATACTCTGTAACATTTGCCTACTTCACAGCATTTGTGTTGGGCAGATAAAATGTATTATGCTCACTTTGTTAAAGATGGTACTGCCCACGTGAGGCCGTTGCCCAGGTGATATTAATGTGTGTTGAGAATCCTTGTAGCCTGGGGCTTGGTTTTGGGATTAAGCCTTTCCCACCCTTTTTTGATGTGGGGTGGTACAATCCAATCATGCCTCAGAGAAGTGACTTTGTATTAGAGACTTCCCTATTTTGTATATTGGATTAAAGGTTGTGAAGCTACACTATAAAATGGGGGCAGAACGGGAGCTTGCGCTCTTGGTTCCTGAGATTAGCATGAGAGAGCAGAGAGAGTAGAGCCAGCAGCAGAAGGAGGCCACATGGAGGAGGCCAGGAAAAGCAGCCAAGATGGCGGAGTGCTGAGTGAGATGCCAGTTTGTACAGAGTTTGTATCTGGGATAAGGAAGGAGATGGGGAACTGAGGAGAATAAGGCTGGTGAGCTAGAAACCTTTGATTCTAGGAAACTCGGATAAGTCAGTAGCTTTGTGAGCACTGAATGTGAGTGGGTTTTGGAGCCCAGTGTGTATTTTTACTTGCCCGCCGGGTGCAAGCTAGAATTAAAGAAAATGGCCTATCAGTTTTTGGCTCCGTTGTTTCTTTACCGACTGTCCGAATCCAATGCGAACCTGCATGGGCCGGGCGGCTGTGATGGTAGTCGTGGCCGTGGCTCCTGGCTCTACATTTTGCACCCTCTGAAATTGAGAAGGAGAAACAGAAGAATGCAGAGGAGAGGGGGCCTGCAATGTCTGGGGTCTTACACTCCATCCAGACTGTGACCTCAGTGTTCCTGACTGAGGGAACAAGAGTGGACAGAAAAGTTGAAAAATAACAAACCAGGGATGTGGACCTTGCTTGTTACCAGTTCCTTGAAATGAACTTGCAGCTCCAGTAAGAAGAATGAGTGATAGGATTATCAAAGACAGACCCTTAGGCCTCCTCTCTCCTTCCCCTCCTTATGACATGTGTAAAGCCAGTATCTAAGGCCAGGGCTGGAGCCACCATCAAAGCAGCCAGTCCCATGCAGGTTCGCATTGGATTCAGACAGTCGGCAAAGAAACAGCGGAGCCAAAAGCTGGTGGGCCATAGTCTTTAATCCTAGTTTGCACCCGGCGGGCAAGTAAAAATACACACTGGGCTCCAAAACCCAATCACATTCAGTGCTCACAAAGCTACTGATTTATCCGAGTTTCCTAGAATCAAAGGTTTCTAGCTCACCAGCCTTCTTCTCCTCAGTTCCCCATCTCCTTCCTTATCTCAGATACAAACTCTACACAAACTGGGATCTCACTCAGCACTCCGCCATCTTGGCTGCTTCTCCTGGCCTCCTCCACGTGGCCTCCATTAGCTGCTGGCTCTACTCTCTCCGCTCTCTCATGCTAACCTCAGGAACCAAGAGGCCAAGCTCTCGTTTTGCCCCCATTTTATAGTGTAGAAATCCAAACCCTTAATCCAATATACATAAAATAGGGAGGTCTCTAATACAAAGACACTGCATGCCCCACATCAAAAAGGGTGGGAAAGGCTTAATCCCAAAACCAAGCCCCAGGCTCCAACAATCCTGCCTGCCCCCAACACACATTAATATCACCTGGGTGACGGCCTCCTGTGTCATCTTTAACAAAGTGAGCATAATACATTTTATCTGCCCAACAACATGAAAATCACGTAGGCCTGCTGTTGGTCAAATAAGTTTGTAAATGTGATATATATGTTTGCTCGCTTGTGACTTATATTGGGTGTGGGGGACAGGCTATAAGCAGGCCAGGTCCTTGTAGCCTGAGGTTTGGTTTTGGGACTAAGCTTTTCCCCACACCCTTGACTGATTGTATGATCTGGGTGGTGCACTCTCATGAGGAATCCAATTATGCCTTGGATAAGTGACTTTGTATCGGAGACTTCCTTGTTTGTATATTGGATTAAGGGATTTTGGTTTTCTACACTATAAAGTGGGACAGACCAGGAGCTTGGACACACAGTTCCTGCTATCACGATTGCAGGGGCTTCCCTGATCCCTTGCCCTTCATGGGAAGAGCTGGTTTTCTGCTTTTCCCTTGTCTTCTTTTGTGGTTTGCCTGTCTTGGTGAGACACCAATAAATAGGATGGCCCCCCGTCCTCTGACTCCGCCATTTCTTTATCATCTGCCCGAATCCAATGGGAACCTGCATGTGAATGGCCACGATGGCGGCTCCTGGCCTTACACCTGCAAACAAAGAAATCATAGAAATCAGGCATTTCTCATGAAAGCTAAAAATGTAAAGGTATATAAGATGTAAGAAATCTAACTTTGGGGGGTGTATGGCCAGTAGCCACAGCCACCATCACAGTCATCTGACCCATGCAGGTTCACATTTGATTTGAACAGATGGTAATGAAACAATGGAACCAAGAATTGGTGGGCCATTACTTTTAATTCTAGCCCACTTCTAGTGGGCGAGAAACACACACAGTGAGAAAACACTTCCCCTTCCATCAGGGCTCCCAAAGCCACTGACTTATTCGACTATTCCTAGAATCAAAAGCCCCACAAGCCTTATTCACCTCTATTCCCATCTCCTTATCTCTGCACAACTTCTGCCCAAACTGGCTTCTTGTAGAGCCAGCAGCCAGGGCTACCATCACAGCAGCCCAGCCCACAGAGGTTTGCACTGGATTCGGATTTGGACAGTCAGTAAAGAAACAACGGAACCAAAAACTGGTGGGCCATCATTTTTAATCCTAGCTTGCACCCAGCGGGCAAATAAAAACACACACTTGGCTCCAAAACCCACTCACATTCAGTGCTCACAAAGCTACTGACTTACCCGAGTTTCCTAGAATCAAAGGTTTCTAGCTCACCAGACTTATTCTCCTCTGTTCCCCATCTCCTTCCTTCTCCCTGCACATACTCTGCACAAACTGGCTTCTCCCTCAGCACTCCACCATCTTGGCTGCTTCTCCTGGCCTCCTCCACATGGCCTTTCTCTGCTCTCCTCTCTAATGCTAATCTCAGTCTACCCCCATTTTATAGTGTAGAAATCCAAACCTTTAATCCAATATACAAAATAGGGAAGTCTCTAATACAAAGTCACTTATCTGAGGCATGATGGGATTGCACCACCCCACATCAAAAAGGGTGGGAAAGGCTTAGTCCTAAAACCAAGCCCCAGGCTACAAGGATCCTGCCTGCCCACAGCCTGCCCCCAACACACATTAATATCACCTGGGCAATGGGCTTCCACATGGGCAGCGCCATCTTTAACAGAGTGAGCATAATATATTTTATCTGCCCAAGAGTGCACCACCCCAAATCATGCAACAGTCATGATTTTAGTATTAAAAGGGTTGGAAAGGCTTAGTCTTAAAACTAAGCCTTAGGCTAGAAGGACCCTGCCTACTTACAGCCTGCCCCCCACACTCAATGCAAACTATAAGCGAGCAAACATATACGTCATATTTGCAAACTTACTTGACCCACAGGGAGCATGTGTTTTGTTGCCTCTTTTGGAGTTATGAAGCTCCACTGGCTCAATGAATCCTACTTCCTTCATCAAGTTGTCTGGGCATTTTTGTCCTCTTATGATTCCTGCAATAAAATTGTAAGGTCGGTGGATAATGGGGAATGGTCACATGGAGAACTCAGACACATGAACTTTGGCTAGGACCACCCACAACCAAGCACGCCAAAAGAGGCTTCACAGGAACCATTTGGAAAAAAGCGACCGTCTACCAGCCAGTGTGATTTCACCACGTCATGTTAGCTCAACTTCCCTAGAGGGACCCCTTTAAATATCTCCCACGCGGTTTAATCCATGCAACTTCCCTGGCCTCCATCTTACCTCAGGGCCAGGGAACTTTGCCGGGCGGGATGCGCTGTACTCAATAAAACCTTTTGTTATTCCACACTTGGTGACTCCGAGCCCTCTTCCTTCCTTCTCGGCGGGGAAAACTACCTTACAAATTTTATCCTTTTTTTTTTTTTTTTCACATACTTGTTTATGGTTTGTACGCTCCAACAGAATGTAAGATTCAAAGAGGCAGAAACCATGGCTGTCTCATTTGCCACCATACTCTGAGGACTTATGTATGGCCAGTAGCCGCAGCCACCACAGCAGCCTGGCACATGCAGGTTCTCATTAGATTTGAATAGACGGCAATAGAACTTCAGAGCCAAAAACTGGAGGGCCATTTATTATACCTTTATTCTAGCTTCGCAACTGGCTGGTGAGTAAACACGAACACACGGGGCACCAAAAACCACTTACATGTTCTCTGGTTCCACAACCAGAAGAATCTTTCCTGTTTTTCCTAGAATCAAAGGCCCCCACCAGCTCAATCACCTCTAGTTACCTTCTCTCTGCACAAACTCTGCATAATCTGGCTTCTTCCTCAGCACCCTGTAATCTTGCCCGATTCTCTGCCAAAATATGGCCTTCTTCCTTCCCTTTCTCTATCTTAACAAACTTTTCTTGGCACAGAAACCACTCCTCCAGGAAATATTAGCACAACAAAGCCCTTTCCCAAGCAGGAAGGTGTAAAGCCAGTAGTCTTGGCCACCATCACTGCTGCCTGGCCCTTGCAGGTTCGCATTTGATTCGGACAGTAATGAAACAACAAAGCCAAGAACTGGTGGGCCATTAGCTTTAATCCTAGCTTGCACCCAGCGGGCAAGAAATACACACAGTGGGAAAACACTTCCCTTTCCATTCAGGGTTCCCAAAGCCACTGATTTATCTGAGTTTCTTAGAATCAAAGGTTTCTAGCTCACCAGCCTTATTCACCTCTGTTCCCCATCATCTTCTCTCTGTACAAACTCTGCACAAACTGGCTTCTCCTTCAAAACTCCACCATCCTAGCTGCTTCTCCTCTCCCCCTTATGGCCTTTCTCTGCTCTTCTCCAGCATGGGCTCCTCTGCCCCATCTTACAGTATAGAAATCAAAACCTTTAATCCAATATACAAACAAGGAAGTCTCTGATACAAAGTCACTTATCTGAGGCATAATGGGATTCCTCAAAAGGGTGGGAAAGGCTTAGTCTTAAAACTAAGCCTTAGGCTATAACAACCCTGCCTGCTTACAGCCTGTCCCCCACACCCAAGGCAAACTATAAGTGAGCAAACATATATATCACAGTTACAAACTTATTTGACCAACGAAAGGTAATTAGCAGTATCACCTGGCGGTACCATCACTTGGGCAGTGGCCATTTTTAACAAAGTCAGCATAAAAATCACATTTTACATAATTATTTGCCCAACAACCTAGAATAGTTTTTGGTCCATGGTAGGTAAAGAATAAGGATTGGTCTGATGAAAAAGTAAACTATCAGAAAAATTGTCCTGCACTGAATGGATAAATGAATAGATAAATTTAATACTATTTTTTCTGTCCTAAATTGATTTGATTTTCCAGCAGCTTTTGATCCAGTTTATCATTCCTTCCATAGTAAAGCACTCTCTGCCTTTGGACTCAATGATGAGATATTGTTTGTCCCTGGCCATCCTCTGATTCTCCTGACAGCTAGTCCTGTCTTGATCTGTAGATGTTGGAGGTCTCCAGGAATCTGTCCTGAGCCCTCTTCTCTTTTAAATTCACTCTCTAGGTGAGTTATCACTTTAATGACCCTTATATGCTTACAACTCCCAAATATAAACAACCAGCCAGGATGTCTTCTAAGGACTCCAGACTTGAATATGCAACTTCCTGTTTGATCTGCATTTGAATGTCTCACAGCTTTCTTAAAATTTACCTTTTAAATCAAACTCAGAATTTCATGCAGCCATGCTTACTCACCAACCAGTCAGTCAACCAGACAATGAACAAGCAACATAGTCATCGAACAAAACCCATCTCTTCTCTGTCTTAATTAGCTTAATTGATATCTCCCACACAATAGCTCAGATGAGAAACCTTGGAGTCATTCTTGAGTCCTACCTTTTCTTAACTCTTATAGCTACTCTATCTGAATGTCCTATTGTTTCTATCACCAAAATATATCTGGACATGTTCTTATCTTTTCTGTCTCTACTGCTGGTGGGTTTTCTTCCTTTAATAATGCTGTATTATTCTAGTTCCTACTCGTGGCCAGCACCATTACATTCCACACCGGGATCATAAGTCAGATGATGCCACTCAGTGTCTTGGGGTCCTCCTTGGCTTCATATTCCTCACTAGGCGGGTGATGCCCTAAAGGCCCTCATCCCCGCCTCTTTCTAGTTCCTTTCTCACCACTGTGATTCAATTGTGTTGACCATTTTTCTGTTCCTTGTAATTGTCTAGCTCTTGCCAGCACAGAATTTACAACCATGTTTATTCTGACAGGATTCTTTCTTCTGCTCATAATTGGGTTAAAGTCTTCTTATCTATTCATGTCTCAAGAGAATTTTCAGACAGCCATGTGGTTCCTTTCTGTAAAGCCAGAAGTCACGGCCAGGGCCACCATCAGAGCAGCCGCCCGGCCCATGCAGGTTCGCATTGGATTCGGACAGTTGGCAAAGAAACCATGGAGCCAAAAACTGGTGGGCCATAGTCTTTAATCCTAGTTTGCACTCGGCGGGCAAGTAAAAATACACACTGGGCTCCAAAACCCAGTCACATTCAGTGCTCACAAAGCTACTGATTTATCCGAGTTTCCTAGAATCAAAGGTTTCTAGCTCACCAGCCTTATTTCCCTCAGTTCCCCATCTTCTTCCTTATCCCAGATACAAACTCTGTACAAACTGGCATCTCACTCAGCACTCCGCCATCTTGGCTGCTTCTCCTGGCCTCCTCCACGTGGCCTCCTTTAGCTGCTGGCTCTACTCTCTCCGCTCTCTCATGCTAACCTCAGGAACCAAGCGCCAAACTCCCGCTCCGTTCCCATTTTATAGTGTAGAAATCCAAACCCTTAATCCAATATACATAATAGGGAAGTCTCTTAATACAAAGTCACTTCTCTGAGGCATGATAGGATTGTACCACCTTACACCAAAAAGGGTAGGAAAGGCTTAATCCCAAAACCAAGCCCCAGGCTACAAGGATTCTGCCTGCCTTTAGCCCACCCCAACACACATTAATACCACCTGGGCAACGGCCTCTTTAACAAAGTGAGCATAATACATTTTATCTGCCCAACAATCCACCCCTATGCTCACTTTACTACCCACAATTTACATCACCAGCATTCCTGTGCAAGGAAATTAGAACATTACACAGATTACAACAGCAAAAATCATACAGTTTCAACAATTACAAAGGTACATTTCACCAGTCTTTGAGCACTTAGCCCAAAGCGCAAAATGTCCTCGGTCTTCTTTCTAGCCACGGGAAAAGCTTCCCGGGGTAGGGGAGTGCTTCCAGCAAAGCCACCCCCCCACCCCCATCAGGGTATTTTACATTGTCCAAAATCCGTAATCCATAAGTCCATCCAACAAAGGAGCCAATGCCCACTCCGGTCGTAGTCCAGGAAATCAGTCCACGCACGTGGGTCATCAGCCACCCCCCTCATTCCTGCCGTCCTGGCAGGTCTTACACTGTCCCAAAGAGGGGCACGTGGCAATGGCAGTCAGCATTTCCATCTCTGCTCCGGAAAGCATGTCCAGGCCTATATCCCAAAATCGCAGACCTACCGGGGCCGCAGTAGGTGCTCCTTCCAGCTGCGCTTTCACCTTCTGGAGACTGCGGATTGCAACTCCAGTCCGATTCTCCTCATCCTCCAAAGAGGGACTGAAAACACCAGCTCCGGCTGCCGGGCTCGAGCCTCCGTCTGCCGCCACCTTCTGCTCCACAGACCTTGCAGCTCCGGACCCGGCCTCAGCTTCAGCTTCAGCTTCAGCTTCAGCCTCAGCCTCAGCCTCAGCCTCAGCCCCGGCCTCCTGCCGCTGCTGGCTCTCCGCAACATCCAGGGCAAGCTGCAACTCACGAACCTCTGAATCCTCCTGCGTTTGCTCCATTTCCAGGCGAATCTCGAACACCTGGTCGGCCTCCTCCAGCATTTTCTCCAGCTCCAGGGTCAGCATCGGTTTCTCCTGCGTTTGCTCCATCTCCTTCCGCTGCTCGGTTTGCAGCTCCCGGGCGGCCTCTTTCACGGAGCTCTCAGTTTCCTCACATATTACTGTAAAAGTCAGGCAGCATACAATCCCCAAAAGGACAGCCATGGGGAACCCTAACACTAGCCAGTCCTCTACTCCACCACTCAAAGGCTCCTTGCCGATCTGTATCGAATCCTGCCACAGACTACGCCAAATGTAAAGCCAGAAGTCACGGCCAGGGCCACCATCAGAGCAGCCGCCCGGCCCATGCAGGTTCGCATTGGATTCGGACAGTTGGCAAAGAAACCATGGAGCCAAAAACTGGTGGGCCATAGTCTTTAATCCTAGTTTGCACTCGGCGGGCAAGTAAAAATACACACTGGGCTCCAAAACCCAGTCACATTCAGTGCTCACAAAGCTACTGATTTATCCGAGTTTCCTAGAATCAAAGGTTTCTAGCTCACCAGCCTTATTTCCCTCAGTTCCCCATCTTCTTCCTTATCCCAGATACAAACTCTGTACAAACTGGCATCTCACTCAGCACTCCGCCATCTTGGCTGCTTCTCCTGGCCTCCTCCACGTGGCCTCCTTTAGCTGCTGGCTCTACTCTCTCCGCTCTCTCATGCTAACCTCAGGAACCAAGCGCCAAACTCCCGCTCCGTTCCCATTTTATAGTGTAGAAATCCAAACCCTTAATCCAATATACATAATAGGGAAGTCTCTTAATACAAAGTCACTTCTCTGAGGCATGATAGGATTGTACCACCTTACACCAAAAAGGGTAGGAAAGGCTTAATCCCAAAACCAAGCCCCAGGCTACAAGGATTCTGCCTGCCTTTAGCCCACCCCAACACACATTAATACCACCTGGGCAACGGCCTCTTTAACAAAGTGAGCATAATACATTTTATCTGCCCAACACTTTCCCTATACTACCATTGTCGTCTCATTCTCAAGACCTTGGTCATTTGAAATTTTATACCATGGTAATCTTTATCTTTTTTTTTTTTTTTTTTTTTACTTCCTTTCTTCTGAGTACACTGTTGGGCTGTACTCTCTTTGAATTTCAGCATGGCCATGTGACTTTCTTTGCACCATGAAACATAAATAGAAGGGCTATGAGCAACTTATGAGCAGAAACTTTAGGGCCACTGAGGGATTTGCCACACTCAGTTCCCACTGCTATGGAGAGTGTCGGAAGCACACAGTAAGATAAAACCTTTGTCAGCCTGAGTCCCTGAGTGACAACAATGTGCAGATCCTTCCTGTACGCTTCCACTGAGCAAGTTGCAGGAATGGGGGGAAAAAATCTTTGCTGGTACAAAGTCATTGAGATTTTGGAGTTGCTCATTATCTTAGCATAATCTGACCCACCCTGACCATTGCATGCAGGAAATTGCTTGCTTCATTTCTTTATAAACTTTTCCCCACTAGAATATCAAATCTGTAAAGGTAGAAACCATGCTTTCTTTGAGTCATCAAAGTGATTTTGTAAGTAACTAAATACATAATTCAAAAGTAATTTTGAGTGCAAGAAGAAGTGAGTGTTCCCCCATTCTTGGTTACTAAATATGACTTCAAACCATGTTATAGACATTTTGTTGGTTAGACAACATAGTAATGTTAGTATGCATTTAGACAGAACTTTACAAAATTGTATTAAATACAATTACAAACCTACTGTGCTTCAATTTTTGTTATATGTGGTAAATGCCAAAAAGTGCACAAGAGTATAGATAAAAGCATAGTGGTTATCTGAATGAATGTTAAAAATGCAGTCCAGTGTGTGGAAAATAATTAATTCAACATGCATTTATTAATATACAAGCTGTCACTATTCTTCTATGATGACCTTGTAGTAAGGTGGGCTTCTGAGGAATTCTGTCCCTAATTTAATGGGAACAGGACACCTCCTCTCTAGAATACCTAGAGCTTAACAAGTTCTTATAATTCTATAATTTTTGTTTGTTTTTATTTTTATTAAGTGAGAGGCAGGGAGGCAGAGAGACAGATTCCTGCATACGCCCTGACTGGGATCCACCCAGCAATTCCCATCTGGAGCTGATGCTCTGTCTATCCGAGACTGCTGCTCTGTTGCTTGACAACGAAGCTATTTTAGCACCTGAGGCAAGGCCATGGAGCTATCTTCAGCACCCAGAGCCAACTTGCTCGAGCCAATTGAGCCGTGGCTGCAGGAGAAGGTAGAAGGAGAGAGAGAGAGTAAGAGAGAAGGAGGAGGAATGGGATGGAGAAGCAGAGGGTCATTTCTCCTGTGCCCTGACCAGGAATTGAACCCAAGACTTACACACACTGGGCCGATGCTCTAATTCTGAGCCAACCAGCCAGAGCCAACTCCATAGTTTTAAATATCTTGTTATTATCAATAAAATTCTTTGGACAGCATCATCTCAGTTGCTTCTCCAAGTACTAAATAATCAGATAACTCAGGTATGTGGACACGACTAGCTCCACTTTGCATAGTCTAAGAAAGAACATTGAGATTCATAAAAATGGCAAGTAAATGGTACAACTGAAGCTCAAATGTAGACCTTTGCTTTCTAGTCATTTTAGTCTTTTTTTTTCCTTTTTGGTTTTGGTGAGCTTACATGGACGAAATATTTTAAATGAATCAGGAGATAGCAATAGTGTTCCTATTTTACAGTTAGGAAATTATAACTAATCCAACCTTATAGTTATTTAGTAGCAGAGCTGTGTATTATTGCTTCTACTGTCTTCCCTATTTTCTTCCTTAGGCAATGGTTCTTGTGCATCTTGCTGAACTAGTGGCTATTTTAGAGCAAAAGATATACCATCAGATTGCTTCTATTTTTTTTTTTTTTTGCATTCTTAAAAGCTGCAGTAATTGCTAGTTGCCTAAACTACTAATTTTCCAATATAAATACTTAAAAATCTCAATGTAACATTGTGTTATAGTACAACAGCAATACTAGGATGCTTAGTATAGAAGTCAGCAACATGAAGAGGGAGCTGACTTATATAGACAGACAAGCGAGTTACTAGTGGCTAGTTCAACCCTAGCTGCTTTTTGCGGTATCTGTAGCATCTATTCGTATCTGACAGCAGGACACACAATGCCTATGACAGTTACCTTCTGAGTTCCTAATGGCAAATATGCTTTAGCAACCTAGAGGAAGAGATAGTTTTAGAAAGCTTGAAGGCTATTGAGCTTGCTATATGGGCACTATAAGCAATGACTATTTGATACAAAATTGCTATACACTCATACTCTTTTTCTACTCTAGAATGTATGTTAAGGATTTACAATATAGGTTCAAATTTTGATGGGAAGACTCAGGAGCAAATGTAGCAATAGCAAAACAAATTCTGGAGCTTCACGGCATAGCAGTTGATTAATAACACTTAGTCTTGGTCCCTAAAGGTTCCATTTCTGCAGTTTACTGTCCCATTTTCTAATACCAAATCAGGTACTCCAATTCTTTTCTCTATTAAGGTAATCCTTCATATCAGGGGCCCTTCCTCAGAGTAAAAGATTAGCCTCTGTAAATATTTATGATTACAAAGGTCTTTGGAAATTTTCTCATTTGAAAAAAAGATGGTAATAGTTTCTTTCACAAAAGGGCCAGTAGAATGATAAATGTAAATATGTTTTGTAAAATAGAAAACAGTCTATGATTTTTATTAATATAGAAATGTGTTAAATATAGAGATAATAATGACTACCTCGCAAGCTTGTGGAAAATTTGAGAAAACTAATGAGATTATATTTATAATACTCTCAGGCTTCTTCACAAATAATTGGTATGTAATGTCATGCATAATTAATGATTAGTTATTTACTTTGTTTTTACTCAATTCAGGGAAGTAGTGTCTTTTACTGTTTGATTAAAAATAGCAATGGATTTGAAAATGATCACAGTGAGAAATAATTATTAAGTTGATAGACCACACACCTAGGCATATCAGAATTAGGACACTCAAGATGTTGTATTATCTTTGAAATATCAGACATAAAAAGTATCTAGCTTTGTCTACTATGTTTCAAGGCTTTGTGAATTTAATGAAGGTAGTCCCATCTGATTCAGCATGGCAGAAATGAAGTTTATTGTTAACTTTTTCTGAATGATCAAATTAAACTGCTATTTTAGAAAAGAAACCTACATTAACTTAAATAAAACTTAAAAGTACTAGACCAACTGTGCATAATGCTGGTCAGTAGTGGGAGTTGTTAACATAGAAGAGTTGGCAAAGGAAGCTCTGAAAACTTCCTCTTTGTAGGTATGAGTTTAACAGGTTTTTACATTTAATCTTTCCTAGAAGAGCTGTAGTAAAGGTCTCTTGCAGTCTTCTGATTCCCTAATCATCACTATTTAATAGCTACTATGTGCAATGCAGTATGCTAGACCCTGCTTCCTCAGAGAATTATAACACTGTTTAGCAATCTTCCCAAATTTACAGGCCAGAGTAATGAGTAGTAAGGACATGCTTATATAAGGACAGCTAATAACACGTGATAGATAGCAAGTGCCAAATGAATGATATGGAAAAATAAGTATACCATAAGAGTTTGAAGAGGAAGAGATCCTTGAGCAGTGTTGTACTCAAGCTTATAAAAGTGAGGAGAGCTTGTTAGTCATTCATATATATATATATATATATATATATATATATATATATATACACACACACACACACACTCATATGTATATATGTGTATATATATATATATATATACTAGTATTTATATAAACTAAATGGGTTATCTATCTTTTTATTATTGAGTTGTAAGGGTCCCTGTATGTTATGGGCACAAGGTGTTTATCATATATATCATTTACTAATTTTTTTCCCATTCTGTGAATTATTTTTTATTTTCCTTAACAGTATCTGTTGAAGCACAAAAGCTTCAATTTGCTGATGTCTAATTTTTTTTCTTTAAGGGTCATGCTCTGGTTATTATATCTAAGAACCCTTTGCCTAACCCAAGGTCATGAGGCTATCTTTCCATGTACTCTTTTAAAAGTTCAGTAGTTTCAGCTCTTATCCACTTTCATTTAATTTTTATGTATGGTATGAGGCAAGGGTCTAAATTCATTTTTTTACATGAGAATATCCTCTTGTGTCAGCACTCTTTGTTGAAAAGACTAGTTTTTTCTCATTGGATTGCCTAGGTACCTTTGTTAAAAATCATTAGCCATAAATGTAAGGATTTACTTCTTCACTTTCAATCATCTTTTTTATTTATATGTCTTTTCTTTGCCTCTCTAATTGATTACTATATAATTATAATAAGTTTTCAAATAGAAAGAATAAGCCTTCTAAATTTATTGCTTTTCAAAGTAGTTTTGGTTATTTTCAGTCTTTTGCATTTCAACATAAATTTTAGAAATATCAATTTCTGAAAAATCAGCCTGCTGATATTTTTATAGATATTACTTTGAATCTGTAGATTAATTCAAAGAAAATTGCTGTCTTAATAATACTGAACATAAACATAGAATTCTTCTCTACTTATTTATATCTTCTTTAATTTCTCTCAACAACATCTTATAGTTTTTGGTGTATAGGACTTGTACTTTTTTTTTTTTTTTTTTTAATAATTTTATTTTTTTAATGGGGTGACATCAATAAATCAGGATACATATATTCAAAGATAACAAGTCCAGGTTATCTTGTCGTTCAATTATGTTGCATACCCACCACCCAAAGTCAGATTGTCCTCTGTCACCTTCTATCTTGTTTTCTTTGTGCCCCTCCCCACCCCCTTTCCCTCTCCCATTCCCCCCTCCCCCCTGTAACCACCACACTCTTATCAATGTCTCTTAGTTTCACTATTATGTCCCACCTACGTATGGAATAATACAGTTCCTGGTTTTTTCTGATTTACTTATTTCGCTTCGTATCATGTTATCAAGATCCCACCATTTTGCTGTAAATGATCTGATGTCATCATTTCTTATGGCTGAGTAGTATTCCATAGTGTATATGTGCCACATCTTCTTTATCCAGTCATCTATTGATGGGCTTTTTGGTTGTTTCCATGTCCTGGCCACTGTGAACAATGCTGCAATAAACATGGGGCTGCATGTGTCTTTACGTATCAATGTTTCTGAGTTTTTGGGATATATACCCAGTAGAGGGATTGCTGGGTCATAAGGTAGTTCTATTTTCCGTTTTTTGAGGAACCACCATACTTTCTTCCATAATGGTTGTATTACTTTACATTCCCACCAACAGTGGATGAGGGTTCCTTTTTCTCCACAGCCTCTCCAACATTTGCTATTACCTGTCTTGCTAATAACAGCTAATCGAACAGGTGTGAGGTGGTATCTCATTGCCGTTTTGATTTGCATTTCTCTAATAGCTAAAGAAGATGAGCATCTTTTCATATATCTGTTGGCCATTTGTATTTCTTCCTGGGAGAAGTGTCTATTCATATCCTCTTCCCATTTTTTTATTGGATTGTTTGTTTGTTTGTTGTTGAGTTTTATGAGTTCTTTGTATATTTTGGATATTAGGCCCTTATCTGAGCTGTTGTTTGAAAATATCATTTCCCATTTAGTTGGCTTTCTGTTTATTTTGTTATCAGTTTCTCTTGCTGAGCAAAAACTTCTTAGTCTGATGTAGTCCCATTCATTAATTTTTGCCTTCACTTCTCTTGCCTGTGGAGTCAAATTCATAAAATGCTCTTTAAAACCCAGGTCCATGAGTTGAGTACCTATGTCTTCTTCTATGTACTTAATTGTTTCAGGTCTTATGTTTAGATCTTTGATCCATTTTGAGTTAATTTTTGTACAGGGGGAGAGACTGTAGTCCAGTTTCATTGTTTTGCATGTGGCTTTCCAGTTTTCCCAGCACCATTTATTGAAGAGGCTTTCTTTTCTCCATTGTGTGTTGTTGGCCCCTTTATCAAAAATTATTTGACTATATATATGTGATTTTATTTCTGGACTTTCTATTCTGTTCCATTGGTCTGAGTGTCTATTTTTCTGCCAATACCATGCTGTTTTGATTGTCGTGGCCCTATAATAGAGTTTGAAGTCAGGTATTGTAATGCCCCCAGCTTCATTCTTTTTCTTTAGGATTGCTTTGGCTATTCGGGGTTTTTTATAGTTCCATATAAATCTGATGATTTTTTGCTCTATTTCTTTAAAAAACGTCATTGGAAGTTTGATGGGAATTGCATTAAATTTGTATATTGCTTTGGGTAATATAGCCATCTTGATTATATTTATTCTTCCTAGCCAAGAACAAGGTATATTCTTCCATCTCATTATATCTTTTTCGATTTCCCTTAACAATGGTTTATAGTTTTCATTATATAAGTCCTTTACATTCTTTGTTATGTTTATTCCTAAGTATTTTATTTTTTTTGTTGCAATCGTGAAGGGGATTATTTTTTTGAGTTCGTTTTCTAATATTTCATTGTTGGCATAGAGAAAGGCTATGGACTTCTGTATGTTAATTTTGTATCCTGCGACCTTACTGTATTGGTTTATTGTTTCTAATAATCTTTTTGTGGAGTCCTTCGGGTTTTCGATGTATAGGATCATATCATCAGCAAAAAGTGATACCTTTACTCCTTCTTTTCCGATATGGATGCCTTTTATTTCTTTGTCTTGTCTGATTGCTCTGGCCAGAACTTCTAGCACCACGTTAAATAAGAGTGGAGAGAGTGGACAACCCTGTCTTGTTCCTGATTTAAGGTAGAAAGTCCTCAGTTTTATGCCGTTTAAAATGATGTTGGCTGATGGTTTATCATATATGGCCTTTATCATGTTGAGATATTTTCCTTCTATACCCATTTTGTTGAGAGTCTTAAACATAAAATTGTGTTGTATTTTATCAAAAGCCTTTTCTGCATCTATTGATAAGATCATGTGGTTTTTGTTCTTTGTTTTGTTGATATGGTGTATTACGTTAACCGTTTTGCGTATGTTGAACCATCCTTGAGATTCTGGGATGAATCCCACTTGATCATGATGTATTATTTTTTTAATATGTTGTTGTATTCGGTTTGCCAGTATTTTGTTTAGAATTTTAGCATCTGTATTCATTAGAGATATTGGTCTGTAGTTTTCTTTCTTTGTGCCATCCTTGCCAGGTTTTGGTATGAGGGTTATGTTGGCCTCATAAAATGTGTTTGGAAGTATTGCTTCTTCTTCAATTTTTTGGAAGACTTTGAGTAGAATAGGAACCAAGTCTTCTTTGAATGTTTGATAGAATTCACTAGTATAACCGTCTGGGCCTGGACTTTTATTTTTGGGGAGGTTTTTAATAGTTTTTTCTATTTCCTCCCTGCTGATTGGTCTGTTTAGGCTTTCTGCTTCTTCATGACTCAGTCTAGGAAGGTTGTATTGTTCTAGGAATTTATCCATTTCTTCTAGATTGTTGTATTTGGTGGCATATAATTTTTCATAGTATTCTACAATAATTCTTTGTATATCTATGGTGTCTGTGGTGATCTCTCCTCTTTCATTTTGGATTTTATTTATTTGAGTCCTGTGCCTTTTTTCCTTGGTGAGTCTTGCCAAGGGTTTGTCAATTTTATTGATCTTTTCAAAGAACCAGCTCCTTGTTTTATTGATTTTTTCTATAGTTTTTCTGTTCTCTATTTCATTTATTTCTGCTCTGATTTTTATTATCTCCTTTCTTCGGCTGGTTTTGGGTTGTCTTTGTTCTTCTTTTTCTAGTTCCTTAAGGTGTGAAGTTAAGTGGTTTACTTCGGCTCTCTCTTGTTTGTTCATATAGGCCTGAAGTGATATGAACTTTCCTCTTATTACTGCTTTTGCTGCATCCCAGAGATTCTGATATGTCGTATTTTCATTTTCATTTGTCTGTATGTATCTTTTGATCTCTGCGCTTATTTCTTCTTTGACCCATTCATTTTTTAGAAGTATGTTGTTTAGTTTCCACATTTTTGTGGGTTTTTCCCCCTCTTTTTTGCAGTTGAATTCTAGTTTCAAGGCTTTATGATCAGAAAATATGCTTGGTACAATTTCAATTTTTCTAAATTTGCTGATATTGTCTTTGTGGCCCAACATATGGTCATTTCTTGAGAATGTTCCATGTACACTAGAGAAAAATGTATACTCTGTCGCTTTGGGATGAAGTGTCCTGTAGATGTCTATCATATCCAGGTGTTCTAGTATTTCGTTTAAGGCCACTATCTCTTTATTGATTCTCTGTTTGGATGACCGATCTAGAGCCATCAGCGGAGTATTGAGGTCTCCAAGTATGATTGTATTTTTGTTAGTTTTTGTTTTAAGGTCAATAAGTAGCTTTCTTATATATTTTGGTGCTCCTTGGTTTGGTGCATATATATTAAGGATTGTTATGTCTTCTTGATTCAGTGTCCCCTTAATCATTATGAAATGACCATTTTTGTCTCTGAGTACTTTTTCTGTCTTGTAGTCAGCATTATCAGATATGAGTATTGCTACACCTGCTTTTTTTGGGGTGTTGTTTGCTTGGAGTATTGTTTTCCAGCCTTTCACTTTGAATTTGTTTTTATCCTCGTTGCTTAGATGTGTTTCCTGTAGGCAGCATATAGTTGGATTTTCTTTTTTAATCCATTCTGCTACTCTGTGTCTTTTTATTGGTAAGTTTAATCCATTTACATTTAGTGTAATTATTGACACTTGTGGGTTCCCTACTGCCATTTTATAAATTGCTTTCTGTTACTTTTGTATCTAGTTTGATTCTTCTCTTTTGTTTTTCTATCATTTGTTTTTGTTTGTTTGTGTTCCATACTTCTTTCCTCTGTTGCTACCTTTTTTAAGTCAAGTGTTTTTGTGGTGGTTTTTTCTAGGGTGGTTACCATTAAGTAATGAAAAGGGTACCTACCATATTCATTGTAGTACCCTATCTTATAAGTATTTCTGCACTTCATCATCCTTTGCTACTGTTAATCTCCATCCTCTCACCCCTTTTTTTCCTTTGTTGTCACAGTTTAAGTTTGGTTTTATTGTGTTCTTGGTGGAGCTGTTACTTGTGGTGTTGTTTTCTTTTGTTCTTTGAATCTGGTTGGAAAACCCCCTTTAGTATTTCCTGGAGTGGGGGCTTTCTGTTGATAAATTCTCTCATCTTTTCTGAATTTGTGAATGTTTTTATATCTCCTTCATACTTGAAGCATAGCTTTGATGGGTATAGTATTCGTGGCTGAAAGTTCCTCTCTTTCAGGGCTTTAAATATTGGGGTCCACTCTCTTCTAGCTTGTAGAGTTTCTGCTGAGAAATCTGATGATAATCTAATAGGCCTTCCTTTATATGTTGTACTCTTCTTTTCCCTGGCTGCCTTGAGAATTTTTTCTTTGTCATTGGTTTGTGTCATCTTTATTATGATGTGCCTTGGAGTGGGTTTGTTGGGGTTAAGAAAACTCGGTGTTCTGTTTGCTTCTTGAATTTGAGGCTTTAGTTCTTTCCACAGGCTTGGGAAGTTCTCGTCTATTATTTGTTTGAGTATATTCTCCATTCCATTTTCTTTCTCTTCTCCCTCTGATATACCTATTATTCTTATGTTATTCTTTCTGATGGAGTCAGACAATTCCTGTAGGGCTTTCTCGTTTTTTATTATTTTTGAGTCTCTTTCTTCTTCTCTCTGTTGTGCCTCAAGTTGTTTGTCTTCTATTTCACTAATCCTATCTTCAATCTGGGCTGTTCTGCTAGCTAAGCTTGTTACCTCGTTTTTCAGCTCGTGAATTGAGTTTTTCATCTCTGTTTGATTTGTTTTTATAGTTTCAATTTCCTTGGTAATATATTCTTTGTGTTCATTGAGTTGTTTTCTGATCTCCCTAAATTGCCTTTCTGTGTTTTTTTGTATATCTCTGAGTATTTTTAAGATTTCAATTTTAAATTCTCTGTCATTTAGCTCCAAGTCTTCCAATATGTTAAGTCTTTTCTCCATAGATTTTTCCACATCTATTTGTGTTACCTCTCTTTCTTTTGTATCCATAATATTCGATTTCCTCTTTCTTATTGGCATCTCAGGGTGGTCTTGTTGATAGCACTAATTAGAATTAATAAAGAGTAAAAAGTAAAAAAAAAAAGGTAAAACACCCCACAAAAAAACCAGTAATAATTTATTATTTCCCCCTTTTTTTCTTTCTTCTCTTTCCCTCCTCTCCCCTCCTCAGGGAAATATCATGCCTATAATGGAGGGCCTGATTTGGGGTGAAGAGTTCAAGGGGCAAAAAAAGGGGAGTAGGGACTTACTAAATGCAAAAAAAAAAAAAAAAAGGGAAGAAAATCTTAGACAAGCATAAGATGATTTGCTTGTGAGTGATGGTCAACTAAGAGATATAATGAGAGGGATAAGAGGGAACCAGAAAAAAGGACAAAAAAAAGAATAATAAAGAAGAAAAAAATAAAAATGATAAGTAAAAATCTGTTGTATTAAGTGGAGCGAAGACTAAATACAATGGAGACCTTGGGTTGGGAGGACCCAAAATGCCACAAAAATAAACAAACAAGAAAAAAACAAAAACAAAAGCGAAAAAGAAAAATAAAGCCAAAAAAAGCCTTGAGTCCCAAATTAACTAATTTGTTCATGATTGAGGATTAAATGGGATGAAAGTAAAATGAGAAAAGAAAAAACGAATAGAAAGGAAAAAATAAGAAAAAGAGAAAAACGAAGGAAGAAATAAAAAAGGAAGAGAAAAAAACAAGATAAAGCAAAACAAAATAAAACAAAAGAGGGGAGAGTGAGAGTTAAGTGTTTTGGAGTATAACCTTAAAGGAGGGTGAGGATGAAGAAGAGAAATAAAATGTAACACTTATGGGTAGTGTAGTTCAAGAAAAGGGAAGCATAAGATGGGCAGAGAATAGAAGGACCGAGGTGGAGGAAATAAAGGCAATAAGATAGAAGAAACAAACAACAACAACAACAACAAAAAAATTAGTGGAACAAGTTGTAAAGTCTGTGGATTTTTCTTGATTTTGAGATGTTAACTTCTTCCTTTTTCTTTTCTCTCCCTCTTCCTGGTCGGTGACTCTACCCCAGGCTCTGCCCCTGTGTCACACTTAGGTAGGGATTTGCAGTTGATGGGATTCTATGGCAATGTCATATATTTGGCTTTAGTCTTGCTGGTAGTCAAGGCTTGTTGGCGTTTGCAGGGTCCAACGATGAGAGAGTTTGCTTTCCTGGATTCTCTCTCCTAGTCCCCCCTCCCTGAATTAGCAGCCTGGTGATCCAGCTATAAGGCTGCAACTGCTTCTGCCTGGGGAGTAAGAGGCTCAAAGAGCTGGGAAATCCCCACTCTATCCCCACTCAGTGCAAGGCTTTGGGAAAGGCTCTGGCAGTCAGGGCCTCCAGTGTAATCAGGCGGGGGTGGGAGTCAATTGTTGTCAAGGTGACTGTTCAGCGCCTAGCATTCAGTTGGACCTCTCAACACAGGCTTTCCACACTTTGTAGCCTGTTTCGGCTGGGAAGAAGAGGCACTAGTCTCTGCTTTCGACTAGTGTAGTATAGATCTTATTATCTGCCAAGTCCTTCTTGTTAGCGTTTATCCCTGAATATGGAGGCTCTATCAATCAGAAGTTGCCCCCGCCCCTTTAGCGAGAGGCACTAAAAAATATCACGCCTCTTGTCTTGGGTCGCTGAACTGAGAGAGATCTTATCAATTAGAACCGAGGGTGCGCAGATTTCACGGGTTAAGCTAATTTCAGTGATTGGGTCGCAGCTGTGCTCCCGAAGGTATTTCAGGCTGCCTGCGCGCGCCCCTCCCCTAGCGCTTGATTGTTAGCTTGAATGGCTGGATGAGGTGCCCCGCCCACGGAGAGAATCTCCCAAGTAGGGAATAACGCCCTGGGGCCTCTCCCGCTCCCCCCGCTGCTGGCGGCTGGGGCGCACCGGGCGCAGGATGATGGGGCACCCTGGGTGTGCGGGCCAGCAGGGCGCTCTGGGCGCGTGGAATGCCCAGGGTACACGCGCGAATGGGGTGCTCCGGGCACCGGTGGCTGGCGACTCTCACTCGCAGTGCGCGGGCCGCTGGGAACGTTAGCGGTGCTCGCTCTGCAACCGGACCAGGCGCGCCAGCGGCTGCTCGCCGCTCCGGAGTGTGGGCGGTGCTCACTCTGCAACCGAACCGGGCTCGCGTCTGCGGCTGCTCGCGGCGGCTGCTCGCGGCTGCTCGCGGTGGCTGATCGCGGCTCCCAAGTGTGGGCTGACTCACCACAGGCGCACTTCCTCGCAGCTTGAATGAATGTCCCTGCAGTAGCTTCCTCCACACCCTCGTCTCTCAGATTCAAATGATAACAGTCCTTTCGCTTTCAGTTTTTGTGGAACTCCGGAATGCTCTGAGGATAAATTTTCCTGTTTCTAGTTGATAAATTTGTTGTGATTTTGGGGAGATCTGTCAGACGCGCTGCTCACGGCGCCATTTCCGTGACGTCACTCCCGTATTGTCATTTTCATTAGTCTGTATATATCTTTTGATCTCTGCACTTATTTCTACTTTGACCCATTCATTTTTTAAAAGTATGTTGTTTAGTTTCCACATTTTTGTGGGATTTTTTTCCTCTTTTTTGCAGTTGAATTCTAGTTTCAAGGCTTTATGATCAGAAAATATGCTTGGTACAACTTCAATTTTTCTGAATTTGCTGATGTTGTTTTTGTGGCCCAACATATGGTCAATTCTTGAGAATGATCCATGTACACTGGAGAAAAATGTATACTCAGTCACTTTGGGATGAAATGTCCTGTAGATGTCTATCATATCCAGGTGCTCTAGTGTTTTGTTTAAGGCCACTATGTCTTTGTTGATTCTCTGTTTGGATGACCGATCTAGAGCCGTAAGCAGTGTATTGAGGTCTCCAAGTATGATTGTGTTTTTGTCAGTTTTTGTTTTAAGATCAATAAGTAGCTGTCTTATATATTTTGGTGCTCCTTGGTTTGGTGCATATATATTAAGAATTGTTATGTCTTCTTGATTCAGTGTCCCCTTAGCCATTATGAAATGGCCATTTTTGTCTCTGAGTGCTTTTCCTGTCTTGTAGTCAGCATTATCCGATATGAGTATTGCTACACCTGCTTTTTTTTGGATGTTATTTGCTTGGAGTATTGTTTTCCAGCCTTTCACTTTGAATTTGTTTTTATCCTTGTTACTTAGATGAGTTTCCTGTAGGCAGCATACAGTTGGATTTTCTTTTTTAATCCATTCTGCTACTCTGTGCCTTTTTATTGGTGAGTTTAATCCGTTTACATTTAGTGTAATTATCGATACTTGTGAGTTCCCTATTGCCATTTTATATCTTGCTTTCTGTTAGTTTTGTGTCTTGTTTGATCCTTCTCTTTCGTTTTTCTATCTTTTGTTTTTATTTGGTTGTATTCCAAACATCTTTCCTCTGTTGCTATCTTTTTTATCTCATGTGCTTCTGTGGTGGTTTTTTCAATGGTGGTTACCTTTGAGTAATGAAAAGGGTCCCTACCCTGTTCATTGTAGCGAACTATTTTGTGAGTACTTTTGCACTCCATCGTCCTTTGCTACTGTTAATCTCCATCTTCTCCCCCCTTTCTTTTTGTTGTTGTCACAGTTTCAATTTGGTTTTATTGTGTTCTTCTTGGAGCTTTTACTTGTGGCTCTGTTTTTTTTTGTTGTTCTTTGTATCTGATTGGGAACCCCCTTTAGTAATTCCTGGAGTGGGGGTTTTCTGATGATAAATTCCCTCATCTTTTCTGTATCTGTGAATGTTTTTATTTCTCCTTCATATTTGAAGGATAGCTTTGATGGGTATAGTATTCGTGGCTGAAAGTTCCTCTCTTTCAGGACTTTAAATATTGGGGTCCACTCTCTTCTAGCTTGTAGAGTTTCTGCTGAGAAATCTGATGATAATCTATTGGCCCTTCCTTTATATGTTGTACTCTTCTTTTCCCTGGCTGCCTTGAGAATTTTTTCTTTGCTGTTGGTTTGTGTCAATTTCATTATGATATGCCTTGGAGTAGGTTTGTTGGGGTTAAGAAAACTCGGAGTTCTGTTTGCTTCTTGAACTTGAGACTTTAGTTCTTTCCACAGGCTTGGGAAGTTCTCATCTATTATTTGTTTGAGTATGTTCTCCATTCCATTTTCTCTCTCTTCTCCCTCTGATATACCTATTATTCTTATGTTATTCTTTTTGATGGAGTCAGATAATTCTTGTAGGGCTATCTCATTTTTTTTAATTTTTGAGTCTCTTTCTTCTTCTCTCTGTTGTGCCTCAAGTTGCTTGTCTTCTATTTCACTAATCCTCTCTTCTATCTGACCTGTTCTATTAACTAAGCTTGTTACTTCGTTTTTCAGCTCGTGAATTGAGTTTTTCATCTCTGTTTGATTTGTTTTTATAGTTTCAATTTCCTTGGACATATATTCTTTGTGTTCATTGAGTTGTTTTCTGAGCTCCCTAAATTGCCTTTCTGTGTTTTCTTGTATATCTTGGAGGATTTTTAGGATTTCTATCTTGAATTCTCTGTCATTTAGCTCCAAGGTTTCCAATATATTAAATTTTTTCTCCATAGATTTTTCCTCATCTACCTGTGTTACCTCTCTTTCTTTTGTATCCATGATATTCGATTTTCTCTTCCTTAATGGCATCTGAGGGTGGTTTTGTTGATAGTATTAATGAGATTTAATAAAGAATAAAGTTAAAAAAAATAATAAAAAAATAAAAAATCGAAAAGAGTTGTTTTTTTAAAAAAAATTAATAATGAAATAAAGAAAAATAAAATAAAATAAAAATTTTTTAAAAAGGAAATTATTCCCCCCCCCTTCTTTTTTCCTCTCCTCTCCTCTCCCTTCTTTCTTGAGAAAATCTTGTGGTGAACTGTGAATTATAACAAACAATGCCTGTGATGGAGGGCCTGGATTGGGGAAAAGTAATAAAGGGGAAAAAAAGAGAAAAGAAAAAAGAAAAAAAAAGAAAAAAAAAAAAGAGCGTATGGACCCACAAAAAGCAAATAAGGAAAAAATTTGGGTCAAGAATAAAATGATTTACTTTTAGGTGTTGGTTGTCTAAGAGTTATGATGAGAGGAATAAGAGGAAAACGGAAAAATGGGGGGACAAATTAAAAAATTACTATTGTATTTAGTGGAACAAGAACTAGATAAAATGGAGAGCCAGGGATAGGAGCACTGCTAGTGAGTTAAAAAGGTGAAGTAAAAACCCCCCAAAATGCCATAAACATAAGTTTGAGTCCCAGATAAGATAATTTGTTTGTTATTGAGGTGTGAATGAGAGGAGATGTAAAGGAGAAAGGAAGAAACTAATATAGAGGGAGAAAAGAAAGAGAGAGAGAGAAAAAAAGAGGGAACCACTAAAAGAAGAAAAAAGAAAGGAGAGAGAGAGATAGAGAGTTTAGGGTTTTGGAGTGCAACCCTCATAGAGAGAAAGGAAGAGAAGAGAAAAGATAATGGGAGATGTAACACTTATGGGTAGTGTAGTTCAAGGAGAGGAGAGAGTAAGACCGGCAGAGTTAATCGGCCAAATTGGAGGAGGAAAAAAAGTATCAAGAATGAAGATAAGAGAAACAAATGAACAAATATAATAAAATGGGATAGGTTATAAAGTCTGCAGATTATTCTTGATTTTGAGAGGTTATCTTCTTGCTTTTTCTTTTCTCTCCCTCTTCCTGGTCGGTGACTCTGTACCCCGGGTTCTGCCCCTTTGGCACGCTCAGGTAGAGGTTTGCAGTTGATAAGTCTCTATGGCAATGTCATGTATTGTGCTTTAGTCTCGTTGGCAGTCGAGGCTCATTAGCATTTATAGGCTCCGACAGTGAGAGAGTCCGTGTTCCTGGAGCCTTTCTCCTAGTCTTTCCTTCCTCAATTAGTGGCCTGATAATCCAGCTATGGGGTTGCTGCTGCCTCTGCCTGGATAGTAAGAGGCTCAAAGAGCTGGCAACTCCCCACTCTATTTCCACTCAGCACAGGGCTCTGGGTAAGGCTCAGTCAGTCAGAGCTGCTAGCATAATCAGGCGGGCTTTCCGCCCACTCAAAGACCTCTGGCTCTGTCTGCCACTCTGTCCGGTAACACAGGCGGGCGCCCACTTCCGGGGTGCTTGGAGGAAACTCTCACTCACTGCCTGCACGCGCACACCAGGATATCCGGCCAGCAGTCTCACGCTCTGTGTGAACCCCCCAACCACAGGGAAAAGTTGCAGTGTTGGAATTGAGTCTCCCTCCGTCCCCGTGCGTGGCTTTTGCAAGGCGTTGGGGCGGCCCGAGATTCTGCTTTGGCCCACACAAAGGCCCCTGACTCTGACCCTCTGTGCAATAACACGGGCGCGCACTGCCAAGGCACTCGGAGGAATCTCTCATTCACTAGCTGCGTGCGCAAACCAGGATATGAGGCTGGCCGCGTTTCCCTCTGAGTGAAACCCCCTCCGGCACGGAAAATCTCCACCGTTGGAATTAGTTCTCACTCCCTCCCGTGCGTGGCTTTCCCAGGGCGCTGGGGCTGCCCAGAGACTCTGCCCTCGGCCCACAGAAAGGCCTCTGACCCTGCCTCTCCATGGGGCAACACGGGCACCCACTCTCGGGGCCTAGGAAGAAATCTCTCGCCCACTAACTGTGCGCACGCCGACCAGGTGACCAGGTAAAATGGCCGCCCCGCTTGTCTTTCTTTGTTTGGGTTTGGCGTGAGTGTTAGCTTGTATTGCCCGGGTTGCCACAGGATCAGTTTTTCCTCGGCTTGGATCTCCGTGCCACAGCCTGGTTCGGCCGTTTGTGCCGCGGCCTGGATCTATTCACCCCCTTTGCCCGCCTCAGTTTCTATATTCACAGTTACCAGAGAAAGCTGCCCTGTTTAGGTTAGTGAGGAAGCCGGAGCATTTCTTACTCCCTATTTCCTTTGGGGTTTGGTTATATATTTAGCCAATTTTTCACTCGACCATACCTTTGGGTGTATTGCGAAGCATCTGGAGGCTCCAAGTATAGGTTTTTCTGTTTCTGGTTGAAGATCTTGTTGAGTTTTGGGGGAGATTTATCGGTATCGCTTCCTACCCCGCCATTACTCTGACGTCATCCAATCAGGACTTGTACTTTTTTTATTACATTTAATCATAAGTATATTTTTTACTTTTTGAGTTGTTATGAATGGAATTATATTTCATATGTGGGTGATTCATTGTTGATATGTAGAAATTTAACTGATGTATGTATATTTATCTTGGCTCTTTTGACCTTGCTGAAGTAATATAATAGTTTTAATATTTGTGTTTTTTAATGTAGATTTCTTAGTATTTTCTACATACAGGGTCATGTTGCTTACAAAGAAAGATAGTTTTCCTTTCTAAAAGCATTCTACTTGTTTATTTATTTTGCCTTATTACACTGCCTAGGACCTCCATGATAAAGTTGAATGGAATGATAAGAGTGAACATGCCTGCTTTGTTCCCAATCTTAGGGGAAAATATTCAATATATCATATTAAATATAATGTTAGCTGTAGATTTTTCATAGATACTGTTTATAAGCTTGAGGAAAATCCCTTATAATACCAATTTGTTTAGAGGTTTTTTTTTTAGTTGGTATTGGACATTTTTTGTCTATGGAAAGGATTAATTTTTTATCATTACTTCTATTAATGTAGTATTTTATAATTATCAATAGAGATATAAATTATTAAATGGAACCAAATGGAAATTTTGGAGATAAAAATATAACTGAAATAAAAATTTACTAGGGGCAACAGCAGATTTAATATGGTAGAAAAAAAATCAAATGAAGAAAAACAAAATTAAACAGAAAAAAAAATAAATGAAGAAAAAGCAGCAGAGCCTCAGAGACCCACGGGAAACAACAATTATATGCATAAAAGACTCCCAGAGTGTATAAAGAGAAAGTGGAAGAGCAAAACATTTCTTAAATAATAGCTGAAACTTTTTTCTATTTGAAGAAAAACATTGATTTAGACTTCCAAGAAGCTCAGCAACTTTGAGATAGGATAGATACAAAGAAGTTCACACTATGAAACATTGTAGTTAAACTGTTCAAAGCCAGAGATAACAAGAACATCTTGAAAACAGCAAGAGTAAAGCAACTCATCACATACAGAAAGGAAAAACAATATAATCTCACAGTTGACTTCTTACCAGAAACTATTAAGTTCAAAGGTGATGGGATAACATTCAAGTGCTGCCTGAAAGAAAAAGTAAACCAAGAATTCTATATTCAACAAAACTAACCTCAAAATGCTCAGATAATATGATTTGAATGTAGAAAACCCCAAATAATCTATCAACAACTCTAAAACTGTTAAGTTTAACAAGATCAGATGATACAAGGTCAATGTAGAAAAATCAACCTGTGTCTATATATTAACAATTAGCATGTAGAATTTGAGACATTAAAAAAAATGGTATTGGCCCTGGCCGGTTGGCTCAGCGGTAGAGCGTCGGCCTAGCGTGCGGAGGACCCGGATTCGATTCCCGGCCAGGGCACACAGGAGAAGCGCCCATTTGCTTCTCCATCCCTCCGCCGCGCCTTCCTCTCTGTCTCTCTCTTCCCCTCCCGCAGCCAAGGCTCCATTGAAGCAAAGATGGCCCGGGCGCTGGGGATGGCTCTGTGGCCTCTGCCCCAGGTGCTAGAGTGGCTCTGGTCGCAACATGGCGACGCCCAGAATGGGCAGAGCATCGCCCCCTGGTGGGCTAGCCGGGTGGATCCCGGTCCGGCGCATGCGGGAGTCTGTCTGACTGTCTCTCCCTGTTTCCAGCTTCAGAAAAATGCAAAAAAAAAAAAAAAAAAAAGGTATTTATAATAATTCCAAAATTAGCCATTTAAAATAGTTCAGGAAAACAGGGGAACTATTTTAAATGTCTATTTTTGGAATTATTATAAACCTTGTTGTAAACTGAAAGCATAAAGCTAAGAGAATCCCCGTTTTTTCCAAAAGGTTGTATTACATCACTTCATTTTTATGAAATACCAACATTAGAACCTGTTTTTGCTAACTGAAAGAAAACCAAAGAGGATTTTTCACTTCTACAAAAATAAAAATAAAAAAATAAAAAATAAAAAATCCACTTCCATACTAACATAGGTGTTTTCTAAAAGCAGCATAACTCAGACTTTGGGAGGTGGGGGATACCTGTATTTGAGTATAAGTTCAACAAAATATATACAAAATCTTTATGTGGAAAAATACAAAACACTGATATAAGATGTTAAGGAGAATCAAATACATATAGGATATATTGTGTACTTTGACTCTTAACAATTTATATCTGTATTGGTATTCTCTATTTATTGGATCACTGCTGTCACACTTTCCTTTAATTCCTTACATGTGGCTTCCAACATCTCTACTCCGTTAGAGTCAGTTTCTGCTGACAACTCTTTTCCCCTGAGTATGGTCACAATTCCTATTTCTCTACATGTCTTAAATTTTTTTTTTGCTGAAAGCAGAACATTTTAAATATCTTCTAGCAACTCCATATCTGAATCCTTCCAAGGTTATTTTTATTAATGTTTGTTTAGTGACTTGTGTGCACTAAATCTATGTATGTGTTCTACCCCATGGTGTGTGACGATATGTGGCCACTGATATCTCTGCTCAGATTATAATACTACTAGTTTCTGGGGTGGGGGGTTCATCAGTCAGTAAGGATTCTATACTATGTTTATGGATATGTGTTTGGATTGGGGAATGCATTTAAAATTCAGGCAATTTATAAAGTTGACCCATCTTTTCATTTCTGCTCTTTGGTGTCTCTTCTGCACTTCCACAGGTTTCATGTTCATTTGGAGGATGTGTAGCTGGCTAGGTCCCCCTCCACTCTCTTCTGATCCTATGCACAACCTTGTAAATGAACACAGTTTTTCAGACTACCAAAGTATGTACAAGCTCCTCAAAGCCTAGTACAATTTTCTCACTCCATAGATCTTTCTGTTATATTTCTGGCTACTCAGCTGCTCTGGTGCTTGCCACAGTCAAGATTGCAATTTCAGATTAGGTGTGACATGACCTTCTGATTTGGCTGTCAACTACGTCCAGGGGTATGCTGTTTTTCCACAGTTTACTTAAAAAGCAAGCCATATATCTCTGGCAGCAAAGCCTCTATCTTTCAGAGCTTATAGTTCTGTGGTAGAATTTTCATTCTGACGAAGCCAGGGAAGGAAATGTGTGATAGCCTCCCTGGATTAAACCACAACATCCCATTGTTCTACCCAAAGTTTAGTAGCTTTTCTTGAATAAAGACTTCTAAATTTATTGTATGCCTATGGCTGATTTCCAGAACTCTGAAATTCTTGTTTTAGACAATTTTATCCAGTTTTACCATTGTTTAATGGGGAGAGAATTTGATATTCTGCCATTCTGGAAGTCTCATATAATTTTTAAATTGAAATATGAAAATACAGCCCTGGCTGAGTAAATCAGTTGGTTGGAGCATTAAAAACATCATCCCAGCATGCCAAGGTTGCGGTTCAATTCCCAGTCAGGGCACATGCAAGAATCAACTAATGAACACAAAACTAAATGGAACAACAAATTGATATTTCTCTCTCTCAAATCAATAAGTTTTTTTAAAATGTGAAAATATATTGACTGTATTTATCTATACAGTGACTATTTAAGTGTTCATTTCTTTCTTTTTTTCATTCATTCCCAAGTTTATATCTGGTATATGCATCTTTCTACCTGAAGAACTTTAATTTTTTTTTTTTTTTTTTTTTTTTTTTTGTATTTTTCTGAAGCTGGAAACAGGGAGAGACAGTCAGACAGACTCCCGCATGCGCCCGACCGGGATCCACCCAGCACGCCCACCAGGGGGGTGACGCTCTGCCCACCAGGGGGTGATGCTCTGCCCCTCTGGGGCGTCGCTCTGTTGTGACCAGAGCCACTCTAGCGCCTGGGGCAGAGGCCAAGGAGCCATCCCCAGCGCCCGGGCCATCTTTGCTCCAATGGAGCCTCGGCTGCGGGAGGGGAAGAGAGAAACAGAGAGGAAGGAGAGGGGGAGGGGTGGAGAAGCAGATGGGCGCTTCTCCTGTGTGCCCTGGCCGGGAATCGAAGCAGGGACTTCTGCACGCCAGGCCGACGCTCTACCACTGAGCCAACCGGCCAGGGCCAAGAACTTAATATTTTTTATGTTATGTTTTCTTGATGAATTCTCTCACCATCTGTATTTCTGAAAAAGTTTTTGATTACCTATATTTGTGAAGAATTGTTTTTCTAGCTATAGAATTCTATGTTGACAGTTTGAATTTTCCTCTCAGAATGTTAGTTTTTACTTCATTGTCTTATGATTTCATTTTGCTAACAAGAAAACAGGAGAAATTCTTATCTATTTTCTTCTATTTAACTGTGTTCCTTTTTCCTCTGACTGATTTTTAACACTTTTTATTTATCAGTAATATTCAGCAATTTGATTATATTATGTTTGAATGTGGTTTTCTCTGTAGTTCCCTCTTTGGGATGTGTTGATCTTAGATCTACAGGTTTATATTTTTTAATTAAGTTTAGACAATTTTAGTCATAATTTCTTCAAATACTTTTCTTTTATGTATCTCCATAACTTCTCTCCTGGGAATCCAGTAACTTATATATCAGATTGCTTGATATTATCACACATGTTATTATCTACCTTTTTTCCATTGTGTTTTTCTCTGGTGCTCTGTTAGGATATTTTTTATTGTTAAATCTTCAAATTCACCAAACTTAAAATTCTACTTTCATATTTAATTTGTCATTAAGCATATATAAGAATGTTTCTCAGGCATTATATTTTTCAGTTATGGAAGTTCCATGTGGTTCTTTTAAAAAATATCTTTCATTTCTCTCCTCATAGCAGTGTTACAGCCTTGTACAGATTGAGAATATTTACATAGCTTTTGAAAAGTCCTGCCTACTAATTGCATCATCTCTGTCATTTTTAGTCTGTTTCTATTGACTGCTTTTTCTCTTGGTAAAAGATAATATATTGCTGTTTCTTTCCTATCTAAGAATATTTGCTTGACTGCTTCAGATTATTAATTTTACATTGCTAAGTAGTGAATTTTGTAGTATTCAGTATTGATCTTTGTTCTGGCCAACAGATGTTACTTGTATATCAGTTTGATTCTTTTTAGGCTTAAACATTATCATTTTATGGTACATATAGAACAGAATTTACTATAGTGTTAGTTTATCCCCACTATTCATCCTTCTAGAGTCTTTACTAAAAGTTCCATATACTAATTAGAATCTTTTCACTCTGGCTGGTAGAAATTCTGGTCCTTTGTGAGCTCTGAAAATTATTTAACTTATAGTCCCTTGGTTATTTTTCTTTTTTTAAATAGTTGTTGTTTTCCCTGCCTCATGCAACTTTATGTTAAGCACAGTCAAGCACTCAATGGATATTAGATTCGTAGGGCTTGGTTACCACATAGCTCTCTCCTCCATGATACGTGTCCTATAATGTTTAGCTACCTTGGCCTCCTTGAACTCTAATTTTTGTCTGCAGGTTCTTTTTCTTCAGACTTCTAGGGTATGTTTGGGTTCCTTTGCCCTGAACCATAGTCCAGATTGCCTCTAACCTGAAAGCTGTGGCTGTCATTGGGCTGACATCAGTATCTTTTCTCCTCTCAACGGTCACAGCCCTGTGATAGTTTTCCCATGTATGTAAGCTTTGCTATGTTTAGCATATAAAAATACAGGACAAGTATTTAAATTTGAATTTTTGATAAACAACAAGTACTTATTTAATATCAGTAGGTGTCAAATGTTGCATGAGAAATACTAATACAAAAATATCTGAAATTCATATTTAACTTGCACCTTATATTTTATCTGGAAATCCAGAGAAACAGTTGTTCCCTGTATATTTTTTTTACAGTTATTAGTTGGTTTTTTGTTTTTGTTTTTTTTCTGTGGGAAGACATTCCTGTAGCAGTTACTTCCTTCATAGGTATAAGTAGAAGTCTTGATATTATTTGTTTATGAGTATTCTACATTATGAATCTCATACTGTTGATTTTCTCAACTTTGTTGTCTTCTTTAAACAGCATTGAAATTTGTTTTTCTGGCAGCTAAGTAACAATGGCTCAGCTTGACCATTGTGAAGCTTTCTTTAAAGCTTTCTTCTGGTGTTTCTACAGTGGCCTATAATCTAGGCCAGTTAGTTCACTATTAAGATGTGACCCTTCTGGCGTTACTATTGAACGTCTTGGTTTTTGATGATTCTCATTTCGTTGACTCATCAGAGCTCTAATATCTCCCAGCCCTATGTGAGCTCTGGGAATTGTTCAGCTAAATCTCTGGCAAGTGTTCCTTTCCTGACTTATGGAGCTTTACCTTATATAAGCACAGCACAATATTCCACCGAAGACTCAAGAGGATCCCTGTGCAGCTATCTGGAGCTCTTTCTCTACACAGCTCCCTCCTCTCTAGTACTTTATCTTGCAAATTCTCACTGCCTCAGCTTCTCCAGGCTCTGATCTCTGTCTCTGTACCTCGGCAGGGCCACAGCACTCTGTTTGGGATCCCCTGCCTGGCACTGCACTCCGGAAAGTACCTCTGGGGATAAAGCCTGGCACAGGGTTCATGTCGTGTCTTTCCCCTCTCTTGGGTACCTCATTCCTGTGCTGACTAGAGTCCAGAACCACTGACTTTACAATGGCCAGAAGTGGAAATCTGACTTCTTAAGTATTTTTATCTGTGAGGTATTTATTTATCTTCTTCAGCCTCTTTATAAATTCTGTATCTGCGGGAGTCTCCATTTCATACTTAGGTTTGTGACCTTATATCTATTTGGTCTGTCAGTTAAAAGTGAAGACAGGAAGATCACTAGTTTAAAATACTGTTACAGGTTGGCGTCTGGGCTCTATGCTCTAGAGGCAGGTCAATATTATTTCTTACTCTCAAGGATCCAGCATGGTGTCAGGAATAGAGTAGATGTATGATAAACATTTCATGACTATAAGAATAAATTAAGAAATGGCAAGGCACAGGATTGGAACTGCAGTTGGTTCCTGATTTGCAGACCAAGTAGTTTGGACATTGCCTGTAGGCAGTTGAAACCAGTATAAATGGGGAAGAGCTATCCTCAAAGTGGTGCTTTTTAGAATTTTTATCTGGAAAAGCCTTCAGAGACAGCTATACTAGTGTGATGTGTTCAATTTAAGGAAAACCAGAAGGCAGGCAAATAAAAGAGGTCTGAGTAAAAAATAATCAACAAATTACACATTTCAGTTAACATCGGGTTTAGGATTGACCTAAACACTGAAACCAGGTGAAAAGGATGACGGTCCTAAGTTTCCCATCACAGGATTAATAAGAGCTGAAGAAGGCCTGACAGACCACTTGTTGTCTATGTTATGGAACGCGTACTAAAAAAATCAGTGGAAACTAGGGCTGTATAATCTTCAAGATTTCTTCCATTTCAAAGATTGATTCATTTATTCCTTCATTCACTCATTCAAGTATTTATGATTGAACATATCCTATGTTCCAGCAACTGATTTAGCAATAGAAAAAAATCAAAACTTCCAGCTTTTCTTACAGGATTACAACACATTGTTATAAGAAAGTAGAGATGTAAATGATTAACTGCAATAGAGAAAGAAATTCCTGATCAAAGTCTTCATTTTCCCTTTGAAGGCAGGGGAGAGAAGCAATAGTTTAAGCAGGGTTTATGTGATTCTGAATTAAAATTGTAATGTGGTATGTGGATTAGGCTTCTACTGCCACCATATTTAAGAAATACTGTGAGTCAGCCTGACCAGGTAGTGGTGCAGTAGATAGAGTGTCAGTCTGGGACACTGAGGACCCAGATTTGAAACCCTGAAGTCACAGGCTTGAGCGTGGGGCTCATAGACATTACCCCATAGTCACTGGTTTGAGGCCAAAGGTCACTAGCTTGTAGCCCAAGGTCGTTGGCTTAAGCAAGGGGTCACTGGCTTGGCTGGAGCCCCCTGGTCAAGGCACATATGAGAAAGCAATCAATCAACAACTAAGGTGCTGCAACTATGAGTTGATGCTTTTCATCTCTCTCCCTTCCTGTCTGCCTGTCCCTAGCTCTCTCTCTCCCTCACTAAAAAAGTAAAGAAGAAACACTGTAAGTCACTCTTAGGAAGTCAATAGACAAAAAAAGTGAAACTGATCTGGAGTGCAGTAAATATATATTCTTAACTATTGATATTTGTTCTGTACTCCTGCTAGAAAGAGAGACATGTCCACATTAGTTATCCATTAGTTATCATGCTATTTAGTATTAATCTGTATAAGATAATTTACTTATTAAAAAGCTGATTAGTTAATGCTATTATCATGATAATAGCTGGAGTCATGTGAAAAATACCTTATTATTATCTCAAAAGCCCAAGGTCACGGCTGTCGACAGAGTCTGAGGCACCAGTGGGGTATGTTCTGCTCATAATGTAGGCAGGACAACAGTTCATGGAGGAATATGAAAGAACATTAGCTTATTTTGCATAAAAATTATTTTTGCTGAGTTATTCATTAATCCAGTAAACTTTGCTTTCATTAATGAGAACGTGTGAATTTCTTTTACTCTAAAAATTTTTTCTTTTTCTATTAAGTTTATTTATGTTTTTTATTAGGAAATTAAATAGTAATTATAGAAAGATTAGGAAACAGAACAGTGGAAAGGACACTTTCTAACATTCTAAATCATCACTGTTAATAATAATATATATTTTTACATTTATTTTCTATTCATATTTATGTATTTTATTGTTTTATTGGTTTGACATTCAGATTATGGTACACAAATAGGTCTGTATCTTTTTTTACCTTTATTGTTTTAGCATATATAATGGCAAGTATATATGCCTTTCATATCTCCTTTAATAAATCATTAGGCACAAGGACAAGGAAAGGGGAAAACAACTAAATTCAATTCTGTTCTTTAGTATTATGTGACTCTTTAATTAATTCATTTAGTTAACATAACAATCATGTTAAGAAAATGTTCTACTTTAAAGAAATAAAATCTTAGAGAAGGACTTGCCTGAGTTTACAGAATAACCTTATAAGAAAATACTTGATATATGAACCCAGGACTATATAGGACACCTAAAAATTATTCGTAATACATCTGAACAGAAGCAGAAAAGAAAAACAATAAAAGGAGCCAATGTGGGAGCTGTTCAGTGGCTGGCAGAGGGGTGAAGGCATTATGAAGTAATAGGTTCATTTCCAAAGAACAAAAGTTTCAGCAACTTAACTTTCCTAATCTAAAATTGAGAAAATGCAATTGAACAAGGAAATAAATTGGAAGAAGATGAAATAGTTCAAATTTCAGTCCCAGTTTTTTCTTTTTAGCTAAGCAATCCTATGGCCACTAGAGTTATATTTTTACACCATCATTGGAACCTATTTTAACAAGTGCTGTCTAGTTGCTGTGTTATTTAAAAGAAAAGCACCTTACATTTATAATTAGACTTTGTTTTAAGAATACCTGTCACCTTAAAGACCTGTGAAGATTTATGTCTTCTATTTGTAAAGTCAAAAGATGTTCTTTCTTTAAGTTGATTTTGCTTAAGTAAAGTCATCAGAGGCAGTTTAATTATTGTGTTGGTTGTCTGGATGCTAGTTTGAGAATCTGAGTTGGTAATAAGCTATTTTTCTCAAAACATAATAGAGAGATTGCTCAATCCACTTGTGTATATCTTAAGTATTTTTAGAGAAATGACATGAAGACCATGCATCTTTTTAGAGAAGTCCTTAGACTGTACTTCTGTATAAAGAATAGCCTAGAATAGTCCATCTTAAAGTCCAACATACCACATATAATTATCCAAAAATTCAACTCATGATCATTTTTGCCACAATCATCTGCCTCACAATTTTTGCTTTAAAAAAAAAATCTCAACAATTCCATATGTGGTTATCATGCCTCAAGGGGAAAGGAAGCTTCTGGCATCTAGTGAGTGTGGGGCAAGGGTGCTGCTAAATATGCTACAATGTAGAGTACTATCTTCTCAAACAAACTGAACAAACAAAAGATCTTATCCATAATGCTATTAAGGTTGTGATTGAGAAACCCCTGGTATTTAAGAAGGTCCTTTGACTTATTCTTTCATTCACTAGTTAATCTAGATAATTAAAATATAGAAAATAAAATATTTGTATGTGTAAGTGGTTATAGGTCTAGGGGTAAAATATTTTTTCTTTCCTCTTCTAACTTCAAGTCAAGTTAGGGAATCTCCAAAATAATCTTTCAGGCATTGGAAGGTGGCTACAATGGGAAAATGGCATTGCACACCCTCACTGAATGTCTGCTGAGCTGCAGAGACTAGGACACTCCTTTATTCTGACGCAGGAGCAGGGTGATGGGAATGTTCTTGGAAGTGCTTGACATGTATTCTGCAAGTTTCAGATTGTACACGAATAAAGACACTGGTGCCTTGTTCGTGCCTGGAGAATTCTGAAGATGGGAAACTGAATTTACAATAGCAGGCCAAGGGGAAAAGGCAGTAAGAAGCTGATGGAAACTTCAACTTTTGGTTTGACAAAAACACATGAGTTTCCTGTGGGCTAACTGAGTACCTCAAAAAGTAACAGGACTCGAGATATTTTAATAGAACAAATGCCCATGTGAATAGCCTGCCTTGGCAAAGAGTCCCTAGAAGTCTGAACCTATAGGAACATCTGTTGGTAGCAAGAGATGGCAGTGTGGTGTTATACAAGGTCAGCTGAGTATGGTGTTGCCTGCTTGAAAAGATCATACAATAGGCAGGTCGCTGTATGGCCTGTGAAAGAGCTGGAAATGGGCTCCACGAGAAAGCAAGCATTTAGGCATTGGCCACCCTGAGGGAACAAATGGTCAGATTGCAGTAGCTCTTCAACCTTGTTTCCTACCCCCATGCTGCCTCCTGGATACCACTACAATGGAAGAGGAAGAGAACCAAGCATCAACAGAGAGAAAAAGAAGCAACAAATGAAAGAAGAAAGGAAGAAAATGTAAAGGAATAAGGAAGAGTAAAAGCCCATCTTTTCTACAGAGATTTCTCAGCCTGGGTCACGTGAAAACTGATTGAAGTAAGACTGAACTAGGTTGGAAACTGCAGCTTTGGTTTAGACTAGAAAAGGCAGTGTAATCTCCAAAGGTGAATTCTCAGTTAACAAAGTGTGATTTCTTTTCTTGTGAATGAAAGTGACCAGAGCTAAAAGAATCAGTCAATATGTCATCTAGAACCAGAAAAGAGATCCAAGAGGATATGATTTCAGGAACTGGTTGGAAGAAAAAGTAGGTCTGGCCTATTTCCCATAGAGTTCAACTTGTTAAAAAAAATAAGTATGTTATATTACAAAAATTTATATGGAACCAAAAAAGAACATGAATAGCCTCAGCAATCTTAAAAAAGAAGAATAAAGTGGGAGGTATCACACTTCCTGATATCAAGTTATGCTACAAGGCCATTGTACTCAAAACAGCCTGGTACTGGCATAAGAACAGGCATATAGATCAATGGAACAGAACAGAGAACCCAGAAATAAACCCACAGCTCTATGGACAACTGATATTTGACAAAGGAGGTAAGGAAATACAATGGAGTAAAGACAGCCTCTTTAACAAATGGTGTTGGGAAAATTGGACAGCTACCTGCAAAAAAATGAAACTAGATCACCAGCTTATACCACACACAAAAATAAACTCAAAATGGATAAAAGACTTAAATGTAAGCCGTGAAACCATAAGCATCTTAGAGGAAAACATAGGCAGTAAGCTCTCCGACATCTCTCGGAGCAATATATTTGCTGATTTATCTCCACGGGGAAGTGAAATAAAAGACAGGATAAACAAATGCGACTATATCAAACTAAAAAGCTTTTGCACAGCTAAAGACAATAAGAACAGAATAAAAAGACAAACTACACAATGGGAAACATATTTGATAACACATCTGATAAGGGGTTAATAATCAAAATTTATAAAGAACTTGTAAATCTCAACACCAGGAACACAAACAATTCAATCAAAAAATGGGAAAAAGAAATGAATAGACACTTTTCCAAAGAGGACATATAGATGGCCAATAGGCATATGAAAAAATGCTCAACATCACTAATCATGAGAGAAATGTAAATTAAAACCACAATGAGATATCACCTCACACCAGCCAGAATGGCGCTCATCAACAAAACAACACAGAATAAGTGCTGGCGAGGATGTGGAGAAAAGGGAACCCTCCTGCACTGCTGGTGGGAATGCAGACTGGTGCAGCCACTGTGGAAAACAGTATGGAGATTCCTCAAAAAACTGAAAATCGAACTGCCTTTTGACCCAACTATCCCACTTTTAGGAATATACCCCAAGAACACCATAGAATGGCTCCAAAAGGAGAAATGCACCCCCATGTTTGTGGCAGCATTGTTCACAATAGCAAAGATCTAGAAACAGCCCAAGTGTCCGTCAGAGGACAAGTGGATTAAAAAGCTTTGGTACATATATACTATGGAATACTACTCAGCCATAAGAAATGATGACATCGGATCATTTACAATAACATGGATGGACCTTGATAACATTATACGGAGTGAAATAAGTAAATCAGAAAAAACTAAGAACTATATGAATCCATATATAGATGGGACATAAAAATGAGACTCAGAGACATGAACAAGAATGTGATGGCAATGGGGGTGGGGGGTTGAGGGGAGGGGGGATGGGGCGAGGAAGGAGAGAGGGGGTGAGGGAGGGGAGGGTCACAAAGAAAACCAGATAGAAGGTGACAGAAGACAATTTGACTTTGGGTGAGGGGTATACAGCACAATCAAATGTCAATATAATCTGGAGATGTTTTCTCTCAACATATGTACCCTGATTTATCAATGTCACTGCATTAAATTTAATTTTAAAAATATGATAAAAAAAATAAGTATGTTAGTCTTTGTTGACACCTCATATGAGTCAGTATCATGTTTGTTAAATGTTGACATGCACTAAGTCATCTAACCTTTTAATAGTCCAAAGGATAAGAATTTATTTTTATTTAAAAATGAGAAGGAAAAGGTGTCTAGAGATCAAATGATATTTCATGATGAAACTGGATTAAATGCTTTCTAGGTCCTCGTATTTTAAATGTTTTCTTCAATTTGTAATAGTTTAAGAAGCAAAATATGCATTAATTTCAAGTAGTTTTGAACAATGATGGATGGAACTTTTACATTCTTGTTTTTTGGTTTTTGTTTTGTTTTGTTTTTTTCCTTCTCAGAGACAGAGAGAGAGTCAGAGAGAGGGACAGATAGGGACAGACAGACAGGAACAGAGAGAGATGAGAAGCATCAATCATTAGTTTTCATTGTGACACCTGAGTTGTTCACCGATTGCTTTCTCATATGTGCCCCAACTGTGGGGCTACAGCAGACTGAGTAACCCCTTGCTCAGGCCAGCAACCTTGGGTCCAAGCTAGTGAGCTCTGCTCAAACCAGATGAGCCCATGCTCAAGCTGGCAACCTCCAGGTCTCGAACCTGGGCTCTCCGCATCCCAGTCCGACACCTCTATCCACTGCACCTCCACCTGGCCAGGCTGGAACTTTAACATTCTTAACAAAAATTATTTTCTATTCAGAATAAAACAGGATCATTTAAGCATAGGGACAATCATATCTGTTCTGCTTCTGACTCTGAGCCAGATGTTCCAGTATCCTCCTCAGATTTCTAAGCTCTTAGTTTACATATTGATATTGCTATCAGCTAAAGCATCATACCTTTTAGCACTAGAGCTGTCTGCACTTTGAATTATTAAATATAGTGACGGGTTGAGTGAGAAACAAGTTTCCTCTGAGTTGCATTGAAGACCCTGTTTAAGGGTGGGAGAGCTCATTCAGGTGATGATCCAATCACTTAGCATACACTAGTTGGTGCCCACTTCTCCCTCTCCACCAGTTACATGTGTGAGCAAATATGTGTGACAAAAGAAGAGCTGAACGTAGCAAATTAAGAATTAATTTTTATTAGATGCTGGTGTTTGTTTAAGTCCAAAGATCTTAAAACTCCCAGACAGCTCTGATACTAGGGGTAAAATGAAACCATTTTGCTACCTTGTTAAATAAATCATATTCAAATGCTCATTAAATAAGCATGTATGCATCCCAGGAAGCAGTAAGATAGAAATCAACACTGATTTTGGCAGAGTCTGTAATCTAAATTGGGCTTCTTTAAAGCATTAAAGAGGATACCAGCATTTATAACTGCTCATCTCCCTGGGAAAAATCAATACCTATAAAGTCTGTATGCCTAAATGAAGCGTCATCAGACCTCAGTACTATTTCTATTGCAGATTTTCTTTCTGCTCTGCATTTAGCATCTTGACCACTAGATTCCTGAAACTGGGGGACTAACTCCATTTTGAGCGTAACATTTATCACCCTTGCTGATGAGGAAAAAAATCTTTTCATGTGTTCTTTGTCTCCCTCTTTCCATGATTTTTCTCTCATCCATTTACTCACCCCTTTATTTAATCATTTATTTAGTCATTTGTTTATTCCCTCACATCCATTCTGGAATTCACTCATTCATTCAATAAACCTGTACTGAATTTGTTTAATGAGGATATGTCTGTATAAGGAGAAACTCAGAAGACATAGGACTAAATTCAGTCAACAAAATAGTTGCTAAGGATTTGTACCTCTTGGTATCAAGAAATCTGACATTTCTACAACTTCTCAACTTGCAACTCTCTTTTTGATCCTTTACTTCTAGGTTAGTGAAAAGCAACACCATCTACCAAGCTGTATAGAACAACTCCACGCATCATCTTAATCTCTCCAAATCAGGGGTCCCCAAACTTTTTACACAGGGGGCCAGTTCACTGTCCCTCAGACTGTTGGAGAGCCAGACTATAAAAAAAAAACAAAAAAACTATGAACAAATCCCTATGCACACTGCACATATCTTATTTTAAAGTAAAAAAAAGGGGGGGGGACAAATACAATATTTAAAATAAAGAACAAGTAAATTTAAATCAGCAAACTGACCAATGGGAACTATGGGCCTGCTTTTGGCTAATGAAATGGTCAATGTCCGGTACCATATTTGTCACTGCTAGCCGTAACAAGTGATGTGACCTGTGCATCCCATGTCACCAGAAGTAGTACTGTACATGAGCGATGCCACACTCCGCGGTACTGCCACATACAGTACTCCAGGAGCACAGCATGCGGATGCATCCTGACCACCAGTGGAAGAGGTGCCCCTTCCAGAAGTGCGGTGGGGGCGGGATAAATGGCCTCAGGCGGCCGCATGCAGCTCAGGGACCATAGTTCAGGGACCCCTGCTCCAAATCTATCAAATCCCCATTGATTTTTTCCTCAAGTTAGCATCTCGAGGATCCAAACCTTCTCTCTCACCTCACTGCTATGCTATTACCTTGGTCCAGACCACTATCTGCTATTATATCTGTTACTATAAGAACTTCTTAACTTCTTGACACATCAGCCTTTCCCACTACTCATCCACTTTCCAAAAAGTGATATTTAGAAAATAAAAATTTTGCAGTGTTCATCCTCATTGAACAATTTTTCAAAAGCCTTTGATTGCCCTGATTATAAAGCCCTAAATCCACAGCAGATGTGTAAGTCCCTTCGCAGCACGGCTTGCTCTCCCTCCAACACCACACCTCAACACTTTCATCCTGGGTTGTACTCTCAGGTGGAGAGGCAAGACACTGTGGAGCAAAGAATCCAACCTTTGGTTCTTCCTTCTGTATTGAACCTTTCCTTTCTGTTTCCTTGCAACACCCCCACCCTTCCTTTCAGTTTTTCTCTGGATAGTTTTTAGTCATCTTTAAGTTTTCAACTCACACATTATTTTCCACTTGAACTGAGTTGGGTCTCTGGGCACGTGCTTTTTATATCTGTGCCTCTTTGACACACCATTTCCCATGCACTTCACAGGCTGGACTCTCACTTCAGAAGCAGAGGCTGTGTCTCCATTGTTTTCACTGAGTGCTCAGTGTCTAAATAATATTTTCTAATTTAATAAATTTCTCAGAACCTAGTACTTCCATGTATTTCAAGTCTATATTTTTTTTTACATATTGATAGATAAATGTATACACATATATTATCTTTCCCTGGTTATTGCATTTTATGGACCATGCTGAGGGAACTTGGGAAGACTGTTAAACAACCCTAAGGATTAGATTGGAGAATAGTCTTTACTTCATTAGGCTGTTAATGACTATGGTGATAAACCCCAGAAATCTGGCTAATCCTATATATATAGTAATCATAGAGACTGGAAATAGCTATAAATACATATCAAATTGTCAAATACCATTATCATTTAGAAAACTGTGTAGTCCCTTCCAAATTCTGTTAGGGTATTCTTTTTTTTTTTCTTTTTTTGTTTTTTTGTATTTTTCTCAAGTGAGAAGCAGGGAGGCAGAGAGACAGACTCCCGCATGTGCCTGCCCATCTGGGCATTGCTCTGTTGCAACCAGAGCCATTCTAGTGTGCCACAAACCAGCATGGCTAGTAATTCCAGGTCCTGAGGGAGAATGATGCAGAATGAAGAAAATAAACTTAAAGAGAAATAGGATGGGATCGGGAGGCGTCTTCAAGCTGATAGCAAAAACAGAGAGCGAAAGCCCCAGTCTGCTTTGTTATATAGTGTAGAGAATTAAAGCCTTCAAGCCATATGAAAATAAGAAAGTCTCTGATACAAGGTCACTCATCTGAGGCATATATGGGAATCCTCATAAGAGTGCACCATCCCCCACCATGCAAAAGTCACAGGTGTGGGGAAGAGCTTAGTCTTAAAAAGAGTGCTGAAAAGAGCTTAGTCTTAAAAGGGTGGGGAAGAACTTAGTCTTAAACTAAGCTTACAGCCTGTCTTCCACACTAGCACTTGAGGTGGAGGCCATGGAGCCATCCTCAGCGCCCAGGCCAACTTTGCTCCAATGGAGCCTTGGCTGTCGGAGGGGAAGAGAGAGATAGAAAGAAAGAAGAGAAGGAAGGGTGGAGAAGCAGATGGGCACTTCTCCTGTGTGCCCTGACTGGGAATCAAACCCAGGACATCCACATGCTGGGCCAACGCTTTCTACCACTGAGCCAACCAGCCAGGGCCTAGGCTATTCTTGATTTACAAAATATTTTTTCCATTTTTTTCCTGTTAGCCCCTTCACTTCCTATGTTGTTGCTCTGTGTACCAAGCCCTCTCCCGTTTCTCCCCTTTTAAAATTTTGACACTTTTCTCTTCTGCCTCAGTTTTCCTTCTGGAATTGTCACCCTCTCTGACTTTGCTCTCCCTTCCTTTTCCTTCACATCCTCCCCTCCTCTCATCATGTGTCAGTTTTGGTGATTCTTCTTTTTTTTCCTCTTCCTTTACATTCCTCTACCTTCTTTTCTTCTTCCATCCCCTACTCCTACTGATACACTGTGAATACCCAACTGTGTGTGTGCAAGGATTTGTGTGTGCGTGTGCATGTACATTTGTCTGTGTGTGTGCATGAGTGTGTGTCAGGGATGTTGCCCAATGGCCACAGTAAGCCCCGCCTTCTCCTGTGAGGCCATTTATTCCGGGTTAGCATCCATATGACTCACAGGCAGGGAAAGTAGTTGAAATTCCATAGATAAGCAAATAATTTTTGGCAGTTTCTAGATGAAAGCAAATGCACTGCCAAAAGGCTTCTGTTTACCACACAAAACAAATATTGTTACTGCTTCAATTCCAAAAAAGCATCTTAAAAGCATCCTTTCACAAGAACATTGTTCCAGCCTTTATGTCTAATTAGATGTAAAGAATATCTTTTGTTATTTTTGTTACACAATTTAGGCTTGGCTAATAACCAGAGGTAAATAATAGTTTACCCCTGCTGGGTTCTGTAACAACATTCTTCTGAATAAAGTAAGTGCACATGTGCAGGGCAATTCCCCTGAAAGGCCTTTCTTCTCTACGCTTCTTTTTCTTTCATCCTCATCCTGATTTCTTTCACCTCACAATAATCCTCTTTTTTATTTTATTTTAATTTTTGTCAGGAGTTTTGCAGCATGATTTCCATAAATATTTTGGGGAAAAGAACCTAGTTTTTCTTTATTCCCCCATTTTGTATATTTTCAACCAGAACATGCCCTGTGTCTACTGGCTTCTTTAGTTGTAACTAAGCTATTGAGTTGCAACTGGATTGGATGGGGTATGAAATCAAAGGCACCAGAACAGGGATGTGATTGGCCCATGATCTGTCGGCAAGGTAAGTTATGCTTGGGGTTTTTTTGGTTTTTCTCCATATACACAATCTTTTTCCTTGTGCAGTACTCAGTATGCAGTTTGTTCTCTTTGCTTACATGGTTTTAATTTTGTTTTTCACACAAGCAACACATTGTGTCTGCTCTGAACACGGTGAATATTTTTTATTTCCTACCTACTTGTCTTTGCTGCTGATCTGATGATATTCAAGTTCAGTAAGGAGGGCTAATTACAGCAAATGCCCCAAACTTGGGAATAGATGCCACCTGGAGCTGAGGCAAAGAGTACATTTTAGAACATATCAAAAAATCAGGAGACTGGGCTTTTGTTCTGATTTGACTGTAGATCTCCATTAGGCCTTGAGCAACTCTCTTGTCTAACCTACATCTTTAAATTAGGTTTTACATAATTTGCGTTCTCATTATAGAGTCAAGTGAGATGTATGTAATACAGGTACCTGTCATATTTTTAATAAAAAATTTAAGTACTATTTTAACATAAGTTCTATGCTTGTATAAGGGTTAAATTGTATACTTTACTTGACCTGTTCAATTGCAGAATAAGTTGGCTTCCATTTTTCTTTTGAGACACAAGTGACCTAACTTGGCATTGTGTGCCTTTCCGGACCCTAGTCATATTCTATGCATTGTCTTCTCAGAGTAATGACTTCAAGTAGGTTTGTGTGCCTATTCTCTGGAGGCTGAAACTGAGGCTAAAATAAATCTTGGAATTGGTTGTCGAATTCACAACAAGTAACAGAGCTAGAATTGTACCTAAGGGGTGTTTGACTCCAAAGTCAATGCTTTGTCCATTATACCATCACATGTATCCTCAACTGTGGATAATTTCTTATTCACTGCTCTTTTTCCCTGTAGTTTTTATTTTTTATTTTTTGCAGCTTCTCTTAATAAGAGTAATCTATCAAAATAATTTTATCTAGCCATAATATTTATTTTTCCAATATTTCTTTAAACTTGGTTTCTTTTTCCTGAGAGTACTGGCAGGATATCCTTTAATTAGGGGAAACAGAAAAGACAATACTAGATCAATCATGTTATTTTCATATTTCTTAATTATAATTATACCTTATAATTATGTATCCAGGGAAATTTTTATTTACAATATTTATCAATATTTATTCAGGTAAATATTGTCTGAATGTGTTTGGCAATATTTACATGAACAAGTGTAATAGCCATGGCAATTGACTTGTTTTAAGTGAATAATGACTTAAATAAAGAATATAATCAAAACTGGATACATTAAATCTAATGTAATCTTATTTTATAAACAGGTACTTGCAATATGGTGCCAAATAGAGGCAGAAATGATGTGTGCCTTTAATGTTGCTTAGAGTGTGGTAGAGTCAGAAATAATGTGCAGATTACAAGGTGTAACTAAGACTCTGGAAGCTGTTTATCATTGTTATGTATCATAAGTTCAGGTTTGGTGAGGTATTTCTCAAAGTTTTCTTCATTCTACATCTATGAATAGTATTATGTCCTTTTTAAATTCATGAAGTTGAGTCCCTCCAAATAAATATCTTTTAATGTGATTTTTGTTCTTTCCTTATGGTATCTCAAGGGGCAGCGATGACTGTTTCCAACCTGGCATGATTTGTGACTGAGAATTTTTGTTGGGTTTACTATCTTCTCTCTCACTCTTCCTGAATGAAGTGCTAGAGTAGCTTGCTATTAATCATAAAAGGAGATGTAGCAGTAACAGTAACAATAGCAGCAGAAGCTATAGGAGTAGCAGTAGCTGTTGAAATAACAGAAGAAAGCACCAGGAGGAATGGCTGCCTAGCACCCCTTTCCTGATACACAGGAGTGGATCTCTCCTGGTGACAACTGTAAGTGGACTCCTTCCTGTTCTTGGCTCATTGACCCAGGAGTACTAAATATCCTGAACCGTGCTGGATATTGTGGTGCTCTCTCCTCATAGTTGAAACTTGGAATGGAGACAGCACATTTGGGGTTATGTGCCATTATTTGCCGATGGTGCGAGACCTCTGCAGCGGTGGCCCCTGTGTGAGCCTCATTGCTGTGTATCCATAGCACTGACTCAGGAGTTCTTCTACCATGTGTCATGTTAATACTCTGCCCCGCCCTCCCTTTTTGATCTAGCCACTTCACTGATTTGCAACCAAAACTACTATAATAATAATTATAACACTACTGAGCTTTCAGTACAAAAGCAAGCATTGGCTTACCCCATCTTCTGTATCACAGTCTTCATAATAACTTTATTGTGTAGATGCTGTTATTTGTATTTAGTACATTAAGAAACTGGGGCTGACAGACATTAAATAATTTAGTTAAGATTACACTCATAATAAGAGACTGAACCAGCTTTCTGATCCTATATGACGTTAGCATATATAGGATGCTCACTTATGGCAACTTATGCTAGCTACCACATGGTTAACAGTTGGCATTAGAAATAGAAGGGAGAACATAAAGGAATTGTGTTTGTTAGAGAAGAATGGACAGGTGGTGGGAAAGGGTGGGTAGGAAAGATTTATCAAATCTATTAGAATGGTAGGAAATAAAGGGTGGAAAATTTATATTAGCTCTTGGGAAGAATTTCTTGACCATAGGTTAGTAAGCAGGGGAATATGTTATTGGGAGGATAGTAAAATTAAAAGCTCTACTAAAATATTAAATAACTATTCATATGGAGCAGTTTGTTTAAGCTTTAATTTGAAGGCAGGGATTTGGAATTAAATTTAGCCTTGAAAATTGCTGTGGACTCTTACAATCATAAAATATTTAGTAGCTAATAAAAAAGATTTTTTTTAATCCTCACAAGGACATGCATAACTTCTAGTATTACAAATATAAAAATTATTTATTTTACTCTAAGCATGAATGATCAGGAATAGTAGCTGATTATAGAGACTGGGATTAAATTAAACTATAATTCTTTTACATATATAAACTAACCTGGAATCATACTGATTATTACTATTTGGGAAATCCTCCCAAAACTGGAGAGGAATGAATTCTAACTTTTCAAATGAGGTAATATGGATTCTTAAAACTATAGGCAAATAACTTTGATGTCAGTCTTCCCTAATATTCTAAGTTTTGTTGAGAAAACCTGAAAAATACTGAGGTTATCCCTAAGGACTAGCATATAGCTTCACTTAAAAAAGTATCAAGTTTGGACCTAGATGGTTGGCTCAATGGTACAGCGTCCGCCTGGCATGTGGACCCAGGTTCGATTTCCGGTCAGGGCACACAGGAGAAGTGACCATCTGCTCCTCAACCCCTCCCATAGTCATGCAGAGGATGGCTCTGTGGAGCCTTAGCCTCAGGCACTAAAATAGCTTGGTTGCAGCATGACCCCAGATGGGCAGAGTATCACCCCCAGATGGGGGTTGCTGGGTGGATCTCAGTCATGGTGCACGCAAGAGTCTCAAGAGTCTGTCTCTCTACCTCCCTTCCTCTCATTTGGAAAAGAAGAAGAAAATAAATTAAAAATATCAAGTCTCTTCATTCTTATTTCCTTTTGGAGACTTGTTAACTTTGTCACAGGAGAAACCTGATGATATAGAATATCATGATCATAACAAAAAAAAGAAATCAAATGGGAAAATATAGCCAAATATTCTTACACACTTGAAGTTATTACTAGAATATATTATTAAATTGTTCTTCAATTTGGAAAGATGTCTTTAGTGGATTTCCACATTAAGTTTTATTGTTATCACCTCCAGTCCAAAAATGTCAAATAATTTGAAAATGAAATGCTAGATGTAACATATATTAGATATTCATATACACATGATTTTTTTTATCTTAACTCTATTGTTTATTTTTAACATAAACTTTGTAAGTTACTATATAATATACATACAGATAAGCCCACATGTAAATACATTTCAATGATATTCAAAAACTTAATCTACCCTTGTCACCAGCACCCAGATCAAAAATAAGAGAATAGAAGGTCTCTCATGTTGTACCTTTCTCATTATTATACAACCCAGAGAGGTATACTGACCTCTAATATCTTAGGTGAATTTTACCTATTTCTTAAGTTTATATCAAAAGGACCATATACTTGGTATTCTTTTGTTCACAGCTTATTTGGCCCAGCACTATGTTTGTGAGATTCATCAATGTTGTTTTACATAACAATAGTTTGTCTGTATTCATTGCTTTATATAGTGCTTCAATGCACGAACATTGCCACAGTATTTTTAAACCATTCTACGTGATGATAAACATTTGAGTTGTTTCCAGTTTCGAGATACTGTGAATAATGATATAAACATCCTTGCGACATACATTATTTGAATTATGTGAACTTGCTTACATGTTTTGTAGCATATATGCTGAGAGAATTGCAGGAATATCACATTTGTTATCCATTCCAGTTGGTGGAAATGATTTGTTTTCTCTTTGGGTTATTATGAATGAACATTTGTGTACAAGATTTTGTGTGGACATATGTTTTTAGTTCTCTTGAGTATATATTTAGGAGTGAAATTGCTGGGTCATACGGTGATGTTCTGTTTCACTATCTGAGGAACTACCAAATTATTTTCCAAAATAGCTGCTCTATTTTACATCCTTCCCATCAATATATGAGGGTTCCAATTTCTCAAAACCTCAATAATACTTTTAATTTTCCTTTTTAAAAATTATAGCCATCCTAGTTGGTGTAAAGTGGTCTTGCCATTTCCTAATGGCTAAAGCTATTGAATATCTTTTTATGTGGTTATTTCACACTTGTATATCTTATTTGGAGAAATGTCTATACAAATCCTTTGCCCATTTACTGAGTTATTTGTCTTTCTATTGACGATTTATAATCATTCTTTATATATTCTGTGTACTAAACCTCTATTAGATATATAATTGTCAAAATTTTTACTCCTTTTTGAGTTGTCTTTTAACTTACTTGGTATGGTATCCTTTGTTGTGCAAACATTTTTAATTTTAATGAAGCCTAATTTATCAAACTTTAGTTTGGCTGCTTATGCTGTTGGTGTTACATATAAGACACCGTTGCCTAATCAATCCAAGGTCATGAAGATTTGCACTTTTCTCTAAGAATTATATAATGTTTGCTTTTCCACTTAGGTCTTTGATCCATTGTGAGCTAATTTTTGTATACAGTGTAAGGTAGGGTTCCAACTTTATTCTTTTACATGTGGATATTCAGTTGTTTCAGCACCATTTATTGAAAGGACCATTCTTTCCCAATAATTTGTTTTGGTACCCTTGTTAGAACCAACCTACCATAAATGTTTGGGTATTTTGTAATTTTATTTTGATTTTCTCTTATCAATGATCCTATATACCACTCTTCATAGGCTTATGGTCATTCAGAGAAACTCTTTTGTGAAGTCTTTGGCACATTTCTGTCATTGTATTAACTGATTCATATAAACACTATGCATTTTTGTATACTAGTCCTTTGTCAGCATGTCTTACCAATATTCTCTCCTACTTTGTATGTAATTTTTTATTCTCTTAATGCTGTTAATAAACAAAACTTCAAAATTCTAATGTAATTTATTATTTTCCCTTATAGTCAGTGCTTTATATTCTTATTAAGTAATTTTGCTTTAGCCTATGCAAGTTCTTGAAAATGTTTTATTTTTATAAGATCTTTATCGTTTTACCTTTCACAGTTAGAGCTACGATCCATCTGGAATTACTTGTGCATACCGTCAGGGTAGATTTAGTATTTAACATATGGATAATCAACTGACTGAGAACCATTTATTAAAAAGACCGTATTTTCTCCACTGCACTGGAGCATTACCTATGTTATACACAATAGAACCATGTATATATTTCAACACTATCTCTTCTAAATCATGTGTGTCTGTAACTCATTCCTTCTGTTCTTCCGATCTATTTTCATCTCCATTTTTCAGCAACAGCATACTATCTAAATTGCTATCACTTTATAATAAGCCTTCATATTTGGATAAATCTTACAGCTTTGTTATTTTTCAACATCATGTTAACTATTTTGGGCCCTATATTTTCCAGTATGTTTTAGAATCAATTTGTTGATGTCTACAAAAAAATCCTTCAGGGATTCTGATTTGGGTTGTATTAAATCTACAAATCAATTTGGGAGAAATTGGTATCTTTATAATAATGAGCCTTCTAATTCATGGGTAGCATACATCCCTCTATTTATTTAGATGATCTTAATTGCCTTCCAATGATATTTTAGAGTTTTCACTGAACTGGTCTTCTGAATATTTTCTTGGATCTATTCCTATGTATTTGATTTGATTCTACTGAAAATATCTTCCTAGTCTACTATTTCTATCACTGATTAATTTTTTCCTTTATCTCATTTATTGCTTCAAATCTGTTTGTTTGTTACTACTATAACTATACATGCTTATTATTGAATAGTGCTATATCCTTTTATTTTCTACTTTTTGATATTTGGTATTTGTTTTATTTAAGATGGTTTTCTTATAAGTAGCATGTAATAAGGTTTTACTTTTTTATCCAATCTAATAATAATATACTTTTGCTATATTTAGTTTTCTTATATATGTGTCTATTGTTCCTACCATTTTACTATTTATCTCTAGTTAGCCCACCTGGTTTGTCCTTTCTTGGCTTTTTTTTTTTTTTTAGTATTTAACTATTTTTATCAATCTGTTTTTGTCCTTGACTAGTTTCTAAGCAATCTTTTTGGTTTTGCTTTTTTTCTAATATTTTTCTGGTTAACCTGGAGATAACAAAAAACATCCTACCTTATTGTAGTCTAATGAAAATGATTACCTTGACAACTTCCTTGATAATATTAGAAGCTTGACACACTTTAACTTCATTTATCACCTGCTACCCAAAATTTATGTTATGTATTTTAATTATACATACATTATATATTGATTTTGTATCCTCTGACTTTATGGTATTTGCTTCTAGTTTGTAATAGTTTTTTGGTGGGATCTGGGGTTTTCTAGATATAGGATCATATCATCTAGAAAAAGTGATACCTTTACTTCTTCTTTACCAATATGGATGCCTTTTATTTCTTTCTCTTGCCTGATTGCCCTGAATAAGATTTCCAGAACTATGTTTTAATAAGAGTAGGGAGAGTGAGAAGCCTTGTCTTTTTCCTGATTTTAGTGGAGAAGCTTTCAGTTAATTATACATTTTTTTTTTGTATTTTTCTGAAGTTGGAAACGGGGAGGCAGTCAAACAGACTCCCGCATGCGCCCAACCGGGATCCACCTGGCATGCTCACCAGGGGGCGATGCTCCGCCCATCTGGGCTGTTGCTCTGTTGCAGCCAGAGCCATACTAGCACCTGAGGCAGAGGCCACAGAGCCATCCTCAGCGCCCAGGCCAATTTTGCTCCAATGGAGCCTTAGCTGCAGGAGGGGAAGAGAGAGACAGAGAGGAAGGAGAGGGGGAGGGGTGGAGAAGCAGATGGGCATTTCTCCTGTGTGCCCTGGCTGGGAATCAAACCCGGGACTCCCGCATGCCAGGCCAACACTCTACCACTGAGCCAACTGGCCAGGGCCAATTATACATATTAAATGTATTGTGGATACTTGTTTTGAGTGGATGTGTTTTGAGTTATTCTATGTGTTTACCATTTCCATTATTTGTTATTTCTTCCTAAATTTCCATGTTTCCTTCTGGAGTTCATTTTTCTTCTGTCTGAAGAACTCCCTTTATCATTTCTTGTACTGCATGTCTAGTGAGAGCACATTTTTTTCATTTTGTTTTTATTTTGCCCTTATTTTGGCTTTAGATTAAGCATAAGATGAATATTATCAATACTCTTTCTCCTATTCCCACTCTGGTTGTAGAAACAGCCCACCTGAAGGAAGTGTTAATCCTATAGAGAAGATACAGTATCCAGTATCACTTTTCTTATGGTCACAGACAGAGAGGGAATTAAAGAAAACAAGTCATTGATGTTTTAGCCTTTTAATAGATTAAATCCTAGGAACTGAGAAAGGTGGACTTGTCACTATATTTCACCAACCAGGTATCTTACTCCTGTGGTATAAAAGGATAAGAAAGAAGTTGGCAAGTGGTCAGATGTGTTGCTTCAGTAAGGTGACTCCACATGAAAATTTGACAATAGGGGGACAAGTGGTCCTCCCCTGAGCTATTCCTCACAGAGTTCTTTGTTCTCTTAACCTGTTTGCCTGAACTGTTAAGCCTGTGTAAACCCTGCTGCATGAGGTGTCTCTCCTAACACTAACAATTGTTCCCCTGAGGATCCTTCTTGAAATGGTGGTTATTGGTATAAATTTTGCCTCTAAAGATCTCAGAAACAGGTTAGAACAGCAAAGTAATTGAATCATATCAAGACCTCACTGTAGCCTGATTAGGTGGTGGCAGTGAATAGAGCATCATAGTGGGATACAGAAGACTCAGCTTCAAAACCCTGTGATCACTGGCTTGAGTGCAGGCTCATCCTGCTTGAGCACGGGGTAACTGGCTTGAGCAGGGGATCAGAGACATGACCCCATGGTTGCTGGCTTGAGTTGAAAGGTCACTGGCTTGAAGCCCAAGGTTGCTGGCTTGAGCAAGGGGTCAGTGGTTCAGCTTGAGCCCTTCAGTCAAGGCACATATGAGAAGCAATCAATGAACAACTAAGGTGCTGTAATGAAGAATTGATGCTTCTCATCTCTCTCCCTTCCTGTCTGTCCCTATCTGTCCCTCTTTCTCTGTCTCTGTCACATACAAAAAAAGACCTCGCCATATTCAGAAATGAAAATTTACTCCTCCTTCAGTTATCATTGCAAAATTCTCAGACATGTAGTTCAGTATAGGTCAACATAGGTGTTACAGTGAGTTTATGACAACATTAAATTAAACTAATAAGTTAAGGCCAACAATACAGAGGTGCCCCCAATTTTAATATAAAGTCTTTCTTCCTATAAATTTCCTAGGAAGAAATAAAAGTTCAAAAGTAAGTTGCATGTATATGTCTTAAGAAGTTGGATTCCAAGTCTTTAAAGGTCCAAATCAAATCTTAAAATTTTGTATTAAAAGACCAAAAAGATCAAACTATAAAATTCATTCTTGCCAATTTATTATTCTACTTGGCCTCAATAGGACAGAGTTGGGAGAGTAGATATGGTGCTCCTAGTTAATAGGTGTGGTGCTAACAGTTGTAAACTAAAACCTTGTTAATGCTCTGTGGCACTCAGAAAACTCAACTGCCTTTGCAGTTCTAGCCTCCTTGTCTGTAAATCACACTGAGAAACAAAAAATATTATAAAAGTTGTCCTCATTCCATTGCTTAAAAACCCTGTCTACACAAAGATTCTGTTTTCCATATAATTAAATCTGTTCCAGCTGTGCCTGCTTAGATAAAATCTGTATCTATATATTTCAAGGTCAGTTGCTGAGGACCACACATTAATACCTTATTAGCTTGAATTTCCCAAGCATACCACCTCATTAAAAATAACCTCAGATTATAAGTACTAGCCACAATTAGTTACTGTGTGGTCTGTCATTCTCGAAATCCCAGGTGGCCCAAGTTCACTGAAGTCTAGGTCCTTAAGCATTCTCCAAATATAACTCATTATCTTTTTTTCTGGGCTACAGTACCAAATCAGAGGACCAAATATTGAGTTGAGGCTAATAAATTATGCCCACTTGTTCTTTATTACTAAATGATAAAATATGATTAAAGTACAATTAGTTCTGTTGGAGAATGTAACTTAGAAAAGGACTGCGAACATATTATTTCCAGTTCCTCTCATCTCCCCTAACCCCTATTTCCCCATTTCCTGCTTCATTGCCAGACTACTTTTTGGGATTGGTTATCCCAGGTAAAATTTTGGTGTCTCCAAATTATAGTCTCCTCTTGGTATTGGGCAGGGAGAAAATTGACTTAATCCCCATTGCTTATGGCCTGTTAATAGATTACTGTTACGAAAAGTGGAGCAATGGCTGTCAACTATGAACTTGGCAACTCACATCCTCTGGGTATGCACAAGTAAGGGAAGGGAAGAGACCAAGAGCATTCGTTACAGTAGGAAGTCCCACCCAGAAACATAAAGAAAGGTAGAGAAAGCATTAGCTCTCATATGTAAGTCAAATATTTGACTATTAACTCTGAAGGTTCACCACATTATCAAAAAGCTTATGTTTGGTAAGTATATCAGTATCTTATTATGAAAATGTCCATTATAGCTGATAGTTGTAGAACAAATGTTCATATTTCTTAGAAAGAGATGGAGTGCTTCCTAACCTGAAGATATTTATCTGAGGAAGTGGTGAAAACCATTACGCAAGATCGGGGGGGAACTGGAATTGTTTAATGTAGAGAATGGCAGCATGGAAAAAGGTGTATCATGATGGCTCTTTTCAAGAGCCCTAAGGGCTATCATATGAAAGAGGCACTTAATTTATTGTGTGTAACTAGAAGAGGCGGAATTAGGGCATCATGATAGAAGTTTGGGGAAGTAGATTGAAATTCACCAAGGATTTTTTTTTAATTAGAACTGGTAAAACTGAAAAGGGCACACTTAAAAAAATCTTAAAAAAAAAAAAAAAAAGCCTGATGAGGTAGTGGCACAGTGAATAGAGAGTTGACCTAGGATGCTGAGGACCCAGATTTAAAACCCTGAGGTTGCTGGCTTGAGCACAGGTTCATCTGGTTTGAGGGCAGGGTCACTAGCTTGAGCATGGGATCACAGACATGACCCCATAGTCACAGGCTTGAGCCCAAGGTCACTGGCTTGAGCAAGGGGTCATTGGCTCAGCTGAAGCCTCTCAGTCAAGGCACGTATGAGAACGCAATAATGAACGACTAAAGTGCTGCAAATATGAGTTTATGCTTCTCATCTCTTTCCCTTCCTGTCTGTCCCTACCTGTCCCTCTGTCTCTCTCTCTCTACTCTCTCTTGCTAAAAAAAAATAAAAATAAAAATAATAAATAAATAAATAAACTCATCTTGTATCATTTACCCAGCAGAGGCTGGACCAATCAAAAAAGCTAGAGCAGTTTTCCAGTCAAGATGGTGGTTGGTGTAGGTAAATGTGGTACTTACATCCTCCCATGAACGCATCAAAATTACAACTAAACTATAGAATGACCATCATTCAGAACTGCCTGAAATCTAGCTGAATGGAAGTCCTACAACTAAGAAGCCAGATTGAGACTGGTAGGAGGGGCAGAGACTCAGAATCAGCTGATCCCACACCCACATCTGGTGATTTAAAATTGGGACAGTTTTCGTGGCTTTGGAGGTTCCCCCTGAGGAGCAAAGGGTCCCAGGCCTACTCCACATGCCCCAGCCCAAAGTTCCAGTACAAGGAAGAGATGTCCCTGAAACTTCAGGATATAAAAACCAGAGGGGATTGTGGCTGAGTGAGACAAAGGCTGCTGAAGTTCCAGGCATTCCTTTTAAAGGGCATTCCTCTGGTCCTGGCTGGTTGGCTCAGTGGTAGAGCGTTGGCCTGGCGTGCAGAAGTCCCGGGTTCGATTCCCGGCCAGGGCACACAGGAGAAGTGCCCATCTGCTTCTGCACCCCTCCCCCTCTCCTTCATCTCTGTCTCTCTCTTCCCCTCCTGCAGCCGAGGCTCCATTGGAGCAAAGATGGCCCGGGCGCTGGGGATGGCTCCTTGGCCTCTGCCCCAGGTGCTAGAGTGGCTCTGGTCGCGGCATAGCGACGCCCTTGAGGGGCAGAGCATCGCCCCCTGGTGGGCAGAGCGTCGCCCCCTGGTAGGTGTGCCGGGTGGATCCCGGTCGGGCGCATGCGGGAGTCTGTCTGACTGTCTCTCCCAGTTTCTAGCTTCAGAAAAATACAAAAAAAAAAAAAGATAAAGGGCATTCCTCCTAACTACCTCTTAAACATTGGTAGTTACAGAATAGTCACAGGGTAGCAAAATACAGCATAGGGAATACAGCTAATAACATTCTAATAACTGTGTATGGTGTCAGATGGGTAGGAGACTTATCAGGATGACCACTTAGTAAGTTATATACTGTCTAATCACTGGGTTGTACACCTAAAACTAATATGATATTATATGTCAGCTGTAATTAAAAATTTTTAAATGACTAAAATCTTTAAAAAGTAAAATTAAATTAGCTATTCACAATAAAAGAAAGTTAAAGCAGAAGATAATGGCATGGGGTGGACAGTGGATTGGATCATCACTTGAGTCCTCTGACTTCTGATCATATTAGGAGGTTGTCATGGTAACGGACACTGCATAAGCACTGCTCATGGGATACAATTATAAAGCAAATTTATTTGGTCTTCCATAGTTCTTTTACATCTGCTCACTGGGACAAGTTTTGCTGCTGACCCCCAAATTAAACTTTGGGTGGGCTTCTCTTCATTTTTTGGAAATACAAAGGTATATAATAAATTTAAGTTGCAGAAAAAATTCCTAAATCCCTAATTACAATGTTGTCTCCAATGGTATAAGCCCAAAATGTGATAAAAAAAATTTTGAGGCTTTCTCTTCTCTCTCGTCTCTTGTGCTGTTTGCAAATAGAACCCATGGTATCTGGGAGATGCCAGATACCTTTCTGTTAATTCACCAGTTTACCTCTTCTTACCCATCTTATGAATCAAGAGCTTGGCTTCCTTGTGTTGAAAGCTGGGAGGGTAATGAGGTAAAGGGAGCTGGGACGTAGTAATTTGACTAGTAGATTTGTGGTGATTTAGTTTTGACACTTTCTGGATAAGGTGTATCCCACAGGCACATTCTCTACCTTGTGAGAATTCTCGTCAGCATTGCCCTTTTGAGGGTTATAAAATCATCTTATTAGCTTCTTGGGTACTCCTTCTTCATTCCTTGGAATCTAGGGACACCTTTAACATCTCCTTGTTAATATCTGTTTTTATCATTTAAGTGCCCTATGGACAGTATATGACAAACTCACCACCAGTTTTCTCTCTGCTATGTATATGGGTCAAGTCAGCCCTTGAGAAACACTCGTGAATCCTTTGTTTCAATGAATTCTGGGAGTGTAGTTACTTATAAGTCAGACTCTTCTAGTTTGCTATCACTAGCTTATTAAGTCAGCCTCTGAATTAATAGTTTCTGGATCTGAAAAACAGTAGGAGACATATATTAAACTCTCTAAGTTGTGAATCAATACCCCCCAACCCACCAGGGGTCAGTGGAGACCAGAGTACCATTCTCTCCAAAAAGAGCATCATGCATAAATCTTTCATGATTTTCACTCTTAGCCCCTTTATAAAACTATAATGGAGGTAAAAAGTCTTTTAAACCAGGAGCTTCATATATATTTTTCACATACCTATTTTTAGAGTTTTATAGGAAACTTTGTATTACAAATACCTTTGGTATCTATCTAGTATGTATTGTCATAGGGTAATAGGTAAAAATTCAATTTTGATACTCTGTTATATAATTGACTGGAAAGTACTGAAATTGGTTAAGTAGAGTTAAAGCATAGAAGATGGTTGGGCAGTACCCACCGATAAAGTAAACAACAGATCACCTAATGGTATTGTAGATAAATGACTTGCAAATGAATGGCTGGTAGCTAAAGGCGTATCCTATGTGGGTCTATTTCATGAGAAGTCTGGAAATTTTTGAGAAGTGTAGTAAAATAACTAAATTTGCCTTCTACTTACACAGAGCTTTTCAGCACAGTGGTGTCATTAAACTAAGACAAGAAATATAGAGGTAAAAGAGCCTGGAGTACGGGAGGCAAAGAGATGATTGATGGCTTTTAGGCTTGTATAGAGTAGAGTGCCCAAGGATCATCTGACAAAAAGGGAGTTGGATACATACTTAGGTCTGAAGCAAAAATAAGGCTGGAGGCATATCAACAGCAAGCATATTAATTGCAGTCATAACATGGATATAAGTAGTAAGGTTGGAGCCAGAAAAACAACAGCATTTCAAGCAGGAACGGGAAAAGAATTGACTCTCTAGAAATCACTGTAGTATCATGGACTACATAGTGTTCTTTTATTTTTTTACATATATTTTTAACTTACTGATTTAAAAAGAATAAATGACTAGAGCAATATGAACAATTAATACTCCCCCCATTAACAGCAAAATTGCCAAGTCCTTAATAGTCTTTTTATTCATGCCCCAAAGATGTCTCACACTCAACTTACTCAAAGAACAAACTCATTTACTTTTTCCTCCAACAAATATATTTCTTTTCTTAGAATCTCTACTTTGGCTAATAGCATCACCAATTACTCTATTCTCTAAGCAAAATAATTGGTGTGATGGCTTTAAATTCTTAGAAATGAGAGGCCATGAGAGAAAACTCTTAATTTTCTAGGATGTAGCCCTGTGGGTACATTGGTAGTAATTCCCTTTGTGTGAATCCTAGACTGAGGACATATAATGGTATTGCCACATTATCTAGTCTCTAGTTGCCAGGTAACCAGTTATTACATGATAATCAGCATTGTCCTTTTTACAGAACTGTTAGCTGCCAGTAGGGGGCAAAATGGCCTCCCTTATACAAGTTATTGAAATTGTTTATCTCAACATTTCTTCCAAATGTATGACATGCAAATATATGTGTACATAATATGCTGGAGCAGACTACATCCAAAAATTATATCCAGGTACATACATATATCCCCCCTCTATAAAAGATAAAGCAGGAGGCTAACATTATTTTCATTTTTATGAAGCCATGTGTAGGGTCAGTGGCTTAATAAATGAATCTGAATTATTCATTGGTCTGTATGTCATTTAGATCTTTAAAAATCAATGCTGATGGAGTAATAAAAGCGTGTCAACTCTCACCAAACTAATATAATTGTCTCCTTCCTACTCTTTCATTTTTAACCATTTACTTTTATTTGGAATTTTGAAATCTGGATAAATCTCCATGGATTGCTCTAACAGCCATAACACACATTAATAATTCATGGGTCTGAAGAGTAGAGGGTATCTGTGGAGGAGTATTTCACACAATATAATCTCACAGAAGAAACCAGAGATGTCTGATTCACTTTAGCTAATTTAGGCAGAAACTGATGCATTTTCTATATTATTTAAAAAAGAGTATCTGTGAATTCTTTGGAATCTACTATTCAGGGATGAACAGGGCTTTGTGTACATTTTTAGCAAATTGTTTGCTTTCCCTTTTTTGCTTTTAATCTAAATCTACATGGAGAAACCATTCATTCTAAAAGGTGATTTATTTCTTTCTATTTTTTCACTGATGTTTGCCTCTCCCTTCACTCCTACAGATACATTTCTCTGCATTCTTCTTTGGATTTTTTGAAAAACCCATAAGAACTGCTCAGTATTTGCTAAGCAATTCTCTTTCCTTGTGTTGTATTAAAACATGCCATATTAAAAAGAATGTTTATGGCATTGGAAAGATTAATTCCTAAGCTACCGAAGTGCTATTTTCCATGTTACCCCATTGTTTTTGAAAGATTACTTTCAGACATAGCTATAAAAGAAAGAACTCTAATTTAATGAATAACTGAGAATATAAATAGAGAGGGAATTCCCTAGTGCTCACTGACAACAACGTGGAGTTAGATTAACAATAATTTCTGAGTTTAATGATAAACAACATTTATTAAGTATATACTATGTGCCAAGTATTATTTCAGGTATTTTACCTCTACTGTACTTAATGTTCACAACCAAGGAGATAAGATCTATGATTATAATACCTATCTTTTATATGGAGTCTGAGGCACAGAGAGGTTAAGTAACTTGCCCGGGTTCACACAGCTGTTAAGTGGAGGAGCCAGATTTCAACTCAGTCTGTCTGGCTGCAGAGCTTTCACTAAAAGCCCTTTCATCTGGGCTGAGCACCTGATTTATACAATGATAAGGGGTCATTTCCTTTCCAATGAAATAATGTTAATGTGTGGTACGTTAATGTGTTCAACATGTAAATTGTAATGATTTCCATTATGCTTTGTTTTCTGTGTCTGAGAGTAAGTAATACGCACACAAATGGCATTTCTGTACAATCTTCAAAGATTTAGGATCTATTTTCATTGGGGGGAGGGGACAGTACTTAGGAATTTATATTTTTCATAAGCTCCCAGGATGTTCTAAAGCAGTTACTCTTCAGATAAGCCTATGGACAACTACTTTAAATCAAACCTCTGAAAGAATATGCCCACATCTACACAACAACATAAAAGATTCTGGCAAGGAACCAAATGGCACAGATGGGTGTAGGTGGTAATTAGTTCAACTAGAGCTACCCTATAAAACCTTTCTTCACACTGTTGGTTCCAAAGCTATATCTCTTGTCCCTGGAGGGTAAAAGGGTTGACTGCCAATTTTCCAGTCACTCAGCTCAGCCAGAGGATGGTGGTTCTGTTCACAACAGACACTCAATAAATAATATAATGATAATAATAAACACAAATTTAGCACTCACCACATGCATGCCAGGCGGCATTCTAAGTGCTTTATATGCATTAACTCTCCTAACCCTCTCATCCTTCCTATGAGTTCAATTCCTTTTCATGTCCATTTTTCTCATTGGGAAACTAAAAATAGAATTGTTAAGAGTAAGTAGTAATAAGCAGCAGAACTGGGATAAGATTGACTGTGAGTCCCAAGAAAATGTCTCAAGTGATAGCTTGAAGCAAATCACTGCTCATCTTTCCTCTGCCAAAGATGAAGATGGACATTATTTTATTGTTACAATTTTAAGACATGTCTACCCAGACTGGGGAACATCCTGATATGCTTCACCCTGCCAGCCCATCTTCTTCTTCCCATCTCCTGTCTCCCCATCTTTCTTCTCCCTACTTCTCTTCTTCTTTCTTCTCTTTTCTTTCTTCCTTTATTATAATTAAAAATCCTCAAGGAAGTACACAGCTAGTGAATTAGAAAGGGAAAATAATTCTCCATCCAAATACTTAAGAAATATATTTGTAAATATTATTTAACATAAACATGCCTTCAGTTCAATATTAGTATATTGTTTTTGAGACATTCATTTATTTGAGCAGTGTCATCAGTTTTGCTTAGTGAATGAGAAAGAAGTGTGATTTTCTGAACCTGGCTATCTGTGTACCTCCTAGGAATATTCAAGTTTGGAGAAAGTGTTAGGGCTTGGTAAATATTTCAGCTTGCCTGAAGGCTGTTTGAGGCTAACACCTCTTGTATTTTTAATATTATAAAGGAAATAGTCACTGGCAGGTAAAATTTTTTCACTGATTTAGAGAAAGAGATGAAAATATTCACTTGAACTTCTAATCACCTGGGATTTCTAAAGCAACCTAGGGATAAAATCCTGGAGCGATACTGGCTGAGTTTTGCATTATGATCATGCAAAGTACAGAACTTCATGTTCCTACAGGGCCACGGCTTTTTCTCCCTATCCTTCACAACGAAGACAGTGGCTGATGTATTCTGGGTAGCAAATGAGAGTGCTTTCACTGGAAAGAAATGAATGAATTTATCTATCCAATTTCCCGAGCAATTCCCAATTCTTTCCTAAATGTCTTAATTTAAAACCTTACTATTTCTCACGAAGACCACTGTCTCTTAAGTTTCAGTAGTATATGTGTCCCTTTTAGGAAAAAACAAAACACCAAGTGTTTGAAATTATTTTTGTCACATTACAAACTAGGCATAAACTCCTTATTCTTATAATTTGTAATTAAACCTCAAATGAAAACATGTTTGGAAATTAAATACAAACAAAACAGTGGAACAACAGCATTTGAGATAACATTTGTCACAGACCTTTTTTTTCTGCTGCTGAAACCAAGGTGCCAAAGTTAAATGTACTATAAAATTCCATGTTTTATTTACTGTCCACTTAATTCTTTTGACCCCAAATGTAATAATCCATCATTTGTATCAAAGTTGCTATCATCTTGATCACTTTAGGTACTTTTCTTTTTTAATAATGGTATTTTAACCACTAAATAATTATTTCGATGAATCTATCAACTTAGTGGTGTACTATAGAATTCACTGCTATCAAAATGTGGTAAAAAGTTCTTTCACAGCATAATTTTGGGGAAACTTCTAAATGGTGTGTATGATAGGAATTGTATATTTGATGCTATAAAACTGCTTCACTTGAGGGTTTTTTTTGTTTGTTTGTTTTTTGTATTTTTCTGAAGCTGGAAACGGGAGAGACAGACAGACTCCCGCAAGCGCCCGACCGGGATCCACCCGGCACGCCCACCAGGGGGCGATGCTCTGCCCCTCCGGGGCGTCGCCCTGCCAAGACCAGAGCCACTCCAGCGCCTGGGGCAGAGGCCAAGGAGCCATCCCCAGTGCCCAGGCCATCCCTGCTCCAATGGAGCCCTGGCTGCGGGAGGGGAAGAGAGAGACAGAGAGGAGGGGGGGGGTGGAGAAGCAAATGGGCGTTTCTCCTATGTGCCCTGGCCGGGAATCGAACCTGGGTCCCCCGCACGCCAGGCCGACACTCTACCGCTGAGCCAACCGGCCAGGACCGCTTCATTTGAGTTTATTATACTTAACACTGCCATGTGCTCCGTGATAAACAAGTTTTCTCATCAATATTTCTTATTTGAAAAGTCATTTAAATAATTGTCTTTATTCTCAACAATTAAGATAGTATCTCCCATTTTTATCATATAACTTAAGAAACTAAAGACTTATTCCATGAAAAATGTTTTAAATTGAGAATTATAGCAGTAAAAGGGAATTTTATCTTAACTGGTAAAAAGTCGATATGAACCAGGCTTTGTACCTGCGACCATTGTTGTCATTTTGACACTAGAAATATAAATGCCACAACCATGTTTCAAGGTAATAATAATTGGTCATAAGATTGTCCTTTGTATACTCAGAAAACTTTTTAAAATGAGTTTTGTTTTTAGGCCTCTTTGATGTTTAAGAATGTATCCGCTTTTAAATATGGTCTGGTTTGGGCAACTTTGTCTCCTGGCCTGTGGCTATGATCCCATCACATCTACTTCTACTTGAAGAATTAATCTATATAAAATGTAATCATGTATTGCATTCTTAAAAATATTAGTTTCCATTTACAGTTGACATTCAATATTATATTAGTTTCAGGTATACAAAGTAATGATTAGACATTTATATACCTTATAAAGTGATTACCCCAGTAAATGTAGTACTCATATGACACCACACAGAGTTATTATTGACAATATTCCCTATGTTGTATTGTACAATCCTGTGATTATTTTTATAACTGGCAATTTGTGCTGAATCCCTTCACCTTTTTCATTTATCCCCTGAACCCATCGCCCATCTGGTGACCATCAATTTTTTCTCTGTATTTCCAAGTTTGTTTCTGTTTTATTTGTTCATTTATTTTGGTTTTTAGATTCTACATAAAAGTGAAATAATATAGTATTTGTCTTTCTATGTCTCACACATTTCATTTAGCATAATATACTCTAGGTCCATCCACGTTGTCACAAATGGTAATATTTCACTCTTTTTATGGCTGAGTAATATCCCGTTGTGTATATGTACCAACCCTTCTTTTTACTTTCATCTATCAATGGAAACATATGTTGCTTCCATGTGTTAGCCATTGTGAACAATGCTGCAATGATCATAGGGGTGCATATATCTTTTCAAATTAGTGTTTTGGATTTCTCCAGTTGAGTACCAAGAACTGAAATTGTTGAGTCATATGGTAGTACTACCTGTAATTGTTTGAGAAGACTTCATGCTGTTTTCTATAGTGGTTGTATCAATTTACAATCCCAGCAACAGTGCACCAGGATTCCCTTTTCTCTACATCCTCGCCAACACTTCTTGTTTATTGATTTATTGATGATAGCCATTCAGACAGGAGTAAGCTGATATCTCATTGTGGTTTTAATCATTCATTGCTTTGTTTCCCTATTTAAAATTCTTCAATAACTCTATCTTGCCTAAAGCATAAATTCCAAATTATTTGAATGACATACAAGACCATGACTTGGCTCCTCTCATCTATACTTTTTTTTACGGGTTATCTTAGCTCTTTATCGATTGAGCAGGAAATGCATGCTTCCCCCAAGATTGCTAAGGGCTGACTAAATTCCATGTCAAATTAATATTAACCCATTTATGCCTCATGTTCCATTATTGAAATGGTAGTGACATGGGAGTTATTTATTTTCCACTGCTCAAGGTCATCACCAAGGTCTGATTTTTCACACGTCTGCCTCCTGAGGATACTATCATGTGGTACACACAGAGTTAGTCACTGTTGCAGATACTGGCATGATGGTAGCTTGTCAAAAAGTGATGTGAATTTTCGGAAAATTTTTGAATAACTGAATTTCAAAAATTTCAACCTCCGGCATAAATGAGTTAATGTGGTATCTGGTTTGAGGAGATTTGATAGTCTAGGTGGCCCCAGAAGGAGATCTAGAGGTGGGTATTAGAGTGTAAGTGGACTTGACCTGTGGTGGCGCAGTGGATAAAGCCTCGACCCGGAATGCTGAGGTCGCCGGTTCGAAGCCCCGGGCTTGCCTGGTCAAGGCACATAGGGGATTTGATGCTTCCTGTAACTCCCCCTGTTCTCTCTATCTCTTTCCTCTCTCTCTCCTCTCTCTCTAATAAAAATGAATAAATAAATAAATAAAAATCTAGAATGTAAGTGGGAGGTGAAACATCAGAAGACCCATGAGACGAAAAGACAAGAAAGCTAATAAAACGTTCATTATCAATAGGCTACCTGGATGGGTAACTGGAGCTTAACCCCACTGAGGAATTTGGGGAGCCTCACACTCATCGCACTGAGGAAGGAGGTGCTGCTGTTTTCATGGGTGGAGGAAGGGCCTGAAGCACCCAGCGCTCCGGCCTGCTGTGCCTGCTGTGCACTGAGAGTGGGTACAGCAGCCAGAGCAGGTGCCAAGGGAAATGGAGGGAGATACTGACTGAGGTCTGGCTCAGTGGGACGGAAACAGTGGAGGCCATGGAAGTGTGGAGAGCACAGCAGTTGCAGCCGCTGCTACAAGAAGAAAACTCAAAGAGCAGGCCAACGCCAACACCTCAAGGTGGACAACAGCAAACTAGAAAACATAGTCTGTGAATGCCCAACATGTAGACATTGACATTTGTTGGTGGTTTCAACCAAAACTAAGAAAAGTCACTTATATCCTTTCAGTGGCAGCAGCAAACACCCAGAATGCTTAAGCATGGCCAAACTGGACTGCTCTGCTTAGTACGGTAGTACTAAGTACCTGAAGAGAGAAAGGAAAGGAGATAAGCCCAGCTTCCAAGAGACTGTGTGGACGTCAAGGGGAAGAAAACATCATGACCACCCACATTCTGCTCCACACCCCAAGCAGAATAGCTGTGTAGAAAAGATGGGAGCAAGGAAATACATAACAGGGGATATTTAATATAGTTTTCCTTATTTTTTATTGTGGCATGAGTATATGTACATACAATAATAAACTTCCTGTCCCTCAATTCTTCAAAACCTTTAGTAAAAACGACATTATTTACCAATGCTCTGGTATGACTTGATTCCAGGGACACCCAGAACATTGCCGAGGGGCAGAGATTGACAAAAGGGCAGTTGATAGCCAGATGACAGCACTGTTCATAGGACTTTCTTATATATCCAAGTTGTAAATCAAGTGACCTTCAGGCTAATTCAGTCTCAGATGGAAATTATACCCATCCCCAGATTTTTTTAAAAATTGGTACCAATACTTTTAGATTTCACATTAAATTTCTGGCTTCTCCTAGAAAAAAAAAAAAAGGAGATATTATACACTAGGATAAGCCCTGGCAACAGCCAAATAGCACACATTCAGACAGTTATCATCCCCATCACTTTCTATTGTTTCCTTTCCTAGCAAAAGTGTCTACCAAACATGGAAAAAGGAAAACTATCCAGAATACTGCCTGATTCCAGAAAGAAAAGGGAATGAATACTTTGTGGAAGTGAGGAACAATCCTATGTTCAACACAAAAGGTGTGCATTAAACATGAGGTTTTAGAGTTCCTGAGAGTGACCTTTGTACTCAGAAAAGATTAGCCTCATGGTATTTTGATTTTAAATATTAATATTTGATTTATTCAAGTTACAAATTTAAAAGCCTAGTATTTCCTTAAGCTTCTCATTTCACCTTACAAATTTAATTCTATTTATAACCTAGTAAATTTTAGCAATTGCTTTTAAGGCAACTTAGAGGAATATTTAGCTCCATTTATAAACAGTTAACTAAAGCTCTTCAAACATTTAAAATTCATTTATAAATTTAATGTATTTGATTTCCTTTAAGTACTTCAATTGTCTGGTTTAAAACCTTCCTGCATAATTAAATAAATCTCTTAAATCAAATAGATTAAATTTATAAATATAGTGAATCAAGTTCTTTTAAATATTCCAACACTGTAGATCAATTTAGTAATATTTCAACCTTAAAACCACAAGTCTAAATCAATTACTCAATTATGCTTTTTAAAATGGAATTATGAGACTGATTATGCTACTCTACCAGACCAAATTCCCCTAAGCATTACAAAAGTTTTATCAAACAAAAACACATTCCTTTTTAACACAAAAGCATATTGTGTTAGTTTCAATTCTATTAAATATTTCTCCATTTAATGTAAAACCTTATCTGGTTAAAAAAAAGACAATTACTACTTATCCAGGTAGTAAACACCACTGCTGATTTTGACCAGGACACTCACCAGATTCTGTTAGCAAAATTGACAGAATGTCCCAAGCCCTATTTCTGGTCTACAGGAGGGACTTCAAACTAAGGTAGGTGTCACATAACTTGCTTTCTAAAGTTTTAGTCACACCATTACTAAATTACAAACCAGCTTAGACTTTTTAATTGCCACTCAGGTAGCTATATCCCTTTAATTGTATTATGTATTTCTTTGGATCTTAAAATAAATATCTCCCCTTTTAAATCTAAAGACTTGTGTCCTACGGCAGAATACACATTCTTTTCCCATATTTTCTATCTTTGTTCTAATACCCTTATGGACATTAAAATGTTATCAAAATGAGTACCGACATTTCAGGTACATTTTTGTCTACTTGGCCGTGGTGTCCAAGACAGTTTACTGACAGTGCTATGTGGAAAGACTACACCGGGACCCCTACCTACCTCTTACTTGTAGGAATTTGCTTTGGCATCTATGAGACAGGCCATACTACAAGATTAGAAATCCAAAGGCTGTGAATGGAGGAAGGGACCTATTGTTTAATTGTTCTTTTCAGGAGTCACCAGCCCTTTACAGAATCAGATACAAATTATACACCTTCTGCATTGGCAAGCACACAACATTTAATTTATAATTTCCAAGATTTTGTGATTTCCCCTGATATTCGCCAATATATATCAAGTTAAAAAACAAACAAAAAAATCTTTGGACTAGATAGATCTTTAAAGTTATTTCCCAACATGATCTTGAAAATATAATCTATCAAAGTGACATATTACAGATGAGATATTGGAAATTTGGTTTAGAGAATTGGTTTTCAAAATGAATAACCTTCAGAGCTCATCAGAGTCAAAGCAGAACAGAGTTCAATGAGATTGGATAGAGTAATCTCCTTCTTACGAGAGAAAATGTTTTAGTCCTAATTTTCATTGAACATGTACATCAGAAGTAGGGTGTAATAAAAAAATTAATCCACAAGTTTAAAAATACTTTTTAACTTTCTTTTATTTTTCAATTACAGTTGACATATTAGTTCAGGTGTACAACATAGTGAATAGACAATCATTTATATAATTATGATCCCCCTGATAAACCTAGTACCCATCTGACACCATAGACACTTATTATATTATTGACTATATCCCCTGCTATACTTTACATCCCCATGACTATTTGTAACTGCCAATTTGTACTTCTTACTCCACCTTTTTTTTACCCAATTCCCCAATGTCCCTCCTATCTAGCAATCATCAATTTTTTTCTCTGTATCTATTACTTAGTCTGTTTCTACTTTTTTGTTCATTTATTTTGATTTTTAGATCCCACATATAAGTGAAATCATATGGTATTGGCCTTTCTCTGTTTTACTTACTTCATTTAGTGTAACATCCTATAGGTCCATCCATGTTGTCACAAATGTTAAGATTTCATTGTTGTTTTATGGCTGAGTAATATTCCACTATATGCAGATACCACTTCTTCTTTATCCATTTGTTTATCATTGGACACTTACCCTGCTTTCATGTCTTGGCTATTGTAAATAATGCTGCAGTGAACATAGAATGCATATGTCTTTTTGAATTAGTGTTTGAGGTTTCTTCAGATAAATACCTAGAAGTGGAATTGCTGGGCTGTATGGTAGTTCCACTTTTAATTTTTTGAGAAACCTCCATTCTGTTTTCCATAGAGGCCGCATCAATTTACATTCCCACCAGAAGAGCATAAAGATTCCCTTGTCTTCACATTCTTGTCAACATTTGTTGTTTGTCTGATTTATTGATGATAGCCATTCTAACAGGTATGAAGTGACAGGTCATTGTGGTTTTAATTTGCAATTCCCTGATGATTAGTGATGTAGAGCATCTTTTCATATGTCCATGGGCCATCTGTATATCCTGTCTGGAGAAATGTCTATTCAGGTTCTTGGCCCCTTTTTAATCTAATTGTATGTTTGTTTGTTTCTTTTTCTGGTGTTAAAATGTATGGGTTCCTTATATATTTTGGATATTATCCCCAAATCAGATATATCATTGGTGAATATCTTTTGCAATTTGGTAGATTATCCTTTCTTTCAGTTGATGGTTTCCTTTGCTGTGTAAAAACTTTTAATTTTATATAGTCCCATTTGTATATATTTTTTCTTTTCTTTACCTTGCTTCAGGGGTCATATCCAAAAAGTATCACTAAAAGAGATGTAGAAGATTTTACTGCCTATGTTTTCTTCCAGGAGTTTTATGGTTTAGGGGTCTTACATTTAAGTCTTTAATCTATTTTGAGTGTATTCTTGTATATGGTATAAGAAATGGTCTAGTTTCATTTTTCTTGCATGCATATTTCCAGATTTCACAGCACTATTTGGTAAAGAGACTGTCTTTATCCCATTGTATATATATCCTTTCCTCCTTTGTCATAGATTATTTGATCATGTGAGTGAGGGTTTATTTCTGAGCTTTCTATTCCATTCCAATGTTCTAAGATCTATTTTTATACTAGAACCATGCTGTTTTAATTTCTATGGCCTTGTAGTATACTTTGACATTAGGTAGTGTAATACCTCCAACTTTGTTCTTCCTCTTCAAGACTGCTTTGGCTATTTGAGGTTTTGTGGTTCTGGATAAATTTAGGGATTATTTGTTCTAGCTCTGTGAAAAATGCCATTGGTATTTTGATATGTCATTGAATCTGTAGATTGCTTTGGGTGGTATAGATATTTTAAAAATGTTAATTCTTCCTATTCATGGGCACAGTATATGCTTCCATTTATTTATATCTTCTTTAATGTTTTATAGTTTTCTGAGTATTAAAGGGGCATTTATGAAATGAAATAGAATGAGCTTGTTCTCCATCTTTCCTATAATTTTAAGACACAGTAAGTTTTTCTTTGGTTAATTTTTTGTGTTTGTTTTGGATGTATTACTAAAGACAAAATAGAAACAGCTTCTCTGCAAAGTCATGACCTCTGGTGTTCCACATATGTCTGGGATAATTAACCACTACTGATCAACAAGAGGAAGAACCACATATTGTGTGATGAATGAATCAAAGATATCTTAATATTCCTTCCAACATGTAACTTTCACACGCATCATAGCAGATCATGTAATTTTTTAAAATTGATATTTAGAGATAGAGGAGAGAGAGAAAGAAAGAAAGAAAGAAGCATTCATTTGTTTTTCCACTTAGTTGTATACTTATTGGTTGCTTCTGTATGTGCCCCTGACCAAGGATCAAACCCAAAACCTTGATGTTTCAGGATGTTGCTCTAACTGACTGAGCTACCCAGCCAGGATCAGATCACATAATTTTGCATGAGCTCCACCAATTGTTTGATCTATACACACTATAGCACAATGTTAACTAATCAGAAATAATTCATCTTAGTATTGTATTTTTAGAGTCTACATTTTGCATAGTAATGTTAATTCTGTTGAGTTAAAATCTCTCATTGATAGCACAAGTTTAAAGGAAGACATACAGCTACATTAGACTCTCTTTGTGCCCTCTGTGTTAAAAGCTAAAAGCAAACTTCTAACATGGTTTAATCTTCTGTAGTATTTTTAGAGGTGTAGCAGCTTTCTGAAACTATTTTATCTGTGTAACCCCCAGAGCCAGGGCTCCTGCATTGAGCACATTTCAGGCTTGGGTTTAAGCTGCCAGGCTTTTAGAGCGACACAGAAAACAAAGTGCTGAGGCATGAGGCTATCAACAAAAGCAATGCTTTCTTTAAAGTTTCAGTTCAATAAATGTTTGCCTTACGGAAAAGGTCTTTGCTTTTTGAGACATCTTCAATCAAAAGCTCTCATTTTAAATCATGATTAAAAAAACCTAACTTTATCGTTGTTGGTAGAGATGGAATTACTAAGGTTCCTACAAAATAATGGGGTTGTAGTGAGGTCAAAGGCAGGAGACTTGACCTCCGCAATCTTGGCACGAGTACTTAAACTTCTAGTAAGAATAAAATGTAAAATCGACAGCGGGAGGGGAGGGAGGAAATATCTTCAGGATTTGGACAGCTACCATAAATGTCTGGCTCCAGAGGGTTCATGCCTCCTTTAAAGGCACTGGAATTTGAATTTAAAAGAAAAAATCCAGTAAAAAAGATGTCCCTGAAGGAAATTAAGCCCAAGGATTCGGAGTCTGAGGCCCTTTTCCCCTCCTACAGGAACACTCCCGATTAGGGGAGAAGCTGACAGAACCCCATGCATCTTCTTGCAGGGAGAGTGGCCTCGAGCTAAGAACAACTTCCATCACACTCCTAAGTACCGTTGGAGCCAAACCTGACAATATTTTAGTAAATGTTTCCATTTTATCTTCACTTCCTTTAGGGCCATGTCCTTCTTATCAAACACTGCATATTTTCCATGGAATACTCCAATTAGCAATTTGAAAAATAAATGCTTTTTGTTTATATTAAAGTAAAACACACTATATGTTAGAACTCAAAATTAGGATATGCAAACCTATAAAATGAAAGTAAAACAACAAGTGAAGATATAGCATAAGATATATTTTGGTCCAATCATATAAAAAAATTCAGAAATAATGCTAACTCAGCAATCATAGGAAATGCATTTATTCATCTGATTATTTATTCAGTCATTACATACTGAGCTCCTGTTATATGATAGGCACTAAGGAGAAAAATATAAAAGAAACAAACACTCTTTTAAGAAGACATTGCCTGAAATCTGGCAGATACAAAATATTGGTTCTCAGATAGTGTAAAGCATAACAGATGACGTTCTGGGAGCAAAGAGAAGGCTTAGATATGGGAGGGGGTAGAAGCTCTAAAGGTCTCTTGAATAAGGAATTTTAAAGGATAGCTAGGAATCAGCTGGGAAAAAGGGCAAATGGCATTTAACAGTTTTTTTTCATGCATAATAACAAAACACATTTCCAGTATGCAAAAGTTTTCCAAGTTTATTACAGTATATTCATATAAAACTCAGATATGATCTTATGATAGCTAATCAAATTATATCTGAAGCTCATGGGAGGTTGGCTTAACTTTTCTTAACCCAGGCCCCAGTGGTTTTCTGACAGCCCAGTGATATGCAGCACAAAGTCTATGGCATCTCAAAGGAATGCAGCTCGTAGGAGACCCCAGGCAGGCCCAAGATGGCTTAGGTGGATACTGAGCTAGCCCCCTCCCAAGAACATACTGAATGCATACCTGTACTTAAAGCAGTTCCTCCTGAAAGACAACTGTGAGCAAATTCCAGTTTCTGTACAACAAGCAAAAGAGCGAGACTACATAGAGAAGACTGGGGAGCTGCAAGAGCTCTCTGGGAGCTGAGGGAACAACCCAGTAACTGGTGAGCACAATTGGTTATCATTCCTCTGCACGTGGATAGCAGGCAGGAGCTCCATCTGTGTTCCCTGGCCATCCTGCAGGGCACTGTAGAGCACCCCTGGCCTGGGAGCTAGATCCAGCAATACTAGAAGGGCACTACAGCATCACACAAGAAGCCCCTCCATCTGAAGATTGATTCAGCCAGTATAGCAGGGTGCTGCTTCACACACCCACTGGGCTGTGTGCACACACGTGGCTCCCATGCCTAGAGAGAGTGTGAAGCTAGGAAAAATGTTGCTATATCTGCCTGCAGGGTTACCCTGTCCGGTGACAAGTGTATAGACAGTGGAACATTACTGTGTGCTCACATGGGGCTGTGCCTCTGGGAGAGAGTGAGTAGCTAGCCAAACTCCATGATACCCACATATATACCCACATATAGGGCTACCCTGTGTAGACTGCCTGGAGTGCTACTATGCCTGCAGGCAATGCTACGTCACTTGGAGGAAGGGTGGAGCTAGTGGGACATTGAAACTCAGGCACACAGACAGTCCCCATCCAAACCCAGCTGTAATGGCAGACAATTAAAACAACATGGCACACATTCAGGGCTACTCTTAAAGAGTGAGTGGGGCATGGGTGAGTGACTAAGATATGACAGTGGCCCAGAGTGGGTAAGAATTATTAAAGTATGGCTGTGTTGGTAGACAAGGCTTCCCCACCTGGACAGGGGACAGAGCTCATGGAGTGTCGAGACACAAGCATACAAAGCATCCTTGCTCAGACCTCCCTCTGTCCACAAACAGTTAAAGCAACAAGTCATGCCAAGAGTGCACCAGGCAACCACATCTGGATAAGAAGGCAAGAAAGCATGTATACACCAGACTTCCCACTGAAAACTCACTCCTTCAGCCCAGGCAACATGTCTGGAACCACATGCACTCATCCTGTCTACAGCTGTCCTGCCAAAACTATGCCACACACAATCTACACAGAGACCACTTTTTCAAGACTGGTAGAGATAGCTATTCCATCCAACTCATAGGAACAAACACAATATCAAACAAATTAGGGATATAGAAGAATATGCCCCAAATGAATAAGAAAACACCCAGAGAAAATGAAACAGAGATAAGCACTTTGACAAAGAATTTCTTTAAAATGATCATAAGGATGCTAAACAAACTTGAGAGTAGAAAAGAGGAACTCAGAAAGTACTTCATCAAAGGGATAGAAAATGTATAAAGAACCAGTCAGAGATGAAGAATACAATAGCTGAAATAAAGCATACATTAATTAACTACTATGCTTCATTTCATATTAAGACAGAAGAACAGACTAGAGACCTGGAAGACAGAATAGTAGAAATCACCCAATCAGAACAGCAAAATAAAAAGAAGAATTCTGGAAAACATGAGGATGTATAAGGGACCTCTGGGATAACTTGTACCCTAACAGAGACATGATAGGGATTCCAGAGGAGAAGGGAGAAAGAAACAGAAAGAATATTTGAAGAAATAATGGCTGAAAACTTCCTAATCAGGTGAAGGAAACAGACATCCAGGTCCAGGAAGCACAGAAAGTTCTGAACAGGATGAACCCAAAGAGACCTACACCAAGACTTTTTAATTAAATGGGAAAAATTAAGACTAAAGAGACAATTTAGAAGGCAGCAAAAATAAAATAAGTCACATACAAGGGAAAGCGCCAGATCAAAAGGGAGTGGCAAGAAATATTTAAAGTGCTAAAAAGGAGGACTCTGCAACCCACAACACTATATTCAGCAAGGTTTTCATTCAGAATTGAGTAAAAGATAAAGACTTTCGCAGACAAGCGAAAACCTAAAGGAGTTCACAACCACTAAACCAGCCTTACAAGAAATGTTAAAGTGTCTTCTTTTTCCATAAAAGAAAAAGCCATAACCAGAAGTAAAGTACAGGAAATTAAAAAAAAAAGAAACCTTACTAGTAAAGGCAAATATACAACAATCACAGTGAATCAATCACTTATAAGACTAAAATAAAGGTTTAAAGACAATAGTAGCAAAATTATAACTATAATAAATAATGAGGGAATACAGAAAACAAAAAGATTTAAATATCATGTCAAAAACAGGAAGTGGAGGGGAAAGTAAAGATGCAGTGCTTTTAGAATGCAATTGCACTCAAGTGCCTATCAGCTTAAAACAGACTGCTGCAAGTATAGTATATAGATGAACATATATGAATCTCATGGTAACCATAAACCAAAAGCATGCCAAAATGAAGAGAAAAGCATCCAATCAAAACCCCAAAGAAAATCAACAAATCAAAAGAAAAGAGACCAAGAACAGAAGAAGAAACAAAAAAACAACAAAAACAACCAAAAATCATTTAGCAAAATGGCAACAGTACATACCTATCAGTAATTACTTTAAATGTAAAATGGACTAATGCTCCAATTGAAGGACATAAGGCAGCAGAATGGATAAAAACAAGACCCATATTTATGCTGCTATAAGACTCACTTTATTTATTTATTTATTTATTTTTTCTTAAATGAGAAGAGGGGAGGCAAAGAGACAGACTCCCACATGTGCTCCAACCGAGATCCACCCAGCAACGTGATGGGCTGCTGATGCTTTGCCCATCTGGAGCTGTTGCTCTGTCACTTGGCAACTGAGCTATTTTAGCACCTAAGGTAAGGCCATGGAGCCATCCTCAGTGCCAGGAGCCAACTTGCTCCAACTGAATCATGGCTGTGGGAGGAGAAGAGAGGGGGACAGAGAGGAGAGAAAGAGAGAGGACAAAAAGGGAGTGGGGTGTAGAAGTAGCTGCTTCTCCTGTGTGCTTTGACCGAGAATCGAACCTGGACATCCATACACTGGGCCGATATTCTACCACTGAGCCAACCAGCCAGGGCCAAGACTCACTTTAGATCAAAACTCTCATACACTGAAAGAATGGAAAAAAGATATTCTATAAGATAGAAGTTAAAATAAAGCTAGGGTAGCAATACCCATATCAGAAAAAATAGACTTTAAAACAAAGAATGTAAAAAGAGACAAAGAAGGACATTATGTAATTTCAAAGGGGTTAATACAAGAAGAGGATATAAAAATTGTAAGTATTTATGTACCATGCATGGGAGCACCCAAGTATATAAACCAAATATTATTAAACACAAAGGTAGAAGTTAACAGTAATATTATAACAATTGAGGAATTTTTTTTTTAAGTGAGAGGAGGGTAGATAAACAGTTTCCTGCATGTGCCCTGACCAGGATCCACCTAGCAATCCCCTTTTGGGGCTGATGCTCGAATAAACCATACTATCCTCAGTGCTCAGGACCAATGCTGGAACCAGTCGAGCTACTAGCTGTAAGAGGAAAAGAGAGAGAGAAGGGAGGGAGGCTGGGAAAGAGAAGCAGATGGTTGCTTCTCCTCTGTACCCTGACCAGGGATCGAACCTGGGACATCCACACACAGAGCCAATGCTCTGTCCACTGACCCAACCATCTAGGGCAAACAGTTGGGGAATTTAATAGTCCACTATCTCAATGAATAGATCATTCAAACAGAAAAATAGTAAGAAAATAATGGCCTGTATTCCACATTAGTCCAGTTTGATTAATAGACATTAATAGAATATTTCATCCCAAAACTTATATATTTTTTCTCAAGTGCACATAGAACATTTTCCAGGATAGAGCACACACTAGTCCACAAAAAAGCCTCAATAAATTCCAGAAGATTGAAATTTTATCAAGCATATTTCTGACTACTGGCATGAAACTAGAAAGCAAATACAGAAAGAAAACTGGAAAAAATACAAATACGTTAAGGTTAAACAACGCTCTTCTAAACAACCAATAAATCAAAGAGAAAATCAAGCAGGTCATCAGAAACTACCTTGAGATAAATGAAAATGAAAACATCACCTTACAAAATTTATGGGATGCAGCAAAAATGATTATAAGAGAAAAGTTTATTGCTAAACAGGCCTACCTCAAGAAGCAGGAGAACTCACAATCTAAACTTACACTTAAAGAAACTAGAAAAAAAAGAAGAGAAATAGAAGGAAGGAAACAGTAAGACCAGAGCAGAGATAAATGAAATAGAAAATAGAAAACAATAGAAAAGATCAATGAAACTAAAAGCTGGTTCCTTGAAAGGATAAATAAAATTGACAAGCTTTTAGCAAGATTCATCAAGAAAACCCAGAAAGAATACAAATTCAGAAGTGAAAGAAAAAAGATTGCAACTGACACCAGAGAAATACAAAGGATCATTAAAGAATATTAACAATTATATGCCAACAAATTGAACAATCTGGGAAAAATGGATAAATTTATAGCAACATACAACCTTCCATGACTAAAACAGGGAAAAAAGCATCTGAACAGACCAACTACTAGCAATGAAATTGTTTCAGGAATCAAAAATAAATAAATAAAATAATCCTCTCAACAAACAAAAGCTCAGAACCAGACAGCTCCACAGGTGAATTCTACCAAATATTTAAAGAAGATTTAGCGCCTATCCTTCTCAAACTATTAAAAAAAAAAACAAAAAACTGAAGAGGATGAAATGCTTCCAAACTCATTCTATAAGGCCAGCATTACCCAGATAACAAAGTGAAAGACACTATGATAAAGGAATTACTGGCCAACATCCCTGATGGACATAGATGTTAGAATTCTTAACACAATACTAGCAAACAGAATTCAACAATACATTATAAAGATTATATGCCATGATGATCAAGTGAAATTTATACCAGCCATACAAGGGTAGTTCAACATCCACAGAATAATTAATGTGATTCGTCACATCAATAAAACCAAGGATAAAAATTATATGATAATTTCAATAGATACAGGAAAGCATTTCACAAAATTCAGCATCCATTTATGATTTAAAAAAACAAAACAAAGTGGGTATATAAGGAACTTACATCAACTTGATAAAGGCAATATATGACAGGCTCATAGATAACAACATACTAAGTGGTGAAAAGTTGAAAGCTTCTCTTCTAAGATCAGGAATAAGAGAAAGATACTCATTCTTACCACTATTACTTAACATAGTATTGGAAATCCTACCTGCAGCAATCAGATAAGAAAAGAAAGGCACCCAAATTGGAAATGAAGAAGTAAAACTGTCAGTATTTGCAGGAGACATAATATATACAGAAAAGCCTAAAAAAAGCCACCCAAAATTAACAGATTAGAAGAATTCAGTAAAGTAGGAAGATAAAAGATTAATGCACAGAAATCCATCATAGTCCTATACACTAACAGTGAACAATCAGAAGGAGAAATTAAAAAAACAAACCCATTTACAATTCCATCAAAAGAATAAAATACCAAGGAATACATTTAAAAAGAGGTAAGACTCTAAAAACGGTAGGACACTGAAGATGACACAAATAAATGGAAGGACATTACTGTGCTCATGAATTGGAAAGATTAAACTACCATCACTAACATGACCTAACTACCCAAAGCAATCCACAGATTCGATACAACTGCTATCAAAATACCACAAAGACCCAAATAACTAAAAGTAATCTTGAGAGAAAAAAAAAACCAAAGTTGGAGGTATCACAATTCCTGGCTTCAAATTATATTACAAGACTATAATAATCAAAACAGCATGGTACTGGCACAAAAACAGATGCATAGCTCAATGGAACAAAATAGAGTCCAGAAATAAACTGTTGCTTATATGGTCAACTAATTTATAACAAAGGCAAGAGTATACAATGAAGAAATAACAGCCTCATAAACAGTGGTGTTGGGAAAACAGGACAGATACGAGCAAAAAAAAAAAAAAAAAAAAAAAGAAAAAAAAAGAAAAAGAAAGAAAGAAACTGGATCACTCTCTTTCACCATAAACCAAAATAAATTCAAAATGGATTAAAGACTTAAATATAAGGTCTAAAACTATAAAATTTTAGAAGAAAATATAGGTAGCAAACTATTCAACATAAGTCTAAATAATATCTTTTTGGATGCATCCCCTCGAGTTAAGGGAAACAAAAGCAAAAATAGACAAATGAGACTCTGTTAAATTAAAATCTTCTGCACAGCAAAGGAAACCTTCAACAAAACAAGACAATCTACTTAATGGGAGAATATGTTCATCTGATAAGGGGTTGATACCCCAAAGATATACGGAACTCACCCAACTCACTAATAAAAATATTTTAAAAATCCAATTTAAAAAATGGGCAGAGGACATGTAAAAACATTTCTCCAAATAAGACATACAGCTGGCCAATAGACAGATGAAAAGATATTCAACATCTCCAAACATCAAAGAAATGCAAATCAAAATACCTCACACCAGTCAGAATGACTATTATAAAAAATTTGACAAATAACATGTTGGCAAGGATGTGGAGAAAAGGCCTTGTAAATTATTGTTTAGTGCACCCACTATTGAAAACAGTATGAAGAGTCCTCAAAAACTAAAAATAGACATTCCATATGACCCAGTAATTTCACTTCTCATTATATTTCAAAAAAAATTTTTGAGAGCATTATGCTAAGTAAAATAAGTACATCAGAAAAAGCTAAGAACTATATGATTTCACACAGAGTGGGATATAAAACTGTGATTTATGGACATAGACAAAAGTAAAACAGTTACCAGGGGGTAGGGAATAAAGAGGGAAAAATATACGGTAACAAAAAATGATTTGACTTTGGGTGATGGGCACACAGTGCAATCAATAGTTCAAATGCTACAGAGATGTTCACCTGAACCTATGTATTCTTGACCAATGTCACCCATTAAATTTAATTTCTAAATGAAAAAGGAAAAATAAAAGAAAACACTAATTTGAAAAAGATATATATGTACACCTGTGTTCACTACAGCATTATTTACAACAGCCGAGATATGAAAGCAACCTAGGTGCCCAATAGATGAATGAAAAAAGATGTGAGATATATATATCTCACATATATATATTTGAGACCATATGTCTACTTGAGACAAGATGAATAAACCTAGAGAATATATATATATATGAAATACATCAGAGAAAGAAAAAGAATGTATTGTTTTACTTATATGTGGAATATAAAACAAAACAAAAATGCAAAAATGACTCATAGAAACAGAGGCCAAGGGGATGGTTGAAGGGGAATCTAGTCAATAATGTTATGATAAGTTTGCACAGTGCCAGGTGATTACTACTAGAATTAATGGGGTGATCACATTGTAAGGTATAAAACTGTCAAACCATTACATTGTATACATAAAACTGATACAATATTGTATAAACTGATAAAATACTATACACAAAAAATCCAGTCTCTCTTGTGCAGCATGTATGCACAAAACACAAATAACTTTATAAAGGAACATTCAAGTCCCCTTCCCCCAGTAACTAATTGGAAAAGATATAAGGTAAGCACCCCTATGTTCACTGAGTAACAAGCGAAACTATCTTACAGACAGTTGCAAATACACTTAACAAGGAAGATTAATGGTGCTCTGCATGTTCCAAGGGAACCAGGGCATCTGTACCTTCCTCCTTTCTACTTGCTCAAGTCACTTTTGTTTTCAGCTTACTGTACTTTTTATCAGGACTAATTAGAATGTACTTCCTGCCAGGGGTTAGCATTTTCCATATTTTTTTTTGTAGGTACTGATTGCATGTCACTGACATCAAGGTTTCTATCCACTGGGCCACATAAAAAACTAAGAAAGGCTGCAGAAGGAAGAATGTTGAAAATCAAAAGGTGTGGGAGAGCGGAAAGAGAGAACCGTCAATGCGCTTAGCCTGCTGCGCAGGCGTGCAAGCCCGTGCCGGCTCTAGTTATTAGCACAGCGGGCTGAAGGTCTGCAGAGTTTCCACTGAGCCTCCTCCTGATGAGAAAAGCTCAGGAAGGAGACAGTCTATCTTCTTTGATCTCACGGACACTGATTCAAGAATTCCCATCGCAGGAGAGCCAGTCCCCAAAGCTCTGTGAGCCTTCCCAGGGCCTTCAAGCACTTTGTCCACCCTCGTGGAACTTGGACATTTCTGTAGAAAGTACAGACCCACAGCACTTTGAGAAAAAGAGAGCAAAGGCATGAGGTGATGGCCAAGCATCGTTTAGTATTTTTAAGCCCTCCATGAATGAATGAATTACTGCCTAAATTCTGTAAGACCCAGACAAGTAATCGAGGGCAGTGAGTGTGGACACACTGTAGAGAGAACACAGACAAAGCAGAGAATTCAGGCCCTAAGGAGCAACCACTATTCAACTTTAACCCAATATTTTGTCATAACAGCATGTAGGTCCAGTGTGGCCAAAACTTCTGACACTTCAAGAGGAGTGGAAATAAAAGTTTTAATGTTAAATTCTCCAATTTTGGAATGTCGGTGGCAAATGTAAAACACATCCAGGTCAAAGAAAATAGAACTGGTGCCAGATGCGGCTGGGACAATGGTTTGTGTCATCTGATCAAGGTTAAGGCAAGAGTTTGGAGACCCCCTTAGCAGCAGAAAGCAGGACAAAGCAGGGACTCCGCTGGAGCTTAGGTACCTGGACTGTGCGGCTCGAACCTAGAGGGGCCGGAGAAGCACACCAGCTGGTCTTGGATAGAAATGTCCTTAAGGTTTCCTCCCCTATTTTCAAAGCAAACAATATTAGGTTCAAGATTTCTAAGGAAGCAACATAAACACTTTGCTTTACTTCTAAATGTTTTACAGGGCATGTGGTATGATCAAGTTGTTTGCATTGGCTCTCTACGCTCAATCACATTTATGGAAATAAATCTGCTGGTTTGCTTTTCTCTGATTCTCAAGATGATTTCCTTTCACAGGTATTAGAACTGAATGATATGAATGTCCCCGTTCATTGTACAGACAAAATGAGGGATTTTGGACGTGGCTTTCCTCAGCACTTCAGGGGCTGTAAGAACAATTTCAATGCGCAAGGGCATCCCAGCTGCATTTCATGATGGTCAAAGAAGTTCAGGGCTAGAAATCATAGTATAAACCCGACGAGGGCCTCATAGCCACTGGGCCTGTTTCTGTGAAGTGGGTGGGCAATGGGGAAGGGAGCAAAGGTGCTCTGCCCTGCGCAGGCAGGAGTGGTAGCCTGTCATTCTTAGAACCTCCAGCAATGCAGAGCACAGGATTGAGCAGCCTGAAGTAGTGGAGTCAAGTGCATTTATATGTCCATTCCATAAATATCCAAAACCTACCGCAAGCCAGGTGTCCTAGGTTCTGTGGATCAGCAGCAAATTCAAGTTTCTGCCACCATTAAAAAAAAAATTCTAAAAAAATATACAATTCAACAAATAAATGTATATTACAATGTCAGCCAGTGCCACTTTGCTCGTAAATGTTTTCTCGAAGGTAACAGAGCATTTCCTGGGTACGGAAAGAGCAAGAACACTGTCGACCTCCTGCATTCACATCTCCTTGCACCCTGTTTGACAAAGGCACAGTCTGAAAGCCAGTTAAACTAGTTAAAACTCCTCTTCTTAAACAGACATGAGATTCCCTATGCCTCGGTTTCTCACCTGTAAAATAAGGATAGCGTGAGCCACCACCTTGAAGGATTAAATGTGGATGACGTGACAAGGATGCACTGGGCTGTACAGAGAGCTGGGGACAGAGTCAGCACCGCTCACCATGATCTGCTTATCACTGTCCCCAGCCCCAGCACAGCAACTACCTCCAAGCGGTCCCTCAGCTGAAATCAGTTCCCTTTCCCTTTCCATCCCCCTTAGAGCTGCGCACATGCACGTCTGCGTTCCAAAGCAGGGATCCTTTTGTAGGAGGAGTGTGTTATATTGGATGTGCTGGGGCTGAGGGGAGCTTGAGTTCTTCCCGAACCCAGTTAGCACAGTTCTGATTTAGCTCTTTTCTTCCTTTCTATACATACAGTTAAAACATATGCACTAATGTATGAACAAAATTTGAAGGCATTTGTTGGACTGTATTATTTCTTACCGAAAATTCTTTGTGGCCAAAATGAAAGTTTCCTATTGCCATGAATAACACTAAGAAAAAATTAACAGTTGTGTTGACAGAGTCCTTTGAAATGTATTGCTATAATAGGACTTCACTTTGATTTATATAGGTTGATGACTGCCAAAAAGTTGAATGATAAAATTTTCCAATGCAAAAATAACTTTCCTGAAATGAATAAAATGCTTGAAACATATATTTGATGAATAAATTCTAACACCGGTTTAATACTGACTGCCAGATTTTTCAAAGGCTGTTGAAAATGGGTCCCTTTAGCAATGCAGGTGAAAGAAAAGTAAAGAAATTGATTTTGAATTAAATTTGCAAACCTAATCCCACAGCTGCTTACCTACGTTTGGCCAAATATGAATTTAATAGATTTTTCCCACTCACCATTAAAAGATAGTGTTAGTGTTAGTCTCTTGCAAACTGCCCCTAGGAAATTTATTTGAGAAATAATAAAGAAACAACCATTAATTTATGAAGAACAATTAATTTGTAGATGTGCTATAACATTATAGCCAGCATATTTGTAAATTTATTCCAAATCTTTCAAATTAAGTGTATTAAATCAGAAGCTGCATAAATCACAATACATTAAAAAAATTAATGATTACTCTAGACCTAACATATCTGTGGAGAAACCATGCCAAGTAATTTCCATGAATTGTGACAGTTAGAAGAAAGAGATTTTATATCTGACCCGAAACAATTAGTATGCATTGCCATTATCAGCTTCCACTATCCCACACAGGAATTACCGGTCAAATAACTATGCCTAGCAATAAATACATTTTGAAAACTCTTTGGTTGCATTCAAACTTTTCACAATATCCACTGCAACTTCATATAAAGCTAACCCTTTTTTGACCAGTTTATTTAATGATGTGACACTTCTTACTGGACACTTGATGTCCCTTACCTCATTCTCCTTTCTTCCTTCATATAACTTGTCTTACTTCTTCTATACATACATTCCTATATGTATACAATATGCATTATATTTATGGTGCTCAAGACCATGGTGGTCAAGACTTTGCATTCAACACCTCTAAACCATGGCAATTCTGCATGGCATTGACCCCGGTTAACAGATGAGGAAACTGAGGCACTAAGAATATAAATGACATGCCTGAGGACATAAGACTGATAAATGATAGCACTCAGATTGGAGGGTCATTTTTAATATATCAGGCTGCAGTATACATTCCTTTATAGGAAACCTGAAAAAAAAAAAATAGATGCTTTGATGGTTGACTCAAAGTGAGAGGGAAAAGGAGTTTGACTAGCTATTTGAAAGAGAACTTTGTAACTGGAATTATACTTATGCTTTAGAGCTAGTGTTTTTCAACCTCTGGTCCACGGACTAGTCCGCCAGAAATTTCCTGCTGGTCCACGAAGAGTTAACAACCCTGATGTTGTATGAAAATTATAGACCCAATGATCTTAGTTGAATTTGCTTATGCTCAGGATGATTTCTGCCTTAGTAGCCCCAAAATAATTTTATTTTCACCAGTCTCCAAATGTAAAAAGATTGGAAACCACTGCTTTAGAATATTCAGCTTAAGTGCTTTGCATTTTGCTCTTAAAGAGAAAAAAAAAAGGTGAGTATAACTATAGATGAAATTGTGACCGTGGCCGAATGACTGCTGTAACGTGAAGGGTAGTCTCCTGCAGGAAGCCTGCTTGGGACATTACTGTCTCCATGGCAGGCCTGCTTTGATTTCCGGTCCAGGCCATGTCTGTGTGACAGCACGGGCATTTCTAAGTGGTTGCCCGAGAGCTGCTAAATATGGAGTGACTAGTTGTGAGGATGTAAGTTTCATTGCCATGACACTTTTTCTCCTGTACTCACACGCTAGTTTACTGACCTTTCAGTTTATATCTCTTGATAAATAAACTGCAGTTAATCCTTGGTTTAAGAGCACCTGGCAGAGAAAAGTATGGGCTCATAATTAGGAAATGAACGTAATTTTTTTAATGGAAGAAGAATTTATATTATAAAAGAAATCCAACATTGTGTTGCTTTAAATAATGAGCTGTCATAATGCATTTAAATTTACCCAGACAATACAATTTATTGAAAGTTTCATATGTGCCAGGATTTGTTTAAATACGGGGTTATCTCACTGAGCAAATGAAAGATCCCTACCCTTCTGTATCTTAAAGTCTTCTGAGGGAAAATCAGCCATAAATATCCGGCCTCTGGTCCTGCAGCCCAATTCTGAACCGACACAGAAGGGGGACTACAAGAGCAGCAGCAGCACCAAAATGGGGAACCCTTTGCTGAGAGCTCACTTGTGAGCCAGCCTCGCCCTAAGCTCTTTGGAAGCATCATTTGATTTACTCCTACCACAACCCACTGACACTAGTATCCCATTTGTTTCAGATGAAGAAATTCAGATTTAAAGGGATTAAACAAACTGTTGAAGAAACAGCTAGTAAATGGAAGGCTGGGGTTCCAGGGCCTGGGTTCTCCACCTCAGTGGTGCGAGTCCAGCATTCTAGTCAGACGGTCTTTGAGCATTTCTCAGTCAGGCCTATCCAACCCTGGTCATCAACCAGCTGTCCCACCTTTCGCTCTAGGACCACTCCTCCCACGGACACTCCAAATCTTACTAAATCTTTCATCCTGGACCAGTCAGGATTCTGGGAGGAAGAAAAGAAAAGCACATCAAATATCTTACCAGAGAGAATTGGATAAAAGGAAATCAGTAAATCTATTTGAACTATCTTTGTGGAACTGAGATAATGAACAGGGGGCACGGAGGTAATGCAGCACTAAACCACCACTCCTAGAGGAGAGTGGGAAGAGACGGGGTAATTAGGATCTAGAAGCACAGAGAAGGGCCTCTGCGGGCCTGGGCACAGACTTCTGGATGTGCATGCTGCCCAGCTGCTACTGGGTGTGCTAGAGCAAACTGGAGGTTGAAACGAGCGACCCCTGCCTGGTAAAAAAAAAAAAAGAACAGCAGACACACAGGAAGGGAGCCACCTCCTCCCCTCTTGTAGCCTCCCTCTGAGTGGCATGCAGCTGGGAGCCAGCTTCAAGGGCTCCCAATCCAAACCCCAAGTCAAGCTATATGGGTGGGTCTGGAGTCTAAGACAAGACCAACAGCGTATGCTGGTAAATGGAGAATGGAGAAGACAGAGAAGGCTGCAGGAGCTCATCACTGATGATCTCGTCCCCTTACCTGACTGAAGTGTGACCCACAATGCCCACTAAAAGGTCTTCGCATTTCATCTGGCCACCACTGAACAGCTTCATGAGTGGGAAAAAAATCATTCTGCATTGAAGCTCAAACTGTATAAATATTGTACCAAGAGCTTCATCACACCTATCCTAACGTTTAATCTTTTCAAAACCATCATCAGTTCCGCTCTAATTCAATATAGGTGTTCTTAAAAATCACAGTGCTGCCTGACCTGTGGTGGCGCAGTGGATAAAGTGTTGACTTGGAAACGCTGAGGTCGCCGGTTCAAAACCCTGGGCTTGCCTGGCCAAGGCACATATGAGAGTTGATGCTTTCTGCTCTTCTCCCTTCTCTCTCTCTCTCACTCTCTCTCTGTCTGTCTCTCTAAAAAAAAACAAAACAACTGAATAAAGTTAAAAATAAAATATTTAAAAAAAAATCACAGTGCTATGCAAAACCACACAATAAAAACCACAGGGCTAATAGAAAAATTGGATGTAGGGGAACGGCACTCACAACTTTTTGTCAGTGACACAGAGGAACCTACTTAAAACATAGCACATTTTTATTCATATTAAATGACTAGAAAGTACAAAAACACTGTAACAAAAAAAATGTATTGAACTTTACCTTGGAGAAGGCCCAATGCTAGGTTGAAGAAGTGGGCATTAGACAGGCTGCAGTTTGTGAGTTATTTCACAGTTGTGGAAGTAAGTTTATCTGAACTTGGAGGGGCAGCTCTAATACCAGATGTGGGTGCATGTGGCTCACCATCCACACCGAGAACTGAGGCAGCTGGTAGATTTCTGACCTGGGGGTCTGGGTTTCATGTATTTCCACGAAACTTGGGTCAGTGGGGTGCAGCCTTCTGCATTCACCTAATGTTGCCTGCAGACAGAAATCTCACATAAGAAAATACAAAATTCATGTTATTCAAATTGTTCCCTAATATACTGATCATATTAGAACAAATTCATGGTTTTAAAGTAATTACAACCGAACTGAACTGATCAGCATCCTGTAGGCCAGGTGGCATATCATACCCTCTTTTACAGATGAGAAAACTGACTCAGAAAGATTAAACATCTTGCTCAAACATCTCTAAAAAACCCCCAAGGAAGAAGGAAGGAAGGAAGAAGGAAGGAAGGAAGGAAGGAAGGAAGGAAGGAAGGAAGGAAGGAAGGAAGGAAGGAAGGAAAAGAAGGAAAGAAAGGAAGGAAGAAAGGGCCACTACCTCTCTTGAGCCAGTACTACGTTTTCTCATCTAAGGTCCATCACTTGACAGTGTGAGGTCAAAGCTGTAAAATCTGAGGCAGCTCTCAGTACAGTTTTGCCAGTGACCTTTCCAGGTGGGTATAAATACCCCAGGATGGAATGGCTAGTGATCTCAATCTTCTCTAGGTCAAGGTTTAAAGCAAAACAGAGCTGCTGAGCAAAGAAATTCATATCTCCCCCAGTTTCTCATAAATGTGCTTCTAGACCTGAGTCACAGTGATCCGCAAAAGATGTTGAAACCCATGGAAATAAACGTCCCAGCTGCCAAGGTCCAGAAGTAAAACATGACATAAATTAATTTTACTTTATTTTTTAATTTTTCCATTGATTTAAGAGAAAAAGGGGAAGGGAGGGAGGGAAGTAAAGTGGAAAGGAAGGAGGGAGGAGGAAAAGGGGGAGGGAAGGGGAAGAGAGAGAGAGAGAGAGAGAGAGAGAGAAAGAGACATCAACTTGTTGCTCCAATTAGTTGTTCCATTTAGTTGTGCACTCATTGGTTGCTTCTTATATTTGCCACAACCTGGGATTAAACCTGTGATCTCGGTGCACCAGGACAACACTCTATCCACTGAGCAACCCTGCCAGTGGTGACATGAATTTCTGAGTTGGTTCTTCATACTCTGCCAAGTGATCTTTCTAAATCAATAGTCATTCTCAAGCTTAATACCTGTCCATGGTTCCAGTTCAAATTCCTCAGCATAAAGGACAGGGTCCTCTTAGATATGGTACCTGCTTAACTATCCAGTTTCATCTCCAGCTAAGCCCTCATTTAAAGCCCATGTTTCAGTCAACTGAGGTATGTATTTGCTTTTCCCCACACACAGGTCACTGTGGAGCTACATAAATTTGTCCACACTAACCCCTCAGGCGAATGCACCTGTCCTCAGTCTCTGACTTATGAACACCAACCCACCCCTGCTCACAAGCAATCTGATAGCATCCCCTCCCTCATGGCTTCAGGCAGAATGAACCACTCCTTTTGTTGGGCCCCCACTGTGCCCTATATTAACTCCTATCATAGCTCCCTTGGAGACTATTTTTCTTTAACCACAAGCAATCTGAGAGCATTGGCGTCTGTCAAAAAAAATCTCTGCATTCCTAGAACCCAACGCACTGCCTTGCAACCAAATGCGTCATAAATATTTAAGAACTGAATGAAGACTATAATGTTACCATGACAGTAAAAGAGGACAGTAAAGCAGATCAGCCTGTACATTTTTCTTTTCTCCATCTGAAATCTAGAAAGGACCCTCAATGCCGTAAAACAAGTTTCTGTAGAGAATAAAACCCACCAAATTGATAAAGGCAGATGTTATAGGCTGAATGTTTGTGTGCCTGCAAAATCCATGTGTTGAAGCCTGTAACTCTTAATGTGATGGTATTTGGAGGTGGGGCCTTTGGGAGATGATTTGGTTTAGATAATGGGATTAGTGAGCTACTGAGAAAGACAGCTCCCTTTGTTAATGCATGTGCACTAAGGAAATGCCATGTGAATGCATGTGGGAAGGTGGCTGTCTACAAACCAGGAAGGGGTTCTCACTAGGAACAGAGTCTGCTGGTACATTGATCTCGGATTTCTAGCCTTCATAACTGTAAGAAATACGTTTCTGTTGTTTAAGCTCCCAGTCTTATTTTGTTGCAGCAGTAGAAGTAGATTGAGATAGTGGGCGATTACTAGATGTATCAAATGATTTAGCCAAAATGAAGATGGCTTGGGTACACCCATATTACATCAAGGTGTAAGATTCTTGAGCAAGAAACTCACAGATTGTTCACGCTAAAAGCATACTGAGTTAAGTACTGAGAGTAGCAAAAAAGTGAAAATTAGGCCATAGGAAATGGTCACCAAGGTTGAACTGTTAAGTGAGGTATCTGCAAAAGAAGCAATGGAAAAAGTAATAATTTTGACTGCTGTGAGTAATCAATACTTGTTTATAGAATCTGAGGATTATAAGAACACTCCTTCACTACATTCCTTCCTGGTTGACCAAGCCCCTGTTTAAGTAAAAGCAGCCAGTCATCCAGTTCCACATTGGGGCCAACTTAAATCAGAACACTGTAAGAATCTGACAGATACCAGATTTAGGATGTTATAATAAAGATGGACTGCACAACATCTTATCTTGAGTGTTTCTGGATCTGCATTCTTCAAGAGATCGCTTGTATTCAAGGTGGTTCATTGTTCCTGGGCAGCAGTGGGGCAAATCATAAACCACGTAACGGTATACAAAGCATGGCCTTCAAAATGTGTATTCTGAAAAACATCAAAAATACCCGAGTTTCTTCCTATTATTTCAGTTGGGCATTTCTTAATCATGAAGAAAAGGTAAGTCCTGAGAATCTGTTTCTGACAGCTCAATATCAAAGATGGATTCAGGCAAAATTAAAGGCAGGTAACATGTCATCATGCGGGAAGAGGGCCGCAGTGAACCCCCGATTCTGTTTGTCTAAGTGTCCATGGTACATCTCTCAGTTGCCTCAACTTTTTTATGACCCAAAGATCCTTCATTGGTCTTTTCCCACAAATGTGCTGACCTTCCCCAAACCCCCATTTCCCACAGTGGTATGATCATTGGCCTTGTTAGATTTGTGGTAGACAGGTAGACAGATGTGAGCAGAGCAAGGATGATAGGCCAGGTATGGCAGGTAACCAGGCAGAAAGCCCTGGGTGCCTAGCAATAGGAAAAACTGGGAGAACAAAACCCTCACCCCCCAGGGTGACCTTTCCTTCCCTAGCATATCACTGGCCATGCAGTTTAGACCCTCTGACCTTTCTTTTCGCTGGTCATTCAGTTTGGGTCCTCCCTTGTCCTTTCTTTCACTGGCATGTCACTGGTCATACAATAGACCCCCTTGGAAAAGGAACAAGGGGGCCAGAGAGTGGCCTCATGCAACTCCCATGTAGACTCTTGCACAACCACTCCCTTAAGCACTAACCCCGAGGAATAACATCTAGGCCTCAGTTGTGTTTCAGCTCCAGGCCCAGAAAAGCAGCAAAACCAGACAAGCAATGCCATGGCTGACATCAGGACCAGCTGCATTAACCGGTAAAGCTCTGCCTTTGTGCTGACCAATCAGTAGAAACCACAGCCTGAAAGGACACATCTGGAAAGCTGATGAATAATATTCTACTGGAATCCTCTCCTGAGACCTCCATATAAACACGCTGAAGATAGAGGGCCCAGTCTGGCCTTTCTATGGACCACACCCCACCTTTCTTCACCCCCCCCCCACCCCGTGCTTTTTCTTCATCACTCTTTCTTAAGCTAAAAGGGCCCTCCTTTTGCCTTTGTAACTTGTTTCCTGAGCCCATTTCTTCTATAGCTTAATTCTTCTCTCTCAGTGACGTTCTAAATAAATGTTTTTCTATAGTTTGAGTCTTAGATCTGAATTCTTTCTTAGCCAGAACTCAAGTACCAAGGTTGCTGAACCGAGGTCCAGTCGACTCCACTGGTCTAACACCTGGTGCCGTTTCACCACCAACAAATTCACTAGTTAAAATCCTCAAATTGGGCCCTGGCTGGTTTGTTCAGTGGAGAGAGTGTCAGCCCAGTGTGTGGACAACCCAGGTTAGATCCCTAGAGAGGGCAAACAAGAGAAGTGACCATCTGCTTTTCTTCCCCTCCCTCTCCCCCCTCTCTCTCTCTTCCCCGCCCATAGCCAGTGGCTTGACTGGTTCAAACGCTGGCCCCAGGCACTGAGGATAGCTCAGTTTATTCAAAAATTGGCCCCAGATGGGGGTTGCCAGGTGGATCCTGGTTAGGGCACATGAGGGAGTCTGTCTACCTCCCCTCCCCTCCCTTCCCCTCCCCCCCTCCCCTCCCCTCACTTAAAAAAAATCCTCAAATTGGTCTCCACTCATTCTATTTATCTTCTGTCACCAAAATCTCGTCACTTCTTCCTTTAAAATATTAGGGACAGAAAAAACATCTAAGCCTTCTCTTGACAGTGCTTTTGAACCAGATTATAGGTTACAGAGTTGGCTAGCAGTTCTCCAAAACTGCTGCCCCCTCTCTGTGGGAGAGACCTGTTGGGAAGTAAACCAGATCCAGTGACCTAAGCCCAGTCAGAGGCTCTATTTCTCAGGCCCACTTCTTGCATCAAGGTGTAACATGATTTAGTTCTAGACCATGGAATGTGAGAAGTGACATGCACAACTTCCAGGCAGGCCTTTGGAAAACTCCCACACAATGCTCTTATGTTTCTCCCTTCTCTGCGTGCAGCAATACAATTTGAGGTTTTATGGGATGGTGGTGCCACAAAATGGAAGAAGCCTGGATTCTCAATCTCCATGTGAAGCAAACATCCCATTTAACCGTTGCATTAAAGCAACATCTTCTGTCCACCAACATCCCACTTAACTGATGCATTAAAAACCAAATTTTGTTGTATTAGCCACTGAAATACTACAATTTGCTTTTTTACAGCAAGAAGACTAAAACCATGTAAGGTTATAGTTAAAGTCATCTCCCCATGCATGATAATAAGAGCTATGGATTTGCCTTTGATGATATGTCTTGAACCCTTTAAGTATATTATGCTTTTTGAAAATAATTATACTATATATTCTATTTAAAAAACAGCCACCATTTACTGATCTCTCTGTACTAGGCAGGAGTCATTCTGTGTGTTTTCTGTATTCTGATCTCATAAACATCCCATCAGGTGGCTAGCTACTACTTACTCTGCCTCATTGTATCGATATAAACAAGCATGCTAAGACCCAGGGAAGGTAAGAGGTACAAGTCTAGGTCACAAAACCAGAAAGCAGCACAGCTACCTCGAGCCCTACACGGTCTTTCTCCAAAGCTCAAGTCTTAACTAATTACTATCCTGACTTATTTAAGACTAAAGAAGAGTACAACAAGCTCTTGCTCCAGTTACTTTGAGACTCTGCAATATGAATGTGAATTGTTTTCTGCCAAAAAGAGCAGGCAACCGGGTACTTTAGTTAGCACCACTGCACAGCTGTGTACGCCCAGCTTCGGGGTCCCCCAGCCTGTGTGGTGGAAAGGGCATTTTCTGCTGCTCATCCCAGCTTTCCCCTAACCCTGGAACGGCATTCCGCCCTCCACCCCATGGGGACCTCACTCAGCTCATGTGGACACCTCTACCGATACATGTGCACTATCTCTGACCTCGTTCCAATTCAGCACCAGTTTGAAAATCCAGATTTTAAACAGATTCCAAAATAGTTGGCCCTCCCTTGGGCCTTCCCTAAAGAGCTCTGAAGTAATCATTTCATCATGTTCATGTCTTCCTCTCTTCAAGAAAATCCAGACCAGAGGTGGCTTGTATTATGTGCTCAAATGGTCTTGAGAAATGAATCAGACTCCCAATAAAACTACCATAATTAGTTTTTTAAGAGTTAACAATCTTTACATAAACTGCCTTGTTTATGACTGATGGTTTTCCAAATTAGGCTGATGAGACACTTATCAGTCACTGAATCTTCCTAGACAGAGCAATGTACAACTTCCATGACCAACTGTGACTCACACAGCCTTTCCCAGCAGGCAACAGGGGAGCCAATCTGTAAAACAGGACAAGCAGGGATGGCTCAGGTCATCTCTCAAAGGATACTGACCTCCTCACCAAAGAGATTCTAGGCAGGTGTTTTACGGCTCAACTTTGGCACAAAATGTTACTTTCTTAGTTGAAATGAAGACAAAGACAAATTAGGCACTTCCATAAGAGTACCGATTTTTTTCCTATTGCTATGGTAACCACCACTCCATTTTAGGAGAAGGAAAAGGAAGAGTGGGCCTTAAAACTTAGCTATAAAATTTGTCAGTGATGTATTAAAAAGGACTTGAGGAAGATATTCCTTTTAATTAGTTCATTGCTACAAATCTGTCCAAGAGAAATAGCTTGATAGATATGCAAATATGCACATACAAGAGACTTATGATAGCACTTTATTAAACAGTGAAAGTGGAAAAACCTGAATGTCCAATAGTTAAATAAATTATGGTGCATTCACATAGAGGAACACCTGACAGCCACTGTGAGTTGGAGGCAACTGAACAGTTATTGGCATGGGTGCATGTTCCCTGTGTCCCTTAAAATCAGAGTGTAAGTGACAGGACAGCACATACCATTTGACTCCATTTAAAACATTTCCCAGAGAAAGATATCTGAATACTGATATCAAACTGGTAACAGCATTAGTTATTTGCAGTGAGAGAAATTTGGAATGACTGCAGATGTTTGTGGCGTGCTTTCTTTCTGTGATGATTCTTCATTATTTGTGTAATTAAAAATATGGGACAATGTAATCATGGCTGACTGCTTTATTTATATACAAAAGGACCTGCTTCCTCTTCCTAAGGGCCTTTCCTGGTGTTTCTTCCTATGAGAAGAATATAATTTGTATCCCCACAGACATCAGGCTTAACCCTGGCTAATAGAGATAAATAAAACATGAACAGGATATGTAACTCCAAGCAGAGATGCTGAGAGCTGTCATGTGCTATGTTCTTCCATGTTCTAGATGAGCTACTGCTTCTGCCTGAATCTCAAAATGGACAAGATGTGCAGCGGGCCTGAGTTGACTCAGTTGTGACTGAGAAATTTTGCGTTGTCAGTACCCACTGGGATTTTGGAGCTGTTCATTACTAGAATAAATTGTAAACTAACTGATACTGCAACTTCTACCACCACCACCCCCACCAAGACCAAACTAAGATTGAACTACAAATATTATAGAAGAGCCTCCTAGTTACCTTCGTCTGACTAGTTTTAGAGTTTCATGTTTAGCAAAAGCCTTCCTGTTAACAGTATTTTATAATTGTTATTTGTGGCAGAGTTTATTGTACACAGCCTTCCATTTGTCCTTCCTGCCTCCCCCAGACTCGGAGTCAGGTGGATCCCTCCTCTGTCTTTTGTGACTGTTTCTTTTAGGCCTCACTATTCTTCCTCTTGCTCAGGTCTTGTTCAAGTCTACACACTATGACCATGGTCAAGGACACTATCTCTCAGTCCTCTTTATATACTATTGTGGAATTCATCTTACTTAAACACTGCTTTGTAATTTACCACCACTAGTTCCAGGTTCCCTGACCCTTCACCCTTTAATTAAGATCACTGTTTAATTCCTCAAACTATCTACACCCTTTTAACATGAACCCTCACCACAAGCCAGACTAACTTCTTATTTCCTGTGTGTACCTCATATATTCCCAGAACCGGGATCTACCTGCCCAAGGTTACAGTGATGATGTCAGTAGCCTGAAACCTCTGGAGAAAAGTTATACTAGTAGTGGAACAAAGAAAAAATTTCATGGGTGACTCTAATATACCAACACACAGGTAGCATAGACATGCAGTACAGGTAACCAAGGAGACAGGGTGACAAGAAATGCTGATAAGCTCCAGATATGACCACCAACAATTCATCCCATCCCCGAACACATAAGACTTATTTCCTTTCCCTTAGAATCTGAGCTGGTTTTGTGACTTGCTTTGGCCAATACAATGTGGTGGAAGTGATGTTCTGTGACTTTCCAGTGCTTAAGAGACCTGGCAGCTTCTGCCTTCTCAGAGCCAGCTGCTGAGCTGCAAGGAAGTTCCTGATAGTCTACTGGGGGGTGACAGGCCTTCAAGTACAGGTGCCTACCTTGGACTTACCAGCCCCAGCCAAGTTCCCAGCTGAATGCTGCCACTCAGGTGGCCCCAGCCAACAGCATGTGGAGCAGAGTAACCGCCCAGGTGAGCCCTATCAACTCAAATGCTTGTGGGGGGAAAAAACTCATAATGTAATAGAGTAGTTTGGTTCACAGCACTAGATAAACAAGACAACAGGTGTTCTCCTTACTTGTGCCCTGAGTACAATTCCACTCAGCCTCTTAAGGGACGGTGGGGTACTCTTGGTACAGGAGCAGCACTAGAATGCCCTCTGCTGACCAACAGGCAGGAGATGTACACAGTGAGGTAAGGGTTAGGGTACACATGAAGCGGGAGAGGAAAAGATGACAGAGAGCGTCTTATAAGTATTGCTAACAGGCTGCCCTATAAGATGTAACTAGCTGAAAACTAGAGGTGGTAGAAAGTCCCATTGAAGTCGTAGACAAGAGCCAGTACAACTGAAGTTATTACTTCCATGGCTCTCCTGTTCCCACAGGCTAGTAAGGAAGAGTTGGGTGGCATCAATAACAACTAATAACCTACCACTGCTCTTCACACCGCCTTGCTCTGGCTGTCAGGCGAGAGCATAACCCCCTCACAGGAAGAAGCACAACCTACTAGAACATGGCTGATTGCCAGCTGATCACCAAACTCATTTCCGGCACAGTCAGACCCCATTCCCCAGTCAAGTGTGGCCATGTGGCCGAGTTCCAGCCAACAGAATGGAGATGACAACGATGAACCCACTTTCCAGCCCGCCCATTAGAAACCTTCATGCTCTCCCTATTACATGGCAACTTGGAAGTCACACAGTGACAATGGTAGAGCCTCGAGAAGGACAGACTTTGGGTCTCTGACCTACTGCTGGAGGAGAGCCACACCCAAACTGGTGCATCGATCTAGGTGACTAAAAAGTGATGTACTGTAAACACAGCCTACTCACCGCAAGGCAGCACTCAGCTGAAAAGTGTCCTTCACTGCAAAGACAGCCAACAAGGAGCCTGCAGATGCTCTGCAAAACTGTACTCTAGTGACAAAAGTCCTCGCCTATTTCCAATAGTGATAATGCTTATTGGAAATTCTACATTTAGGTTTACAAGCTAATGAAAGCACCAGACATCTGTGCTTTTGCCTGGGATATGTCCCCCCAGTGCAACAGTGCAGGGGATCTCATGTCAATCAGGAGCTATTACGGCAAAGTAACTATTACTTTAAGATATAGCCTCTTTAATCAACAAAATCTTCCATCACATGAATAAAAGTGACACCTGGAAGACTTGGAACCACAACGCTCATATACTATATCCACACAGTTGGTTCCTTGCATTTTCTTTTCGTTAAGATAAAGGGTATCCCAACAGTGCACTATAAAAGCTGATTCAAAGATTGCTAAGCTACCTATGAATATTATTTTATCCTTTTGAAAACATCAAGAATAAATCTTGGCTACACCAAGACTGGATAACTTTGGGCACATTACTTAACGTTTCTGAACCTCAACTGCAATAGGAGGTGTTTTCCATTCACCTGCAGTGGGTCTCAGGTTCGGAGGTCGTCAGCCTCAGCTGCATGGTTTGTTAAGGCAGATAGCTGATTCTGACACCTGTGGTTTTGAATTTAGCCGATCTGGGTGTGACCTGAGAATGTGTATTTCTAACAAGTGCCCAGGTGTGTTACAGTTCTCCAGAGAAACAGAACTCATAGTGTGTGTATTTATACACTCCCACACCCCCACATACACACATACACATTTATTTTAAGAATTGGTTCAAATGATTATGGGCCTTTGAAGTCAAAAGTCTGCAGGGAAGGCCACTAGAAGTTGATGTGGCAGTCTTGATCTGAATGCAGCCCGGAGCAGCACTTTCACTCTTCTGGGGACTCAACCTTTTTCTTAGGGTCTTCAACTGATTAGATGAAGCCCACCGAGGTTATAGAGGGTAATCCATTTCACTCAGAATCTACCAATTAAAATGTTAATAACATCTAAAAAAATATCTCTGTAGTAGCATCTATACTGGTGTTTGACCAAACGATTGGACGGCCTGTCCTAATCAATCTGACACTAAAATTAACCATCACACCAGGTGATGCTCAAGACCTGGTGCTTCTTTCAGAACCGTGGCACTGTAAGGACTGTGGACATGGTAACCCAGAGGAAGTCACATGATGTGGTTTCAAAGGCTTGCCAATTACAATGACCTCTTCCCTTCCTCCTTACAGGCCTTTCTATTTTTAAGCCACTAGGGAAATCACGTTTTCACTCGCCAAATGTTTGAGAGTGTGTCTGTCTAAAGAGAATATGTGCATCGGGGGTTGCTCCAAAATTCAAATAAGCTATTTCTGGGCTAGCCACTTATTTATGTTACCTGAGCCTTTTCTTGATCCATATGTATAAAAGACGGAAGTTTAACTGCGGGTGTCAGCCTGAAACAATGGGTTGTGGGTTCGATCCCCAGTCAGGGCACACATGGGAAGCCACCAGTGAAGGCATGACTGAGTGAAACAAGAAATGACTGCTTTCCTTCCTCCTCCTCTCTCTCTCTTCCTTCCTTTCTCTGTCTCTCGAAAAGAAAAAAAAAGGAAAAAAAAAGTCAATAAGTAAAATCCTGGCCAGAGAGCTTGTTTGGTTGGAGCACTGTCCTGGCACAGAGGCTGTGGTTCAATTCCCCGGTCAGGGCACACACCAGAGCAGCTTGACATCTTATCTGTCTCTCCCTGCCTCTTTCAAACAACAACAACAAAACAGTTTACCTGTGGTCCTGAGACTACCACTTGCATCTGACGGACACTAACGCAGAGTTGGTCCGGTTCTCCACCTGCCCCTAGAGTACTCAAGCCTGCAGAGATCTAAGTTTAGAAACTTGAATCTCAGGATTACTGCTGGGATTCTGACCAGGCGCTTAATAATTACATTCGATAAACACAAGGAATAATTTTGTATGTTGAAAAGTTGTAAAATGATGATAGAAATAAAATGCTAATTATTCTCTTTTAAGAGAGTTGTTTCATACTAGAATTAAATTCTTGCTTTTTTGACACATTTTAAAAATCTGCACTCCACAGCAGTTAGGAAATAGCAGGATTTGGTTCTGATTTAATCAGATGAGAACTAATTCAGCTTGAGGCCAAAATAACACTTGGTGGGAGAGGGTGAAAGCTTTTACACTAAATTTTTTAAAAAACGTATAAATTTCTTTCACTCTTTCCTTCAACTTCCACTCTGCTTAATACTATTCCTAGACTTAATTCCTAAGTCCCCAAAGGGCAGAGGAAAGCCATCTAATATATTATAAGAAATCTATAATAAAAAAAGTTTTATAATACTTGAATCAAATGAGCCACTTTCTTAGAATTCTGATTTTGGCTAGGATACTGTTTGTTGCCACAATAGTATTTATATGTAGATATAAAGATACACACATATACATATAAATCTATTTTGACCAAAGTCCTATCACACTAAAAACATTTGGATATCCCTTATCTAAATTCATTATTACTACATGGTTCTCTAAAATAGGTGTTCAGAAAAAAAAAAATCAATCAAGGGGAAACTCTTGATTAAACAGGTTCCTTTATTTCTACAAAATCTGTGCTTTTTAATATATTAAAATGCACTTTGTTAAAGCACACATATACATGCGTGTGCATCCTAAAGATTCACTATTTCCCATATGTACTTGTTTGTGAACTACTTGTGTTCTCCCACAGAGCAACTCTCGGGACTGAGGTTCCACTACAACATGCTAAGATCAGCTTACAGGTACATTCAGGAAGAACGTACACCAACGACTGATGGTCTTCCGTTCAAGAAAGGTGTGCAGGTATCAGGCTCCTCCTGAACCTGAGTCAGACTGTGTCAGCAGGATCAACTCCTCGACGCAGGAAGCAGAGTCTAACCTGAACAAAGCACTGCTTCTTCAGTTTGTCAGGAGTCCAGACAATCTATTTCCCTGGGATAATAATGATGGTGTTACAAACCAGTGTGGACAAATGATATAACAACTGCTAAACACTCTAAGGAGGGAACTGAAGTAATACAATAAAAGAAACCAAAATATCAATAGTTGTCATATGTAGGTTGCTAAATTTCAGGAAATTTATTTTTCTTCATGCTGCTCTGGGTTTTAAAAATTTCCTCAAATAAGCTATACTTTTCTAATCAGAAAATAAATGTCAGTATCCTTTTACTTATTTATTTTAGCAAGAGAGAGAGAGACAGACAGAGGGGCAGACGAACAGGGAGGGAAAGAAATGAGAACCCTCAACTCATAGTTGCGGCACCTTAGTTGTTCATTGATTTCTTTCTCAAATGTGTTTTGACCGGGGGGCTCCAGCTGACCCAGTGACCCTTTGCTCAAGCCAGTGACCTTGGGCTTCAAGACAGTGACTTTGGGCTCAAGTCAGCGACTGTGATCTCATGCTCAAGCCGGTGGCCTCAGGGTTTCGAACCAGGGTCCTCAGCATCGCAGGTCAGTGCTCTATCCTCTGCGCCATCATCTGGTCAGGCTGTAAGTATTTTAAAAGGTAGCCTAGTGTATTTGCTTCGCAGGGGATTTTCTGGGACATAAATATTTACAATGTCATCATTTCATCTTCAGGCCAATATAGAAAACCTGAAAAATCACCAGAACATGCTGAACTTGCCTTTGTTTTCTCCGTCAAGGTGTATGGCTGACCTTCGTTAATAAAGGAAAACCTTCACATTCCCAAGAAATACACAGCATACCACCAAAAAGTTTATATTTCTGCCTAACTAGAACTCGATTAAAAAGAAAAATTCAGCACTGGTAGTCGGTAAATAATTTCCAGGATGGTCACTTCCAGAATGACTTCTAAGCCGGAGGTGTGCTGAATAATGTACCCCACCTCCCAGAAAGGATATTCATGTCCTAACCTGTAGAGCCTGTAAATGTTACTGTTGGGCAAATGAGTTTGTAAAATTTGTATTTTCTGAGTTGCTCACTTTTATTGTTAAAAATGATGGTTGCACTCGTGAATGGTACTGCCAGGTGAAACTGCTAATTACCTTCCAGCTTGGGAAGGGACGTTGTTATGCTAATGTGTGCTGGAGGAGGGGTTTTCACTCCAAAAAGTTTTAAGAGAAGAAGTAGGAGGAAGGGGGGCATGTTTTTGCAGAGTCTGTACAGAGAATAGAAGGGGGATGGTGTGCAGATGGGGAACAGAGTTGAGGGCTCTTGCGAGCTCTGTTGAGACTAGTGGGGGGCCTTTAATTCTAGGGAAAACTGGAAAGGTTCCCCTCGTTATGGAAACGAAGAACGTGTGAGTGGGTTTTGGTGCCCTGTGTGTTTTTACTCGCCGGCTAGTTGAGAGGCTAGAATAAAGGAATGGCCCACCATTTTTTGACTCCCCTGTTTCTTTACTGTCTGTCCGAATCTAATGGGAACCTGCACCTGAATGGCCGTGATGGCTGTGACTACTGGGCCTACAGTTACCTTCAGTAGTAAAAAAGGATGCGAATAATTTAAAGACCTTGAGGTGGGAGGTGATCCCAGATTATCCAGGACGGCCCTAAATCTAATGTCCTATGTCCTCATAAGACAGAGGCAGAGGGAGATGTGACATGGAAGAGGAGGAGGCCCACAGCCATGGAGACACAGGGGAGAGTGACACTGCTACAAGCCTAGGATGCCGGGAGTCGCGAGAAGCTGAGGGAAGCAAGCAAAGGAATTCTCCTCAAGAGCATCCGAGAAGAGCAGGTCTGCCCAGGCCTTGATTCTGGATAGGTAAAACTGACTGCACATTTCTGTGAGAAAATAAATTGTGATTGTTTTAAACTATCAAGTTTGTGATAATCTGTGACCCCAGCAAACTAATGCAATGTTCCATCTAAAGGAAGTGAGTGCTCCCGATTTATACCAGGCTGCACCAGAGGCACCCTATGGCTGACTAGTTCTGAAGACCATCCCCACCTCGGGTGTCTGTCCCTTAGGCCTAGTGCACGAATGACCAGGCCACAAATGACTGTCTTGCAAGCTCTGAACATAGCACTTCTGAGTTGCACACTGTTAAAGTGAGTTAACTCCAGGAGACATGGGCCAGGTCATGTGAAAACTACTGGTGGTGATGTGCATTTATTATTAAACACATTATTTCCTGAGATTTTTGGTGCATGTTTAAAATCACCTCTCTGACCAGGAAATTATTGAAACATGGACCTGATATAATTATATACACACTTATAATCCCAAAGTCAAACAAAAAGACCCTCCAATCTGGAAACCAGAGGATGTTTTAAATAGAAATCAGGTGAGAAAGAAACATTTCACTTACCTTAGTTATTGATTAAACTTTGAAAGAATAAAACATACACTGTGGGGAATATCAGCAATTGAAGAAAGAATTGCTGTACTTGTAAATCAAATTCATTCCACTTAGGCGCTCCATTATCTCCCAGTGGTACCAAAATTGAAAAGTGGTTATTGCTTTTAAAGGTTTAATTTAAATGTAGGCCCTTCAACAGTAAGTTCAATGATTTATCACATTGATTGAATTCTAATTCTCTTACTGTGTTGAATTCCAGAAAGCCATTTCCTTCAAACATCAGTACCACTGAGACACATACCATACTTCTAAAAACTCCTTAATCCACCAAAAAATAAAAAAAAATTATACAACATTTAATTGAATGAGACAATGTTGCTGTCACAGAGTGATGAAAGTAATGGCACTATGTACCACAAGTATGATGAGGTATGGTACATTTTTTTTCCCTGTGGTCTCCTGGAAAATCTGGCTTTGCAAAATGATAAAATATTGATAAGTCAATATATCCTAAATATAGAATGTTATCTAACTACTAGAACACAAATTACTACCTAAACAACTCTCTTTGCTTCAGGAGGAACTTAATGTACTATTCCACATCACGCTCTACGGAAAAATGTACAATTAGCTCAAAGTAAAGCAATGGGAATTCAGATCTGAATGTGGATCTATTCTAACTAAACATTGTGGCAGAGGCTTGCTAACTATTCAGAAATTATGTCCCTCTTCCTCATGGAAGTCTACCTAGACTAGATTTCCAGCTTCTTGGGCAGTTAGATTTGAACACAGAACCATGACCTGGCCACATGCTGGTGTGACGATGTACACTGCATCTTGGCCTGGCCCACAAACCCCCAAGGAGACGACTCTCCTAGTTCCTTATCCTTCTGCACCAGCCTCTGGAGCTATGTGGTAAAGATGCCTGGCAGAGCTACGAAATGGAAGGAGCCTGGAGGAATCATATATTGTCTCTTCTTTCTCTAAACAGCTGGTATCAGTTTAATTAATATACTAGTTTTGCTTGATTTGTTAACTTATATATTGATTTGGTTAATGCAAAAATGCTTTGACTAGTACACATGCCAGAAAATGAGGAAACAAATGACAACCCAGAAAATTCTACAATCAAGGAAACAACACAAGCAGACAAAGATCTAATGGTGCACAGTCCTTAGTCCTGTGAATGACATACATGCAGAGTTCTGGACGTTTCTGTAGAAACTGGAGAGGGGTGCTGGGGCCCATGGGCCATGATTCCCAGGCTGATTCCTGAAGCACAGATATGGCGGCAGCTTTTTCCAGTCATAGGGATACCATGTGCACATGCTGCAAGGGGCCAGGGACTATGGGTCTTGTGAAGCATGGAATGGGGACCAGTAGTGACAGAGGAGGCTTCAGCTACAGACAGGGGCATGCTTATAGCAAAGGTGGCCTTCTCTGCAACACACTCAAACAGGAGCACCACCAACTCAAGAAAGCTAATATCTTTGCTAAGGGGAGATGACTTGATCCTCAAGGCAACAGAAAGTCACTGAAGGTTTTTATGGCAAGCCCAGATAGAATTAAAACTGTGATTTTGGGGGAAATCACATATTAAGTAAAGAACAGGTCTTTCTTTTTCCTTTAGGGAATGGGTGGTTAAGAAAGCAAAGGAACCAGCAACAAGGGATCAAGTTTACCTGCCACTGAAATTCTTACATCGCAAATCAAAGGTTCCACACATACAACTTCTAATCCTCTTAAAACTTACCCAGGATAGTATCTCCCCAAATGATGTTCAGATAGGTAAATCCCTCCTTCCTAAATCTAAAAGTTTTTATCACATTTGACATGCTCCTATTACACACTTATCACAGAGAATTTCCGTCAGGAAAGACAATAAATACAAAGTAACACCCCCCTCCCCATCTAGCTGGAGCTCAGCTGTCAAGCAACGGCGCTCATGAGCCACCCAAAAAGTGAAGCTTCCTCTGAGGGGTAAACAGAGACATCACACTGGCTGCTGACTCAAGACATGACACTTTCTCCCAGAGGACAGTCCTTCAGAACCTTATTTTGTTAAAAGTGTATGGGAATAAAATTGTATTGCAAATGCAAACTTATTATTTTTTAATCATAGAATTTACTTCTAAAGCAGTTTCAGGTTTGCAGAAAAATTATACAGAATGTGCAGAGTTCCCATAAATATTTTCTTGCACCCCGCACACAGTTTCCCCACCATTATCATCTTGTATTAATGTAGTATGTTTATTAAAATTGATCAACCATTATGGATACATTTTATTAACTAGCTCCACAGTTTACATTTGAGCTCCTTCTTGGTGTTGTACATTCTGTGGGTTTTGACAAAAGCACAATATCATGTATCCATTACAGTATCATGCAGGACAGTTTCACTGCCCTAAAAACCCCACGCCGGCCCACTAATCCATCCCTTCTTTCCTCTTTCCCCCTAATCCTCTGGAAATCACCGATTTTTTTTTTACTGTCGCCATTGTTTTGCCTTTTCCACAGTATCATGGAGTTGGAATTATAAAGTATGTGTAGCCTTTTCAAATTACCTTCTTTCACTTAGCAATATATATTTAAAGTTTCTTCTATTTTTTGTGGTTTAATAGCTTGTTACTTAGCACTGAACAATGTTCCATTGTATAAATGTACCAGGGTTTATCAGTCACCTCTTAAAAGACATCTTGGTTGCTTGCAAGTTTGGGCAATCATGAATAAAGCTGCTATAAGTTTTCACATGCAGATCTTTGGTGTGGATATGTTTCTGACTCATTTGGGGAAATAACTAGGAACGTGACTGCTGGATTGTATGGTATGACATTTAGCTTAGTAAGAAATTGCCAAGTTGTCTTCCAAAGTAGCCATACACTCTCATCCCCCCGCCGACCGCCCAGCAGTGAATGACAGTTTCTGTTGCTCCACGTTCTCACCAGTATGTGGTGTTGTCAGTGTTTCAGATTTTAGCCATTTGAATGGTGTGCCATGCTCTATCTGTTTTAATTTGTATTTCCCTAATGACATATGATGTGGACATCTTTTAAATGTTTATTTTCCATCTGTATTTCTTCTTTGGTGTTGTGTCTGTTCAGATGTTTTACCCATATTTTTAATTGTGTTGTTTCCTTATTGTTGAGCTTTAAGAGTTTTTTCAGTATTTTGGACACAAGTCCCTTACCAGATACGTGGTATTGCAAAGAGCTTCTCCGAGTCTTTGGCTTGTTCTTTAATTATCCAGCAGTATCTTCAGCAAAGCACAAGTTTTTAATTTTAATGAAGTTCATCTTATCCATTTTTCTTTCACGGCTCATGCTCTTGGTGTTGCATCTAAAAAGTCATTACCAAACCTGAGGCCACCTAGATTTTTCTCACAGTGGCTTGACACTTTAGATTTAGGTTTATGACCCATTTTGAGTTCATTTTTTGTTAAGGGTAAGAGGTCTATGCCTAGATTAATTCTCTTGCACATGGATGTCCATCTGGTCTAGCATCATTTGTTGAAAAGACAACCCTTTCTCCACCACACTGCCATTGCTCCTCCAGTTAAACATCAGCCGGCTACATCTGCAGGCTCCTTTCCAGACTCTCTATTTTGTTCCACTGACCCATTTGTCTATCCTTTTCTCTAATACCACCCTGTCTTGATTGATGACTGTAGCTTTATAGTAAATCTTGAAGTCAGGTCGCAAATTTTAAATAAACTAAAGGAAAACACTTGAAGGTTCATGGGTAACTCATTACACGTACCTAACGTGGAAAGAACAGAGCAACCAGGAGGTCAGACCATTTCATCAGCTAGAGCTGGGGGTGGGGACAACGTTCAGCAGGGCCCTCAGCTAACCTATGATGAACCTGAGGCGTGGGTAGGAAAGAAACTTTTTCCATTTGAAGTCAATAAGGTTCGGATTGTTATTATTATTTTTTTTATGGCTGTATAACCTAGCCTATCCCAAGCACAGAACCCTGAACTTGGAACACTTTTCACAACTTTACTGATGGAAACCACTTTAGATCTCTGAAAGAACAAAACCAATTAGCACCAAAAATTCTCTCTAATTATAGTCACATAACATTCGAAATGGCCTGTGATGCAGAAGAAATACTAAGCTCAGCTTCGCAGATAAAGAGGGTTCTTAGTGAGTGATGATTCAGAGGTATCAGGGTACCCATGTCCAGTAAAGAGAGTTTTTGGTCTGATTCTCATTATGCAGGGTACTGTACTACCTGACAGGATTGACTCTGAGTCCTCCCACCCATGCAGGGAGGTTGAAAGCCTCCTGGGAAACAAATTAGAGCAGAAAACAGTAGAGCCACCACGTGATAGCACAAAGATAGCATGACAATCAGGGTTTCACTGCATGTGTGTGGTAGAGCAGTGGTCCCCAACCCCCAGGCTGCGGACCGGTACTGGTCCGTGGGCCATTTGGTACCAGTTGCAGAGACAGAATAAATAACTTACATTATTTCCGTTTTATTTATATTTAAGTCTGAACGATGTTTTATTTTTTAAAAATGACCAGATTCCCTCTGTTACATCCGTCTAAGACTCACTCTTGATACTTGTCTCAGCCACGTGATACATTTATCCGTCCCACCCTAAAGGCTGCTCCGTGAATATATTTTCTGACATTAAACCTCTCCGTGGCCCAAAAAAGATTGGGGACTACTGTTATAGAGGAAACTGGATGCACACCACTAGTAAGCACCTGAAAATACTGTACGTGAGGGAAATTTTAAGCAATTCCATTAGAAAAGATGTAGAAGCCAATAAAGTGAAGGCAACTAATTCTAGAACAAACTTGTGGGGGGAAACAAGGACAGGGCAGAACAATCAGCAAAACACAAAGGGGTAACCACAAAAGGGCCCAAAGGGAGACTATTCTTAGACATGGAATCCACGTCCCTTCCAGCTCCCTTGTGAGGAAGAGCTAAAAGTTCCTATTACATCTCATCCTCTGAGCTGTATAATTATGTGAATGCTCACAGTTTAATACACACAATACCTCTGAATTAATAATACAGCGGGTGCTGGCAAAGGGAGTGTGCAGTGCAAATTCAGCTGTTATTATAAATAAAATTTTATTGAAACACAAGCGTGCTCTTCGTTTATGTATTGCTTGTGGCTGTTTTAGCACTTAGCAATGGAGCTGTGGTGTTGTAACAGAGACCACACGGTTGTCAAGTCTAAAGTATTTACCATCTGGCACTTTACAAAGAAAAAGTTTGCCGACCCCTGATCTCGAATATAGATTTAGTCATCCAACAGGTCTTTTTGTTGTCTTTGGGAAATTTCAAGTTTTAAAGAACACTTCTACTATCTTTACTTTAAAAGACCCTATCCAACCACTAATGTCAGTATTCTTATACCCCCAAGAAATTGATAACAGCACTTGGTTTGACAGGAACTGGAAGGTTTGGGAGAGAAACAGTACTTCACTGATTTCTTTCTGTTCATTTTAGCTACTTTATCGAAAGCACATTAAACTCAATTTCTATATATCTATTTATCTATGCAAGCACACATACTAGTTAATTAAAAATGGTTCTAGCAACCAAATTTATGTGGAATAGAAGTTGTACTAGGGTTCACTTTATCCAACTCTGCAATTAAAATTGTGAAAAAGGTCATCTTGAGAAAAAATTAAGAGCTAAAAATGGAAACTATTTAACTATCCAGTTTTCCAAGAAATGACCGCAGAAAGGGTATGGTTATATAAACTGTGCCCACCCAGTGGGACTCCACAGTGCCATTACAACAATGAATGAGATGTGTGTGCATTTACTCATATGGAAACACAGTATGTTCACAATGTGGTAGTGAGCAAAGCTAGACAAAGTACAATATGAATCTTGTGATCTCAAGTACATTTCTGTGCTTATATAGGCACTGAAAAGACTGAAAGAATATATACCAAAATATTAGCATTTATGTATTAAAAGAGAATAGCATGTTTTATCCTTTTGTTTCTCTGTACTTTTAAAATTATCAATACAATCATGACCCCTTTTCATTATTATTATATTTTATTTTAGTAATAGAGAGACAGATAGACAGGAAGGGAGAGAGATGAGAAGCATCAATTCTTTATTGCAGCACCATGGTTGTTCATTGAATGCTTTCTCATATGTGCCTTGACTAGGGGCCTATAGCCAAGCCAGAGACCCCTTGCTCAACCCAGTGACCTTGGGTTCAAGCCAGTGACCTTGGGCTTTAAGCCAGTGGCCCTTGGGCTCAAGCCAGTGACCATGGGGTCATTCCTATGATCCCAAGCTCAAGCCAGCAACCCCTTGCTCAAGCTGGTGAGTCCATGCTCAAGTCGGATGAGCCTGCTCTCAAGTCAGCAGTCTGGGCCCTCAGTATTCCAGGCCAACACTGTATTCACTGTGCCACTGTCTGGTCAGGCTCCTTTTCATTATTGAAGAGGAAGAAAATTTGAAAAGATATAGCATGAGTAGAAGGGAGTACAGGACAAGTTTCTGGAATGCTGATTATGTTCTGCTCCTGATTTGGTCCAATGTGTGAAAATCCATTAAACTGCATATTTATGTGTACACTTAGGGGATATTAGACTTCAATAAACACATTAACGTATTTACACAGAAATACAATATACATTAAAAAATATATTACAGAGCTCAAAAAAGAAGAAAAAAGCATGTATACCATGTATACACATCCCTCACAGAACTTCATTAATTCCATCAGTATTTATCAACTGCCTCCCACACATGGAAGCCACGCTAAGCACCAAAACAATAGTAAAATACACAGAGCATGTACACTTACAGAGCTTGCTGAGAACACAGGCAAACAAATAAAGTCACACAAATAACTACAAACTTAGATGTATGTAAGTTGGATTCAATTACAAGTTCATAAATATTTAACTAAACTAGCCTAAGCAAAAGGGAAATTCATTGGCTCAGAGATCTTAAAAAAAAAAATCACTGAAAAAACTAAGGGTAGAGAAGCATCGAGGCCAGTGGTTCTCAATCAGAGATGCCTTTGCTCCCCTACCTCTACTCTGGGGATATCTGGCAACACCTGAAGACATTTCTGATTGTTACAACTAAAAAAATGCTAGTGGTTTTGGATAAACAGAAGCCAGGATGGTGCTAGACATCCTACAATGCCCATGATAACCTCCCCCACCAACAACAAGGAATAGCTTGGCCCAAAATGTCCATAGGGCCTAGGTAGGCAAACCCAGGCCTTTGTTACTATGAGTGGGTTGTTGAGTACAAGCTCTCCGCAGCAACTAAAAGCAGGTCAGAAATTCAGAATCTTGATCCCAGCCCAGATTACATCAGTCAGAACTACATAAGATCCCAGATGTCTCTTAAGCACAGCAAGGTGTGACAAGAGCTCTCCTCAGCTTCTGCAGCACTGGAGTCAAGTAACGACGCTGCAGGCAAGTCCTTCCTGACAAGGAGACTCTGCCCACACAGGAGCCCTGGCTGCTGTGGGTTCCCAGGGCTCACAGGTCCGACCTCCTTTCATGGGAGAGGACTGACTCTTCTCCTCAGGCGCGGGGCTTACCAAGTAATAGATGGCACCTCGGGCACAAGGGAAAGTACTGAGATAGCACAACAGCTACCTGGATGTGGGATCAGGGAAGCCCACACTGAAAATTTAAACTGATTTCTGAAACATAAAGGCAATTTGATAACCTAAGACATTTCTCAAATATTTACTAAGCACCTGTTCCATTGCAGATACTGTTCTGGTCCTGGGAATGCAACCATGCAAAGGACAAAGTCCTGACCTCATCCTTGGGGAGGAAGAGCTTTCCCTTTCTCTGCAGACAAATATGGAAACAAAGTGACAACACAACACAATTACAGAATGGGCTGGAAGTGAAGATGTGGACGGAAAAAAGACAAGAATCTGAAAAGGGTGATGTGACAGGATGCCTAGGACACAAGGACAAGTATTTTTAGGAAGGATTCGCCAAATGAGGTAACATTTGACCTGGGACTTGAAGGATCGTCACACAAGCCCCCAGCACAAGACATTCTGTGAAGAGGGATCAGCTCTCAGGATGGAGACAAGTTAGTGGGCTCAAGGAAGAGGGCAGGGCTGAGGGGAAGGAAGAGGCTGGGGCCACATAAAAGGGACAAGGCTGAGGGTTCAGAATGAAGGACAAGTGGTCCAGGTGGTTACATTCATTATAACGACTGACCTTCAGGCAGGGGAGGGTGTGGTGGTGACGGAGGTGGAATCCGGCTCTGGCTGCCACAGTGTGAGTCTGGGCTCCACCATTTGTTAGAAGTGTGACTACCTCACAGGGTCCCGAAGATGACAGGGAATATGTGAGATGTCTTAAAATGGGCCCACCGCCTATTTTCATATGTTCTGTGATGTAAGAGTGTTTTCTTTTCACATTCTTAAGCAGTTACATTTTAAGTAGTTATGTAAGCCCCTCAATGATATCCTTGGTCCACAAAGCCTTCTATATGCACCACATGGTCCTTTACAAGTTTGCCATTGACCCAGCACTGCACACAGCAGGCACTCAGGAGGTAAAAGCCACCCCCCTCCTCCACCATCACAACATACTAGGGGACCCCCGCTGGCACTGCCCAGGGCTGCTCATGTAAGGTCTTCCAAAATAACAACTCACCTAGTTTATAGATAAAAATGCACCTAATTTATAGATAAAATGCAGGGGGAAAAAAAAGAAAAAAAATGAAGGCAAATAACTTTCCAAAGCATGTAATTCAACTCTAATTCTTGAATTAAATCCAGAATCTCCCTGTCTTCAAAACCCACAGTCTTTTAGTCTATTATGCAAATGCCACACAACTAAACTTGTACTAATCTGTTCTCCAAGCCAGATGTTTGTTCCCTGTGTATCTGACACATATAACAGTTAAGACAGAATTGAATGAATATATATCATTGTGATCCTTATACAACTAAAAAAAAAAAAAAAAGAGGGTTGAGGAGGAGGTAGTTGTTTTTGAGGGCTACACTTAAACCAATTTAATGCCCCTCTTTTTCTTTTCTTCTTTTCTCTATTTTCTAAAATAAATGTTACTTCTGTAACAAGGGGAAAACACATTTTTTTGTTTTTTAAATAAAGTGGATATATTCAGCCTTACCCAGAGTACCTCCACTGCACTTTTTAAAGACAGCACTATTTTGACAGCCAAAAAAGACATTTAGGAATACGGTATTACAAAGTCAAGATCATGTCTATGAACTTGGCTTGGAAAAAACCCTCTGCAAAAATACAACCTACCATCTGTACAATGTATTCAAAAATGATTAGCATAGTATAAAAAATAATGCTGGAACAGCAGTTTTGGTTTTTTTTTAAAGAATGCTTCCTGTTTAGTATTCTTTTCAGAATTCCTCATAAGGTATAAGCCAAGGCAAAATGAAACTCCAGGTCAAGAGAAAAAAGGAAACAAACAAAGTAAACAAGATGAAAAAGGAATATTAAATGCTCTTGACTGAGGTCGTGGCAGGGATCTAGCAATCTCACCAAGCCCGGGAGAGAATCTGCGTGAAGCTGCGTCAAAAACTGCGCGGGGAAACCTCCCATCTCCTTCTTCAAACGTTAAGGCTGAGTCCCACTTACACTACTATCTCAGCCATCAAAAGCTAGAATGACATTTCTCTGACAGCAGGACTGTCACTCTCATGTCACTAAAAGTGAATCAGCAGAGCTTGCAGACACGAAGCCCCTGGAAAAGTACCTCTCAGATGACTGCAGAGACAAAGGCTCTGTGGAACAGCAGCTGGCCTCCGGGAGTGGCCCTCGGGGAGTGGCCCTCGGGGAGCGGCCCTGCGGCCTAGGTTCTGCCTCCTTACAGACCAGGGAGCAACCTAGCACAACTCGCTCAACCTCCCTAAGCCTTAGCATAAAGGAGTTAGGTCAAAACCCCTCCACCCGGTACACTCCAAAAAGCCATTCTATACTTTTATGATATTATTTTATTTTTTTAAAATTATTTTTATTTATTCATTTTAGAGGAGAGACACACACACACATACAAAAAGAAAGAGAGAGAGAGAGAGAGAGAGAGAGAGAGAGAGAGAGAGAGAGTGTGAAGGGGGGGAGGAGCAGGAAGCAACAACTCCCGTCTGTGCCTTGACCGGCAAGCCCAGGGTTTTGAACCGGCGACCTCAGAGTTCCAGGTCGATGCTTGATCCACTGCGCCACTACAGGTCAGGCCTACTTTTATGATCTTAAATCATGATGTCACACTCACATTTATATAAATAAATTCACTCTAGTAAAGTGAATTTAGAACAATGTCAGTTTTAGGTAATTGTGTCCAAATAATAAATGTTCAGATATTTGTTCCCAAATGAAAAGAAGTTTATATGTTTCAAATTCACACCTGTTAGAGGATATTTACCACACAGGAGTAAAACCCCCAAAGAATTCAGGAATTCCCTTTGCACCTGGAAAGCAGGCTCTGTCTCACCAGGGGCCCTGGAGGATCCCTGTTGATGAGCTTCTGTTTGTAAATAAAACCAAGGCCACACCAAGAGGTCATCAAAAGAAAGACACCATCCCTCCTAGAGGGAGGAGTTCTGTGCAATTAACAAAGAACTACCTCTAGGGCCAGAGGTGCTTAATCTAGCCAGGAGAAACTCTCTGGAGCACTCAAATTTAATAAAAAGAGAAGAGTGTGAAGTGTGAGCTGTAGTCACAGTGCACCTTTCCTCCCCGCCCTCTGAAACCTGCTCCTCTGTGCTCTGGGAAGCCAAGCCCTCTAGTTTGTCTTCCTGGTGACACAGACCGGCTGGTCGCTTCCAGGACAGAGACAGGAGGCTGTGTTCACGTTCTTCGCTCAGAACCTCTACCGTCTCTTCAGAAGCGGTCTGGATGGGCTACTGGAACAGGTCAATGTCTCAATACCAGTGAACAAAATGCTTCTTCACTGGCTTTCTTCAGGCTCCAGACAGAAAAGGTCACACCTCCTACGGCGGCTCTGCCAGCAGGCATGGAAGGGCTGGATGAGATCAACTGTGACTGCCAACTTGGTTCCGCTGAGACGGCTGAATAAACCAGCACAGGTGTTGGCGAATGCTGTGTAAAAGGCCAGATGATAAATACCTTAGGTCTCGCAACGACTCGGATCCGCTGTTCTGGGGCAAATGCCTCTGCAGGCACGACGTAAACAAATGAGCACTGAGCGTGGCTGTTCCCGTAGGACGGCCGGCACTGAAACTTGAACTTCATGTAATTTGTACAGGTCACAAAATACTTTTTTCTTTCAACCATTTTAAAATGTAAAGAGCATTCTTGCAGGCCATGCAAAAGGGGGGGGGGCTGTGGTTTGCCGATTCCCACATGAAGGAATGAGACGCTGTCACACTCAGCACCCCACCGCAAAGCACGCACAGCACAGAGCTGGCGTCATGGGCGTGGCCACACTTCATTCCTGCTTTTCCCTACCCAAACAGAATCCTTCAAAACATTCCCGAAATGAGTCCGCTTGTTTCCTCCTCCCTCGTTCTTTTTCCTACCGTCCTTCACAACTCTCTCTCCCCTTCAAAGCAGCCTCCACCCACCACCAAGGGTGACTGGCTTCCCAAGGAAATGGGCTCAGTGTTTACGTTGCTTCAGCAGCCCTCAGGATAATCAGAACAAGCTCCAAACACCTCACCAGGCCCCACCGGCCTTCCTCCTCTCCCACTTCATTTGTGCTCTTCTCCTGTCTTTGACCTTATGTGATAATTGTATATTAACTTGACTGGGCCATAGGGTGCCCAGATATTGGCCAAACATTATACTCGGTGTGTCTGCAAGGATGTTTTTGTATGGGATTAACTTTTGAGTCAATAGAATGAATACAGCAGACCACTCTCTGTGTTGGTCAGAGTTCTCCAGAGAAACAGAATAGAGAGAGAGAGAGAGAGAGAGAGAGTGTGTGTGTGTGTGTGTGTGTGTAATATTTATTATAAGGAATTGGCTAGTGGGATTAGGAAAGCTGTGAAGTCCCAAGATCTAAGGCCCAGTCGAAGGGCGGGAATAGACCAGTGCACCAATGAGGCAGAGAGAATTCAACCCTCCTCACCTTTTTGTTCTATTTGGACCTTTAGTGGGGAGTCCACCCACATTGGGGAGGACCGTCTACTTTACTCAGTCCACCAATCCAAATGCTAATCTCTTCTGGAAATATCATCACAGGAACAATGTTTAGCCAGATAGCTGAGCACCCTGTGGTCCAATCAAGTTGACACATAAAATTAACCACCACAGCCTCCTCCCTAATGAGGATGGGTCTCATCCAATCAGTCAAATGCCTGAATAGAAAAACACTGACCTTCAGAGTAGGAGGAAACTTCTGCCTGAGTGGAACTGAAACTTTGGCTGTTCCTGGGTCTCAAGCCTGCCAGCCTCAGACTGAACTACACCACAGGCTTTCCCAGGTCTCCAGATTGCCAACCTGCCCACTCCCATAACTTCATGAAACTTATATTACTATACCTTACAATAAACATACACACACACACACATACTCTCTCTCTCTCTCTCCCTCTCTCTCTCTCTCCCTCTCTTTCTCTACTGGTTGCGTTTCTCTGGAGAACCTTGACTAATATAGCAATAAATTGTCACACTTTTTCACTTCCCCAAACACAAGATACTTTGCCTGTTTCCTTTTTCTGGAATGTTCTTCACACTCATTTTTACAACTACCTTCTCATTCAAGTCTCAGCTTAAGCGTCTCCTTCTCCCCCGATAATCTTTGAAAACAGCTTTCTCTCACCCTCTGCCAATGATTCTCTATCTCAGTCTCTTGTTCTCTTAAAAAATTCATCACAACCAATAAATGAATGATCACTTACTCATTCATATCCTATTCATTAAGGTAGGACCCATATCTGTGCTCTTCACTGTACCCCTGGGTCCTAGGGCAGAGTGTGGAATAACATACACTTTAAATTAATATTGTAGAATAAATGAATAACCCAGGGTTTACCACCCTTTTCTCTCTTCCTTGGGTCTTCTATCTGCTTTATTAGAAAATGATCCTTATATGAACAAAAGGATCTTGGTAATGATAAAGTCACCCCCCCCCCAAGATGACGCTTGTTCCCTATACCACTGTGAAGTCCTCTGCCAAATTTATGTGGCTCTTGTTCTCTGAACCCATCACTCAAACAGAGACTTGCTTCACAGGGGGCTATGTCTTACTAGTTAATTGGGTATTCACATTGGTGTTGTGTGTTAACATGTCACCAACACACAATCCATGGTAGGAACTGTCCCACTATCAGGCCACCCATACAGCTTGAGGTTCTCGGGGGCCTCTAGTTCCCTGCACATGGTAGGTACTTAAAGGTTTGCTGAGGAAAACAACTTACAGATACAGCAGCGGGGGGCAGGGGAGGGGGCGGAGGGTAAGGGGGAGAAATAAATAGATGGTGAGGGAGGGAGATTTGATTGGGAGGTGAACGCACAATACAATATATAGATGATGCACTGTAGAATTGTGCACTTGAAACCTGTATAATTTTATTAACTAATGCCACCCCAATAAATTCAGTAAAAACTAGAGGAAAAGAAAACAAACAATAAAAAATTAATAAAGGTTTGCCAAATGTACCAATTTATCATCTTTCTCATTCATTCAGTGGCTTCTCCTGAATCAGCAAGACCCTGAGGTAACAGTAGTGGGACCAGTGGCAGGGGAGAAAATTAATGGATTAAGGATTTGAGAGCCCATCAGCTCAACGTCATCTTTTGCTAGTAAAAACTGCTTTTGCCCTATTCCCTATAGTGACCAGTGGCAGGTTTCCCCAGTCAGTGCGTGCTTCCTATTCTTCACACTCGCTGCGAGGAGAGCTCAGAGCCCATACCACACAGAAAGTAATGTGGAATTAGGATTTGTTTGTGGTTGGTTAGTGGGAAGCAGATGAGATTCTCACTGTTGTGGCCCATCTCCTCCGAGCCTCTCTCCTGCTTTACAAAGCGCAACAGAAAGAACACCTTTCATTTCAGTAGAAGCATCTGATCTCGGTGCATGCTACAACTTAATTGAAGATAGAATAACCTGTCAGTGCTAGTTAGTGAGCTTGTCTCCCTCTACTCGCGAGTCCCCCAACTAGGCCAGACACTATCTGAAACCTGCCAGCAAGTCTGGGAACTGGGCCCTGGGCATCTTCCTGCTCTGAGAACCACTCTATCACAGGTAAAATCGAGCCCTAATAGATCTCCGGGCCTGTGTGTATCTGCTCACCTAGTTCTTTAATGGAGAACATGGGATTGTGGTGTGAAATGTGTTCATTTCCTGTACAGTTTTCTTTCCTAGTAAGATGACCCCTCCTGACTGCTCTACTAAGAGACGCTTAATCCTTCCCCGTTTCTAGTGTGAAAGGGGGCTACAGTTTTGGAAAAACAAGGCAGTTATTTTTATGCCTGTCCAACTTTCTGTCCACACAGGCAGAGGGAATATCAGTGACGATGTCTCCCCAAGATCTCTCGAAAAGGATCCTTGATTTAACAGAGACATCCGGGCGCTTCCCCTTTGAATTTAATTATCTTTCCATAGCAGCACCTTGATGAGGTGCAAACTTCAAAACAGCAACCGGATAAAAACTGCAAGCATTATTCTTCCCTGCGCTGGCTGTTTTTCAGCTCTCTGATACAACATTGGGGTGGCATGTCTGTTGTATGACAGTACAAAAACCAATTGTGTCGGTCACACTCTAAAGTGATTAAGTTCCAGCCAGCAAAACCAGAGCTGCATCTGAGTCACTAGAAATGCATCTTCCGGCCCTGATTTTTACAAGGCAGGGCAGGTCAGTTTCTATCTCAGTTGTTTTTATATAATACTTCTTTCTTTCTGTGACTCAAGGTATGTACTTGTGAGATAACTGCTAAGAGTCACAAGGGAAGGAGGACATTAACTGTGCATCTCCTAAAGCTTTATTTCCACAAAACACAGAAAGTGCTAGAAATGAAATGTCTCAATTTGAAAACCTCCACCATGGCTTTCTAATAATAAGAAAAACTACAGGGTAAAAGCAATCATCAGTGTCTGACCAGGAAAGCCTCCCACAGCTGCTAAGTTTAGGTTTCTAGTAGGACTTGCCCCTCTCTCGTCAACTGCATGAGGGAGAAATACAGTGGTCTCCCCTTGATTCCAACTACACATTATTCCCTAAACTTACACTTTGGTTGTCTTTAGGATATAAAAATTTAAAGATGATTGTGACAGTAAAAATAACGCCAAATAATTCTGAGACATTGCTACAACTTACTTAGACACTGAAGATACTACTAGTCTGTCCAAGAATTTAAGGCCACAAAAGCCAATTGATGTAACAAGAAATGTATATCCTAACAATCAGAACAGGTTCGCATTTCCAAAGGTGTTAATTCAGTAAGTGGAGAATAAGAAGTTTTCTCTGTGCAAATTAAGCAGAGAAGGCACAGAGCTAAACGAATTCCTGCAGTTTCTTCGAGTCTTTAATATTCTGACATGTACTCTGAATCTTCTTAAACTTTTTACTACACAATTCTTTTTCATAAAGTGCCATGTTTTGTAGAGCTAGTGTTCTGTGAAATAAACTTTTGGAATCTCTGGAATAGGTCACTTAACAGTTTGAGAAATACTTTACGATCTTTCATGTCACACATACACTCTTCACTATTTCCTACTTTTTCTACCATAAGGCTAGCTTGCACAGTACAATGTAAATGACAGTATTACACTGCGATACGGATATAGGACAGTGAACACGTTTCAAAACGCTCACTGCATTTATTACTCCTATTTCCTACTTAGCTGAGATTTCAGGCAATTCTGGTAAGGGCCTTTCTCTGAATCACAGGGCGATCTGGGGAAAGCATGAATGAGCAAAATGAGGGGCTGCTCAGAAGTGTGGCTGCCACATCTATTAGCAGTGCATTTGGTAAGCCTTCTCGTCACTATATATATTCAGAAATAATGACAAAGAAATGTAGTTCCTCCAGGCAAATTAAATAGAGGTGCAAATTAGAATCACACCTCCGGTCTCATTTTGGTATCACTTCTTGTCTGGATAAACAACACTTACTCTCACTTTCCTATTCATGGCAAGTAGCCACTCTTAACACTTGCATTAGGGATCAGTCACAACAAATTACAGTTAAGTTTCACACGGCACTGCAGGAGGCAGCCTGGCCCCAGGGGAGCACCAAGTTAAGCCAGGCCCATTACCGATTTCGAGATAACAAGCACTGGGGCTGGAAAGGCCCCTGTGCCTCAGCCACATGAAGTGGTTAAAACTCTAACAGCCTAAGTGGTATCTTAATATTTCTGTGTATGGTAGTTTATTATTCTCTGTAGAGAGCAGCAGTGGGTGGCTGCTTGCAAAAAGGGTGCTTTTAATCACCAATCATTTTCAAGAACACAAGAGATCAATAGTACTCAACTGTGAAAGCTTTATTATAATGGGAAACTGCCTGTGTGGATTAAAAACAAAAACAGGTTTCGCTTTCAAGCTAATTGTGTTAGATGCTAAACTTTTGGGATGCATGAGCCACAAAAAAAAAACACTGTAGAGAAGATGAGGAAAATACGGACTGTGAACTCATTGCATCTGTAAATGCCCCATCTGGGGGGAGGCAGAAAAAAGGGGGGTTTGTAACCTGGGTCCTATAAATGGCTAGTTTGTTACCCAAGTAGGGGAATCCACCTTTTCCAGTAAAACATAGGTGAAACCTAAAAACAATGTCTGTAGAATCCTTGTAATTAATCTCTTCTGACAAAAAAATAAAATCTTAAGAAATCTTTAAGAATTAGCATTGCCATGTAATAAGTATGAGAAATAAGTACTATTAAACATTCTTTAAACAAATTCAAATGAACTCAGCCGCCATCAGATGTGCTTTGTTTTATGACATATTACTAGCTCTGGTTGGTTGGCTCAGTGGTAGTATTGGCCTGGCATGTGGAAGTTCCAAGTTCAATTCCCGTTCAGGGTACACAGGAGAAGCGACCATCTGAAGGTGAAGCTTCTTTACTCCTCCCCCTCCGCCTTCCCTCTCTCTCTTCTCCTCCTGCAGCCATGGCTCAATTGGTCGAGTGCATCAGCCCCAGGTGCTGAGGATGGCTCCGTGGAGCTTCTGCCTCAGGTGCTAAAAATAGCTCAGTTGTCAGCATGGCCCAAGATGGACAGAGCAGCAGCCCAAGACACGGTTTGTCAGGTGTGTCCCAGGCGGGGTGCATGCAGGAGTCTATCTCTTCTCCTCTCACTTGGAAAAAAAGGGAAAAAAAAGACATATTACTTATTTAGGGCACCTCTAAGAAGTTTCTTATGTGATCCTGACATCATTGCAAGATGGGAAAGAGGAATTAGGTACTTTGTAATATGGAACCAGATTATTTTCCTACATCTGGGAACAGGATTCATTCTACACTGCACATAAAAATTAGGGGATCAGGGAATGTGTAGATACTCTAGTACTTTCAGCCTTTTGTATAGTGCATTTTCACCAATGAAATAAAAGCTGTTTTGCATCTCATCTGCATAATCAAACAACTTTCTTTGACTTGCTTTTCTGATGTTCTTGTTTAATAAAAAAAAATCAAATGTTTTTATTGCTTCATATTCATTTTGAAATATTCCCTAATTTTTGTATGTAATTTTGTAAATTAAAAAGGGGGACATTAATTATGCTTTAATTCCAAGTAAAACATGAATGGATTTATGATGGTTGTAGTTCTCTTCTGCATAAGGCTCCTATGGTGAGTTTCAGGTATCTGATAGCTCTTCCCTAAGTAGAGGATAATTATTAGAATCCATCATTCAGATGTCCTTGTTTCAAATACCTTGGTACATCCATTACTATAGGTGTCTTCTCTTATATGTATACAAAAAATCACTTTGTAAAGCACCCATGTGCCCCAATATTCACAATGCTATTAAGGAGCACGGGAGAATGGCAGCTGTCAGGCACCAAATGCCGTGCTAAGTAAGGACTGGATATGCATGGTCTAACTCATTCCTTAAAAGGAATCCAGGCCCTGGCCGGTTGGCTCAGCGGTAGAGCGTCGGCCTAGCGTGCGGAGGACCCGGGTTCGATTCCCGGCCAGGGCACACAGGAGAAGCGCCCATTTGCTTCTCCACCCCTCCGCCGCGCTTTCCTCTCTGTCTCTCTCTTCCCCTCCCACAGCCAAGGCTCCATTGGAGCAAAGATGGCCCGGGCGCTGGGGATGGCTCTGTGGCCTCTGCCTCAGGCGCTAGAGTGGCTCTGGTCGCAACATGGCGACGCCCAGGATGGGCAGAGCATCGCCCCCTGGTGGGCAGAGCGTCGCCCCTGGTGGGCGTGCTGGGGTGGATCCCGGTCGGGCGCATGCGGGAGTCTGTCTGACTGTCTCTCCCTGTTTCCAGCTTCAGAAAAAATGAAAAAAAAAAAAAAAAAAAAAAAAAAAAAAAAAAAAAAAAGGAATCCAGGTTTTATTATGCTTCTTCTACAAATGAGGAAGTTGAGTTTCAAAGGGTGAAATGGGTTACTTCAGGTAACAAAGCCAATAAGTGACAGCAGACAAACTCAATTCTGGTTTGTTTGACTTCATTTAGCATGTGCAGATCTTTACTGAGAAACAACCTGGTATAGGAGAGGAAAATAAGACATGCGGAAGTCAAGACTTGCCGTCAACGCTGGCAACCGTGATTCATTACAATAGATCTCAGGTCAACGCAGGAGGATGCGGAGGTGAAGCTTGAGTGGAGAAAAAAACTTCCTTTATCTAATTGAAATCCTCCTCTCCTTTCTAGCTCATCAGGGTTTGGTAAGAGAAACAAGGGACTTTAAGAGAAAGGGGAAATGTGGGGGGAAACACACACAAAAAATGAGGCTAACATGTTCACAAAATTTACCAACTATCCAGGATGGCCAAGATGTAAATAGGAAACAGGAGGGGGAGGTAAAGACTGCAAAGGTAGGATGGGGCCAGTTGTACAAACAAGATGTGCTTTGGAGTCAGACTGAAGCCTTCACCACTTCCACCAACACCTCTCCCTGCATTTTCTTGTGAGTCTCTTCCTTCCATTTCCACAGGCACTTGACCTTCCTCTCACTTGGCCTAACTGCCCTGGTCAGCAAACTGTGGCTCGTGAGCCACATGCAGCTCTTTGGCCCCTTGAGTGTGGCTCTTCCACAAAATACCACGTGTGGGCACTACCTCGATAAGGAATGTACCTACCTATATAGTTTAAGTTTAAAAAGTTTGGCTATCAAAAGAAATTTCAATCGTTGTACTGTTGATACAGTATTTGGCTCTGCTGACTCATGAGTTTGCCGACCACTGGAAGGCAAAGGTCACTTAGGTCTTTGAGGCCTCACCCATCTCTCCCGAGTTCTCCTTAAAATATTATAGCTCACATTCTGTCACCAGTCCTCACCTGCAAACCTAGCCTCCCTCAGAGCACTCATGGATGGCCCTCACTCTGTCTCAGACCTTATCTACTAGCTCTATACCTCCACATACCTTTTACATCAGTCAATTTACGCCTCTTCCCAAACGGCTCTGATGGCTTTAGTAACATTACAATTAACTCCTCTCCTCCCCCCAACCCTGTTTCTTCTCATCGCAACAAACGAGCAACTGAATGTAGATCAAAACCAGTTCAAAATCTCACCATCAACCAAACTGCTACCTTTCCTTTGCTCTGATTTTGAAAATAATTTTTAAAAAGGTTTTATGGCCAATAATTTCTTATTGTACAGATTTTAGAATTGAATACCATAATCTCTCAGTTGCTTTATAGCAAGAGTCCTACTGGTCTCCTTGCTTCCAATCTTCTCATCCCAATCCTTCATTCCCATTTTCTAAATTCATCAAATTTAAATGCATCATTTCCCTTGCTTAAAACACTTCAAGGGGTCCAGGGTCCCACTGGCCCTGGAAAAAACACCTACTCTTTTTAACATGGTTTATCAAAATATAGCCCTTGTTCACATCTGTATGCCTTGACTCTCACTACTCTCCCACTTGTCCCTATGCTCTAGTTAAAATGAGCTTCTGGAAAGTTCTGTCCTCTGGAGAGACTGGGCTCTGCACAGTGTACGCCTCTCCCTGCTCTCCACTTGTGCCCAGCTAATCCTTCTCGTCTTTTGAAGTCTCAGCTTATATGTGACTTCCTCCCGGAATCATCTATCTCTTCAAGTCTAAGTTAAAAGCTCCTCCTCAGTACGTCCACATCACCCCAGAACACTACCCTCACCATTCTGTATTGCAATTGCCTTTTTTTTGGCCTTTCTCATCATCTTAAGCTGTGCAGGATCTCATCATTAAATTCCTGCAGTCTCACACATAAAAAAGTGAACTAGGTTCCATAATAAGACAATCCTACTATACTCATTTTCTGCTCATCTTTCACAACTCCTCCCTCAATCCTGAAGAAAATACTAAAGAAAATAAACGACATTCACATAAAAGGGCTTTGGTCCTTTTTAGGGCTTGACAGAAACGTGTCTGTGTGAGAGCACCACAGTGAGTTAATACCACACAGAAATGAGAGTATGACAAGGGATGGCACCATGTATCATTTTTCATGAGACTATTATAGAAACTTCGTTAACATCAATTAATGGGGCCTGGAAGCTTATAGTTCACAGGACTAGAAATAAGACAGTAGAAAATATGCCAGTATTCTTCCCTCTGCCTCACTACAGTTCCTTACTTTTTTCATTTCTCCTTCATTCTTCCATGCTATCTGACAGTGAATTCTCCCATTACAAACAAACTATGGGCATTGAAAGTTTCCATGTATCTCCTAACAATGTGATGTGTATTTTAAGGGGACCACAAGTAGTTGCCCAAATGATTGTTTCACTCATCTAATAAAAAAAAAATTTCAGTCTTAAAAGCAATGCATAAATATATATATTACCTTTCAATCACTTAGCAAAGAGGTAACTCCCTAACACACATTCCTCATCATAAACAGGCAAACACTCACATATCTAATAAGTCATTGTCTCTCTCAATTTGGCAGTAAAAGGAGAAGACTTTCAGATAGGCACAATTGTAACCCCTCCCCATGGAGAACGAAGAGAGAGGAAATGATGCGAAATAATGCTGATACATTTCACTGGTATTCACATTCTAGCTTGTAAACAATTTTTAATTCACATGCCTAGACATTAGCCATCAGTAGATGTAAAGAATTAAATAAAGCCCAACCAAGAAACAGGAAGTATCACTTCTGTCACAAGAATGTTTATTTTGGTGGCTCACATCTGCAGCCTTTTTCCTTCAATACATCCTTTCAGAGCCAAAATGGGGAAGGGAACCAGGTACTGTACCTAAATCCTCACAGTGATTGTGATGAGCTGAACCACCCACAAGCTTCCTTCGAAGAGAGTTATTAGTTTCATGATGAAGAACTCCAACTCATGTGGAGGCAAAGTCTAGAAGTAAGGGAACAGTCTATTCCACATGACTGAATTCATTCAGCATAACAAATATTGTCCAGGACTGAACTAGTCACACTCAGTTTAGAAGCAGAATATCTAAGTAGATGTATTTGGACTGACGTTCAAAGATATCTGGTATTCTTCTGGGAGTCTGACATCAGCAACAGATCTTCTTGGTGTTGTCTTGTGTTGATGAAGTTATTCCAAATAACCAGAATGGTGAATAACAGTGAACATTGTGGAAGTGAAGGACAAAACTACCTTTAAAAATCTAAGAATCCAAGGGTATGAACTTCACAACTTCAGCCTTGACTACCATACTACATGAGTCCAAATCCCTTAAAGAAAAAATTTTCCTATTCTGAATTCTTGTGGTCTAGGACAGGGTCAACATTATGGCCTATGGGTCAAATCTTGCTGGTCACCTCTTTTCCTTAATAAAGTTTTATTGGGACACAGTCATGACTACTCACTTACATATTATCTATGGCTGCTTTTGGGTTACAATGGAAAACCTGAATAGTTGTGACAGAGTTTACACGGCCTCCAAGGCCATATTGTCTGGCTCTTTATACAAAAATTTGCTGATCCACGGTCGAGAATGATGAATGATTCACTAATCCTTGCTTTACAAAATCAGGCTCTGGATCAAAATTATTTTGTCTTGATTGTATAATTCTTCACTGAAGAACCAGTATTTAAGGCTTTGGGCTGGCCCAAAGACAGCACAACCCTCCACTTGGAAACACTACAGGAACCGGTCCAGGTGGCAACCCTGCAGATCTGAACAGATGCCTATTTTTTCTTCTGCCCATGAGACAGATGGTCCTGAGAGAGGGGAGAAGAATTAGTCCATGAGAGAGAATTCTCTGTGCAGCACTAATTTTGGAAATGAATCGTGATCCATCTGGCCAAAAAGGATTCCTTAGGAGTACCTTTGCTATTTGAATTTGCTTAACATTCAGGAGGGGAATCCTAAGCACCGAGGCTTGGGTATATGCTCTCTGTCAAATGTCAGTAAAGCATTCTTGTCTGCCCTTACGACAAGAAATCTCAAACAATTATAGGGACAGAAGAAGAGAATAACCACTCATTAAGAGACTCTATTTCAAATAATTTGTTCATTCTTCTGACAGTCTAAAACCTCTCAGGTGAGAAAAATAGCACCTACTTTTCATTAATAAAGTTTATATAATATGCAGAAAGCAGTAGGAGCAATATCTGCTTTCTGACCTGCTAATAGTAGCCCGCCACTGGACACAGCAATGCTTCTCTTCTTGTTAACCACTCTCACTTGGCTTTGATGTTGTTCTAAAGCATGTTTCTCCATGAGTAATGAACCGTGTATTTGCAAAGTTAATGAACTCATATCTGATGTCTTTTTCCCCATTTTATTCCTAATTCAGCTCCATAGCATGTTGGGTGTACACTGGGTCTGTTCAGTCCATAAATAAGTAGACAAAGTTAAGAACGGACAAAGAGGAAAATTCAGGCAACTAGAAACAGCAGCATTAAGAAGAGCAACTGAGGATGCTTTTCATTCAGTCTCCGTCGACAGGCTCTGAAGTCTGATGAATGGAGGGTTCAAGTCCCAGTTCTCCCATTTACTATTTTGATAATCTCAGGGTCCTCATCTATTAAACTAAATAATAACCCAAGTCGCAACATCAAGAGAGAAGGTGATGCTCCCTCAAATAATAAAGGTCTCTTCAGAGGATGCAATGCCACTGAATCAAGAAATAATTAAATGCCCAGTATTATTTAGGCACTGAGTGGGCTGTGAAAGGAGTTCCCTCTGCAAAGATGGTACAAATCATAACAACAGTAGGAAAACAGTATCACTGACCCTGATGTTATAAGGCATGCACCTTAAATTTAGTCTCATGAGATTTTCTAATGAATATACTATTTATTGGTTTACAAAACCTAACTCAGTATTTTTCTCAAATTGGAACACCTTCCACATGAGAGCCCCAGCTACATGCACACAACACAGGCACAGAGCCAATGGACTATCAATAAACCAAGGAGCAAGAGGCAATTTGCAAGAAAACTAGGCTGGGGACAAATATGAGAAAGGGCTTCATAAATGAAAATCAATACTTGAATTGTATCTGGAAGCAAACAGGTTGCCAGGACAGACCACAAAACACAGCTGCAGTGACACGGAGCGCTGTTCATCTCAGACTCGCCTCTGGGGCAGCTCCGTGAAAGCAGAGCAACAGCAGCCCGCTGCCCTCAACAGATGCTTCTCTCTTCCCGAGCTCCTTGGCGTTAGGGTACCTCTGAGCTCAGTCTCATCCAGTTGTGAGCTAATTACAAAGAATCCGTAAGTGTGGGCATGAAGTGGGAATACTGTAGGCTGCTCCAACAAGTCTCAGCACCATCTGCTGAAATATTAAGATGCTTGTTTAAAAAGATGGCTGCCAGAGAAGGTGGTCGCAGCACCAACAGTGGGGATGTTCTCTCTAATAATTACTTTACTTCTCTTTCCTGTACACAAGCAGCAGGGCATGGAGCCAAAGTGCAACAGTCCAGAGAGAAAAGGCTGCTATCTCTGCTTACCTCCCTCTCCTGGTCCAGGTGCCGGCAGGAGAGCACCTGGAGCCTTGCTTGCCAAAGAAAAAGGGATATGGAAAAAGATGGTAGTATGCTGGCATATTTCAGTGCGCAACCAGTTATTTGGAAAAATCGATAAGAACGTCAATAAATCCTTTTCTCTTTAGACATTTAAAGTGCACATGTACTTAAGGAAGACACCTCTCTCAGTAACCTGAGACTACTGGGATGTGGAGGCTCCCTCTGTATGCTAGATCTTTCTCAAATAGGAGCAGTCAGGTTTATAGACAAAGGTCAGGCCAATAGAGTCCAAGGGGCTTAGCTAAGGAAAGCAAAGAAAAACCTTGGATGATTTAATGTTGCTGTTAAAAGGCCCAATCATACCAATGGTCAAGATCTGAACAATGATAGCCCTGGGACTTTGTAGTCTCTCAGCAAAGAGAAGAAATTCATTAATCTCTTTGAGAGATAATGACAACAATAACAATAATAGCAACAACAGCAACTAACCTTTTTTGAGTACCTACCATGTACCAGGCACTATGCTAAGGGCCTCATCTGTTATATATTAATTCTTCCAACACTGAGGCAGGGGCTGTTATCTCATTATACAGGGGAAGAAAACTGACACAGAGAGTAAGAACCTTCTCCAAGAACTCATCAGCTAGGAATGGGCAGAGCTGGCTTTGAAGCCATGCTGTCTGCATGCATAGCCACTGGGCTAGGCTACCAAGGAGAGGGCCGCATGTGGGCCAACTTAAACAAGGATCACTGTAAGCATGTGAATGGTAATGAGACAGACAGAGGTCTCATAGCAGTCCAGGCAGCCCAAGTTGAAAAGTTTTCATTCATGTGCCACAACTGCTGGGACTGAACTACTCTGCCTATCTGCTTTTTTGCCCTCGACCAAATTGCTTCCATTCTGCAACTGTCTCAAGTCACTCGCTGGCCAGCCTACAGACGGCCTTTGAGTCAGGTACCAATAGTCCAACTAGCAACGGCCAGGTACAAATGCCTGGACCACCAGGGCTGCAGACAGCCATGACTTCAGCATGACTACTGGAGAGGCAGACAACCTTGAAGGCGCTGTGAGCACAGTGGGCTCCATGCTGCTCATACAGTACAGAGAGCAACTCTGCATCTGTATTCGGATCCTGTCTCATATTTTGGCTTTTACAGAGATTTAATTTAGACTCAGAAGGGCACATAAGATTATTGTTCAGTCCCGGTAATCTATGCATAGTAACTGTATAAACAAGAACATATATGAAGAGCTTTCCTAACACTAAGTACAAAAAGTACCAAAAAAGACAGGTTGCTAACTTATGAAAGGCTCTCCTCCCTTGTTTCTGTTGTTTATAAGCATTTCAAAGTGCATGGGTTCTGATTTCTACTTACCAGGAGGCTGGTCATTTTTCATCACTACGTAGAGAGGTGGCTCCGAGTTTAGCTCCACCATCTGTCGTCCCTCACAAGCCTGAGGGATTCGCAGCAGGACAGGGAGCATCTGCCAACCCGCTCCAACAGCCTCGGAAGGCAGGGTCGACAAGTCACTCCCCAAGCCTGGGTGGACCAGGCAGGGAGAACAGACACACACACATGACAGGTAGAGCCAGATATGCAGATCTGATAGTTCATAACAAAAGCAAAGTAAACCTCCAGGAAGAAGAAACCTGCCCGGGACATTCACTATTAAAGACGCAGGTGTTCACACTGGACACTTATCTTCAAAATCCAAAGGTCTCTTTCAGCAAAGAAGCTAAGAATGTTCTTTCAGTGAGTAAGAATTCCTTCTTATATACACAAATAGTAAAGATTTAGTAAACATTAAGCTGCAACCAAAGAGAAAATATCAAAAAACTTTACACTAAGTACGATCAATCCACTAGAAAGGCTTCACTTCTAAAAGGGCAGAGCATTTAAAACTTCTTCCTAAGAAAATTAAGCTCTAAAGACAATGGTATTAAAAATATTATTAGGTCAGATCCCAAGTCTTAACACCTTTCATCCAGGTGGTCCTCAGCAGCACAGAGCTTCCTGCCAGAGACAGTTTACAAAGGATAGAGGTGGGGAAGAGGAAGAAAAGGCATCTTTCACAAGCCTTTCCACAAAAATGTTAAAATCCTGAGACACCCTGCTTAACATATCTCTAGCCTCTTCTAAACGCTTAGCAAACTTTGTAGGCAAGCCTGAGAAAGCATACCAAGTTTGGAGTCTACATAGTGTGTGATCAGAGGCTCTGCCATTTACCAGCCTTATTAAATTCAGCAAGTCCCTGACCCCACTGAGTCACCGAGTTTCAGATTCTTACCTATTGATACAGACTTCACTCCATGTGTAAATGAGCACATCAGCACCTGCCCTACCTATTTCACAAGATTATGAGGATCATTACACATTTAAAACTTTAAAATTCTGAGGTAGGCATTAAGCATTTTCATTTTTAATGGCTGCAATAAACTCAAATCTATTGTGCCTAGCTCTCAACAAAATAAGGCACATGTTGACAATGGGTTCCAGACTCCGTGGTCGAACCCAAATTTAAATTTCAACTCCGCAAATAAATCTTGGGAACTGATTTAAGCCCATTTCCTCAGCTGTAAGAGTAGAACACACAACTCATTTTACAGAGCTCACACAGTCCTGGGCTAACAGTGGGTACTCCAGGAAACATTGGTTTCCTTCCAATCCTACGGTCTCTTCAAAATAAGACTTCTGGAATTATCTGACAGCTCTGTAATATCATAATAGCTTGTTATATAGTAAGTACATATATATGCCACGCCCAAAACAAACACTAAACCCAATTTTTTTCTAGGACATATTTTCCAGAAAATAGCCTTGCAACTTTTTTCAACCTTTACATATAGCTTTATAAATACATATATATATATATATATATATAGATAGATAGATATAGACATATACAACCTTTATTCATTTTGAATATAGACGCAAAACATATATCATTGAATATATATATTCAACCTACACACACACACACACACACACACACACACAAGCAAAAACAGTTGGAACAAATAAAATTTACAGGGAGCACAGCTTTTAAAATCCTTATATCAGTCAAATAGAAAATTTCCCCCTTAATAATAATTTTATGTATCTATGAATGAGTAACTGCGTAAATGAGTTAGTGGAAAACTAAGGTCAAATGAGTAAAAACATCAATTACCCAAAGCTTCGTTTGCAAATTTAAAAAAGCAATTTGCTGAATATCACATCCACCACAGTAGTAATGAAATTTGTTTCTTTCATCTAAGACATCAAACCCTGACTGGGTAGTCCTATTGGTTACAGCACTGTCTCGCAACCTGATATGACAAGGTTGCGGGTTCGATCCTGAGTCAGGGTATGCACATAAAACAACCAACAAATGCACAAATAAGTGGAACAAGAAAAGGATGTTTCTCTCTCTCTAAAACTAATCAATCAGTTAAGACATCAAATACTTAAACATTATAGGGGGGAAAGAAATCCTCTAGAAAAAATTACTTTGGGAAAGTGTGTGAATTTTCCAGTGCCACTGTTTTTAAATTATCATGATACAAACAAGAATACACTTAAACTCAAAAAAGTTTTCATTTTGACAGAAACACAAACATCTGCTAAAACTTATCCAATATCCCAGCATCCCGCAGATTTAGCAATCTTACAAGGGTGGGGGGTTCAGTACTTCCTGACACACTAATTAACAAAATGGTTTGCCATCCTTAAAGATACCCATTCTCTAAATGGACAAACACAGGGAAACACCTTCAGGCCAAGTAGTAGGTGGCCAAATCTTGCTTGTTCAAAAACTACCCTAAGTCGTTTAAAAAGAACACCACCTGGCCAAGTCAGCTGCTGAGTCCTGGTCTGTGAGGGCCGTGCTTGGCAAGGGGAGGGATGAGAAGTTATCAAGGTCTTAGAAGCAAGTGGAATCTTAGAAAAGCTGAGGTGTGCTTTATTTATGTTTTTCCTCTTTGATGGATAAAGAGCACAATGCTTTACCTGGTCAACCCATTAAATGGTTACTGGGAACTGTTGGGACATGGTTCTCCTGTTCTATCTTTATATAGCGTATATATACAGATCTTCCCTTCTCCTAGTGACCACAGAATAGTTCTCCATCAACAGTCCTTTACAGGGTAACTTTTCAATCAATAAACGCAGAACTGTCGTGGACTCCACCTTCAGCCCTTGGTAAAAGCCCCCAGAATTGGTTGCACAGGATCTTATTAATCTCATTGAGCTCAACCCCTCAAATGATACTTGGAATATTCTAGCACCAGCGGCCATCCAACCTATGCTGCAGGGGGTCCAGGGACAAGGCAACTCCCAGTGCGTGCTCCCCAGACCTGCTGAGCCAATCTCTGGACCCAGCAAGCTGCGTTTTAACAAGCTCTCTGTTAAGCAAGTTTAAGTTTGGGAAACATGCCTTAGAGTAAGTAGCTGTACTTCTCCAGCTTTGGTGTGCATGTGGATCAATTCAGGAAATCTGCTAAAATGCAGATTGTGGTTCAGTACGTTGGTGGCGGGAGACAGTCTGCAATTCTGACAAGTTCCCAGGTGATATCAATGCTGCTAAGCCACAGAGCACACTTTGAATAGCAAGACCTTAAAGAACAGAGTCCAACACTCTTCTCCTGTGTACTATAATTTATTAGCAATCTAATTAGAAAAGCAAGATTATGTGATGTTGAAGGGGCAAAGTTGTGATGGTGTATAAGTGGACCACTGTCTTAAATACTGTGCATTTTATTTTAGAAAAACCCATACCTTCTGGTTTTATGCACTCCAATTTAGACTGTGAGTGCTACTGCAAAATGTAATTCCAGGTATCATTTCACACGATACTGCTCAGTTTCCAAATCACAGCCTGGTAACTGGTGGTTGGCAGTTTAAATCACACAGTAAGTGCTGACCATTAGTTAAGTCAATTGCTTCTCCTTCACCTGCTTTCCTCACGTGCCATATGAAGGCACTTACACCAACCAATCCATTTGCTTGTGTATTCTACAGGGACAGTAACAGCCATGACCACTAGGAAATAGTAAAAACAAAAATAGGTACAACTGCTACTGAGATAAGAATTTTCCACACACTTAAAGCAGAAAGATAACTAAATATCTTGCCACCAAAGAACAAAAGCTCTCCTGTTTCTGAAGGCACAAAAATTAAGATGTTAATCTGAACTAGGTTCCATTAAAGCTTGCAAGCTTTCACCTGACCAGCGGTGGCACAGAGGATAGAGCATCGACCTAGGACACTAAGGTCTCAGGATTGAAACCCAGGGGTCTCCAGCTTGAGTGTGGACTTATCCGGCTTGAGTGCAGGGTTGAGGGCTTGAGTATGGGATCGATATACCATGGTCGCTAGCTTGAGCCCAAGGTCGCTGGCTTGAGCAAGGGGTCACTGGCTCAGCTGGAGCCCCCTGGTCAAGGCATGTATGAGAAGCAATCAATGAATAACTAAAGTGCCACAACTATGAGTTGATGCTTCTCATTTTTTCCTCTTGTCTTTGTCTCCATCTCCCTCCCTCTTGCTAAAAGAAAGAAAAAGAAGAAGCTTGCAAGCTTTCTGATCTCTCGAAGGCTTTAGGTGTGTATATCGCAGGACACAAAGGATATTCTGAGTTCCAGGCCCAACAGATAGTTACCAAATACAGTAGTCCTCACTTGATTCATGTGGGCTATGTTCCAAGACTCCCAATGGATGCCTGAAACTGTAAACAATACTGAGCCCGATAAATAGTACATTTTTCCTATACATGCATACCTATGACAAACTTTAATTTATAAATTAGGCACGGTAAAAGATTAATAACTAATAAAGAAATTATAAGAACAGATTTTAATAAAAGCTATGTGAATATAGTCTCTCTCTTGCTTTCAAAATACATTACTGTACTCACCTTATCACTTAAAGGAAGCACTTTATAGCTTCTCTGAGGCATAGCCAAACTGCCAACATTACTACTCCTGTGTCTAAGGGCCCTTAAGTGAAATAGGGAGACTTGAACACAAGCCCTGCCATACCATGACAGTCTGATAACCACGATGGTGACTAAGTGACTAACGGGCGAGGAGTATCTATAGCGTGGAGACGCTGGAAAAAGGGAGGATTCACATCCTGGGCAAGAAATTTCATCTAGTTACTCAGAACAGCAGGCAATTTAAAAGTTATGAACTACTTATTCCTGGAATTCTTTATTTACTATTTTCAAACCCCAGCCAACCATGCAACCACGGGTAACTAACTGAAACTATGGGAAGTGAAACAGCTGATAGGGGACTATGGTACATCATTTATCATTTGCTTACCTGGAGATGGAGAACTCTCCTTTACATTTTAGCTAGCAGAGATGAAAGAAGCTAAAACATTTTTATTCTGTCAGGGGTTACATGGTCTCCAGACGCCTCGAGTTTTCCTATCTGTAAAACAGAGATATTATTATGTACCATTCAGAATTTTCATGAAAACTTGCAATAACCCATGTGAGATGCCCAGCCTCGTAACTGGGTCATAGTCAACATTCTACAGAAGAAAGCATTTATGACAAGACAGTTTATAGCAGGGGTCTCAAACTCAACTCAGCATGTGGGCCGCAGAGCAAGATCACAGCCGTTCGGCGGGCCGCACTAGGTCTACAAAAGGCAACTGTTACGCAACACGTTTCTCACTGCAGTTGAAAACAAAAAAAAATCAGTACAACAAGCACAATCGTACATGCAGTTTACTCAGTGTCACAAAACGACCAGAAACTGTAGTTCGCATCACAACTGCTGTTAACTAAGCTAATATCTAGCTAGGATGCTAGAGAAATGAAAAATACAAGTAGGCCGCTAGGCTTACTTAATTTTATCCAAAATATTTTGAACTTCGTGCGGGCCGCACAAAATTGTTTGGTGGGCCGCGAGTTTGAGACCCCTGGTTTATAGGATGGCGCAGATAGTGAGTTAGAGAGGTTTCTGCCCTTGACCACCACACTGGACGTTACTGACTCAGTATTTCTGCCAACCCTCCACCCCCAAAGTTCAAGTGTTGAAATTTAATCCCCAATACGATGGTTATTTGGAGGTGGAGCCTTCGGGAGGTGATTAGGTCATGAGGGTAGACACTCGTGAATGGGTTATGTCTTCACCCAAAGAGGCCAGAGAAAGGCTTGCCATCTTTTCATGATGTCAGGTCACCAGGAGAAGTTGGAAGTGAGCAGCCTGGAGAGGGACCCTCACTAGAACCCCACCGTGACAGACACATGATCTCAGAATTCCCGTCCCCACAGCTATGAGATACATTTCTGTTGTTTATAAGCCTACCAGTCTATGGTATTGATATAGCACCGTGAACTAAGAAACTATATTTAATACCCTGATATTCTTGTACGACTCTCTTAGGACTTGGATTTGGTCAAGAAATCACATTAGTCAAGCTATAAACCCTAAGCAGGAAATATTCCATTACACAGAGCAAATTCAAAAAGCCCAGGTTAGTTTTCTGGCTATTAACACCATAATATATCCATAAACACCAAAGAGCTGTGAAATCTTATATTGATTCAAGTCCACTAAAACCCAGGTCACCTGGGACCCCTGAGAAATAGAACCAAAGACACTTCCATTTCTCTTTATATTTCTGCCTCATACACTATCCAGACATAGGACCAGCTTATGCATTGTCCAAGAGAAGAAACGTCAACTGTTCACATCCCTAATATTCACACTCAGAAGACCCTCCTAACCAAGGAGAATAAGAATAGAATGTGCAGCAGAAGTCCCTGGTGTCTCAATTTGTACTTTCTCCTGGAGCACATTAATTCCTTGCCTTACTTTTCCTGAAGTCACCATTTTACAATTTAGGTATTTTCAGCCCTGACTCACCTTCAAAACAAGCGAACCAACCAGTCTAAGAAACACAGCTGTTGTGAGCACTACTTTCCTAACAGAGAAAATAAGTGTGAGAATGAATGAAGTCTCCCACAAGCCCTGATGCTGAGGACGCGGCAGCTCCTTCTTCCTTTGTGGGTCCTATAACTACATATTCCGAGCACTGACAACACACAAGGCAGCATGGTGGGCACAGAGGAAAGAAACACCAGGCTGAATCCCAGGATGAGCCTACTGTAAAGGAACTTCCCTGTTCCGAATGTGAGTTAAAACATGATATAACATATCTATATATTATAGACTTCACAAAAGCAAACAAAAAAATACAGCTGGACTCCTTTCTAAGAAGAGATGCATTTGCAGCAGTAAAACCAAACTACTTCATTTTTGGGTTAAAACAAATATTTGCAATATGGCTGCCCACCATTAACTATTACAGTATACTGTGTGGTTAAGATCATAGGCTCCGAAGTCAGACAGTGAGTTGCAGCTTGGCTCAACCACGTAATAGATCTAAATAATAGATCTAACCAGGCTGAACAGATCGCTATCTGGTAATCAATTGCTATTTGAAAGGCTGCTTTAAATATATTAAGTGTCTAAATCTAATCAAAATGTAATGACTTCAAATTAACTTATGCTAGCTAGGAGGAAATAAACTTTCATTGTATATTTTAGACTCTCACTTGTAAGACCATTACCAAAACCCTTAAAAAGTCCCGAATTATCTTCCAAATATTGAAAAAGTAATATCCTGATTCTGCTCTGCTGAGAAGCCACTATAAGCTTGTCTTGTGCATCAGAACTCTAGTAGTTTTTAAAGTAATGCCAAGTCCATGAGCCTGCTCGAGCTCAGTATCCTAGCAGTAAAGTACACAAAATATGTATTTTCTTATTTACCAGAGTAATTGGCTACAATACAGAAGCACAAGACTGGCTACCCAGCAACTCTGAGACTATCTAGATTTCTGCAGAATGAGGAAAAGACAATTCCCTACCTCAGAGGTTACTGTGAGATCCAAATAAGGAAATGTACAGCTTGACTGTGGTGGCGCAGTGGATGAAGCTTTGACCTGGAACGCTGAGGTTGCCAGTTCGAAACCTTGAGCTTGCTCGGTCAAGGCACATACGGGAAGTAGCCACTGCTACAGGGAAGCAACTACTACAAGTTGATCTTCCCACTTCTTCCCCTACTCCTCTCCTCTCCTCTAAACATCAAACAATAAATATTTTTAAAAATTATTTACTTTTATTTAATTTTTCATTAATTTTAATTTATTGTTTACATAGATTAAAGTGTCCCACCTAATATATTCCCCCCACCCCCACCCCCACCCCCATGTTCCTCTTGATAGCCCCTTTGCCCCTCCCCCAATGCCTTCCCCCCTTCCCTCCAGGATTTGCTGTCCTGCTCTCTTTATCTCTTGTATTATGTATAAATAATTTCACTATCCCTTTCCTTTCTCTGATCCCATCCTCTCATCCCCTTTCCCTCTGACTGCTTTCCCTCTGGTCCCTTTGACCCCACCTCAGCCTCTATTCCATTCCTCAGTTCACATTGTTCATTTGATTCCTCATATGGGTGAGGTCATATGATAAAAAGAAAAAATGTCAAAATAAATATTGTGAATTCTAAAGTAGTATGATTTTTAAATAAGTACACAACACATGTACTTCTTTATCAAAACTATTTTCAAAGGCAAAAGTGAAAATACTATTAAAAACAGTAAAAAAAAAATCCCTTCATTTGAGCTGCTGTTTGTGGAGTGTTGGGCATTAAACTGGAGCCAACATTCTGTAAGAAGCCACTCTTTCCTAAACATATAAGTCAGTAAGCAACAGAGTCTGTGACTATACTTCTCTCTCTTGCACAGGCAGATTATCCCACAAATGCCCCAACAAGTCAGAGCAGGAATAAACACAAAAAGGATAAATTGCTGAAAAAAAAAGGAGTGTTTTAGGACGAGCCGTATGCAGGCTTGCACAGAGAGGATTCAGAGAGATGGAGCTGATACAGACTCTTCCTACCCAAAGGAACTACAGCCATCCTGGCTTCCAATGAAGCAAGATGTTTAAGTGGTTCTGATCAATACAACACGCTGATGATCCCACTGAATATTTGATTTGGCTCAGGATCACCCAATCATATTTGCTAACACAACAGTAGAGTCCAGAAGAAGCACATTAAAAGCAATCCAAATTCTAAATGTGCAGAAGGTCTTTTGTGATCTCCGCTGGAGCTTATAGTGTCTAACAGCTGCAACTGTGACTGTTCTAGCTAATTGCTCGCAGCAACAAAAATAAACAATCGCTCCAGGAAGAAGACTGTTCCCACCAAATATTATTATTATTATTTTTTTTGTATTTTTCTGAAGCTGGAAACGGGGAGGCAGTCAGACAGACTCCTGCATGCACCTGACCGGGATCCACCCGGCACGCCCACCAGGGGGCAATGCTCTGCCCATCCCGGGCGTCGCTCTGTCGCGACCAGAGCCACTCTAGCGCCTGGGGCAGAGGCCACAGAGCCATCCCCAGTGCCCGGGCCATCTTTGCTCCAATGGAGCCTTGGCTGCGGGAGGAGAAGAGAGAGACAGAGAGGAAGAAGAGGGGGAGGGGTGGAGAAGCAGATGGGCGCCTCTCCTGTGTGCCCTGGCCAGGAATTGAACCCGGGACTTCCACACGCCAGGCCGACGCTCTACTGCTGAGCCAACCGGCCAGGGCTTAATGAATTTTTTAATGGTCAAATATCTCAAATCTTGATTTAAAAGCCTTTCTTACTGGTAAAGAAGTCTCAAAGAACAAACAGAGTTGAGGCAGCTGGAATGGAAGTCCTTATTTTATATCTAATGCCCACACCCAACCACTTCATTCTGTTGATACTACCCACCCCACACCTCAAAAAAAAAAAAGGGGGGGGGGGAAGAAAGAAGAAAGGAAAGTTCCTTGTGTCCGGAAGAATTTAAGCAATCTGAGATATTTTAACTCATGTATAACTTTCTAACATATGGGGGAAAAGTGTCGCATTGATTGGAGCTATTTTTAAAGTGCAGCTCTACCGTAAAAATAGACATTTACTCATAAAGATGCTTGAATAGAGAACAAGCCCAATCTATGTCTCATTGTTAAGAAAGGGTTGAAAAAAGGTGCCGTGCTTTCTAGAGAGCTGTTTATGGTCCACATGTGATGTCAAGGCAGGATCCAGGTGCACTCTAACGAGCGTCTTTCAGCTTCCTCAATCTTTTTAAAAGTGCTTATCTTCCATCAGCTACTTCTCTGAGCACATGCAGTAAGGAGCCAGTATTTACCCAGGACCTTGCAAGAGAGATCACTGCAATCAGAGACCCAAGGAAAAGAGAAAAAATTACTCACCTGCAATTGGAATGGCCGCCATTCTCTCCTTGTCCCTACCCGGGAAATAAGCATTTCCTTTTGCTAAGGAAAGAAAGGAGAGAAGCAGCTGACTTATCAGTAGAGCATCTGCATGTCCTCTGTTTGCAAAGAAAAGCATAGCTTAACACTCCTCTCCCCACCCAGACTCCTGCTCCTTCATGGAAGCTTGCAAACCAAACTGCCCGCCCTAGCGAGTGGCAAGTTGAAGCATTTAGGCACCTCCCCAAACTGAGATTTGAAGGCATTATCCCTAGGATCTGGACTTTGTCTTCAGCTTTTATGAAAGCCTGGAGTAATGGAGTTGTAATGGAAAATCACATAGAATTCCTGATTCTTATACCACTCTGACAAAATGTCAGCAGCAATTAATACCGTAAAAACCAGACAACAACTTTCACATGCCGTGTCCTAAACCAAAATCAGAAATGCACTGTTCTATGTCTGTTAAAATTTTTTTTCCTTACACTCATGTAAATAAGTCAATAGGAAAAACATACTTATCAAGAAAAAAAATCCCTGGCCCTGGCCAGGTGGCTCTGTGAACACAGCATCATTCCAGTGTGGTGAGGTCATGGGTTCGAGTCCCAGTTAGGGCCCATACAAGAGGCAACCAAGGAGTTCACAACTAAAGGAAACTAAGTGAAACAATGAGTTGATGCTTCTCTCTCTCTCCTTCTCCCCAGCCCTTCCCTTCCAGTTCTCCCTCTGTCAAATTAGTGAAAAAATTTTAAAAAAACCCACCACTAATTTGAATGTTTAATCTTTATGAAAGAAGATATGTAATTATGACTTAAAACAGAAATTATCAGAGAAAATAGGTGTATTTTTCAAGGGAGAACTAAATTTTGACTTGTATGTTTTGACCTTAATACATTTTCTACAGTGACTATATTATTATTGATTGAAATTATCCACAAGGATATAAATTATACAGAATGCATCAAATATTTTTTAATTAAGAGAGAGGTGGGGAGGCAGAGATAGACTCCTTCATGTGCCCCAACTGGGATCCACCCAGCCAGTTCCCTATGGAGCAATGCTCTACCCATCTGGGGCCGCTGCTTGGTTGCTCAGCAACAAGCCATTTCAGTGCCTGAGGTGAGGCCACAGAGCCATCCCCAGCATCCGCCTGGGGCCAGCTTCCTCAAACAGAGTCATGGCTGCAGGAGGAGAGAGCAGAGAGAGAGAGAGAGAAAGAGGAGAGAGAAAAAGGGGAGTGGCGGAGAAGCAGATGGTCGCTTCTCCTATGTGTCCTGACCGGAAATCGAACCCAGAACTTCCACATGCCAGATTGGTGCTTTACCACTGAGCCAACTGGCCAGGGCCACATGCATCAAATAAAATACTACATTGCACTTGCCTCTATTCAATTTCTAGACACATATCCTGCAGGGGTCAAGAAATCTGGCCCCCAAAAGGGCACAGTTAATGAAAATTAGTTCAGGGTGTTAGTATTTTAATGATGACAAAGGGCAGAGCCCCAAGAGTTAGGAAAACTGGGCTCAAGTGCTAAGTCGCATGTTAGCAAAAGAACCCTGGAGAACCTTAACTTCTCTGGGCCCGACTCACATCTGCAAAATAAGGTGCTGAAGAAGACCCTTGAGGTGTCTTCATGCTCAAAACCAATGTAAAAATAGAAATTAAATTTTTAGCCCTGGAAGAGAGAACAGCAACCGGTACAGAGCAGGTGCTCAGTGTATATTCAGTAAGAGGATTACCAAAAGGGAAGTTTTTAAAATAAAGTATTTGAAACAGAGATTCCCAACCTGTGTGCCGTGGCGTGCCGCACCTCTGTCACAAGTGCAACGCAGTCCAAGGAACAAAGCTACCTACCAACTGCATGCTTCATCCCTAAAGGGGGGTTCACCCTGAAGGGGCTGCCAGTTTCATCCTGTCTTCAGGAGGTCCACGGCGGGGCTGGTTGCTTCTGAAACTGTACAGGGAGTATGCTCGGAAGGAGTACACGCTGAAAAGCAGAGTTAGAGCCAGAGGCTACCAGCAACCTGTAGGTCAAAGGTTCCTTCAGATTAAAAAAAAAAAAAAAAAGCAACAAGCCCTTTCCCCAGAGCTATTTGAATGGGCTGCCTTTCTTTTCTGTTCTTCTGTGTGTGGCTTCCAAAACAAAAAATAAAAAGCTGTCAAACCAAAATCTCCTTTCAGAAAGAGTCCGGAAACATTCGGATTTTATCATTTTCTCCTCACTTTCTATGAAGGTGATACGTAGGTGATATGGGCAAGAAAATATAAAATATTTATTAAAACGTAAGAGTGAAACAGGTACTGTGGCACTAGAAATACTGTAAATACTAAACAAGAATTGCTTTATCATCACAAATCTGAGTTAGGAAAGTATACTCTCCTAGACATACACTGGTTGAGTATTGTATTACTGAGGAGATTTTGTTTTTGTTTGGCCTTTTTTGCATATTCTGAACCACATGGTCCAAATAAACATCTTTAAAAGACCATGTCCTTCCTAGCAAGGTTCACAACTCCAAAAACCCCATGTAATCTAGCAAAGAAAGTATTTTTAGTGTCATAGTAGAAATAGGCAAAACTACAAGAGCAAAGTTTTGAAGTTTAGATACTTTGTATTTCATTATGGACTGAATTTCCTGATTAACCAGAGATTTCACTAGTCACAGACACAAAACTGTTTAAGGAACCCAGGTCTATACTAAATGTTGTCCTGCCTGACCAGGTGGTGGCACAGTGGATAGAGCGTCGGACTGGAATGCGGACGACCCAGGTTCGAGACCCTGAGGTCACCAGCTTGAACGCGGATTCATCTGGTTTGAGCAAAGCTCACCAGCTTGGACCCAAGGTCGCTGGCTCAAGCAAGGGGTTACTCTGTCTGCTGAAGGCCTTCAGTCAAGGCACATATGAGAAAGCAATCAATGAACAACTAAGGTATCGCAAAGAATAACTGATGATCGATGCGTCTCATCTCTCTCCGTTCCTGTCTGTCCCTATCTATCCCTCTCTCTGACTCTCTGTCTCGCTAAAAAAAAAAAAAGAGATTGTTGCTAAATGTTGTCCTGTGCTGATGACATAGGTAACAGATCTCTGACAGTGCTCTCTTCTGGAATTCCCTCCCTTAGTCTCTTACAGCCCTTCTACTCTTAATGACCCAGTTCAATTGCAATCACTTCTGTGTGGTTTCCCTCTCCCTGCTCAGCAACATACACACTCTCACACATGCCACTCCCTTTCTCCTTTTGTTTTTAATGTACTTTGTAATCGGCACTCTTGACTTAATTACTTATGGCCTAGACAGACCTGGAGCACAGACCGCTGCATGAGCAGAGAGGCATATGTCTTCCACACATCTGTGTCTGCTCTTTTGGGACACTGTACATACACAGCAGGGGCTCATACTTGGCTGCTATCTGGTCTTCGAAAATGTAACATCCATGAGTATTTCTGAGGGTTAGTATCAACTACTACATCTTAATCTACATCTTTAGTTATTTAAACTAAAAGTAATGTTAATGTTGAATTTGAGATCCTAAGACTGTGCCATGTTCTAATTCAAAGTAGAATAAAGCCAATCCATATACTTTGAATATTCAGGGTATTTTATCATATCAGTGCTTTGCAAGTTATCACGCCATATCCTATAGGCTTAGAGAAAGCAAGATCATCCAAATTCCTCCATCAATCCAACTATTCAGATAGTGTCTTGAGGTATATAACTTTTATTTGGCCTCAGAAAGAATATGGACAAGTTAATGAATATTAGAGCATCTTAAGATTTACTAAACTAAATGATACTGATGTCAGGCTGAAACATACAAACGAGCTAATAATCAGTTCAAAAAGGGAAAAGCAGAATCTGTAAGAAGGGCGGAGCAGATTCATTTTAGTAAGCAGTAGTTACAAAAACTACTGCAAGGAAGCCAAACTGCTGGGCTCTCAAAGCACTTACAGCATTGCAACCATGGCCTGGTGGCTCGCCTGTCCTATCTCCAAGGTGACAGTTTCCAAGAAGATTAAGAGCCACATTTTGCTCTTTTTCATAGATCCAGGGCACAGCATAGTGCATGAATAACTAACAAATCTGTGCTGAACAATCAAAAAATACTTTATTTCAGGTTACTGAAAGGTTAATTTCAGTAACCCTACATTAACAGGCTGCCTGTATTAATCATGTAGATGTTTTAATCCTTCCAATTTGAAGGGAACTGAGCTGACTTTGGGGAATTTTCAGAGAAAGAATATAAAGGACAGTAAAATAAATAAGTAAACCATTTGTTGCAATATCTGGACTTATAAATGTTCTTCAAACAGTAATATATTCTGTTACAATTACAGCAATATTTCTGTATTCTTCACTGTTTTAGATTCCAATATGAATATATAGACATAAAGGATCAAAACCACTGATTTATTTTTTTCTATCTTCTACCCAATAAAAGATATATACATACTGTTCTGGAAGTATTTTAAAATTTCAACGTATATATTGTTAAAATACATGCACTTCCTTATTTTTAGGTAACCCTTTGAACAGGAAGTTACAAGTTTCTACTACATTTTTTGATTAAGGGTAGGGCTCCTATAATCTATTTAATTTTTATAAAAACAGTAATGCTAAATTGCTAACTCTTTTCCTCAAATAAGAGTAAGATAATGTAAAATGATGTTAAGATTGAAAAACTTACATTGGCTACTCTAACACTGAACTGGTAGATAATCTGCAAGCATACGGCGAGAAAAGATTCTAAAGAAAAAAAACATTTCTCAAGGACAGCAGTAGTTTTACAAACCTTTACTTAGAATTCTTCCACTATCTGCTCAAATATAAGAACTGCTGACAAGCAACTGAGTCAAAATACTGATAAGCATGTAAGAGGAGAGAGGGGGAGGGAGGATGTTCCAATATCATAAAATTAGAGTATTAAATTCATATAATAAAAAAGGTGTGTGGAGATTTGAGATTAATTGCATGTTGGAAAAAAAGGAATCGTCTTGTCACTCAGCTACACTCTTGAGTACTAAGCTGTAAATTCAGTACAATTACTTTTTAGAATGGCTTTTTACCAAAAAAGCTGACAAATACAATTAAGTTAAAAGAAGTCACTTAGTAGACTTTGTTAAAAAACAAAAAGAAAGAAAAAAGGACTTCTTTGCTCTCCTCCCAATATAGGTCGTCAGGGAGTGGTACGAGAACTGGATGTCATGTGAAACACAGGAGGGCAAGCTCAGGATTGGTCCGTATGTGCTACTCACATCAACCCTAACCTGATAAAAGCTAAGTTTCTGGTTTTAGAGAATAATCTCTTGACAATCTGGCATTTGGACAACAAATATAAATTTCACACACCAACAGTTAATCCTATGGGTGAATTAAATCTTCCCAGTGAAAGCAGAAAAATTATCTCCCTTCTATCTGGTTTTTCTTTAGCTCAAACAAATGTGTGAGCACAACTCCCATTTAAAAAAAAAAAACCCCACAACAAAACTTGATGGTTATTACAATACATCAGAGCTATAGAATGATGTCAGCATCCAATTACCCAAATTTTACAACTAGCCAATGAAAGCACACGTTCCTATAAAAATTATTCATCAATATTTGAAAGCTAATCAGGTGTCATTCAAAAAAATTTTTTTTGCACATTCTACTTCAATTAACTTGCCTTTTGAAATTCTTACTTTAGATAACACACTTTCAACAACTTACAGTTCTGAGGGAACCTCTTTTAACTCATGAGAGCAAGTTTATTAGACTCAGCACACGAGCCCCCAAAATGTGTAGAAAGACCTACTCATCACACTGTTCTTTCCCTTCAACTTTGTTTATTGATGTACTGAACATGAAAAAGTACAAAGAATCCAAACACAAAAAGAAAACATGTACAGCCTCTTAAATACTCAACAGAATATATTTTCTATTCCAACAGATGTGAATTAAGTCATACTGTACAACTTCAAATAAATACCAGCCTTACATTTTATTAAGTGCTCTGATAAACACTGTAAAGTGAAGCACAATTTGCATGCCCTCTCATCAATGCCTTGGTTTGCTACAGTAGTATAGGAAAGAAGCATGTAGATGCTGTTTTCCCATGAGGGAAACCTTATTTTTTAAGTATATACATGTATTTAGTTTTTCAGTTTTTTTTATTTTTTTTTAAACGCAGAAGGTTAACTCTGACAATCTAAATGCACCTAAGGATATGAGAAAGTGCTAAGCCAATTGATTTCTGATTAGCATTGAGTGGGTCAGCATGAAAACTCGCTTATTCACTTTAGCACGCGCCTCACAGTATATGTACTGTACTATACTGAAAATTTTTATAACTACAGTTTTAAATAATAAAAAATAAAACAACGCAACTGCAAAGATAATGTACAACTATGTTATGCATAGCACATTGCCTGTTCTAAGGGGAAGCATGTGAGCATCTCAGTTTATACAAAAAGCAGGATGTAACTATATAGTTCTCAGTGCATCCTGATGAAGGCAGTTTTGCCTTCAGCTTTTTTGAAAATTTATTATAAGCTAGATGCTAATCAGAAAATATTTTGTATTTTTTAAAATTTCTTTCATACATGGTAAAGACTTATTTATTTCCCCAAATAGTGGTTTAAGCATCATACAAAGTTAAATTTCAATAGCATACAGATATTTATGATTTTGTATGAAAAATGTAAGGAAATTTGTTCAAAACCTATGGTTATACTCATTTTCTTTTTACCACAAACATATTTATAAACGAAAATGTAGCATCACCATAAACAGCTGAAGCTAGACTATCTACAGACAAAATTAGCAACAAATCTGATGCACTGTAAATTCAAGTCCTCAGGACAACAAAAGTGATTAAGCAAGACCTCAAGTAACAATGTTAATGTCATTTACAAAGGAAAAAACTGATACAAAAACATTCAAAACCTGAACATCACTTGGCATGTAAGGGGAAAATAAATCAAATTAGCTGAAAGGGTCATAAACACAAGGTCTTATTTACATTACACAAAGCTCAGGTGTTAGCCTTGAACATAACTTTCAAAATACCTTCAAATATATCCAACTCAGATCACTTTTGCCGATTTGCTGCAGTACAAATCATGTGCAACATCTTTTTTCCTTAAGACAAAACAATTCTTCAAACAATACTGCAAGTACATCACTAAACACCATGAGCTCTATCTGAAGGGATTTCTTTAGGAAGAACAGATTTTTTCCCCCATTTCTCAGTAATTTAAATTTCTTGCCTGCTCTTATATATTCTTTTGTAAATTTTTTTTATTTGTTTCAAAATCACAAATCAATGTGAGCCACCTATCACGTAATAACCAGGATGATCAGACACTCCACTGGTGATTACAAAAACGAAACCAGCAGTGTTTATTTCCCCATTGATTCTATTCCTTTCATACAAAGATCTCAAAAGTATTTTCTACATCATAAATCTTTCTAAATTTTCCAACCGCTGCAAATTTCCTGGTAAATTTTAAAAGCTCACTAGGTGTCATATGAAGAGATTTCTCAAAGTATTCAAGTCAAAATATTTGTTCCAGGACCAGTAAAAAGTTTCTCCAAATTTTCTTTTTTATAAAAATAGATGCTTTTTTTAAACCCACATCAAAGAGGCTCTTATCTCTTTGGCAAGGTACTGCTTTACGAAAAGTTCTCCAGTATTCTTACAATAAGCGTTTATAATGTAGCCCCCCCTTCCCCAACCCAAATCATAACTATAAAATAAATACTGTTTTTAACTTCATAAATAAAAATGTAAACTTCAAAATACTTTTCTTAGACATAACAGAGATGCTTTAAATGTAAACAAAACACAAAGCTAAATCAGTAAAAGAATAAAAGGGGGAAAAAAGACACAACCAACTGAAGAATTACAACACAAAGCCTCAATATTTACTCACAGGTTCAAGGCAGTTATGTAAAAAGAAAAGAAATGTCTTCCCTTAGCTGAAACACTTTAAAAGGTCCACCTTCTTCAAAGAAGGCAATAGAATGCAATGTGACAGGTAAAAACCCTGTACCTCTTGTCCATATTCAAACATAAAAGATATTTAAGAAGTTTTAATTCAAATACTAGCAATAAAAAATCTCACATATTTCTTAGGATGCTAAGTAGTCGTTTTATCCCCATCTCAACACTGACTTACAAAGACATTTACTAATGTATAAAGTTTCTCTTAACTTGCCTTTGTTGTATAGTTTTCATATATAAATGGACTGAGGACAAGAGCTCTTTAGGCTTTGTGCGTTTTGTTGGTCTTAAAGGAGACCTGCAGTACTCTGTCTCCCAGACGGTATCCATTGAGGCTAGCTATTGCCATGGCGGCCTCATCATAGTTTGTCATAGTCACAAATCCGAAACCTTTGCATTTATTGGTGTTAAAGTCACGGATGACCTTCACGTTGGTGACAGCTCCAAAAGGCCCGAACATTTGCCACAGGATACTCTCGTCTGCGTCAGGAGCCAGGTTGTACACAAAAATACACCATCCTGTCCCTGGGTGTCCGGGGATATTAATTCCAGCCAAACTGGTCATTCCATCAATGGTCATTGGAGAAAACCTACTAAACAAAATAGGAAAAACAAACACACACATACACACACAACAGAAATAGGTTGGTTACAGTAATGGACTTTATTTCTTTTCCCTTTCCCATCCCAAAGTTTTAATAACTCCATCCTCCCCCCCAACAGATACATACAACTATTTGATGTTTCAACCAAAATCTGTGTGTGGCTTGCAGTGTGACATGCTATATACTATCAAGGTACTAAGAGTCATGAAATGGCCATTATATGCTGTACTGTATAATATTATCCACAATAGCAAAAGAAACATACTTAGAACTGGCTTTATGAATTTAAGCAGGACTTGGGGGAGGGGCGCAACACATGTAAACATGCTATAACGTCGCAATGCAATACAAAATAATGGGTATTAAAAACCAGGTGGCATCCAGTTATATAAAGATATTCCTTGAGTCAACTGTGCTTCAAAAAGTAGCTTTTCATAGGTTGTACATGCAAAAGAAAACCCAACACAAATTCATGAAGAGAATCACTCCCCAAATCAAAGAAACTAATCACTTATGGGAAGGGAGTATGAGCATCATGAACCTCTATCATTACCTCTTTACTCCATAAGCCATATTGAGCAGATTGTCCAACCTGCAAAACACACATTTAGCAAATTTCAGTTTTTAATTTTTTCCCCTTGATGTTCAAGAAAGCTGGGCTTGTTACTGCCATCTTCCAAGGGGTATTTGTATACTAATTGTATTTGGAGTCTAAAATTGGGGCTTTTCATAGAGAATAGGTACAGACTGTCATAAAAAAAAAAACTAACTTCCAGTGGACACAGTTTGTCTCTACAAGGGTCACTGAAGCAAAAATATTGGTGGTCACTTGAAGAAATGTGGAGGTTCTGGAATAGTTAACATTTGGTGGGTTCTCATCTTCTGTCAGTCAAGTTCTAAATGCTCCCACGCACCTGCAAGTACTTAATACTACTTTTAATTCTCATAACTATTGGTTCCTGAGTGTACTAAGGCACACAGTGAAGGCACTTGCCCAAGACCACAGGACTAGTAAATGGTGGGACTGAAACTGAAATTCTGCAGTTTACAGAATTCCATGAATTTCCCTTCAGTCTTCCGACTTTGAAAGACTTCCATTTCTTAGAACCTAAGTGGTGTTATAAAAGGTAGAAAGAAGTTTATACACAACCTGAGCTAAACTTCCCATTTCTCAATGTGCTCAGCTAAGATCCAGAAAAAGACGACATGCTTGGCCCCAGTGAGCAAACAAGGCAGTGGTCGAGACCCCGAGCCTGAGGCTTACATTGCTACAAGAAGTGTAGCCCTCCTCCAAGTGTAAGAAGCCAGGTGGAAATAAACCAACCAGCCTGAACTTCTCTTAAATGTTTTAAAAAGAAAGTACTTGTGGTGGGTGGGCACTCTTTAAAACTCTGCATATCCTTTCCTACTTCAAAAATTAAGTGGATATGCCTGACCAGGTGGTGGCATAGTGGATAGAGCGCTGAACTCAGACGCAGAGGACCCAGGTTTGAAACCCTAAGGTTGCCAGCTTGAGCCCAAGGGTCGCTGGCTTGAGCAAGAGGTCACTCGCTCTGCTGTAGCCCCCTCCCTCCCTGGCAAGGCACATATAAGAAAGCAGTTAATGAACAACTAAGGTGCCACAACAAAGAATTGATGCTTTTCATCTCTTTCCCTTCCTGTCTGTCTGTCCATATCTGTCCCTCTTTCTGACTCTCTGTCTCGGTCATAAAAAAAAAAAAATTAAGTGGATTTTATGGTACTTGATTTATCAGTTTCAAAGAATTCCAAATTTCCACAGTGGATATCAATTAATTACATGTGTTTATAGGAGGTGGGCACAGCTTAATACATTGCCCATATTGCCACCCTTAACTGCCACAATATTCAATACTTTCTAAGTAAGACCCTAGGATCAAGAAGACAATTTCTTCTCTTTTAATTCCTAGGTGAAAGATAAGTTTGAAAACTCAGTGTTTCAACCTTATTGTCTAACAAGCTGTGGCTTCAAGTAAAGCTGAAGTACACATGAGAAGCAACTCCTTCTGGTTTTATTAAAAGCCGGAAAACATCTCTTTTGGTCTTTCAGAATTGGTAAAAGAATCTCCCACATTCCTGTTGCTAATTACCTCTGGGCATTTTGTGTGCTTTATACAACTGTAAAGAAAGGCCTGGGCTGATGTCATGGTAAGGTGTAAGGACATGCAAGAAATCACAATGACAAAGGATCCTCATTCTGTGTGTCTGCTTTGTCCCACTATCCTCTCAGGATCTGGGAAGGTTCATCCCACTTTCCACTGAGCAGGGAGCACAGGCCTGGACCAATGCAGATTACAGGATGTATCCTGAATGAGTAAAAGCAATGAGGTCACCAACATTAATCTTAACTGTTTAACCCAGAATAAAAACTATCAGGAGAGCTGGTTGGGGGCCTGACTGCACAACAAGGGAGAAAGCACCTGAGTGGGAAGACTACACAGGTGGGAGGGCTTTGTTTCCATAGAGGTGATAACTGCTGTCAAAAATGCCATGTCTTTATACTCAGATATAAAGACCACAAATACCAGAGATAAAGATGCACACAAATTATATCACCAACCATAAAGTATTAAGATACAGATAATTTCGTAAAATTGCTGGAATGATCAATACAGAATGCATTTAGCATATGATACTATGGAACAGAATAGCATACTGAGATACTGAGGTCTTCTTCAAAGTGCTAAAAGGTCCAGAGGAAGAAGTCACCTTTATTGATTCATTCAAAATAGTTACATCATCTCTGGCCGTTAATTGGACCGAGCTAGGGACTGTCACACTCTGCCACCAGGAGCTTAGATGCCAACCAAAGTACAAAGACAGACTCTCTTAAGCAAGTTTTTGTTATTTTCAAGACAGGGCAGAAACCAAAACTACCCTAGAAGTGAATTACATGTGTTATGGGCGAGATAACTCATTCCCCATTCTCCATCCCAGGAATCTCCAGGCAGGAGCCTGGGATTTTTATTCTAGGATCTCCGAGGACCCTCTCAGTGGGTCTCATATTTGTCCTACCTGTGAAATCCTATGTGATGCCATGACCCTCACTGATTTATTTACTCAATGCCTATTTTAGTCAAAATTCAGGCCTGTGGAACTTAAACCAAGTTATCTGCCTCTACCTCTACCTCTCGCCCTCATCACCCACACTTCTCTCTCATCAAGGTGTGCAGGGAGGAGCATGGAATTTAAGAAACAGGATCTTAGTGATGCTGAAAACTCCTGCCTGCGTTCAGGTGAACTACCAGTTCTATCTGCTCGCTCAGCCGCACACACCATGTTTTTCATGAGGGCTGGGAGAAAGCAGGGGGGCTCACATGCACACCCTGGAACCTAAGCCTCATAGCAGCTGGAAAACTGTAAACCAGGAGTTTATGAGAGATCATGGCAGACACTACACTGTATTCCCTTGTAACTGCCTTATTTACAGTTCGCTCAGACATAAGGACCCCTCTTACTCTCTAGAATTACACATCTTTTCTGGGTCTGTCCAGAGCTCAAGAACAGTCCTCTTTTATGTGTGGACATTTAAAACTGGAAGCCAATTTTTAACGGAGACCAAATTAATAGCCTCCAGAATGACCACTGGGGTATGCATGATCACACACTGCAGTGCAGTGTCTATTAAATATGTTATTAAACTTTAAAAGTGAAGTATTCTCTACTCATATTTCATCGATGCACTGAATCCAGTACCCTCACCTATTCCCCATGCACCACATACTTTCCTGAGGGAAGTCTGAGCAGTCCTCAAGGGACAATGACATTCTCACCTGTCCTTTAGTTTGGACTCAATCCACTTTACAAATAACACATTAAAGTGGATTTGGAGGATTAGATATGTAAACCTTTAATTAAAATAATCCTCAAAAAAGAGGTAGCTTTAAAAAGATTCCTGCAAAAGTCGTCATCATTGTCATGATCAGAGTAAGGGTGACAAGAGGAAAGGAAGCCCAAGAAAAGCAGGAAAGGGAGAGCTGATTACTTCTTCTAGTCCTAGGGACAGGCCACATTGTGAGTTTAGACAAAGATGGTTCTATATGTCTCACAGGGAGTCAGACAGGAAGTTCAAAATTAAGATAATTTTATGACTCTTGCTTTAAAGTCCTGTGTATTATTTATTAAGATATTGGTAAATGAAATATTAAGCCAGTCAGAATAATTAGCAAGACATTTGATATATTGTTTATTTCATCTTTATCCTATCTTTATGTTCTGTGTCAGATCCGGGTATGTGATGTAATGAACACACTAGCACAAGCCCATGTGCATAAAATTTATGAAAATATATACACTGGGGATACATGTACAAACATTTGTTTAATAATAAAAATACAACCAATACTATCCCTAAGCAAGAGTTCTAATGGAACCATGGATTAGGTAGAGCATTCCTATATCAAAGCTGGGAACTTATAAGCAGAAAATAGAATGAAGGTACCTGCATTTCCGAGATATTTTTAGCTGACACACTATGGGAGTAAACACTATAATACACTATGACCCAAAGCAAATAAAATGTAAAACCAATTCAAATAAAAAATATAAAGAGAGATTACTTCTAATGGGTTAGAAAATAAAACTGTGGACCCTAAAAATAATGGTTCTCAAAACTGCTCCAGATCACTGACCAAGATCTGCTCTGAAGTTAAACCACAGAAAGATCATCAACTTACCCCCTTATCCAATTAGATGGTATCATCTGTCCTCTAAGAGAGAAAAAAGTTATTCAGGAGAATTGATACCAGTTTCTTCCAAAAGGAAATTGTGATAGTGCAACCAGCAAATGCCCTTAAATGCAACTCAAGTGCCGATTTAAAAGGCTCCTTGAAAAATGCATAAAGGCTTATGGAAACAGCACACAGGCCATTAGACCAGATCACATTCAATAAAATTAAAGCTGCTTCACAAGAGAAGAGATGAAAAAATTTGGCTGAAAGTTTAATTCAGATACCATTCCCAAGAATATACTTAAGGGGCTTAAATTACACCATCCATCCAAATAAATAAGAATGGTCTTATTTTGAAGACTGTAATCAATTAAATGAGTATATTAGCTCAGCAGTGCCCATGTTAATTCTCTAATTATTCATACAGATTGAGTCATAAACTTCACAAGCCCACTTTTGAACTTAACCCATTTTACACAGATTTCAATTTTTTTACTTTAAAAGATAAGAATTTCATAAATATCAAAAGTATCCTTAATTATTATAATACTTATAATTTGTGTTCATCGATCTCTCTCAACTCCCAGGGTATTGTAACATAAAAACCCACAGAGAATTCTTTTGCGTGTCCACTGGAAAGTGACAAACTGCAGGCTAAGAAAGAGCCTTAAGATATAGATATTAGTGAGAAAATATTTGTGTAATGACCTAGACCTAAACCAAAGAAAAGCAAAATACCAACAATACAAGCAAGTCCTTAATTCAAGAGTTGTTACGTGGTGAAAGAAGATTCAACCTTAATTTAATGGGTGTGTGGGGGGGGGGGGTGTCACAGTGATGACTGCCAAGTTTTTAAAGGTATTTGTAAGAAAGCAGCCAAACACACACCAGGTTAAACCTGAACTCTAGGAATAAAGGCTCTCAGTTTCTTCTGGCACTCAATCTAGATCAAACACCTTTGCTGAGCTCAAAGACTAGTTCATTACTTACTATCTGGACAGAGCTTTGGGAGGAATGGGAAGTACAGTAATACAGTGTGTCCGTAAAGTCATAGTGCACTTTTGACCGGTCACAGGAAAGCAACAAAAGATGACAGAAATGTGAAATCTGCACCAAATAAAAGGAAAGCCCTCCCCCAGTTTCTGTAGGATGATGTGGCAGCATGTGCACATGCGCAGATGATGACATAACACCATGTATACAGTGGAGCAGCCCACAACCATGCCAGTCGAGATGTGGACAGTACAGAGGAAAGTTCAGTGTGTTCTGTGGCTCGCTAAATTTGAATCCGTGACCAAAGTGCAATGTGAATATTGACGCGTTTATAACGAAGCACCACCACACAGGAATAACATTACTGGGTGTGATAAGCAGTTGAAAGAAACCGGCAGTTTGGTGGAGAAACCCCGTTCTGGTAGGCCATCAGTCAGTGACGAGTCTGTAGAGGCTATACGGGATAGCTACCTAAGGAGCCCTAAAAAATCTGTGCGTGAGCCCACATCAAACTGCACTGAATAGGTATGAAACTGGGAGAGTTTTCTTTTTATTTGGTGCAGATTTCACATTTCTATCGTCTTTTGTTGCTTTCCTGTGACCGGTCAAAAGTGCACCATGACTTTACGGACATACTGTATAGACAAGCCAGGTACCTGGAAGGACAGTAAGACTCTTCCCTATTTTCTGAAACCAAATTTCCCTTGCAATAGACTGTTACTCCCTTTCCCTCCCAAAATTGTTTTTACAGGCATTGAGGAAGAATTTCCAAGTTAATAACACATGGAGCTAAATGATAAAGGCTCAGAATGAGCACAAGATATTTGAAAAGCTATTAAATTTGACCATCAGAACATCCTGTAAAGCAAATAAAGCACAGCGCACGCAGGGAGAGGGCTCTGCTGAGTTGAGAGAGCACACGTGGTCATCAGCAACCTCCCGTGTGAGTCACCGACAGGCCTCGCTATTTCAATTGTCAGGAATGCTCCTGATGATCCTGTCATTTCAGTCCCTTTGCCCAGTCTTCCTCAGAATTTCATCTTAATTCTAAGAACACAGTTTTACTTAATGACTACCATAAAACAAAAACCAGAGTTTAAATCGGAAACACCAAAAACAACAGTTTAAATCAATACAGCCTTCTACTAACATCAAACATTTTATACTCTAAGTGTTAAAAATCCAGCAAGTTCCAAAGAACTGTCCTTTGCCCAGGAAAAACCTACAGAATTCCTTAAGTTTGTCTATGCTAAATTTGCAAAAAAGTTATTATTCACTTAAAGATGCCACCGAGGAAACCTACATGACATAGCTAAAAAAAGGAAAAAAAGAGAGGAAGAATAAAAGGCTTTGTAGGATCTCTTTCTCGCCAAGGGCAAGCATCAAGCAGCCCCACACAGCGCTCCCTCCAGCCCGATCACCACACCACCCACCACAGTCAAAGTGGCAGTTTCCTTTTGCCAATGCTTTTTTTTCTTTTTTTTTTAACTTCACAAAATTAAAGCAGAGAGTGAACACAAGGCTCAATCAATCAGCTGGTACCCAATCATGCAGTCCACAGAGCCTTTTGAATATACAGGGAAATCACCTCTTCTCCCAGAGCAGAAGCCCCCCAAGGAGGAATTTAACAGTGTTTATGGCAAATTTCTTTCTCATACTTCGGGTGACATAACTGAATGCTATTTTAAAGGGAGATATTTAACTAGTTTTTAATCCCCATTTTTTTTTTTAGCACTTTAAATACCCCAATGGAAAAAATTCATGTGATTTGAGCTAAAAAACACATTAACTCTCCTTATATTAAGATACATTTGTGACTATATCTTTGATAATTAATTCTTCTGATCCAACAAGAAAATCGATATGCAACTATGATTAGAAAAAAAAATTATGATGGGGGTTAGATGGTGTTATGGCTGCAATATACACCATATGGTTAAAAAAAAAAAAAGATTAAAAAATCTTCTGGAATATAAAACCTTGGGTGATTTTGCTTTGTGCTCTGTTTAACATCTTAAAGTCACTGTTCTCACATGCAAATTAGGGACATTTTTTAAATGACTTTTGTTATGGTTGTTACCTAAGGATTAGAATAGAACTTGAAAATTTTGAATACGTATTTATACTTATCTACAAAACAGAATGTCTTCTTTGAGCTAAACATGCATGGTCACTCCATGGACATAAACAGGGGTCTGAAAATTACCACCCACGGGCCAAATTCAGACTGCCATCTGTTTCAGTGTAGCCCAGGAACTAAGAATTGTTTCTGCATTTTTGAAGAGTTGTTTAAAAAAAAAAGAAAAGGAAATATATGCAGCAGAGACCGTGACCCACAAAGTCTAAAATATTTACTACCTGGCCCTGTACAGTGAAGGTTTGCCAACCTCCATAAAAATTTAAAAGAGGGAGAGGGACCCATTTGTAGAAACCTAATGTATTCAAATAGGTTATACAGCCTTAGTGGAGCACCTATTATAAACCAAAGTAACTGAAAGATCTTGACCTAAAAACGGGAACAGGAGAATAAAACCTAATCAAGAAAAAAGCTAAAAGGGGGAAATCGAAAGCACTGAAAACAGCTAAGAACCTAGTATGCTACAGGTCAGGGTTTCTCAACCTTGGCTACATTGATGTTTTCGGCTGGAGAAGTTGTTGTTGGGAACTATACCCACATCATAAGATGTTTAGCTGCATCCCTGGCCTTTTCCCACTAGATGCCAGTAGTACCCTCCACCCAAATTATGCCAACATAAATGACTCCAAACACTGCCTAATGGCCCCTGATGGGCAAAATTATACCACCCACCCTCCTGTGCCCCTGCCCTGTTGAGATTCATTGCTGTAGGATATTGTCCTTTTGTCTCCGCCTTCAATGGTAGCAAAAGACATTATTCCCCAAGTAGGTTTTCTCTGTGCCCATAAGAAAAAGGAAGAGAACAATAATAACAATAATAGCAAACTGGAGATCCTGTTAATAAAAGTATAGGAAAGTGAACCTGAGAGTTCTGGATTTAGTAGCTGGGCATAAGAACCAGACCAGACTTACCTAAAACGCTGTGCCTGCTGAGCTAATGGTCCTGGATACCTTCTGTTTGGAGACTGGTACAGCTGGGAAAGGATGGCCTGATTGGTTTTTTGGCTTGGATTATTAGCAAACTTTACAGTGATTGGCTCTGTGGCACCAGGAGGTTTCTGGCCGTTTAGGCCTTTGATAGCTTCTTCTGCCTCAATCCGCTTGTCAAATCGAATAAACCCTACACCCCTTGATATGCCTATGGTAGATTTGGGTAAGGATTTGGGAAAGAGAGAGTGGAAAGAGAGGAGGAAAAGAAGAAAGGATAAATTAATTTTTCCTTTTCAAGAATGTGTTTTCACCCACACATAACATCTGCCACAAAATCAGAGGAGGAGGAAAGTTTTACCTTCATTTGGTAGTAATTCAGTCTAGAATCACCATTTTGTATTATTTAATGCATGAAGTTGCCCATATAATCTGAATACCCATTATCACATGCCTACCAATAAGTTAGGAAGAGAAAGCACATCGGTATGTCCATGTTTTCTCTCCCCCACCTTCTCGTTCTCCAAATACACTCTCTTTAATAATGTCAACAGCCTGCCAGAGTTTCATTTTACAAATTATGCTACTGGACAAACAGCTCAGAAATGACAGGCACAGCAGCTCCCTTTCTTGTTACAAGGAGCACAGACACAGGCATTTGCTAAAAATGCTAAAAAGCTATTCTAAAAATACATGCACAGCGGTAGAAGGATTTATTTCAGCTAAATTTTTAAATAAAATTCAAACTAATAATATTATATAGGATACCAGTCCTTCAAGAAAAATGTCTGGAGAGGTTTTTCTGGTTCCCCAAAGCTTCTACACAGCTTTAAACTAGCCATACTTTATTAGAGAAATAATATTATATGGAGAACAAGAGGTAAAAGATCTCAATTTAAAAAATAAACAGAGAAGCAAAAATAACAGAGAAGCAAAGCCTCAAAGCTTTCTGGCTTTAGCAGCACTTCTCCTGACCCTGGAACGCCACTCCGTCTCATGCTGTTCCCATTCCGAGAGACTAGGAGATGGGAAAGCAGAGAGATGACCAAATACCTGTCCAGCTTTTGAGAAATGGTAGAGGGAAACCCAGCTCATTCCACTTAATTAGCTTAAACAGGCCAGTAGGGGTGGCCATAGCAGGCCATCACAAGATAAGCAGTTGCAGGGAAACACTTTCTTGGCAAGCAAACCGGTACTAGCAGAACCAGCTTGAGACTAGCAGCTAGCAAAGTCTACATGATTCAGAGTACATCACTGAAGAAAGAATGCGAGGTACAGGGAAAGACGAGCTGAGAAAATGCACTAGACCATCATGATTTATAGAAACTATAAAAAGGAATAAAGGTCTGTATGCTTTACAATTAATACTGTGTATGTTCAATGGCTTAAAATTTAATTCTAAGGTAGATAAGGAATTTTCTCCACATATGCTTCTATCAGACAGCCCCGTCACGTTACCTTTCTATTTAAGCTCTACCTGTTGCACATTATCACCTGCTGGTTGTTTTCATTTCAAGTAAAGTGAATGATTTTTTTATTGAAAGCCACAAGTATAAAGATGAAATGATGAATTGAAGGAAAACATATTCTTCTAGTTATCTTCTTAGCTCCTACTAAGAATTACTAACCCCTGGGACTTAACTAATTCCCTGAAGAAAGCATCAGATTAGCAATGAAACAGCCTCTGAAAAAGCATCATTAGCAATGAAACAGTCAGTCTACAGAGCTGACTAAACAAGTGGTCCTAACACCTGAGCATGCACCTGACTAACCTGGAGGGCCTGGGAACATGCCCACCCTCAGAGTTCTATTCTTTAGGTTTTGGGTGGGGCCCAAGAACGTGCATTTCTAACAATGTTTCAGAAAGACGCTGCGGGTACAGGAGCTCACTTGAGAACCACTGACTACACCAGGTGGCAAGGTAGGTCCCACCTGTGAGCCTAACTAGTACTCAGGATGGACTTGCAGTTCAGAGAATGACTTTCTGTAGCACAGGTGACATCTACTCTCAATTCACTGGGTCCTCATTAAAAGGCATGAATGATATAAACAAGATAAAAGGGCATTTTTGTTAAAACAAATTTATCCAGATCTCTAAGCCTGGATTTCTACCATACCTCACTAGTGGTCTGTGTGATACAACAAACCATGAGAGAATGTATAAGGGAAATTATGAAATGTAGGTATGAAGAAAAGACCGTATTTTTATATACCCTCACTGGACTAAATTTTCTCCAAACAGCAAATTCTCCCAAGCGCATACGTGATGGTAGCTATCGCTCTACCCAGAACTCTTTAAGTAGGGTGCTTAGCCTTCTATGAGTCTAATTAACAGCACAGAGTATAGCATATAACATGGGTGGCTTCTGATCAAACTTAACTGATCTTCACTTGAAGAATTAAAAACTTCCCCTGATTCTATTCTGTGGTTATCCAACTCTTCTAAAAACAAAATGACACTCTAGAACACAAAGCATTTCTAGTGCTTTATCATGATAAGGAAGAGAGACAGAAGGAAAATAAGAACAGGAAGAATGAAAGAGGGTAGAGAGATGGAAGAAACAGAAAGAAAGAACGGAGGAGAACCTTCCCAGTGTCTTTTAAAAAACCCACAAAATCTTAATATGACTGCTCAAGTCTACAACACTACAGGTGAGCATTTCTCCTCCTTGCTGTACTACTCTATTTTCAATATGTTTAAAAAAGAATAAGTATTGCATTTATAATAGAAAAATTACCTGTACTTTATTTTTAAAATCCATAATCACATCTATATTGCTAGCTTTTCTTTAACTAAAAGCCTTACAGAAGAGCTCCCTTACATACAAAAGTTCTTCTCATTTCAGTTTGGTTTAAAGATGACATTAGATATAAAATAAATGGTTAACATTCAAAACTTCAAACTCGTACACAGGCCTGTACAACACAGCACAGACCTGGAATACAGCCTTAACAGCGATTACCAGCATAGCTGTAGCGTAATCCTCCCTTGGAGTACTAACTGCATGTTGCTGCATTAAATGATGCTTTTTACAAAAATACAATTGCTGATTAGTCCTTTATAAGGAGTAAGGGTGTTTTTCTTCACGCAGCAGCTTGGAAATGAAGATTATAGCACCCGTAAATTTATTACAAGCCATGAAACAGGCTTCGAACCTGCACCTTCGGGGTGGAAGTGACTCAAGCTCACTCACTACACAATTCTATTTTTATCCATGCATATTTATGAACAATCCAGCAGAAAATTGCATTTTCTGGCCCACATATACCTTTGATGTGTTCTTGAGGCAAGACTGCTGTACGGGAAGGCAGAATATTTCACAATCTGCCAGTCAGAAAGAGTAAAAGATTATCCAGAGTGGTTGCCCACTTACCAGTGACCTGGTCAACAAGAATACGAGAAGTAATGATGCGTCCATATTGTGAAAACAGCTGTTCCAACTCCTTCTGAGTCATCGTTTTCGGAAGTCCACTGACATACAAATTTGCATCTCTAATAGAAGCTGAACTTGGGCGAGCATAGGAAACCTAAAAAATGGAAATAAACATATATGCAAACTCAATTATCTCCCTTCAGAAACCTCAAAGGCTGCCTCAATTTAGTGGCGTTTCCATAAGAAGCACACAACAAACACTGAAGTTAAAGCAAGCAATCCTTGACAGTTTTAGTCACTGCTAAAGAAATTTCTAAACACATAGGAAATGCCATTGCCCTACCTGAAGAGAAGAAGATACTCACCTCTGGGTTTGTAAATTTCAAAACAAGACCAGAGCTGCCCACAGCACAATGCCTACTAGTGGTCAACAGACTGAATGGGGCAAAGCCCCTAAACTAGAGTTTTAGGCTCAAGTGAATGATTAAGTTTAAAGATTAAATTCATCTGATATTTTTGTGATCTGTTTTCAAAACTCTCCCTCCCATCTCTGGGGGTGGTGGTGCAACATTTCTAAACCCTGTAATTATTAAGAATGCCCTTTCTATTATTCCAAAATAACTTCCTATCATTCCTAAATTCCCACAGATTTAAATATGTGAATGAGCTATATTACCTATTACCTACTGTCTTCTTGTCCACAAGTCTTTTTAAATTAACCTAGATTTCAAAAGACCTTAAGTCCCTTTATTGACTCTACATGCCACTTTATGTACCTTTTCAAAAAACTTCCTATCTTTGAGAGATAGTATCCAAAATTCTACAAAAATGGAAGACAAGCCTGACCAGGTGGTGGCGCAGTAATAAAGCATGGTCTGAGATGCTGAGGACCCAGGTTCAAAACCCTGAGGTCACCAGTTTGAGTGTGGAATCAGACATGACCCCATGATCACTGGTTTGAGCCCAAGGTCTCTGGCTTGAAGCCCAAGGTTGCTGATTTGAGCC